>NW_026892611.1:1354375-2708750 GCF_033815535.1 Pezoporus flaviventris | reverse complement strand
TGTTAGACAATAGGATCTCTTGGGTGTTACCAAACCAGAATTCAGATAGCACAAAGCTGACCCCAGCCCCATGTGGTGGAGCAGGTGCTCTCTAGACACTCTGCATTTCAAAGAAAAAGAAAACAAACCATCCCAAATCTATTCCTTCGTGGAAAAGTAGGGCATCCATTAATTACTGACCTTAAAGCCCAATGGAAAACTAACGGGGCAATGCCAAGTCAGAGGATGAGAAATCCTGGGATATTAATGCTGTTTGCCTCTGATCTCATACACTGAAGGCTACGGGTGTTCTCCCCTCCCAGAGGACAGGGCCGAGGCCTTTTGACGTCTTCAGGTTCAGTCGCCCCAATTAATTTCATCCAAGTGAATTTGGAGAATCAGCTGAAATTACTGCAGAGCTGCAGGTCTTTGAGAGTGCGCTGAGTGTGAGTGCCCTGTACAGCACTGAAAGGAGGTAAATACAGTGCCTGTCTGGAAACTAGCAAGTGAGGGAATTACAGACGGCAGATTTAACTTGAATTCCCAGAAAAGTCCAAAATTGAACAAACACCAAAACACCAAAGTAAGGAAAAAAAGACAAAAGTAAAAACCTTTATGAACTTATTAAGCAATTGTCATACCAGCGTAGTTTCCCTGCAGACTGGCCTTGCCAGAAGAGGAGGTCTGCAGGTAATACAGCTTGACCTTAGTGAGGCTTCTACACTACCTCCCATGATGTTCTCATGAGCAAACTAAGAACATGCATTTTAGGTAAAATTCTACTAGAGAGGAGGTAAAGGTGGATGGAACAGAGTATTAAGAGTCCCTGCTGGCTGTTTGTTGTCAGAATGAAGGGGTATTTTGAGTGGATTTCTTGGAGAGCCTGTTACTACTTGGGATTTTCATTAATGACTTGCATGATAGACTAGAGAGGAGCACTAATCACATTTGGAGACAGCATGAAGATGGAAGGCTTTGCATATGGATTTAGAGGAGAGGATTAATATTCAAAAGGAGTCAGGAAAAATGATGTGGAGAAAGTAAAACGCAGTTCAGTGATAACTGAGTTCAACATCTTGTCAGGAATAATAAACCCTGCAGATAGTGAATGAGAATAAGTGACTGTATAAAAAGGTGTAGAGGTTTTAATGGGTTACAAGCTGAGCTACATCAGCCACATCATGCCATAATGTAAAAGGCAGACGTGCTAGCAGGTACAAGGTGCTTAAAGAAATATATCCAGTGGGACTTGTGAAGTAACTCCTCGTGCTCTAGGAAAAGCATCAGCTGAAGGTTTGTGTCCAGTTTTGGTCACTGCAGTTTGAACCTCCAGCTTGGAGGAGGAGAGGAGTGAGAATGTTCAGAGGCCCAGAAAATGTGGCTTATGAGGAAACCTTTACAGAATTAAGTTGTTTAGTCTGGAAGAGAATTTATATTGAAGGACATTCCAGCTCTTTTTTTTCCCCCCTCTCCTTTGCTCTTCTTTTCTGCAGCTTGGGAGGACAGTGCCTAGCTGTTTAATTATTCCAGCTGGGAAAATAGTAAATTATTTCCTTCTATGAATTACTTACATTCCTGGGAGAACAGGTTCCTGTCTAATATTTCTGGCATCCTACCATTTGCCCACAGAGGGGAATGTTGCAGGGACCTGTCCTGGCAGGTCTGTTGAACCAGCAGTTAAGAGTTTGCAGGGCAGGGATACCTACCCATTCCAGGAGTAAAGTACGGGCTAGGTGTGGAAGTTGTAAGCTGACACTGGATGAGCTCCTTTGAGAGGCTCTAACAAACTGGTGAGGCAGCAGTACAGAGGGAAACAAATTGGGTTAAAATGACAGCATGTTTAGCTTCATTACATGACTCTGATGGAACCTCACCCTATATGCTTCATTCATTTCTGAGCACTTCACCAACAGAAAGATAATAATGCTCTGGATTGCAGGAGCCCTGTCTCATCCAAACATCTTAAAAAGATTTTACATATATTTACTAAGCCTCAGAAAAACACTGTTGAGATTTCTAAAGGCTCTGCAGGGATCACTTTACTAACCACACATTTAGCAGCTCCCTTCAATACTCTGCACCATTCAACAGGGCACAAAGAATGCAGATTTCACTTGAAAATGTTAGGGAGTTTAGGTAAGATACATATAATAATCTTACGTATTATTATTTTGTTTATATGATGCAAAAAGCAACGTTGTTGTTCTGTGGACAACCCTAAAGGTCCTTCATCCCAAATTAAAATAGAGAATAATATATTCTATTGCAGTTGTTTGGAATATGTGGCTCTTTTAAGTATTGGTTTGAAGGAAGAATAGTGGCATCTAGGCTACTTGGAAGAGGGTGTTTGCAAGAAGGTAGTGAGCACAGCATGTTAGTTTACATTGAGGGCTCTCAGTTTTCTCAGTGTTGTGGGAGATACTCATGGTAGTATCTCATGTACGACCAGGAGGCTTAGTTGCACAAGGGGGCTGCAAAAATGCCCTGTGTTGTACAGTACTTAACTGATTTAGAAGGAACCAACAAAGCCAAGAATGTGTGTGGGGTGAGGAGCCATTTAGGGAAGCAGCAGCACAGTGGGCTGTGATTGTGAGGGCATGACTTGAATTTATGTTTGAAATATGGCAAAAGAGTTAATTATTTCCCTAATCTTAGTAAAAATTTCATAGTGTCTTTAGTAATAAATTTGACAAGACTTAGCTTTTAGTCTTGAACATAAACAGCATCCTGTTGTTAGCACCATGTTGTGTTAGGCATTGATTCAATAGTGACTCAGGAGAAAGAGCAGCACCTCACAGCTCTGCTTCCTGAGGTAGACAGAATGATGCCAGACTGGGGATTTACTGGTGGGCTCCTACTTAGGGTATTCCAGCCTCTCTCAGCCTTACAGAGCTTTTGAGAACTGCCACCTTGCTTTTAAATCCGAACTCAATGAGAAGCGCTTTGGGAGGATGTGGCACTGGCCCTACTCACAGATGGATGAGAGAGAGGATGGTTTTATTTGTACCTCTCACTTAATCTGCATTATCTCCATAATTACTCTCTTTGTATTTTGACCTAATGATTTTTGAGGTGCAGAAGAGCACAGAGGTGTGTTTGACCCAAATCATAAAGCTCTGACTATGTGAGTAACAATAGAGGACATGGCCACAAACAGTAAATCCTATCTGCTTGAAAGTTACCTCTATGGCTTATGGACACTGACCTACCAAATACTGTTTTTCTTGTGCCACATCCAAAATAACACTTTTCCTTAGTTTGCAATGGACACAGTCAGAAAGAGCCAGCTTCCAACATTTCTGCATGAGTGAGGTGTAACCTGCTAGAATATTTTGCATCTGTAATTGTCTGGTTTCTAAGCAGGACAAAGTAATACATGTAAAAATTCTTCCTTATACACTCTTCAGTGCTTTGAGTCCCCACCTTTTAAAGGCTAAATATGGGGGAGGGAGGGGAGGATTGGTTTGGATTTTGGTTTTGGTGTTTTTTTTTCCCAACTTTATGCCTTTTAACGTTATTGCACAGATTACTGCAGAACTTGGGACCTCAGATCTAGCTGTGGCCACTCAAGGTTGCCATCAAAGGCTCTTTTGGTTCTAATGGGAATCAATTATCCCTATTTTTTGCAGGACTTGGAAATTTCTGTTTCAGCTTGTTTGGAGACCATATCATTGTCCCCCTGTTCTAGGCCACTTAACAGCCTATGAAACAAGGTTATGGGAGTGATTTCATGATTTAAAGCAGTTCTGCACAACACCACTGCTTGGTTGAAATTTCTGGTGTTTGCAGCCAAAAAGGTTAGAATATTGTTGTGGTTAATGTTTAATTTCCAGAAATCCTCAACGATTATGTTTTCTTTTTATTTCTGTTTTTACAAAATAGATGCTGTAGATGCTCTAAAAGGACATAGTGCATTTTATGTTTTTTTTTATGTGTCTTTCTTATTAACCCCTTCAAAAACTCTCTTTGAGCAGCAAGCTATTGTCCTATAAAAGGAAAAGCCTGTTATTACAAGGAATGGATCAGAAAGACATTGCTTCATGTGGGTGAGCCTCTTTCTACACTTTCCTCTTTCAGCCCAGTGTTTTGCAGTAATGGCAAGTGTCTTCATGTATTCCTATTTACACCTATCACAGTGGCATAGAGATACTTCCATTTACTCCCCAGAGTACGCGACTGACTCCTGTCTCAGTAACTGACACATGGCTCTGGTTGTATCTAGGAACACAGCAATATTATACAACTATCTATGCTTGTGTACAAGCCAGTACTTTCCTACACTACAACATTTGAGATGAGTGTAGATGCTCAAATGATGAGGATGCAGTCCCTTACTTTATTTACATTGACACTACTTGTACCCATCTCCCATCACCGGGATGAAGTAAACAATGAGCTTTAGTTGTATATTTTCTTGGCTGCATATAGAATACAGAGTATCACCTGGCTGAAAGCAAACTACACAATCCTTTACTCTTTAAGAAATATGCATCCTAAATATATAATATTTTTTGTTCTATGCTCATAATCAGTTATGCACAAAATACATTTCAGCCTAAAACCCATCCACTCGCTCACATCAGTATTCAAGTTAGAGACACATGATTCAGATAAAACCAAATATTTACAGAATAAAGTCTAATTCCCCAGGATTTAATCTGGTGTCCAGTAAACTGGCAGGAGGGCCAAGAGTGAATAATGGCTACTTGTTATTTATAGGTTTGATAATTATTGTGTTTGTAACACAAATAGTTCGTTTCTTGCTGGCAATCTAACAGTCTGAAACTAAGAAGTGAAAAGAAAGCGACAGACTTCCTGTGTATATAAAGAAATAACAAACGAGTTTCCATCTGCAACACTCAAATTCAGTCCTTTCTGCAGTCAACACACCCTAGCTCCTGTCTGGATGTCACTTCAAGTCACCTTGCCATAGAGAAGTAAGTCTAAAACAGTTTTCAACTACTACTACACAACATATGAGGCAAAAGCAACAGATTAAAAACAGAGGCCGCAGTAAAAACAAACTTGATTTCACAACATGCAACTTCCCAAGTTTTGATTTGCTATTGGAAAAGTTTGAAATAAATCCATTATGAATCTGTGAGACATGAGATTTCCCACTTTTTGTTTTTGGAAATACTTTTCATAATTTTTTCTTCTGTTATTTAAGTCTTTTTTTCCCCATGTAATAGTAAACACTTCCAGCTTTCTTTGTAACTAACACAAAGTAGCTTACATTAAGCTGGTCTACACCTGAGACAAGAAGAGCTTTTCCTTTAGGAATTCACGTACAGTCTTCATTTCTCCCAGTATTAGATAAATGGATCTATTAAACTTACCTGGTGTTTTCTCGACTCCTTCTCTTGCTACTCTGCACTTGCGGCTGGTGAATACCTATAGGAGTTGCCGGGGAACGGGATGTAGGTGCTGACCTTCCCCTTCCCTCAGCCTCAAGTTCTTCAAAGTCAGCCTCGGGGACTTCAGATTAAATAGATGAGCCAAGGCAAAAGAGTTCTGCTCCCCCTTCCGTTTGGCTTTCACGGCTGAGTTCTAAAAAGCCATATGAAGTTGTCAGAGGTTTCCTCTTACCTTTTTACTGAAGCAAAACGGCGTGCTGCTGCTCCAGGACAGGATTAGGTCATTCAAACAGCCCTGCAGAGAGAGTGGAGGCTCAGCGGTACAGAGTCTCCAAAGGCTGGAAAGATCTGATCTTACATCAGGTGAGAGAAGGCAGCTGGCTGGGCAAGCCAATAATTATGATATCAGCTCTTGTTCGCCTCGGGCAGTCCTGCATTTAATAAGAATACAAATATGACTAAGCTGCAGGTTTTTTTTTCCTTGTTCTCTTGGTAATTCTTCAGAGGAGTCGGGCAGGTATCGAGCTCTAACTGTCTGGAAAGAGAGTGCTGCTCCCTCTCAGCCTCTGGTTTTCTTTTGAATTCAAATACTCATCTGTTACTGTGTTTTGCAAGCCTATTATCTACCTGTGGTTATTAAAAACACTCTTTCCTGGCATGGATTTTGCCATACTATCAGAAAGCATCCAGCTGCCAGAAATAGGTGTCTGTCTTGCACTTGTTCAGTCTGAACTCTTGTCGTGGAAAGGACCTGTGGCTCAACCATAGAGTGTCAAACCATGTCGCACCATTTAAACGTAAGAGGAGCACTACAAGGCCAGTATACTCTAGGTAATACTCTTCTCCCAGAACAGAATGCCTTAGCGCAGTCATAAAAATAGAACTAGATTGGAGGAGTGTATGCATTCATGTGGGCATGTATGTATATATATTTATGTGGAGAGGTTTGTTTTTTGTCTGCAGGTATGTAGAGAGGAACATGAGTTTAAATGTGCAGTTGCAGGAATAGGTATTTCTGCTGCCCATACCTGGCTTTGTGCACACTCTACAGTCCCCTACACAAACCTGATCACACCTACTGTAATAACACTTACCTACCTCATAGGGTGTTGTGAGGATTAATTAATGTTTGTAAAGTGCTTTGAAGATGAAAAGCCTTGAATGAGTGCTAAATATAATTATCATCATTCCACAAAACAGTAGAAACATCTTTGCGGCCCCCAGGTTATTGTATAGGTACACCCATGTTTATCTCCCACGATTATGGTGAGATACTGAATAAGGTCTTGAAACTTTGATAAAAACATGTTCTCTGCCTTGGAGGACGTATTTATATCCACATCAAGTTCATGCTGTTCATGAAGTGTTTTTGTGATTCCTGATGCAGAATACTTTACACAGGTTTGTAATAGAAAAGATCTACCATGGCATCTGTATGTCATAATAATGGTGGAAGAAAAGCCATGTTTTTCCCTATGATGAATTATCTCCTATCAAGAGTTTGCCAGTTCGATTTTATTAATCTGTTAGGAACTTCTGAGACTTGATGAAAAAGACTTTGTCAAGTTATCTGCTGGATCTCGTAGAGATAGTGGGCATGGAGTGTTGGTAGATATGCTCTTTCCTGATCTCAAAGATAGAGCTGGATAATTACTTGTCCTTTCCAAGGGCTTTCATATTTAATGTTCCTCAGGGTTCCATGTCTAAAACTGGCAGGGAAGATTCTGAGATGGTTTGGGCTACACTTGCCACCTTTCCTTCATTATTCCCAAATTCTGCACTACCCTTAATAGCCATTCTTACTCTGATGGCCGAGACAGACAAATCTGAGGTGGTTTTGTGTTAGTAACTTAGGTACTAACTGCACTAGCCCAGAACCAAAGCAGGCTAATGGCTTATTAACCCAGTCTCTGCAGGGAGCTTAGCAGCCAGCCTTGGAACCCAGACTGCTGCAGTGCTGCAGTTACTGGTACCTAAGTTAGGCAGTTTAACATTAAGTTGCTGGGTGTGTTTACTTGAGCTGGCGTCACAGGTCGATTGCAGTGCAGAGATAAGATCCTGAATGAAAGTGAACCACTGACTGGCAAGCATTATCTCTTCTTGCCTGGGATAACTATCAGGAGGAAATACCTAGAGGAAAGGGGGTGTCACTATTTGCTGCAGACTTTTCCTGTTTCTTACCAACGTGTATCACAGCCTTTATCAACATTCACCTTTGTGGACATGGAAGAGTGCAGCCCACCCAGCATACATAGTGTTTATCCTTTGGGTAGCAGAATAGTTTTGTCGAATTTAAAGTGAGTATTTTTTTTTCCTGACAGCTGTCTTGCAGTCAATGTGAAGAGTTTTGTTAAACAGTTTGGTCTTCAGGAGATGATGCCATATGCCAGAAGCAAAGAACAGAAGAGATCAAGGAGCTTACATCAGAACAAACGTAGTGTTGTCAGATCCAGACTGGCCTACTGTAATGTGTTACCTTTACATTTCTCCTTGGTCTGAGCTTTTGTTGAAAGGCTAAGGTACTTGTTTAGTACCTCAGTACTGGTAGTGATTCTGAACTGTTAAATTCTGTTCCTAGAGCTGATCTGCCATTTCTTGGGGGAAAAAAATAGCAGCCATCAAAGTTGCAGAGTAAATATTCATCATGTGAGTCAGTGGAACCAATTCAGTGAGGTCTGACTGAGACTAGAGTTTGAAGTAATAATGTCAGCAGGTGGAAATGGCTCTGATCACCTTTCTTGAAGGCTCAGTTGTCCACTGAAGATTACTAAAGTGGTAGTACTGTTTGATAGATCCATACAGGCAGTTACAGCAGAGGGAAAAGAAATTACAGTCTGCATGACTTGCCATAGCAGGATGTCTTTGTAATCTGTCCGGAATGAGTGGCTCAAGCTCCTGCTTCCCTATTTGTTTCTCTGGTTCAGGGGGAGTCATCCACCCTGCCTGATCTGCTTCCTGTAGTGCTGCGTTATGGGTATATGAGTTCATTTTATAATAGAAGTTGAAAAAATATGATTATCTTCTTATGTTCCACAGTTTGAGCCTTGTCTCAAAGGTATTTTCCTGGACTAGCTGGTGCTTTTCAAAGCACTGGAAATGGCTAAGCTGAGCTCCAAGGTGTGCATGAGACTTTGTGTCCAGTTCAGAATGTTTGATCAACTTTAACATAAGGTGTTCTTGGGCTTCCTTACACAGAAAACCACTCTTGACCTCACTATAAACCCCTCCTGCTGTTTAGAATTGGCAAGAGTGGTCTTGCTGATCTGGAAATGTGTCAGTGAGGAATTTTCCCCATGAACATTTTGTGTCCAGACAGAGGATCAAGTAATTCCTTTGCTAAAATATTCTTATTTAATTTAGTAGTGGGCTTATTGCCTTTTTTCTTCATACATTGTATTTTATTATGCAGTGATGGCAGCAGCATTTGTTATCATACATAGCTTTGGAGGCTTACAATTTTTGTATCCTAACATTTGGATGATAAGCTTCCAAAATGACTTCAGACATAATCTAACCAGCTATTCTGCCACCATTAACTAGGAAAAGTGGCCCAGCATCTCTCCCTTGGGATCACCCGAGGGAAGACACACCTGGGTGTAACTTAACCGTCTGCTGTGCTGCCTTTAAATAGTAGTCAGGGCTTGCTTTTTATCTTCTGAGATATCCCTAGGGAATACACACCTTGGTTTAACCTACATACACTTCGGCCCATATTTGTCCCTAAGAAATAATCCCAAGTGCATTTATCTGGTAGTTTAATGGGAATAGAAAAACTCACTGGTCAACTGCGCTTATGTCAGCATTCCATATAGAAAAGAGAATATTGTTCTCATTCCCTTCTGAGCTTCTTCTTGTGACAAAACACTGACATCTGAGGGTTTTTTCCCTGTCGTTGTTATAGTTTAGTGGAGCTGTGAGTTGCAGCATTCACTTGGAAGACTGAAGGATAAAATTCACCAGGGAGATGTGAATTACAGCCTCCGAATCTGGCACGCCCATAAGATGCTCTTTTGTTGGCATTTGCAGCACTTTCTGTTTGTTAATTGTTTAATCTGAAATTACAATATAAAGAACCATTATTATATATGAAATATTGTTTCCTGACCAGTGATTTAGTGTTGCCTATAAAGCAGAGCATCTGGAGCAATGTGACAGCCACTATAAGCTCTTATTGTTTTGTTACTTTAGAAAGGAGGATGAGCTCAAGACGGGGCGTTCGACTTGACTCTGTGCCTTTCTGCTCTAGGTGAGATTCAGGGAGGTGATGTACACACATGTTACAGGCATTGTGTCATCTAGCAGGATGTTTTGGTTTGCTTTTTTGACAAGACTGCTGTTAGTATGCAACTTTCAATACAGGAGTGAGATAATTTAAGACAGATATTGGGCTAATGGAGTAATAATCTCCATTTCTTCTCACTGGTTTACTTTGTCTTGTGCATAGTGGTTTGTTCCTTATAACTATTCAGTATCATATGCCATGGTCAGGACCCTGCACCACTCCAGGGCAGCTGGACCTTCCTCCTGTCCTCAGGGAGGAATGCTTATTCCTCCTTGGAGCTGTATACATGTAAAGTTTCAGACCTCAAAATCAGGTTGAAATGTCCTGTAATGTATCAAAAAACTTTCTTCTTTTCTCCCAGAACATGATGCGTGAAGGGTTGGCAGCATCCTCTCAACTTTCCCTCTTGTTGACTTTACACTTCAGAGTCTTCCATGATTTTCTTCCCTTTTTTTGTTGCAAGGTTAACAGAAAGAGAGAAGCTTTCCTAGCCTGAAGCTGCTGGAGAAGTGGTAAGTTGGCAGCCTGGCTTTGTTTGCTATTTTGTCTTCTTCATTCTTGGCTGCCAGGCTTTTCCTGACATCACAGAGTAGCACAGTATGAGGCTACTGGGGGAGTTTTGGTGACATGGCAGTGATATGGAGAAAGTTGCCTTACACCAGTTTCCAGAGAATGGTCATTTGCTGACCACAGTCTCTGTCAGAGTCAAGATTGTAGAAGAGTGTGGCCAGTGTCAGAAGACAAGTGACTGAATCCCAGCGGTAATTCATTATCCATCTGACAGTGACAGTGGCTCTGGAAACTTTGGTATTGATACCAGAGAGAAAAGAACAGTTGGCTGATCCTCTGTTTAGGCACCTCTCCTCTATCTGAATAGGACTTTCTAAAGGTCAGACCACATGAGATTCAAAGGAGAATGCTATTGCATTCTGGTTTTAAGGCCCTGAGGGACTGTGGGAGTTTCAAGAACATGTGGAGCTACAAGTGAGGCCTTTGAACTGTATGAGTCTTCCAAACCCAATCCTGTCACATTCATGATTCTGAATATGTTATGCAGGTTTGGCCACTTAGTGCTAAGGCATAAGCAATGAAATGATCACTCATACATTACTTCATACTATTGCTTCTAAGGCTTGCTGCCTGCTCTTTTGATTTTCCATTTATTTTAAGCTGCAAGATGATTTCAAAGGTGTTGAATAACCCACACCTTCCCCAAATAGTGTGCATCTTTTAGTTCTCAGGCTATTTTCTGGTCTGTTCCTCCTTGCTGACATTCTGTCATGAGCATGCAACATCCTTTCTGGAGCTGTGACAGCGCTTAGAAACAACATTTGTTTGTGAATGACAGGCAGTCTTGCTTTGTGGTCCAGATGAAGCATGTTAGCAATTTACTGTACTTACTTTGTACTTACCTACTCTGCAAGCCAAGATGAAACACATTCTATTCTTGCACCGTTCCTTTACAGCAACCGAAGAGAATCTGTTTTGGGTTGTTTCAGGCTCTCTCAGAACCTCCTTTGTCACTTCCAAAAAGCTTATGAATTTGCTAACAACTGGAATATTGCTCTTGTATTTGCCTTGCTCAACACATTCTGTGTAGAAGTCTAGGGATACTGCAGCTAGAGCTAAACCAGTGCACCTTCTCTGCACCACAACCTTTAACCAAGTTTCTAACCAGTTAGTGACATGATTAGTTCTAAACAGGATGATTAATATTTAGCTAACTAGAAGACAGCTAACAGTGTTTTACTCCTGCCAGAGGCTTAGGCCAGCACATGATTATCTTCTTATAACTGGCTTGGCACAAACATGTGTGTGTTGGTTTAGGGTTTTTGTTGGGTTTCTTTCTTGCTTTTTCAGCCCCTTAACCATGTCTAATAACCAGTACAACTGGTCTGTCTTCTTCCTTTCTTGAAGTGTGCTTGGATGTTCCTAACTACAGTGCTCCATAAGCAGCTAGTGCCAATACATGCACGCCCTTGGAGCTGTTCTCCACTTCCATAGACTTCTGGGGGAACATTTGTCCCAAGCTTCCCAAAAAGCACTGACAATGAGAGAGCTCCAGATGTATAAACAGGATTAGTAGTGTTGTATTGCAGGAAAAAAAAAAAGCTGTTTTAGGAATATGACTCAAATTTAGTTCTTGAAACATGAGTTTCTGAGGAGCTCATTAGAACATAGTTATAGTATTTATAGGCAAAGCTCATAGGTGCTTAATGCCACCACTCCAAGTGTTGCCTCAACTTCTACCAGCTATTGATTATGAAACTTCTACCACCTATTGATTATGAAACAGAAAGAAAAAGTGGGAAGGGTTTACCTGGGGCATTCAAAAGGAATAGCATATGTGGGTATGTGCAAACACATGATGAATTATTTGACACTGTTTAGGGCACTGCTTGGATTTGGGGAAATACGCAGCATGTTCAGCAGGAAGGTTATGGAGCTATACTTGGCTGGTAGTCAGGGTTCTGAGCTAACCTGCCAAGCTCCTGTGTGCAAGGCTTTAGAGCCATATGGTCAGTAATGAGAGCTACAGGAGAGAGTTTCCTCCATCCTGTCCAAACCATTTTCACATCTTGCTTGGGCAATCCTTCCTTCATCTTTATCTTCACACAATAGTGGAAAACATAAAACCTTGTGCTTCCGCAAGCAGCAGTTGAAATCATCCCAGAGGTATTATCTTAGAAACTAGAAAATGATTCAATGAAAGAAGGAATGAATCATATAAATACTCAAAGTGTTGTACCTCAGCAATGTCCCTCCCTTCTTAGTACAAAGCAAAGAACAAAAGCAGGCTGCTGCCTGGCATGGGCCCCTCCTAGATGACTTACTGGGACTGTGAAATCATCAGAAGCCTCAGAAAGAAGTGCTTATGCAGCGTTTATGACTTTATTTTCTTCTCTGCACTTCTCTGTAAGCAGGGAACCGGTAGCTGTGTTCCCTTCAGTGCATATATTCTGTAAGATGGATGAGGAAGGGCAGGGACTGAAGCAAATATTTTATGTTCACACATCTCAGAAACTGGCTTTTTAGGGATAAACCATATTGCACAGAAGAGGGGGCATAAACATTATAAGGTCATGAAAAAATGAAACCAGATTTTCATTGCTGAGGATGATTTTAAACACTCTCTTAGAAAACAAGCAATGTTAAATTGTGTGTGGTCTGTTCAAATGGAAAGTAATAATGGGAGGGAGAAATCCTGAACAGGCCATTAAGTGCTATTTGGCAGACAAACCAAGATTGCTTTAGCACTTAGAGGAGTTTCAGTGCTAAAAACATATTGATCTCAGATTGCCAGGCTTAGAGTTAAATGTGTGAGATAGAAGAGGCTGAGGAACCCACTATGGAAGGTATCCAGTGCAAATTACTTGATGAAAGATCATTGTACAAAGATGAAAAGAATTAAGGAGGATGAAAAGAAGTAATTGCAACTGAAGTTTTCATTCTAAATTCACTTCAAATTGTTTCATCTTCTTAAGCAAGTAACTAGGAGTTCATGTGATCCTCCAAGTGCCCCAGTCTGAAAGCTTTTTTGGGAAGCAGAAGGGTTGGTTCATCTTCATGCTCAACTCCTTAGTTTTGCTGGTTTGTTCGCTAGGATGAGAGCGCACTGCAGCTGTTCCCCATTGCTTCAGTGTCTCTTTGTCAGTGCCTTTTTAGTTTTCTTTCTCATTTTGTTCCTCTCTTGTTTTTCTGCACACAGTGCTTTTCACCCAGGCTCTTGTGACATCCATGGCCAATGTCTGTGAGGAATTGCCTCAGGCCAGTGTGACTTTCAAAGGATAAGACAATTTGTTACCTTGCCAATGAACAGTTTATTACATTTCTAATTATTGTTATTAGTCTGGCAGGTGGTGCCATGCCTGATATTTTTACAACTGCCAAAGATGCAGGTACTTCTTTCATGACACAAAATAAGCAGAGTAAGATTTAAAGAAGAAACAGGCATTCCGCTGCAGGACGGGTTTGGGAATTCTTTGCTCTAATGTGTAGATGACACATGGCTATTTGCTATTTCTATGTCTTAAGCTGAAACATATTGACTCTTGAAAGATTTTGTTGTGAGACCAATTGTAATGAGAGCGTGTTAGCAACATAAGTTAGATATGAAGGTATCTCTCCCTCCCTCTCAAGCTCTTTCCTCTAATCTCTATTACTTGTTGTGTAAATTAAAGACTCATCATATTTATAAACTGTAGCTCAGAGTTCACGTTAATCATCACCTTAATATCCCTTTCTCAATGAAGATCTAAGTTCCTAAACATAGAGACCTTGCTTTCTCTGGTTTGTAGGGTTGCATGCCATCAGATGCAAGAAGTAGAGAGGATAGGAATACCCATGTGCATTTCAGTATTAGCTAATGCAATTCCATACTGCCCCTTTTGAGCAGCACAGAACAGTTCCAGCCATCACTACCTGTCCAGAACAGCTGATAAAGCATGTCATGCCTTTTGCTCTGTCATATATTGTGTGGCAAGACATACTTTCTTAAACCGGTTTCACATTGCTTATTCTGCTTCAGTAAATACTGCATGATTTCATGTCACGCTGTTACTGAAGAGAAGGAACTCAGGGGGAGGAAGAGAGTTTATGACCTTTGGAAGCAGGGGCAGGAAACTCAAAAGGACTACAGGAACATTGTGACTTTATGCAGGGAGGAAATTAGAAAGGCCAAAGCCCAGCTGGAACTTAAACTGGCTACTGCCATGGAAGGCAATAAAAAGTTTCTGTAAATACACTGGCACCCAAAGGAGGAGAATCTCCATCCTTTCTTGGATGCAGGGAAAGCAGTAACAAAGGATGAGGAGAAGGCTGAGGGACTTAATGCTGCCTTTGCCTCAGTCTTTAATAGTAAGACCAGTTGTTCTTGGGGTGCAGAGGAAATGGTCAGCAACCTGCTCCACTACTTGGACACACGAGGTACTAAGGGAGCTGGAGGAAGGGTGGTGCTCACCAAGGCACTTGCTATAATTCCTCAGCAGTCCTGGCTCACAGGGGAGGTCCCAATTGACTGGAGGTTAGTGAATGTGACACACTATCTACAAGAAGGGCCGGAAGGAAGATCTGGGGAACTGTCAGTCTAATCTCAGTGCCAGGGAAGGTGATGGAGCAGATCACCTTGGGTGCCATCACACGGCACGTACAGGATAACCAGGTTATCAGGCCCAGTCAGCATGGGCTTATGAAAGGCAGGTCCTGCTTGACTAACCTGATCTTCTGTGACAAGGTGACCCGCTCAGTGGAGGAGAGAAAGGCTGTGGATATTGTCTACATAGACTTTAGTAAAGCCTTTGACACTGTTTCCTGTAGAATTCTCCTGGAGAAATGGGCTGCTCGTGGCTCGGATGGGTGTACTCTTCACAGGGTGAAAAACTGGCTGGACAGCTGAGCCCAAAGAGTGGTGGCTGATCACAAGTGGTGTTCCCCAGGGCTCAGTACTGGGCCCAGTTCTGTTTAATATCATCTATGATCTGGATGAGGGGATCGAGGGCACCCTCAGTAAGGCTGCAGAAGACACCAAGTTGGGAGGGGGGTGTTGGTCTGCTTGAGGGTAGGAAGACTCCACAGAGGGATGTGAGCAGGCTGGATCAGTGGGCTGAGTCTGAGGGAGCTGGGGGTGTTTGGCCTGGCGAAAAGGAGGCTCGGGGGGACCTTGTCGCTGTCTACAAATACCTGAGAGGAAAGGGTAGCGACATTGGTCTCTTATCCCAAGTAATAAGTGATGGGATAAGAGGAAATGTGCCAGGGAAGGTTTAGACTGGATAATAAGAAAAGTGTCTTCACCAAAAGAGTTGTCAAGCACTGGAACAGGCTGCCCAGGGAAGTGGCAGAGTCACCATCCCTGGAGGTGTTTAACGGATGTGTAGATGTGGCATTTGGGGACATGGTTTAGTGGTGGCCTTGGCAGTGCTGGGTTAATGGTTGGACTCCATGGTCTTAAAGGTCTTTTCCAGTTTAAATTATTCCATGATTCTATGTTTGGTCTTATGTAATCAGTATTGCAATAACAGCTACTTTGTTCTTAGTTGCGTGGCTACTATCTTAACAAACAGGAACCATGTTTTGCTGTTGTCCTCATGACACAAAGAAACTTGTTCTTGTAAAAAAAACAAATCAATTTATTCTTTTTATATTTTTTTTTTTACATATCTTCACTTTTTCCCTGTCTTCCCAGGAATATCAAACGATCTTATTCAGAAGAACCAGACACTTAGATCTGTTACAGTTAATCCAACTGGATTTTACTGTTTTATACATTAATTCGAGGAGCTAAGAAGGTGGGACAGTCTTCTCTGTCCCCTCCATTAATGTTTTATGACACAGGTACAGTGGGACAAGACAACAAGTTTCCTTAATGCCACATCTACCTCCTGTATAAATGGAACATGAACTGGCAGCATCCTATAAGAAAAATGCAGCAATACATTTTGTATAAGATTTAGTGGTTTTGTCCTTCTGTGACTTGGAGGAACTGCAGCTGTACTAGAATAGCTTCAGGATTTGGCTGACTTATGTATGCACCCGCCAGGGCTCCAGGTAAGAACTGATCTTGCTGGAGCAGAGAGCATGGGCATGTTTTGGAGTCATTCCCTGCAGGGGCTGTTCAGCAGGTACAGTAGGCCAAAAGTGGCACTGGTTCAAAATAGTGGCTAAAAAGATATTACATGCCTGACTGCACCTGGTGCAGAGGAAGCTGAAGATGTCAGTCCCCTCCCCTTTCCCCATCAGTTGTCTCGTATTTCTGAGAGACAGGTGTGTGGTTACAGTGTAAACACACCAAAGAGTTTTCTTCTAGGCTAATAAAGTGCATGGTTTTTACCTTACAGTATCTGTGCCAAAATAGAGAAACAGAGAAAATTCCTGCACTTCCACACAGCACGTGGGGAGAAAGACACTTGTGTCTGGAGCCAGGATGGCAGACAGCACCCGTCCCTCTGGCAGCTACACTTTGCTGAATGCATTTCAGAGGTTTGTTTTTGTCTTGTGTACACATCATCTTTTCTGTCCACTGTCAGAGCATCTTAAATGAAGACATAATGTATGACTGTGACAGAGGAGTTTGGTTTCTCTGTGCCATTCTCTGCTCTTTTGTGACTATGCAGAAGGACTCGTGCTCGCTGTGGTCGTTGCCTTTTGCCACTAATTAGAGGAAGAACTGCTCTGGTTTCATCCCTAAGCTTGCAAGTCTCTCAAAGTCATGATGATGTCACTATTTTTTATGTAGCCTGGATTATAAAGATGTAACACTAAAGGAATGACAGTGATTATTTCACGTTGACTGGGTGGTATCTTCTGAGACTACTATTTCTTTAGTACCAATTGTAACTCTAGATACCACAACACCACTTGCTTCGGTTGAAGGAGAAAAGAAAAAAGCACAGGTGTGAGGAAGTTGCATTGTACAACTGTGTTATCTGCAATGCAGACAAGTGATTTATGATTGCATGTTTCATGGAGCTGGAATGATATTGCCAGAGGTAAGAATAAAGAGGAAAATTCAACCTCCCTTCAGGTGACAGACATCTTAAAAAATAAAGAGGATCCTTTTGAATTTTCTGGCAAGTCTCATCAGGAGAGTCCTACAGCAAAAAGGGAAACGTGTCTTTCCCTTTGCAGGCACTACAACTGCCCCAGAACAACCACTACTCACTGTGTAAGATCCCTTTGATAGGCAACCAGGGAAACTGCTGCTGTAGCCACTAGCTGTGCCCAGGCTGCGTTCCCCTTCTGCTAGTGCACACAACTTGCTCTTCTGACATTGTGCAATTCCACAGTAATACAGACATTTGTTTCATGGACAACACTGACCACTTTTGCCTTATAGAAAGAAATCAGCTCTGTAATCAGCAGAATTGATGACATTTGGCGTCCTATGGCTTTCCTTTCCTTCCAAAGCATGGAAAGTCCCAGGTCCCAGTGGCAGGTATTGGGAAAACTTGAAATCGTTCTGCTTCTCATTGGCTGGACAGGGATCAAGGGAAATGAGACTGCTGGGCTGGCAAGAGAACCTCAATACCAACCTAAAGTTGGCTGAATAGTATAAACTTGAAGCAGTGTGAAGTTTTGATGGTTTTGTTGATAGTATTTAGAGCACAGTGTCATCTAACAGCAATCACAACTAGAGCTTTAGCAAGAGAGATGTCTTACACAAGCACAAAAGGTCTGAGCCTTCAAGCAGTTGCTTCTGGTCTGATCTAAATCATGTCTAATGAGACAGAAGTGTTGAACCCTTGAATTAACCGCTCTGTTCCTTCTCTGTTTTCAAGTTTGTGCTTTGGGGTTTTTTTCTTTTTGCCAATTTGAATCAATTACATTAATTTTGCAGCTCTCCTGTCCTGCATTGCCTTTCAAAAGTGTTCCTCTTGTTCCGTGACTTCCCCTTAGCTATTTAAAAGTGTTTTCCGAGGAAGATCAACACCAGCCTGGGTGCTTGGCCTTGTTTTGGGAACCTTGGGCATGCCCTGGTGCAGTGCCTGCAGCCACTAGATGGCACAGGGCGAGGGACTCTACACCCTGAATAGCAACCTGACGTTTTCAGTCTGTTAAGTATGATTAAAGGATAAATAATACTAAATGTTTCTTTAATAGGAGAAAATGCACAGCATTGACAGTAGTGATTAAGTTGTATTAAACAGTTGTTATTCTGGACACCAGGTGATTAGTACATTCAAACCACTTCATTTCCAGACTTTGGCACTTGGTCATTACTAACTCAAATCGTAAAGTTCAGTGAATCAAGTTGTAAATAGTTTTATTGGTTCCGTGTTGGAAAAAAAATAGAGTGTTGTGAAATTCCTTGATGTTTTCAAGTTACGTATTTCCTAAGCTCTTTTATGTCTATTTTCTGTTCTCTAGTTATTCATCATTGCAGAAACGATAAACTCTGTTTCTGCCTTTGCATACACTAAACCCAACATAGTAATTGAGAGCAGAGAGTTGTGTTCCTGAACGAATATGCCAAATGGAGAGAGCTGCACCTTTGCACTAAGATCATAGAATCATAGAATAGTTAGGCTTGGAAAGGAGCTTAAGATCAACTAGTTCCAACCCCCTGCCCCTGGACACACTGCTGACTGCATGCCATAGTTACCTGAGGGAGGAATTGGCTCCAAGCATGAGAGGGGAGCTGCTCTTACAGCTCGGGGAGAACGGCCCAGATTTACATACATGCTGACGGCTGCTGGATAAAACACTGGACCTTCATGTCTCTGTTGGTTTGTCTTTTGTTTTCTGAAATATTTTTCAGCTGTTTGAGAGTTATTTTATGTCTATTATATGATAAAGTTTCCTTCAAAGCAGTTTTTTGTTTTGTTTAATGAAAGCCTAGGAATTAAGTTGTAAGATCTAGATATATTTCAAGGTGTCAGCGCTCTACAACAAGGCTTCTTTAAAGTTCATTTTAATACCTTTTAAGTGACTGGGAGCAAGTTTTTGGTTTCTCCAAACCAAGTTGAGGATTAACTTTAACCTGTTTTGGCTTGAAAATGGACTGTTAAGTCTGTTTATGATTCCAGTGCCTGCTGAAGTGACCCTTGCATCACTTAAATGCCACTTTACAAATTGCTGGCAAGATGTTTATGATGAAGTGCCTTTCTCACTTGTAAGCTATTTTCATTGTTGTCTTAGCCTGCTTAACATCAAGCTGGTTTTCTGTGGGGCCATAGGTTGTAGAAATGCATATGTTTTACTGGGCTAAATCCTTGACATTCTCTTAGGTGTACATGTATGTGCCTGTAGAACGTGTGTGTGTGCGTGTGTGTGTGCGTGTGTCTGGGCAAGGCAAGGCAAGACAGCACCATAACTCCAGGGAAAATGGAGGAGGTGACTGCGAGTCACCCACTTACTCACTGGCATATACTGTGGGAAACCTGTATTTTGTGGTTTTGAAGAGCACTTGCTTTTTAGACAAGGCAGGCAAGGAGGCAGACAGCCCCTTCTGATTAACAAATTTATCACTTACAGCTCCTGTGTAAAACCAACTGAGTGTCAACCCCAAAATGAAGAGCTGCATTGGAAATCGCACCTAAGTACAGCAGGTGCTGAGCTGGCAGTTTCACAGAAGGTTGTGAAATTTGATCACACAATGGGAAATAGAGCCACTCCTTGAGGGCAATATCTGGAAACATAATGGGGAACCACCCTTCAAAGGTGATCTGTGTAATAATGGGGCTTAGAAACACTTTCTACCTGCTTTGCTTACAAAATGATGAACGTTTTTAATAGTGTTACTGGGTTTTGCACAAGCACACTATATTTAGCTGCACCTCAACTACTCCTGTGTTCAGACACACCCAGGGCAATAAACTGCCCAGTGCATACTTGCTACTACCATCACTTCAAGGTGGAAACTATTAATGAAATTATCTGTTCTGCTGATACCCTGACATTATTGTTGACTTCTCTGTCTCCAGATGACAGCTTTTCACCCCTGTTCTTCTGGGAGCTAAGCATCTGTACATCCCCCTTGTGTAACTTTCACTGCAGCCCTTTTCTGGTAAGTCGCTAACCTTGATATACTCATATATGCTAATGAACATGGAACACCCAGTGTTATTGCATTGGCCCCATGACACTCTGTGCTACTTGATGTCTCTCTTCTTTCTTCTTGAGATTGCCATAAAGATTGCACCTGTGCTCCTGCATGTAGTTATGCACACCACAGCCTCTGAATAATGTAGACTAATAGAAAAGACTTCAAAGAATCATAACACACTTTTAAAGGGCTGGAAGGAGAGGCTGATGGGATATGTTATAAGAATGCTCTATTTCCTGCTTAGCTAAGCAGTAATTTAGAAGGACATGTAAACTCTGGGCAAGTGTTTCAAAGAAAACAAAAAGCAAACAAAAGCTATGCACAGTGCCCTGATGCTGTAGACAAAGAGCAAAGAAGGGAGAGGCTTCCAGCAAATCATCTGCTTGAGTTTGTCATTTTTGGGTGCTCAGACACAGGATGAGCAGGGTAATGAAAATATTTAGACAGATTTATGTTATTTGATAGAGGTAAATGCAAAAGGAAAGAAGGTGAGTGAGTGGTTTAGCAGTGGCCTGAGCAAGTCATTATGTGATTGAAATCAATTACCCAGGAGCTCATTAGCAAAAGAGAATAAATGCCTTTCCTTCTCGTGCTGTGGATAGTTTATTGGATCCCTATCACATGTCAAATCAAACACTACCTTTCAAAGCCGCTGAAGGATTAATACCAAACTGTTCTTCCTGAGTAGGTGATTTTTCAGAGCAATGAAGCCATGAATGCAAAGGGAATCAGTGAGCAGCAGACACAAGAACTGTCTTGACAGTTGGAACTGGAAATAAACTACTGCAGGTCAGTGAATTCTAACATCTCATAAATCACATGTACACTGCACTCTGTCCTTGTCACCTCATAATTACCATAGAGAAAGAAAGAAGATTCTGAAGAGCATGCATGCTATTTTAGAGTGAAATTCACCCATGTTCACTCTCATTGAACCTGTAGGGTTCAAGTGGGACTTCAGAAATGCAATAGACTTTGGGCAGGCAACAACAAAACAAAGCATTTAGTGCAGGGTTCAAGGGCACCTATTGTATAACTGGTGTGTCTGAGCCCATTTATGGCACTAAGTGCTTGATTTGACAAAGTGTCTTTGGATATTCTAGTATCTTTGTCAGTTCAGTCATTAGGAACTGCAAGTCAGTTCCAGCAGAATAAGATTAAATATTTAACAGTATTAGAGGCTTTTGCAAAGGAAGATCTTGGGTTTGAGATCCCAAGAAAATTGGACTCCTAATAATGAAGTAATGATTACTTTAACAATAAGAGTAAATCAATTATGTTAACTTCTCTGATGATTTAAAGATATTTTAAGTAAGCCCACACACAAGCAGCTGGTACATGGAAGACAGAAGCACTGATATATAATGGGAAAATTCTCCATAACACAGGGGTACATAAAAAAATCTTTAATTCAATCATGTATATTTTAGGACACAGGGATTCTCTCCTTCTCAAAAGAATATTGCTCTTCTTATCATGACCTCACAAGCTGTAATCTTACATAAATAACAATGGGAGAGACATTCTAGGAATAAAATGGTCTTTTACATTCATAAGTGGACTGCAAATAAATACATTTCAAAGTAATATAGTGGGCTGACAATATGGGACTTGTCTGTAATCATACAGCACATGTCTTGCTGGGAATGCCCACAGAGAATTTAACAGTCATATACATCTTGAACACATACACAGCAGACTGTATACTCATCAGGATTAGGAGACCAGCAATGTACAGTCTCTTCTTTATATACACACTTCTCTTCTTTCTTGCTGCAGATTTCACATTCTGCAGGAGGAACTGGAAAAACAGTGTAGCACTTGGGGAAAATCTACCCTTGCAGAGACAGAAAACCTGAAGATACCTGGGACAGTTGGAAAGCCAAAGGTTACCTTTTCTAGGGTAACAAAATTGCCAGCTAAACAGCACTGTTAGGCAATTTTATTGCTGTTATCAACGGAGTGATTTTGCTTGTAGGTGGCTTGTCCTTTTCCACAGAGCAGGCCTGTCTCTTAACCAGTGCCTTGGCAAAACACACGTAGATGATAGTCTTGCTCTCGCTGCAGTTCCAACAGAAACTGTGTTGCTTTCGTGCCTCTCCATATTACGGGCATGTACCTGTCTTATTTGCCCAAGATGGGAAAGTTTGCAGTTGGAACAAAGATGAAGCCCAGGTGTTGATGGCTAGATTTATCGTCAGAACTCCTAGAATGTTGAGTACAAACCCAGATTTGGCCTGGAATTATAAAAGAGAAAGGTTACAAGCTGAACTGAGTTCTTTTTAATTCCTTGATGATTAGGGTTTTGTGTATGGTTAGGTTTTATCTTTGACCTTTTTTACAAGTCCATCATAACTCCATCCAATTACACCAAAGTTGGTTTTCTTCACAAATATAATTTGTATTAGGGAAAAATGAGTTTCCTTTGGATAAAACTAGAAGTTCTGAAATCCTTTTAATCCACTTTTGTGGGACTTTCTCTTCTGACCTGATGTCTGTCTCTAATGTTACTTTGGACTTCTTGGATCAATCATGGGTTAGAAAAGTTATCAAGAGACATGGTATCCTTGTCAGTCTTATCCTAATATAGTGAGAAAGGGCATCAGGGCAGCCTAGTGACATGGGCTGGGCTTTCCCCTTGTACCTGCAGGACTGTCCAGGTGGTTGGACTCTCACATCTCTATGATCTACCTTTGTCCTTTTCAATCAGTTAGACATTGTCATTTCTCATTGACAGCAAGATCTTACTGGAAGATGTTCAAGAGGCCTTGCCTTTTCTTTAAAAGCTCAAGGGCATCTTTGTAAGTGCTACTGTTCTTTATAATGATGAAAATTCTGAAAAGAATGGGCTTTCACTCACCATATCTATCACTTTGAGCTGTCCATAGGAGAAGACAATAGCATTAGGAGGAGTGGCCACTGGGAGCATGAATGCCAACGATGCAGAAAGTGTACAGGGCAGCATGACATAGAGTGGATTGAGGCAGATCGCTTCAGCCTGTGCAAGGAGGGAGAGCAAATATGATGGTTTTGATTGATAGACAAACCCACATAGAAATCTTTTGGCAGAGACTGTATTTGTTACGTCAGAAACCTCAATCTTTTACAAACACTGCAGCCACTGAAACGTTGGTTCTGCTTTAGCAAATTCCAGCCAATGTCTGTATGCAGCAAATGCAAGAAGTGATTTTGTGGTCAGTGCTTTGTGTTCCTGATGGTGGAATCTGATCACTCCTGCAGCATAAATTAATAATGGTTGTACTCCACTCTAAAAGCAGGAAAAAATGTTGCTTCAAACTGGTTAAGAACAAAACTCTGTTATCAGAGGAATCAGGGTAGCCCAAGCTCTGAAGGTGAGTGGTTTAGGGGTGAGACTGGTGCCTATGCAAACAGATCTTGGTGGAGCTTATTGCAGTTTCTGTGTGGAACCAGCTTTTCATGCTGCAGAACTGTGTCTACCCCAGCAACAGGAATCTGTGAAAATGCAAAAATCTGAATTAGGTCATAAAGCCTGACTAATGCTATCACCTTCAGAGACTTCTGGAAGGCCAGTGGTGGGAGTGAAATACAGTAATGGAATGTTGCAGGGAAGCAAATGCTGCTGCTGGTGCTGTCTCTATGCAGAACAAATAGGAAAAAACAAGTACAGCTGGCAGTGACCTCATGAGGTTGTTTAGGCCAGAAGGCAAAGTCTAATATGTCAATGAATTTAATCCCTTTATTTTTCAGCAGCCATGGTTTTAGAAGGGTTGAACTGAGCACAGTGTGTGTGAGTATATATGCATCCACATGCATATATGTACATTATAAATCTTGTATTCCTGATCAGATACATGAATCAGTGCTTGGCTGTGTTAGCCAGCTATTTATAATTGAGCAGATATATGCTTGGGAAAGAGTTGAAAGCTGTTGTTATAAGAGTGTTTTGAAATGCTGGAACTTACCATTGAAGCCAGAATAGGGAGGAAGAGGGTGGTGGTGGCCACATTGCTGGCACACTCAGTGAAAGTGGCAATAAGGAGACACAACAGGAGAGCAATAGCTGGGTGAGGGATTTGCTGCAGAGGACTCAGTTTGCTTCCTAACCATGAGGACAGATGAGACTCCTGTAACAGAGGAAAGAGGTTTGTCAGGACAGTAGGCTGGAGAGGAAATAGCCACATCACAGTCCAGTTACATTTCTCATATTGATTCTACCTTCCCTTCTTACAGGAGCTCACATGCAAACTGCTTTCTGTAGAACAAGTAAAAGGCAATGCTCATAGATACAATCATTTGGTAGGTTAAATAACAATAACATGCTTTCCCTTGCAAAGAATTTAAAATAAGAAAAAGGTACTGCATTATAGTATGTTATTGATGGCAAATAATTATTTCTCTGGTCAAGTCATTATTGCACATGATCAACATTCAGGTCTTTTTGTTTTAATCTAAACATTTTTATCTGCTGCTGAAGGTTCTCCAGCTAGCTCTACATTTGTCTTCTAATTTAATTTAAATCCTATTTCCATAAGTAGTTAGTTTGAAATAGTTTGGAGGCCCATCCTGGGCACATCATCTCCTCATTCTTTCCACATCAGTTAAGGTTTATTTAATAAAACTTTCAATGTGTTGGGGTAGTTTCTTAATCATCCACTCTTCTAGAAACACAGTTAATGTGCTGCCTGGATTGGTAGTACCATCCCAGTTGCACAAGCAACAATAAGGATTTGTTCTCATCACAGGATTCCTCCTAAGGAAGTCTGTCCTACTGCCACTAGCTGAGGAGATGCATGTTTAGTGCTACCAGCATGCCCTCTTGTGTTCTGGGAGAGCACTCGTGGAAAGCAAGATGGAAAACACCCAGGAAGACACAAATACCAGGTAAGCAGAGGAGTGTTACCTCGCTGCCTTTAGCTAAGGCAAAGCCACCTCCCAGCAGAAACACAATGTTCCATGGCATTTTCTGGTGAACTACTTTCCACTCCAGGAGAGCTGGGGGTGCTTGGATCCTTGGCTTGCTGCCTAAAACCCAGAAAGATTTTGTAAGCCATTGTTGCATCCTCCAGAGAAAAGAGAACTTCCTGGAGGGAGGTGAGTTTAGTCTGAACATCAGGAAACACTTCTGCCAGCAAGATCCAAGTAGACTGGAATTATCTCTTAAAGCAATCATCAACAAAGATTTAAAACTTGACTTGCAAAAATACTGATGAGTGATCACAGTATCACACAGTATCACAGTATGCTAGAGATTGGAAGGGACCTCGAAAGATCATCTAGTCCAATCCCCCTGCCGGAGCAGGAACACCTAGATAATGTTACACAGGAATGTGTCCAGGCGGGTTTTGAATGTTTCCAGGGAAGGAGACTCCACAACCTCCCTGGGCAGCCTGTTCCAGTGTTCTGTCACCCTCACCGAGAAGAAGTTTCTTCTCAAGTTTAAGTGGAACCTCTTGTGTTCCAGTTTGTACCCATTACCCCTTGTCCTGTCATTGTTTGCCACTGAGTAGAGCCTGGCTCCATCCTCGTGACACTCCCCCTTTATATATTTATAGACACTTATAAGCTCACCCCTCAGTCTCCCCTTCTCCAAACTATAGAGACCCAGCTCCCTCAGTCTTTCCTCATAAGGGAGATGCTCCACTCCCTTAATCATCTTAGTTGCCCTGCGCTGGACTCTCTCCAGCAGCTCCCTGTCCTTCTTGAACTGAGGGGCCCAGAACTGGACACAATATGACACAATATGATGTGATGTGTAGCTGCTCCAAAAGGCATCGTAGAGTACAGGTAAGAGGGATGGAAAAGTATGGCAACATATCTGGTAAGTCATGTATTCTCTCCTGAAGACTCCAGCAGCTTTTACAGATGTGTGTACTAGTGTCCAGAACGTTGCTGGGATAAGTGTTTCCTACTTAGTTAAATTACAAAACCAGAGAACTTTCATTAGCTATGTGCCTTGCCTAGCCTAAAGCATTACAGCTATGCAGGAAGAGCAGTTTGAATTCTTGTTTAATGTAAACGTACCTGTTTGGTCATTGTCTCTGAAACCGATCGACACGTCAGAAGGGATGATGAACAACAGAACCGAGATGAAGATGGCAACTGTAGCATCAGTGACATAGCTGCAAGAGGTCAGGCAGATATTCAGTTCAGCTCTGTTCTCATGTTCATTAAATCTAGCTTACTTTATTCAAAGTGAGGAGGAGAAGGGGTTATACCTCGTATCATTTTTGTTGAACAGAACTGTTGCCCAGCCTGGGATGAAGCCAGGATCTCTTGTAAACCAGAGCACTACCAGTAGTACAAAAAGGACCAAAACTGCTATTTCTGCAAATTTCATTGAGCCCAATTTCTTGCTCTCTTCCTTGATAATGTCATAGGCCTGTTGCTCCTTTGCCTTTGCAGAGGCATTTGCAGCACACCCAAAGTTCTCATGAAAACTAGAAGAAGATGGACAAGAAATATCAGAGAAATTTGCCAGATATCCTTAAAGGTAAGAATCCAAATGTAATACATGGTCATATTGTCTTTTAGATAGAAGTATTTATATATGCATATAGAAATCATATATATCATCACATCAGCAGCCATAGGTGTTGGATAGTAACTGCATTGTACTGTGTATTACCATGATGACCAGAGAGAAGCTTTGGGCCCCTGAAAACTCATCCTCTACAGACAGGCAGGGGTGCTATATGGACACATGGGGAAATAATGGCAATGTTGGTCTGAGTGACACGACTACGTGATCACCAGGAAGTAAACAGTTGCCAAGCTTTTTAAAATGATGGAAAAGGAGAGTTTTAAAAGTGGAATTTCCAGCTGAAAGTGGTGGTATTACATATTTCAGGTATTACAGCACTCTTTCAATTTAAAAGAGAGGAGGATGGGGATAATCCAAAAGTGATAGGCTAAGTATTAAAGTGGTAGGCAATGCAAGCTGGTGGTATGGGGTGATTAGCACTGGGAATGGCACAATACGAATCCTCTAGGTCTGGAGCAACTCTTGTCACAAAGGTATTTACCAAGTGTAAGTAGAAATTAAATTCCTGGTTTGAAGCACAACAGTCTTTCAGGGCCTGAAAGCAATGCTGCAGAACAGGTTGTATGCAGTTATAACTTCATGTTGTCATCTACCAAGTGTACTTAGCAGGGGTTTGATCAGATTCCTCAGAGGCAAAGTTACAGTATTTTAATAGATACTTAGTATGCTGCTCTGGTAGTGTCTGTTGTATGTGAGGACTTGTCACTTCTGTCTGACTTTCAAGCGTAAGCTCATCACTAGTGTTCCGACATGTAATGAATACTTGATAACAGGCCTGTCAGCTGTAATACAGTGTGTGAAGGGTACTTACTTAAAGCCCAAGTACAGTATCAGCAGCCAAATCCACGTCAAAGCCAGTAACAAGATCATGGTGGGGAAGGCAAAGGAGAACCAGGAGGCAAAGTTGACGATATTGCCATTTTTAGGAAAGAGCCTGTGGAATGCAGATGGCTGTTAGCATCCAAAATTCTGCACTCTTCTGTATTTAATGATTCAAAAAAGCAGAGGTACTGAGACCCACTAAGGAAGACAAGCTGACTTCCGAGAAAGTTACCAAATGGGTATTTTCCTTCTCTGTGTTGGCTGGAAGTCAGCTGTGGCAGAATGATGCACTTTAATGGGTATGTAACCCCAAATTCAGCCAGACTTACTCATCAACTTGTCCTTGCAGTATCAGATTTGGTGTTGTCCCAGTTAGAGTTGCAATCCCTCCAATACTGGCTGAGTAACAAATAGAGAGAGACATCCCCTTGCTGAGTTTCTTGTGTTTCTCCTCTAGCAGACTTTCATTTCTCTTTCTGTCTTCCTCGACTGTCAGGGCATAACTATTACCTAGGTCCCAAGACAAGAACAAAAGTGTTACAGGAGCTAGATTGGGTAGGAAAAGATCTTGTGCCTGCATAATTCAGTATTTCAAGGCTAGGACACAATAGACAAAAAATTCCAGGAGGTACAACAGAGCCAGAGGAGTTGGACTGAAGAGAACTTGTTCTGTACCAGCACCTCACTCCTGGCACTGAGATTTGCATTTTGAGTTGTCTCAAAGAGGGGAAGAAGGCAAGACAGCTGGTAAAGAGAGATTGTTGTATGATTGCATATCTTTGGATTAGAAAGATCATTTTAATCTCTACCCTTCTGGCATGAAATTTTCCCTCAGGAATTTCCTATTATCTGATAAGTTACACAGTAGATAACAATTGAACTAATATAACTATAGAGGGAAATATCAAACCTAATATAAAGGCTTCCAGTAAGTGAGAATTTACACATTTTGCTGTTTTGTTGATTAATTATCATCTTTTCATCTTTTCAATCTGTTTGTAACTTCAGCAAGTCAGTTGATCTTAATGTGCTTTTGTCTGGTTCATGGAAGAGCCTCTTAAATGCCATTGGATGCAGTCAGAATGCTTTGGGTACATTCTTCCTTCAGAATTTACTAACAACTCTAATGACAGTGAAGAAGGCCTCAGGTCATCCTCCATTACCCCAAAGAGAAAACCACCTGTAACCCACTCACCTTTTCCCTCTGTTTCTTTGGAGCTACCTGGCTTAGTTGACTCTTCCTGCAGTTCAAAGGCTTTATTGATCTTTTCAGATGTTTGGCCAGGTGAATTAGACCCTGCTTCTGACTTGTGCAACTGCTCCAGCACTGCTTGTGCTATTGGGACCATCATGGCAGTGGTGGCAGTATTGCTGATCCACATGGACAGGAAGGCAGTCACAACCATGAAGCCCATGAGAAGTCTGACGTGAAAAGGTTTGGAAAAGTCAGTTCAGAACTCAGCTCTGTGATGCCCTTTCTTCATTGCAAAGCTTTGCTTACAAAGCTTTTGGTCTGGAAACTGCTTAGTAACTCACACCCAGTACTTCCTCCTACCCTGGTCTGCTCTGGGAATGACACAGAAGATTTCACAGTTTCAGCCAGTTATGTTTTTACATTCTTAGCACTAGGAAAGGGGAAGCTGGGAGCTTGAAGCAGTTTATCCAGTCAGTGTCCTGCTTATTCTACATGCTTCTGAGGAAGACATTCCACCTAAACAACACATATTAATGTATTATCATGTATTTCGAAGAGGAAAGCTGAATTTGAGCCCAAGTGGCAATCAGTTTAAGCCATAAGGAAGATGATCTCTCTTTTTTTTTTTGGCATTTTATCCCCTCTATTATTTAAGATTTTCTTCATATAAAATTCTAATCCATGTTTCAGTATTACTCTGTTATTTGTCTCAAAATTATTCTTTAGATGAGACGTAGATTATATATCAGATGAAAAGGGTTTTATCTGGTATGTGTTTTTATTCTATTGCTTTGTAATTTCCTTCACTATTCCCTCTTCTTATGATCTGAGACAAATTAAATAGAGCCATGAAGCCTCTGCATAGCTTAAACTTCTAGTCTGGTAAACATTTGTTGTTTTCAAAACAAGCATCCCCATATTTCCTCTTCTCTCTCAGTTAGAGTATGTTTTTGTGTGGAGTCTTTCCTGACTGTCTAAAGCTGTGCTTCTGGCCAAGCCCAGCAGCACCCTTGTCTTTCTGGCACTGACTTATTGCTATTTCTCCACCTAAAGCCATTTGGCATTCCAGAAAGACACACCAGGTCTGTAACACATCAAAGGATCCCCATTTGCAAGGTCTGCTCAGGCACTGACTCACTTGGACTGTAGAAAAGCATCTGTAGGATACAATTTGCAGATTCACATGGGAGATGATGGGCAACTAATGCCATAAAGTCCTTTATCCCACAGTGTTACTCACAGGGCTGGTCTCACACCAGTGATAAGCAAGACCCGCAGAGCAACGCGTTTGTGTAGGTTCCAGCGCTCAATAGCGATGGCCATCAGCAGTCCCCCAATGAAAAGCATATTGCTGTCCTTCAGGTACTCCCGGCACACCTGTAACATGGAACAAGGGAGAGAAAACAGTGACAAGGAGCCAAGAAAGAAGGCATCTTCTGAGGGAGGATCTCGTTCTGGAGACATTAGCATGGAGTAACTATGGATTGCATCTCAGCAGTGGATTTGCTTTGATTCAGATTAGCAGCTCCACCAAGAGTTCACTCTAGGCTCATGCAAGTCCTGTTCTATGGAGAGGACAGATAACTGCTGTGTATCAGAAGTGCCATTTGCTCTTCTTTGCTCTGAAAATCATGTTAGAAATAAACCCCAAACAAGCTGACCAGCAAGCACACAGGCAAACATGTATAGAGTATGATTTCTTACTGTTGTTGAATCCATGATATTCATCAATGGGAAGAACAGGACAGGGAGGAGAGCTGTGACAGCCAACGGCAGCACTTCCATGCACCAAAACAGTGCCATCACTATGATAACATAACCACATTGGGCCTCCTGACAGAAGAAGAGTACATAAAATCAGAACAGACTGTACATCTTACTTAAGCTTTGAGAAAGCAACAGCCCATAACTATATTCATTGCCTGACAAAGGGGTTAGAGAAAATGTTATTCTCTGTCTTCCCCTCCTATCTATCCTCCTACCTATGCAGATCATAATCAACTGACAAGCAATTCAACAACCTTGTGAGGAAAAGATGGGGGCCTCCAATGGGGAAAACAAAGAACCATAGGAAAAGAAACAAACTGATGACTTTGAACCCTTCATGATAAGGCTTAGCAGTCCCTGCACAGGCTTCGGGATTTTGCTGATGGAGGTGCAGAAACAGGTACTGAGCCAGCCAAGGTTTCCCCACCTTTTTCTCCACGTGTTTCAGGACATGGCTTAGGTGAACCCCAACTCATTTCAACAGCCTGGATTCCTTGTACCTTAAATACCTTTATCTGTTCTTCACTGGATTTTTAGCTTAGTACAGACTTTGAAAGGCTCACTGACAAACCAGTCACAGACCAGTTTCAGCTTCCACTGACTATCCTTTGAAGGAGGTATGATCCCTTATTCCATGTTCCTCGTTCTGAGAAAACACTTTAATTCTTTGGAGAACCACTCCAAGCTTTATATACAAATATTTAACTTGGTCCCTATACACTAGATAGCTTGTCACAACCAGTTTTCACATAGATGAGCTGATGAAGAGAGTAAGGAAAAGTTAACACTGCAGGTTACAGTGTTTTCCTCATTTTGCAACTGGCACAATAATAAGTACCTGCAGATCCAAAGGAAGAAAACAGTGGTTGTGTGGGCTTACATTAAGGGTGGGCATGAATGAATGAATGAAATTCATATGAAATTGATCTCACCTGAATGAAAATGGAGTGATGCTAAGTAAGGAAACCATTAATGAAGAGATGGACATTGTAATGGTGAGATTACAGAGGATTAAACTGAGGAGCTAAGATAATGCCTGCCTGCAGGATCAAACTTGTGATGCTTTAGAACGTGCTGAGGACTTCTGGACATGGCCTGGAAGTTATGGAGCTGGTGAAGGGGAAGGATGAACAGGGAGGCTGAGAAGTCTGGAGGAAAGAATAAGATCACAATCTAGGTGGTAAATTACCAAAGCTGCAGGGTTGGAGAAGTAAACCTGAAAGAGATTAATGAAGAGATGACAAGATACCTTTCTGAGCCTTATTTTTGAATGACAGCATTCAAAACCTTAACTACACATCCTATCAAACACTTAAAGCAATTTTCAATATTGATGATCCTTTTTTCTCCCATTTTTCACCCTAACAGACACCAGTGGATGTCTTTTGAGAGACCCTGGCAGGGCTTTGGAACATATATTGTAGGCCCAGTGCTATTCTCCTCAGCCTGCTGTGCACAGGCTCCCAGGAGAAGCTGGAACAAGGCTTTTCACACGACCAGTTGTCCTGTAATGACATTTCTCTGTCATTAGACAAAATCTTGAGCACTGTTTGCTCTCATTTGTAATAGTTTAGTGCCCAAAGCTGTCATTATAGCACAGGTTAATAGCTCAACAGAAGAGAAAAATGTGAAATTCCACTCTGTAGTTTGTGTGCTCACAACCCCTCCTGCTGAGGCACCAGCTTTTCCTGCTTAACATACCACGATGCACAACCCCAACACAAGAAACCTTCTTACAGATTGCAAAGGGAAAAGTCCAGGACAGTTTGACTTTATTGTGTTATAAGTGACTACCTAGAAACCAAAGAGAGTCATTTTGAAAGAGAAACTGAACCAAAACATTTCATAGGCAATACAAAGGACTCATTGTATGGTAACGATGACTCCAGCAAGTAAGTTTGAACTCGTGGCCTCAGGATAAAGAAAACCCATCTCTCTCCTTCTGGCTACTTAAAACTGTTCTGAGCCACATCTCTTTAACTTCAGGAACCCTTTTGGCTATGGAATGTTAACTAGCAAAATAAGATTCTTTTTCCTGTTTTTTCTTCTTAGTAAGTTTAAGTGATACTTTAAGCTATTTTCTTTGCATAGCATGAGAATAAGAGGGCACTCCTCATCAGTTACCACATTTCTCCTCAAGCCAGTGCCATGCTCTCATTCTTGCTTGCAATCCATAGCTGCAAAGTCTCGGATAACATAGCTCCAAAAAGACTGCTGTGAGGAGGGAAAGGCTTTGGGACAGGCTGCATGAAAAGACAAGGAAGAACTCCTGGAGTGAGGATGGAGCCTGGCAAAGGAGACTAGAAACTGCGAGTCAGCAGGGATTTGGGGGCAAGCAGAGACCCAAGGAAAGAGCTGGGATTTGACGTCCAAAGAGCAGTGACAGGAGAGGTAGATTGAGACTTACTAATGCTGGGACTGCAATAAAAGACCTGAAAAGCAGAGATTAGATCTGTCTGCATGAAGAGATTGGGAGGCTGAGGAGTAAGTCAGAGCACTGGCAGTCTGCCTGCTCAGCACACTGCATTTGAGTGATCAGTGCCTCAGAAATACCTCAACAAATGCTACAGGGATTTGGAGTTAAGGAAGGAATTCTAGGCAAAGTGTCTTCTGAAGCTGGACAATTTCAGTTTTAAATCACTGTTTGGAAAGATTCTTATAGGAATATGCTAAAGAAAGAGTGAAATATTTATTACTTCATCCTCATGTATCAGAGTACCTTGTTCTTCTGACCAAGGAAAACGCCTCTTCTACCTGGCAGTGACAACAAGGGAAAAAAATGAAAGGAAAAAACAAAATATGGACTGCATTCTTTTAGGAAATCAGAAGGGGAATTAAAAATTGAGCCTTAAATTGTGTCTTAGGTTCACACGTATGAACTTCAGCACAGAAAGCCCTTTGCTACATCAGGCAGAAGCAAAGCAAAAGCCACAAAATCACTTGTCACTGAGCATTCTTCTAGAATATGCTATCACAGATGTATCTGTTTATCCATCTACATCCCATGGCTTCTATATTCCTTCACTACCAGTAGTCAAAGGAGTCTGCTCAGCAAACAAAAAAGATCTTCAAGCCGTAAATGAAGTGCCTCTGCGGAAGGATCTGTATGTTCTCAGCTCTGTCATTTAAAAGGAACAACTCTAAGGAGAGATTTGGAGATCAAATTCAATTTAAGAGGTCTTACCTTGGTAGGGACAGCCAGAGGCAGGGGAAGAAACAAGAGGGGTATAAGCACCACAAGCAGGTATTTCTTGCAGGCCAGGATAATCTGCAAGAAGCGCGGCATGGTGCTGGAGCTGGCCCAGTGCTGAAGGACCCTAGATCTGCTGCTGGAGGCTATATAAACACTTGGGAATATTAACCATTGACCTCGGGAGGTTGGGTGTTGTTTTTGGAACTGTAATCGGAGAAAGAAGGAAGAGAACAAAGAAGGGAGGAGACAGCAGAAAAGTGTCAGACCAGGTACTTTCTTCAGACAATCTTCCTGATAACTGCTAAATCCAGTAGAGAATTAACTCCTTGTGGACCAAGTAGGTTTATTAACAGCATCCTGAAATGAACTATGCTTTTTAATGAACACTAATGTCTTGTCTAATGCCTTCTTTGAGTAGGTACTGTTATTTCTTCTACAAAAAGAGAAACTGCTCCTTCATAATAGCTTGAAGGTCTGCAATACTCAAAGTGTAGAGCTTAGAAAGGTCAAGAAGCATTATATACACATCACTGTATTCACTGAGAAGTTCTTTGGGTAGCAAACCCCCACTAGAGCAGAGCTTCCAGCACCAAATGCCACATCAAGTCCCCATGGAGAAAGGGACTCACAGTCCTCCCCACCTGAGAGCAGGAGCACCCATCCTTGTGTATTACAGCCCTCATGACAATCCCTCTTTCTTCTACTCATAAGAGCAACCAGGGAAATACTAAGGTTTGGTCAGAACCCAAGCTCCCACCTGGCAGCCCAGTAGGTTATAAATCAGGCTTAGGGACAGAGAGGGAACCCTATACTCTGATGTAGCCTGTTGTATCTCAGTGGATTGGGAAAGACTTGGCCACAGTGAATCATAGGCTGGGGTTTCTTAACCTTGCTCTTGCAGGTCTATAGACACAGCTTCGGTAGCCTGCAGGGTGTCCTGGGCAGGGAGGTGAGTGCTAAATGATGAACAGTTCTTGGTCATTTTAGCAAGAAACTCTCCAAATCCAAGCAGTGAATTACTTGGTTCTGTGAATATCCAGGAGTGGAACTAAACTTTCCAGTCCCAAAGGGGGTGTCGTGTTAATGTCACTTTGATGCCTTTGTTTGGTAGATCAAGCAAATGCATACTTCAGATAATGATGATAACATTTCCGTTTTATTGGTATAAATTGTCTCAGCTCTGTTTATAGCTTACTCAAGCAGAGAGGAGCACAGACATTAGGTCATCTGATGTCAACACCACAAAGAGCTTCTGCTCTTTCCCTCTCTCACCCCTTTTCTGCCAGGGCTTGTGATTGAAAACCAGTGAGGTTTCAGCAGCCAACTCACAGCTCTCTTGCAAACTTGATTTAGGCATACTGCTCACAAGAAACAGCATCATATAACTTAACTGCCAGTCCTGTGCATTAGCACTTCAACCCTTGGTACAAAAACGAATGAGAAAGCACTTTCAAATGAATTATAGTCATATTTTTGCTTCTATTTAAGGTTGAATTAGTGGCTGAAAAGGTGCAGTGACAAAATCAGCCAATGGCAAAGTAATTGTTCTACTTTCTACTCTTATGTCCTGAGTTTGCAATGAAAATCTAAACTGACACCTTCTTCTCATATCTCTCTTATGAAGGTTGGCCTCCAGCTGCAGCATGGCCAAGGGGGAATAAGTAACAATGTGGAATGATTCCTGCCTGTTCCTTAGATGCAGCACATCCACAGAGATTTTCTCCACTGAAAGGTGAGTCCTGTTGCTTGCACAGATGCTATAACCAGGCTCTGCAAGTGTGTTACAGCAGAATGACTGGTTTATGTGTTCAGGGGCATTGGTCAGAGCTTCACTTGTAGCCCATTAACACTCCCTCAGTGGTGTCAAAGGACTGATGTCAGTTTGCATTAACTTGGAACCACTCCAGTTTATGTAGACAGGTTAATCTAACACTGAATCAGGTCCTTGGAATTAAAAATATAACTTGGTCTTTCCTTCCTGATCTGCTCTTCCAGTCAGACCAAGCCCAGCAGGGAACCAAACAGCACAGCCAAAACCTCTGTGTTGCAGCTCTAAGTTATTTTGTCCTTTCAAAACAAGTATTTTCTAATGTGCTGTGAATCAATAGGAGTGATTACACATTGCAAACCGCAACAGTTGTCAGATCCTAGTGCATTTATGGAATCCTAGAATGGTTTGGGTTGGGAGGGACATTAAAGCTCATCCAGTTCCAACCCCTGCCACAGGCAGGGACACCTTCCACTAGAGCAGCTTGCTCCAAGCCTCTGTGTTCAGAACCCTGCCAGGGATGGGGCAGCCACAGCTCCTCTGGGCACCCTGTGCCACCGCCTCAGCACCCTCACAGGGAAAAACTGACTACTTTAAAACGTTGATTATAACTTTTCCTTTGGAGGTAAGAGAAAGAAAACAGGGTTTAAGTTGGAATTTCTTTACCCATCGATCAACAGCCCCGCCAGCATTGAAAGCCTTGCGCACGGTAGGGATGCAAGCGCCAGCCCCGGCGCCTGCTCTCACTGCAGCTCACGCAGATCCCTCCCTCGTTCTGCAGGAGGAAGCGCTGCGAAGCCCTTGCCGGTTCCCCGGCGGGGCGGAGCGGAGCCGAGCCGAGCCGCCTGTCCCGGGCGGAGCGCGCTGCTCCGCTCCCCGCCGCCATGGCCGCTCCGCCGCCGCTCCCCTCCCGCCGCTGCCTCCCAGCGCTGGCCGCCGCGGAGCCGCTCCTCTTCCTGGCCACTCTGTCCCTCGGCCTGCAGGGCCCGCTCGCCACGCAGTACCTCTGGGACCGGCTGGGGGCCGAGCGCGGCTACAGCGGCCCTAACGCCACCGGCCCCGCCGGCTGCGGGAACGGCAGCGCGGCCACCGACCCCCTGCGGCAGGTGGGAGAACAAAGAAAGGCGTATGCGTGTGTATGGGGCGGGGGGGGAAGGTTGGAGGTGCTGTCACCCTTGTGGAGCTCTGGGGTGGTGATGGCCCTGGATCTCACGCGCCTGTCTCTTACAGGAGGTGGAAGTGCTGGTCTCCCGTTGGAACCTCTGCATCAACCTGGGAGGCTTCTTCGTTGGCGTCTTCTCAGTGACTCTCTTTGGACCATGGAGCGACAGCGTAGGTCGCCGTCCCGCACTCATCCTTCCTGCGCTGGGTATGGCCTTGCAAGCGGCCATCTATCTCCTCGTCATGTACCTCCAGCTGCACGTTGCCTACTTTCTCCTTGGCCGTGTTTTGAGTGGCCTCATGGGAGACTACAACCTCATCCTGGCCAGTTGCTTTGCCTATGTGGCCGACACCAGTGATAAACGCGCACGTACGTTCCGCGTGGCTGTGCTGGAGGCGTGCCTGGGCACTGCGGGCATGCTGGCCAGCATTGGCGGTGCCCAGTGGCGCAAGGCCCAGGGCTACATCAACCCCTTCTGGCTCGTGCTCGCTGCCAGTCTTGCTGCCACTCTCTACGCTGCTTTCTGTCTTCAGGAGTCGGTGAAGCAGCAGAAACCAGCCAAGCTCTTCACACTCAGTCATTACAAGGCTGTCTACAAGCTGTACACGGCCCCAGAAAACCCAAGCTCCAGGAGGAAGCTCGCTCTTTACACCCTGGCTTTCTTTCTTCTTGTCACAGTACATTTTGGAGCCAAAGACCTCTTTGTTTTGTATGAGCTTGGCTCCCCTCTCTGCTGGGCTGCTGACCTCATTGGGTACGGCTCAGCCGCCACCTACCTGGCTTACCTGAGCAGCCTGGGGGGCCTGCGCCTGCTACAGCTGTGCCTTGAAGACACTTGGGTGGCAGAGATAGGATTGATCTCCAACATTTCTGGACTGGTTGTGATTTCTCTTGCTGCTACGACACCACTGATGTTTACAGGTGATGCCTCTATGTCAGGCTCTTAGCTTAGAGATGCCAGGAGATTTTTCTCCTAGTTTCAAGCTCATAGAATCATAGAATGGTTTGGGTTGGAAAGGACCTTAAGATCATCCAGTTCCAACCCCCTTGCCATGGGCAGGGACACCTCACACTAAACCATGTCACCCAAGGCTCTGTCCAACCTGGCCTTGTACTGAACAGCCCGTGTACTGAAAACTGGGGCTTCACAACAGCAAAGCTGTCCTAACACTGAAGCTGAAAGTGCAACCATATAGTTCCTAGAATATTAAGTTTCCCATAAGCTGTATTACACTACAGACATAGACTGAAGTGCATTATCAGATGCAGGAGGGTGAATTTGGTCTAAATATAGCAGAGAGAAACTGGAGCTACTGATTTCTGGGATTGACTTTGGAGACTTTATTTTTCAGCTGAGCTTTCCCTAATGTGTTGTATCTTGCTCACAGGTTATGGGATTCTGTTCCTTTCCATGGCAGCCACTCCAGTCATCAGAGCCAAGCTCTCCAAGTTGGTCAGCGAGACAGAGCAGGGTAAGGAGTTAGTATGCTTAAGCCATATCCTGAAACACTGGCTTCTTGAACAAGTGAAACCAAACTGCTTTGGGAGGTTAGGACTTCCCTGGCTCCTTTGGATTCCTGTGCTCCCCCATTCGCCCTCAGGCCCATGGTAGCACCGGTTCAGATGCTACATTTCAAGATAAGGACAAGGGAAAAAAGCAAGATGGAAAGTATTGCATTCAATCTCAGGAACAGTTTGTTCATCCTATTTGTTTCCAAACTTTTACAGGGAGCAAGAGTTAAAATGGATTATACAATGAGCAGAAAGTAGAGATTCCCTCACCAGAACTTCTTTCTGTAGATCAGTAACAGTGGGAGGGAACCCAGTGGTTTTGAAGGGTTATATCATTGACCATGGGGAAAGATCATGGATAACCCATCGGAGGAGTGTATTTGCCTTCCGGTAATTTATTTGTAGAGCTTGCACTTGCTCTTAACTCTGCACTGGAATGACTCTGCAGGCAGACAGAGGGAGGAGGTGACTTTGCACAGTTTGCGTTTCTTATATTATAATGAAGATGGCACATACTTGATACCACATTTATGATGGTAAGTCTATAAAGTGCAGTCTTTTGCTGTACTTAATGTTCAACAGGTGATAAGGTGTGCTTGGTGTAAACAAATCCACAGAGCCTTGTCTTGAAGCTTTATGATGAAGCTGATAGCTAATACCCCTGGTCGGCCACAGTGATGCCAATTGTGGAAGTCACAGAAACTGAACTTGCCAAGTTTGAACTTGCCAGGCCAGTGTGGTATGCCTTCTCTCTGCTCTCAGCTCTTCTTATCACACATGATACCCAGACGCCAGTTCTCTGGTGGGAAGTGCACAGCCTTACTAAGATTGACAGAATCCCACTGAAGGTGATGTGTTAAAGGCGTTTGTAGGCAGGGCTCTCTCACCATTAACCTCTTCCGTGTGTTTTTCAGGTGCTCTCTTTGCTTCTGTTGCCTGTGTGGAAGCACTGTGTTCACTTGTGGCTACAGGAGTGTTCAACTCTCTCTACCCTGCCAGCTTGCACTTCATGAGGGGATTTCCATTTCTTTTGGGGGCTATAATCCTCCTTATTCCAGCAGCTATTATTGGGTAATTTACTTCAAATGCCTAAACTTTGCCTTAGGACCTGTGAAGTGTAATATGAAAAATACCATTTACTTTGCATAGAGGCTCTCAGTTTTTAAGGTGTATTTTAAGTTATGCTTGTGAGAGGGTGTTTAGTGCCCCAGTTAGGCAGAGGAGGGGGTCCGTTTCTTCTTGCATCTGAATCTTAGTGATAGGATCCATGATGCATCCTGAGTAACATAGCTGCTGATGTTAAAAGCACTTCAAAGTCTTGAATTTGAAAGTCTTTCTTTATGGGAGAGATAGAGCTCTATTAGTGGTCTCTCTGCTTGGGGTTTCTTTAATCAAAGCAAAAGTTGTGTCGTGATAGAAAATAAATCCCCTGGTAAGTCCTGGGACAGAGAATGTGTTGGGATTTGCAGTAAAAGTGCAGCAGCTCCTGGCAGGGTCATTTTGTTCTGTTCCTTTGAAACTTTAAAGCTCAGTTCATTCAGCAACATGCCAGTGTGCCTCCATAGGCTCTGATTGTTCGTTCTTTCTTAGGTGGATAGAAATCTGGGACTCAAACCACGACTACGATCACTTCTCAGATGCTTCCCTGTCCCCTGCAGATGGCTGAGAAGCAACTTAGCAACAAGGACTTGGCCAGCTCAGCAGTGCCCATCTGAAGACTGCTCTTTATACTTTCCCTGAAGGACAGATCAGCATGGGAGTGACACCCTGCTTGTCCTTGCTAATCTTTAAATGCCAGATAGTTGGAAATCGTGGCTCTTACCACCAGTAAGAACTTGACCTGCAGATGTCAATGCCTCCTCGCTGTTGCGTTGGCTCATCTGGCAGAGAAAACCCAAGAGACCCAAAAGCCAATCAAGAGTAAAAGCTGTTGCTGGCCATTTGCAAGGCTGGTTAGTGGTTTGTGGTTTGGTGAGGAGGAAAGGTTCATGCTTTTAGTGGTGAGAGAAGACTGAATTCTGTTTTAATTGCCAAACATGTGCCCCTCTGAGTACTACAGAGGGATGAGCTGGTGTAGGGACAGGATGAGTGTCTTTGGAGGTAATTTGTTTTCATTGTGTGGGCGTAATTTTGTGTCATTGACCTCTGAAGTTCTGCTGCCCTTCCCAGGATATGTTGATGCCAGCAAGTAAGCCCCATGTTTGTAATTGTTCTTTTCGAAGCATTAACTGTATTGCCTCAATCCTGTTCTCTTAAAAACTGCCATGAACCAGCAGTTCTGTGTGCTCTGCATTGCACACATGGTTGAGATACATGCAATCATGTCTTTACTGTGCAGTTGCTTAGTAGACATGTTACTTTCAGAAGGGATAAAACCTCCATTGTCTTCTGCGGCTCTTAGAGCACTTCACATCATTTGTCCTTGCCTCACTCTCGCTTGTCTCCATTATTTTCCTTCTGCTTCATTTATTGAAACCTCTGCAGTAAAGCAGCAGCAGCAGCAAGTTACCTGCAGTGTGGAGAGGGAGCATGTGAGAGTCCAGAGCCAGGAAAAATGCAGGTTTGGGACTTGCAAGCAGCCAGAGCTTGCTTTTCCTGAGCACTGGAGTAAAGCAGGTGGGAGTGCTTGGTCTGTAACCTGTCCTTCAATGTGCAGTAAATATGAAATGCTTACATACAGCTTTGTTCCCTGTTCCTTGGGAGGTTGTGGTAAAAGGAGGAGGTGGAGAAGAAGGGAGGTTGTAAGAACTTGGTGTTATGCCACTTGCTTTGTGTAGTTACGGCTGTGGACATAGGCAGGAGTTATGTGTCAGATTAACGGGCTAAGCCCAGAATCAGCCTCCTCAAGGAACAGGGCATGCTGTGAGTGCTGTGTTAGATGTTTGTAGCCGAACTGATTGTGAAATTAAGTCTTCTCTACCGTGGACACCAGTGCTAGCAAGTGCAGTGAAATGGAACTCCTGCACTGCCTCTGCTTTCCTGTTTGTGTCAGGGCATTTGCAAAGGAGAAGTTCAATAGGAACTATTGTGCTCTATTACAAAAATTACCCCGAAGTTTTTCTAGGCTCTCCTCCAAGAACTCCAGCTGTGAAGCAGATACAGGATCCATGCATCGTGACTCTGGGCAGCAGGTAGAGAGTCCCTGGGGATGCAGCGAGCTACAGCAGCCCATGCAGAGATGAGTGTGAAGCAGGAGTCCCCACAGAGAATGATGCCTGGAGGATGTCAGTTCTGCAGCCCCATCAGAGAGTGAGAAAGCATGAGAGCAAGAGAGAGCCAGGGAGAGAAGGCTACAGGGAGAGAAGCATGTGACACAGACAGGTGGGAGTTTTGAGTATAAACCAGATTTATTAATAATGTCTGAAAGAGCAAGTCTAAACACTTTCTGACATGACACAGCAAAGGAAAAAGGAAGGGTGGGAACAGAAGAATTCACTTCCTTAATACTGCTCTAGCTGGAAGGGGCTAGGTATGGGATGTTCTGTCCAGAGCAGGGTGAGTTCCTTAAGGTGAAGATAACTGAATGATGGGGAAGCAGGAAGTCAGGGTCTGGGCAGCTGGAGCATGAGATGGGATCTCACTGCAGGTGACACCCAAGCTGTAGAGAACAAGTAAATCTGTATCTTGAATGGTGGGTGAGGAGGATTGCTGGAGAGCTCCTGGGACACCATGATCTTACTGTATTATTGTGGGGAAGACTTTGTGTGGGACACTTCAGTGGCCATGGAGGCCTTGGCAGTCAATCAGTACTTGGAATTTTCCCTGAAGCAGCTCACAAGCGGCTTTAATCCTTTGGCAGATTCACCTTTGGGCTCATCTGTTGGCTTCCTTGTGTTTAATCTGGAGATTAGATAGGTTCTATTTGTGATGAATGCTGGGCAGACACAGCTATTAACCTTTCCCTGGAGAGCAAAGATGCCATTAACTGTGAGCTGATAAGAACTATCCATAAAGCTGTGATTAAGCACCAGAATTTAACTTTTTTTTTTTTTTTTTCCCTTAAATGTTCATGGATCTAAGCCAAAAGGAAATGGGTTTGTGTTCCTGACAGTTAAGCAGCAAGGGTTCAGGGAGAGGCAGGAGAAGGACAAGGTGATTCAGATTCCTCATTACCTCCTGAAGGAGTTATCTTGAGCAGAGGAGCTTGCTCCTTCAGGGTGGTACATCGGCCTGGTCTCCAGAGCATCAGGGCAGACTGGTGCTCCCTGGCCATGGCTTCATCATCCTCCTGTGCATGCTCTAAAAAAGGATGTCTTCTTTGCATTATTCCCTTTGCATCAGAAAAGACAAACTCAGGTAAGAGCTGCAATTTCTGGTCCTAGTTGCAAAATGGCATGTTGTTGAGAGCTGCATGTTGTTGAGAGCCTGCTCACCCTTCGAGGCAGGCAGGAGAAGCAGGGTAGAGCTGAGAGGGCAGAACTTGGGGAGATGTGTCAAGGTGCCCCTGGTTCCTCATCTGAGTGTTAGTCCCCCACCCAGCTGATGTTCACACCTTGCAGGTGGTGTTCACACCTTGCAGCTTTCACCCACCCTTTGCATCAGCTTCACTCGTGATGTTTCAGGGTGAGTAACTGCAAAAAGACCTGGTGGGTGTTGAGGAGAGGTTGATAGAAACAAGCAAATGCTACTTGATACTGAATCCAGCAGAGACTAGAGACAAACCTGAGCCTGAAGAGCTTACCCACGGCTGTCAGGAGTGGCTGGCAGTCAGCAAAGAGATACACCAGCTCCTGTTTGAAGGAACAGACCATGGAAGCACCAACAGAATAAAACACAGCCAGTGTTTAACTCCACAAGTACAGAACAGCAATTAGCATCTTCCATATTTACATGGATATGTGTTCCAGAGATCCAGCCTCCTACGCCCTGTAAGTATAGACCTGATATTGTGGTAAAGCTGAGGCACCAGATGGTGGGAAGGGGTTGTTTCAAAAGCACTTTTTGGGAAGATCCTGCAGAAACTTCACATGATCTGTTGTCTGAAAAGAACAACTTGTCATAACCCCAAACTTCCATCGCCAGAGTTAGGAACACAAAGTGCCTTTGCAGCATTAGGAGGTGGAAGGCCCTGAAGGGGGGAGTGAGCTCACTTGATAAAAGGATGTTACTAGGAAAGAGAAAGCTGCTGCTGAGCCGTTGAGAAGGCCTCTGTGTTATCTTTCCCAAACACAGGGATTTCGTTAGGGCTTAGCTTTTATTTGCCCTTTCCTACTCTTGGCGTCTGACCACGATATTCCCACAGCACACAGCAGAGGCCATATGATGCTTAGGGACCGTTTCCTCTCAACTGCTCTCCTGCGCGTCCTCTTTGGTTGTATCCCCCACCAATTCCCAAGTTTTGGTTCCTCAGAAGACCTTTTCTCTTTGGACATGTTTCTCTTCCTCTTCAGATATGTTTTCCTCACATCCCCAGCACTGCAGGAGGTATAGCCTATGTGTCCTACCTTCCCAAGGGAGGATGTGGAAGACAACTCATCCATCCCAGAGTCCACCTTAGCTTAGCTCACCAGGCACTGTGTGAGTACTAGTCCTTTAGTGCCAAGGGCTTGCATTTGCAGGGCAAAAGGGGGGTAAATGTGCCACAGGCCTTGTCTCAAGCCAGGGTATTAAGGTACGGAAAAATAGAGGGATAAATCTGGCCCCACATAAAAAGGGGCCAGCTGGGGAGTCTCTGAGGGGCTGAGGCAGCTGTGCTGGCTCTAGGTCTGCCCCAGGGAGGACAAGCAGTCCAGGCCGTTCTCCGACCCGGCCGAGGAGTCCCGCGAGGAGCGTCCCTGCAGGAAGCGGATGATTTTGTCAATTGTGGCCTCCTGGTACTCGTGGGACCACCTGAGATCGAGGGGAAAACTTGGGTTAATGTTTCCTTCATGTGAGATGCCACAGGATGGCTCAGTTCATCTGGGCCAGGAGCCAGAGAGCCCTTTCCTCCAAGCCAGCTCTCTAGGAACCTCCTTTTTCCTCAGGGAAAATGGAGGAGCACTGGATGCTGCTGGGAAGTCCCTTTGTGCCTGCCAGGCTGGCGGGCTATGAGCACATTGGGATGCCATCCCAGGGGAAGCAGGAGGTGAGAGGAGCCTAGGGGGAGCTGTGGAAACTTCAGCATCACTCCTGCCTGGAGCTCTCAGCCAGGGGAGCCCCAAGCACAAAACCAGAGAAAGGCTATGGTGGGGACCTTTGCTCCCTTCATGCAGTGGAGAACCCAAAGTGACTCAGCTTCCCTTTGGCCTGTTCTGCCTGTTCATCTGTTTCTCCCTATTTCCTTGTGCTCTTTGCTACTGCTTATGCAAGCTGTTCTGTCCAAGTGCCAAGGAAAGCCATGGTACAGGTGCCTTTTACTTACTTGATACCATTGAATTTCAGGACAGCCCTCATGTCCTTGGGAAGTGTTTCTGGATCTGGCCACTCAAAATGGTCTGTAACAGGTACAATGTTCTTTCCAGAGTTGAGGGCTGTCACAATCTCCTATGAGAACATACAAGTGCTCAGGCTATGACCTGTGTCAGCCCACCATGGGCCTTTTCCTGCTCCAACATCCACCAGTCTCCCGCGTGATAGCATCTCCTACCTTGTGCACCCAGTCCTTACACTCAGGGTCTTCCATGCATTTATCCAGTGCGTTGGGTGAGAGGACCAGCACAAAATTCCTTGCACTCATGACACTCTGGATCAGTTTGTCCTCAAACTTCCCTGCCTCCAGCTTCTCCACGTCGATGAACACACTGAAGCCGTGCAGCTGCAGGTGGACCTTCAGAAGGCTGGTGGCAAGAGGGAACAGCACCATGAGGAGAGCTACCGGGTTTCACACATTCTCAGGCAAGCTGTGGTGAGACAGAGGAGCAGCGAATAGGCTCCCACAGAGAACAGCATGGTCCTTGAGATGCCAGCTGCCAGCCCAGCCTCCTTACACAGGGGAGCTGGACATTAACTCCCTGCTGTGATCCCCTACAGCCCTATGAGCACAGTGTGAGAACAGGGTAAGTCAGTGTCAAAGAAGGACAGGGTGGCAGTGACAGGACTGGGAATTAGCCTGTCCACCATGCAGCGTATGGCACATGCTGTCCTCATTTGCACTGCAGCTTTTGGCAGCCTCCCCCTCCTCTGCATCCTGCGGCTTTCCCAGCTCCACGCTTTTCCCACAGCTGATCACCAGCCTTCAGCCCAACACCATGTCCTTGCCTGCAGCACTCACCTGGCCAGCTGCGACCCGGTGCTCCTCCTGTAGCTGATGAATACATCCGTGCCATTGGATGTTGTTTGCAGCGTTATAGGGGAGTGAAGCATTTCTAGACAGAACAAACAGCACCCAGAAGTTAAAACCCACGCAACAGGTCATCCCAAACAACCCTCCACATTCACCCCCAGCCTTGAGCATCAGCGGGACCCTCACCCCTTGCAGCAGTGAGGATGCGGACACGGTGGAAGCCGGTGTTGATGTGACAGTCCTCCTGCAGCTGCTGCTCCGTCACCCGGTGCAGGAAGTTGCGGTTGATGCCGCATGTGAGCAGGTTGTAGGTGTACTGACGGAACTTGGGGTCGATGCTGCCCAGCCAGTCAGCCAGGTTGCTGTGGTCACACGTGGAATAGTTTGCAAAGGTCTTCAGCTCTGTCAGCTCCCGGAAAAACCTGGCAGAGAAACAAATGGAAGCATGTAGTGGGGAAAGGAGGCTGCTGGAGCAAGCAGGACTTAAGAGATGTTTGGTACCACATCTTCTTGTCTGTACAGGAGAGAGTGCAGCTATGTGCCATGGTGAAGAGTGAGCCAAAGGGATAGAAAAGGAGGAAAGTTGTGTGACTGTTGGTCTTCAGGACACAGAGGTATGAGGAGCTCAGCTAAAGGAGGAGAAGCTCAGGTAAGTTCCCATCTTTCAGGGTAACTTGCAGGATCCAACCTCCCCTGTGCCAGAAATAGTCTCTTCCTATCCCACCCCTCTCCCCATTGCCAGAATCTCTTTGGGACTGCATACTGCACTGGAAAAGTCCTGACAGGCCAGGATTTGCATTTTGAGGATCTCTGTTCTTGTCTTGGCAAGAAGGGAAAGGCACAGACCTGTAGTGATGACCATGAAGGAGGCCAGCATGGGCTGGTGGCAGTCCTACCTTTTCCGAGTGATACTGGAGTCCATCCCCAAATCTTTCTGCAGCTCCTGCTCCGTCAGCCTCAGGAGAATGTCCCCATCCACCTGGTGGTCCTGCCAAGAGAAATCCAGGCTGGAAAAGCTGTTGGGTGAGATGTTTACACCTCTGCTGCGAGATGGGGCAAAAGGGCCCATCCAGGTGTCCCTCCCCTGGCACACAGCCCTACCAGGAACCTCTGGCAGTAACTGTTGAATCCGATCTGCTGCAGCCACGTCTGCACCTCACAGGCCTTCCAGTTGGGAACCGTGGGCAGGATGCGCCGAGGAACCTCCTCCCCTATCATGCGCAGCACCTTCTTGGCCAGGGAGGAGGTAGTGCTGCTGGTGGAGTAGCACACTATCCTCTTCAGGCTCTGAGTAGCCCCAATCTCACTGAAGATCTGGGGACACAAAGGGAGCACACATCACTTTGCTTTCCCTCCTCCTCCCCACAACCCATGCTGGGCCAACTGAGGACCAGAGTACTTGGGGAGCTCATAGGAGAGCAAAAGACACCAAGATGCAGTTGTGCCAATGCTTCCCTTCTGCATCTCCTTCCTTCAGACCTACCCTTTACCTTTGTTTTCTTCTGCCTGGTTTTGATGGCAGCCTCCATGCAGAGGTAGAAGGCAGCAATGCACTGTGCTTCCATCCTCGAGCTGTCCAGCAAAGGTACCAGCCTCTGCAGGTCATCTGCCGTCCTCCCCTGGCTGTTGTCACTGCTGCCCAGCATCTCAGAGGCGAATTGCTCCGGATCCAGTGAGGCGATGAAGGGCTCCACCAGAGCCAGCGTCCCTGACCGCTCCACCTCCTTCTCGATTTCCTTGTTGGTGGCCAGCACTGTGATGGCCAGGCACGCGTGCAGCCGGATCAGCTCATCATCTCTGGAGAACACCAGGGGGAAAAGCCACTCTGCTGTCCTCTTCTCGATCATCAGGCGCTGGTTGGCCTGCCCTCCATACATGGCACAGTTGGCCAAGGCCATGGCACAGTGCCGCAGCACGATGGGGTCCGTCCAGCGGCACCAGTACAGGATCGCATCCAGGCCTCCATCGGAGATGAGCTGGAAACAGGTCTCCTCAGTGTGTTTGAACATGTGCTCCAGGATACCAGAGACACTCTGTGCCAGCTGGGGAACATCCTTCTCCTTGGCTAAGTTCAGAATCACTCCCAAACCAATCCGAGCAATCCGGTCCCTGAAGGAAGGAGAAGCACAGGCAGGTGAGTGGCAGATGGCTGCGTAGGGACTGGGAGCAGTGACTGGTGTGTGAACTTGCTCATGCTTTGGTGGCATTTGCCCCATGAAAGCCAGATGTTTCCCTGTGGGACACAGCTGCCAGGTATGCTGTCAGATGTGATGCAGTGAGATGTGACAGGCTGGTGGTGGAAGAACCTGTCTGGGTCTGATGGAAGAGCTCCCGCTGGGATAGGACCACTGGGTGGTGGTGAATAGCCCAGGACCACCACATCAGAGGCTCTCATGCTTGAGATAAGACATACATAGCAATCAACAGCACGTGATAGGCAAATGCCAGGCTAGAAATAGATCTGCTTAGTCAGCTTTGCTGGGGGTGTGTGAGCTGCTTAATGTTTGGGGGTGAAAATTTGTTTGTCTCTCATTAGTGCTGTCCTCTGGCTGCTCCCCAGATGGGTGCCAAGCCCAGGACAGGGGTTTCACATCTGTCTGAGCAACCACACAGAACTGGCCAGGGGGGTCTGCCTGTCCTGCAATGACAGCATGTGGGAAACCTGTGTATTCCCTTAGTCCTGCACTCTCCTAGAAGAGGACAGCAAGAGCTCTCCTGGGGCAGGCAGCTGGGGACCAGCAGCTGCTGCTCAGTCATGGCTGGCCTTGGGAGCCCTCTGCTGTGAGAATGGTCTTAAAATGACACCTCAATGGGGCTGTGCCCTAAAAGCATACAGTGAGGAAGGGTGAAATGATGGGCTCTTTCCTGCCCTCCCTGAGCTTGCCAGGGCAGCTCCATCTCAGCCCTTAGGTATGACCCGTTTGGTGCCTTGGTGGAGCCGCTCCATTCCCAAGGCACAAGCGCTGATGTGAATGTTCCATGCTCTGTTGCTCATGAGGACAGCAGCACATTCGGTCCCAGTGAAGGTGGGGTGAAGGCACAACAGGCTCGCTGCGCTGGCAGGCAGGAAGAGCATTTCTGGGAAGCCTGTGGCCCACATGGCTCACGCTGACCTTGGGGTGGGTTTGGCAGCAAACACTGTGGAGAGCTCAGGGAAAAAAAGGCCCCAGCCTGGGACTGGCTCCAAGCCTGGACTCAGCTCAGAGCTGGATGACAAACACAGCCCCAGCAGGTCACAGGATGGAGATGGGACCGGTCCAGCTCCCAGGAGAGCACTGCTGCTGCTGCACACAGATGATGGGAGAGGCCTCTAAGAGACTTGGACCCTGAGGGGACCTTATACCTCCCTAACATCACTTAGAGGTTGATGGTGGGTCAGGCTGTGTGGAGTGAGGGGCTGGGAGCCCACTGCTGCTCTGAGACTCTGGCCCATGAACTACTTCTGGAGCAGAGATGGTGACTCCAGCAGCTGCTTTCTCTTGCCAGGAAGCTAAGTAAGTGCTGAATTCATGCAGTGCCAGTGATGTTTCCTGGGATTAATTCCACTCTAATGGACTTTCCTGATTTAGCTGTTGCTTCTTTTTGTCTGCCAGTGCACACAGTGAGGTCCAGGCTGCGAGTCCACAGCCCTACAGCTAGGCACATCACCCAGGAAGCCGGAGCAAGACCCCAAATTTGGTCAGACTTCCTCCACACACAAAAAAAGCCCTGGCTGGACTTGGGAGCATGGAGGGAGAGCCAGGCTGTCAGAGTCATGCGTTTGCCTGTGGGATACCAGGAGAGAAAGGACTGATCCTGACCCAGCTCATGGCAGGTACATGGCTTCTCTCTGGGACCAGCATGCTGCAGTGCAGTGCTGATGGGGCATGTCAAACCAGGCACAGGGCAGAGAGAAGAGCTCATCTGTCGGGGACCTTGTGGCAATGCATATACATGTGTTGGATGTGCACGTTCCCCCTTGTACACACACTTGTACACAAACTTCCACCCTTGTACACAAACTTCCACCCCACCTCTACCAACACTTTGGCAGGGCCAGCCCGGTGCCTCTCACCTCTCCTAGGGAACAGCACATGCATCTCCAGCCTCTGAGCTAGGGACCATGGGCTGAGGGGCTCTAAGGGATGCTGACCCTCTCCTTATGGCCTTGGTCCAGCAGCAGGAAGTCTCTGGGAACTGGCTTTGTCCTCCTCTTCCTGCTGTGGTTATGGCTAAGGGGAAGTCGTGTCCCATCCTTTGGGTCAGATGCTCTGTGCCAGGCAAACTGACCCAGCTCAGCCACAAAGGATGTCTTGTGTGGGTGACCCCAGGCTAAGGGTGGCTCATGAGGACACCCTGATCCTCACCAACCATCCCTGAGCCTGAGGGGTTCACCCTCCTCACTCCAGTCAGGGAGGGATATCATTGCCTGGGTGGGACCAGCAAGTAGGGATCCCTCCGTGCAAGGACATGGATGGACATGGTGTGGAGCCGAGGGGGTTTGATGCACCAGGAGCACCCAGAGCAGGGAAATTTGGGGAGTGTGGGTGGGATGGTTGGAGGGGATGTGGGACAGCATGCAAGCCTGCAATGGGGAGGGCTGTTGCTTTTTTTGGGGGGGCTCTGTGCAGACTCACCTATTTTCTGCCACCAGGATCTGCTCCAGGAGTTTTCCTGCCTGGCACTTGGTCTCCAGCTCCGCTGTGTACAGCAGGTTCAGCAGCAGGTCCAGGCCCCCCTCCAGGCGGATCACATCACACAGCACTTTGGCCACATCCCTCCCCAGTGTGGGCATCCCCCACGCTTCCTCCACCAGCTGGAACACCTCTGCGATGGACCTGCTCAGCTCCTCGGGGCTGGCTGCCTGCTTGGCGTGGGTGATGGCCTGGTGCAGGGCGGGCAGGATGCGGTCCAGGGCTGCCCGTACATCCGTGTTCACCCCGGGGGAGACCTCCCGGTGGTCCCTGGAGCTGCCAGCCCAGCTGCCAGCCTGGCTCACGCACTCCGGCACCTCCAGCCGCTCCGCACCCGACATGGTGAAAAACCGGCACAGTTTATAGAGGGAGACGAGCAGGGTGAGCACCATCGGCATCTCCTAGCACAGCATCCTCGGTCACCAGCCCGTCAGAGCCCCCAGCAGGGCCACCACGCTCCTTGAGGGGACCCCAGGTGGTCGGAGGGGTGGCACGGGAGGCGGACGGAACAGGGCTGGGCTGCCGGCTCCTTCTCCCCTCTCTACCCAGCCGGGATGCGGAGCTGGAAGCGGTAGCTGGAGCCGCCTTCCCAGAGCCAGGCTCAGCATCCCCGGTCCTCAGGGGCTGATGTCACCCCGCGCAGGCGCCGCCTCTCCAAGGAGGGGCTCATGTCTGGGCAGCAGCATCCCCCTCCTCGCTGCAGATGCTCTGACATCCCCCCAGACCCTTCCTTCCACAGCCCTGCTGCCCAGCCTCACCTGGGGCTTGTCCGTCTGTCCCCATGGCACATATCCCTCGCCTTGCCCAAGCTGTGGAGCCTGCGGTCATCTCCACCGCAGGCAGGGACCCCCTCGCTGCTTTGACAGCAGGTCTCCATGACCCTGTGTGACTAGTGAAGGGGGCACAAAGTGGAAGTGAAGAGCCAGGCACCTTGATGGCCACAGTGGTCACAGTGAGGTTGTGGCCATCCTGGCGCTGTGTTTTGAAACCGTTTGTATCAGTGCAGGGGGTTAAATAGCTGCCTTTGCAGGGCGGAAATTCAGAGCAGCTCTTCTGGGTGGGCTCTGGATTTGCATGAGAAAACAAAGAGCAGGGGCAGCTTGGGCCCCTTTTATTTTCTTTTCCTTTTTCCAGGCCGGACGTGCTCAGGGCAGAAATGCTTTGGCCACTTCTTGCACTGGGAGGAGCAGCTTAAATCCTTGGCTTCAAAACCAGGTTGTTGCCAGCTCAGACTGAGACTTAAATTCAAGTTGATGTTTTGATGCGCCAGTCGCTTTTAATCCTCTCTGAACCCACTGCACAGGGACAGGCAGAGGAAAGGGACATCATCTCACAGCAAAGGATGGTAACCGAGGCGTCCTGAGCAGCACAGCACTGCAGGAGAGGCTCAACACGGAACCAGTAAGGATTTTCCTGCTAAATTATTATTAAACAGGGGTAATTAAGTTAAACGGGCTGTTGCAATGCAGCACAGCTGATCGGTTTGGAGGAAGCTGCTCTCTGCAGGGGGCAGAACTCAAACCATTCCCTAAGGCTTGTCCTGACAAGCCCAGAGAGCTTTGCTTTGCTTTTAGTTTTACTTTGCTTTTTGGGAGGGATTTCCAGTGCCGGTTCTGGGAATGGCAAGGGTTCCTGGGGGATCAGCCCCATTGCCTGAGCTCTCCTTGCTGGCTCTGCTCAACCCTTGTGCTCCCCAGGGCCCCGTTGCCCAAACCAGCCCGTCTTTTGGGGGTCTCCTCCTGCCATGCTTTGAGCACAGCAGCCAGGGAAGGGCTCAGCGTGTGAGCTGGTGCATGGGAGCCTGGAGCAGCCGGAGGGAGCTTTGTCTCAGCCGATCAGCCAAAGCAGCTCAGACACTGCCCAGCCCTTCTCCCCCCCCTGCAGCCTCCCCGCAAGCCTGTGTCTGCTCGGAACTCCCAGGCTCGATTCAACAGGGATGGGATGAAAATTTAGTGCAGTGCTGGGCTGTTTGCACCCAGGGATGACACCAGCCCTGCCATAGCTGAGCCCAGGGGGCAAGGAGGGAGCTGCAGGAGAAGTCCTGCCCCAACAGCCCACATCTGGTGGCTGCCCTCGGCTCACCGAGGCTTTCCACATGGAAATGCCTTTCTTGAAACCAAATCAAAGCTCTTTCCAGTAAGGGTGGGAGCAGCCAATGCTGGGAACTGCCTGTGTCCGAGCTGGCAGAGGTGAGGCCCCTGGAACAGCGGGCACCCTGCTCGGGTTCTTCTCTTCCCAAATCTTACATCACTTATTCAAGCCCAGAGCTGCACGCGGGGCGGGGTGGACGGGAAGGTGAGCCTCCCGCCCCAGCAGAAGCAGCCAGGGGCGGTATCTGTGTAGTGTCGTGTGTGTTTGCTCCTTGCCCTTGATTAAATAAACATCCCAGAGTTATCAGGAGCTGCCCAAAGATCTGAGTTGACATTAATTAGTAACCAAAAAGATGGGTTGGAAAGGGAACGATGGGAGCAAAATACACAGGATTTTGTTTGCGTACTGCAGTGAAAGTGCAGAGGGCTGCTGCTCTTCCTCCCTCCTTCACGGCCACTCACCTCTGGCCCCTGGTCCCTGTGCACAGAGGTGGCATCTGCCCCGTCCTGAGCTGCTGTATCTTGGGGCTCCCCAGCTCTGCTCCCAGCCTTGCCGACACTAAGAGAGCCAGAATTCCAAGAGCAGGTCCTCTGGGATGATGAAATATGGAGCTTTTCCCTTTGTCCTCAGAGCATCGCTCCTCATCCCCTCTCATTATGGTTTTTGTCTTGCCAAGGCTAGGCTGGCAAATGGCCTCCCCTTGAGTTGGAGCTTTAACACCACAAGGTTTGCTCTGAAATTAGCATGGCAGCACCTTAAGACTGGTTCCTGGCTCTGGCCTGCTGTCCTCCCCTGCTCTCCGAACCAGTGCCCGCATCAAGGCTGGGAAGAAGCTGCCTGCACACATGGGAAGCCCTGTTCCCCCTCAAACATACCCAGCTCATTATGCACTGCAGGGGATGCTGGGTGGGAGAATGTCTCTGCCCCTTTTCCCCTGCTCTGACCTTGGCCTGTTTGCTTTCTCCCACTGGGGCAGGCTGAGCAAACAGCGGCTGCCGGGGCCCCGGCCGCAGCCACGCTCCAGCCTGCACAGTCACAGGAGGGCTGTGCTCCCACCGAGCAGGATGAGGCTGCTCTTCCCTGCCCTCGTGCTGGCCCTGCTCACTCCTGCCCGTGCTGCTGAAGGTGAGCCAGCCCCAAACCGTGTGCCTTCCCCTTGCAGGGTGGGGATGGAGTGTCTGTGGCTCCTGGGCTGATGGAGGGGCTGGGGAGTCTGGACAGGGTGGGGAGACAATCGGGTAGTGGCCATGGCCACTGGCCACGTTGGCAATGCCTTGGGAGAAGGTACAAAGGCAAAACATGGGTTATCAGTGGTGCCTGGGCAAATCTCTGGTCATCCTAGTGCTGGATTGCAGCGTGGAGCTGGGGCCTTGGCACAGCCTGGTCCATGGCTGCCATTCCAGCAGGACGTGGGGTGAGAGCAGGGTGAGGTGCTGTTGTAGACCCCGGTGACGGGGTTGACCACAAAGAGGTGGGAATCTCCTCAGCTGGGATGTGTTTGTGTTTGCTTTGACCCCCGGAGCTGGGCTGGGGAGGGAGGCACTGGCCCCGCTGCCCACCCTTTGTTACTCCTTCTGTGCTGGGGTGGCTTTTGCAGACTCCTGTGTCGGCCACTGTGACGATGGCTTCGATGCCAAGCGCAAATGCCAGTGTGACACCCTCTGTGTGTACTACCAGAGCTGCTGCAGCGACTACTCCACTGTCTGCAAAGCCAAAGGTACTGGTCCTGTGGTTGTGGATGCCCAACAACAGTGGGGAATCAGAGGGGTCCATGGTGCACCTACAGAGTCCTCAGGGTGAGGTCTGTGCCAGGATTTGGTGCTGCAGCACCAAGGGGTTTCGGCAGCTGCACTGTGGGGTCCTTGCAAATCCATATTGCTTGGGAGCAAGCAGCTCCTGCACCCAGATCCCATGGGGGACACCCAGGGCTCCCTGGAACCCACCTGCTCCCTTCCACAGTGACCCGGGGAGACGTGTTTGCCTTGCCGGAGGATGACTACCTCGACTACAACTTCACCATCGACTTGGGCACAACAGAAGGCACCAGGGCAACCCCCACAGAGCTGCCCACAGAGCAACCCACATCCCTGCCTCCAGAACAGCCCACACTGGAGAGCAAACCAAATCCCGAGGAGACACCGACCGAGGTGCCCAGCACCACGCTGGATGGGTTTGGGGAGCTGGAGCCTGTGGAGGAGCCCGAGGAGCTGTGCAGCAGGAAACCTTTTGATGCCTTCACTGACCTGAAGAATGGTTCCCTTTATGCTTTCCGAGGTATCCTGGGGACATTTCCTGGGCATATGGGACATGCTACTCTGTGGGCTGACACTGCCAGACCACACTGGTGGCTGAGGTCCCTCCTGCTGCTCCCACCACCCCTCTCTCCCTAGGGAAGTACTTCTATGAGCTGGATGAGAACAGCGTGCGGCCAGGCTACCCCAAGCTCATCAGCGATGTCTGGGGCATTGAGGGCCCCATTGATGCAGCCTTCACACGCATCAACTGCCAGGGCAAGACTTACCTGTTCAAGGTGGGCAAGAGCCTGGCTGTGGGGCTGGGGGGGGGGTGTGCTCCTGGAGGGGCCAATACAGCTCCCCAACCCACCTGTCCATGCACACACACCCACAGTGGCTGCCAGGTATACCCATATCCTGGGCTCCAGGCAGCCAACAGCCTCATGATGGGGCTTCCCAGCATCTACTCACACCCTGGTGCTGCACCCAGCCCCCTGACCCCCCTACCTCTGTCCTGCACCCCCCAGGGCAGCCAGTACTGGCGCTTTGATGATGGAGTCCTGGACCCCGAGTACCCTCGTGACATCTCTGAGGGTTTTGAAGGCATCCCGAACGACATCGACGCGGCCTTCGCCCTCCCTGCCCACAGCTACCACGGCAATGAGAGAGTCTACTTCTTCAAGGGTAAGGGGCACAGTGGGCATGGGCAGGACACCGTCTAGCTCCTGCTCCCCCTCAAGGGTGTGTTCCCCACTAATGCCCTGTACATCCTCTCCTAGACAAGTACTACTGGTCCTATGACTTTGCCAACCAGCCCACGCAGGCTGACTGTGCGAAGTCCTCCCCCTCCACCGTGTTCAACCACTACGCCTTCATGAACCGGGACAGCTGGGAGGACATCTTCCAGATCCTCTTTGGCAACAGGATGAGTAAGGGCTGGGCCTACACTGACAGAGCACAGGGGGTGCAGGTACCCAGGGAGGAGGGAGCTATGCCTGGGAGCGTGAGCAAGCTGAAGAAGCTGTTGTGCTGGGTGGGAGTCCAGGATATGGACAGGAGCCCCCCCAGGCCACAGCTTCATCTCCCACAGCACCCAAATCTCTGCAGCTCTTATGCCCCACACTATCAAACCCATCACCAGCCATCTCACACCACAGTGTCACTGCTGGGGTCTGTTTATTCCCACTGGAGCTGGAGATGCCTTAGGAAAACCCCAGCCCTGGGCAAGGGAAATGAAAGATGGGAAGGTGGAGGAGAAAGGGGTTCAGCAGCACAGGGCTGATCCCAGCTCTGCCTGTCCTTTGCCCGATCGTGATGCCATCCAAGCTGGGATCCTTTGGAGCATCCCTGTGGGTCTGGGCTCAGCTCCCCCTGCTGCTGCTGCTCTCACTTGTCCTGTGGCTCTCTCGCAGCCGGGGCGAGCAGCCCGCGGTACATCAGCAGGGACTGGCGGGGGGTGCCGAGCCGGCTGGACGCTGCCATGGCCGGCAGGATCTACGTGGCCTCGCAGCAGCCCCGCAGGAGGAAGTCTCGCCGCCAGCGCAAGAGGTACAAGAGCCACCGCTCCCTGAATCTGGGCTTCTGGAGCTGGCTGCACAACGACTCCGACTCCGCGGGGATTGAAAGCGACTGGCTGTCGGGCTCCAAGTGCGAGACCCTCCAGAGCGTCTACTTCTTTGTCGGAGGTGAGTCTGGGGCAGCAGGAGATCCAGGGATGCTGCCACATCCCCGAGTTCTGGGATGCAATGGGAAGGTGCCCAGGGCTGGCAGAGAGCCCTGACTGCCGTCTCCCCTTCCTCCCAGACAAGTACTACCGTGTCAACCTGCGCACCAAGCGCGTGGACCTGGTGCAGCCCCGCTACCCACGCTCCATCGCCCAGTACTGGCTGGACTGCCCGCAGCCTGGGGAGGAGAGCACCTGAGTGGGCTGCACCAGAGCCACCAGCAGCACAGCCCCTAGATAGACGAATAAACTGAGTGCCGTGCAGGCTGGAGACCTCTGTCTGTCATCCATCTATCCCTCCATCCATCCATCCATCCATCCATCCATCCATCCATCCATCCCTCCATCCATCCATCCATCCATCCCTTCATCCCTCTATCCATCCATCCCTTCATCCATCCCTCCATCCCTCCCTCCATCCCTCCCTCCATCCCTCCCTCCATCCCTCCCTCCATCCCTTCCTCCCTCCCTTCATCCCTCCCTCCATCCATCCATCCCTCCATCCCTTCATCCCTCCATCCATCCCTCCATCAATCCACCCCTCCATCCATCCATCCCTCCATCCATTCCTCCATCCAGTGGTCTGTGCGGTCCTTGTCCCTGAAGGCTGTGGTTGTCCTCCCGTGTCTAATAACTGCCTGTTGGCTGTGCCAGATCCCTGCTGCCAGCCCTGTCCGTGTCTGTGCTGCTCAGATCTGCTCCACCAGCCAGTCCAGTGCCTCTTCCAACTGGAGGAGAGGGATGGTGCCAGCGGCTGCCAGACAGGAGACAGCAGGGTCAGGTCTGCAGCATTTCCAGCTCCACAGCTCCACACATGAGTGGCTGGGTGGGATGGGTGCTCATCCCCAGGGGACCTGGCCTCCCCCCAACTGCCCTGCTCACCTCTGGGCTCCGGCAATCCCGGCCACGGCGGTGCCGAAGGGATGACCCTTCCCTCGGGGCTGGGACAGCGCTCGGGGCCTGGCAGCTCCCGGGGCAGCGGGTGCCGGTAGGAAAAGCTCCTGCTCCTGCCCCGGCTCCTGCTGCGAGGACACATGAACAAACCCAAATCGTGCCCCACCATCCCCTGGAACCCCAGGAGCTTCTGAGCTGCACGATGCCCACAGGCCCCGGCTCTCACCGCTTCCCCTGGGGTGGCTGGGGGTTCCCGGGAGCCTGATGGGAACTGGGCAGAGCCGCGTCCTCCTGGCCTGGTGGCAGAGCACTGGTGCCTCCTTCGGGGGCCACTGGCTGCAGTGTGGGGAGCCCTGGCAGTGCCTGGAGGGTGAGCAGAGTGGTCAGGCTGTGCTGTGCCACCCCTTTCCAAATCGACCCCCGGGGCTGTACCTGGGACATGAGGGTATCAGCCAGCCCAGGGCAGCACTGGGGGCAGCTGGGGTGGCTGGAGGCAGGAGGCAGCTTCTGCAAGAGGGTTTAGCAGAGGGTGGGTGATTTGGGCACCCATGTGAGGATGCCCATGGAGCCCAGGGTCCCCCCATGCTCACCGGCAGCCGGGGCCTCATGGGGTGGCCAGGAGGGACATGAGGGGTGCAGGCGCTCTGCAGCAGGGGCTGGGTGTCACAGGAGCTGCGGGTGGCTCTGCAGGATGGGACATCACCACTGGGGTCTGCGGACAGCCGGGGCTGCCTGGGGAGCAGTGAGGGAGCAGGGCAGGGCATGGGCAGCCCCCAAGCCTCAGTCCTGCTCATGGGTCCCGTGTGTCCCCCCAATACCTTTGCTGCTCATTCTCCACCACGAAGTCCCTCAGGAGGCCGTAGAGGCTGGGCCAGGCTGGGGCTCCCTCCGATGGGAGCTGCCCTTCCAGAGGGGACTGATGCAGCCCTGTGGGGGCAAACCTGCCTCCCAAGCCTGGCCAAGCCCCCATCCTCGTTGGGGTTCCCAGGACCTCCATGCTCCTCATGGGCACCCTGGGCAGGCCCAGCTGCTGGCGCAGGGAGAGGTTTTCCAGCTGCAGGGCATGGATTTCTTCCTCCAAGCTTTGCAGCACCTTCTCCCGGGATACCTGGGAGCACAAGGAGGTGGTTCAGAGGGATCCCAGCAGTGGCACAGAGCACCCTGCCCACAGCCCCTGCTATACCCTGTTGGCCAGGGGCCTGGTGGTGACCCTGCGTGCCCGGCTGGCGTAGTGCAGCGTGCTCAGTGTCTCTGAGAGGCAGCGTGAGGATGGGGAGATGCAGGCGACCTGCCGGTGGATGAGGAAGAGCTGCAGCTTTCCTGCCTGCCAGGGGGACACCCATTCCCCTCCAGCCTTCTCCGCCATGGGGTGAGACCCCTGCCCAGCCACCTACCATCAGGGTGACCCCGGAGCCGCCCAGGGATCGAGCCAGCAGCCGGGTGAGTTTGCTGTCCCGGTAGGGAACGTGCGTCCGCTTCCCGCGGGGTTTGGCCAACATAGAGATGCAGTGTCCTGTGGGGGATGAGCCCCAGGGGCTGCAACAGGGCTCTGATGGGGACCAGCAGCTCGTGGGGGGGTCCCCCAGCTCTTACCCAGTGCCAGGAGGCTGCGGTTGATGTTGTTGGCCTCCACACAGAGCTCCCCGCTGGAGCCCGTCTCCTTCACCCGCTCGCTGCCGGCCAGGTCCACGAAGCACAGGGTGCCCTGCCTGCTGGGGAGGGTGCTGGCCTGGCGCACCCATGGTGGGTGGGGGTGATGCTTTGGCCACCCTCACCCTATTCCCATAGCAGTGTCCCAAGCCTTGGCTCTGGGATCTGGCTCCCTGCTGCTCATCCCACCAACACCAACAATCCTTGGGGAGAAGGGTATGCCCCCCTCCCTCCCCCCCACCTCGGGGCTGTTTGTACCCCCCCAAAGAGCCCCGTGCCCCCCATGCCCTCCCCCTGGAGAGGACACGAGCTCACGTTCCGGCTGCGGATGTGGATGGTCAGAAGAGCGTGGCTGCGGCTCGAGTGCCTGTTGAGGGCATGTGCTGAGGTCCTTCTCCTCTGGGATCCTACCGAGGGGGGATTGAGAGCTGCTGCCCAGCCCCTGCGCAACAGGACCCTGCCTCTTGGCTGCCACCTGAGCCCCACCACCCCTGGAGATGGTCTGCAGGGGCTGAGCCTCCCCATACCCAGTATGACCCCCCTCACTGAGCCCAGCGCCCGTTGCTCAGCACCTTGCAGGAGCAGGCTGGCAATGGCCTCCAGGCTCTCGAAGTCCACACTGAGCTGATTTTCCACATAGAAACCACGGGTTTTGCTCCACCGCAGGGGCAGGGTGCATGGAGGCCCTGGGCTCAGCAGGTCCCGGATCTGGGGAGGGGGGTACAGCAGAGGGGAGGCACTGGGGACACGGGGTGGCAGTGGTGCTGGTCTGGGTGGCCGGGCAGGCACCTACCTGTTCATTGTATATCTCCAGGTAGGAGGCACTGAGAGCCAGGTCAGAGCCACGGCTCCGGCTCTGCTCCAGGAGGCAGGCGAAGGACCTCTGCATCAGCCCCAGCAGGGCCGGGGATGCTGCGTGGGTCTCACCCTGTGGAGATGCCAGAATGGAGGTGAGTGGTCACCCACGACCGGCTGAGAAGAGCCCATCCCACCACCATGACCCAGTCAGGCTGGGGGGGCAGTGCCGTACCTGGCCGAGGGGGCCCATCAGGGTGTAGGTCTTCCCGGAGCCCGTCTGCCCGAAGGCAAAGACCGTGCAGGAGAAGCTGCCGGAGATGCCGAGCCTCAGGCATGGCCCCAGGCGGTGGCACAGGGATGCCACCTCCCGGCACGGCCCTGGCACTGCAGAGCCGCCCGGGTGGGATGGGATGGGATGGGCTGAGAGGGTCGGGGTCCGCGCGGGGCCCTTCGGGACTCACCCATCCATCGCCAGCTCCACCAACTGCCTCATCCCACTGCCTTCGAACACAGCCTCCTGCGAGTCGCCGGCGTCAAACACGGCGCTGAACCCGAAGGTGGCGTCTTGCCGGGCTGCACTCACCTGGGCACGGGGACAGCGGGGGGCTCAGGGGGGGCCGCAGCCCTCCCACGGCCGGTCCCCCGCAGGGAGGTGGCACTTACATGGACGGTGCCGTCGCCGAGGCTGTGCACAACCCGCCGGTCCCCTCGCCGCGTCTCCGAGCAGGTCAGTGGCCGGACCCTGATGGTGTGTGTGTGGGGTGGATGGGTCCGTGGGGACCCCCGCTGTGCCCGTGCCCTGGGCAGGAGGGTCCCCGATGTGTCCCCAAGCCCTTTGTGTCCCCCCCTTACCTCAGCACCACTCTCAGACGCGTCTCTTTGCCCACCGCGGGGTTCCCCCGCTCCTCTCCAAGGCTCCTTTGGGAACAGAGGGCAGAGGGACGGTGGGTGCCCCCCAGGCAGGGGGGGAAAATGCCCATGGGCATCCCGGGGGACAGGGTAGGTGGGGAGCCAGGGTCGTGCTGTGCTCCCCCTGTCCTCCCGTCCCCACTGTGCCCTAGGGCCTGGCAGGGGATGCAGTGAAACATCCCCCCGTGTCCCTGCAGAGGGACCACCCTGGCCCTCCGCAGCCTTTATGGGGTGCGAGTCCCTCGCTGCCTGCCCAAGCGGCTGCATCAGCACTGCCCAGGCCCTGCCTGCTCCAGGACCCAGAGGCCTCGATCCCTTCGGTTCCCTCCGTGTCCCGTCCCCCCCCACCCCGACTTACGGTCTCTCCTGGCCCCGGGGGAGCGTTTTGGGCCGTGTTCCCGGCCGGGGCTCCCAGCTCTGCTCCCCCGCCGCCTCCATTCGCCCCTCGCTCGGGGTCTCCGGCCACTCCCGGCCGCAGCCGCCGCCGGCCAGCGCGGGCTGCCCCGCACAACCGGCACCACCGCTCCGGTTAAACATTGACCGGTGCCAGCCCCGCGGGAGAGCGGCCCCCGCGGCGGGGGCCGAGGCGGAGGGGCGGCACCTCGGCCCCGGGCACCAGCAACACCCGGGGGGCCCCGACCCACCGGTCCCGGCTGCCCCCGAGCCCTGGGATGCTCACGGACCCCACCGTGCCCCGCCGGGGGGAACACAGCAGCGCGGGCAGCGGCGGGGTCACCGGTCCCCGAGGGCGGATAAGGGGGGGCAGCGCCGCCCGCTCGGGGCGGTCCCAGCCCGTCGAGGGGGGGATAAAAGCCGGGTCGGCTGCGCGGGCCCGGGGGAGCCGGGCAGGATGAGCGCGGCCCCGGGCACCTCCCGAGCCCCGCAGCCGCTGCTCCGCTTCCCCGGCGGGGCGGGAGGACCGGGCGGCAGCCGAGCCCCGGGGCCGTGCCCCTGCCCCTGCCCGGGGGGCCCGCGCAAGCGGCGGCGGACCACGTTCAGCCGGGGGCAGCTCTCGGAGCTGGAGCGGGCCTTCGCCGCCGTGCCCTACCCGGACATCGCCACCCGGGAGCGCCTGGCCGAGCTCACGCAGCTGCCCGAGGCCAAGATCCAGGTGAGCGCAGACGGGACCCCCCCTTTGGCCCCGCTGCCGCCCCGTCGGTGTCTCACGGTCCCGTGTCCCCATCCCAGGTCTGGTTCCAGAACCGCCGCGCCCGCAGGATCCGCAGCGCCAAACCGGAGCCACCGCCGCAGCCTCCAGCAGCGCCCGCCGAGCGGGGTCCTTCCACAGCACCCCCCGACGGCACCGCCCCGGGCCCGGCTCCCAGCGCGCCTCCACCGGGAGCCCGCAGCCCCGCTCCGGGCCTCCCCACCTCGCTGGGCTCCATCTCTGACCTCATCTACAGCGCGGCCATCACCAACCTGGGCGAGCCATAGCCACGATGGGGACCCCCCCCCCCCGGCCCCGCACCATGGTTTCATTGGGGTGACAAGGGGTGACCTGCCGGTCCCGAGGATGTCATCCTATATCCCAACTGCCGGAGCCCCGCGGCGGGGCCAGGCCCCATGAGCCCCCTAATGCCGACTAATCTTTTGGATGACAATACCTTAATCTGGGGCTGCTTCCAGGGCTGATTGCTGCGCGGCCGCCCCTAATCCGCGGGCACGTTCCCAGGTGCCGGCAGATCCCCCGTATCGGATATTAAAGTGTGTTTGCAGCGGGGCTTAGCTGCCATCAGAGCATTAATCACCGTGTCTGGCCCTGGCAGGGCGCCCGCATGGTGGCCACGTCCTCAAGGGGTCCCCTCCCACTGTGGGTGCACTGAGCTGGCTCCTTTCCCTGCCCCATGGCCACTGAGAACCCCCTTGGGCTCGGTGCGGAGGTGCCACCCACAGAAGCTGGGATCCTTTGGCAGTCCATGCATCCCTCATCCTGCTCCTGGAGGGCTGGGAGATGTGGCAGCCCCAGTGTGAGGGGACATGGAGCTGTCCCCAAGCCCGTCGTGGCTGTGATGGACACCATGATCCTCCTGAACCGCTCAAGTGGATGGGATAAGGGCTCATCCCCAAATATGAGCTGGGTTGGGTGGAGAGATGCTCTCCTGAGAGTGGGAGAGGGGAGGTTGCAGCAAGAGCTGGAGTGGGATGCGGGATGTGGCGGGAGAGGGAAGATCCATGGCTCCTAGACTCCTGCAGCAACAGCATCTCCAGTGAGGCAGGAAGCAGGTTGCAAACACACTGCCATTTATTTCCATGATAAAAGGAGCCAGCAGGAGCAGGGGAACAGTGGGAGCTGAGCCCCTCTTTGTGCTGGGTTACGACAGTCCACCCACGTCCCCTCCTCTGTGCCACCGCTGCAGGATCGCTGCTCCAGGATCCAGGACGGAGGGATGCAGCAGGTACCGACAGGCAGGGGAAGACAAACCTGCCCCGAATCCATGACTCCGGGGTGGGGGAGGTCTGGAGCTCGCAGCGGTCAGAGTTTCCCAAGGTCCCCTTCCAGGGTCCGCACCATCACGTACAGCTCGGCCAGGCCAACCACGGAGGCCACGATGACCGCGGACAGGACCCGCTGGGGACACGGACAGAGAACAAAGCGATGCCGTGTGCACGCGTGTGTGCGTGCAGGGCCGGCACGGGGCGCGCGCCGGGGCTCACTCACCGCCGCCGTCTCTGCGAACACGTACTGGCTGCCCAGGTACGTGCAGGCGAAGGCGGCCGCCACCGTCACCAGGAAGTTGAAGATGGTGATGACAACGGCTCTAACGGAGCGGACTGCGGGGAAGAGACGGTGGGAATGGGTTGGGGGGAGCTGAGACCCTGCTAATGGGGACTCCCGCGGGAAGACGGGGGGATTCACAGGCTCTGTGCATCCAGAGGCAGTCACAGGGACAGCCAAGAGGCTGCTCCTTCGCTCGAGGAACACCTGCCTGCAGTAAGAAACCTGCCAGGGTGACAGCGGAGAGGGCAGGGCTGCGTGGTCCCAGCAGCGGGGCCTGACCCGCAGGAGCCCCCATCAGCAGCACTCACCTTGCCTCCCGAATTCAGCCAAGGACCCGTTTGTCTCCTAAAGGACAAAACCGACCCGTGGTCAGTTGTGTTTTAATGGTAACCATGGAATAAAGCTGCCCCGACGCCCTGTCTGGAACACTCCGTGTCCTGAGAGCCGGGCGGAGCTGCGGCACTCGGGTTCCTTGGGAGTTCTGTGGGATCTGGCTCAAGAGCATTGAGAAGGGAACATTTCTGATCCGAGTGCTTTTTCCTGCCTGTGGGCTCCCTGCTGCACGTTTGGCTTTAACAGGGACACTGAAGGGTCTGGCCTTGTCACCGTGTCCATGCCTCCGGGAAGAGCTGAGTGTTGCAAAGCTCCACACACTCTGTGCTGACCTGGACACGGTGACAGGGCTCTGAGCACCAGATCCTGGCAGGGAAGCAGGGAAGAGTGGGATGAGCACACAGGATACGCTCCTCTGCTTCCCTGCTATTTGAGAGGAACGCTGCTGGCATTGCTACCCGGCTCTGCTAAAGCTGCTCTGGTTCAGGGATCATGGAATGGTTTGGCTTGGAAGGGACCTTAAAGCTCCTCCAGCTCCAACCCCTGCCACGGGCAGGGACCCCTTCCACTGGAGCAGCTTGCTCCAAGCCCCTGTGTCCAACCTGGCCTTGAACACTGCCAGGGATGGGGCAGCCACAGCTTCTCTGGGCACCCTGTGCCAGCGCCTCAGCACCCTCACAGGGAAGAGCTTCTGCCTAAGAGCTCAGCTCAGTCTCCCCTCTGGCAGGTTAAAGCCATTCCCCTTGGCCTGTCCCTACAGGCCCTTGGCCAAAGCCCCTCTCCAGGTTTCCTGCAGCCCCTTTAGGCGCTGGGAGCAAAGCAGCTCTTCCCATAAGGGTTAACACAACAGCAGAGCACATTACCCTGGTCATTCAACTTTTACCTTAACACAAAAGATCTCATTTTAGACTACAACGAACACGGAGCCATTCAGACAAAGGCAGCACCAGTGCTCCCCATGGCACATTTACCGCAGGTTCCTCGTCTCCCAGCCCCAAACCCGAGCTCTCCATCACAAAGAGCCGTTCCCAAAGCCCCATCCATGGCCCCATCCCGCGCTGTTATCCCCGCACCGCCGGGTCCCTGTACCCCCCAGCTCCAACCCCGCTGCCGCCGCCGCCGCCGCTCACCCTGCCGGTGACATCGCGGGTCATCCGCCGGTACTCCTCGTTAGCCAGCCTGGCCTTGATCCGCTCCAGCCGCGCCACCAGCTCCGGGTTCTGCGGGCAGGGAAGCGCAGAGCTCCGCGAGCACCGGCACCACCACGGCTGCCAACACCCCAACACCCCCCATACCACCGGCCCCCACGTACCCGCGGCGGCACCGGCACCTCGGGCAGGTGGATCTCGCTGCCCTCCAGCAGCTCGTGTAGGCGCAGCGGGGACCCTGCGGTGCGGACAGGCCCGTTACCGGCGGCGAGGCCTATGTCACCGGGGGGGCGTGTGAGTGTGAGTGAGTGCGGCGCGGCCTACCTGCGTCCCGCAGCGCGGCGTGCAGGCTCCGCAGCAGGCTGAAGGGCACCAGCGAGCCCTCGGAGGCCAGCGCGGCCCGGAGCTCGTCCTGCAGCCCCCGGGGCAGCGCCGCCAGCTCCCGGCCCTCCGCCGCCCGCCTCAGCCGCGGCCCGGCCCGCACGGCCGACGCCATCTTGTCCCCGCCGTCACCCAGGCAACGCGGGGCCGCGACCATAGAGCGCGGAGCTAGAGCAGCACCCGCGGGGGCTGCCGGGAAGCGGAGGCGGCGGCGGTGGTGGTGCCGCGGTGCACTGTGGGCCGGCGGCGGGATGTCGGGCTGCGCGGCGCGGCGGTACGTGGCGGCGGCGCTGAGCCGGGCCCGGGCTCGCGGGGCTCCGCTCTGGGAACCGACCCCGGTACCGACCCCGGCCCCTGCCCGCGGGCTGCGGGCCCTGAGCGCGGGCGGAGCCGCGGCCCTCCCGCTGCAGCTGCTGCCGCCGCGCAGGCACCTCTCGTCGCGGTGAGGCCTGTGGGGGTGTCCGGTGAGGGAGGCCCGGGGAGCCGCGGGGATGGGGCAGGAGCGGGGCCGGGGGGGGGGAGCTGTTCGGGTGTTTGGGGGCTGCCGGGGGGCAGGGTTGAGGTGTCCGGTGCCGTTTGCAGGGGGGGAGCCGGGCGGTCTTGTGTGTAATGGGGCGGGAGCAGCGCCTGGGGCTCCGGTGCTCTGTGTGTGCCCCCCCCCCACCTCCCCAGCCTAGGTCCGGTTCAAACCCCCCATGTGCCCCCCAGGAACCGTGCAGAGGGCAAAGTGCTGGAGACCGTGGGGGTGTTCGAGGCCCCGAAGCAGCACGGCAAATACGAGACCGGGCAGGTAAGGGGCTGCCGTCCGCAGGGACCGGGTGCGTTGCCATGGGGAGTCCCAGTTCATGCTCCCCGCCTCTGCTGTGTCTGCAGTCTGTGCCAGCAGCACGCTCACAGGGATCTGCAGCGTGACACGGGTGGCGTTTGTGCCGCGGGGCTCATTGAAGGGGCTTCTCCTGGGCTTGGGAATCGGCAGCTGAGACAGACCCGGCTCTGCTCACTGCTCACAGCCGCTCCCGTGCGCTGAGCACTGGTCTCCTTCCTGCTCTCCTGCTGCTCTGCCACCTTATCGCTGCCTTACTTACTTGCTTTCATGGGATAACAGCGACATTAAGTTCTCTCATCCCAGACTGCTGCTGCATCCGCACTGCGGAGCCCTGTATTCCCATCCCGTGTGTCCATGCCCTTTATAAACATTCCCAGTTTCACCTCAGTTAACAGGTCTGTTTAAACCTCACCATAAAAGGGCTTTTGGCTTCCTGTTCTGTGTCGTATCCGACTTGATTACAGCTTGCTGTGTGTTCAGCTGCGATTATTGCTTCCTTTCAGCTCTTCCTTCACAGCGTGTTTGGTTATCGAGGAATAGTCCTGTTCCCCTGGCAAGCCAGGCTCTACGACCGGGATGTAGCTTCTCCTGTCACAGAAAAGTAAGGAATTGTCCCGGTTTATTTGTTGTTGGACCCTTGCATTGACACTTTGTAGTGAGATTCCTGCTTGGGGGAAACAAGGCGTTCTAAGGACTGTGGTACGGGGCTGTTCTGCACGAATGAAGAGAGGTGCTTAAAGGAGGGGTGGTGCATGAGGATGAATTGTGTGTCAATGGGAGACAGGATGGAAATGTGGAGGATGAGTGTGTGTGAGGGACATAATGGGAGTAATGAAGTCATGCTCCTGGCATTTGTTAATATAAAGACCCCCCTCCCCTTGTGCTGCTCTTTGAGCTGGGACCAGGCTCCTGTGTTAGAATTGCAGCCTGGTGCCTCTGTAGAGTGCCTGGGTTTGCCAGCTGCCTCCCCAGCCCAGTCCCTACAGGACCTTGTCTAAAGCCCCTCTCCAGGTTTCCTGTAGCCCTTTTAGGCACTGGGAGCAAAGCAGCTCTTCCCCCAAGAGTTAAGGCAACAGCAGGATGTATGCAGGGCCTTAACGCATGGGGATGCCAGAAACAACGTGGAGGAGGGACAGCAGGCTGGGATCACAGGGAATACCAGCAGGAAGAGATGCTGGCTTGGCCCAACAGCCACCATGCCAAAAGATCTCTGCTCTTCCTCCCTGGCCTGTGTTGGAGGCAAGGACTGAGGAGTAAGCAAAGAGAGCATCAGGGCACAATAGAAATGCTCACCCCAAACAGGAGACTGGGTTGAGCATGCAGGAATTCCGAGTCATCTGGGAATAGCGCTGTGCCTGTGACAGCCCCCACTGATTGTCATCTCTGCTCGTCTGTTGTCAGGGGTGGCTGCCATGGGTTTAGTTTGGATGGATTTGAACGTCACAGGCTGTGAAATGTATTGCTTCTCTTGGTCCTGATGACAGGAAGGGACTTCAGCTCAGTGCTCTGCTTTTCTCCTTAGGAGCGAGAACGTGGCAGGCCATGGTTCCAAAGAGGTCAAGGGCAAAACACATACTTACTATCAGGTGTTAATAGATGCCCGGGATTGTCCACATATAGTAAGTAACAATCTTGGTATTGAAACTCAAATACCTGCTGTGGGAATGCTTCAGATGGACAGGCACTGAGAGCACATGGCTACGATGGCTGACTGGATGGCTCAGAATATAGGGACAGATTTGTTCTTCAGGACATGTTTTCCCCGAGAAAGAATCTGGAATGTCATAGGACTGTTTTCTGGATCAGGTTTTCCCTTTCCAGCCTCCTTTCCCCAGCCTGTTGGCATTCCTGCTCTCGCATACAGGTCACTCTGGATGTGAGTTACGGCACTGCAAATGCTGTTGGTGTGGAGAATTAGTTCAGGGGAATGGAAGGGAGATGTTGTGGGTGGACTGGTTAAATACAGTAGACATTACACACCTCACAAAGCACAACAGTGACCTGCACTGTGGGAACTGGCCCTCAGCCCTCCCCACAGGAAGACATAAAGCTCCTTTTCCTCAGTCCCAGAGGTCACAGACGGAGGCAGTGACGTTCCTGGCAAACCACGATGACAGCAGAGCCCTCTATGCCATCCCAGGTGAGCAAACCGCACTGTCAGCCTCTGGAGACGTGGGTGGTTGTGAGGTGAGCTCAGAAGATTCAAGAGTCACCTTCTGCCGTTGAAGAAGCAGCTCCAGTGCCTAAAGGGGCTGCAGGAAAGCTGGAGAGGGGCTTTGGACAAGGGCCTGTAGGGACAGGCCAAGGGGAATGGCTTTAACCTGCCAGAGGGGAGACTGAGCTGAGCTCTTAGGCAGAAGCTCTTCCCTGTGAGGGTGCTGAGGCGCTGGCACAGGGTGCCCAGAGAAGCTGTGGCTGCCCCATCCCTGGCAGTGTTCAAGGCCAGGTTGGACACAGGGGCTTGGAGCAAGCTGCTCTAGTGGAAGGTGTCCCTGCCCATGGCAGGGGTTGGAGCTGGGTGAGCTTTGAGGTCCCTTCCAACCCAACCCATCCCATGATCCATGAACCAGAGCAGCTTTAGCAGAGCCGGGTAGCAATGCCAGTAGTGTGATCCATTCTTCTGCAGGGAGACTTCTGAGCTGCTTTTCACTGGGGAAGCTCAGTGGCTTTTGGGGTTTCTTTTTCAGGTTTAGACTACGTAAGCCATGAGGATATCCTCCCCTACAGCTCCACTGATCAAGTGCCCATCCAGCATGAGCTCTTTGAGAGGTTTCTCATGTACGACCAAACGAAAGGTAATTCCTGCCTTCAGAGGGAGCTCTTTAGAGCCAGATGCTTGAGGTGCTTCGTAACAAGTACCCACAACTCCTTGGATACGGTATAGAAATCATGGTCTAGTGGAGTCCCTCAGGGGTCGGTGCTGGCACCAGTGCTGTTTAATAGCATCAACGACCTGGATGGAGCTGAGTGTACCCTCAGCAAGTTCACTGGTGATACTGAACTGGGAGGAGTGGCTGACACACCAGAGGGCTGTGTTGCCATTCAGTGAGACCTGGAGAGGTGGGCGGAGAGGAACTTGATGAAATTCAACAAGGGCAAGTGTAGAGTCCTGCATCTGGGGAAGAACAACCCCATGTAGCAGTACAGGTTGGGGGCTGACCTGCTGGACAGTAGTGAAGGGGAAAGGGACCTGGGGGTCCTGGTGGATAGGAGGATGACCACGGGCCAGCAATGTGCCCTTGTGGCCAAGAAGGCCAATGGCATCCTAGGGTGCATTAGAAAGGTGTGGTTAGTAGGTCAAGAGAGGTTCTCCTCCCCCTCTACTCTGCCTTGGTGAGGCCGCATCTGGAATATTGTGTCCAGTTCTGGGCCCCACAGTTCAAGAAGGACAGGGAATTGCTTGAAAGAGTCCAGCGCAGAGCCATGAAGATGATTAAGGGAATGGAACATCTCCCTTATGAGGAGAGGCTGAGGGAGCTGGGACTCTTTAGCTTGGAGGAGACTGAGGGGTGACCTCATCAATGGTTACAAACATGTAAAGGGTGAGCGTCAGGATGATGGGGCTAGGTTTTTTTCAGTGCTGTCCAGTGATAGGACAAGGGGCAATGGGTGTAAACTGGAGCATAGGAGGTTCCATGGGAACATCAGGAAAAATTTCTTCACTGTGAGAGTGACAGAGCACTGGAACAGGTTGCCCAGGGGGGCTGTGGAGTCTCCTACGCTGGAGATATTCAAGGCCCACCTGGACAAGCTCCTGTGTGATGTACTCTAGGTTACCCTGCTCTTGCAGGGGGGTTGGACTAGATGATCTTTTGAGGTCCCTTCCAACCCTTAGGATTCTGGGATTCTGTCTGCTTTGGGTTACAGTGAAACCTACTTTAAGTAGTTTCTGTAACTGTTGAAGGAGTTGCTCTGAGGGGAGACCACTGCAGACGCAGTGACTTCTCCTCCTGAGCTCTCTTCTTTCCCTCCTGCAGTTCCACCTTTTGTAGCAAGGGATACGCTGTGTGCGTGGCAGGAGAAGAACCACCCCTGGTTAGAGCTCTCCGATGTGCACCGGGAAACCACAGAGAACATCCGAGTCACAGTCATCCCCTTCTATATGGGCATGAGGGTAGGTCTGGGGTGCGTGTTGGTGGTACCTCTGTGATCTGCTTAACGTGCTTACTGCTGAAATGACCTTTTAATCACAGCTGTGATTCGTTCTGCTGATGTCCAGCAGAGGTATGAACACTGTTTTGTCATAGAGGTTTGGAAAATTGGCTTTTCCTTGTTATTTTCAGGATGGGAAACGGTCCTGTTCTGCAGAACAGTGTTAGCAGATGTTTTAGGAAGGGTTCTGAATTGGTCCTTTACTGCCTCAGAGGTGTGTGTGTAAAGTGGCACTGAAGCCATCTGTAACGACAGTGTCTGTTATCCTGCCTGGTGATGGGTGTCTATCCCTGTTAACGTGGGCTTAGCTACAGCCTTCTGGATTTAGCTGCTAACCATGTCCTCTTTATAGTGTAAGAACTTCATCTGGACCATCCCAAATGATGAAGCTCCAGTACTTCCGAGTGGGAGGGCTGGGAATTGCTGCAGCAGTTTGATTTCCAAGCCCAGCTGAGCAGAGCTGCCACGGAGCCTGGTGTGGATTTGCATGTTCTGGGGAGCCCAGCTGCTGTTTGTCCTGACCCTGTCAGGAAATCGGGTGCCTGAAGGCAAACAAACGGGTGTTTCTAGATGTGTAGACAGCGCGTGATTAACGTGGAGATGAACCCTCCATGGTCACAAGATCCCTGCGTATCTCCCACCTCATGATTCCATGTCTAGAGCAGAGCCAGTGCCAGGCAGTAACTGCTGGGAGAGCAGCTGCCTGTGCTCATGTGAGTTGGCTGCGTCAGCCTGGCATGGAGAGAGCCCCTCTGCTTGTGCTGTGCTGACAGCTGAAGAGGTTTTGGCACTGAGGCTTGAAGGGCAGCTGCTGAAGTCTTTTGTTTCTCTTGACAGGAAGCCCAGAATTCCCATGTCTATTGGGTAAGTGCCTTTTGTTTTACCAAGCAACTAAACGGGAAGGAGTTGATTTGCTGTGGCATCACTGCTGCGTGATAAGCTCAGAGGGAGAAACATCTGAGGGATGATGTTTCCCAGCATCGGCTATGGGTTACCCACTGTCTGCAGCTGATTCCCCTTGTTGATATCAGTCTCTTGTGTCCAGTGGCGCTACTGTATCCGCTTGGAGAACCTGGACAGTGAAGTGGTGCAGCTGCGAGAGCGGCACTGGAGGATATTCAGCCTGTCGGGCACCTTGGAAACAGTGAGGGGCCGCGGCGTGGTGGGAAGGGTGAGTGTTGTCTAGTGTCCTTTGGGATGTGCAGCTCTTTGCTGGAGGCCTCTCACTTGGGTTCATTTGCCAGGGAGCTGCTTGGTGGGCAGCAGAAATAGGTGGAATGGGGAAATGGCAATGAAAAAGGATCACAGGAGCTTTTAAGTCTGGTGTTAGTGACAGGCTGAGAGAGCTGGGCTGGTTGAGCCTGGAGAAGAGAAGGCTCCTTAAGGGGAGACCTTAGAGCAGCTCCAGTGCCTAAAAGGGGCTGCAGGAAACCTGGAGAGGGGCTTGGGACAAGGGATGTAGGGACAGGATAAGAGGGGGAATGGCTTTAACCTGCCCGAGGGGAGACTGAGATGAGTTCTTAGGCAGAAGCTCTTCCCTGTGAGGGTGCTGAGGCGCTGGCACAGGGTGCCCAGAGAAGCTGTGGCTGCCCCATCCCTGGCAGTGTTCAAAGCTTCACACTGAGTATTAGAGAATGATCTTAAATGACCAGTAATGGGAAAACTGGAGTGATACTGGGTGACTTGTTTGCTGTGCAGTTGATAGCAGTACTTGAGTGTGGATCTCCCCATTTCTCTTGCTCTATAAATTCCCTGTCTGTGGAGAAACACTGGGATCTGTTGCTGATGCAGAGTGGTCTCTTCTTGTCTTCTCAGGAGCCAGTTCTATCCAAGGAGCAGCCAGCATTTCAGTACAGCAGCCACGTCTCCCTGCAGGCATCCAGTGGTCACATGTGGTAAGAAGCACTTATTACTGCAGTGGTGGTTTAGCTCTAGGGACCCCACAGTGCTGAGCTGGGAGCTGGTTTGAACCTGGAGTTATGGCTGAAAGGTGGGTGGAAGTGACTGGATGTGTTTGATAGTAAAAGCTTCTCTATGGCAGTATCCCACTTAGATGATCTGTTGATTCTCTGCACCAAGAGAGGGTCCAGGCTAATTTATCCTCATCCTGTGGTCTGTGCCAGGCTGGATTTAAGAAGACATGGAGCAGTTCTGTGTCAGCTTCTGCTGGGCTCAGCTTCACGCTAGTGCTTCCCTGGCAGCAGGGATGTGTTCTCTTTGAAGAGACCTGGGTTTTGATTCTGTCCCTGAGTGAAGCTGTGCAGTTCTGTGTCCACAAGGAACTGGCACTTGGGGTTATTCCCAGTTTAGGCCAGATAAAACCTTTGGTTTAGCTGATGTTGAAGTCTCCTCTACCGTAAGCACAGGCAGGAAAGTGCTCAGCTGAGCTGTTCTCTTCCTGTGCCTCAGGGTTAGAGCACTTCCCCTCTGTTTTCCATTTCAGCTGGGTCAGCTTGTTTAGTGTCATCTCTGTGTGGACAAGAAATGCACAGTCACCTTTTGCCTTCTGTATGCCAGGTCTTTCTGCCTTGCATTTTGAAGTCAGTCTGTTTCAGGGCTAAGCTTGGAACTGCCTTTGAGTTGGGAAAAGCACGAGAGCAGCTCTTTGCCTATAGGGGATATCCCTATTTGCCAGGTTACACATTTAACCCTGGGGAATAAAACCAGCTTGTTTAGTATTTCCCTCTACATGAATCCTAAAGAGATAAAGCTTCTGCAGCTCAGAAGCTGCTCAGTTTGGTTTCTGGTGTTCTGTTGTGTCCTCTCCATCATAAGAACCTGTTTATCTCCACCATCCTCTTGCCCATGTCATGTTTTGCTGTACAATCATCTGTAGTTACGGGCAGTAAACAAACTGTAGAAGCACAGACAGATTCAGTTCTGAAAAGCAAACCAGAAGCTATTCCAAGTGACATCTGTGGTGGGATTTCACCCCCTCACAGGCTTCTTCGTGGGTAAACAGTTTGTAGAAATAGCTCAAATGGGTTTGTCTCCTGTGGAGTGGGAGTTGAACACTGCTGCAGACGTGTGGTGTGATTGCCTCCTGGAGGCTCCAGTCAGGACATCCTTATTCAGGGAATGTGTATTGGAGATGGGATGTGAACCACTGGGGAGCCCTCCAGTCACTGAGTCACCCTGCCAGTGAGATGTCCCTCTGCCAAACCCATGTCCTTGCTGCTGGACCTTGCAAATGCAGCCCCTGAGTCCCTGCCCAGGCGATGGAGGAGCTCCTGTGTTACCTTCTCTGTGTGTGTGTGTGTCCCTGGCCTGGCTGTGATCTCTGCTCGTGTTTTGCAGGGGTACTTTCCGATTTGAGAGGCCTGATGGCTCCCACTTTGATGTCCGAATCCCACCTTTCTCTCTGGAAAGCAACAAAGACGAGAAGACGCCCCCCTCCGGCCTTCACTGGTAGAGCAGAGCGAGCGCCGAGCCTCACGGGCCTCTGTGTGATGTAGACCTTGGCCTCCCCATTCCGCTGCAGCCACCACCAGGGAGCTTTTAGACATTTGAAACCCGTTTTTGTTTTAAATGATGTCTAACGGGGAGGCTTTATTTGAACTTTAACCCTGGCTCGCTCAGGCTGCTTGTAAACATAAGCTGTGTTCCAGTTAACCCTTCCCTTTGGGGTGCCTGCTGGGGTTGGAGCTGGGGGACATAGATCTGAGCTGCTGAAGAGAGGCTGCCCCGGCAGGACTGGACCCTTTCCAATGTGTTGTGAATTCTCTGCAATGTGAGGTTTCTCTAATAAACTGGTCCTTCCAGTTGCAACCAGTTCTTCCTTTATAAAGCCAGGCCTGGTTCCTGCATCCAGCTTGCCCTGGCTTGTTGCTCCCTCACCCTTTTCCTGTGTGCAAAGTGGGAAGTGCTTCAGGAAGGCAGCGGTGAGGCTGGTTTAGGGAGCAGGAATGCGAGCTCAGCTGCTCTCTGGGGTTTAGGCAGCACGTGGAGGAGCTCCACTCCTCATCACCCAGCTTGGCTGGGCTGTGCTGGGGCCATGTGAAGCCTCTTGTGTTGGAGAATAGAGACAGAAGGGGGGAGCAGGAGGTGCTGAGCAGCTGCTGTCTGTCTTGTGCTCATGTAAGCTTTGTGTGGATGGTGCAGGAGAGCTGAAGGTCCTGCCCTGACACAGGGATGCACATCCCAGTGCTGGAGCATCCTTCCCTGTGGCTGTAACTGTACTTCCTCAAGTTTCTGCTTTGGCAGGAAGAGTTTTCACCCATGGTGCTCTCAGCTGTGGTGGGGCTGTGCTTGGCTTTTGCTCCTTCTGCTGGGTTGTCAGTTTTGGGTGTCTGTGCAGAGGTCACTGAAATACCTGTGAGCTTCTGATGTGGATTTGTGGGAATTCTGCTTTTACAGGCCCAGGGCTCACAACAGAGCCCACAGCGCAGCTCAGTGTTAGCTCTTCCTACAAGCCAGAGCAGCTCTCAGCAAGATTCCAGAGATCTGGAAGGGACCCTTCTGGCTGTCTCTGGGTTTCCAGGCTTCTGGATGACTCACTGGGACAGAGGCAGTTCTTCCCCTTGGCAGGAAGCGTCAAACCTTGCTCCTCTCCCTGGTCTTGCTGAAGCACTGAGGTGTAACTAACCCACAGGACTGCTGGCTTTCCTGACTGAGAAGTATCCCAGTTATTCCCTGAGTGCTCTCTGAGTAGCCCCTTTGCATTTGGCAGTGCTATGGGCAATGGACACCCTTTGGAAATGACAGTGGTACAGACTCGTGTGCCAGTGAGTACCTGTGTAGAGACTCAATGACTCCTGCTTCACTTTAGCCATCACTGGTCTCTTGATTTGTGTCATCCATCCTGGCAGGTAGGCCATGCTATGTGAGATGCTTTTAGAGTTTGAAAGGTTCAGCCGGCTTTTAGGGGTAGAAAAGGCTCTGTAAAGAACAGCTCCGGTGTTGCTGCCCCATGCTGATTATCTGCAGGAGGAAAAGGGGAGAGGGGGGAATGATGCCTTGAGTTCAGAGGATCCAGAACCTATAGAACCTGCATTTCCCCCCCATGCAGTCACTGTTGGTAGCAGCTGCCCGGTCTCTCCTTGGCTCTTTGCTTTCCTGGCCCTTGCACCCTGCTGTCAGTGTTTAACCCCGCTGCTCACATGCCTGTGGTTGGGGGGGGGCTTGCAATAACAGGGAACATCACATCCCATGTCCTGGGGGCTTGTCCCTGCCAGGGACGTTCCACCAGACCGGGGTACAGCCACAGCCTCCGGCCTGGGAAGAGCCGCTCTTGGCTGGATAACGAGCGACAAACGGGGCTGGGATGAAGCCCCAAGGGCCAGGCACGTTCCTGCTGCATTCACCTCTATGGAGCGGGGCTGAGCCTCCGCCGCCCTGCTCCTTCCGCCGTGTGTAAGCACCCGTACACGGCGCTAACCAACAACGAGCTCCCGGAGCGGCTCCGCTCCCACCGGGGCTCCTCCATCCCGTTACCTCACGGCGCCACCGCTCCCCTCACGCCGCCATCTTGGTCCGAGGTGCCGGACGTGACGCAAGCGGAAGCCCCGAGGAGGAGGAGGAGGAGGTGGCGGTGGCAGCATGGCGGCGGTGGGCGCGCACCGGCCTGGGCCGCTGAAGCAGCAGAACAAGGCGCACAAGGGCGGCAAGCACAGCGGGGCCTCGCAGCGCCGCGCCGGAGGTGAGGCGGCTCCCGGCCCGGTGTCCGCTCCGGTGTCCGGCTCTCCCCGGCCCGCCTTGACCGTTCTCTTCCCCGCTAGGCCGCGTGTCCGTCAAGGCCCAGCCGCGGCGGCGGCGGCTCCGCGACCTCAACCGGGTGGATCGGCGGCACCAGGCGCTGCAGCTCCGCCGGCAGCGCAAGGAGGCGGTGAGGGGGAGCGGGGAGCGGATCGGCTCCGTTCCGTGCGGGTCCAGCGGGGCCGGTGCGGGTGTCATGGAGGTGGGGGGGGGGATAAGCACCGGGCTCGGTTGGGTTTGGAGCAATGAAGCGTTCCTGGGTTCGGGTTGAGCTGTGGAGGGAGCCGGGAGAGGACCGGAGGGGGGTTCACAGTGCGGCTCTGCCCGCAGGTGATGGCGGAGAAGCGGGGCCTGGGCAGCCGGGAGGGGCCGCCGCACCTCGTGGTGGTGGTGCCGCTGCACTGCAGAGCCGCAGCCCAGGACACCCTGCGCCTGCTGCAGAGCCAGGACTCGGCTCTGGTCCGCCTGGAGCAGGGCAGGGCTGGCGGCTTCGCGCTGCTCTGCCCCCGACTCAAGCAGCGCTGGCGCTTCGTGACAGCTCAGGCAGGTGAGGAGAGGCTGCTGCCGGTGTGGGTCTTGGCTCAGCGCCCCTGCACAGCCCCAGTAACGGAGGTGTTCTACTCGCAGGGGACCTTTACACTGTTCTAGACCTGGCAAAAGTTGCTGATTCCCTCCTGTTCATCCTGGATCCTGCGGAAGGCTGGGATGATGCAGGGGAATACTGCCTCTCCTGCCTCTTCGCACAGGGGCTCCCCACCTTCGGTGAGCAAGTGAGAAACGTTAAGGGCTTCTAACAGGGTGTAGGGTGAGGGGCAGCTTGGTGGAGGTTTACTGCTGCAGTAATTAAATCTCCACGTGTTAATAGGGGATCGGCAGCTGATTGCTGTTTCTGAGCATAGATCAGTCAGGTGAATGCCATTCTTGTACTGCCTTTTGCTGTCACTAACCTGGTTGAGGAGTGCTGGAGATAATAAGGGGTGTTCTAGGCTTAGGCCTCTGGGTGCACGGTGGGGTCAGCACTGCAGTCGTTACCCAGCTGTGCAGAGAGAAGGGATTCAGGCACTTTCTCACTAGTTTGGTTCCATGGTGTCATTTAGTCCCCAAAATCTCATCTCTGTTGAATACTGGATTTCTGCCCCAGTTGTTCTCTTGAACGTGTGAAACTGCCTTTGCCCCTCATGGTGTGAATCTGTTTCTTGTTGATTGCTGATATCTGAGTGTGTGTCGCTTAAAGGGGTTTAAGGTTGATGCTCTCATCCTGACCCCTCTTCCATGCACTGCTCGGTAGCCCTCGCTGTCCCAGGAGGCACTGACTTGCCACCCAAGAAGCGGATAGATGCTAAGAAGAAGCTTTCCAAAGCCATTGAGAAGCGCTTTCCCGAGGCCAGGCTCTTCCCACTGAACACGGAGCAGGAATCCTCACTGCTCCTCAGGCACCTCTCCACACAGAAGCAGCGGCACCTCGCCTTCCGGGACCGGCGTGCTCACCTGCTTGCCCACGCTGCTGAGTTTGTGCCTGCTCAGGAGGGTGACCTGGTTGGAACCCTGAAGGTGTCTGGCTTCGTGCGGGGACAGAGCCTCAACGTGAACAGCCTGGTGCATATCGTGGGGCACGGAGACTTCCAGATGAGCCAGGTGGATGCTCCCCCTGATCCCCTCTCTTTGAACCCCCGAGTGGTTAAAGGACAGAAGAGGAGTCAGGACATGGAGGTGCAGGTGTGTTGGAGGTCAGGGTGTTGCTGGTTGTGTTTAGAACATGGTGTTTCAGAACTTACATCAGGAAAACACAACTGGGTGTATGTGCTCAAGGGGAGGCGAAAGGGAGTAGTATTAGTGCCAGCTCTTGAGCAGAGGTTCCTCACCCACAGCACGTAATGAACATGATACTAAAAGGAACTGCAGTTAAAATCCATTGCCAGCTTCAGTTAGGAGTGTTCACAGCTCAGAACTCTGCTCTTGCCCTCCAGGATGATTCTGTAAATGGGACTGATGAGATGGAGGAAGATGTTAAGGTCCTGATGAAAGCAGATCCAAGCAAGCAGGAGTCCTTGCAGTCAGAAGTGGTTCCTGATCCTATGGAAGGGGAGCAGACATGGCCTACTGAAGAGGAACTGCAAGAAGCAGAGGGTGAGTAGCAACAATACTCCTGTATCTTTCCCTTGTCCCTGTTGAGGGTTGTTAGAAACCCTCGGTTGTTGTTTACACCTGTCCTTTGTAAATGGTCCTGAGGGAAAGGAGAATGATTCCTTCATTAACCATTGGTGGGAATCCTACAGCTTCCCTGAAGGCAAACAGGAGAGTGGTGAAGGTCCCCAAAGGCACATCCAAGTACCAGGCTGCCTGGATTGTGGATGATGAAGAGGGCAGTGAGAAAGATGATGAAGACACTGAAGATGATGACATGGATGAGGATATGATGGAAGAGGCAGTTTCCCAGGTACATCCCAAGAGCTGATGCTGCCGGTGGTGCTGTGGGGTGTTACTGTGTATTCCAGGACAATCCTGTCCCGTTTTCCTCTATGCAAGGGCACCACAAAGAGCCAGAACTTGCCTGGATTTCCACTGTTAGATCTGTCACGTGTTTGATGTTGCTTCTTTGGCTTCCTTTGTGTCAGGAGGGGGAGAGCAGTGGGGAGGAGGAGGAACCTGCAGAGGAGGAGTGTGAGACTATGACCGTTTCTGAGTGCTTGCGGGACGAACAGTACGACGAGAAGGTGGAGGAAGATGAGCAGATGTTGGAGAGATACAAACAGGAGAGGATGGATGAAATGTTTCCCGATGAGGTGGACACACCACGGGATGTTCCTGCCAGGATCCGGTGAGAAACGGGGTGCTCTCCTTGGAGAGGAGCTGGAAAGCACCTTTCTGCCTGGTTTGGTGAGGGCAGGAAGCCTGTGATGTCTTAGCCATGGTGTCTGAACCTGGCTGAAGGACTCTTCTGAAGACTCATTCTTAGGCTCTGAGGCTTCCAGGGGATGCAACAGTTGGGAGGCAGTGGGTGAGCCTGGGCATGGAAAGCTGGGATCTTACCTAGGAGAAGGGAGGAGGATGGCAGAGCCTGGATGCAAGGCTGCTGTTTCTACCTCTCTCTGCACTAAGATCCCTTCTGAGAGCTCATGTCTGCTTTGCTGCCTTTGTCCTCTCCGAAGGTGTGAGTCCATGTGGACCACAGAAGTGGGCTGGCCGCACACCTGGACTGGTGAAGTAATTTGTCTTCCCTGTTATCCCTTCCCTAGGTTCCAGAAGTACAGGGGGCTGAAGAGCTTCCGGACTTCTCCATGGGACCCCAAAGAGAACCTCCCAAGGGATTATGCCAGGATTTTCCAGTTCCAGGACTTCTCCCGGACCAGAAAGCACCTCTTCCGGCAAATAGAGAAGGAGGAGACCGAAGGAGCATCTGTAACTCCCTCTTTCTGATCTCTTCCCTTATTGTGTTCCCTTGTTCCTAACAGGGAGGACGTCTCAGGGTGGTAACTGGGTGGATCTTTCAGGCAGCTGGTTCTCAGCACAAAGCCAGAAGTTCACCCTTTAACCCAGGCACGTTATTCCTGACACTCTTCTGTTAAGAGAACTATTCACAACCAGTCCTCTCCTGGCAGGTTGGCTGGTACGTTACACTTCACCTCTGCAATGTCCCTGTCTCGGTGATGGAGAGCTTCAAAGAAGGGAAGCCCTTAGTCCTGTTCTCCCTGCTTCCACACGAACAAAAGGTGATTAAATACAGTCCTGCTGCTATCTTGCAGCTCCTTGTCTGGTTCCATGGGTTGGAGAGGTTCTGCCTGCGGAGGGATTGGGCTGAAATCTCCCCCTGTTGCATTTTGCAGTAGGACCTTCCCTTTGGTCAGAGCAGGGGTGTTTGGGCTCGAGTGTCTGAGCCTGGCTGAGGCGTCTGCACTGGTAACCAGTGATCCTTTGGGAAGCCATTATCAAGAGCACTCACCTCTGCTGCAGTGTCCCATTGCTTTCTGCTCCAGCATCACTTCCAGCCCTGGGTCAGCCCCTCTCAGAGCTGCTTCTCTTCCAGATGTCTGTGTTGAACTTCCTGGTGCGCCGGCACCCGAGCCACAGCGATCCAGTGAGGGCAAAGGAGGAGCTGATCTTCCACTGCGGGTTCCGGCGCTTCCGAGCATCCCCCCTGTTCTCCCAGCACACCTCAGGTTCGGGAGGGACCACAGGGGCTGGAGTTTCCAGAGGAAGCCAGTGATGTCTTAGCCGTGGTGTCTGAACCTGGCTGAAGGACTCTTCTGAAGACTCACTCCTAGGCTCTGAGGCTTCCAGGGAGGCATTAAATAGTGGGGAGTGGAGGGGTTTGGGACTGGTCCAGGGAAGGGGGTGTCAGGCTCCATGCAGTGAGCTCATAGGATCACCTTCATTCCCAGACATTCATAGTGGCACAGGAGGGGTGTTTGTCACCCCTTTTCTTAAAGCACAGAGCCTGTTTGCTGGGGATAATGGGCTCAATGGGGTTTCCCAGAGCTCTGGTGACTGCTCTTGGCCTGAACTTGATCTTTTCTGGTCTCTCCTAGCCGACAAGCACAAACTGGAGCGTTTCCTGCGCCCGGATGCTGCCATGGTGGTGACTGCTTATGCTCCCATCACTTTCCCTCCTGCTTCAGTGCTGCTTTTTAAACAGAGAAGTAATGGTAAGTTGCTAAGTGCTGATGAGGTAGTGTCTGGGATCAAACATGAGCGAGCTGTTCCCATACCCCATTTACAAGTGCATCTATCCAGAAAAAGGCATCCCCTTCATGTTATTTGAGAAGATGCATGTATTTCCATCCCCGTTATCACTGGCACCTTTGGCTGTCCCTGTTCTGGGGTTGTTCTGGGCCTGGAATCATTTGGGGGAAGGAGGTTTTGATGGGGTAGAAGAGGTGTTATCAGTGATTCTGCCTTGCAGGAATGCATGATCTCATCGCCACTGGTTCTCTGCTGTCTGTGGACCCCGACAGGATCGTCATCAAGCGGCTGGTGCTCAGTGGCCACCCATTCAAGATCTTCACCAAGATGGCTGTTGTGAGATACATGTTCTTTAACAGAGGTACAGCTCTGCTCTGTGTGGTGGGAAGAGGGGATGTGGAAGCAGAACTCCTGTGGGAGCGGTTGTGTTGGTGCAGCAAAGCCTGTTCCTTACCTGCCTTTTGTGTGTTGATCTCCAGAGGATGTGATGTGGTTTAAGCCAGTGGAGCTGAGGACAAAGTGGGGCCGTAGAGGACACATCAAGGAGCCATTAGGTAGGTTTGATTTGGGATTTATCCCTGTGATGCTGGGCAGGAGAGGCAGCTAATGGCCTCTTCTCTGTGCCTAGGAACCCACGGGCACATGAAGTGCCAGTTTGATGGACAGCTCAAGTCCCAGGACACGGTGCTGCTGAACCTCTACAAGCGGGTTTTTCCTAAATGGACTTACGATCCCCACGTTCCGGAGCCTGTGGCGTGGGTGAGGAGCCAGAGCACGCTGCCAGTGCAGGAGGTGGACATGGAATAACTCCAGCGTGGCTGGAGTTGGTGCCTTAGCTCCTCAGCTGCTGTTCTCAGGCCGCGCACAGTGAGGACAGCACTGATGTATGGATGTGTCACTGCTGGGGTCTGTACAGGGGTGGTTCTCTCCCCAGCTGCTGCTCAGGTACCAGCTACAGCTATTTATTTTAATGGAAAGTGTTTTCAAAAACTTCTTAAAGTGCTTCTGTCGTGGTGGAGGCTGAATGGGGAGGCTGTGGGTACCCCCTGCTCATTGGGGCTGTTTTCCCCAGCCACGTGTGCAGGGATTCTGCTGTATGAAGGACACGAGTTAGCTAGAAGTTACTGTGATACTGAGAAAGGTGAAGGGAGGGTGGCTGAGCATAAAGCCAGGGCACTGGGGAGAGGAAAACAGGCCATGCTTTGTTTCCATACCCCCAGTAGGAACCCTTTGCTGCGGAACCAAAGCACCTCCCTGCTGCAGAGACCACCCCCAGCTTCCTTTATCCATCCACAGAACCCTTTCAGACCTTTGGGGCTGTTCTGTCTGTTTTTAGTAGCACACAAACCAGACTCTACAAGCCCAGAGCGAGGCTCCCATCGCTGGAGGCACCGCTCCGTTCTCATTCCGCTGTCCCAGGGCGCTCTGTGAGCCAGGTCAGGGAGCTCAGGTCCACGTTTCCCCCGCACAGCACGATGCAAACGTGCTCCAGATCCCGAGGGAATGCCTGGAACCGCTCCGAGAGCACGGCCGCCACTCCTACGCCTGCTGTTGGCTCAATCAGCAGCTTCATTCTTTCCCACACCAGCCGTGTGGCTCGCTGTCGGGACAGAGCAGCTGCTGTCATTCCAGCAGCAAGGACCGGCTGCTCCAGGGCTGGGGAAGGGGCATGGGGAGAGCAGAGCTTCCGCCAGCCCTTTCCAGCTGGAGATGTGCGTGTTGGACATCTGCAGTGGGGTGAGGGTTGTGCTGCTCTGGGAGCTTATCCCTGGGACAGAGCTGGATGAATGGGAAGAGAATGGATGGAGACAGTTGGGAGAAGGGGACTGGGAATGTTCACCTTGATTTCTTCCTCTGAGACTGTCAGGACATCATCAACCAAGTCCCTGATGATGGGCCACGTGTTGGGGCCGATGTTGGTTCTCACTGCATCTGCGATGGTTTCTCCTGGGTGAGGACTGGGGGTCAGCTCCCCTCTCAGCTTGGACTGGTAACAGTCGTCTGCGTTGCATGGCTCAGCAGCAAACACCTTCACATCTGGTCTGAGAGCCTGCGGAGAACAGGAAGAGCCACCCGGATGAAATTCCTCCGTGTCAGCCCCCTGTTGCTGCTGGTGCAGGGGGTTGCATTACAGCCATGTGGCCCCCAGGGATCCTCACAGCAAGGTCTCTCTGTTTCTAAAGAGAAAAGCTGCTCATTGCTTTGGAACCCTACGCTTCCCACCAGGACACGCAGCCACCGCTTCCCAGGTGACCCGTTGCCTACCTTGATGGCAATTGCTATTCCTGCAATCATTCCTCCACCTCCAACCGGAGCCACCACTGCATTTACCTCGGGTGCCTGTGCAGAAAGGAAGCGTTGATACTCATGTACCCCTCTCTGCTGTGCCCCTGCCTCTGAGGGGTAGGGTCCGGTGTCATGCACTGTGGTCCCCTCACCTGCTCCAGCACCTCCAGCGCGATTGTGCCTTGCCCGGTGATCACTGCTGGCTCCTGGTTGGGATGCACCATGACTCCTCCTGTCTCCCGCACCACCCGAGCTGCTGTCTCAGCTCTGGACTAAGGGAAAGCACAGATGCCACGTCTTGGTCTGGCAGGGCCACGCTCTTGCCAGTCCTCCCCACGCCTTACCTCGTCACTGGGCTCACATGGCACCAGCGTGGCACCGTAGCTGCGGATGGCATCTTGCTTACACTGTGGTGCTGTGTGGGGCACCACGATGTAGGCAGGAATCCCTGTGTGATGAAAGAAGAGGCGAAGCCAACAGCAGAAGAGCTGCATTACTGCTTTGTCACACTGGGGTTAAGGAGAGGGACAGCCCTGCTTACCTCCAGCCATGGCAGAGCTGGGTGCCTGGAGCTCCCTCTGCCCAGCATCCACCTCTGCCTTTACCCTGGCCCCATGCCCGCTGCCTGTCCGCTCCCTGAGCTGGGGCTGAAGGTCAGGACCCACATTACCTTCTGCCTGGGCAGCGCAGGCGAGGGCCTGCCCGTGATTCCCACTGCTGTGTGTGACAACGGCGCGGGGCAGCTCCCCTCCAGCGCGCTCGCTTCCCTCCACCAGGCTCCTGACTGCGTTCAGGGCCCCGCGGATCTGCAAGGACACAGCAGCACCCTCCCTTAGGGTGGGTGACAGCAGACAGCGAGGTTCCTCCATCACCAGAAGCAACCGGTGCCCCGAGGCCGGGGGACGGCCGCTCACCGCCGCCATCCCCGCGCACCTTGAAGGAGCCGGTCTTCTGGAAGAGCTCGCACTTGAAGAGCAGCCTCCGGCGGGCCAGGCGGGCCAGGGCCGCGCAGGTGAGCAGCGGTGTGCGGTGCACCCGCTCCCGGAGCCTCCGCTCCGCCTCCCGCACATCGCACAGCCCCAGGCGGGGCGGCTCCGCCATGTGCTCCGCGGTCCCGGGGCCCCTACGCGCATGCGTCATCCGCAGCTGTTTTGTCCCTGCGCGGCCGCCGTCCGTGCCTCCGCCGGGGCGGGGCGGGGGGGGACGGAAGATGGCGGACGGGCTGGAGCGCGTCCGCGTCTCGGCCGCCGAGCTGCGGGACATGGTGGCGGCGCAGGCCCGCGCTGCCGGCGGCGGTGAGGGCGGGCGGGGACCGCGGAGGCGGGAGCTGGGGACCGGGAACGGGACCGGGCTGGCGGGAGGCGGGAGCCGCCGCTTGGGCCTTCCCCATCCCGACAGCTCCGCTTCCCCTCAGCGGCACCGGCCTGCGGTGAGCGCACGGAGCCCGGCGCCGGTGGAGGCTTTGCCCCGCGGTTGGGGCCTCGCTGCCCGCTCGGGGCTCAGCACCCACCCGCCTCCCCCCGTAGCGGTGGCTGTGGCGGGGCTGAGGGTCGGTGGTCCCGGTTAGTGACAGGGGGGAAGAGCTGAGGTAACGCAGCCTGGCTGCAGCGTAGCGTTCGGTTATGTGTTGGCCAGGCTGCGTTCTCTGACGAGGTGCTGTGTAAATACAGCTACAGGGAGGAGGAGGGAAGCGTTACGGGGTTGCGAGCAAGGGGGGAGGACCCATCTTTGACTCAAACCGTGCCCTGGCTGGCTGGGGGAGGCTCCCGAAGCAGCGGCAACCACTGCTGAAACCTGGAGCAGCAAAAGTGCTCCCAGTACTCGCACACGCGTGCTCGTGTTTCGCACTGGGCTTTGTCCCTTTTCCCCTCTTGGTGGTGCTTTGAGGCAGAAGCTGTGGTGGGACTGTTTTGAGGGTGAATCAGGCCAAGGGTTTGGCCAGCTCTGTGACAGCTTCTCATTTTCTGCTCCTATAAACCTTGGCTTTTAGATCTGTTCTCTTGTTCCTGCCCTGGGGGTGGTAGGTTCTTTGTCTTTAATAGCTCTCCTTGAATATATGTCATTATAGTTGGTTGTTCCTGGCTGGTTTGTGGTGAGAATAACGTTGTTGTGCCTGTTTCTCCTCAGATACCATGAAGGAAGTGAAGGAGCCGAGGCACCGCAAGGACAACAGGCGCCCAGACCTGGAGATCTACAAACCTGGGCTCTCCCGCCTCAGGAACAAACTGGTGCCACCAAAGCCTGGGGCCTCGGAGAAGGAGAGGAGCAGGGAGGGGAGTCCCAGTGACAAGGGAGGGAGGGCTCCAGTCGTGGAGGATTTCACTAAAGGCGATGGCCCCAAGCAGAATGGTCCTTTGCAGGAGAATGAAGAGACAAAAGGTGGTCTTCAGAGCCCAGAGAGCGTGTCCAAGCAGCCAGCCTCGGATGAGTGGTGTCCCAAAGCCACCAGGAGAACCAAGAAGCCAGACCAGCAGATCTACCAGCCTGGGAAACGCCTGCATTCAGCTCCAAAGGAACCATCCCTGAGGTCAGGGACTGAGGAAGTCACCAGTAAGATGGAGCAGCTGAAGGTTGAGAGGGATGAAGAGACCGAGAAAGGGACTGGAAAAGACAACAACAGGAAACCCAAATCAACCAAGGAGGATAGAGAAGGGAGCCAGGCAGGGGAAGGAGTGAAAGCCTCAAGGGGAGAAAAAGGAAGACGACTGGAGCGAGGTGACAGGATGAGGAGAGCAAATGATGACGGCAAGTTGGGCTCTACCAAGCGGTATTCCCGCTCTGACAAGCGCCGGAGCCGGTACCGCACCTGCAGCACGAGCTCAGCTGGAAGCAACAACAGCGTAGATGGAGCCCCACTCGTGGATGGGGTGGAGAGGCACCAGCAGCGTGCCAGAGAGAGGATACGTCCCAGGAAGCAGCTCTCTGCGTCCTCCACTGACTCCCTGGATGATGACCGGATCGATGAGACAGAAGCTTATGTCTCCAGCAGGAATCTGGACAGGAAGAAGCATCCAGAGCAGAGCCGAGCTTCTAGGAGTGAGAGTGAGTGGAGCAGCAATGGCAGGGAAGGGAAGGGATCCTTTCGAGTCACATTTGACAGCAGGACTATGAGCAGGGATGTCAGCCTGACAGACACAGAGAAAAAAAAGCCCCTGAAGGCATTTGGTAGTTGCAAGGACTCTGAGGCTCTGGAGGTGAGGAGCCATAGCAGAGAGCCCCAAGGGAGAGGCCGTGGGATCCTGTTCCTTCCTGCCAACACCGACCTCTCTGCCAGCACCACGGGCTCCCCAGAAGCCGTTCACCCCGGGCCCAGGCTGCTGCTCGGCGGGGCTGGGAGCAAAGGCCCCCGCAGCAGGGGCCGGGGAGGGACCATTCGCAGGCTGTGGGACCCCAACAACCCGGACCAAAAACCTGCCCTGAAGAGCCAGACTGCTCAGCTCCACTTCCTGGACACGGATGATGAAGTGAGCCCCAGCTCCTGGGGGGAAGCCCGCCAGGCCCAGACCTCCTACTATAAGTTCCAAAACTCTGATAACCCCTACTATTACCCTCGTGCCTCCGGTCAAGGCGCTCAGTATCCTTATGGTGGGTACTCCCTGCAGTATCCCATGGGTCCAAGCAATGGTGTGTACCCAGGAGCCTACTACCCTGGTTACCCCGGCCAGGCAGGGCAGTACATGTGTGGCCCACTGCCCCCAGCCCCTTTGAGTCCTGAGATGGAGCAGCAGATGAGGAACTTGCAGCAGCAGGAGCTGAGCAAACACCTCCGTGAGGCTGGGAACCAGGAGCAGCAGCTCAGCAACCTGCTTTCCAGAGACCGCATCAGCCCGGAGGGGCTGGAGAAGATGGCCCAGCTGAGGTGTGTGGCTGTGCTGTAGAGGGAGGTGGCACTGAGTCGTTTCCAGGGTGAACTTAACAGAGCTGTTATCCAGGGAATGGTGTCTCCTTTGGGGGGGTTGATATACTGGAGATGTTGGTGTCTCAGAGACTGGGAGATGGGGTAGTGGCTCAAAAGCTTCTCATGTTCTGGGTCTATTTGTCATGTGTGGGTATTGAAACTGTGGGTGAGCACACCGTTCATCTAGGCTGAGAGCTAAGCTGTGGATGGGGAATGCCTTGCCCATGTTTCAGGGGTATGGAGGAGCAGGACAAGCACCCACTGCAGCTCGTGGGTTCTTTTTGCTCTTGCTGGAGCTGCTTTCTCTCACTTCTAGTGCTCTCACATGCCTTCAATATTTGCTGAAATACTTCTGCTTCCTTACCTGGCCTCAGTTATCTGTCTGATCTGCACTGTGGCCTTCAGGGGTTCTGCTTACAAAGAGATGTGTGGGATTCTCAAGCTGTGTGCCTTTCAAGCACAGGGTAGTGTTGTTCTTGTCACCACTTGATGCTGTGACATACAGTGGTCCAGTGGGAGCAGCCTGGTGACACCAGCTAGTGAGAGGGACCTGCTGTCCCTTTGGCAGAACTGTAGCAGCTCTTCTTGCTCTTTGCCAGGCCCTGATCCATTCTAATGCATGCATACAAGGGAAATGGTCCTTCCAGATCTACCCTTGTGGAGCAGGAAGTGTGTCTGACCGCAACAGCTCCCATTTCCCTGTGGGATATGTGTGGAAGCATCAGTTTGCCGTGGTGGGAGCTGCTGAACTGCTTATGCCTGGTGCTTGCTGGATGAAAAGCTGCAGGTGGCTCAGGACATGTTCCCTGGCAGCTCATGCCTGGGCAGTTGCTGTTGTATTAACTAATTGTGCTTCCCTGTAGGGTGGAGATGCTCCAGTTGTATGAAAGATGCATCCTGATGGATATTGAGTTCTCTGACACCCAGAACGTGGACCAGCTGCTGTGGAAGAACGCCTTTTACCAAGTGATAGAGAAATTCCGACAGCTCCTCAAGGATCCTCAGGGGGAAAATGCCCAAGAAATTCGGAACAAACTGCTCCAGCTTCTAGATGAGGTGAGAGGAGAGAAACATCCCCAAACCCCACAGAAGGTTTGGGATTGGTGGGATTGGCTGGTGTTCAGAACGGGATGGTGTAAGTGGGCAACCGGTGTTCTCAATCCTCTTCATATCGGTGTGTGCCTTAGGCCATCCTCGGACAAGGAGGTTGCTCAGGCAGATGATGGGTTAGTGTGGGACGTGGAGGTCCAGGGGATGTTTGTTACAACTTAAGCCAGGCTTATTTTGGTTTGTTTCATATTAATTAGAAATTGGTTTAAGTTACAATGAGATGAATGCCCTGAAGTGGAAATGAACAGAGGTGTTCCTGGAGATGTTTGTGCCACCTTTATCCAGTGTGCTTTAAAGTCATACTGTAAAACTGTGCAGCTCAGTTTACTCTTTGTAGAAAGTAGGCTGGCAGTTCCATGAGGATGTGTTTTATAGGATTAGATTGGTGGGATGGGACTGCTGGAGGGCTTTAGTCCAACCTCCTGCTCAAAGCAGGACTCCTCACACACTAGATCAGGGCAGTCTTGATATTGCCTTGCTCAGTCTCAAACCTCTGAGGCTGGAAATCCTCCAACCTCCTTGTTCTGTGCAGAGAAACAGCCCAAACCTCAGGGAAAGGGACCTTCCTGCAGGCAGGAATAACGTGGTGGTTTTTTGCTCATCATCAAAGGCTGTAACATCCAAATACTGTGTGTTTCACAGGGCACTTCTTTTTTTGATGGCCTGCTCCAGAAGCTCCAGGTGTCCTACCAGTTCAAGCTGGAGGACTACATGGACGGGATGGCCATCCGCAGCAAGCCCCTGAGGAAGATGGTAGGTTGGCATTCCTGGAGGCTTCTCATCCTGAACAGATGTCACTGTGTTTGCAGGGAATCTTTCTCAACTGCTAAAGAACTTGTTGAACCGACATTGGTGCATTGACATTTCTTAGCTTCCTTTGCAAAGAACTTGGGTTTTGTACCAGCTGAGGGCTGATGAAGGGAAATAAGTGTCCAAAGGTATCCTGGCTTTGCTTTAGATATTGAAATCTCTTATTTCTGCCCATGGGATGCAGACTAATGACCAAGGACAGCCACAGTTGTGCTGCCTCCCTGACACTTGCCAGCACTCTGCCCTGAGCTGGGAGTGCAGGTGTAAGGGACAGCTGGGAAAGGATATTTTAATCCAGCTCCGTTCCCAGAGAGATGTGCTTGTCCAACAGCTGTCCTCAGATTAGTCACGGCCTGAACAGCTCTGTTCTGGAGGGAGATGGGATGTTATTGGAAAAGAGGAGGTGTTCAGGGGCTTGGCTTGCCCCTACAAATGCTGAACCAGTGCCATGGAGCCTTGTCATTTCCTTCTGCTGCCCTTCAGTGTGCCAGGGACCTCCTCTTTGCTCTCTGTGTGCTCCCTGGGGCTGAACGGGTCCCTCGTGCTGTACCAAACGCTGCTTTGCAGGTGAAGTACGCGCTGATCAGTGCTCAGAGGTGTATGATTTGCCAAGGGGACATCTGCAGATACAGGGAACAAGCAAACGACACCGCCAACTACGGGAAGGCGCGCAGGTACGGTGCTCCTCACTGGAGCTGCTCTTCCTCTCTCTGCAAGGGATGTATCTCCTCTCATGCTTAAGCTTGCCTCTAGCCAAATAAGCCTTTCCTCTGCTATTACTGCAGCCCTGGGAAGCTGAAAGGTGTAGCTGAGGCTGTTTTGCTGTCCCAGAGAGTCATCCTCCAGCATGGATGGAGGTTTTTCCTGTGTTGATCCTGCAGCAGGGAGGGTTGATGCTGTTGGGGCTGGCAGAATGGCTGTTGTATTTAGTGGTAGCTTTGCAGCTAGGAGAGATTCCCGTATGTGTCCATATGTTCTGACTGATTCTTGGGATTTTCTGGCACTTGTTGCCTTCTGTCACTGTTTTCTCTGAGGCAAAGACGGGGGGTGTGGGAAGGAATGCAGTGACACAAGTTGAGCCCAGCATAGGGGATGGAGCACTGAAGTCCATGGAAGTTTGGAGAACAGGGCAGGGAAAGCTGCTGATTTTGGAGTGTGTGGGCATTGTGGCGTGTGCTGATGTCTCAGAGAATCTGGAGGGATTGCAGCAGGTTCATGACATGTCTGAACAGTGCTGATGGATCTGTGTGGCATGATACAGGCTGGGGAGTGGATAATACAGTTGAGGGTAAATAGAGAAGACAAGGATGCATGGATGCCTCTTCTCTTGGGATAAGTAAATATCTTGAAACTACAAGAGCCTGAGTATCTTGGGGGACAAGCTAAGGGACATGAAGGGTTTGTTCTCAGCTGCCATGGAGCTAAAAAGGCGCCTGAAAGAGAAATGTTCCCTGAATAGCCTGTTCTCTGTGCCTGAGGCTGCACAGGGGACTGGGTCTGGCTAAATGCTCATCTTCAGGCTGAGCCAAGGGCTGGATCTGCCCTTTTCTTGTCCGTCTGCACCTCCAGGCCAGGCACCAGCTCACTGCCTGTGCAGGCTCTTGCAGGGAGAGGGCACTTGTGCAAAGGGCTTGTTCCCTGTAGGGCTGCCAACAAGGGGAATTCTACACAATTCTACACCAAGCTGCAAGGAAGGCAGCCTCGTGGCCTGTCAGTAAACCTTCCTCTTTGGTTCTTCCCTCTTCAGCTGGTACCTGAAGGCTCAGCAGATTGCTCCCAAGAACGGCCGCCCGTACAACCAGCTGGCACTTCTGGCCATCTACACGGTAAGATGCTCATCCAGGAGGGACAGGGAGAGCCCCTGGGGGCAGGGGGGGTGGGCTGTGGGATTCCATCTGGTGGAGGAAGGTATTGTTTAGGGCAGTGCTCCCAGATGGTTTCTTTTAAGCAGAAGGAAGCTGATGGCAGGATGTGCTGTGTGGGTTCCAGCTGCTGTAGCCTCAGGCAGCTTTGTTAGATACACACCACTCCCTCAGGCTATTGGCGTTGTGGGGACTGTTCCGTGGGCTGTTGAGAGTGCAGATGCTTGAAAAGTGGGTTGTGTTTCAAGCTTTGCATGAGAGTTTTGTGCCCAAGGCCATGCTGTCATGAGGATGCTGTTTGTGTGCAGTGCCTTCATTGAACCTGTGGGCACTGGTCTGAGCAACATCTACATGTGACTTTCATAGGCTTTGTTCTTGCTGGCTGCTCTAGCCATGCAGGAAAACTTACTTCAAGGAGGCTGTGACAGCAGATAATGAAAGCATCAGACTGGGATATGGGCTGACAGGAGGCTGGCAAACTTTCTGGTTTTCCTGCCCCTCTGCTCTTTGTAAAACTCACATGGAGTCATTTCCATATTCATAGTAATGTATTTCCTGAGCTCAGGGATTCAGTATTTATACCTTTGTCCTTTACCACCATGGCTGGTGAGAAACTGGTGTGAGCCTCTGGGTTGATGGCTGCTGTAGAAGCCTCGGGGCTGTGGTGTCACCTGCACTCCCTCAACCCTGGCAATGGGCTTGTACTTTGTGCTGGTAGCTGTGAAAGTGGATGGAGAGCTGAATGTCCTGCTTGTCATAGTGCTTGTTGTCTGTCCCAGGCAGTATTGAGGGACAGGGAAGGCAAAGTCTGAGAGCTTGGCTCTGAATGCCCCAGGGTGAGTGCCAGTTCTGAGTCTGGTTGTGTTCTTGCAGAGGAGAAAGCTGGATGCTGTCTACTACTACATGCGCAGCCTGGCCGCGAGCAACCCCATCCTGACAGCCAAGGAGAGCCTCATGAGCCTGTTTGAAGAGACAAAGCGTAAGGTGAGCCTCAGAGCTGGGCTGGGGAATGCTGCAGCTGCCCATGCAACTGTCCTGAGCTGGGGAGCTGTGATCCAGAGAGAAAAGTGATGGTGGCTTTTGGACTTGGAATCTTCCTTCTAAGAAATTCCGTGTTGGGAGTAGGGAGAGAGGCAGCCTTCAGAACGATGGTGTCCTCCTGCCTCTCCTCACTTGGATTTTGGGTTGTTTGGGCAGCTGAATCTCTTGTTTCTGGGTCACAAACTATAAAACAGCCAAGTCCAGCAAGGGCTGTAGGGTTGCTGTGGTTTGTGGCATGGCCTTGGCATGCAACATGGTCGTTGCCTTATCCCATAGGTGCCCCACACTTACGGGGCTTGTCAAGAGAGGCTGCAGTGCCTTTGTGCCCTAGAGGGTCACCTGAGTTAAAGATACAGCATGTTGGCTGTCACACATCTAGGGCTGGACACAGCTTTTCTTACCCTGGGGCAGTTGGAGTTGAAAACCTCTGACCTGCACTGTCCTAGGGAGTCAGAAACTGAATTCTGGTGCTGTCAGTGAATCACTGTGCTTGTGAAGCAGGGAAAGGGCTGATTTTCAGTGTAAATGAAATGATAGCCTTTTCCTGACCTTTGATCCCTGGGTGATGGGAGTCTGTTCTGCCTACCCAGGCCGAGCAGATGGAGCAGAGGAAACATCAGGTGCTGGATGTGAGCCCCAGCCGGCGGGGAAAGGGCAAGAAGTCCACACTGCGACAAGTTGGAGATGATGCCACACGGCTGGAGATCTGGATCCATCCCTCCCACCCCCGCTGCTCCCAGGGCAACGAATCCGGCCGGGATTCTGAGCAGGACAATGGTCTTGGGAACCTCAGCCCCAGCGATGTGAGTACTGCAGGAGGCAGCAGTTGGCTTTGGTGTCATGTGTTTGGAATGCAGTGGAATGACACTGGATCTGTTTTGCTTTCCTGTTGCTAAATTTTCCAGTGTTTTGGCTTCCCCTCTGGGAGCTGTGCCTGGGTCAAGCTGAGGAGCTGGTGACCTCGTGCCTCTCATGTTTAAGGCATGTTGTTACCATCCGTTTCTTGGCAGCATTGTGCTGGCGTGGCTGATACGGAATAGGAGAGGCACAAACAGAAGATGCTGTGAAATGCCTCTCCTCTGAAGGCTTTAACTTGGGCGAGGTTGCTGCTGGGAAATGAGGTCAGATGCTGAAGACCAGGGTTAACAGTGACCCTGTGAGCTCTAAGGCTTGTTCTGGAAGTGGGTGACTTGTCCCAGCACCACATGGTTGGGTGTTTGCACTGGGAATGTGAAAACCATGGGTTTCATTTCCAGTGTAGGTGTTCTGTTTGCATTGCTGCTTCTGCTGAGAAGGCAGACCCGTGCCTTTCCTTTGCAAGAATGAATCAAGAAGTGACTGAGGGCATCTCTCAGGCTGTTGGAGCTGGGTACCTTGCAGGGGGAGCCCGGGTGAACTCTGTTTGTCAGGCACAGGAATGCAGGCGAAGGCAGTGGTGGTTGGGAGCTCATCCTCTAGGAATCCTTGCACTGCTTTGGCACATGCCTCTTGCAGGAGGACTTGCCAGGGAGCTCTGGGCTGCCTGTCCTAAAATGGCTGTTGAGGATGGGAGTTTAGCAGCACTGGGAAGACCTTCTCTGCATTCTCCAGGGCCTGGAGCTCCTCCGATGCAACCACACTTAGAACTAGTTTGTGACTTCAGCTGGGTGGAACTGGGGTGAAGTCTTGGAGCTCTGAGAGATAAGCTCTGGCACGTTGCTGCAGCATAGTTAAGATGTTACTGCCCTTGGTTGTTTTCCCTCTCCTTCTGGAGAGCTCTGCTTCCTCAGAATCACTGAAGAGAACGTGCCAAGCCTTAGCCTCTCCATAAATCATTGGTAAAGATGCTTTAAGATGAGTGGGTTTGGGGCACTGGGGGTTTCTCTTTCTCCCATATGAGGCAGTGTAGCACTAGCAAAGCCAGGGGGCTGTGGTGTCTCGTCTGCAGTGCTGTGTGCTAGAGCTTGCCCTTGGTCTGTTCCAAAGTGCAGGTTGCCGGCAATGCCTGTACATTATTGTGTCTCATTACTACCATTAGTCTTGATTTTCTCTATTCTCTGAAACGTTGGCTCACGGAAAGCATGAGCTTTCTGATCATGGAGAGGCTGAAATACAATGGTACAAGGGCAGGGGGAGCTGAGGGCCCGGGTTTGGGCAGTGCTGCTTTTGGCAGCCAAGGTGTTTGTACTTCGCTGTGGTGCAGTGCCGCACTTGTGTTGGTGCAGCTGCTGATGGAGCTGTGCCGTGGCCACATCACCCAAGTGATGTGCATTGGAAATGACCAGGTGAAAAGGAAACCTTAAACCTGTGTCCGTGCCAAAGCTCCCGAGCTGTGCGCTGGATAAAGGCAGCAGCGCTTCGGGAAGCCTTGGTCTCCTCGCTCCCTGAAGCTACAGCCTCTCACCCTCGTCCTCACTGCATCTCTCGATGGTTTCGGCTCCTTCTCTGCAGAGGAGCGGCTCAGGCCGTGCGTTGCCGCTGTGTGGCACTGTTTGGCTTCGGAAGGGCCTTGCCTGCGCCAGGGGCAGGCAGCAGCCCTCGTCTGGCAGCACCAGCACCTCTGCCCCACATCCCGCAGCCGGGCGGAAGGGAGCAGCTCTTCTCCCAGGGGATGTGTGCCAGCGCTGACGTGTCGTTTGGGGGAAATGAGGCTAAATGGTCCCTTCCTTGGCAGCTTTAGCCCGTGGGAAGGCTGAGGCAAGCTGTGTGTGTACTGACAGCGTGCTCTGCAGGTAACTCCTCGGACATCAGAAGCAGATAAGCACTGCAGTATAGACCCTCACAGCTCTGGATGTGTGCTGGGCAGAAGTGTGGGAGAGAAGCTACTTGCACCTTCAGACTGCTTCCAGTGACTGGTGGTTTCACTGTGGAGATGCTGCTTTACAGGTGACAAGGGATGTTTCCTGTCCTCGTTGTGCAGGTGGTGAGGTGCCAGTCCTGTGGTGTGGCACATTTGGCAGGGAGATGCTGAGCAGGTACTCCCCCAGGACCTGCTGATGTGCGCATTGTCCCCATCAGCGAGCACAGAGTCTGCTCAGCTCATGCTTGTGAGTCTCCTTTCAGTGCTAACTTGGTTTTTCCTTCTGCAGCCCTCTGCAAAGACACAAACATCTTTATTTCAGGGTTAGTAAGTGAATGGAGTTAGTAAAGCATTGATGGCAAGTCTGCAGAAGGCCAGCTCACCCTGCAGCCCTTGATGTGACAAAGGAAGGTGGTGTGCAGAGCTGGCAGCCTGCCGTGCACTATGTGTTTAGGTAGGGACTTGGCATAGCTGCTGCATTTACAGTTTGCTGTGTTTTTCCTAGGAGGATGCAGAACTGGAAGAACATAGCATCTGTCCACAGTGAGGGGTGTTCATCTCCATTTGTTCCCTTCCTCAGTAACTGCATCGGGCACTGCTGGCTGGAAGGCATGGGGCGGTTTTAAAGCGAGCCGAAGAAATGCTTGGGTTGCAGCCTGGCTGCTTTGTGCTCAGGGTTTTGTCTGTTACACCTGCAGCCTTTGGGGGTTTCACTCTGTGAATGGCTCTTCTCTGTGGTCTCTTGTACGTTGCCTGTTTTTAGGTGTTCAGCGGCAGGAGAGCCCAGGCTGACTGCTTGGTAACATAAGGTAACATAAGGTCCCTTCAGGTGGGATTCCAATGAGAAGTGCAGAAAAGGAGGCTGAACCAGGGAGCAGTTGTGCTGCTTTATTATGAGACATCTGGATAGGGCAAAGGGAGCTGAGGAGCCCAATCTCTGCTGTTTCTTCTCTGCCACTGATTCCGTTTGCTGTGGGTCTGGATTAATCTTCAATCTGATCGTACCACATGCAACCTGCTGCACAGACTGCATTGGGAAAGAAAGCAGGGCAAGTGTGCTGTCAGCCTCTTGAGAAAGTGTTAATATTGCACTGAGTTTGAGATTTTAATCACTCCAGTCAGGAAATGCTGAGTTAAGGTTCCCACAGTTGCTATTGCTACCCATGCTCTGCAGTAGATACTTCCTTGTGTTACCACACAGCCTGCATGCACTAATACAGATCGCTCCATAGCTGCAGCTAAGCTTAGGGAAGAGAGGTTTTCCCTTGGCAAGACAGTAATTGAAGAATACTTCTCTCCAGATGTCTGAATGCTTCAGCATCATTAAGGAATTAAGTCTCCTGGCCCCTCTGTGAGAGGTCAGCCTTGCAGAGCCATCAAAAGTTTGGGAGGGCCACCCAAAAAGCTCTTGGGAAAACTAAGGCCAGATCTGCTCTCTCAGCCTTGAGTGTCCCCTGCAGGAGCCTTCCTGCTCCCCCCAGCCTGCTGGATGAGGGTGGAGGTGTTGCATTTGCTGTGCCCATGGAGCAACAGCCCTTTTGCTGGAGCAGAGAAATTGGGATGGAATCATGAGCTCTGAGGTTCAGTGGGTTTTAACTTCCATTTCTTTACACAGGCTTTCTTCCCAGCAGCAAGGAGTAGGGACACAGTGCATCAGGGTTCAGCAGTAAATGCCACCAGGAGGCCTACAAGGAAAAGGAGGTCAAAGTTTTATCAGTACACTGCATAGAGAGGGTTTCTTCCTTGTTACCTACTGTATTCATCTCACATCTTGCATGTACAGGTGTCACTGAGGTTGTAAAAGCTGTCTTGCTTTATTTTCCTCTGTAGGTCAGGATTCAGCTGACTGGCAACTGCACAGCATCACACACAGGAGTGGTAGTGACCTGTGTTCAGAGTTTGGTGGCCTTGATGTCACTACCTCTGATCCTTAGGAGCAGCTGGGTTGTTTTGGTGTGAGCTGGGCATCTGCATCTACACCGCAGGGGCACCCCTGTTTGCTGAGAGGCGCTCCCTTTGCTCTCACCTTGTAACTCTTCCATCACACATGGCTAGAAATAAGTGACAGGCAGAAGTGGAAATGATGCGTTGCTGGGATTACAGTTGTTCTTCCATATGGATGCATGGATAAGAAGCTGCTTGGGGACCTCCTTGTTTCTGTGGTGTCTGCCCCTAACAATGCTGACAGATTTTGGGAGCATTTCTCTGCACGGCTGGGTGGTTTTTCTCTTCCATACAGCCTTTTGGGAATAATCTCTACTGGTTGATAGTCCAGAGTTCCCTCAGTTGCTCCCTCCATGGTGTCAATGGGCAGAAAGATCCTTTTCCAGACCAGAGGCTCCTAAAAGATAAGCCCAAGCACCTGAAGCTGTGCCTCTGGTTTAGAAGGGCAGCGTGGAAGCGCAGGCTGGTGGTGGGACATAAACCAGGTCTTACAGCAGAACCTTGGGTCAGGCTGCTGTTGGTCGCTGGGAGGGTGGCTTGTGTTAGGTCAGGAAGTTTGTCTCTTCCATAGTCAGGTGCTCTCTAGTGTTTGGTGTGAGTGATCAGTCTGTGGGTGTTGCGTTGTGTTCTGCCCCTGCTGTCAAGAGACGGTGCTGCCTCCCCTCCAGCCCACTGCTTGTGCTGTGTTTCATCCCCACCTCTGCAGCGCTGCGAGCTTCTGCTGAGCCTCCCCTGCGGCGTGAGAACAAGCAGGGAAGCTCTCCGGGGTGGGAATACCAGGCTTACCTTCCTTATTTGTATCCTTTATCCACCACCCACATGAAAAAGCAGCAAAGAGATGTTGCATGCGTTATGTTTGTGCCTGAAGCGGGACTCGAGAGGCAGAAACCTGGAGTTCCCTCTGTCCTGCCGAGGCAGCCTCCTTTCCTCACCCCCCCTCCAAGCCTGCAGGAAGCTGTGGAGTTCGGTTACTCATTCGTGGAGGTCAGGACTAGGTCTGGGGTTGTTTTTCCCTTTGTGTTTAGGAAAGAGTTTACAAACTGCTTTGAGCGTGGGGGAGCTGGTGGCGTGCGAAAGAGGCTTCTTCGCTGCTAGATTCACATTGATTCTCTGCCCTGCCTCTTGTTCTGTCATCTCTTTCTTGGCTGGCAGCGTGAGTACTTCTGAGTGCCTTCCCCAGCCTGCAACCCTTCTGCTTCCTAATACGACCTCGGTCACCAAACCACCTTGGGGCTTTATTTGCACTCGAGCCGTTCTGGTGAGGTTGGTTTCTCTCCCCTCACGCTGAGCACACTTCTCTGCGGAGGAAGTAAAACAGTGCCAGGCTGCAGTTGAAACTGGTTAAACACTAAAACCACACTCCAGGCCTCTCTGGGTTTGAGACGTGACATTCAGCCATGCAGCTTAGCACTGGCTTTTTTTCTGCCCACTGGTTGTGCACCCTCCGTGCTTGCGCTTTGTTTTTCTTTATAAACTCTATTTTTTTTACTGTAAAATGCTGGTAAAAACCTTCTCAGCTGCAGTTTGTGTGTTAATAATTCGATCAGAAATGCTGCTGCGCCTTGCCTGGGCTTGTGTTCTTCCATGGATGCTCAGTGCTGCTCCACTAAAGCTCCTGGAGCTCACGGAGCCTGGTTATTGATTGAAGCCTGTGCATGCGTGTTGTGGAGAACCCACATGTTGCTTTCCAGCACAACTTGACCTCTTGTCACTACCCAGAAAGTGAAGGCTGAGCTATTGGTAAAAGTTTCCAGAAGTTGGTGTTGGTCTTAAAAAAGGAAGGGGGGGGGGGGGGTTGGTGGAAATAGGATCGTGTTAGTGGTTTTATTTAACTGTGAAGAACAAGGCAGGGCCTGATGTTACTTGGATGGGAGAGACACCAACATGTTCTCCTTCCGGTAACAGGCATCTGGTGCTAATGTGTATAGAAGTATGGTGGTGGATCAGAGGTGGGAGCACTATGAGGACATCAGTGAGTTATGCCTGTGTGAGGAGCTCTTCTCTAACCCAGCGCCCGGAGAGGCTGTGGTGAGGGGAAGGAGACTTCAAGTTCCAACAAGCTTCTCATACCCTAAACCCAAGTACAGTCATCCAGAAACCGCCTTTCCCTGTCAGTCACTCTTTCCTCATTTCCTCTCCTGCTGGTGCTGATCAGGCAGGGATTTGTGTGTAACCAAACCCCCCTCCTGCTGCTGCACATCAGCCCTTCCTCGTGGCAGCGGGGTTGATGATCCGTGCACTGCAGAGTGGGGTTGGGAAGGGTGGGTTTGCCCTTCAGACAAGGGTACTGCCAGCATCTGCAGGATGGGTAAAGGAAGTCCAGTGCCTCATGGGAGGGTTGGGAAGTTTCCCAGAGCAGGGTGAAGGATGTAGACAGGGATTTCTCTTGAGCTGCCTTTTTTGTTGTTAGTCTAACCTTGAGCTTTGTCTGAAGTTGGCCCAAGCCAACTCTTCCTGCTGTCTGTTGTATGTTTTTTTTTGGGATGGGCACCACATATTCCAGAGCCAAACCTCTTAATTCTGCCATGGGGAATGTTTGTTTCTCTTCAGTGTTGAATGAGCCATTTCCAGGCTTCGTAGCCACTGTGGAGGTGGGTATTAGGAAAGAAACTTCCTTCCGGAGGATCAGGGAGTGGAACCTGCTGGAATCTGTGTCATTTCCTCTGTCCTTGGCTCTCCTCTTCCTCCCCAGCAGGCTTCACTGCTGTGTAACTCGCAGTGGAGAGGGAGATGCCTTCATGGCATCCATCCCTGTTGGTGAGCATGGCTGGGAGAGCGGGAGCATGAGGATCGCGTGATACGATGCTGTCATCCTTCTGGAAGGCTCTGTCTCTGCTCAGCCTGTTGTCCAAATGTCTTCTCTGTTGGCCTGACTCCATCCTAAGCCTTTCAGGGTTCTTCAGTCTTCACCCTTCTTCATTTGTCACGTTATCTCCTTCCTTCGTGCTTTAACCCCACAAATAATCTATTCCAGTGTAGAACCTACTCAGAGCAGCACTCAGAGCTACACTACCAGGAGATGTCTTCTGACCAGAACTCATCGCACATTTACTGGTGTCAGTCTTCTGTTACCGGAAGGAGATGCTGTTTACTCCTGGCAAACAGTACGTGTTTGAGTCTAAGCTGCTTTTTGTTGATTGGGACTGTTTCAGTGCACAGCATGTGGCCTCCCCGTTACCTGTTGGACAAAGAGCAGCTCTTCCCGGGTCATCTTCCTTTCAGTGCTTAACTAGATCCAGCCTTGAAGAGCCGAGTTTGTATCCTAAATGACCCGCAGCACCAGAGCCAAATTGTGAAGAGTTTTATGTTGAAAGTGAACTTGATATCTCAGCTGAGGACTCGCTGGCATGTTTGCATAGATTCAGAGAGTTTATGGCCAGCAGGGACCATTAGATCATCCAGTCTGATCTCCTGTATATCACAGGTCCTTAAATTTCACCCTGCTACTCCTATATGAAGCCAAATAACTTATGTTTGGCTAAGGCAGAACTTCCAGAAAGACATCCACACTTGAGAATCCACCCTTTTCCTGTGGAGTTTGTTCCAGTGATAACTGCACTGGTTCTGAAACACTTAGGCACAGAGTGAATGTTTCCAGTTCTTGCCTTGTGCTATTCCACGAGTGCAAAGAGCCCTTAAGTACCATGGAGGCACTTTGCACCCTGCCATCAAATCCTTTTTGATACAGTAAACAGATTGAGCTGTTTAATCATTTTTAGCCTTTAAAGCACTTTTATGGCTGGTTTTTGGCCCCTTCCCAAATTTTCAGCATCCTTTTATAAAGAAGAGCACTGGAACTAGATGCAGTACTTCAGCGCCAGCCTCACCAGGGCTGTATGTAGCTGTAAACATGCCATCCAGTGCCTGCCCTCTGCTTGTGCATCCAGGGGATGAGTTAACCCTTTTCACTGGACATTCCATTGGGAATCAAGCCACTGTTGATGCAAAGTCACTACTGAGGCTCTACCAACATCTTCCATCCAGTTCAGTGAGGGGCCCTGAAGCCGCCTGCTTTTTAAAAGGTCAAACAAGTTTTAATGTATTTAGTGGTAATATATTTGTCAAGAATAGCTGAAGGGGTCTACAAGGGTGCTGGAGAGGGACTCTTCCTCAGGGACTGTTGCTTTAGGACAAGGGGTGATGGGTTCAAACTTAAGCGGGGGAAGTTTAGACTGGATATAAGGAAGAAGTTCTCTACTGGGAGAGCAATGAGGCTCTGGCACAGGTTGCCCAAAGAAGTGGTAAATGCTCCATCCCTGGCAGTGTTCAAGGCCAGGTTGCATGAGCCTTGGGTGACTTGGTCTAGTGTGAGGCATCCCTGCTCATGGAAGGGGATTGGAACTGGATGATCCTAAGGTCCTTTCCAACCCAAACCAGTCTGTGAGTGTTGCATATTAGTAATTTGTAGAAACCAAACTTCGATACAGGTTTGGTTGGAAAGGAAATAACATGCATCTAAACAGTCTGTTTGACCTGTTTGCCTTAAACTGAAAGTTCTGTGCTGGTAAGTTCGTTATTAAACAACGTTGACTTTATTTCTGGGGGAGATGTTTGCTTTGAAGGCAGTGAAGTTCCCACAGCTTGATCTTTACGTGACTAAAGTGGACAATCCTCTTGCTTATGTTTCTCATCTCACTTGCTCCCTGCAGGGATGAAGGGAAAAATCCAAAGCTCATTGGTTTTGCTGAGGGGCTTCCTAAATGCCTCTTTTCTTCTCTTGCTGGGCTGCTGACTTGTAACTCTTATTGCCATGAGATGTGTCCTGGAGCTGCTGCACTGCAGGAGATGAGGGAGCTGCAGGAGCCTCTTGAGATCTTTTTACCACTAAATTGATTTTGTATGCCTCAAGGCCAGGATACAACAGGGCTCCCCCTTCCTTCCATGTCACAGCAAATTGGATTTTGTATTTGTGCAGAGTCTCACGTTGGGTATCCGGATTTTCACTGGAATTGCTTCGAATGCTATAGAAATAAACCCATTTCAGGGCAGGGCGCTGTGACTGCTAAACAGAAACCTGCAGTAGAACACGTGGCGAGAAGCAGGGAAGGCAAGCTCTGTATCCCTTTGTGGTTGCAGGTGGGATATGAAGAGGAATGATTATGGTAATTAACCAAGCTGGAATTTGCCCACAGCTCTTGTGGGTACCTTGTAAATACTGCAGAAATGCCAGACAGCCTTAATAGCCCTTTTGTCTTGTCTCCTTTATGGAGGTAGCCATTTGCACAAAACACTTCCCACCAGCACTTTGTTGGGACTGCACCTGTAGCAGTAAAAACCTCCTCTTGGTATCTCGCCCACTGCAGCATCTCGGGCTTTTCAGGAGGCTCTGTCTCAGTGCTCAGTGTTGTTTCATTGGGATACTGCCCTGGAAGGTACCAGCCAAGGGCTGGGATGGTTTGGGATAAAGGATTAGGGTTATATTTGTGGGCTCATTGCTGCTGTTGGGCTGGGAAGGAGCTGCCTGCAGAAGTGAATAATAATAATAATATAAGGAAGCTCTTCCCTGTGAGGGTGCTGAGGCGCTGGCACAGGGTGCCCAGAGAAGCTGTGGCTGCCCCATCCCTGGCAGTGTTCAAGGCCAGGTTGGACACAGGGGCTTGGAGCAAGCTGCTCTAGTGGAAGGTGTCCCTGCCCGTGGCAGGGGATTGGAGCTGGATGAGCTTTAAGCTCCATTCATCCCAGACCATTCTATGATTAATAATCAATGTGGTATATCCAGCCCTTGAGCTGCAAGTGAGAATATGGCACGGTTTGGGTGCCTGGATGTTACTGCACATGGATCTCAGCAAGGAAGCTGTGCCTGGAAAAGCCTGGCTGCCCAAGAAAGCCGGGAAATACTTGGGATGAGTGTGGTATGTGTTCTGAAGCAGAGCTGTGCGGCTCTGTGGTCTGTATCCCAACCCCTTGTCACTGAGGAGACCCCCAGATTCGGGAGAACATCCTGCTGTGCTCCAGCCCCTTCCACTCCGGTGGAGGCAGCGCGTTTGCTACAGGCAGTTTTGCATCTGGTCTCTTGATTAATGGACTTGTCTTTTGCAGCCTATTTTGACTCTGACACCGCTTTCTGCTCCGCAGATGCTTTGCTGATGTTGAAGAAAGTTTGCCTCGCTTGATAAAGACCAGATCCTGAAATTTACTTCCAAACCTGAAGTAACAATTTTGAACTTGAAACGTTTTATTTCCCCAGGAGTCACTGCTCCAGAATCCTTCCCTTATTTGGTGCCTCCTTCACAGCTGGGACTGATGCTCAGGTGCCAAAGCTCTGTGCACTCCTCACCCTGAGCCAGATGGGTCTGTGCTGGGTTCACGTGCAGCAGCTCTGCTTCCCAGGCCTGGATCCTTGTGCTCCTTTTCCTGTGCACCCTGGTGGCATTCCCAGTGTTTTCATGCTGGGGTGGGACACCCTATTTACAACCCCTTCCGCTCAGGGAATGGTCTGTTGAGGCTGGGGTTTTGCTTTCTTCTTTCCTGGCTCAAGACATGACAAAGCCTTCCCGAAGCTGTGTGCCTGCCCTTGCTCTGTGTGCTGTCAGGACATACTCCTCGTGGCCTCTAAGTGATTTGAGCTTGGCTCTTCCTGTTCTGTTGCTATCTGTGCACTCTGCTGCTCCACGAGGAGTTGTTAGTCACTGTTGATTCCTTCCATGGTAACACATCCAGTTTAGCTGGCGGTGCGGTGTGTGGATGCTCCCCAAGCAGCAGTGTGCTGCTTCCTCTGGTGAGGTTGCCTCTTCCCAGGTGGATTTAGTCTGTCTGCACATGCTGACTCATGACAGCTAAACCAGCTGTTTTCAGCTCCAGGCACTACTGTGTGCAGGGACCCCTTCTTCTTGACAACTGGTTTGTTTTTATAACTAATGCCTTCGCTATATGCTCATAACTTCCATATCTCTGATGCCCGTTTTCAACTGGAAGGGCCAAAATCTGTTCTTTCTTGACATAGTTTTGTGGTTGGATGAGCTTGGCTGGGGGGGCTTTTCCCAAGCAACCAGCTAGGTTTGGTTCCTCATCCCTAAGAGCAAAGGGCAGCGATGGAAGTGAACAGGGAGCTCCATCTTCCCATGGCATCAGCACAACAGGAAACCTTTGGAGTGGAGCCGCCTTTGGGCTGCACAGGGAGTGAGATGAAGGCCAGAAGTTGTTGCAGGTCTCACGTCAGGGCAGGCAGCACTTAGCAGGGCTCTGGGGAAGCGTTCCTCTGCCCTGTGTGAATGCAGAACAGCGCAGTGGAAGTCACTGGTTCCCTCTGGCCGTGAGAAGCGGCGTTTGATGGGAGGAGCAGGGAGGCTGAAGGGACAGGTGAGTCACTGGAGAAGGAGTCATTCAGAGAGAAGCCCAGTCAAAGCAGCCCCGTGGCCTTAGCGTGAACTCAGAGATGAAAGGTCCAAAGTTAAGTGATGAGCTCATCAAAACCTTGAGGCTGTGAGAGAAAAAGTGGTGAAAGAAGCTTCAGAGGTGCCTGCTTGAGATGCCATAGTGCTGGGGCACACAGGGCTCTGCCCGGGCTTGCTGGGTTCGTGCTTAAGTTGGCAGGAGGTATGAAATACTCTTTCCTCGAGGCAGGTATCCTGCTTACTTAAAAGAATATGTATATATATATATGTATATATACAGATATCTCTATTCCAGTTCAACACTGGTTCCTGTGGAGTGCGACTGCTTAGTCCTTAGGATTGTGAGTGAAAAGGCTGAGGGGGAAGCTTGCTCTGGGGAGATGGGGGTGAAGGTGATGTCCTGGTGAGCCCTCCCAGAGCATTGTGTCTCGTGGGAATGCTCTGGGCACGTCCCTGCTGGGCGCTGCTGTCACTTTCCATTCCAAGTGGGGAGTTTTGGTACTCCCCCGCTGCTGGGAACGTGGGGTGAGGATTGCAGGGTGAGCACTGCGGGTGAATGTGGGCCTTGGTGGGGGGGAAACTTGTGCCCCAGTTTCTTCCTTTTTGCACATGCAGCCTTTCCAGTAGAGATGGAAAGCCACAGGCTCCTGGTCTTTTCCATATCCCCATCAAAAACCTCCTCCAGCTCCTGCTTGCTGTGAGGCACAGCACTGTCCCACCGAGGCGCTTGCACTTGAGTTAGGGACTGCGATTGGGCTGTCTCTGTCAGGGGATGTGATTGCAGCTGGAGCCACAGAACTGGTCACAAACCACTTTTCTCTTTCCACAAGCTATTGCCTGAGTTAAAAACTAAGGAGGTGTTAAAGGTTTCAAGCTCTGAGCTGCTCTGGTGTCCTAAGGAGGATGGTGGAGAAGCAGCTGTATCCAAGCTTCCCTGGCAGGGCGATGCAGGGCTTTGCTCTGGTGTCCCAGTATTCCCCAGTCTCTTCTGGGTTTCATCTGCAGAGTTCATAAAATGGTGGCAAATCAACTGGAGTTCCAGTGGAAAGGGCTCTTTAGGGCAGCAGTAAAACAGCGAGTAAGCAAGAACCCCCTTGCTGCAGGGGCCAGTTTAATTGGTCTGGCTTGTTTTATGAGGCAGGTTTTATGTTGAAACTCGCACATGGCCCAGGAGCGACTCTGCAGCAGGGCATCATTCTCCTGCATGGGTCCTCTGGGAATGCAGCCCGGGTTAATTACACCTAAGTGAGGAATCACACCTCGTGGAGCAGCTGGTGTAAGTCACCGTGAGGGGTTGAGGGTGGAAGTGGTGCCAGGGCTGCCGGTGATAACCATCCCCTGCAGCCGTCGGCTGGTGCCTGTCTTGCACTTTCTCACTGTGGCATTGCCACAGCCTTGCCTGCTAATCTCATCCTCTCTCCATGCCTCTGACCTGCCCCTGGAAATGGAAGCGGTGCTGCTGACCTCTCTGGAAGAGTTCAAGGTATAAAAGTGTGGTGTGAATGGGTTGCTCCTGGCCAGCATCTCCCCACGCAGTGCTTGGAGCCTGGCTCCGAGTCTGGCTTTTCTCACCGCGCTGAGGCTGTGCAGGCACAGGAGGGAAAGCTCTTGCTGTGGGGAAGGTAAGAGCCAGGCCAGTCTGCTCTGAGTGTGTGACACAGCCACCTCCAGAGCCAGGCAGTGACTCCTCACCCACCCACAGCCTTCTCCAAAGCCAGTTAGATAAGGGCTGGGAAAGCCCAGAGCTCTGCCGAGCTAGCAGAGGTGGCTTAGAGCAGGAGTAAGTGGTTATTCAAGTCAGGTTTTGGTGTTAACTTGGACCTAGGCAGGGCAGGAAGCTGCTTCACGCCGTGTGCTGCAGCCAGCTCCCCCTGTATCCCCTTAGCTCCAGGTTGTTCTGGTTGTTGAACAGCAGTTCTGCTGCTGCAGGCTTTCAGAGGTGTCTCTGGTACATCTGAACCGGCTCCCTCTCTGTAATTAAGTGGGAGTGAAGTGAATCACAGAATGTGTTCCAAGGGACCTTAAAGCTCCTCCAGCTCCAGCCCCTGCCACGGGCAGGGACACCTTCCACTAGAGCAGCTTGCTCCAAGCCCCTGTGTCCAACCTGGCCTTGAACACTGCCAGGGATGGGGCAGCCACAGCTTCTCTGGGCACCCTGTGCCAGCGCCTCAGCACCCTCACAGTGCTCCCTTCTGAAAGCTGCTCCTTGAGAGGACCCAAGTGCTGAACTCCCCATGTTGGCTTCTCAGCAGAAGAGCATCAGTGAGGACATCCCGCTCCTCCTCATTGCCCCGGCACTCAGAGCACTGATAAACCTCCTTCTGTTGGTTGTGTGGGGTTATTTCGGTGCCGTGTTTAATGCCGTTTGTGGTAAGGGGGCTCCTCCTGTGTAACCCTCACGCTGTGTAGGACACCCTCGGGGGGGGGGGTACCCGCTGTGCGGGTGCTGTGCGCGCAGGGCCCGGCAGAGGGCGCTGTGTCTCCACCGCCCCGTCCCGCTCCAGCTGTTTGGCGCTGGGTCCCTGGGATGACTTTGGGCATGTCCATTTGGTTCCCATCTCCAGTGCCACCCCCAGCATCCAGGCCAGGTTCTTCTGTCACTGGGGACATTCTTAATTCACAGGAAATCGGAGAGAGTTTAATTGTTTTCTCCCCTCTCTCTCTCCCCTTTTTTTTTCCTTTCCCATGCAGCTGAACAAAAGGTTCATCCTCAGTTTTCTCCATGCCCATGGGAAGCTGTTTACCAGGATTGGGTAAGTGTGCAGGATGTTTATTTTATTTTCCTACATTACAAGTCTTTTTGGAATTTAATATTGTTAGCAACTAAGCTGTGTTTGGAGCTGAGGGCACAGGGTGTGAATTCTTGCCGGCCTAGCCTCCTGGTTCTTATTCTCCTTACCCGCCCTCACATCCACACTGGTTATTGTTTGGGCTTTTTGTTCCCCCACCTCAAGGCCCAGTCATGCCCATGCACCAGAACCCTCTGGCAAAGGATAAGCTCCGATGGCTGATATACACACAGGAGGGACTACATGCTGTTTTCTCTCTGCCGTCACCTAACACTTCTCCTTCCCCTTTAATTCCTGGTTTTACCTCATTCTTCCATTCCCCCCTGCTTTTAGCCAGCTGTGAGGTGGCTCTGCCTGTGAGGAGCACAGAGCCATCAAGGCAGACCCACGTGGTGGCTGAAGCATGTTGAGACAAGCCTTGCCCTTCATCTCCTCGCTGCCATTTCAATGGGAGCCTCGTAGCTGAGAGCTGCCCTGGCTGTGGGAGCTGGTTTCGACACAGCGCCCTTGGCAATGTCTGTCAGAAGCTGCTTTCAGGTAATTGAAGAGCTGCCCTTGAAGCAAAGCAAGCCTGGTTCAGGCCCAGGCTGAGAGCCCAGCCTCAGAGACATCCTTATCACCCAGGGAGCAGAGCACAGCCTCGAAGCTGATGGGCACCATCCCCATGGAGCTGTCCCTGCCCTTGCTGTCAGCTGGTGTAGAGACCTCACATAGGTCCAGATAGTCTCTGGCAACAGTGGTCTCTGCTTGAGCCTGCCAGTGCCTCGTGAGCAGATGTAATCTCATGAGCTCTTTTGGCTCCCTCAGTCTCTTGTGGAAGTCTCTTGGCTACAAGTTACAGGGCTGAGAGACCTTTTCCAGGACAATTAGATAAAGGCAATGTGGATGCAAAGTGGCATCTTGTGCTTGTTGGTGTGCTTTTGACGTGGGTTCCCTGCCTCTGGGCCTGTCCCCTTTCCCTCCTGGAGCAGGGAAGCACCGATCCTGCCATGCAGCCTGAAACCTCGGGTCTTGCTCCATCCATGGGATGAGCAGTCAGGAGTGGCATGTGCTTGGCTTTGGACCCTTCATAAAGCAATGAGAAGCAGGAGCTGTGCTGGCCAGTTTTATTGGAGATGTGAGGGGGAGAGCAGTATGCTCACTGCTGGTGCTATTGATCAATCCTGACTCACAAGGCACTGACGATGTGCTCGTGGGCAGCAGTGAGGAGGCAGAACTGGATGTCCTCCTGCACATAGGAAAACAGGAGGAAAGCTGTTAGAGCCTATGGAAGGTTTGTTAACTGCAGCACGGCTGTGCCGGAGGGCAGAGCATCCGGGCCAGTGCTGCTCCTTAGCTCTGTGGGGAATCCGAGCTAATCCCAGCAGTGGGATTAATGGGAATGCTGCAGAGATTGCTTGCACATTGGCTCCTGAGACTTTGAGATGAAGATGCAGCGTTTGAGGCAGTTGCTTCCCAGGACAGTCATTTAGAAAACCCAAGTATGTTTAATGGTAGAATATCCCTTGAAGCACTTAGAAGGGAACTAGAAAGTAATACCCTGACACAGGAAGAGAAAATGGTCCAGCCCTGCTAAACAGCTTCCGTGCTTAAAATAGGTAAAAGGTGAGGAATAACTGAGTCCTCCTTGGGCAGGATCTTAGTGGTTTATCCCTAAAAACTATGGAAAAGATGATGTTGCCCTAATTGGACTCTTTTGCTCCTAAACCCACAGGTAAGCACTTTATTAAATGCTTCCTCTCGGCTCCTGACCTGCTGGTTCTGAGCTCAGTGGGGTTACTGCTGTGCTGTTCCAGATGTGCTGTGCTATCAAAGCACAGCTGGCGGGGCTGAGGAAGCCCTCACTCCTTCTTGTTATTCCATAGCAGTAATCTTCATCTTCTCACTAACAACTCCTCCTGCAAAGGGCTCTTCCATCCCATGTCCTCTCTGCACTAAGAGGATGTTGCTGAAGCCTTTCGAAGCAATCAGTTTGCTCCAGTTCCCTGGCTGAACCCCAAATCCAGGGAAGTTGCCTCTTCCAGGCAGAGCAGTGCTTATGTACCAGTGGAGCTGCTCCATTCTGCCCAGTTACAAGGGGCTTGTTTTGTTACAGCCCCTATTTGTGTGAAGGTAACAGGCACCTTGAGCTGCTCCAGCAAACAGTGCCCGGGGGAGGGTGCCCCTGCTGCTATAGGCAGAACCTCTTGTTGAAAGGCATCTGTGAAATATGGTTCAGAAGCAGCAAGCCATTCGTGTATTTATAAATAGAGCCTGTTACTGCCCTGAAAGGCTGTTGGGGAAGCCCAGCAGAATTGCCCATGTGGGTTACCAGAAGTGGCTTGCTAATCCAGCCTGTAGCTTGCTGATATCACAAGATCTGAATCTCTGGGGGGAAGATAGAGGAAATTGCTATGGAGGCCTCCGAGGCTGCCTGCCCCAGCTCCTCGTGCTTCTCCCACTGTGGAGTTTGGCTCCTTTGCTCCCCTGTGGGCACAGCAGTGCAGTGTCACTGATAACTGGAGCGGATGCTTGCTGTGAGATACTGAGTGTAGCTGTGGCTTTTTCTAGTGCAGGAGCAAGAAGCAGCACAGAAAGCTCAGCAGCAAAGGTGGTGGGACAGGAGGACCTCAACAGTTCCCCAGGTTTCCTGGTTACAAAGTTGTCTCCATGGAGTACCAGGGGAGGACTCTTTGGTAGGGCTGTTACGGGCAACCAAAAGTCATTTCTGTGCACAGATTGCTGCCCACTTTTTGACCCCACTTCTCTAGGGAGGTTGCTGAGGATCCAACAGTAACCTCATGCAATTCCCTCCGTGCTGTCAGATGAAGAGCAGGGTGAATGCGTCAGGTTTGCTTGGGTGCTTGTGAGCAGTGTTGAAAGCTCACCCCATCCCCAGCCGTGGCACTGCAGCCGCTGGCTGCTGTGTCCTGATGAGCGACAGCAGCGCCGCGCACTGCAGGGACCAGCTCCAGCTTTGATGTTTCCAGCAGCAGTTGTTAGTCTGCGAGTCCCCGTCCTGTGGGGCTCTAAGTGATGAAGTTTAGGGGCTCAATCACAGCGTGTAGCCTGAGGGGACAGGGCTCAGTGCCATGGGATCCATTCCTGCAGTGAGGAGCACAGGGATAGGCACTGTTCTTGCGGAGGAAGCATGCTCTGGCCGCCGTACAACACGCTTAGAGTTGCCACATCCGCAATGTGGCACCAGTGTGTGCAGTTTGCTGCAGCCTGGGTTTCTTGGGAGTCCCATGGGCTGCTCCTGGTCCAAGCGAGCTGCTGGCCTCTTGGCATCACTCCCAGCTTGGTAGAAGTCAGTAGAAAAAAATGGTTGGTCAGAAATGACTCATAAAGGCCGTGTTTTCCTGCCAAAAGAATGCTGCCTGCTGGTCACACAGCAATCCCTCGCTACCCTCTCTCTAAGGAAGGCTTCAGCTGCCTCTGTTGCAGCTCCCGGATGGGACACAGCACCCAAGGGTGTTCCGCTTTGCCGGGAGTGCCACCAGAGCACCCTGCACCCCTGGGCATAGCCTGAGACTCTCTCTTTGTCTGCAGGATGGAGACGTTCCCTGCGGTGGCTGAGGAGGTGCTGAGGGAGTTCCAGGTCCTGCTGCAGCACAGCCCCCCTCCCATCGGAAGCACCCGCATGCTCCAGCTTGTGGCCATCAACATGTTTGCAGTGTACAACTCCCAGCCCAAAGGTACCACATGCTGCTCGAGGGGAACCGCGCTGGGGGATCAGCCTGCTTGTGTGGAGCAGGGAGGGGGGCATTACCATGGATGGGGGAGCAGTAAGGTGGTTGAATGCCTGAGGGTGTAGGGACAGCAAAGGGACCTTGGTTGGAGGTGTCTGAGGAGCGAGGAGGCATCACATCTCCCTGGAGCCTGAGTCATCAAGCACAGAAGGAAGGCATTGCTCCATGGCTCTGCCTTCCACTGGGCCCTGCACAGTGCCTGTGCTGCACTGGGAAGATGTAGGAGCCATTGGCTGTTGGGAGAGTGGTGTTGGCTGTGATTGCTCATGCAGGTGGCTGGGTGATGTGATGCTGCTCTCTGAAAGGTCAGGCTGGAGGCTATGCCCCACACTGAGGCACCCAGAGACCAAAGCAGATCTGGTATTACTCATCCTCCTCCCCATCACCTCCTCCATCCGCCCATGTGGTCTCTGCCATAGTTGAGTTTAATGTGTTGGTTGCTCAGCAGAGATGCCACCAAACCAGTGTCTTCCACTGAGTTTGAAATGATGCTTCCGGGGATGTGTCTTTCCCAACACACATGGCAGCAGGTACCCGGGTCTGTGTTTGAGAGCAGGGATGCAGCTGTGCATGCTGGGTGGGATGAAGCAACGTTTCACTTGGGATTTAGATCCCAGAGATGGAAGTCTTGAGCTGATGGATTTCAGCTGAAGCCACCATGTGGGTGATCAGGCCGAGCCCCAGAGCTGCTGCTGGCAGATTCCTCCCTCGTGAGCCTGTTGGCCACTTGTCAGGCTGGTGGTTAGTGGCCAAGATCAGCTGATGGAGTTGAACCAGCACCAGCCACGGGGGCTGGGAAGCAGCTCCTGTGTGCCTGCTGCCCGGCCAGCCCTGCAGGCACCCTCCTTTCCCAGGGGAAGCTGTCAGTCGTGCTGGGAAGCAGCTTTGCCCTCCCACCCTCCTGCTAGATGCCAGCCAGCAACAGTGTGTTTATCTTTGAGCTGCAAAGTACTTTATGATTATGAGCAAATGCCTCTGTGTGGCCCCTGGTAGGTGTATTAACAGTGTGTGTGCTGCAGCTGGGAGCGGGTGGTAAAGAGAGGAAGAGATCTGCCTGGGCTGTGTGGCAGGTCCCTGTGGATCACTCCCAGCTCTTGGAGCACTGGACTCTGCTCTTCCATCCATAGCGGGGTTGTGGATGTGAGTGGTAGGAAGTGAGTGCTTTTTATCTCCTATGGAAAAATCAGTATTCCAGGAGTTTTCTGCCTCCTGTGTGGGTATCTGCCAGCTGCTCCCAGCTTCTGGATCTCTGCAGAAAGCAAACCTGGTCCTGCTGGGGTCTGTGGAGTAGGTGGCAGTGCTCATGCAGTTCCTGCAGGTCGGATGGCCCTGCTCTGCCATCTGATCCCTGGTGCCCATCAGGGATTTCCCTGCGTGCTCCTTGCTCTGGTGCCCCTAAAATATCACTGGGACTGTTGCTGGCAAAGCAAATCCTGTCATCAGCACAAATGCCCTCGTGGTCTGTGAGCCGAGTGCTGGCACAGCACAAGTTGGGCTCGGTGCTGGCGCTGTGATACTGGGAAGAGCTGGATGCAGAAGGGAGGGAGGAAAAGGAAAGGGTTTAAAAGGCAAGTGAGAACGTTTGCTGAATGATTACCAAGTGCCCAGCGCGGAGTGAGGGTCTTGGCTCCCTCCCCAGCGTGTGGGCTGCTGTGGGCAGAGCGTTGGCTGGAGCATACGGCAGGAACGCTGTCGGGAAGGTGCAGGTTTCCATTTCCCAGCACATGAGTCACCTCCCTGCGCTGCAGTAGCAGGGGCAGTGGTGGGAGAGGGTGCTGATCCATCCCTGTGGGGCTGGGGGGGGGGGGGGGGCACAGGGAGCACTCCCTGCCTGCCTGCATCCCCACTGCCAGGGATTACTGGGGAGCCGTGAGCCAGGCTCGCTGTAGTCAGAGCTTGGCTGCGTCAAGTCTGTAGAGCTGGATCTAAGTTTGCCGTTGGACCAAACAGCCTCCAGAGATCTCCTCCTACTGAAATCCTTCTGCAAATCTGGGATCAGAGCGTGTCTGTGTCCTTCCCATCGCACGGGCCTGTCTGACCTTCAGCTGTGAGCTCCCAGTAGCAGGAATTGATCCATGGGTTCAGGGCCAGGGGAGGGAGGTCGGTCTGAGATCTTCCCTTCCCTGCTGTTCAGGGTACTTTCCCCAGGGAGAGCTGCTCCCTCCCGCCCATCCATGTATTTCCAGGTCTTTGGAGACACGGTTATTCCTGAGAAACTTGTGGATTTGTTGTTTGCGCCGTGTCTGATGAACCCCTCGTGCTGTGATGCAGTGGTGCCAGCAGTTGTGGGGCAGCGTTGACACTAAAACAGTCTTGACTTGGGGAGCTCCTGCAGCATTTTGTGTTCGTGAGCACAACATTTAATCACAGCTACAGCTTTCCTCGCTGTTGCTCAGGCTTAAACACACCAGTCCTGCCTCATCTCAGTCTCTGCTTCCCCTGGTTTTGCTGTAGATGATGATCTGTCCCCATTGCTTCAGTGAGGCAGCAGGGGAGGCTGGGGACTCGTCTGTTAATGCTTTATGTTGCTGCTCTTTGCTTTTTTACTCATTTTCTTTTGCTGTGGTGTGGGTTTGCTGGGGTCCCTCAGGGATGTCCTTGCCCTGCTGTGTGTCCCCCATATGGCAGTTGTGGTGTGTCCTCCTGTGTGTTTCTGGCTCCTGGTGGATGCCACTTCTTTGTAAATCAATTTGTGCGAGGTTGCCAAGTGCTCTTCTAGAATCATAGCATCACAAAGTGGTTTGGGTTGAAGGGACCTTAAAGCTCATCCAGTTCCAACCCCTGCCACGGGCAGGGACACCTTCCACTAGAGCAGCTTGCTCCAAGCCCCTGTGTCCAACCTGGCCTTGAACACTGCCAGGGATGGGGCAGCCACAGCTTCTCTGGGCACCCTGTGCCAGCGCCTCAGCACCCTCACAGGGAAGAGCTTCTGCCTAAGAGCTCATCTCAGTCTCCCCTCTGGCAGGTTAAAGCCATTGCCCTTGGCCTGTCCCTACAGGCCCTTGTCCAAAGGTTTCTTGTAGCCCCTTTAGGCACTGGAGCTGCTCTAAGGTCACCCCTTAAGAAACCTTCTCTTCTCCAGGCTGACCCAGCCCAGCTCTCTCAGCCTTTTTTGGGGTGCACTTGGGTGTTTCAGCTGGTTTCAGAGCCAGCTGTGAGCAGCACGTGGCATTTCACCACCTCCCAGTGCAGGTCACTTCTCCATCCCCAAGTACCCAAACCCAGAGCCCCACGGTCTCTGCCCGGTGCAGGCAGCAGAGCTGTGCTTGTCCCCAAGGGCCAGCACCAGGCACGTTGGAGCTGGTCTCAGCTGCCTGTGCAGCCGGGCAGCACTGGGCAGACCCTGGGAGATGGATTGGTTCTGTTGTTTTCTCTGACAGAGGAAGCCAAAGAATTCCCACATGAAGTGTTTCCCCTGCTGCTCCGCATCAAACAGCATCCCTCCGAGTGAGCCGCTCGCCCCGTGGTGCAGGGAGGAGTGTGGCCAGCAAGGGTCCCTCCGACCTCCTGTTGGGAGCATTCCAGGTGGGAAAAGGCTCCTTGGAGACCTTAAACCCATGGGGCAAGGAGGGCCCACCCAGGGGATGGGCACCCACTCTACATGGCAAAGACATGCAGTTACTAGAGCTTTCCATCATCACGTAGGCATAGTGATGGGCCATAGTGGGGGCTCTGGCTGGGGCAGGACCTTAGTGGGGTGGCCCGTTTGAACAGTTTGGTAGCCATCTGCGCCGAGCGACTCGGGGAGAAGTTTGGATCCCTTTATCCCGACCACAAGCACGCCAAGAATGTTAATTTTTTTTTAATTCTGTAATTTGGGGAAATAAAACTCTGGTTTGTGAGAGGCCTAATTGAAGCCGTGCTTGCGGCAGGGGCATCTCGGTGAGGGGAGAAGGAGAGGAACCCCCCCCAACCCAGCCCCATCTGTGCCCAATTTACTCCGATCTGGCCTCTCTGAGGCTCCCTCTCTCTCTCTCTTTAATAATTTGTTTTATAATTCCTGGAATCAAACCCATCTCAGACACACTGTTTTATTTTACTGTATTATTGGATTATACTTCCTATAAATCACTGGATGTTATTCATAGGCCACCACCAGAATAACTTCCCCTCTCTTCTCCTTCCCCCCCCCACACCCCATGGCCCCGCATTCCAAACAAGCACTCACCAAAGTTGGGGGTGCAGCAGCACGGGGCACCCTAGAGACACTTCCCGGAAATCCCAGCAAATTTGCCTGGCTGTGGGTGTGAAGCATCAGGCTGCAGCACCTGGATGCCTTCTGGCATCGCGGGCCAGGCGCGTTGTGCCGGGTGGAGGTTGTTAGGAGGTCGGGCTTTAGGTGGAAGTGGAGAGGGGAGGGGGCTGCCATATGTGCATCCTCAGCACATGGAGGGAATGAAGTTGCATCCCCCTGGGGCCGAGCAGAGTCAGGGCATGGAGGCACAGGGAGGTTCTGGCCTAGCTTTAGCTTGAGGGTTGGGAAAGTGGCTTGTGTTTGAAGCAGCGGGGAAGCTGGGTGAGCAGCCTGGAGGCTGGTGGAGGAGGAGGAAAAGCTGCTGCTTGAGCAGCAGTCCCACTGTCAAAGGAGGGTTCAAGAGGACAGGTAGTGTGTCAGGGTCACTGCTCCTTGGTCCGCCTTCTCAAGTGGAAGGTGGTTGGGTTTTCTATGTTGAGATAGAGTTTGCTGGGAAGCCTTGTGCAGAAAGGGAGGATTCACATCCTGCTCCCTGCAGTGGGTTCAGAGTGGTGTGCATCCCCTTTGCACCGCCACACCAGTGCAGAGTAGGTCAGTACTGCACAGGCCACTGGGTGTAGACGTGCTCTGCCTGGCTCACGGAGAACTGCTCTTACACAGTGAGCATCTGCTAACTACAGCCTCTGCAAGGGTTTGCTAGTGTGCATGGTCCTGCTTGCTCCTTCAAGACCTATACCAGCTTCTGAGATGCTCATCTCTCCCAGGTCTTGATAGACACCACAAAGGGTCTATAGCTTAGTGCAAACCAGCTAAGCAGGTACAGGAATACCCCTTTTGGATGTGAATTCTCCAGCCTGGCTGGAGAGGAGGCATCAAACCCAAAGAACCCCCCCCAAAATGAGGCTGTGCTTTGCAGCCAGCAGCCTGCTCCGCTGCCACCCTGTACATGGATGGAACGTGTTTTGCTTTGCTGACCACAGCTGCTTTGGTTGCAAGCTGAAGCCTGAACCCTTAAAATATCCCCTGAGTTGTTGCTAATGGTGTCTACCCCCAGCAGAACCTCACCTCTGACCATCTCCACAGCTGTTTGGTTTCTTGGACCCAGCTTTTGCTGTCAGACCTTAACTGCAGCATCAGAAAAAGACTCAGCGGAAGCAGGTACCGCTCTTCTGCTGCAGCCACGTCTCAATGGCTTTTCATGAAGCTCTAACCACATCTTGCATATTGGAGCAGACAAAAGGTGCTGGGAGTGGAAAGCAGAGGAGTCCAGTGCATTTGACTGGGTTTAAAAATAAAGCAGTGCTGTGGATGGTTTGCTTTGGTTTGGTGGTTTTACAATTAGACGCAAAGCAAAGCTTCATAAACCTCAGGCTGTAGATAGCAGAAGCAGCAGCTTGATCTTTCCCTGTCTGGGGAGCAGAACTGAGGCCTTTTCTCTTGAATTCCCCTCTTTGCATGGTAAATATGTGCTTCACCAGAGTCCAGCTGGTACCTTTGTGCTCTGTGGGACATGGGCACAACATCAGGGAGGTTGGTGAAGATCGTGTGTTGCAGGGCTGTGTCTTGGGGAGGCTGAGCATCTGCGGTGCTGTGCCACATCAAGAGCAGAGCCTGAGGTCCCTCCACCTGCCTGGAGGACTCTGTAAGGCAAACACAGCCCACTTGGTGCTAGGAGGATGGGGTTTAGCAGTGTTGTAGCTGCCCTTCTCTAGGGCTTTGTTGGTAATGGAGCAAGTGTGGAGTGAAGTGTCTGGACTGAGCTCACCAGCGTGCACCTGGTGTGCTGGTTCTCTCTGAGACTGGGCAGTGCTGTCTTCAGCGAGGTGGTCTTAAGACTGAATGCTTCCCAAAGGCTTAAGTCTGGAGGAACTGGATGTTAAATTCCCTTCACATTGCTGCTCTTACTCACTTCAAGCCAGGCTGGACAGGGCCTTGAGCAACCTGGTCTGGTCAAAGGTGTTCCTGGGGCATGGAACTGGATGATCTTTAAGGCTCCTTCCAACCCAAACCAGTCTGATTCAGTTTTGAGTTGTAATCAGGAGAGGAAACCCAGAGCAGGGCTGGCTGCTGCTGCTGTCCATCCTTCCCCATGCTGCTTAGCTTGCAGAGAGGCTCTAGAGCAAGTGCTGAGCTGTGCCAACAGGCTTTTATCCTTAACCTGTTGTTGAGTGATGTCTGCTGCTCGCTGTGTCCATGCACAGGGGGAGCAGGATGAGAAGGGTGAAACAGCACAGGGAGCAATACCTGCGTTGCTCATCTCCATGGCCACACAGCTTCCTGGGTGTCCTGAGGGGCTGGCATGTGTCTGGAGGTGGCAGCTGGCCCTCCAGAGCCAGTTGGGAATGCTGGAGGTTGGCACAGTTGCCTTTCCTCTTGGGGAAGGAAACTGTCTTGGACTTGAGACACATCAGCAGAGTTCAGGTAAAACCCTTCTGGTCCAGACGTGTCTTCAGAGCCTCCCTCTTGGGCTCTTGAGGCTTGGTGGCAGCAATGTTTAGACCAAAGTCTTCCTTTGCTTATTCCCCTCTGTTTCCTGTTTAAAGGGCAGATTGTCACATATTTGGGGATTTATTTACCGTAAATTGGAGCTATTTTCCTGGCTGCTGGCTTCTGCCCTCTGATGCAAGACTCCCGAGTGAAACGTGTGTCCAGAAAGCCCTGTGACTCCTTTTCCCCCTGCCACAAGTGCCAGCAGGAGATGCAATACTCCACGCGCTGCAGGGAATTTCCACTTGCAGGTCAGGTTTCTGAAATCTAGACCTTGGCTTTGGAGGCAAAAGATTGAGCAGGGCTTTTGTGGCAGGGAAGGGGAAGCTTGCCAGCAGAACCAAGTGCTTGCTGGTGCGTCAGGCTCTGCAGTCCAACCGAAGAGCAGTAAAAGCCCCTGTTAGGTAGGGTTGGATGAGCAGGCTCTGGTTTTGCCTGTCACAAGCACATCCTTACGCCTGCTCTTGAAACTGTTCCACCCAACGCAGGCTTGATACCGAGATCTCATTTCAGGGCAACAAGTAGAGGGGAAATGATTTGTAATCACAAAACTCGAGTCTGCTTTAGAGCCAAGCTTCAGCAGCCCCAGCAGCAAGTCAGGACAGAGCTGGTGACAAGCGAGGTCAGGTTGGAAGGGGCTTTCGTGCTGGCATGGACCTGCTCTAAACACTGAACACTGAAGCAAGACCATGATTGTGATGAAGAAGCAGCGTTGCTGTGTGAAGCGAAAGGCAGGAAATGGAGCATTGGCACAAAGCAACCATGTGTCCTGCTGTAAAATGAGTAAGGAGGTGCCTGAGGCTGCTGGCCTGAGGCTGTGCCTCACCCCTGCTTTGGTGCTGGGGAAAGAGGGGTGCCAGGGAGCCTGAGTGGGGTTACACCAGGTGCAGTGGCTTTGCTGAAGCTTTAGATGTTTGCAGCGAGACAGGAAATCCTCTCGCTTTTAAAGAGATGTTTCTGACTCTTTAATGTGCATTGAGCCTTTGATTTCCTCGTGCTTCTAAGCAGCACCGAGTCAATTACTGTATTTCTGGTTAATTCTCAGAGAGAACATTGTATAATTAGGCTAATTATGCTGCTTTGTGAAGCTGTAAAACTCCTGATTGAGCTTGCGGGGCTGTTTTATAACCTGCCAGGTGTAGGCAGGGAGGGCTGCCGGCCCCATGCCCCATGCAGCCTGCCAGCTCGGTCAGGGTGGCTTTCTTCACTGGGGCTGCTCCATGGGCTTGTCTCCTGCCAGCTCTGTCATAGCATCATGGAATGGTTTGGATTGGAAGGGACCTTAAAGCTCCTCCAGCTCCAACCCCTGCCACGGGCAGGGACCCCTTCCACTAGAGCAGCTTGCTCCAAGCCCCTGTGTCCAACCTGGCCTCGAACACTGCCAGGGATGGGGCAGCCACAGCTTCTCTGGGCACCCTGTGCCAGCGCCTCAGCACCCTCACAGGGAAGAGCTTCTCAAGATCTGATCTAATCCATCCTGTTCATGGGCTGCAGCTTCTCAGTGAGTTGGGTGCCTGGTGCCCGTGGGGCTTCAGCTGGGACTGAGCACCCCTGGGGGCTTGTTGGGATCCCTTCTTGCTTTAATGCTGGGATCAAGAATGGCAGCTTAACCAAGGCTGTGTTTCCATTTCCAAGTGCATCTGCAGGGAGGAGGTGACCCTGAGCAGGTTTCTATATGGAGACCTTTTATTTTCCCTGATTAGGGTCTGCCTGAGACCGTGTGTGCCCGAACAGCAGGTTCTTGGCAGCACCAGCTCTGCCTGTACTCGTTGATGGTCAGGAAGAAGGTGAGGACTTGAGTGTGACCTTCACAAGTTGCCTTGGTAACGTGATGCTCAGTCCAGCTTCAGAGCCAGTATGTATTGGGGCAGTTTAACGTTGCCTGCGTGATGGCACTGAAGATATATGGCTCTTCTTTTGATTTAAAGGTTATTTTTAATGCTGATTGATGTGGCTTGTGATGGATGTGGTTAAAGCTGACCATAGGGCTGGCTTGTAGGTGACACCTGCATGGTAAGGGGTTTGTTTGAGGTTGGCACAGGTCTCGGCATGCGCTCTCAGGTCCCTCAGCCTATGGGATGTGCCAAGAGGCAGACAGGAGAGTGTTGCTGTGGGCTGGGAGATGCTTTGGCTGTGAGATATCTTCATTCCCCCATCTCCTGTCCCTCCTGGGAGCGTGTGGTCCCCTGACCCTGCCTTGGTGAGCTCCCAAGTGCTTCTCCAGCAGACCCAGGAGCAGAGGAGCAGTCTTGCGTAAGCAGCGCCTGCTCTCCGGGTAATGGCACGGAGAAGGAGGCGCCGGTTGCCAAAGGCGGGTTGGGAACAGCAGAAACCCTTCCGAGCAGGGCCCAAGGAGCCAAGGTCTGACAAGAAGACCTCATGCCTGGTGCTGGGAGAGCACGGGGCTCATCCCGCTCGGGGGGCCCCAACCAGCAAACCGTTGCCACATGGGCTGGTGTGTGTCTCGGAGGAGCGGAAGGGATGCTCTCGGGTCCATCTGCACGGGGAGCGGGAGACGCGCCCCAGCTGGTGCGAGGCCCTGGCAGCCCCGGGAGCTGCTGTCTGTTGGGGTTTACTGCTGTCTACGTTGAAACACGGCTTGGGAAGGAGGGTTTGAAAGGGGTTGGTGGGGGGGGGGGTCTGTGGCATGGTGCCAGTCCCGGTTCGCCTGGCCTTCTCGTTCCTTTCTCCTCCTCCAATGCTTTAAAGTCACATTTCCAGGCCAGACATAGAATTAATCTCTGGGCACTTCACATTGCTGGCAGCGCAAAGCAGGATGTGGGATCTTTTTTTTCTCTCTCTCTGCGTCTTGGCTGACTTTTTTACCTCTCGAAGAATTTGGAAGGGCCGTGAGATTCCCCCCACCCCCCCTTGCCTCTGTGCCGTGCAGTTTTTCAGCACGCTGATCACCCTGCTGTGGCTTCACCCTAATAGATTTCATATGCTGACACAGTTGACATCAGTACCAAACTATTTTACATGTGATCTGGTGTATTTCCTGAGGAAATCTGCAAGATATTTATTAAGAACTAATAAAATAAACCTCTCCATGAGCTTTTAGGTAGTTTTCAATTTTTCATGTCTCTCTCGTTTCCTCTTATCAATGAGTTTCTATTTTTCTCCCTCCTCTCTGACCATTGCAAAAGGAAACAAAAATAAATGTTTTAAACCCGTTCCTGAATGGACACTGGGAATATTTCTGTAGTGATGTATTAACAAAGTCGTATTTTTAGTGCTGTATTGTCAAGACTAAAAATATCCCGCTGCAGTGCATCCTTTTTATAGGGCTTTGTGTGTGTGCGCGCTCGCCGTCGTACAAGCTTGCACCAGCGTGTAAAGGTCTGTCTTTGTACTGCTGCAGCGCTGCCTCCCCATCGCAGCTGGACTCCATTAGGCCTCGAAAATTAAAGTAATCCTGGTTAAGAAAGGGAAAAAGAATTAATCAATCTCACAGAACAGCGTTTCCCCGGCTGAGCCGGGATACCTGCGCGGCTGCGAAGGGCTCCAGCAGCCCCGGTTTGTGCTTTGGGCTGGTGGCTTTGCTCTAGGGAAGGTGTTCCCTGCTGCCACGCAGAGCAGCAGGGATGGGGCGAGCTCGCTGGCGGGGATGCCTGTGGGTTGCAGTCACTGAGTGGGTTCCTGCTTGTTTGTCATGCTTGGGAAGGCCTTTGGGGCTGTGCTGTGCTGTGCTGGTGGGGCTGTGCATGTAGCTGAGGGCAGGCTGGGTGCTTCTTGTTCTGAGAGGAATATTCTACCTTCCTGCTCTGCTTTAAACTGAAAGAAGGGAGCTTGAGCTGAGCTCTTAGGCAGAAGCTCTTCCCTGTGAGGGTGCTGAGGCACTGGCACAGGGTGCCCAGAGAAGCTGTGGCTGCCCCATCCCTGGCAGTGTTCAAGGCCAGGTTGGACACAGGGGCTTGGAGCAAGCTGCTGTAGTGGAAGGGGTCCCTGCCCGTGGCAGGGGTTGGAGCTGGATGAGCTTTAAGGTCCCTTCCAACCCAAACCATTCTATGATTCTATTTCTACCTCCTTCAATTAACTGTGTTTGTAACAGAGAGAACCAAAGGTGGGAGCCGGGCTGCGAAGCCCCCTCCTCTCCATCCCCTGTCCCCGAGCCGTGCTGCGAAGCAGCTCTTTTCTCTCCTTTCCACCCGCACTCGATCGATGCAGCCCTTTCCAAATATAATCTGCTCAGTGCTTCGCATCCGCAGCATCCCTGCGGAGCATCCCGGCCGCTGGGAACAGCCTTGGCGTCACAGGTAGTGGGTGCTGTGACTGACGGGCGACCCGTGCGCACGGTGTCTTCGTGTGTCTCACGCTCCAGCCGGGTGCGAGTGTCGTCCGTCCGTCCCCCCCCCCTCCTTGCGCCCGCCCCTCCGGCGGCTCGGCTCCTCTGAGTCACTCGCTGTTGTAGCTTTACTCACGGGTGCCTTGCTTTTACTGTCTGCTGCTGTCTGGAGAGCTGCAGCCTTTCAGCTTCCTGTCGAGCAGTTCAGCGAAAGCAGTAATTAGGGCCTGTAAAAATTGATTTTTATTAGCCAGAAGTGTTGGTGGGGAATTGGCCATAATTTGAACCCAGCCAGATTGGAGATTAATAAAAAAACCTCCAAAAAAATCCAAGATCTTTTCAGCAGAAACCCCAAGGCTGTTCCTTGCAGACCCTTCCCGAGGCAGATGGGATGGGATAGCGGCTGGGGAAAGAGCGGCCAGCAGCGCGCGCCTCTGCTGTACCCGTCCTTGAGGGTGTTTGACACTGGCATGGGAAGAAAGGAAACCTTGTTTTCCAAGAACTCTGCTCTTTCTCAGCTTGATAAGCATTTAAAATAAAAGCTGCACAATTGGAATTGGCAGAGCATCCTCATTCTTTTGTCTGTCTGTTTATTTTTTTCCCCCTTCATCCCTCGACATGTGCGCTACAGCCCAGGGTTACTGCACCCCGCAGAACCACAGGCCTGGAGCTCTGCAGGCGCATGCTGAGCTCTGCCCACCCCCAGCCTGGCTCTTTGAAGCCTGGCAGAGCAGCAGAGATCCGGCTCCGTTCCCAGCTGGGCCCCGACCCTGGCAGCCTCCCGATGTCCAGGGCACTGAAGTATTTGATGTTTTCATCCCCTTTCTGTTCCCCCTTTACTTGCAGGGCAGCAAACGCAGAGCTGGAGCGGTGGTTTTTGGATGCGGGCTGTGACCGTGCTATATGGACCCGATCACTTTGGTATTTATAGACTTTGTTAGAGCAGCTCGAGCGTGGCCAACACATTGGAGCAGTCCGAGGGCTGATTCCTGCATCCCTGGTGTCAGGGATTGGAGAATTCACCGCTCCACTCAGGGAATAGGGAAGAGCCAAGCCCCTGCACACATGTCACGCTGGGTTACTGCTAGTTGAATCAGACTAGGGAGTTACTTCAGGTTACTAGTCCTGGTTGTTGCTTTGGTGGAAGGCTGTTGCTTCAGGTTAGGAGTGCTTGTTTTTCGCTTGGCAGCTCGGCTTGGAACCTGGGGGGAACTGTTTCCCAAGGCATATTTTTGGGTCGAAAAGTGAAGGTCAGCAGTTCGCGAGCGCCGCGCTCGCAGCCAGCTCTGTGGTCTCAGCCTTGTGCCACCGGGCCAGCAGCACTTGAGATCCTGATCAATTGATCTGCAACACTATGAAACCACGAAGGGCGACTGCCAGTTCAAACTCCCCGTCTCGCCCCGCTTTTCCCCACCCAAAGTGTCTTTCTGCCCGTATCCCCTTTCTTCCTGCCTGTCTCCCTCCCTCCCTTTCGGCTGTGTATTGGAGTTTTTGTCTATCTTTTTCCATCTCTCTGTCTCTTTTCATAACAGTTTTTAATAATGTTTTAGTTAGTTCCAGCCTTTTCCCTCAATGGATCCCATTGGAAAATGCATTTGAAAGGAAACAGTTATACACTTCCCTTCCTTTGAAACTCTGTTGGCACCTTTTCCAGTGCAGTAAACCATACAACATGGATTTTCAAAGTTTCCAAACACAGACATGCTGGCGTTAAATTTATGAAAACCTATTTTATTCGGCTGTATAGTAACTGTGAGGCTCGGAGCTGCTGCTCGCAGTGAAACCGAAGCTCACTTTGGAACTACAACAGGTTTTCAACTCTCTGCAGGAAACAGCACGGTGCTGGCTGGATGGGAGAGCAGGATCCCTCGGGCTCTCCGCTCATGAGGTGTATAACAGCAAAGGAAAAGGGTGCTCAGGCACCCCATTCCCTTCCAGTGCAGCCTTTCCCTGCGGATGGGCCCGCTGGGAATGGTGCAGCAGTGGTAGCTGCAGGGAACTTCATGGGCATGCCAATCCTATCTCAAATCACAGGGGGAAAGAGGAATTTGGCATAAACCCGTTATGTCTTATGGTTGTTAATGAATGTGGAAGGTTCAGGCTTTTTAGTTACTGAGTCCTGTGGCGGAGGGGGGCAATAGCTGGGGCGAGTGTGCTGCAGTCTGAACGGGGTTTGGGGACCTGAGGCTCCAGCTCCATCTGAGCTGTTGGAGCACTGAGATCGTATTTGCTAACAGGAGGGCTCGGATGTTAAACTTCCTGGAATGGGTTCTCTGCGTGCTGTGGGTTTTTGCCTGTGGTCTCAGCCCTTCCCGCAGGGAATCGCTCGCTTGACACCTGAGAACCTCCCTTTGGCACAGATTTCCACAGGAGACCATGGTCCTTGCTCACCACGAGAGCACAGGTGGGTGAATGTGGCCGTGTCCTCTCCACAACCATTGTCAGGGGTTGTTTCCAAACCCAGCGAGCCTCAAAGCCGGCACTCAGCAGCACTCCCGTGCACTTGAGGTGTGGGGGAATGCAGATAAGGCCTCCTGTGATAGATGAGATGATGACGTGGCAGAGAGATCCTGGGCTCAATTTTCCTGTTGTCCTTTTGCTTGTAAAATTCCTTTCCCTTCACATGGGACTCTTACAGAGAGGTCGCTGATGAAGTGTTACCGTCATGCTCTGTGCCGCATGGAGCATAGGAAGAGCTGGAAGGTTCAGGTCCAAATAATTAGATAGTGTAAACTCACTGGCTTCTGTCTTAAAACATCTCTGCTTTGGATGGCTTTCTGCATGGTATCTCTAACATGCACAGCTAGGGAATGGAGCTGAAGGAGGAGAACAGGTTTTCTAGTTTCTTGACTGCTCACCTTGGGATGCGGGAGATGGAGTTCTCTGAAAAACATGATCCTGAGGAGCTGCCTTTGTTCCTACTCAGAGCAGAGTTGCCCAGCATCTCCATGTCACCGTGGCCAGCAAGTGAGGGACACATAAATACTGACCTTCCCTGGCCTGCCTTTCCCTCTCCATTGTCCCACCTGAACCATAGAATCCCAGACTGGTTTGAATTGGAAGGGACCTTAAAGCTCCTCCAGCTCCAACCCCTGCCACAGGCAGGGACCCCTTCCACTAGAGCAGCTTGCTCCAAGCCCCTGTGTCCAACCTGGCCTTGAACACTGCCAGGGATGGGGCAGCCACAGCTTCTCTGGGCACCCTGTGCCAGCGCCTCAGCACCCTCACAGGGAAGAGCTTCTGCCTAAGAGCTCATCTCGGTCTCCCCTCTGGCAGGTTAAAGCCATTCCCCTTGTCCTGTCCCTACATCCCTTGTCCCAAGCCCCTCTCCAGGTTTCCTGCAGCCCCTGCAGGCACTGGAGCTGCTCTGAGGTCTCCCCTTCAGGAGCCTTCTCTTCTCCAGGCTGACCCAGCCCAGCTCTCTCAGCCTGGCTCCAGAGCAGAGCTGCTCCAGCCCTCACGGCTTCTCCGTGGCCTCCTCTGGACTCACTCCAACAGCTCCACATCCCTTGTGTGTTGGGGGCCCCAGAGACTTGGTTTCTTCTTCCCTTGTCTGTCCAAGCAGATGAACCAACCGATACATCACTTGGAGTGGCACATGAGAGCTATTTGATAGCGAGCACCCAGCTACCCATAGGCTCCCACCTTGGCAAAGCAGGGGTGGATGGAGGTGGCAGAAGGCACGTCCAGACCCTGTCGCCGTTCCTTGCCAGACTCCCGGTTCCTGCTCCAAAGTGCGAAGGTGAGAGGGATTTCACTGCAGTGGTCAAAGGATTTTTAACTTGAGAAGAACAATCTATTTTCCCTAACCTCATTCTGGCAAATGCCTCAACCTTTGTAGATGAAATTTTCCCAATAAATTCAGCTCGAAGAAAGCTTTTGGCACGAAGGATTGCAGCCTAAATGGTTAAAGTTTGGCAAAGTCCTTCGGAACTAAACCCCGGGTCTTAGAATGGAAAGTCTTAGGTAAGCTTTATTGTAGGCACAGTGGCTGGGCTGTGTGACTGAGGCTGGGGATGCCCCTGGCCTTACCCAGGGACACTGGAGGTGACCAGGGGCTGGAGCAGGAGGTGAGGAGGGGCTTCAGGCCTGCAGCATCCAATGAGGACCTTTTAGTGAGGGGGGGTCCATGGGTTTTGCTTTACATTTTGGCATTTGCTTTGCGAAGTGGCCCTCAGGAAGCTGTAGAAAGAAGAGCAGCAAAGGAGGGAATGTGTTGAAACGGAAGCTCAGCACTTTGCTGTTCCTGCCCCATCAAAGGGCTGCTTTCTCCAAATGTGCCTGTCTGCAGGCGCTTTCTCTCATTAACTTTCCCTCCAAGCTTGAAGCTCTCCCCAAGGTTCACACCAGAGGAGGCATGTTCCAGGCTGTCTGCTTGCATTTGCTGCCAAGGACATGCCCACCTCCAGCATGGAGAGGGTGGAAAAAGGCTGCCTTTTATTTGCTGCGATTGTCCTGGTACAACTTCACTCCGGGCTGGAGTAAATCTCTTGGGAAGTCCTGTTCACACCTCCTCCCCCGTTGTAAATAACATCTGACACAATTATGGTTGGGCGCACGCAGCTCCTGGGTGGGATGCTAGTAGCAGCTTGCCATGCCTGCTGCGTAGCACCGAGCCGGGCTCCCATGGCAGCGTGTTCCCTCCAGCACATGTGCTGAGGAGCCTGCTTTCCTCCCTGCCCCGTTTGGGGTGAGGTTCAGGGCTCTGGCTGTGCAGCTGGCTTCCTCGAGAAAGGCTGATAGAGCTCTGCAGACAGAGGATGGGGCCATCAGGGGGTTTCTTGTATAGGGCTGCAGCATTGCAGTGCCCCAGCGTTTCCACCATAGAATGGTTTGGGTCGGACCTTAGAGATCATGCAGTTCTCATCCCCTTGCCATCCACATCCTTACTTCTTTAGGTGCAGTATTCCCTGTTTCATCCCGATGCCCTTCACATGTACCAACCCCTGCTCGCCTTCAGGCCCTTGCAGCCACTCCGGTCCCATCCTGCTTGTGCATCTAAGGGCAAATATTCCCTCTGCAGCAGCAGACAGCTGGTTCCAGGCTGGTCAGGAGCTCTATACACAGGGACAGACTCGTTTCCAAGCTAGCCAGGAGTGATGTACATGTGGGTTTGCCAGTCTTTTAGCTGCCAGACAGGTCAGGTTCATGCTGTGTCAGTCACTGGCAGCAGAACCAGTGGCTCTTGAGGCAAGTGAAGGTTTTGCTGTGCCTGTGTTGGAAGTCCTAACATCACCTCAGTCATTTGGAGCAGCTTTGGTGAAGGCAGTGCTTGAGAATTAAGTTCCTCTGATGATTCCTCAGGCTTTGCCAGTGTGGGTGAGACTGTAGGTGCCTTTGCCCCAGCTGTGATGGTTGCGGGCTGACGTGTCTTAGTGTGAATGTAGCTACTGAAAACAGAGGCATGTGTGTTTCTGGAGGAGTGTTTGACACTCCATGGGGTGTTTCACATCCACAACTGACTCTGCAGCCTCGCTGGGGCCGGGGGGGTGCAGGGCAGCACCCTGCCAAGCTGGGTCAGGCACCCCGAGCACGGAGGGAGAGCTCCGACGTGCTGCTTAGTGCAAGTGGAAATGGCTTCAATCTGTGTTTTGACTGATGGGTCTTTTCAGGAAATTTCTGAGAATAACAGTTCTAAAAATGGCTGCTTCTTTCCACTGATATTTCCTGGAAAAGGCTGCAGTTAATTTTAAACCACTGTCCTTTTCCCTTTTCAAGTGGAAATGGCTCTGGGCTTGTCCTCGAGGCTAATGTCATTCTCTCTGTGCTAGCCTGGGTTGCATGGAGGTGAAGGGGCAGTGTGCCACTGCTCTGACCACCTTTTGCAGGACCTATTGGTCTCCCAGAGCTGCAGAAATCGGGGTGTGGGGGGCACTCTGTGCACGTGTCTGCTTTCTTCATGGCAAGGCATAAGCATCTCTTCCTGACTCACTTCACAATGATGTTCTTTGTCGGTGACTCCTGGCCCGTCCCCAGCACACAAGTCAAGTCATTCCTTTGCCCAGCCCCAAGCCCTGTTTGCCGGGGTCAGGAAGGATATACTGAGCTGGTTATCACACCCCAGCTGCAAGGATCCAGCCCCGTGCGTGGGGATGGGCAGCTCCTGGCTCATCCGGAGGGAGCTGGCACCCTTTGGGCAGGCAGCCCCTTGGTGTCGGGCAGAGCCTGGCTTCCCCTGTGGCTCTCGGGCAGGTTTGCTGCTTCGGGTGGGAATTTGTCATTAACTTTTATACCTTCCCCTGTAAACCATCTACCCTTTTTTATGATGTCATGAGGGATTCCTTAATTTTGCAGCTGCTTCCTGGTTACGTCAGAGAAGAGCCTCCCGTCCTAGAGCCCAGCGCTGCAGTCCAGGACGGCTGGAAACAAATGAAGTGTTGAATATCTAATGGCTTCCACAGGGAGAGCTGCTCCATCCTCCCCAGGCCCCCGGCATTCCTCACCTCCTAGGCCTCCCTCCTTCCCTCCCCTCGGACAAGACGGGGTTTCAGCACGGAGCAGAGGGAGCTTCAGCTCCTGGGCGGCCCCGGCTGCTTTGAGCACACGTGCAGCAAGTGCTGCCGGGTCTGGGTGCTGCAGCAGAGATCCCCCTCACCCTGGGGTCTTCCTTCTTCTCCATGGGGAGAGGTTGGAGTGGAGAGGTGGATTAGGGCTGTCCAGATTGCTCTGGTGGGGATTCAGCCCTGTGTGCTGCAGGTGGTGCTGTCCAGCTCAGCCACAGGGTACCAGGAGGCCAGCACAACCCCTGTGAGGGTGCCCAGAGAAGCTGTGGCTGCCCCATCCCTGGCAGTGTTCAAGGCCAGGTTGGACACAGGGGCTTGGAGCAAGCTGCTCCAGTGGAAGGTGTCCCTGCCTATGGCAGGGGGTTGGAACTGGATGTTCCAATTCAAGCCACTCAGGGATTCTATGACTCTGCAAATTCAGTCAAGGAGCATCTTTCCAGGGACGTTGCCCATCATTCCCAGGTCCTTTTCAGGGTATAAAGCAGACCTGAGCAAGTGTCTCCATGTTCCCAGGCTCTTTTGGGGGCAGACGAGTGTGTGTGTGACTCACTGGGAATGGAGAACCAGGAGTGCCCGTGACTCACAGCTCCTCTGCAAGGGAATGTCAGGGACATGCCCCACAGTTGTGAGCATCCCCCTCGTTTTCCTGCTTTGTGTTCCCGTTGGTTTTGTGCTGTTTTCACGACAGGGAGGCTGGACCAGGTGGGAGCAGCTCCTCACCCTCTTCCTGCAGACAGCCCCATACCAGTGGGCTGCCCTGCACCCTGCCAGCGCCGTGTCTGGCAGGGAGTGACTCACAGGGAAAGCAAGCACTTGGTGTGTCTGAGCAGTCAGAGAGCAAACGGGCTGCACTCAGGTGGTGTCAGCTCAGGGGTGAGCAGCTTCTGTCTCCTGCCCCGCAGGGCAGCACTGGCTGGTGACTCAGTTGTCTGTGCTGTGAGCTGCTGACACATCAGCCTCAGGCACAACTCACCCTCAGGACTGCACTCACTGAGCTCCTCCACCTCCTGCATCCCCTGCTCGGCCCCTTATGTCACCCTTGGGACTGTGTCCGGAGACCTGTTTGTTGCTTTGATGGTTCTTACGGTCCCTTACCGTGTCTGCAGGGAAGGTGGGTTCAGCTGGTGCTCCTCTGGAGCAAAGCACAGCCCTGCTGCTCTCTCTGCCTGCTCTGGGGCCACCTGCTGCCGGCGCTGCTCCAGGCTTCCCGGCCTGGAGCCGCAGCTCAGGTTAGGATGGAGGGGCCAGCATGGAAATACTCACTGGAGTCTTCCTGACCCTTGGCTGGAGCAGCCCGCTTGCCTGAATCAAAGGAATCAGCTCTCCTTCGAGACTCTAACACTTGTTGGCTGGTGTTTAACAGCGAAAGACTCGGCGCTCCTCGTGTTGCGTTAGCTGGGATGGCTGGAGGAGCACGTCTGCTGCTTGCTTGTGAGCTATGGGGTTCCCGGGGCTGGCTTCCACCGCTGCCCACAGCGTGCTTGGAGCAGAGCAGCTGGGAACCCTCACCTGTAGCCCCCCTCTCCCCTCCCCATGAGGGCCTGTGCTTGCCCTGATTGTCCCTCGCAGGATTTCCTTCGGCACATGGCACCGGAGAAGCTTCCTCCAGCAAATCCTTCTCCTCGGAGGCAGCCGTCCCTTTGCATCGCCTGCTCTTTTTCCCATTCCCGTTTCCTGTGGCTGGTTGCGTTGCCCTAAGAGGGGTTTGGCACTGCTGTTTTGCACACCCTAGTGGGAGAGGGGATGTGTTTATCACTTTTCCTGGAGATTATCTGTTTAAGCACTCTCTGACAGTTACAATAACAAGGGCAGCGCGTTGTGTTTCCCAGCAAAAGGACACTCGCTGCTGAAAGATGTATAGCACTAATTAGAAATACATAACATCCGGCCACATGGCAGCCTTCTCCCGGCCGCTCCATTTCCTGAGCTCAGACGACTTTGACGACAGTTGGTTTATGTTTTCCATGGATATAACGTGCTCAGAGAAGCACCAGTTTCTCCCCGTTACAGAAAAGTCCCTTTTCTCTCTTGTCTCTTTCTCTTCCCCCCCCCCCCCTTTCCCAAGCACCCTTTTCCCTGTGGAATTTAGGACTGCAGAAAGCCTGGGTCGGAGCTGAGCTCGCAGCCCCTGAGTGGATGCAGCTGAAAGGCCAGGTAGATGCTTGCAGAGGGCGCTGCAGCAGGCTCTGTGCAGAGGAAACTGCCTCCTGGTAGCCAAACAGCATGTTCTGAGCAAACCAGGACCCAGCTGGAGGGGGGGGAAACTCCTCTTTCCTACATGCAGAGAAACAGGAGGACTCTGCTGCAGCTCAGAGGGGTTTCTGAGCATCAGAAAACCCACCCATCCCTGGTTCCCAGCTGCTTTTCCTCTGTGCTCGCAGTCCGATGCTCATCAACTTCCATCTTTTCCATCCCATCCCCTCTCCCTCCTTTCATTCTTGGCCTGTGCTTCAGAGCACATAGCCTGGGCTCCATTGGAAGAATGTGTCCCATCTCCAGCTCGCAGCAAGCAGCAGTACTAGCACAAGGACATACATTTGGAGGTCCCCACGTGCTGGATGGGAGCAGGGCTGTTGTTCTGCTGCCTGTAGCGTAGGTTAGGTATAAGGAAGAGGGAGCATGCTCAGGGAGGTGAAACCTTAGAAGGTTTTAGCTGCTGCAGTGAATTCCTGTTGAATATGGAAAAACTGCTGTGTTTCGGATGTTCATAGCTTGGCCAAGTGTGGACAGGGCAGGAAAACTCTTTGCTAAAAGGGTTATCCTGCAGCAAAGTCGCAGATCCCCTCTCCAGGATTTGCAGTTGCTAGATTAGCTCAAGGAAAAGGCTGTAAGTGGGGTGTTGCAAACACAAGGGGAAGGGGAAGGCACTGTCTTGTTTCCTTGCCTCATTCTCACAAGTAGCCGAACTCTTCTGGCTATAGACTTCCAGAAGAATTCGGGCTGAGACAGGCACCCAGCATGGAAACTTCAGCTCCCATAGTTACAGCCAGAGCCAACTGGAAAAGGGTCTTATGAGTGGCTTGTGTCAGGCAGGCTTAATAACACGGTGCTCAAAGCTCTGCTTGCAAAAGACTGAGCTCATGTCCAGCATCTGGAGCCCTGACATCTGCACGGGGCTTGCAGATGCTCTCACTTTTATTTTCTGGTGCAGAAAGACAGGTCTTGGAGGCAAATTCAAGCGTATAAAGTGTGGGGTAATGCGCATCACCCAGCCCGTTGTTTCAGGTTGATGACATTCCTCCTTTAACACGCTCTGCCTGCTCCTTTCTAGCCCTGTGCAGTGTTGCATGTACCTCAGGAGTTTTGCTGGTGGGGTTGACGTGGGGCTCCAAGTGACCAAGGAACAGATCCAGCCTAAGAATGCTCCCTGCTGTGACCACAGCGTGGTTCCATGGGCTCTATTTGGTCCAGGAGGTGGTGGTGCAGCACGTGAGGGTAAGGGCTCACCCCAAGTCAGTCTTAGCTGCAAGTCCCAAAGCCCTGAGCTTATATTGTGGTTTAACAGCAGTTATTTAGGTACTGGTGCCTCCTCTCCCCCCCCTCCACAGCACTTTTGATGGCGATGGCACTGCTGAAAGGTGACATTTGTAACTCCAACAAGCTGCGTGCTCCGGTTCACAGGGTGGCTGCGCAGGCGGGAGCTGGGAGGTGACGTGGTGACAGGAGCTGTTGAGCTGATGCCAGCGTTAACAGGACGTGTCTGCCCCGTTGCAAGGAGGGAAGGTGGAGGGGGGAACGTGTTGTGGTTGGTGGTGCACAGCCTGGTGTAGTGATGGATAGTTTCCTGTGGAGTATCACTTCTCCGTGTGGCACCTTCTTTTCCATGTGATCCCTGCCTGTTGTCTGCACTGTTCCCTGGCTGTGTGGCATCGATGGTGGGAATAAAGGAGGGATTTCTGATTACAGCCTGATTTAGGGTCTCGGGGTTGGAAGGGGCAGCTTTAGTTGATGGGATGCCATCGATGCCACCTGAACGTGTCTCTGGTACCAAGCTTTTGGTGACTGCCTGTGGGGACAGGATATGGGATTGCCTTTGGACCCGATGCTGCAGTTCTGCTTCTCCTGCACCCTCTGTGGATATGGGGAAATGACAGGGTTTGTCCTGACCTGGGTGGTCAGGATCTCTCTGCCTGCTCTTGTTAGTGGTGTCCCCAGGTTATACAAGTGCTGTTCAGCTGCAGGGACAGGAGTCATCCAATTGTCACTCCAACCTCCAAGAACATCTCTTTCCACGTAGTTCATGTCTTAATGCATCGTGCATGACCAGCTCAGCTTAGAGGTTACAGTGCCCCGTTACAATGCTCCATATCGGTTTTGTTGTTCCAACCCCCCTTTCAGCACATCTGTTTTGGTGCCAGTGTGGGCTCAGACACGTTGTCCTGTGGGTGATGGACCTTGCTATGGGTGCTAAGAGCTCATTTCCTTACTGCCCGTTGCCCAAAACACTCCACAAGCTCTATTTAAACACCCTAATTACATGAGCCCTTTGCTCATACCCTCACCTTGACTTGTCTCCTGTGGCAGCCTGGGCTCTGCTACCCCATAGCAATTGTGACCACTGGCTCCAAGCTCCCAGCTCCATGAAATCCAAGGCTCCCGCCTCCCAAGGAACGTGGTGAAAGGCATAAAGAGAAAGTTTCTCTTGATTTATGGCTCTTTCCTCTTTGTCCTATGATTAAGCTCTTAAGAGCTATTGCTGGCAGGGCTGGTGGATGTTCAGGGGTCTTGAACAAGCACCCACTGGGATGCTTGTGCTTCCCTGCAAGCTGGTTAAGCTGGGGGGGAGCCCCCTTGGGATGAGGCTTGGCTGGGGGAGGTTGGTGTAATTTAATGATGAGGTGACAACGTCCACAAGCAGCTGAGCTGGAGCCATGGGGAAGTTACCTTGAATTGGGTGTCTTCCTCTTACCTGCACATGGGCAGCTTTTCAGGTTGTACAATGCTGAGCATCCTGTGGTACATGAAAGCACCGTGGCTTTGTGCAGACTGGGTGTGAGCTGGTGGGGATGTGGTTCGTGTGTGCAGCGAGAGGAGCTGTTTGGAGGTGAGGCTGTAGTGCGGGTCACACATGGCTGTACCTGTGACAGCTCGTGTGCAAGGAACGTTTTTACTCTCTTTTGGTTGTTTAATGTTGTGTGGGAGCTTGTAGCCCGCAAGAGGAGCTGCTGGTGGCAGTGTGAAGGGCTGAGGTGCTGGTTCCAAGCCTGGACGTGGCCACTGCAGAGCATTGCCTCAGCACTTGTACTCGATCTCTGAACTACATCAGTGTTTATGACCTTATAACAGCCTTGCAATACCTAAAGGGGCTACAGGAAACCTGGAGAGGGGCTTTGGCCAAGGGCCTGTAGGGACAGGCCAAGGGGAATGGCTTAAACCTGCCAGAGGGGAGACTGAGATGAGCTCTTAGGCAGAAGCTCTTCCCTGTGAGGGTGCTGAGGCGCTGGCACAGGGTGCCCAGAGAAGCTGTGGCTGCCCCATCCCTGGCAATGTTCAAGGCCAGGTTGGACACGGGCTTGGAGCAAGCTGCTCTAGTGGAAGGGGTCCCTGCCCGTGGCAGGGGTTAGAGCTGGATGAGCTTTAAGGTCCCTTCAACCCAACCCATTCCATGATTCCATGATCTCGCCCGAGCGCAGGAGGAGGGCGCGAGGGGCAGACAACTGTAATTTCTTGCACTGGACCATGGCCAGAGCGCTGGGACTGACACTCTTAATTGTGGGAAAGGCTTCATGAAAGAGATTTACTGTCCCACAGTGGTCACATCTTTAGTTTTATGTTTCCTCCAAGAGCTGACAGCCCCTGCAGTACAGCACTTCCTACCAGTGCTCTGTGGCACCAGCTCAGCCCTGCCTCTGGGCGCCCTTACTCGCTATTATGTGCCTTGGTGCCACCCTGGGTTACCCTCAGTGGGCTCCCCACTGGGTGCTGAAATCATTGCCAGCTGTAAGAACTGCCCCAAATCAAGCCTAGAGATCTTCTTCCCATTTTCCCCTGTATTCTCTAGGTGGTTTTTAGCTTTTTCCTCGTTGTTTTTAACCTCCCACCCCGTTGCTCTGCAATAATTTGCACTTAAAACCCCACTGTTTGTTCTCTGCACCTCAGATGTTTCGCTAGCCCTGAGAGCAACAGGGTCTCGATGTCTTGCTTTAGTTCCTCTTGCCCTTTGCTCAAAACCCTCTGGCCTGCCACATCACAGGACTCCTGCTTCCAACACCATCTCCTTGTTCTCCTTCCCCATCCCGGTGCCGCAGCTTTACTCACACGGGCACCCATTTGGAGCCAGTGCTTAGGTGTTTGCATTCCCTGCATCCCTCCAGGGAAGCCCCCAGCCAGCTGCTCTCAAAGGAGGACGTGAACTGGGGGGCAGAGGGGATTTGGAGGGCAGAGGCTGCCCCTAAGGCTTTAAAGCCTCTTGTGAGCAGGCAGCACGGTGCCCGGGCAAGCGCGGGCAGCCTGGCATACCCAGGGGCTCTTGGCCTGGGTAAGTGGAACCAGCTCCAGGCAGTTCCCCCAGTCCAGCTCCCTGCTGCTCTCAGCAGCCTCAGAAGTGGTTTCTGGCTGGGTGTAGATGTGCCAGGGGGGATTTGCTCTCACTCCCAGCCGGCTCTGTTTGGAAGAGCTGTGGTCGTGTGGCATCTACTTGAGTAACAGCTTCAATTAAACTCTCTTGACAAGCTGTTGTGTGACTGGTGAACTAATGGGAGGAGCCCCCTCCTCAGTTGCTGAGGTTCAAACTCCAGCAGGGACAGAGATCAAACGTGCACCTAATTACCCTTTTAACACTTAAACATGGCCCCCTCCTTCAGGGGGAAGGCAGCAGCTTCTTGTGCTGGGATCCCCCAGTGTCAGCTTGGACCAGGCTGGCTCAGCCCATGGGGTGGGTCAGGTATGATGTGGGCAGTGGGATTGCAGCTTTTTCCCACTACAGAGCTACTCATCACCTTTTTCCTCCTCTATATGGAGCAGTTGTGTTGAGGGCAGGTGTGAGGTGGGAATCACCCATCCCTGCTCCATGCAGGATGCAGAAAGGGAGGCTGCAAAGGAGAAGGAAGATGGAGCATCTGACCTGCTCCCCTCTGACCCCCCTCTCTGTCTCCTAGAGTGTGTCTCTGAAGACTGCCGCTCTGTCATCCAGGAACAGGCCACAGCCCTGGGGCTCTCCATGTTTGCCCTCTTGGTGAGGAGGTGCACCAGCCTGCTGAGGGAATGCATGCCAGGTAAGGGGTTCCGTGCAGGAACCAGCCAGGTTCCCGTGAGGCAGCCTGGTGGGGTTCAGGCCCTTGATCCCTTCCCTCTCCTTGTATTCTCCCCGAGCATTCCAAGTTCTGCCCAGTTTGCAGCTGGATCATCTGACAGGAAAACTGATGTGTGTGCACAGACAGAAACGTTTGGAATAAAGGGGTTGACTTAAGGCGTGCTTTTAGCCAGCCTTCCCAAAAGCGGGACCTCAGAATCCTCCCTCTGTGAGGATTCTGAGGAGGATTCCCCACTGCCCTCTATAAAAGGGATCACAGACATCCCAGTTTTCCCCCTGGCTTGTCTGTTTAGGGAGAACAGATCTGTCTTTGTGCTTGCTGTGGGTTGTGGCTGTTCCCTTGTGCATCCAAGGCTGGGATGCTGGGATCAGTGTTGTGCATCCCCAGTCCCTGCCCAAGCCTGGCTCCTGGCTGCGTTGAGCTTCCTCAGCTCTCACATCTTGTATTTGCAGTTCAGCCACAAGACGTGGAGCAGGAGGATGAGGAAGATGACATCAAGGTCTCTGCCTTGCCCCAGGACCTGAAGGAGCTGCTCCCCAGCGTGAAGGTCTGGTCGGACTGGATGCTCGGCCACCCGGACACATGGAATCCTCCTCCGATCTCTCTGGAGCTCCCCAAACAGTACGTGCATCCTCTGCTCTGTCTTCTGGTGCCTGCTCCCTCCTTGTGCTACCTCCCCCTTTGCTCGTGCTTACTCCTAGCTGTGGCACTCTGCCCTGAGCCCCCAGGAGAGGCTCACTGCACTGCACTGTTTGGGAGGGAATTTTCACCCTTGGTGACAATTCCTTCTTCATCGATGCTTGGATGGGGCTGAAGTGTCTCTGAGGGGGCCTGGTGGGTGCCCTTTGCTTCTGTGTGTTAGGAGATGGCCTATTTTTACCATCAACTTAGGATGTGCATCTACTTCTGTTGGGATACATCTCCTTTACGTGCTTTGCACGTAGGCAGGACCTTCCCTCGACAAGAGGGAAGTCCATTTCCAGCATAAGCACTTCGTTGCCTTTTGACTGAATGAGGCCAACCTTGGTCAGGCTGGGCTGGCCTGGAGCTCCAGAAGTGACCTCCCTTCAGCTTCAGAACCAGCTTGTCTCTACCTCTGCACCACACAGAAGGGTTAATCTTCCAAACCGGCTCATTCCAGCCCATTAGTCCATAATGCGGACTAGGCAATTTGCATATTTTTGGACAGAAACTCGAGCGAAGGGGCCAAGTATGGAGTATGCAAAAGAGTGTCTGAGCATGCTCCGTAGCTGCTTTCCCGCAGGATTTTCCATCTGCCTCTGGTACTCCGGATCCAGAGCCTGAAATCACGTCTTATTGTTAATCCAAAGAAGCCAGAACCCAGGGTGATGGGAAAGGCGCATTAGGAGTAATCCAGCAAAGTGGCTTAACCATTAATGGGTCCCCGCTCCGTGCGTCAGGTCCAGTCCCGCTCTCCCGGTTTATTGCCTCTCACTCCAGTTCTTTTTCATTTGGCTGAGGAAATGGAAATCTCACACAGGAAGTTCTGGGCCTCATTTTGTGGAGATGGAGTCTGTTTTCTGTTTGTCGGCTGCTCGGTGTGGGACCGCTGCCTGCTCATGTGAACTGCTGCCCATCTTTGGGCAGGAACTCCAACTGGGATCTGTCACGTGAAGCCGCCTGCACCAATCCCCCCCGTTCCCTGCGCAGGGAGACGCCGCCGAGCCCTTGGCGACGGGCAGCCAAGATGGAATTTGTGATGGGCTTCGGCACAGCCAGCGCTCGGCGCCTGCCTCCCCCCTCCTGCAGGGCATGGGGCTGTGTCCCTATGGATCAGGTGCCGGCTCCTGCGTGTCCCGTGGGGTTGGGTTGGGGGGCTCTGCTCCACAAGGCTTGCTTGGTGGAGGAAGGAGGGTCTTCGTCTTGTAGCAGAGGCCCAGCTGCTTCCCCGTCTTGCCTTCTCCATGGAGAAGGAGCAAGCAGCCCCTCTTGTCCCACTGTGTCCAGGGCATGGGCAGCCTTCCTCACGTTGGCTCCCAGCTCCTCCATCCCGGTGCTCTTTGGCTCTGTCTTATCCATGGTGCTCTTTGAGCCCAAACCTCTTGTGTGGATGGGTGTTAGCAGTCCAGGACTCTGGAACAGCAGTGGTTGAGCTTCCCTGGATGTGTGTAGTGATGAACAGCAGGGAACCAGCTCCGCTCTTGGGCATGACCTGGGATTTACAGCCTTTTCCCTGGAGGCAGGAGAGGAAAAAGGAGCACTGGGCTAGTGTTTCAGCTCTCTGTTGACACAAGGCTGCTGTCTGGCCTGGGGCTGTGCAGTAACCAGGTAGAATCACCAAGTCCTGAGGCTTAGATAGGAGCAGTTTCAAAAGAGTTTGGAAGTAAAACACAGGTCAGAGCAGCAGGCGTGTTGGAGTAAGCCAAGGTTTGTGGGCAGGCTGAGCTCAGGAACAGAGAGAACATGCAAGGAGCGAGCACAGATGCCAAGTTGCAGGACTAAGTGGCCTGTGCTGTTTCCCACATGGTGATGGGACGCGCCGCAAGGTCCCCACCAGTAGAGAAGCTGCTTGGACACACTGAAACTGCCTCGCAGTGCTCCACAGCCATCACTTCCATTGACGGCGCACACAGTAAAACACCCCGAAGCACAGAAGCACCCTGCCAGGATGCCATGAATGTGCTCGAAACCCCAGGCCCCGTACCCACCTGGCAGCCCCACTAGAGCAGCAAAGACCTGGCCCAGAGCTTGCATCAAAGTGCAGCTCATCCGGGGCCAGCACCACTGCCAGGATGACGGCCTGGGCTGGGGGCCAGCGGGGCAGCTTGTCAAGACTCCACCAGCGCCTGCATCCCGCGCCGCACATCCCAAGGCCTCCGCGCTCGCCATGTTCGGGATCACTCCTCCTTTAGAGAGCTGAAGGAGGGAGAAGGGGGGGGGGGGACACTGAGAACGTTTAAACTCAGCCCAGCTGTGGCAGTTGGTTTATTGCTTTCAGCTGGTACTTGAACCCGGGTCCTTGGTCTTGGAGTCTTTCCCAGGTTTAATCCCCGGAGCTTTCTCTGCAGCTGTATGACACTGCGCTGACCCCGAATGAGGATAGGAAAATAGAACCCGTGCCAAGCCAGAGTCTCTTTTTCATTTGGAGTCTGGCTGTCTGCCCATGACCAGGGTTACATAATGGGAAACATAGCTGGGGCTCTGGAGAGCCCGCGTTTCACCACGCTGCCCAGACCTTCGCGTTCTGATGCTATATATCTTCCTAATTGTAGCTCGGATGCATTTATCACACTGCTGGATTTGAGTCCTTGCAGTGAAAAAAAAGGAGGAGAAGAACTGCAAAAGCCCACACCAAATTCCTCAGCTCGCTGCTTTCCCCCTTTGCATGGAGGTGGAGGGAAAGGTGTGAGGGGTGAGAGGTGCCCACCATGCAGGAGTGGGCTCTGTGGAGCCGGATGGGAGGCTGCATCCTCCGGGTCCTTCTCATGGCAGGGGTTTGGCAATGGGCTCCAGCTCCTGACAGGCATCTTCTTGCTACCTGGGGACTCAGTGGTTCCAAATCCAACCCAAATGAGAAGCTTTCCCTAAAACCACTCTCCTTGGTCTGAAGTGTTCATCCATCTCTTGGCCACACCAGCGTGGTCACTGCGTTGTGATGGGTTTTCAAGCCAAGAGGGCTATAGAGAGGTGACAGCCTGCCTGGATTTGGAACTAGATGATCTTTAAGGTCCCTTCCTACCCTAACCATTCTGTGATCCCTCTCTTGGGGCTGCTTTATGTATTGGAGCGGTGATTTTGGGAGAGGGGCTCAGCGAGTTTTCCATTGCTCTTTCCTCAAGTGTTTCCAGATTAGGAGCTAAACCTGACCGTGGACATCTCTCTTCAGCACAGCAGTGTCCCGTGGCTCAGGGACTCTGTGTTGCCAGGTCTTCTAGCAGCCAGCAACAGTCACTTCTGTATCTTACAAGTCATTTATATCTGCATGTTTCATGGCAAACGCTGCGTTGAGGTCTGAGCAGTTCAGAGCAGTTGCACTAACGTGTCACTGGGTTGGAGAAGTGCAATTCAGACCAACTTTCCCCTGGAGTGATTTGTGGAGATGAGGGTGTAAAAAGCAGGAAGCCTTGGGGAGAGGGGAGCAGGGTGGATCTCCTTAGGCGGAGATATTAGCAGCAGATGGGGCGAAAGGCAGATCTCCAAGTGAATCCATCTCCTTTTGGGACATATGGCTAGGAAGAGGGCTGGGCAGGGGACAGCAAAAGCTTCTCCTTGTTCTGCTGTGTTGCTGCAGTGAGTCAGTGGCTAAGTGAAGCGCAAGAATCGATGGGGAAGCCTCTGGCTAGACAGACAAACTGCTGCAGGGCTGACCCTGGCAGATCTGTGCTCCTTCCATGCTGAGGCGAAGGAAGGGCCTCTCGGTTTGTGGAGGGCTGTCTGCAAGCATTTAAAAATGGTTAATTTAAACCAAGTATTCAGTGAAACCCAAAAGCTCGGAGCGCATTCTGGAGCTTACCTTCCCAGAGAGATGTGCCAGATCGCTCTCATCGCATCGCTCGTGCAGGGAAGTGTCGCTGAGATGGCAGCTCCCACTGGGAGAGATGGACAGAGTCGGGGACAGGGGTGCCAAGACCTTGCTGGAGACTAAATGGAAAATCCCTTTTGCGGATCTCAGCCTTCAGCAGTAATGCCGGCCACCGCGGTGTGCCTATCGAGACACCAAAGCGAGCGTTCCGAGGTGGCTCCGTAGTGTAAACCTGGCTGAGAACGAAGGTAGCATTGACTGAAGCAGAAGCCAAGACTCTCTGTGGTGAGGGGGCTGTGGCAGAGCAGAAGCTGGCTGGGAGGAGGCTGCACCTTTCTGAGGAGAGCATCCCTCTGACTCCAAAAGCAGGTTCCCAGGAGAGGAATGGGTTTATGGATGCCTGGGGGGCCAAAGGATCTCTGTACAAGGCAGAGTGGGGGAATCACTGAAGCCACAGGGTAGAGGGGCTGTGATCACCTCATCCCTGCTCTGGGCAATTGTGAGTCCAGGACATGGCTGGTGAACCCTGGGAAGAGCTCCCACTGCCAGTCCCTTTTGTTCCTTGCAGAGGAATCACAGAATCATGGAATGCTTGGGTTGAAAGGGACCTCAAAGCTCATCCAGCTCCAACCCCTGCCACGGGCAGGGACACCTTCCACTAGAGCAGCTTGCTCCAAGCCCCTGTGTCCAACCTGGCCTTGAACACTGCCAGGGATGGGGCAGCCACAGCTTCTCTGGGCACCCTGTGCCAGCGCCTCAGCACCCTCACAGGGAAGAGCTTCCTAAAACAGAAGCTGCTTTTAATTCACTTTCCCCTGGGCCAGGAGAGAGGAAAACTCAGGCAGGAGGGATGCAGAGCACTTTGTACAGGATGGGCACTGGTGCTGCCTCACACCCGGAGCCGGTGTGTCCATGTTGCAGTGATCCCGAGGTGTTTTCCATCTGCCCGGCAGCGCGGCTCTCGGCGGCCAGGGAACACAATGCAGGGCTTCTTCTGCTCGGCGCTTTCCGGGTTTGTTCTGCAGCTGTGGAGTTGGACTGTTAGTGTTTAAACAAGCTGGTATTACACAGGAAATGGCCACCTCCACAGGCCCCCGCAGGCCTGGAACATGGGGTCATTGTGCTTGATATTAATCACCAGGCAGCCCCCGGTGAAGATGCTGGCTTGTGCCACGTAACGCCCATAGGGATGCGGTGAGCATCGGTGTCACGTCCTCTCCTCTCCGTGCCTTCTGCCTTGGGATGATTCCCGCCCATGGTGGGCATCACCTTTACCAGGAGCCATCCGCAGGCAAAGCTGGGCTGTGAGCACACACTTGTGCTCTCCCCAGCGCTGCCTGGCCGGGCTGTGTCCTGTCGGCGTGCAGCTGGGCTGCGCTCGCCCTGACAGCTACATTAAACCTGGAATCCTGAGGCAATAAAAAAGAAATTAACTCTTATTTTTTTTTCCTGTCCTGGTGGAATAAGCGAATGTAAATGTGTCTGTGGGGAAGGGAATGAACCCCCCGCTCCGAGGAGAGACCTCGCGCTAACCCCCTGCTCGCTTCCTTGGTTAAAAGCTCTGGGAGCCTCATCCCCGTACCTGGGAGCTGCGTGCCTGGGCTCAGTGTCAGTAATACAGGGCCTCCCTCCGCAGAGGGATGCTGAAGCTGTGGCACTGGGTGGATACAGCGATTCCAGGCACCTGGACCTGCCTTGGCTTTTGCAGAGAGGCTCCGGTGAGGTGACATAAGCCAGAAACGCCTGGAGGTGGCCATGGTGTTATCCTGGGAAGAAGCCTGACAGGACTCCCGAGTGTTGTGCAACCTTCCAGGGCAAGTGCATGTCCCAGCAGGGGATGTGTGGGGCTGCACAGTGTCAGGATGAGCTCTTAGCCCTCACTGGCGTTGCCGGTGGGTGGCAGCTGGTAAATGATCTCGGTGGTGCCGGCACTGGGAGATGCACTGCAGAGGAGGAGCTGCATCCAAAGGGAAGGCAGGGAATTGTCAGACCTGCTCTCTGCAGTGCTGCCTCTGCATCACAGGAGCAGAAATGCCTAAACCTTCGTCTTTGTTGGCTTTCTGAAGGCTCTGAAGGGGTGCTGGATGTGAGAGGGTGCTCAGGGCCGTGTTGCAGTGAGATGGTACCTGGGGGGCCAGCCCAGTCTGTGTTTTCAGTGAAGCAAGCTCAGGGTGGAAACTTAGCACATCCAGAATGACAAATGTGGCAAGGCACTGGGAAGCTGGAGGGAGCTGGTGGATGAAGGGGATAAAGTGACAGGGACTGCTGTGGTGCTCAGGAGGTGGCGAGGGGCTGCAGTGCTGCAGTGGGGGGAGAGGAGAGGGCCCACAGGGCTGTGTGGCTGCAGGGGTGTTAGCATCAGCTCAGTGACTGTTCACATGGCATCTTCCTGCCTTTGGTTCCCTGTTCTTCATCTGGGCTGCTCCTTCACCCCTGTCCTGCTGTGGATCTCAGTCCTGCTCAGCATCCCACTGCTACCCTCTGCCTCCCTCACACCCTCACTGGTCATCTCCATCCCCTGCCTCCAGCTCTGTTTCTTAGGGAATACCGGCGAGATCTCTTCAGTGTGTTGCTTTCCCTTCTCCTCCACTGTGGCTCTCTCAGCCCTCTGGGAGCATCCTCTGCATCTCTGCCTGTCCCCACCACCCCAGTGCGCCTGTTCCCTGTGGCTGCAGCCGCTCTCCCCGTACCTCTCCCCCTCTGATGCCTCTGCACCTCCTTCATCCAAGCCGGTGCTGGGGCCCCACCAGTGCTATGTGACCGGCTGCAGGCAGCCAAGCCCAGTTGCCAGCAGGGCACTGGGGGAGGGCTGAGCCTCCCAAGCCCTGTGCATCTCCCATGGGCAGAGCTCGCCTTGGAGGTGGCCCAGAGCAGCCCTATCACATCCGGTGCTTGTCTCTGCAGCCAGGGCTGGAGGATAAACTATCAGGGCTGTGGGGCAGTGGATCATTCCTCTTATTATTTTCTTCTTTTGCAGATAGGGGTCGTGGAAAGTTCAGTTCCTTTTAACCCTCGAAGCTCTGTTTATTTTCCAGCTGGTAGCACAAACGCAGCGTTTCCCATTACATCACAAAGGGCCTCGGACAGATCCCTGCACCAAAAAAAAAAAAAGAGAAGAAGAAGCAGAAGTAGAAGAAACGTGTTGCAACTGTTTATTTTTTTCCATATTTAAACATTTCTGACAGCCAGACCTGGCTGAGCCAAGCGATGGAGCTTTGTGAATGAACCCAGCTCCTGGTGTCTGTGACCAGAGGGCCCTCGCATCCCCTTGCAGCAGTGTAGGGCTGGGGCTGGCTTAGGGATGCGGGCGACTCTGCGGTACATGTGTGCTGATTACGTGCCGGGCTTTGATTAATGGCTCCTCATTCTGCCTGGCTCCCAGGACGCTCTTGAAAACAAGATGTTTCATTTCAGTGTGCTTTCCTGGTACATTGATTCCCGTAAATAACCCAGTGCAGACTCTGTCCACCTGGAGCAGTTCAAAGAGCAGGGGGCCTCCCTCCAGCCCTGCGCTGCCTTGGGCTGCACCGGTCACTGCTGCGCTCCGGGTGATGCTGTGCTTTTTGGGTGCCCCAGAGGGATGGAGGAGCAGCCCTCCTTAATGCCAGCAGAAGCAAGCACATCAGCCCCAGTTTACCCCGTTTCGTGCTTTCAGTCCAGTTAATGCACTAGAAAACCTCTACCTGAGTGCTTTTAGAAATGCAGTGCAGTGCAGTGTAATAGAATCAGATGGTTTGGGTTGGAAGGGTCTTAAAGCTCATCCAGTTCCACCCCTCTGCTGTGAGTAGGGACGCTTTCCACTAGAGCAGGTTGCTCCAAGCCCCATCCAGCTGCATTGCTCTGTGCTTGTTCCCTGCTTCCGCCACGCTCACCCTCCCTGGGGTGCTGGGTGCTCCCCAGGGTGTGCTCAGCGATGGGGATGTGTGATGGGATGTGGTCCAGGGCTGCTGGTGGCCTCATGTTCCCACTCTGGGAAGGTGATGCACCACAGAGGCAGCTCTGCAGGTCAGTTGTGAGTGTTGAAACTGTGGCCAGAAGCAAAACCTGGCTTCTTCCCACCGGGGCTGGGGTTTAACAAGGAAAAATCTCCTTGCTTTAGGGCACACGGATGCAGCAGCATGAAGGAGAGGGGTGCCCTAGGCTGGGCCGGAGCCCCCTGGGCTGGGTTAGACCCTTCCTAGGCTTGGCTGGGCCCCCCCCCAGCCACCTCTGTTGCCCCACAGCAGCGTGGCTGCTTGCTCTGTCCTCCCAGCAGGCTTAACATTGAGTAACAAGCATCATTTCTCCCATCTGGAATGAGCCGGGTTCCCGCTGGCGCTGCACGGGGAAGCCGCTTCCCGCGCATGTGCCGGCTCGGGAACGGGCAGGAGTGGGCAGAACAGTGGGAAGGGTGAGATCCTGGGAGCTGTTCCCTGTGCAGGGGGGTGGAGGCAGGACACGGGGTGGTCGGTGTCATGGGCTGCAAGCCCCGGTGGGTTCGGGGCCAGCGCAGCTGCGGCCGGAGCCCTCCCGGTGGGGTAGGTCGGTGGTGGTGATGCCTGTGCCTCGCCTCACCTCTCTGGTATTCACTGCAGCATTGCAGGCAACTCCCAGTGCATTCCAGCCCGGAATTGCTCACGTCTCTCCTCGTTCTCCCAGGGTCTCAGTAGATGTGTGGGCGACGCTGGCTGACTTCTGTAACATACTGACCGCAGTGAATCAGTCGGAGGTGCCCTTGTACAAGGACCCAGATGACGACCTTGCCCTGCTAAGCCTGGAAGAGGATCGGCTGCTCTCGGGCTTCGTTCCCCTGCTGGTTGCCCCCCAGGAGCCCTGCTACGTGGAGAGGACCTCGGACAAGGTCAGCACTAGGCCAAACATCCCCCCTTCGATTCCTCCGCAGACTTTTATTCTTGGGAAGTTTTCTGTGCAAACGGAACACGATTAAGTCATTGAGAAGGGTGTTAAGGGAAAATATCGACCTTTCAGCCGCTGACATCCAGCTCTGTGTCATGAAAACCCCTCTCGACTTCCTCTGGTGTGTGTGTGCTCGCTGGCATGTTGTATATACGATCATTTCCTCACTTGTTTAAATAGTGCAGCTTGTGTTGGCAGTGCTCTCAGTGCACTCCAAATGGTTTGCATCATGCTTAAAGCACCCTCCCCCTCCCCCCGGCCACAAAACTCTGCCTTAGGAAGGCAGCCAGGACTTTTTTCCCTTCTCTAAAGAGGAGAGTGATAAATAGGTGACTAGAGAGAAGCAGACACCATGTGTTAACGTACAAAAGGCTTTTAGGAATATGAAGCATTCCCCACTGCCTGCTCTCTATTTTCCTTTCTTTGCTCTAGGAGCCCATTCGAGCCTGAACTTTCCTTTGGCTGTTTGTTTTTAGAGTCATGAAATCAGTTCCCTTGTTGAGGTGGGGTTTGGGGGCTGCTCTCTGCCACCACCTGGCCAGAAGGGACCTGGGGGCTGCACTTGGAGAACGTGTCTGAACCTGAGAGGAGGAACGGGGCCAGGGAGGTGGGGGGGGAGGATGGAAGAGGCACAATGGCATTTGTTTTGCACTCCCTTGGAGGCACAGCAGGATAAGAGTGGCTCTCAACAGTTTCCTGCTTGGAGGCAGGAGCGCTGCTCATCTGGGAAGAGCTTTCCCAAGAGGTCAGTGCTCCACGAGGAGATGCAGAGGCTGGTTTCAGTGGAGAGCCTGTGTGTGATGGTGGTGATGTGCCTTCCCGTGTGCCACTTCTTGGCGTTGTCCTGAAATGACAGTGAGGAATCCAGGACCTTTCCCACAGAGGGACCCAGGAGATGTGGATTCCTGCTTCACTTCTCTCTCTGCCCATGGAAAAATGGATTTTGAAGGCTCTACTTGAAGGGGTTAAACCAGTGTGGTTGCCATTGCTGCCTTCAGTTTGCCCGGTGTGTGTTGTGTCCTCACTGGGCTTCTGGGAACAGCCCCAGTGCCCCATTATCTGCACAGGGAGTCTTTCCCCCACAGCCACAAACCAGAGCCCAAACAGGCAGGTGAAGGGGCTGAGCAGCTCCTTCTGGTGCCCCATAATTTGTGGGAAAGGGTTTGGTATTCCCTGGATTCTGCCTCTTGTAACCACACACTGGTTTATTCGGAGTGCCATCTACCTGCCCTGCCAGGCACTTGCACTCATCTTTGTGAGAGGAGAGCCATGACCCTGTCCTGTAGCTACATCTGGGCTTCCAAGCTGTTTTCTCTCTGTCCTGGTTCCCTTCGGTTCTGGTGCTTTATAAAGGAACTCCAACGTTCCTGGCAGGAGCTGGTGCCCTTCACAGCTCAGCAGCAGCCACCTGAGCATCCGCACAGTGGTATCAGCTCAGCTCTGCTGGAAAGGAAGCACAGATCCCAGAGGGAATGAGCCAGGCCTGGCTGTGTCTGCCCCCTTTTCCCTTCCTTTTCCCTTCCTTTTTCATTTCCTTTCCCTTCTCTTTTTTCTTTTCCCTTCCTTTTCCCTTTTCCCTTCCCTTTCTCCACTTCTGTGTCTCTTGTTTGGTTTGAAAACAGCTGTCTTTGGAGCCATGATCCCACGCAGCAGCCTGGGGTGGTGTTGGCACAGGTCCGAGCCCCTGTTGTGTCCCAGTTGTGTTGTGCCGCCTTCTGGTCTCTGCCTTGTGCACCAAACACATCTCATGGAGGTAGACAGAGGAACCCACTGGTACCAGCACCCCCCAGGACACACTGAGCAGGAGCAATGGGTTCTGCAAGGTCTCTTCTCAACTCAGTCTGGTGAAAGAGCAGGGATCTCACAAGCCTGACTTCCAAGAAGGGACTGGAAGATCTGTTTAGTCAAGAGGAGACTGGGTAAAATGCAGTGAGCTGTTGCAGAGAGGAGCAGAGCAAACTGACCTCCAGCTCCATGCTGAAAAGCACAGGAAGGAATGGACATAAATTGCAGCAAAAACTGGGCATCAGGGAAGGCTTCATACTTTGGGTATTTAAACACTTGAAAGCAGCCTCCTTAGTGACTCTGCAGGGTCTCTTCAGCCTTGGAGATGTTTGAAAGCAGGTCAGTGGCTCTCTCAGGTGTAACTTGAGTGGAGGTGAACACCTTGGCCAAGGAGGCATGGTGACATCTTTGGATGCTCCTACCCCATTTGCTGTGATGGGAGTGGAGTGGCAGCCGTGTCACTGCAGTCAAATGATGACTTTGTTTCCCTAAGGTATTCATGCAGTGAATGGTGTGACTGCCCAGAAGTGGGCTGTTGTAGGAGGCAGTGCAGCCCAAGCACTGCCCAAGGTGTGACAGAGGGGCCTTTCACAATGGACTGTGGACAAAAAAGCCCTTTCCTGCCAAGAAGCCCCAGTCCAACTTGTCTGGGGATGCCTGTGTGTGGTCCCAAGGGCACCATCTGCTCCCTGCCCTCCTGTTGGCTGGCAGAGCCCAGATAAACCTGACTCCTCAGCAGATGCATCTCTGGACTATTTGTAGTGTCTGCTGTGCTCATGCCAGCGTGGCTCTGGGAAGCATGCTTTGGGACCTTTCCTATCACTTGCATGGCTAGGAAGAGGTGGTTGGCTTTTTACTGCAAGGATAATAGCTCACCTTGCTCACTGATGCTCCAAATCCTTATCCCATGCTTTTGCACCATAGTTTTTTAATGAATTTGTAACGTTTTGGAGGAAAAGAATCTGTTGGAAGGCAAGACTTCAAGCTGAAAGAGGGGAGATTGAGATGAGCTCTTAGGCAGAAGCTCTTCCCTGTGAGGGTGCTGAGGCGCTGGCACAGGGTGCCCAGAGAAGCTGTGGCTGCCCCATCCCTGGCAGTGTTCAAGGCCAGATTGGACACAGGGGCTTGGAGCAAGCTGCTCTAGTGGAAGGTGTCCCTGCCCGTGGCAGGGGTTGGAACTGGATTTAAGGTCCCTTCCAACCCAACCCATTCCATGATTCTATGACGACTGGAAAGCACTGGGCTCAAAATGGTGTTAGGTTATTTGCTCTACCAAGAGGATGCTTGGTTTATAACCACCATAGGACAAACGCTGTGCTTCCCTGTTCTCTCTGTTCTCCACATCCCATGTAGCAGGATGAGTGCAGTGTTCAGCCAGTTTCTCAGCAACTTTCTGAGCGTTTGGCCTGGCTCTTATTTGGAGTGCAAATGTTCTGACTCCGTTCGTTGCCATGAAGCTGCGCGTTCGGATTCCTGCTGGAGCCAGTGTGACACTGAGAGCTTCCCATCGTCTCCTGCACTGTCACTGAAGCTGTAACCAACAAAAGCTGGCTCCGGGGGTGAGCATAACTTGGTGATGTTTTCCTGGGCGTATGTTGGGCAGATAGCCATTGCAGCTTGTGTGATGGAGCACCATTGAACGTACCAGTCAACACCAAACTATGCAGCCTGGTGCCTGAGCTCTCAGACTGTGTCTGCAGCATTTGCAGCCGAAGGAGATGCTGCCAGGACCACACTCACCCAGGACTGCACCCGAGGCAAGAGCAGGGAGCAGCAACATAGAACCATAGAGTGGTTTGGGTTAGAAGGGATCAACCAGAAGGGACTATCCAGTTCCAACCCCCTGCCATGGGCCGGGGAACCTCACACTAGAGCATGTCACCCAAGGTTCTGTCCAACCTGGCCTTGAACACTGCCAGGGATGGGGCATTTACCACTTCTTTGGGCAACCTGTGCCAGAGCCTCACCACCATTACAGTAAAGAACTTCTTCCTTATATCTAACATGGACTTCCCTTTTTCAGTTTGAACCCATCACCCCTTGTCCTGTCGCTACAGTCCCCGATGGAGAGTCCTTCTCCAGCATCCTTGTAGCCCCTTTTAGACACTGGAAGCTGCTCTGAGGTTTCCACAAAGCTTCTTTTCCCAATATTCTCAGCCTGCCTCTGGCCCCTGATCATCCTGGTGGCCTCCTCTTGACTTGCTCCAACAGTTCCATGCCCTTCTTAGTTGCGTACACCAGAACTGTTCCAGGTGGGATCTCACAAGAGCAGAGTAGAGGGGCAGGATCACCTCCTTCAACCTGCATGGCTGAGTTAAGGTTCAGGATGAAGGAGGGTTGCAACTATGGATTCATCAGTTGGTGTGAGGTGGTGCTGCCACAGGGGACTTGTCATGGAAAACACTTGGGTTGTGTTGAGGCTAAAGCAAGTCCTGGTGACGGTGCATCCGGTTCTGTTGTTGTGCAGCCCTGGGAACATGGGGCATGTCCTGGATTGCTCAGCTCCCACTGAATCCTGTTGTCTCTGGAGCATCCTGCTCTGCAGTGACCCCCTGGAGCTGGTGGCAAGGCTGGAAGCTCAGCCAGCATGATGCAGAGCAGGGAGGTCCCTCTCCTCTCTGCAGGCTCATGGTAGCACCGCTTGCCCACATCCCTGGGAGCTCCGCATGGGCTGGATGCATCCATCACCCAACCCCACACACTTCCACATGCCCCAGGCAAGGGAGATGTGGAGGAGAAAGTGTTAATGTCCCTTCCCACAATAAACCTCTCTGCATGGGGGGTCCTGAAACCTGAACCTCTCCCTCCTCCCCCAGCCCTGACACACGTTAATAAAAGGTTTTTAAAGCCAATAAAAGGCAGCAGCAGCCCCAGCTCACCAGGTCCGGGGCCCAGGGTCCTTGGGAAGGCACTTCACAAATGTGTTTTTTGCATTTTCAGGCTTTTGGCTGGTGAATAAGATTGAGGAGAAATACTCTTTCCCCTGATAACAATACAGTGAGACGCAGGATCAGCAGTGTGTGGATTAAAACCAGACGGTGCATGATTAATACATATGCTTATAGGGCTAGTCACTGTGGTTCCCTCCTCTCCAACAGCAAGGCACTTTTCTGTGCTCTCTCATGTGTGGAGTGGCCTGTGTCAGATCCTCAGCACTCAGCTAGCCTCAACCCTGTCTCACCTCACCAGGTGAATGAAAGCCCTGAAGCTTGCAAGGCTCTGAAGGATAACTTAGCAACACAGCGACCCTACACACTGGGTACTACGTGGTTCCTCCAGCTCCAGGGTGGCCGGTTAGCTTCCCACACTTGATGCTGTTCTTCTGCTTGCTTCCTGCTAGTTGCACTGCTCACGTGTCAGTGCAGATAGCCTAAAATGCAAGCTTTGCTCTCCTTAGAAAACACAAATCCCTTTCGTCTGCGCTGTGCAGCTCAGGTGAACAGTCCAGATCGAAGCCTTTCCCTAATTGCTCCAATGTACTCTACATTTGCAGAGTTGGTAGCCTGTTTAGAAGCTAATATTATTTAGGCTTGGGCTAAAATTAGTCCTGTCTTGTTCTTCACTTCACTTGTTTACGGTATTTCAGTCTTCTTAAGACTTGCAGATATCTCTTGACAATGTGTAGCCCTGTCTGATGCATCTTGGAAAGGGAGCCCCAGGTTTACAAGGCCAGGAGGGATAGCTGTCATAGGGACCAGGCTCTGTCATGCCTCTAAACACCAGATGTTTGTCCTTTCTGAGACCTCATGACTGCTGGGATGCCAGGGATGAAATCCAGGTTAGAGTGGCCACACTACAGGGGTTTTGGGAGGACTTCTTGCAAGACATCAGAGGAAGAGTAGCAAGACCCAGACTCTGAGAGCACAAACTCTTTGTAAGCAAAGAGAAAACCCCAGTGAGCAAATGTAACTGTTTTCTCAGCATCCTTTCCATATTCCCATTCCATAGCCTTGGAGCATCTCCCTCCAGCTTGGCAGGCGAACGCATTCAGCCCATGAGAGCGAGAGCTTCCAGCTTGGAGTTTAGTCCAGAGAGGAAAAGGGAAACTGTGAGCAGAGATCGGAGCCCCAAGGAGGAGAGGCCAAGGAGGAGTCATCCTTGAGAAACTCCTTCCATTCCTGCCCGCCTCGCTTTCCAAACCAGCAGTGAAGGATCCTGCCCCAGGCAGCCTTGCTCCGAGTGGGAACTTGGCAGGAGCTGGCAGCCCCGAGGCAGCAGTTAGAAATGTTTACATCTTCTGACCAGTATGTGAACTCCATCCCAGCCTCGACCTTCCCTTTCATGTGGTGCCTTTGGACTGTAAAAGTCAATTAGGCTAAATTATGGGCCATGGTGGAAGGCGATGTCAGTGGGTGATGGAGGAGAGCTGGGGTTTATGCCACCGTGAAGGTAGAGTGCAGAACGTCACCTGCTTTGAGCTCCTCCTCCGTCCTTGGTGTTGCCTTGAGCTGCAAGTGCCAGGGACTGTGTGGATACCACGGAAGCCTCTGTCTGCCTCTTCCAAGTGCCGTTAGCACAGGGGGAAGTGTCAAACTGAGTCCTTGTCCCCGGGCCTGAGTGGCAGAGGAGGGTGCGCTGCTGTCTGTTGTGCTGTTTCAAACGCGTCTACGTACCTATGAGCATGAAAGCTGCTGCTGCATCTCCTAGGGCTGTGTGGGGCGTCTTCCAGAGAGGTCTTCTCTTCATTTATCATTTGGTCTCAGCTTTTAATCACTCTTTAAGCTACAAGAGATTTGAGCATATTCTTAAAACCGTGTTTCCCCAGCTGAAGGTAAAGGGAACTCGTGGCAAACAAGCCCTAAGACGCTGAATACAGCCCTGGAGAAATCCACAGTGTGGAATAACAGCTCAGGCTCTGCAAAGAGAGTGGGTTAAAAAAAATCCCTGTGTAGCACAATAAATCTAGCGAGTGGAATCTGAGGGAAATGATCCCATCTGGAAAACTCCGGCGCTGGTGCTGCTGAAGGCTTAAGGAGCGCTGCAGATCGCAGAGAAGCAAACCCTGCAGTCTGAGGATGACAGGCTGCTTAATTGATGTCCATTGCAACTGGTACTCTGCCAGTTTGTGTTGGCCACCGTCCAGCAGCGCTGTAATGTTGGGGCCAGGTGTGAAGCGTTTCTGTTCCGTCTTGTTCCCAAGCACCTACAGAAGCCTCACGCATCCCACTGGGGGCTTGCAGCCCTGTAGGAAACAGCTGTACAGGTATAGGTGAAAGGAAATGTCACAGCTGGGCTCCGAGAACTCCCCCGGGCGCCCTTTGGGGCTGTGAGGAGGTGGCCACTGTCACAGGCACACCTGCCTGTCTGTCAGCAAGGTGCTTTGAACGTCAGGGAGCTTGTGGGAGGAATGTGCGGGTCAGAAACAGCCCCCTTGTCTTCAAAGAGGAGCCCACGGTGCCGTGCGTCAGTGCCGCGAGTGGGGAATCCAGGCTGGGAGAGCCCAGCGTGCTGGGAAGCCGAGGGAGCTCTGGCCGTCTCCCGCAGGAGACCACAGGGAGATCTCCAAGGGAGGCAGGTTTTGGAGGAAGCTCGGAGCCTGGGTTTTGAAAGGTTGAGAATCCATTGGGATCCTCAGCAAAGTGTCCCGGGAGCCAGTTCCAGTCACTGTTAGAAATGTGGGTTATTTCTGGGCTCAATTTGTTCTGTTTTGGTTTGCTCTAACGGAGGTTTGCTGGACGTTGGCACGTTCTCCGTGGCTGCTCTCTGACCCTCATCTATCAATGTATCCCACGTCCCCCCCATCCCTTCCATAGGTGAATAGATGGACTGAGGGACCTGGTTTGGAGCCCCTGAGCCATCCTCAGGTGCTGGTAAGTGGTTTTCCAGGCTCCGTGTGTTGCTCCGTGAGCTGCTTGTGAAGTGGAGGTGACCACTGCGCTCTTCTGCTCTCCGTTCCCACCAGCATCCTGCAGCCTTTGCTCTCTTAAAGGCACAACTTTGGGTTGAGCTGTATTAAACAGCGTGGGGTTTGCTCTTGAGCAGGCAACTGAGCAGCTTTCAGGCTTTATCCCTCGGTGAGTTGCTCTCTTCAAAGACTGGGAGGGCAGGAGCTGGTGTCTAATCTGCAGGCTTTATCAGTCAAGGTTTTCTTTGTCCAGGTCACTGAACCTATTGTTAAGCAGCAGAAGCCCAAGCAAGCTTCCCTGCCAGGACTTGCCCTCCTGTTTACGCTGACATTTTAAGACCTCTGTTGACCAGATTTGAATCCAGGCCGTATCCTGTGCACTGCAGTCTCTGGGGCATAGTAGCTTTTCACATCCTCTTGTCCCAGCCATGCAGAGTGCTCGTGCTGAGGACAACTGCCTGCCTGCTGACACACAGCCGTGGCATCGAGCTGCAGAAACAACCTTGAAGGCAGCAGGAGTTCAGAGCAGCTCCTTTTCCACAGCCAAGTATTGACAGATCCCATAGTCCTGGCACGGTGGTGAAGGGGAGCAGATCTGACTCCCTCCAGTGCAGCCCCCTCCTCTGCAGAGTCCTGCTGCTTTGCCTCCCATCCTGAAACTGAGTGCTGCTGTGTGAGAGCTTCAGTCTCACTCCGAGGTGAGGAACCACCTGCCAACGTGCTAAGATCCATTTACAGCACCTCTTCGTGTGCCTGTTAGTGAGCGTGAGAGTGGCTTTGTGGTCGGGAGGCAGCTTGCAGGGAAGGTGCTCTCTTCCAGGCAGCCATGTCTTGGGAAGTAGGGAGGGAAGAACCAGCAGTTGGTGGAAACAACCTTCCCTACTCTGCAGATTCCTCTTTCCTGGCACGTGGAGGGAGTGAGCAATGCTCCAGTGCATGGGGAAGCTGTGGGGACCTTGCTCAAGTGGATTGTGATGTTCCCATCCCTTCCACCCCTGCCTGCTGCCAGCCTTGGAGCCACCTCTGCCTCTCCTCCAGGCTCACTTTAGCCACTATCGGCTCCAAGTGATTCAGGCAGGCTGGGTGTGAGCTGTGCACATGTACCAGCACGTGTGTGGGTCCTCAGCCAGGGCTGCACAGTTTGGCTCTGGTGTCAGCAAAAGGCTGGAAGCGTGATGTGATCATCAGCTCGAGGCAGAGACTGACAGGAGAAATCAGCCTTGTCCCTTGCCTGGTTTCGGGCAGTGTTGGATCTTCTTGTGCAGATCAGATGACTCTTGTTGTTGAAGGTCGTTGCTTCTCTCACCATCAAGCCAGGTTTGCAATGAGATGGAAAACTTGCCTTGCTTCGGTCCTTTTGTCATAAAAGCTGCTTCTAGAGAGGCACAGATTCTTGGGAAAGGGGGAATGTCATAGAACCAGCGAATGGTTTGGGTTGAAGGGACCTTGAAGTTCATCCAGTTCCAACCCCCTGCCACGGGCAGGGACACCTTCCACTAGTTTCTTTGAGCAGCTCTGACCATGTGTTCCTGGAGTCAGCATCAATGGAATGACCTTGGAAAGGAGAGTCAAACCATGAAGTCTCCTGTGCAGCAGCACCTCGGGATACACTGCCTGCACCTTCACTTCCCTCAGGGCTCTTTAGCAGGTAATGGTCTTGCTTCTGCTGCACCAGCTCCCTAATGACACAAAACCTGCCACATCTTGGCAGCACATCAGGCCTAGTACATGGCTCTGGCTATAAATGAGTTATTCACCATGCCTTTAGTGTACTCAGAATGACATATTAGGGCCCAGACCTTATGGAATTTGCTGATTAGTCTATAAGTAGATCGAAAGGCCTCATTAAAACACCATTAACGCTGGATCCCCTCCCAATGAGCCATCTCTTATTGCTACCCAGAGAAACTTGGAGGAAATGGAAGGGCTGCTCTGCCTGACCGAGCTGGTCCCTTCTTGGACAACCTTTTGTGTTAATGTGGTGCTTCTGATCGTGCAGGGGGTCCCTGGGACTCAGGGCTGCCTCTTTGCCTCATGCTGGTTACTTTGCCACCGCTTAGACTCTGCACTCCAGTACTAAACTCAGTGTCTTCATCCCTGCCCGTGGCTTAGCTTTGGGGGTGACCCTGTTTCACAGCACTGTTCTATCTTTGGCCAAGTGAAATGCTTAAAACACGCCTGCTGAAGCTGACCCGGCTGTGGTATCCACCAACGCAGCTATTGGAAGGACCTCAGGAAACCTGAAAAAAGATCCAATTAATAACTCCTCATTGTTATCCTGAATAAGAAAGATCCACGTCCTGGGAAGCTCGCCAGAGAAGTGGACTGGGTGGAATGCAGGGAGTGGTCAGCCCAAATAACAGATGGGGATCTACTCTGTCTCTATGGGAGACGGAAGGTGACCTCTGTCATTGAGCTTGGAGTCTGCTCCCCACGTTTGTGCTCCCAGCTGGACCTCCCGTTGTTGTTGTGCATGCCAAATCCTCCTGCCAGCACTGGGCTGAGTCCTGGTGAGGATGGAGAGAGCTCAGCTCCCACTGCAGTCCGGAGCCGCAGCCCTCGGCGTCCTTGTCTCCATCACATCCCAGATCAGAAAGAGAAGACACCACCGTGGTCTTAGTTATTTTCTTCCCTCGCCGTCATTGAAGTCCAGGCACTTCCCAGGCATTAATGAACGTATCTCCACAACACGTTGGGACAGAAGGAAAAGCAATTTCCTCGCTGGAGATTGGCAACAGAGGTACGCGAGGCTGAGGGACTGACCCGGGTCCCACAGGAAACCTCGGCTTCAGGATGAGAACAAACCCCTGATACCCAGGATTTCAGGCCAGTGCCTCAGCCCCAGGCCACCCGTGTCCCTTAGGAAGACGAGGGGGTACTGAGTGAAGGTTCACTGGGAAGCATTAACATTCCTCCCAAAGGCAGGCCTGGCACGAGCAGTATTCCTGCAGCTGCTCTGACTGTGTCTGTGGTGGGACACTAAAAATGCAGGATATTTAATCCAGAGAATTTAACCTCATTTTTCCCCCCTATTTACATATATTTCTTTAAACAGAAGGTAAAGCCCATAACTTACTGAAACTAACAAAACTGGCCATAACGTTTTGCATACCAGCACTTCACAGAAAGCATTTTCTCCACCATATGCAGCAAATATTTGTCCATATAGTACAAATAGCAACAATAATACTTATTGCCAGTCATTTTATTGATTTCCTTTTTAAACTTTCCCAAAACTTCACTGTATTTGGGGTAGGTGGATGCATAGAGAACCACAAATCCCTATTACGAAGACGGATGTGTTTTCTGAGGTCTGAGAAGTTATTGCCTGCCTCCTCTCTTCGGTGTGTGAACTTGGTTCTGCATTTACCTTAAGTATCATGGTTATGGCCGTGGTTGATGTGCATTTTAGGGGTTCATAGAGTGATTTCTGGTGCTGAAGTCACTTTTGAAGATCATATTGTGCTCTTGATGCTCCTTGAACTTGTACCCATTGCCAGCTTACATTGTTAGCTCCCTCTAGTACCAGCAACTTCTTAGTTCAGCATCTGTCCTGATGAGCAGCGGTTTGATCAACTCTGATCTGAGCTTTGCAGAAACCTGAGGGGTGAAATGCCCTTATCAATCTTACTTCATCAGGGGAGACCTTAGAGCAGCCCTCCAGTATCGACAGGGGCTCCAGGAAACCTGGAGAGGGGCTTTGGCCAAGGGCCTGTAGGGACAGGCCAAGGGGAATGGCTTTAATCTGCCAGAGGGGAGACTGAGATGAACTCTTAGGCAGAAGCTCTTCCCTGTGAGGGTGCTGAGGCGCTGGCACAGGGTGCCCAGAGAAGCTGTGGCTGCCCCATCCCTGGCAGTGTTCAAGGCCAGGTTGGACACAGGGGCTTGGAGCAAGCTGCTCTAGTGGAGGATGTGAGCATCCTCAGTGCTTAACCCGTGGAGGCAGCAGAGCCCTCATCACGGCCGCTCTTTGCTCCACAGCATCTTCATCCTCCCCTTTTCAGCATTTCAAACCCACCACTTTGGCGAGTGGTTTCTTGAGAGGAGTTACTTGATGTTTTGTGTGCTTTTTTTGTCTCAAGTGAAACATCTTGGCAAGGTGGAATGTGAGGACAGGAGAGAATTTGCTGGAAGTTCTGAGAATTAGCACATACGTGCTAACGGGATATAATTTCTGACCTGTCATGTCTCTCCTCATGCTGAAGTGCATGGGCTGCTCCTTGTGATGAAATCCTCAAAGCCTGCTTTAGATGGCTTCAGGGCAGCCTGGTGATGAAGAGGAAGCCTGGTAGACTGTTAGCCCTCAGAGATGTGCTACGTGCTCCCATCCTGTCTTGGGCAGTGCCGCCCCTTCCTGCAGGCACTTCGCTCCTCCTGTAGCTCATGGATCTCCTGTTCCCTTGGGCAGGATTCCCACTTTTCAGCTCTTCCCAGATTTCACCTCGGTTTCCCCCTTTTTAATAGGAATGCTTGGCCTCTTGCACTCGGGCTCGGGGAGGAGCAGCTTGTTTCTGTGGCTGGCCCGGTGCCAGATGTCATCACTTCAGGCAGTGCCACGCTGCACATCTTCAGCAGTTTGAAATGGAGAGACTGAGAGAGGGAGACAGATAAGATCAGCAGCTTTAGGTGATGGCATTGTTTCAAATAAACCATGCATGACCCAAAGCTTCCACTTCAAATGGGGAATGAAATTGCTTCATCCTTTGACAGCTTGCTCCATGAAAGAAATTTATCTTCGCTTAATTGCTTTAGATCCCAAGAGGCTGTGATTTCTGTGTACTGTAATTTCTAGGAGATAATTATATCAAATTAAAAATATATGTGACTAGCCCACTGCCGAGCATGAATGCAGTGGCCAGAGAGCAGGAAGGAAAGAGGCACCGCATCTGACTCATGCTCACAGGTTATCGCTTCCTTTCCTTCTCATGGTCCTTGGCCATGGCGCTGGGAGACCCAACGGGAGAGCGTGCGAGGGACTGGGTGCCAGCGTGCTTGGAGCTGGGAATGCTGCTCTCCCAGAGCTTCTTCAGCATCCTGCCTTTGCTTCCCTGCTGGGGCATGGCTGGGTTTGTCCCTCATTCCTTGTCACTTGGGGCCAGCAAGCGTGGCCAGGCAGAGGTTGGCAGTGCCTCTTTCTGGTTACTTCTCCTGTGTAGCTGTACAGTAGAGCTGAGGAACAAGAAAGCTTGTTGATTTAGAAACATGTATATTTAGAAGCAGAGTGTAAACTTCCTGCCCAGGCTGGGATTGGATTCTTGACTGTGTTTGAGTTTCCAGTTTTCATTTCCTTTGCCCTCATACTTAACATTGTGTATCTGTGTCCCAGAGTGTGCCCCAGACTAATCTCTCCTTAACCCTCCCTCGCCCCACGTTTTAGTCTCATTATTTGCACATCAGTTCTAGTTCTTTGCAGGAAGCAGCGTATCTCCTCATTGTCACTTGGTGCCATGGCTGAGCCTGGGCTCCTGCAGGTCTCCTTTGTCCCTCTGGAAGTGACCTCAGATCCAAGCAGGGTCAGAACTGTTATCATCCCTCGGAAGAAGACGGACTCTTTTGCCACGGGTTGAAATCCTGAAGGGACATCCCTCTTTGTAGCTCCTGGGGAACAATCACTGACCAGTTCTAGAGGTAAATCACTCCCTCATCTAAATCTTCCCTTTCCTTTAAATCAGACCCTCCTTGATGGCCTCCTGTGAGCTCCTACCCTTGCCATTGCCTCTGCAGCCCATCTCCTGTGGGACAAAGATAATCTTGTTCCCCCCCCTCCCCAGGGCTGTGACGGTTTTAGTGTGTGATCCTGCATGGCCTTTGAAATGGTTGTCAAGAATCCAGGGCCAGACCTGAACTCCTCCTCAGCCCTGTGATGTGCAGGCTGGGTTTTGAAGTGTGATGCTGCTTCAGCTGTTCCCAGGAAGTCCGCAGGGGAGCTGTGTTAGGACTAACGAGGTAAAGTCCCCGTGTGTATCTGGAGGGGATCTGCTCAATGGGCTCTTTGATGTCATCTCAGTTTTTGGACTTACATCAAGTAAGTCTGAGAAAGAAAAGAAATGCTTTGGCTTCGCCTAGGACGTTTGCACCTGAGCGAGGTGACCTGTGCTTGTCCTGGTGTCTGAGGAGGAAACCCACAGCCACTTACAGAGCTTGGAGCATGGAGCTGGAGGCTTCTGGTCCCAAAAGCTGCCCACCAGACAGGCTGGCTCCCAGGGGTGTCTCAAGTGTTGTCACATGTAAAACGTCTTCTCGAGGCAGTCCTTAAATGTAACCCTGTGTTCAGGGTGCTGCTATGGTTAGTGAGCATGGTATGATGGTATGATACCCCCCTGAGCACAGAGAGAACCAGCCCTCAATGATGCTACCTAATGTACTGTGTGGTTTGTTTCAACCTGAGCAGCATCTTCCATCTCCTTGTGTCTCTAGAGCCTGAGGAATCTTATGTTGGGATGCACAGTGTGATACCCTGATACACCAGCCCCATAATAATTAGCAGCTAATCAACTGGAAAGGGATGTTCTGGTAAGGACAGTGTGAACTGGGACATGGTTGGAGGTGAGGGACCAGCTGGGCATGGCACTGCACAGCCACACCAGTGAGGTCAATAAGCTCAAGCCCACACCTTTTGGTCCGTGGAGTTAACATCTGGCACCTTCTACCACTGTGGGCTGTTTCCTGTGTTCTCCCACAAAAAACTCTGTCAGCAACAGTCCCTCTGCCCATCTCTTGTCCTTTTCCTTGTCTTTTCTCTGCTTTCTTTGACATACTCTTTCATTTGCTCCTTCTTGTTGCTGTCAGTGAAGATTATATCACCTGGAGCCATCTGAAATACAGGTTCTGCTCTTATTAGCTTCAAAGCCTGGCTGCTCTTCTGGCCAAAGCCCTGAGGGACAAGAGGGCTGCAAGGGGGTGGCCACCCCATCGCCCCAGCTGGCAGAAGAGCTTACATGCAGCAGAGCACAAGGAGCTCTCATCTGGCTCGAAGCTCCCAGCGCAGTCGGCATTTTGCTTCAGAGGCCACGAGTGAATGAGTTAATGATGATCCCAGATGGCTTCAGAGTTTGCCTCTTGCCACCCCTTCCTGTTCCCCCAGGATCTCAGATGGTGGCGGGAGATGAAGTAAAATCCTGGGGTTTGTTGTAAAGTTCATCCCTCTCCCGAAGTCGTGCTGGAACTTGTGTGTGTTGTGTTGGCAGCTTCAAGGGGATGCTACCTGGTAATTAATTAGTTGTCAAGAGACAGCCCAGAGGTTCCAAGTCTTTATATTCTTGCTAATAGAAGTTGCTCTGATTACATTCCCCCCCTTGGCTGGAGGGCTGGAGGGTGCAGAGCAGGAGCTCTGGTCCATGGGCAGCTGGAGCTTCCTGGCCTTTGTGGGACTCCTCGGAGCGTGCTAGCACACGCTTCCATGAGCATGAGCAGTCCTGAGCCTTGTCTTTGCCAGTTCTGCTCCTCGTGTTTCTCATCACACACTTCCCAGGTGAGCCCTGCCATGATTTCCTTCAGCTCCTCCTCAGGCTCTTCCCTTGGCATCAGCATTCCCATCAGCCCTTCCCCTGCAGCCCCTTCCCCAGCCCGGGCAGAGGTTTTCCATGTGCTTGGCAGAGCCCTTGTCCTGAGCTAAGCTTAGAGGAACATTCCGTGTCTACAGAGATCCCTGGTGTTCCTCTCGACCTCACTTCTGTTTCCTTCTTTCTGTCTTTACCTCCATGTTTTCATGAGCAGATTTAGGTTTCTTCTTGCAGAGAGAGGAGTGTGGTTGTGGTTGAGAGGTGCCTGGATTTTGGGGTCCTGTCTCAGCCAAGCAAGGCGCTGTACACACAGAACTGGTCTGGAGCTGAGTTATCCCATGGTTTGTTAAAGGGCCATTTACATTTTTGTGCACTATTTTATGGGTTTCCCATCTTTTTGCAGAGATTCTCTGCCAACAACTGACAGTTCCCCCTTTCCCCTTCTCTGTGTGTCGTTCCCCCCCCCCCCCCAGCAGCCTGGTTGTGTCTGACATCTCAAGCAGCTTTGTGCCCATTCAGAATCAGCATCTTTGGAGCTGAACCCCATCATCCATCCAAACTCTCGTCCTTATTGTGCTTCTCTGGTCCATCACCACCATTCCGAGGGGAGCAGTGGATGACATCCCAGCTGTGTGGGAGATGCCACTCTCCTCCTCTCCCTCTGCAGCAGGACACAGGCATTTTCTGATGCATCCTTCAGCAAGGTACTGAAAACCAAACCTTCCCAAGGCTCCAGGAAGCACTTGCCCAGGAGTGAGCTACTGGGTTCTCTACTCTGGAGACCTGCAGGAGGTGGCCATGGCCTGCCAGCCATAGTGACCCAGGTACACTGGTGTGATTGGACCTCTCTGTTGATGCAGAGTGGTCCATCTCAGCCCAGGATGGAGCTTGCTTGTGCCTGGGAGACCCTCCAGCCTTCTGCTCCTCCCGAGCACCCCTGGGTAGGCAGAAGCAGCAGAGCAGGGCACAGCAAGGCGAGAAGCCAAGCTCTTTGAAGCCCATCTCTGCTACCTTAGGGGGCAGCTCTGCCCTTGGCTGATCCCAGGAAACATCCCATCCAGTGTCCCTGGGGATGCTGTAAACAAGCAGCAGCAAGCGGTACTGCTGTGCCGGATGCTCTCACGCCTGCCCAGTGCCTTGTCTTCCCTTCCCACCCCCGGGGAGCTGGGATCCAACCCACCTGACAAGGCTGCTTGTGCACACATATGGTCCCTTCTCTTTGTGTTTAGTTAAGTGTGGGAGGACTCGATGTTATAACTCCTGTAGCTTTCAAGCTATTGTTGCTGCTGATACGGCCCCGCGAGCAGACGTGGCAGTTGTACAAGCATGGCCCCATCCCTAACAAAGGCAATTAGGATGCTATTCTGTTGTAGCTGGGGGGGGAGAGATTTCTAATGTCTGGAAGGAGCAGGCTGGAAAGGGCATAATCTAATGCAGAAGATGAAGACAAAGGCATTTTGGAGGCAGGATGTGGGGAAATCGGGGGCATGACAAGCTCAGAGGGCACATCTGCAGCTGGAGTGGGGAGAGATGGTCTTTAAAGTCCTTTCCAACCCAAACCATTCTGTGATCCTATGGTTCTAGAGGAGCCCAGCAGCTCGGGGTGCAAGGCAGGAGTGAGCAGGAGGGACACACTGCTCTGGGCAGGGACAGGGAGGTGTGTTGGCAGGGGTGAGGGTGAAGAGCACCCTTCGGAGCAGGAGATGGTTGTCCTGGCTGGGAATGCTGAAGGTTCACACTGAGGGCTGGAAATAAACCAACCCCCGATGTGATAACACCAGAGCGTGATCCTGCAGCGCGGCGAGCAAAGGAGATGGAGGTGACAGCAGGGACAGGAGAGCTCAGAGCAGGGTGAGGGCCGCCACCACATCCGTATGGTTTAGTTCCATTCACCCGGGGCAAGTCAGGAGGCTGTTCCCAGTCCCAGGGCTGGAGCTGCGTTCCATCCTGCTGGCTCCTTCCTCGCTTGGCTTTCTCCAGCATGTGCCGTGCCTGTTTGTTTGCTTGCAGTGATTTCAGTTGTTTTCTATTTTAGCTTCTGACCCCGAGTGCCTGAGCTGGGGCAGGCAGGCACCGTTTGAAAGCCGCCACTTGGCGGCAACAACTGGTGGAGCAGCACCCATCTCGCCCCTCTTTTCACACACTCGGAGCTTCCCAAAGCATTAACCTTTGGATTAAGATTTTCCATGCTCGCTCTCTCCGCAGATGTGATGTCTGAGCGTTGGTTTGGGTCGATGTTTTTTGTGTTTGCTGGACTCGGGTGATGGGAGAATGAAAGAAATACTTTTCCCATTTGAAAAAAAAATATATAGCCTCTTTATTTTTTTTTTATCCTTCCCTTTCCTTCATTTAATTTATTTGGGGATTCACCAAAAATGGTTGAAGTTTGAAGCTGCAAATGGCTTGGCTGCAGCCCCGCTGTGGGCACTAGGAGAAGCGCTGCAGCTCCTGCCGTGGGGCATCAGCATCGCAGCCTGCACAACCCACTGCAGGTACATGCAGGCAGAGCTGTGCTGGGAGTCAAGCTGAGTGAGTCCACGTTTGGAGGAGGGCAAATGGGTTTTGGGTGGTTTTAGGGAGAAAACAAAGAGGAACCGTTGTTTTGCAGGCCCCCCGATGCACCGGGGCTGCGGTGAGTCAGGCGCAGGGCTCGCTGGGCTGGTTCCAGTCCTCTGCTCTGCGCTGCAGGTCGTGGCATCGCTGGGAGAGGACGTGTTGTAGGCATGGTGATATGGTCACCCCCGGGTTGGGAGTGTTTTGGCACAGATCCTGCCTCAGGGTCCTTGTGCAGCGTGGCTGTGACACCCCTTTAGTGTGGGGGGAGCTCTTCTTCATTTCATGCGGTATCAGCCAGGGGCTGCACCTTCCCTTGTCCTGAAGCCAGAGGCTCCAGTCTCACTCTTGACACCTCCTTGTCCCCCTTGGACACGCTCAAACACTCTGCATTTCCCTGCATTGTTGGGTTATTTCTTGGCCGGCTGCAGCACCCCTCCTCTCCGTGCGCTGCTCATCGGGTGGGGACCTGTGCTGCTCACAGCAGCGCTCGTCATGTCTGGCCTGCAGCTCTGCCAGAGGCCAGAATTGGCTCTGGGTGCACGGCTGGATCGCGAGGACGGTGTTAGATGGAGGGTGGAGTGAGCGAATACCCCTCTCTTCCTACTGTGCTTTCAGGAAATATCTCTACTGCAGCTGTAAGTGTGAATGAAGTCAAAAGGATGGATCGGTGCCCCTGCTCCAGCCCACCCCACTTGTCAGGGCCCATCCAGAGTCCCCACCCTATTGTTCTGGTTCAGCTCCTCCGTTGCGGGGCAGGGGCCCTGCTCTTCCCTCAGCATCCCACTCCCGGAGGAGGAGCTCTGCAGAAAACAAAGGCACAGCGAAGAGTTTTCCTCTCCCCATCAAGCCGCCGCTCCAATCCCTCCTTCCTTTCCCTAGGTGTGCTTGCAGCTCTCAGCCCGCTGGAAGCTGCAAGACTTGGGCCATTAATCATCTGCCAGAAGAGCTGAGCACTGGGTATAAGTAGCAGAGCTCTGCTTGCTCCTTCCTTAGAGACAGAGCAGGATCTGTGCGGGACGGAGCTCGCATCCAGCGCACGAAGTTACCTCTCTGGTAGGCGAAGGGAGCGTGTCTCCCCCCTCCTCGAAGAGGACATGGGCTGTCAGGCACAGGAACGTCATCGGGAGTCCCCTAAGTGGCAGCATTTCCCTGTAAAGCCAAATAAGAGCCTTTGTCCCTCCCTGGAGTGGCTGCTGGAAGCGGTGTGAGCCGCTGAGCGCCGGGAGCGCGCTGCCGCTGCGGTTCCTGCGGTGGGTGGGAATGCCAGGGTTGCCAAGACCTCTGGGGCTGCGGTGTCGCAGCCGGACCCGGCTGTGGTGGCATTTTTCTGGTGTTATTCCAGTGCCTTCCATATCCTCCACCCTCTGTTTTCAAGGGAATTTAATAGCGGCCCTGACGGAGCAGCCGGCGGTCGGAGGAACTCCTCCCTGCACGCAGTAGCCCCGTTAGCTGCCCTTTCACACGGGCTCTGCTTGCTTTTGAGTTCAAAGCAAAGCTGTTTCTCTACCAGCTTCCAAAGTCGAGTGGAGCTGGAGTGCCCTGAGCATCGTCCAGGCCTGGCGTGAGGCACGTGGGGCAGCGCGGCGCTGACGTTGCTCAGTCTGGCTGCTGGTTTGTGGGGCAGAGGTTTCACATCGCATTGTTCTGACTCAGGTATCTGCTTCCTCTGATGTGGGCAGCCCTCGCTGGAGCTCGAAATCACCCCGTGTCTCCCAAGGGATGGTGAAGAGCTCCCCCAGCGCTGCCACAGTGGGCCGGTGGCTTGGGTCCAAGGGGTGGTGAAAGCAGCGTTGCAGGAGCAGCATCCACCACACGTTCTGAAGTTCCCCTAAAATCAGTGGGGCAAGTGGCCAATCTGTGTCCTGGCCTAAAAAATCTGAAGGAAATGAAACACACACGACCTGAGCACGTTAACTTGGGGTTTGGGCTGCTGCTCCCCATAACTCACCCACCCAGCTGGGTACCAACCCAGGGACCTCCTGCTCTCCATCCAACTCCGTGCAGCAGCAGCATCAAATTCCCTTGGCAATGGGGTGCTCAGGAGGCACCTTTTGCAGTGTTCAGTTGTGTTTTCCTGGCTGAACGGCCTTCCCTGAATTCCCTATCATTCTGCCACGGAGACCAACCACTGGAACCAGTCTCCCCAGCGCAGGATCCCAGTTCAGCAGGTCTGGATTGTCACCTGCTTGTATCTGAGGAACTGAAACCCCGCCATGGGGAGGCTGCGAGCAGCAGCCAGGTGGGAGCTGTGCTGCTTGAGGAGCTTTCAGTGGTTCTCATTACAGCAGGCTCCTGGAGCCTCAGTTTCCTCAAAGAGGAGAAAATCCCAAAGACTTTCATCCCAGTTCAAATATCCACCGGAGCTGTGGAAGTTGGAGTGGGAGCTCGGATGACAGCCTCTGAAAAGCAACCTTAATGGAGTGCAAGTCTGAAATGCTCAGAGCAGCAGCAGCTGTGCCCTCTGCAAGGGCTTGGCCAGCATCTAATGCGAGGCACAGAGGGGAAATCTGCCCAAGGAGCCCCCTCTACTTCTGAAGCCTTTGGCACCTCCATGGGAGATTTAAATGACAGACAGACAGAGAGGGGTCTGTAAATACTCACTTGGTGCCAACCAAACCACAAAGAAGATAGAGCATTTGTGGTGCAAGGAAGTTGAAATATTTGTGGTCAAACTTAAAATTCGACATAAAACTCTCATCTGCCGTGGAAGGCGTCCAGGAACTGCATGGAGAACGTATAAGCTGTATAAGCTCACAGAGACAGCTTCCCAACCAGCTCCTCCAGGAGCAGGCAGGACAGTCCAGCTCTTACCTCTCCTCTCCCTCCCGCTGCCGAGGTCAGAAGTCAGGTTTGTGAGGGACACAACAGCCCATTAACACCTCTTGGGGTGAAAGTCCACCCTGCATGGGTGTTAGCAGTGCTAACACCGGGCTTTCCTGGCTGCTTGTAGCAGAGGTCACGCTGCAAGGGTGAGGGGTGGATGGTGATGAGAGCAGGGCAGGTGGATGCTGCAGGGGTTTGCACCTGTGTTTGCTGGTTTGGAGTGGTAGATCCTCATCCCTGTTCCCCCTTGTTGTGACTCTTTTCCTTCTACCACCCAACTTCCCACTGTTTCAGTCCTCTGCTACACCAGACATTGGTGTCTTCTCCCATGGAACAGGAATCATGTGGGTCACATCACGGGGCTGTTGTCTGCTTGTCTCCATGGGGAAATCCTTGTGAAAGAGCTCATGGGTTTGAGGGCACAATACCTGCTCTGCCCCACATTAGTGCACACCACCTTCATCTGCTTCAGTGGAGGGTCTGGATGAGCTGAGTCGAGCCTCCACATGGCACTGCAATGAGTTGTTGTGCTGGGAGGGGACACGCTCAGCAGCCCTGGACTTGGTTCCTGCCTTTTTTCCACGTATCCTGCAGAAAGGGCTCTTACTGTTGCAAGAGCAACGTTGAGATTTGCAGCAGAGATACCGGCTTGAACATTCACCAGCCGCATTTCCCAGATTCCAGGAGAGCCAGATCCTAGTCCTGGTGCAGCAACAGCTTCTCTCATCACCAGCACAGTGTAGATGAACCTGAGAACCACTGGGAATGGAGACATGCAGGGAAGGACCAACCTCATCCCCAGCACCAGCATCTCCTGGAGCTGTGGCCTCAGAGGAAGGGCAGCATGTGCGTGCTGAGCACGGAGCGGTCCCCTTTCCCTTACTAAGCAATCCTCCCTTCCTCCACCAAGGAGCCTGCTGACCACTTTCTTATCTTCCTTAACTCTGCAAAACAATCTCTGGCAAGGCAGGCATCCTCCGAAATGGCAGAGGAAATCAATTCCCCCAGTCCCTGAGAAGGAAAAGCCTCCTGCAGCAGGGAGGAAAGCTGACGGTGGTGCCATATGGGCTTCACTTGAGGATATGGATCTTGAATTCCTCCTTCCCCAGCCAGGGACCACTGGCTTGAGACAGGCTTTCAGGGTCTTGTCTTCCCTTGTTCCAGCAGGATCCGTAAGGGAGGAGTGGAGCAGGGTCCTTCGGGCTTGGCTTTATGGTCTGAATGTTGCTCTTTTTTTCCCCTGGGAAGTTTGGGGATGTGCTGGGAGCAAGGATGGGAGCCAGGAGGGCACCAGGATGCCTCTAACAGGGAGTCCCTGGCTGTGATTTGCTGTTTGTCCTGGAGCCGTCTGCCTCTCCCACAGGTTTCTTCCAAAGCTGAGGTGTTTTAGCCTCTTCTCCCCACCAAATGTGTGATCCTGTGCTCAAGGTTTCACCTCGGAGAGCAGGGATGCCCCAGGCATTTCACTGCTGCCGGGATCAGTTTACCCAGCACTGGGGCATGTGGCCGCAGGGCTTGGAAGCAAATGCTTCCTCCCATGGAAATTCCTGCAGCAATTCCTGCAGCCTCTTACTGGAGGCAAGGTTTTGCAATGTGGGGAAGCCCACGGCTCTTGCTGAGCTGTTGGCAGGGATGCTGGAAGACACAATGAGAACCAGGCTGGAGCCACACTCACAAACCAAATGAGACATCTCCATCACCCTCCGGAGACGTTCCGTACCCCATTGTCTTCTCTGGGACTTCTGCTCCAGACTGAAGTGATGCTTTTACCTCATTTTGCTGCTGCCCCAATAGAGGCATTCCCAATTGGAATGGGCTCACAAGAGTAAAATGAAGTAAGCCAGTCACACATCTCCTGCCTGTAAGGTGTTGGATGTAGTTGGAGCCATCTGCTCCCAATTGCAAACACTGCTGCTCCCTGGAGAGATGAACTGAAGAAGAGGTTCTTTAGCACATTCAGCAGGTGAATGAGACCTCAGGTCAGGTCTTCCTAGCATCAGCAAAAGCCAGAAGCTTGGTTTGGAAACCATCAGAAGCTTTCTCCAGGCTGTGTAGCTCCTCATGCTTGAGAGGAGCAGTTGTGCTTGGACTGGAGTCACCCTGGGCACAGGAGCACAGGAGGGGTCTGGAGGATGGCTTTGCATCCAGAGCATCTTCTTCAGGTGACTTTGGTGGTGACTCTTCCAACCTGCAGCACCCTCAGATGTATTGTGGCCTAGAGGAGCAGAGATGCAGTCTGTATTCCTGCCCCACAGCCACTAGGTGCCAGTCAGGGAGAGAGAACTGACCCCTGGCAAGGGGAAGGCTGGTGCAGGGATCCCCTTCTCTAGGGAGGGTTTTCTGGGAGCAGGCTCCAAACCCTACAACTCCTCACAGCTTCCCCGGTGTTGCTGCATCTCTCCTTCATACCCTAGAGCTGCCAGGTGCCCTGGGTGCAGCTGGAGGAGCGTCCTGGTGGGAGTCTGTGCAGGCTCCTCAGGGCTTCATCTCATCTCTGACACCAAAACTTGGGTGGCTCAGCTCACATCTATCACTTTGCACCTTCCTATGAGCCGTGTGTCCTCTCTACATCACTGTGTGGGACAAGGGAGCCCAACAGACTGTAATGATGGTGGGCAGGTGGCTCTTGTTCCATGCTGCTTTCCAGTTTTAAAGGCCGGCCACATGGCCAAGGCTGGAAAGGTGGAGGTGTTTGCCAGGGCGAAAGCACATCTGTGCCAGTGCAGAGGTCAGAACTGAGCCTCTGCAAGGCTCAGGGTGCTGGGGAGAGGTCTTTGGGGAGGCCCTGCTTTGCAGAGAAAGTGGCTCTCCAGCAGTGGCAATGGGGAAGAGCAACTGGAGTGGTTCTTCTGAGCTTCCCTTGTCTTTCCTGTTTTCTGATGCACCTCTCTGCTCTGATGGAGCATCAGATACGGATGTGATGGATCCTTTACCTATTCATGCTCTTGAGTTGGTGCTAGGTGCTGCCCGTGCCAGGGCACACATCAGACATACGTCAGAGCCAGCAGTGCCTTGGTGTGATCCCCATTGAAGCCACAGTTGCTCTCTCAGGTCACACACAGTTGCAGGTATGTGGGAGCAGCCTCCAGCGAGCCTGCTTGTGGGCTTAGGTGAAAGCAGAAGGAGCTGTGGCTGAAGCCAGCTCTCAGCTGCAGAAACCAGGGCTCTGATCCTGCTTTGAGTGCTGCTGCCCAGCCATGACAGAGGTGTTGGTCCTCCCTACCCCGGTGCCTTCAGACTGCATTTGGCACTGAGCAAGGCGAGGGGCTCCTTGGGCTGAGGAGGGAGCCCGGAGAGGCTGGGCTGGGCTAAGTGCAGGGTTAAAACCCAGCCCAGCTTCTGTGTGCAGACCTATGAGGTGAAGACACAGAAGGGATGAGACCAAAGCGGGCGCTTTCCTCCGTGCTCCTCCTCCTGGGCACTGGGCCTCCCTCCGAGCTGGCTCCCCAGGGACGGGAGGAGGGAGCACAGGGCACTGGGAGGCATTTAGCCATGGGCTGAGCGGATGCTTTAGCAAGGTCAGTGCAGATGGTTCAGCTGGGTAATGTAGACACTGTGTGGTTTAGATTGTTTGGGGCTCACTTGGTTTCAGCATCGTTCAGCTGGGCTGTGTTTAAACCCATGTGGCAAAAACAGTGTTATCCTCATCCTGGATCCTGCCGGAGCTTGGCTCTCAGTCTCAGTCCTATCCTGTTCCCATCTCCGAATCTGGGATGGGATCTCTCCACGCTATGACTCAAACTTCTCATGTCCTTTTCCCCTTCTGAATCCAGCTGTCAGGATGTGCTCGTGTCTCCCCCTCGCACACAGGAATGCAGAGCCGGCAGTGGCAGCCTGTCCTCTGAGCAAACCCTTCTCCAAATCCACTGCCTCCCTTTGCTTTGTGGAGCTCAAGCTGCTTGGTTCCCTCCACACACCACCAGCAGCACATTGCCATGGGGCATCCTTCTTTGGACCCCTTCCCTTTGGGATGCTGCAGGTCTCTGTGGCCGAGCAGGGCTCCCCTGGCCAGCTGGCTTGGCAGCGGGAGGCTCTCTGGCCTAGCTGAAGGAGTCTGCATTCCTCCTCACAGTTATTTGCTCTTTAGGACGCTGTGTAAAATTAACAAGTTGTAAAAGCTGATTGAAGGCGGCGGTGGGTGTGACAGCGATTTGCTTAGCAGCAGGAAAGCAAAGCAGCAGGGCCAGGGCTGCTCCCCCCAGCTCTAGCCTTGCTTCTGACCCAACATGAGCCCCACATTGAGCCCGTGGCTGGTTTCTGATGGTGTCACCCCACCAGCACCATGCACATGGTCCCCCCCCGCCAGGCACAGCACTTGCAGCTCTTGGAGTGAGATCCCATCCCAGACACTGAAGCTTTTCCCCTCAGCCTGCTTTATCTCCAACCCCAAGGCCATAGAGGGGATCAGCTTCATTAATTAGATCTGGGGACCCCTCATTGCTGCTGGACCCTGACTGTATCACACAGGGTGATAATGGCACTGGCGCTGCAAAGTGGCTGGTACAGTTAATGCAGCCCAGTGGGTCTCTCCAGGCAGTTAGTGTGTGTTAATGCGTGTCCTGCTGCGTCCTCCTCGGTGACCAGCATGTTAATGTATGACCCGTGCATTAGCAGTGGGAGCAGTAATGAGCCTCTCAGCCCCGTGCCCGTGGGTGGCTGGTGCTGGGCTCCGATGCTTTAATGTCTGATGCAGCAGGAGGTTACAAAGCCCTCCTGTGATGCAGTGAGGCTGGCGAGCAGGGCCACTGCAGCCTGAGGCACCCAGGGGCTGCATAGTGCCTCGGTTGCCCCTGGGGAACTGAGCCCAGGTCACGGCCGGGGGCACCAGACCACTTCAGCACTTCTCAGTTTCAGTTTTCCTTTGAGAGCGGCTGTGTGCGTGTCAGGCCTATTTTAATCCCCAGCCGTGACTCCAAGCCAGGCTTTCAGTTCCTGCTGTCTCACTGCGCTGCTTGGAGGGGGAAGGGTATATAAGGGGTGGCTGTATTCCCTGCTGGGGCCAGGGTGTCTGCTGCCACAGCACCAGGGACTCCGACAGAAGGCATTCTGTGCTTCGCCATTCCCTTGGGAAAGGTGGGTATAGCTCCCAGCATCCTCACCGCACTCCGCTCCAGGGGATGCAGAGCACCTTCACATCCATTCCCGCTGCCCTGGGCACTCACATTTCCACTCCAAAACGGGAAGTTTGTGACAGAAGTGGGTTGTTCTGTGGCACGCAAGGTCCTGCTTCAGTGTTTGAGAGGGACCTGGGTGCCAGTCACAGGTCACTTCTTTCCCAGCATCTCAGAGGCTGGGCTGCCCCGTGGCCTCATCCTCCTCGAGCGGGGCTGCACGTGATGGGGATGTGCAGAGCATTTGCTCCTTCCCTGTTTTTCATTCATGTGGGCTGGAAAAATGTGTTCATGAGACGAGTTGCTGTGGCATTATGTCATGGCTCTGCACTCGGGCTCTTCTCTCCCCAGCAGATGAGCTGAACTGAAGCATGTGCTGTGCTGGCTTGGCAGGAAATCTGCTGTTTCCTACTTGTTCCTTCTTCAGGAGAGGAAGGAGCAAACCCACCTGCCCTTGTCCGCAGCCATGGGTGAAGGGAGCTCTTCTGCAATCTGCCTGATCATTCCCAATATCCTTGAGGCTCTCAGTGGGATTTGAGCCTTTGCTGTGCAGAAGGCTGCACTGCAGCTGTGTCAGCCCTTCGTGCATACATGTGAACCTCATGGGTCCTAAACTAGATAAAGTGGCTTTTATTTCTAGAGGTGTATTGAGAAATCCCTTGGGAATGGTGTTGGGATGGGGTTCTTGGACAGTTCCTCCATCCCCTTCCCAGATGATGCTGCTGTTGGCTGCATCCTGGCGTCCCACTACACAGGCACATTCCCAGCAGCCTGGGCACAAGGGAACTGCAGATCCAGGACTGGAAAATCCCTGTTCTGAAGCCACCCCGTATGAGTCAGGCCAGGTCTCCGTGGCACTTTCCTGTTGACCTGGGGATGAAGCAGTGAGGTTTCCACCACTTCCCCTGGGCCAGGGCAGCCTGGAGCTCTCAAGAGGGATATTTCCCATGACAGCCATTCCCACTTTGCTCCTGTTCTCTTTCCTTCTTGACTTTCCCCTGCGCAGAATCGTTCCTAAAGGAGAGCCAGGAGAATGGGAATGTTCCTGTGGTGACACTTGCTGGGATTGCTCCTGGCTCCATGTCCCCAAACAGCAAAGAGCGCTCCCAGGAATGAGGGTCCTCAACAGCCCAGCCTGCTCCTGGAGCTGCTGAGCCTGCGTCACTTTGTCCTTTGCTCACCTCTGTCCTCTTCGTAGGAGCCAAATCAGTAGTTAGGGGTCCTACATCTTTATATCACCCACCTCTCCATAGGGGAGGAAGGGGCTTCTCCTTCCCCTCCACTCATCAGTGCAGGTACCGGGGGATGCAGGGTCCCTGGTGCTGATGCCTGAGGGTGCCTTGCGCAGGCAGTAGCCGGGGTGGGAGGTTGGAGGTGAGAGGAGGGTCAGGTTTGTGACCCGCACCGCAGCGACGGGATGGTTAAAATTAGCCCGCAGAGAGGAAACTGGCAGCGCTGGGGAAGAGCACAAGTTTCCTCTCACGGCAGCCCGGCGCACGCTGCCAGCCCTCAGCTCCACGGCACAGCCCCAGCCAGGGCACGCACCGTGAGCACGCAGTGGGGAGAGCAGGCAGCATCCCTGATGGGGTCTGACTCCGGTCCCACCTTTGGGACACGGGTGGTTTGCTCTGTTGGTACAAGCAGAGCCAAACCAGAGTGAGGGCTCAGGAGGAACTCAGGCTTTGTCTCCATAGCGTGTAGCGTTCCTAGCTGCAGTTTGCTGACTTTCTCCCTATAAATCTGCTGCTGGTCAGCAGGAAGCAGCACAGGAGAGCTCTGCAGGTGCAGAACCCCACTGAGAGGGACAGAGTCTGAGCTGAGGCCGGTCATGGTGGAGGCAGCGGCAGCGGCTGTGCCGCACGGGATGGGGCCACGGAGGCACCGGGCTCCCGTGCTCTGGAAACTCCATTTGAGAGCCTCATAAATTGGGTAATTACCCAAGCTATTGAGTTTCCTTCTGGCCTGATCCGTCCCAGCCTCCCCAGTTGGTCCATGAGATGGGCCCATGGGATGGGGTTGTGCTGGAGGCAAAGAGGGGCCTCGGCTTCTATCAAATGCCCCCACCGCCCACTCTCACACCTGCATCCCCCCTGGCTTTGTGGGGGGAGAATCTGGTGATGGAGCCAAAGCGAAGCAGTGAGGACAAGCCACATCCTTCACCTCTCATGCTTCAGCAGGACTTCTCCACCACTAAGCAGCCCTGCGGGCCCAGGGTGCACAGGGGAAGCAGGACAGGGGCTGGGGCTGAGTGTCCTGTCTCCGCCTGCCTCCTTTTCCCTTGGGGATAATGGGCTCCGAGGCATGGGCAAACCCCTTCCATCCCTGTTTAGTAGAAGAGGCGCACCCCACACATCCCCACGGTGCTGTGTGGTGCTGCCTGAATCCCACAGGGCCTTCTAGCCCCGAACATTTCCCCCTTGGCCGTTGCCCATCTGCGTCCCCTTTGCACTGACTCTGTTTTCCTTCCCCTCTCCCCAACCCCCTCGTCCTCACCCTGTAGGTTATTGCAGCCGACTGCAAGAGGGTCACAGTTCTGAAGTATTTCCTGGAAGCCCTTTGTGGACAAGAAGAGCCTTTGCTGGCATTCAAGGGTGGAAAATATGTGTCAGTGGCACCCGTCCCAGACACCATGGGAAAGGAAATGGGAAGCCAAGAGGGAAAACAACTGGAAGATCAGGTACCGTGCGGGAAGAGCGCGCCTCGGTGAAGGAAGAATCACCCCTGTGGGGCCCAGCCTCTGCCTGCCCTGCAGCTCCCACTATTTATAGCTGCTGTGGTCTGCATTCGATGGCTGGGGGGGGGAGGCAGAGAGGGGGGGACAAATGGTGCACAGCCCTTGTCTCCCGAGTGTGCTTCCCTCGTGCCCTTTCCTGCCAGTCCAACCCGCGTGCCTCTATCTCATGTGCTGCTATGAGTTCCAGATGCTGCTTTTCCATACCCAGAGCAAGGAGGAAAGGGGAGGGGGGGGGAAGCTTTAAGAACATGCAGCACCACAGCCCCCCTGGGGGGGACGAGGTGGGCGAGGGGGTGTCAGGGTTCAGCTTCAGGATCAAGTTTATAGCCGGGGAGCTGGTTGCGGCGGAGGCCTGAGCTCCAGCCTCCAGCACACGTACAGGAAGAGCTGACATTGGCGCCCCGTCCCTCCCCTGCCTCTCACATCCTGATGTGATTAAGGAATTCAGCTCTTGTTTTTCTGCCCTTGCTTGTTCCTGTAGGCCTTGCTTCACTCCAGGCTCCGTGTGTGTGTGTTTAAGGGCCCTGCCAGCCGCTCTGCAGGTTGACTCTTTTCTTCTGTTTAATCTTGCAGTCGGAAAGGCCAAGGAAACAGGAGAGAGGGGGCAGAGGCGTTGGGAGCAGGGAGCTGGGTGGCCCTGGCGCTGCCCAGGCTCGCTCTGGGTCCCCTCCTTGCACTGGGGACCAGCACTGCAGAGCTAGAGCGGGTGTCACCCCATGCAGGCAGCAGCACCTTGTGTCTGGGTGCCCCACGGTGCTGTGCACCCCAGGGAGCTGACAGCCAAGGGAACCCAGAGCAAGGGACTGTAGTGACAGGACAAGGGGTAATGGGTTAAAACTGAAACAGGGGAAGTTTAGATTGGATATAAGGAGGAAATTCTTTCCTGTGAGGGTGGTGAGGCATTGGAATGGGTTGCCCAGGGAGGTTGTGAATGCTCCATCCCTGGCAGTGTTCAAGGCCAGGTTGGACAGAGCCTTGGGTGAGATGGTTTAGTGTGAGGTGTCCCTGCCCATGGCAGGGGGTTGGAACTGGATGATCTTAAGGTCCTTTCCAACCCTAACTGTTCTGTGATTCAAGGACGTGCTCAGCACCCTCCTTGTCCCAGGCAGGTCCAGCTGAGCAGGGCACAGATTTTAGGTGATGTTTTTGCACTGATGCTCAGAGCAAAACCCCGGGCAGCAAGAAATGTCTCTGTAAGGTGGGAGATCTGAATCCTTGTCTTCTCCTGGAGGTTTCCAAGCTGATACCACCAGAAGCATGTGATACAGGGGGACCTTCAGGTTCTACCCAGTGTCATGGCAGGGATGGGCCTGCTCTCCAGAGCACCCCTTTTGTTGGGTCGGTCCCTCCAGTCTCTGCTGTGAACAAGCACAGGAGGGACAGCTCCCTCCTGCCCTGTCCCACAGTGTGTGCTCAGCTGTGGGAACCTCTCTGTGAGCAACTTGCACAACCCTGGAGCTTCCTCCTTGGGCTCAAGTCGCAAGGGAGCTTCCAGCCTGCCAGCGTGACCACCGTCACCCTGAGCAAGTGGATCCCACCCCACCACAGCCAGTCTGCATCCGACAGATGCTTTTCCCCAAGGCCCTTTTGACATCCCTTTGGGCAGCATCCCCCATCCCCTGTGGTCCAGGCTGTCCCAGCAAAGGGAAGTAAGCCTGAGGGCTCCATCTTCCTCCTTCCCATGGCTAAAAAGTCACAAGGAGAGAAGAGCGCACGGTTCTGTGGCCAGGCAGGCGTGTGGTCTGGGTGAAACGATGGAGTGCACAACTTCTGCAGTGCTGGGCTTGGTCTCTATTAAGACTAAGAGCTCTTGCATGAGTCCCTGCTGCTGACACATGCCATGGCAGCCTCCACGGGGCAGGGAGTATAACGATGCTCTTGCCCCTCCAAGCGTTCCTCTTGTTCAGGATCCATCCCTGCAGTCCTCTGGGGGCTCAGAACAGGTCTTTTTGCCTGGGTGCCACCTGGAAACTCTTCCTAGCCCCATCACAAAGATTTGGGTGCATAGGGGAGGGCCAGTGTGGCCTTCATGTGAGGTGAGAACAGCATGGCTCATCCCAGTGTCTCCAGTTCAGGCCCTGCAGACAAGGGTCTCTAGGAGAGGGTGAAGGTGCGACATGGTCCAGACATTCCTTTGTGGGCATGAAATTGGAGAACCTGGGACCCTTCAGTTCATCACATACAAGGTTCCAGGCCATCAGGAGCACGGCAAAGGCAGACTAGAAGTAGGATGCAAATGTTAACAGAGGAAGTCATTAACCATTGAAATGACTGACCTCGAGACACAGTTGCTTCTCCATCATACAGAGCCTTAAAATCAAGTTTGAGCATCTCCTTCTAAAACATCTGCTCCAGCCCAGCTGGGAGTTCTGGGGTGGGTGCAGGAATGTCTCTGGCCTATTCAGAGATCAGAACACAGAAGGGGAATGGGTTCTTTGGTCTCCTGGGTTCCTGGATCCAGGTTTCTTGTTGAGAGGACCAGCTTTGTGCCTAAGAACCTGATGAGGCAGCAGTGTTAGAACAGCATTATTAGGGAGAAGCAGCATTGCTCCATGGGATATGCAGCCTAAACAGCCAGGCAGAGTAGACAAACCTGGGAATACCATAGTCTTACAGAAGTGAAGCCTATAAAACATCACCCAAGGCTGTAGGAAGAGTTTACCAAGGTGAGGAAGAGGGTTTGATTTTAGAACAGAGCTTGAAGCAGGGCTGCCCCTTCCCTGCCTGGTCACTGCCTTTCCTGCCTGTTGCCTCCTGTCTCACCTTATCATTTCCTGGATGTTCACTATGATTTATTTTGCTTGCTTCTTTTGGATGCTTAGAAAGAGTCACCCATCATCAGATGGTGATGGACCATGCCTGACAGGGATTTGTCTGCTGGAAGGGAAAGAGCAGAACAAGCACAGTCCCCTTCTGACTTATATCCTGTTCTTTTTGTCTTCCTGCATTTCCTGGAAGAAGGAAGATGATGTGAGGATCGAGGCATTTGAAGATGATTCTGAGGCTGAAGGCAGTGGAGGAGAGATGGACATCAAGGAGCTCAGAGCCAAGAAGCAAGCCCTGGCCAGGAAAGTAGCTGAGCAGCAGCGTCGTCAAGACAAGATTCAGGTAGGATGGGCTGTGTGACTGCAGCACCCGAGCTGGCTGAGGAGCTGCTTTGCTTTGGGACGTGGGCTGATCCTGTGGTGCACAGCCACTTCCTTGCCATGCGCCAGGACCTTCAGGATGTCACTGGAGCTTCCAGGGTGTAGGTGCCGGGCGCTGCCTCTGTGTAACCCAGCAGCAAGCTTAGCTGTGGCCCTTTGGGAGAGCCAAGTCAGTGTGTCTGTCCCCACCCAGGGTACGATCTGCCCCGCCAGGCTTTGAGATTGATGTTTCGGGGACTTTGGGACTCCTGTGAAGGGTCCCAGCTTCTCCTTGGAGCTGCCAGCACACCCATAGCTGCCGGATGTAGCGCGGTGTGTGCCAGGCAATGAGCTGTCCCCTGGCCCCGGGGCAGAGGCTCCGTGGCAGTGAGAAATCAGCTTTCCTGTGCAGCGGGGCACAGGCTGACAGGGGAGAGGGTGGGACGTGAACAGCAAGAGTTCATGCAGGAGCCAGCAGCAGGAAAAATAGCCTGTGAGCGGCTGCAGCAGCCAGAGCGCCGCTTGCGGAGCGTTGCCATCGTGATGGGGACAAACAGACGGGATACAGGTGATCCTGTCCTGCCCTTGGCCTCAGCTGAGCACGCTTCCCGGTGGGAGCTGGTGAAGTAGAACGGAGTGCCCTGGGGGCAGATGCCTGGCGATGCACTCTGTTGCTTTAAGAGCCATCTCCCATGCATGGCTGTTGGCTGCCTCGCTCCTCGCGAGCCCTCTTCCTCCAAACCTCTTTTTTTTTCTTGCAAGAAAGCCCAGATGAGGATTTCTCAGCAGAGGAAAAAAATCCTCCCTGGCTCCCCTCCCCCTCACCTCCGCCCTCTCTAATGCCCAGGGCCCTTCACTTCCATAATTCTTCATTTTCCAGCCTTGAACGCAAGCCAGACACATCTGTCTGGCCATATGCGTGAACTCCGCAGTGTGTGCCGAGGTGGTTGTAAAACAGGGCTGCTGAAGGCCCTACTGGGAGAGCGTGCACATGTGTACCCTCGGGCTACTGGCGCCGGGCCCAGAACCACTGCGCTTCGCTTTTCCAAACCCACCCCAAAACCTTTCAGATTTCACCCTTTTTTCTTCTTCTTTTTTTCCTTTTTCATTTGAATTTTGAGCAATTCCGAGCGAGGCGAAGGGAGGGCTCCCCCCCCCCCCCCCACCAGCAAGTCCATTATTGTTGGCAGGTACCTTGGTTCCCATTAATATAAGGAGGAAGAAAAGCAGCAGCGAACTGAGTGAGAGATTGGAGAGATGGGCTGTAAATTAAAGCGGCTTGAAGCCTTCCAGCCTCCCAGGGTTGTTAAGCGGGAGGTGTAAGTAAATTCCCCACTTCCCACTGCCTTGTACAGACACAGCAAACAGGAACTGCACATGTTGAAGGGAGGGCAGCGTGCAGCAGATCCCAGCCCCGGCCACCAGCCCAGCTGCAGCAGGGCCCCCCGGGACGGCCGCTGCCCATTCTGCAGGGAGAGTGGGGGCTGCTTGATGCTGTCAGGGGTTTTCTCCCCCCCAACTTGGCGTGCTCCTCCCTTCCTCCCCAAGCCGTGCTGGGACTGATGCTCGCAGGCAGAGAGAGGTCAAAACGAGGGTGTGGGCAGCTTCAGGGGCTGCACAGCTGAGAGCTGAGGTGCACTTGGAGTCTGAAGGAGCGGGGTGGAGGAAGGAGAAGTCCTTGGGGCTGCAGTAAAGTCATGCAGTGCATTGCTGGGAACAGCCCGCAGCAGAACATGTGTGCTTGCCCCTGTCTTCTCCCTGCCCTGGCACCCACCACACGGCTGAGCTCGGGTGGAAAGTGCTGCCTGGGGAGGCCAGCACAGCATCCACCCCCTCTCTTAGCCCATGAGCCTTGACCTTTCTGATCTTCCAAAGAGATTCTGTGTTTCCTAGGCCCTGCCTTCTCTGTTAGAACCTGTTCCTCTCCTTCGCTGCTCACCTATGGAGTTCCCACATCAGCTGCTCTCTGAGCCCCCCTTTCACTATCCGAGGGACAAGCCACAGCTCCACGTATTCATCCAAGCCCAGCAGATGCAGCTCCTGTCTCAACAGGGCTGAGAGCCTCAGTTCTGCACCCACAGCAGCGTGGCTGTGCCTGCATGGTGGTGGGCTCAGGTCCAGAGAGCCCAGGTGCCGTGGCTGCCTCCCATAGAGCCTTGGATGCTGTGTGCAGGGAGCCAGGGCAAAGCTTTCATCTCTTGGCCATCCGTTTTCTGTCTGTGCCCAAGGGCACTGCGGTGTCATGGCCTCATCCTGTGCTTCTCGCAGCTAAATTCATTGTCTTCTCCCCAGCACTCTCTTTTTCCTGTGCTCCCCACCTCTTGCAGATGGACATCATCCACCTGATGCTTGTCCCAAGTTCATTGCTGCTGCTTACCTGCCCTGCAGGTCCTCATTGCAGCTCCCAATCACATGTACACCTCATGGAGGGGGATTTGATCTTCACTGTGCTCCTTCAGTCCCTGCCTTGGCACAGGGCTGTGGCTCAAGCTTCTGGGGGGGTACAGGTCCAGACAGGAAAATGACAGAAGGGGGTGTCCCTCAGCCAGCACCAGATGTAGAGAGAACAGGAGAGCTCAGCTCCATTCTGCTACATGAGCTTGGACCCCAAAACCAGCATTCCGAGGGGTGGCAGATAGGTCAGAGTGGGGTTAGGTGATAGTCCCTTGTGTCCCTGGGCTGCCCTTTGCTGCTTGGCCCTGGGTTATGGGCTGCCTGCCTCCGTTGCCAGCCTGCCCTTGCCCTCACCGCTTGGCAGACTGGAATGGAGCCACCTACCAGCCCCATGTCACAGCCTGGTGACAGCAGCGATGCAGTGAAAGACCAGGCCCATCCCTGGGTGCTGTCAGCTATTTGGAGGGCCGGGAGCCCATGCAGGCAGGTGGACATGAGGAGGAGGCAGCGGTAGCAGCTTCAGGGCTGTCCCCAGCCGGCACCAGGCCCTGCAGCGTGCTCCCTGCTGCTTGGCCAAGCGCTTGGTCCATGCTGTTCAGCGTCCTTTGTGCCGCCGCTGCGCGTTGGGAGCGGTCGGGTTTCCTGCCCGGTTGAAAACATCCCACCTGAAACATAACAGGCTCTTCCTCTGGATGCTGCTATTGTTTTACTCAGCATTACAGAAGCAGCTTAAACCCGGGACGGGCCAATTATGACATGTCTTCCCCAAAATAACCACGCTGCTGTCCCTTCCGAGCCCACGGCCGCCCCCTTTTAAGATGCAGCCGTTCCTTTTGTGCGGTGGTGCTGGCGGTGTGAGTTCAGCAGCTAAATATAACCGGGTCCCATTCACGCTCTCCTGGGCGAGCAGGGACAATGCACACGCGCCGGCACGCACCTGCCCGGGAGCCTGCGGAAGGCGGACACCCACCCAGCGCGGCTCCGCCACGGCGGCGGCCCCGGGGAGCTACCAGCCACGGGGCACGTTCGCTCCTGAGGAAGACGCTGGGAGAAGAAGCCTTGGGAGGAGGAAGCCCCGGAGCAGGGACTAGAAAGGCATTGTTCTCAGCGCTGGAAAATCCGCCTCCCATCCCTGCGGAGAGAGCGCGCGGGGTTGGGAAGGGGCAGAGGCGCCGGGTTTCTCCCCCCGGTGGGTTGGAGAGGAGGAGAGGTGCTGGCAGGATGGTGACGGCCCATCCGTCCTGGCAGAGCGGTGTGACCCTGTATGACCCATCCCGAAGGCGGTGGAGGGTTCGTCTGGTCCGAGCTGAGCACCAGGCCTCTCCGTGAGCGCGGCGCCTGGAATCTGTGCGCGAAGCCCCCTCCTGTTCCGTGCTTGTGGCGGAGACCCTCGGGTCTCCCCCGTTGGCACTTTAGAGAGTACCTCTTAGCCGCCTGGCTTATGGGGAGACCGGTCCACACTGGGAGCCTTTAGCCAAGCCCCGTTTCCTGGGAATCCCCCAGGTGATTCCAGCTGATGGATGAGCTGGGAATTTGGGACCGTGCGGAGTGTGTGATCTCAGTGCTGCCACCAGCTGGGGGAGCCACCGGCGCTCCGGCCCGGCTCCTGGGAGAAGCCCCCATGGCCAGAGCGTGACCAGGGCTGCGGTGGGAGCAGCTCTGACAGGAGGTGGGACACAGGGAGCATCCTTAGGGAAGCAGGTTGCCCCCGGCCTCAGAGGTCATTGCCAGCCCAGCACTGTGGCTCTGCCGCTGAGCCATGCAGTGTGCTTAACCCCAATGAGACGAGGCTAAAATCTGCCTGTCCTAGAGCACTTGGGTCAGGGTGAGGCTGAAACCGCTGCTGTTTCGACCACAGCGCTCTCCTCAGGGCGTTCTCCCCTACAGGGCACCACCTCCCCGCCCTCACACCGGGGAAACTGAGGCACAGCAGGGTCAGGATGGGAAATGGGGCTCACTGACGGCAGCCATCACAGCGCAGAAACCGAACCTTCAACATCCCCATCGCTCCCCCTTCCTCCCCACGGGGTCCGTTCCCCACGGCCCCAGCAGAAGGGTTAAGGCAGCGGTTCCCCACACATGGGCTCCCTTTCATGCCTGGCGTGGGGCCAGGCGGTGTCCGCATGAATCAGAGGCCACTCCTCTCCCCCCCCCCCCCCCAAACCCCTTGGCCGGAGGCTTCTGCAGCCTTTTACTCACACAAACAAAAATAAATCTCAGCTCCGGCCTCTGAACTCGGCAGAGGCGAGTTTCCCTCTGGCTCCCCGAGCGGCCCGGAGCTGTGCGAGCGGGGACTTGGCACGCTCCCCCGCCGACCTCGCTCTTTCACTCCCGGCGCATCCTGTGTCCTTCTCTCACCGGGCGGCCCGGCGAGCGGAATGGGACGTGACGGCCGGCACAGGCGTCGCGAGCGCCTGCCAGGAACCGGCCGGGTACGGCCTGCGAGAAGCCAGTGCCACACACATGGGCTGGTTTCTGCCCCTGCACCCCCGTGTCCGAGGGGTTGGTGAGGTGCCCTGCCCCTGACGTCGTCTGCACCGGCCGTGGTGAGCTGTTGCGGGCAGGGAGACGTGCTGGAGTGGAGGTTTGGGTCTGCCACCGCCTCTTGCTCTTGTAGGATTGGTGTTGCCCATTGGAGTTTGGGGTGGTTTCAACCCCTCTCCTCCCCTTCCTGCAGTTTTGGGGCCGTTGAGCTCTTTAGCTGCTTCACAACTTCGATCTGGGTCTCTGCATTGGCTGATAGGGCCCTTCTGGTGGAGGTCAGTGGGGACAAATGTCTCCTCTGCATCCCCAAAACCCTGGGGACAGACCCTACCTCCTGCTCTCCTCATGGGGAAGGTGCCAGGATTGACATTTCCCATGCTAACACCCCTGGCTGAAGGCAGAGTGCCGGCAAGGATGCCATCCAGCACACGGCTGGCCACGGCAGCATCTATATGGTGGCTCTGGGGCCATCACAGCTGCCCCTGTGCCATAGGGCACATCCTCGTGCTGATGTGCAGCAGACAGGACCTGGCACGCTCCCTTGCTCTGCCCATCGCCCCTTGGGCTCGGTGGGAGCTGCAGCCCCAAAACTGGTGCTGCCAGGAGGAGGGTGTGAGGCAGGTGGTGAGGTTAGGGTTGCTGCCTTGCCTGGAGGCACTTGGGGGAGGTGGCAGCATCAAGCTTGCCTTGATTTAAAGCCAGATGACAACACTTGGAAATGGATTAAAAACCACTTCTTTCCATGGCCACTGCTGGCCCGTGCAGCTCCTCATTCCAGGGTGCCTCCGAGGCTTTGGCGTGAGGATGGGAGGCTTCAGATCCTCGCCCTGTGCCCCATAACATTGGGCACAACGAGGCTCTGCAGTCACCTCCTGTCCCCAGGGCACAAGAGTGGGTGCAGGCCCAGTCTCACAAGGGTTTGCATGGTGGATGTGATCCACAGCAGTGCTGCTGTGCTCCGTGGGTGACCGGTTCCTATTAGAGGCAACAAACAGCGAGTCCAGGGAAGCTATTTTTAAGCAGAGGAAGCACTAGAATAGCATCCTGAGTTTTTTAAGCCTGTGACTTACTAAAGAGCCCGAGTCCTTCGATAGCGTCAAAAGCAAGATGTGAGCTCTTGGGTCCCATTTTGGCAGCTGGCATTGACCAGAGATCCAGGTGCAACCCTGGGGGGGGGGTTGTTAGTGAGACCCAGCAGACCCTCCCCATGTGAGTGTGAGCGCCTCTGCTCTCAGCCAAGGACAGGACTGTGAGTTTCCAGGGCTGGAACCCACCTGGTTTCCCAGCTGGATAGAGTAGGAAAAGGCAAAGCACATGCAGGAGCTGGTGGGACAGGGAGTGAGATACTCAGCCAAGCATCCCCACCCCACAGACCTCCCCTCTGGCTGCCTGCTCAGGGTCCCCTTGTTAGGATGCCTTTGGCAGCACTTGTGTGTCCCAGGCTGGTTTGTTTTGGCTGTTGTTGCCTTGAGCTGTTTCCATGCGGAGCCCCAGAGCCCTCACCCTCCAGCCTCGCTTTCTCCCTGCTGTTTTCTATCAGGGTTGGTCTCTTGGCATTGATGCAGATGATCCTGGCAGCTGCCAGCCCACAAATGGGACAATTCCCAAAACACCTCCACTTTTCAAGGCTGGTCCCGGTTCTCCGTCGAGCCGGTTTTCCTGTGCTCTCTTGGAGGCTTTTGCCATCCCATTCACATGTGCTGTAGCTCTACAAAAGCTGGTATTTGAGGCATACAGGGAGGTTGGATGCAGCCTCCAGCCGCTCTCCTTCACACAACGCCCTTGCTGCAGGAGGTGTGCGTGCCACCAGGCTCATCTTCTGCTTTCAGAGTCCACAGGTCATAGGGCTGACGTCCTCCTTACTCATCGTGTGTCCTTCTCCTCCAGGCTGTGCTGAAAGACCAGAGTCAAATGAGGCAGATGGAGCTGGAGATAAGACCTGTCTTCTTGGTGCCAGACACCAACGGGTTCATCGACCACCTCAGCAGCTTGATAACGCTGCTGGACTGCAGGAAGTTCATCCTGGTGGTGCCCCTCATCGGTGAGTAGAGCCAGTGCTATGGCAGGGGCTTCCCCTCCTCTCTCCGTGCCCATAGCGCCTGTGTGGTCTGGAGCCTGTTGGCTCCTGCCATGGGGCTGGCCTCCATCCCCATCTCATCCCAGCTGTGGCCAGCATTCGTTCGGACCATGTTTCCCTTCTCCCTTCCTGCGCGCAGCACTCAACAAGCTCCTCTCCTCCTGGTGCGTTTGGGGGTGCCAGGGGTTGGGAGAGGCGGGCGGGTGTTAAATGGGATTTGGAGGGAATTCTGGAGGGAGCGAGGAAGAGCAATTGTTAAACAATCAGAGCAGATAGCTTATCCCAGCTGAGCTGGGGCTTAGGCAGCCTGAGCAAACGGCCAGCCTGGGTCCCAGCGTCTCCGAGCTGCTCAAGCCCGGCCCTTCTTTTTATCCTTATAAAGCTCGCAGTAAAACACAAGCTGGTTCCCGTTATTGGTAAACATTCACCCTGGCAGATAACAGCCCTGCTGCTGGGTGGTCTCCCGGGGTGGCGGCAGGATTGGGTTGGATGCCTTTGCTGGGATTGTTTGATCCGGGCTGGAGGTACCGTTCCTCCGGCCAGTGTCACTCCGGCACCCGGCGTATCCCAGCTTCCAGCCTGGCATTCAAATGATCCCAGAGGGCAGCAGGACAGGAGCAGGGATGAGCCTCACGTAGCCCACAGGCTGCCCCATCCCCGTTGCAGCCCCAGGAGGTCGGGGATCAGCCTCACGTAGCCCACAGGCTGCCCCATCCCCGTTGCAGCCCCAGGTCAGGGATCAGCCTCACGTAGCCCACAGGCTGCCCCATCCCCGTTGCAGCCCCAGGTCAGGGATCAGCCTCACGTAGCCCACAGGCTGCCCCATCCCCGTTGCAGCCCCAGGAGGTCGGGGATCAGCTCTACCCCATGGCATCCCCAGCATCTGGGTAGTGCTGATCTCCCGGCCCGCAGCACACAGGGGTGCCTGCCCTCCGAGCCATGATGGGGCTTCCTTCTCAAGGCCTGGTGTCCAGCAGACAGCTCTGCCTGCCCCAGAGCCAACGTCCAGCTGCTGCCTTTCCCTATGGAGTGAAGAGCCTGGCTCAGGAAGGATTCCTGGGGCTGAGGACAAGACCTCTGGATGCGGGGAGCAGGGCTGGCCACCTGCCCAGCTCAGCACGGGAGCTGCCAAATAGCTCCATGGCTTGGCACTGCAGTGCCAGGGCTTTGTGTGGAAGGCAAGGAAGGCAATAGCACCAGCAGAGCCTGGGCAGCCTTGAGGGCTGCAGAGTGTGTTAACACCTGAGGGAGCTGGGACTTGTCCTGAGCCGTGGCTCTGCCTCTTAGTGTCTTCCTGTGGTTGTCTTGAGGCTTCCCCATCCAAACCCCAGCCAGGGGCAGCAGTCCCAGGAGAGCTGAAAACCCTGGTCCTGTCCTTGTCCGAGATGCTGCTGCCCTCAACCTGCAAAAGGATCAAAGGGATCCTGGCCTGCTATGGGCAGGAGGAGCAGCAGACTGAGCACCTCCAGTGTTCTCCTGGCCTGCTGCCTCCCTGCACAGCCCGTCATAGCGGCACGGAGTAACTCATCTCCCACTGCTGAAGCACCCTGAAAACAGTGACTCCTTGTCCATGCTGCTTGTTGGTCACATTCCCCCTTGTCCTCCAGGAAAGCCATCAATGCTGAGACCCGGGTGCAGGCAGGAAGACCCCATCCCCAGGGATAAGCCAGGGGCCCATGGGTGCTGAGAGCAGAAGCCCTGGCGCCACGTCCCATCGCTGGACCAGAGATCCACATGGGACGCTCCTCCCTGCTCTTCCCCGGGATGCAGCAAGGGGTTAAGCACGCAGCTTCTCGTTGGGTTTGTTTCTCTTGCTCTTTAACCTGCTCTGTGCTCCTCGAGGCTGACCCCACCATGGAGAAGCCAGGCCTGGTGCAGAAGCACAAACAAGCCTCCCCTTTGAAGCCTGTTTAGCTTGGAAGCAGGAAGGCGGATTTCGGGAGGGAATACCAGCTTTTCCTGTTTGATGTTCCGTTCTTGCACGGCTCCCCCCACCCCGGGCCCGGGCGTGCATTGTGTGGAAATGGCAGCATCAGGTCGGTAGCAAGAAGAGTCTTTGGCCAGCAAAGAGCAAAAGCAGCTCCATGCAGCTTTAATTTGAATACCCAGACAGTGAGTGCCAGCCTCACCATGGAACAGAGCGATCACGCAGGCTCCCCGGGCAGTGATTCACAGCACTGGGGAGAGGCCTCAGACCCCGAGCTCTCTTCCCCGAACCCCCAAGGAATGCATAGTTCCCACTTGAACTCAGGACTTGGCTCCAGGCTCGGAAACAATCTTCAGAAATGAAGCCATGGCTAAAACACACGCTGTGCGCGCAGAGCCTGCCTCGCGCACACGTGCGCCCCAGCCCTCGCGCCCTCCCAGCCAGGGATGCTCCTGAGCACATCTGGATGCACCCTCATACCCGCCTCGGGGGGCATCTTGCCCCTACCCTGGGATCAAGGGGCTTTTCCAGCAGAGCGGGTCCCTCGTGGAGCTCTGCAGGGGTCCCTCGGGCTTCTGCTGGGCTCAGGGGGCTGGAGCAGCAGGACAGGAGGCTCTCAGTGGGCTCCAGGGAAACAGGCTGGGAACCTGCCTGATCCCAGTCTTAGGTTTGCTTCAGGCAGCATCTGTCAGGCCAGATGCACAAACGCACATGGGTGAGGTGTTAAAGAGAGTGCTCCTGAGAGGGCAGCGACAGGTGGGAAAATGGGGCCAGGACTTGTGTGGGAAGCAGTGCCAGGGTGGGAGCTGCTGGATCCCACGTGTGACCGTTCCCACATGCACCCCTGCAGCAGCTTTCTGTGTCTCAAAGTAAGGACAGGGAGCTGGGAGGTGCAGAGCCGAGCAGTGCAGTGCAGGGCAGGAGCAGGCTCCAGGAAGCAGTGGTTTCCCAACACCCTGGAGCACGCAGGGATGTGCTGTTGGTTGTGCTGCAGGAGCGTGTGGGGCAGGGGGCACAGTGATGCTCCCAGTGTCTCACAGAGCACAGTGAGGTGTCCATAGGGAGTGTTCCTCCCCACTGCAGGAGCGAGGTGCCCGTGCCGTGGGGGCTGAGCCAGGTGACCCATGGAGGTGGAAGGCAGCAAAGCTTTTCCAGACCCGCAGCCAAGTCCAGGAGCACAGGGACACTGCAGCAGCTGAACCCAGATTTCCTGAGCCAGCTCCCAGTGCCCCGGCCCCGAGGCCTTGGCAACTTGCATGCTCCAGCAGCAGGTCACGGGAGCACCTTGTCCCATAGTAACTGTACCTCCTCTTCCTGTTTGAAGTGATAAACGAGCTGGATGGCCTGGCCAAGGGCCCGGAGATGGAGCACCGCGCTGCAGGCTATGCCCGCCAAGTGCAGGAGAGAGCCAGGAAGTCCATCGAGTTCCTGGAGGAGAGATTTGAGAGCCGGGACAACTGCTTGAGGGCTCTGACCAGCAGAGGCAACGAGCTGGAGTCCATCTCCTTCCGCAGTGAAGACACCACTGGCCAGCAGGTAAAGGAGCATCCCATACATGGGGGGCAGTGCTGCTGAGGGCTGGAGGCTCTTTGCCACCATCTCCTTGTAGGGGGGAAACCAGGGGTTCTGGGGTCCACGAGCTCTGGCCAGGGGGTGGCTCTGTCCCCACCTCTGTAGGCTCCTGCGGGCTGCGTGTGCTTTGGCTCAGAGCAGCCCTAGCAGGGTGTCCTGAGCCAGTGCAGAAGTTGTGATGGGGATGCAGGTTTTCATCCTGCCCTTTTCTTCCAGGGAAACAATGACGACCTGATTCTGTCCTGCTGCCTCCACTATTGCAATGACAAGGCCAAGGATTTCATGCCCTCCAACAAAGGTAGGACACCCTCACATCCTCTCTGTCCCTTCTCTGCTGCATTCCACAGACTCTCCTCCTTCCTTTCTCTTTGGAGCTGATGATCTCTCCCACATTTTGCCTCTTTCAACACCAAGGTGCCACCTCCTGCCTCCCAACAGCCCCAGGCTGTGGCCCTCCCCCTGCATTGCCAAATGTGCACCTCACTTGTGCTCTGGGGATGCCGCAGCCTGTGAGCAGCCCACTGTAAATGTCCACGGAGCTATTCCTTGGTGCTGGCAGCAGTGATGAGCGGCCGGCAAGAGCCTCGTCCCCCTGAATCGTGGTGCCTCCTGTCCAGGTCCCTTTTCCCTCCCAGTGCCAGATTGGCATCAGCCACGTGTGCAGGGATCAGCCATCCCCCAGGCTGTTGCCAGAGCAGTGGGAATGGGAATCGCATCAGCAGCTGCCCAAGAAATCAACCCGCATTTGTCAGTGCGAATTCTTAGCAGCTTAACTTGTCAGATCCACAGAGAAACCGTCACCAAATGTTTATGTGCAAATGATGCTGAATTTTGAAATCATGTGGATTATGGGGAATGGGGCCTGACAAGCTGACAGCCTCTGGTTTGTAACAAGGAGGCGCGTCACCAGCGCGGAGCAGAGGATGTTTATTGTTACACAGTTCTTAAAGTGTCCGCGTAAAACCACCCCATCCCTCTTCCAGCAGCCCTCAGCCCCAGGCCTGGCCTTGCTCTGAGCCCCTGCTCCTCTTCCTCATGCCACGGGCCCGCCAAGGTGCTCGCCCTGCCATGCTCAGCCCCAACACCGTGACCGTAGCCCGCGTTCCTGGCCACGCTCCCCTTCCCCTCGTCCTGCCGCTCCCTGTGCAGCCAATCTGGGCCCATGTTGGGCTCCCATAAACTCTGTTTTTTCCATTCCCGTCCTGGCTCGGAGGCACTGTGTTTCCTGTGCTCATAGGAACAGTACTCTGGTCACAGGACCCAGCTGCTTACACATACCCCATATGCTTCCCCTGCTTCGCACACACGTAAGCGTGGCTCCCACATCCCAGCCCGGCACGTTGCGTGCGGGGCAGCTCATCCATCTGGGGGCAAGATCCCTTCGGTTCTTTCTCAGGCTTCGGCTCTCCCTGGCTGGCTGAGCCCCAGCCAGGAACGCCTCGGTGTCAGTGGCCACTCCAAAAGAGCTTCACACACACACAAAAAGAGAAGGGGTGGTTTTAGATCTTATAACGAGATCACCAGAATAATAGCACCAGCTTCCTGCTGGAGCCAGGGTCGTGGGACGTCTTCCTGGCCTGGCTCAGGCAGAGGGGACCTCCTGTTCCCTGCCGGGTGCACCGCGCCGTGCGGGCAGCACGGAGCCCTTGGTGCTGCTCCACGGCCTTCCCGGCCCCAGCGATCACAAATCATCCCCCAACCAGCACTGGGAGCGGGGAGGAGGCAGCTTTGGGATGCAGTGCTGCCTCCGAGCCACGCTGCCAAGGAGCAGGGAGCTGGGAGCGCTGCCGGGTGGCCCTGCCATGCCCAGGGTGCAGCACCCAAGGAGGACGGGGACAGGGCGGTGTGGGATGGTCCCGAGCTTCCCGCTGGTCTTCCTCTCGTTGCAGATGATCCCATCCGTTTGCTCAGGGAAGTGGTTTTGCTGACGGACGACCGGAACCTACGAGTCAAAGCGTTGACCCGCAACGTGCCGGTGCGGGACATTCCCACCTTCCTCAAGTGGGCTCAGGAGGGCTGAAAAGGGGCCGAGCAGCCCCCCAGAGCGAGTCACGCACGCAGCCTGTGAACGGTGGCAGAGCGGCTTCAGCCGCAGCACCACCGCCTGCCAGCCCACCATGAACAATGCACGCCACGTCTTCAACCCACCCCAGAATGGCCAAGCTGAGAAGGGGCAGACCAGCCGGGGAGGTCATTGCTGTGGATGGTTCACGTGGAGGCTTCGGGACGGTCAGGGTCCCAGCGGCCTTTGGGCAGTGCCGGAGTGGAGCTGGTGAGCCCTGCTGGCGAGGGGAGCTTTGGGTGAGCCCCGGAGCAGCAGCCTTCTGCTTAGTTTGCTTGGTTGCAGAGAGCTCGAGTCACGAGTCGGTGGCTCTTTGGGTCGGTAGGCTGCGTAGGGCGCAGACCAGGGACACGGCCAGCGCGGACTTTGGGATTGCTTAGCGTAGCTTGTGCCCCGGGGAGAGGCCGTGGACATCAAGGGCAGGTTCCCTCCTGCCTCTGCCTGCGTGGCCCAGGCAGCCCCTTCCCCACCCTGCACCCGCCCCATGCATGGGGTGCTGTTTGTGGAGGTGTTTGTCCTCTCCCTGCTGCAGGGTTTGATGTTGAGTTCCATTTCTTTCGCTATAGCTTAGTTTTCAGGTGCATTGCCCCTGCCTGCTTTGCTGGGGGGGAGGCTTTGAACACCCCCAGTCCCCCCGTAGCTGCTTTCTGTCCTGCCCACCCCAGCCCCGTCCCTCCTCCCCACACCCCTTAGTCCCATCCCTTTGGACATGCTTTTGACCCAAGACTCAGCTTGAGGCTAACAGAATTCTCCAGGGACCCCAGAACCAGCTGTCCCACAGGTCCCATGCATCCTTTTATTGCCACTTGCTCCTTTTCATGTGCGTGACCCTGCTTCTGCTGGAGACATCCGCGGCTGGGAGAGTCCCCTCTTGAGTTGCCCCTTCACCATGGACGGAGCTGGGAAGGGCCTTATCACAGGGTTAAACTACAGCACCGGGGTGCTGCTGAGCCCCACTGCATTGTCCCATCAGTACGTGCCCCATCCCCAGCCCAGTTACACACCAGATACAGAAGCTCAGAGGGAGCATTAACCCGCGAACCGGAGCCGCTGGAGCTCTGTCAAGCCCCAGTCCCACAAGCGGAGGGTGGGAGTGACCCTTTGGGGTGCCACGGCCGTGGGATGCGGTGTCAGAGGTGGCGGAGGAAGCAGCAGGATGGAGCCCAGCGTTTTCCTTCCCTGTGTGGGTGGCTCGGTCCCGGTGTCCGCATCAGGAAGCGCGGCGTTATCCCTGCCGGAGCCTCGGCAGCGACGGGGACAGCCGGGGTTGTGCTCATTGACCTGTGCTGCTCTTCACCCCAGCCTCGCTGCCCACGAGCAAGGGTCTGTGCTGCAGGGCAGGGCCTGGCCCACAGAGACTTCGGGGTGCCCACAGACTGTGGCGTGCACAGAACCATGCCCACGGCACCCACACGCCAGCGCCATGCCCAGCCCCGGTTGTAAGCAGCACGTCACAGACTCTGCCTTCTCCTCCACGCTGGCTGGGTTTAAATGTATGTTTTCTATCAGAGCTGCCCCAGGGCTGCTTTGCAAGGCCCTTCCCGGGGTACCCTGCAGGGACACCGACCACGGGCTCAGCCATGGGACAAGAGGCTTGGGTACCACCGATGAGCTGGCACAACAGCCTGGGGCCGTCAGTGCCAGGCTGCTGGCCCGAGCCCGTGTCCGGGGCAGCGTTCGGGTTGGTTTGGTGAGATGGTTGTAACCAGTTTTAGTATTAAACATTTCTCTGTGCAGCGCGGCCTCTCCTTTGCCATCAGCAGGCCAGGTGCGGTTGGAGTTGGGGCAGGGGTGGCCCTGGGAGGACACGTTTGTGCTTCCAGGGATAACCACGGCTCTATCCCACCTTCATCCGCTGCTCCCCTCAACCGAGGCAAGCCCTATACACAGCAAAGCCCCTCACCTCCCCTCTGGGCATCTCCGCGCCCACCCAGCACAGCCTCTCCCGTTATCACCTCTCAGCACCGAGCAGGGTGCCCCCCCGTCCCCCCAAGAGAAGGATGAGGCCACGCACGTTTAATGTCACTTTATTGCTCATTTGGTTTCGACTATATTAAAAAAAGAGGGGCAAGGAGCCCATGTACAAACCGGACGTGATACAGAGGGGGGCCGGCGGCTGCCAGCTGTGCTTGGGGTGCTGCCAGCCCTGGGGACCCCAAGGAGGGGACAGGAAGGGACCCTGGGCAGGAGCGGCCAGCTCAGGCTAAGGCACAGTGGCTGCGAGGCCTCGGGGACAGTCCCCATCCACCCCATGGGGGCCTCATGTGCAAAGGAGAGGGGGGGAGAAGCTTCACATTAGCCCCAGGCAGAGGGGTCAGGGCCCGGGTTGGGCTGGGGGAGCTTTGGCCACACCGAGCATAGGTGGGACTGGGGGGGTCCCAGGTCACTGCAGCCCCGTGCCCCCCTCCCCTCCCCAGCCCCATAGCTGACAAACCAGACTGCTTTGTCTTTGTCGTGCCCCCCACACACACACACACCCCCCAGCCCAGCCCGGCCACGCTGGGGTCGGGCATCTTTGGCAAATAATAATGATAAAAGAGAGGATTTGAGGCGAGGGTGAAGCCGCCGGGTCCCCCCCCCTGCCCCGAGCATCCCTGATGGCTGGGGCAGTGCCCAGGGGCTCAGTCTGTGACAGGCCCTGCCCCAGCTCCCGAAAACACCCGGGGGGGGACGCTGGGATGAGGCCGGGAGCTCAGTGCTTGCTCTGGTGAGGGTACCCCAGCCACCCCCCAGCCACCCCCCAGCCTCGGCCACCGTCCCCCTCTGTCCGGCTGTCCCCGTGCTCCCAGCATGGCCATGGAGGGGGGGGGGTGGTTTGGAAGGCACAACCCAGCCCCACGCTCACCGTTCCCATCGGGAAGGCTGCCGGCAGCGACGGATCAACTACTCACGGGCACAGTCCGGGTCCCGCTGCGGGCTGATGGGGGCAGCCGCCACCAGCGTCCCCCCCCTTCGCCCGGGGTGGCCCTGAGGTAAGGAGCGGGCTCATGTCCTCCGCAGCCCCTGCTTCGCTCCCAAGGGGGGAGCCGCACCACGAGGTCAGTCCCTGAATTCCCGGCTTCTCCCGTGGCGGAACGCGGCTCCCATGGGACCCTCCGCTTCGAGCCAGTTCTCCGGGAGCCATCGGCAGCGCCGGGGCGGGGGGGGGAACCGGGGGACGAGCATCCATCGCCTCCCTCCCGTCCCCATCTCCACGCGGGGCAGCGAGGGGACCCCAGGGGCCCTCCTCACCCCCCGGCCGCGCCGGCGCTAGGGCGGCGAGTAGCGCTCTATGGTCCGGGCAGCCTCGGCGTGGAGGTGCGGAGCCTGCACCAGCACCTCGGCCGCCTTGTCCTGGCTCAGCCCCAGGTGCTCCGCTGTGAACTTGGCCAAGGGGTAGAGGCTCTCCATGGCCTTGGGGTCGCTGAGGAAGTGCGAGGTGTGGGAGAGGAGCTCGGCCGCCTTCTCCTGCTTGAGCCCCAGCTGGTCGGCGGTGAGGCGAGCCATGGCGTAGACGCTGTCGGGGAAGTCCAGCTTGGCTTTGCCGTCGGGGCCGGCCGCGTGCATCTTCATGTGGCTGATGAGGTTGCGCTGCTGCGCGAACTTCCCGCCGCACACCTGGCACTCGTAGGGCTTCTCCCCCGAGTGGATGCGCATGTGCTCGGTGAGCCGGTACTGCCGCGTGAAGCGCATGCCGCAGGCGTCGCAGGCGAAGGGCTTGAGGCCGAGGTGGCTGCGCATGTGGCGGGTCATGGTGCCGCGCTGCGTGAACTTCTTGCCGCAGATGGTGCAGGGGTAGGGGCGCGTCAGCCAGTGCGTCTTCTCGTGCTGCCGCAGCGTGGCGGGGTCCTTGTAGGACTTGTCGCAGGACGAGCAGCGGTAAGGGCGCAGGATGTCCCCCAGCCCCGGGCCGCCCTTGTCCAGGAAGGGCACGGCCTGCTCGGCCGCTGCCTTGTGGTACAGCTCCTCTTCGTTGTGGGCCTCCACGTGCGCGTTGAGCTGCTCGGAGCTGGGGAAGCCCTTGCCGCAGGGGATGCAGACGTACAGGTTGTCGCCCAGGCTCTCCGGCTCGTAGCCCAGGTGGTTGCAGTAGCGGTCCAGCGCGTCCCCGGGCGAGGGGCCCTCGCAGCTGCCCGTCTCCTCGCTCGTGCTGTTGTCAGGCTCCAGGTCGTTGCTCTCCACGCTGGGGTAACGAGGCTGCGGCGCCGCGGGCGGCGACTCGGCCTTTTCCTCCCGCTCCAGCTCCTTCTCCGCCTCCCCTTCGTCCAAGTAAGGGCCGAGGGGCTCGTGCTTCATCCAGCGGTACATCAGCTCGCGCCCGTCGGCGCGCGGCAGCGGGGGCTCGGCGCAGGGCGGCGTGCTGCGGAACGGGTCCGGCACGTGCGGGTGCCCCCCGGGCTCCCCCCCCGGCGGGGAGTCCTTGTAGGCAGCGGCGTGGCCGCCCAGGAGGCCGGCGCTGACGGGGGGGCTGTCGTGCCGGGGGGCAGCGAGGGCTCGCGGGGCTCTGCGGGCAGCAGGCGGTCGGTGGGCAGGAGCTGGGCGGAGGGGCCGGTGGGGCTCTTCTTGGAGAGGTCGAGGCCGCAGGGTGGGGAGCAGTGGCGCTCGGGGGGGCACAGCCCGTGGGGGTGCAGCGGGGTGCCCTGGGCGGCCGAGGCGTAGAGCTCCCCGCACTGCGTGTTGAGCGGCGCCGACGGCTCCACGGGCGGCAGGTCCACGGGCCGCGGCGTGCCCGAGTAGCAGGCCTGGATGACCGGCGTGGCGGCGCGCAGCCCCCGGCCCAGCTTGTAGGGCGCGTAACCCCCGCGTAGGTGGCAATACTTGCCGCTGCGCTTCAGCTTCTTCTTGCACAGGGCCACCAAGCCGGGGATCTGGAGGTAGCTGGCGGCGGCCAGCACGGCGCCCAGGCTCTGCTCGCCGCCCGGCTCGCACTCGGCCAAGCGGCCGGTGTAGATGAAGTCGAGGATGAGGCGGAAGATGCCGGGGCTCACCATCTCGTGGTCCAGGTTGAGCAGGTTGTCGTGCACCACCAGCGACTTGAGGTAGGCGCTGCTGGCCGCCAGGATGTTCTTGTGCGCGCGGAAGAGCGCGTTCTGCACCACGATGATCACGTCGCACAGGAAGCCTTTGGTGCGCTGCGTGTTCAGCTGCAGCAGCAGCTGCCGCGAGTGGCTCGGCACCTCCATGGCGTCCAGCATCCCGCTCCGCACCCGCCGCCCTGCAACACACCGCCCCGTCCGTCAGCGCCGGCACGGACCTGGAGTCGGGGAAGGGGGGGGGTGTGTGGGGGGTGTTTGACCCACACGTCGGGGGGCTCAACCCATGTGTGTGTGTGTGTGCATGGGCAGCTGGAAGGGGAGGGCCGAGGGCTCAGCGCCGCACGCTGCTGCGCCCGGGCCGCTCTGTGCGGCCGCTCGGCCGGTGCCACCGCTTATATGGGGGCTCGATTCGGAACGAACCGGGGGGGGGGGACGGGACGGGACGGGAACGGGAGGGGGGGTGAGAACCCCCGGAGGCTCTCGGAGAAAGTGACATCACCCGCGGCCGCCGCCAGCGCCGCGCCCCGGCCCCGCCAGCGCCCGGCACCCCCGCGACCACCTGCGGACCGCGCCGACCGCTGCCCCTCCGCCCGCCCCCCGGGGGCCGCCGCCCGCCGTTACCTGCGCAGCGCCGCTGCCCCGCGGTCCTCCCCGCCGCGCCTCCCGCCTCTTATGCGCCCCGGTCCCGGGAGGCGGCCGGTGGTGCCCCCCCCCCCCACCGGAGCCCCCCGCCCCCGTTTCCTCTCCCGTCCACACACACACACACACACACACACACACCCCCCCGCCCTCCGTTCACCTCGGGACCTCCCCTCCCCGCCTCCGGTCCGGTGCCGGGCCCCAGGTGGGCAAAGCCAAGCGCCGGCGGAGCTGCGCTTTGGGGTGTTTCTGTGTCTTTAATGGCTCGCTTGGTGCCCCCCCCCGCCTCCTTCCCCGTCCCTTTCCCCTTTACCTGGGCGCCCGGTGGCCTCCGCCAACCAGCCGAGGTCTCGGTGAACTCTCATGGCTCAGCCCCGGGGGGGCCGCCGCCGGTTGCTGTTCCCCTCCACCCTCCTCCTCTTCTGCTGCTGCTGTTCCTCCATACCCCGCGCTCCCGGCCGGTCCTGCGGAACGGGAGGAGGAGGAGGAAGAGGAGGAGGCGGCGGTGGAAGAAGCAGCAGCGGTTCCTCGGGGTTCCCGACGCCGCCAGCTCGGAGGTGAAACCCGGGCTGCGAACTCCCCCTGACCCCGGCCTGAACTCCGAGCAGCGCCGCTGGCTGTTAAAGGGACGGCGGGAGGTTTTCCTCCTCCCATCCCCGGGCGGGGCACCGACAAGCCGGGCCCCCCCTTCCCTCCCTCCCCATCCCGGTCTCCTCCTCCTTCTCCGGACCCGTTTCCCCCTCCACACACAAACCCCTTCCAATCCCGGCCTCTTCCCACCCCGACCCCGCCGCCCCCTCGGGGGTCTCCATCCCTTGGACATCGGCCTTTGCCCGCAGCCACCGAGCTCCCGCCCCGCCGGGGCTCCCCGGGGGCTCCCGGCCCCACTCGGTGGCTCCGGGTAAATGCTCTCGTGTGTCCCGTCCCCCCCCTCACCACCATCCCGCGCCGTCGGTGCCGCTCGCACGGCGCCATCTAGCGGCTCCGGTGCGCTCCGCCGCCGCCCGTTACCGGAGGCGGCTCCTCCCTGCGCAGGTGCGCGGTGGGACCCGACGGGACGGGCGGTGGGGAAGGGTCCTGCGAGGGTCCGGCTGCTGCGTTCGATGCAGGGAGCTTGGTGCCGACCCATGGTTGGGGGGGGGGAGCACCCATTGGGTGCTGAGGGGGAAACCCCAATGGGTGCAAGCGATGTAGGGAAGGGGTTTTTAGGGTTGGGGGGGGGGGAGCAGCCGGCCCTAAGCCGCTGCTGGTGGAGGAAGGCACAAAGCGGGGCGGGGGGGGGGGCTCAGCGCTGGCGCCCAGATGTGCGGTGGCGGCTCAGGGTGGGCCGGGGGCTTGCGGTGGTTTGGGATGGGAAGGAGGAGGAGAAGGGGTGTGGGGGGGGGACGACACCAGGTTTCCATCCCTTAAGAGGCTGCTGGGCCGGGGGGTGCAGCCTCGGGTCCCCCCCGTGGCGCGGGGGGAGCCGCGTGTCGCTGCTTCGAGCTTTCACTTCTCCTTTCTCACGGCCGCAGCCTCTTGCACAAGAGCAAAGCAGCGAGAAGGGCACCTCCGGGACGGGTGCTCACCATGGGGGGGGTCCCCGCTGGCACCCCCCGGCCTGAGCAGGGCGATGGGGGCAGCCCGGGTGCTGTGGGGGCTTCACCCCATGACCCTGGTCTTTCAGAGAGTGGGATCCCAGCCCCTGGGACAGGGTTTGGCTATCCCTGAATGAAGAGGACGGGTGCTGGCGTGGAGGTGATGGCAGCCGCATCCCTGCTCAGCATCCCTCATTTGGAACTCATCCTCACATTCCCATCGGGCCCAGCTCACTCTGGGACAGCACCCTATGGACCAGCACAGGCTCACACTGCCCGTGGGCACCACGCAGAAATCCCCCTCCCTGCTCCCCATCTTGGGCTCATGCCTACAGGAAGCATCGGGATCCTGGGAGCGGGACGTGGGCGACCCTCATTACAGAGCCGTGGTTTAATCCCAACTCCCCGGGCACTAATTTCCTCCCCTCCCTTTATCGCTTTCCCTGTTCCCCCCCCCCCCCCCTTCAATTAAGGGCTGGAAGTGTTTCAGGCTCTGGCAGCGAGCTCTGGACGTCGCTGTGAGCGATGGCTCCCGCGGGCTCCGTCCCGGTAATTTATGGGGCTGAGCTGCATAAATCACTGCAGCGAGCGGCTCCCAGACAGCTGCTCCCCCCCCCGGGGCCGGCCGGGACCCCCGCCTGCCCCAGCTACCTGCTGAGTGACGCCGAGCCCTTGGGGCAGCCACCAAGGTGTGTGTGGGAGAGGGGGGGGAATGGAAAACCCTTCACCTTTTCCACCCATTTTGGCAGCGATTCCCCCATCGCCGGCCTCTCCCAGCAGAGCAGGGGTGGATGGGTGCCCGCAGGGCATTGGGGCAGGTGGAGGCGGGGTGGAGCAATTGATATCCCCATTCCCATCATGCGGGGGAATCCCAAGTCCAAAAGCTGCTGGGGGTCCCCATGGATGAGGTTGGATGGGGCTTGGAGCAACCTGGTCTAGTGAAGGTGTCCCTGTGGCAGGGGGTTGGAGCCGGGTGAGCCCTACGGTCCCATTCCATGCCGGGATTCCTTGGTTCTACGACCTGCGGCTCACGCTGAGCCCTGCGGGATGGGAATGGCCGAGCTGCGGGGCTGCCGGCAGGGAATGGGAACGCGCAGAGGGGGGGGGGGGGGGGGGGAAGAAAAGGGGGCATTTTCGCCTCAATGTGCTGAGCAGATTGGAACCAGCTCTGGTTAAGTCATTGGCTCTGTTGGGAGGTCTGAGCTGGAGCGTCTCCCGCCCGTGCCCCCTCCCCACGATCAATCAAAGTTGCAGCAAATTAGCCCAGATGCTGGGAGATTCGGTTCAAATCCAGCTGTGGTTTGGATCGCGTTCGCATGCCTGGCTTCATGTGGGACCTGGGCTCTTGGACAGGATACAGCCCCCCGGTCTCTGCAGGGCCCTGTTTCCCAGCGCAGCCTCTCCCCAAAGCCCACACACATGTCTTCCATTACGGCGCGTTGGCCAGCCGGGCCGCATCCGGCACCGCCGGCAGCCTCAGCCCCCGCTGGCTCCTCACACTTCATTCTCCCCATGGAGCTGGGCTATGGAAGCCCCCCGGCCCCAGCACCGCGGCCCCTGTGTCCCCTCTGCCTGCGCTGCTGGGCTGAGGCCGTGCAGCTCGTGACAGCGCTGAGCTGGGGGTGCATGGGTGATGCCCACCCTGCTCATGGGATGCTCACACTGGGCTCCACCTGCTTAAAGCTGGACGGAGACACAGGGTGCTGCTGGGGTGCCCCCGCATGAGAGGATCCCTGCGGGGTGATGGGAAGGGTTGACCCCCTCTCTTGGCATGGGACAGCCCCTCCACCAGCCAGGCTGTGGTGGATGCCATTGGGTGGGCAAAGGGACCCCTTCTTTTGGGGTGATGCTCAGGTGAAGGGGGGGCCATGCTCCTGTGGAGTGCTGCTTGGTGGGGCAATGGGAGCCCAATGGGTATGTTGGGGAGGGGGGAAATGTTCGGTCGGACAAAGGTACCTACCCCACAGGGTGATATTTCATGTGGTGCTGGGGCCCTTTCTTGTGAGGGGACGTTCAGGTGCACAGGCTCACACAGTGACTGAGGTTGAGGACCTCAGGAGTTATCACCCAGCCCTCAGCTAAAGCTGCCCAGGACCTTGCCCAGATGCCTTTTGGCCATCCCCGAGGATGGTGACTTCACCACCGCCCTGGACAGCCTGTGCCAGTGCTCCCCTCATAGGGAAAGATGCTCAGTGCTGCCCAGTGAGGAGCTCCATGGGTCAGTCCTGGCACTGGGCACCACTGAGCTGAGCCTGGCTCCATCCCCCTGCACCCTCCCTCCAGGATGTACGTACGGGGACCCAGTGCCCTGAGCCTTCTCCGGGACGAGCAGCCCCAGCTCACCCATAGGAGAGATGCTTCAGTCCTTTGATCTTCATTGTGCTGCTTCACTGGGTCTGTCCACACCTCTTGTACTGGGGAGCCCAGGAGTGGCCTCCCCAGCGCTGAGCAGAAGGGAGGGATCCTCATCCTCATCCTCACCCTCGCCCTCCTGGCGCAGCCCATGGCACCGTTCGCCTCCTTTACCCCAAGGGCACGTTGCTGGCTCATGGTCACCAGAACCTCCGGGGTCTTTGCTGTGGCCTCTGGGATATCCTGACCCCTACGGCTTTGAACTTCCCCTTGTTGCACTGAACGAGGTCTCTGTCAGCTGGAGGGGGCAATGGAACCCCCTTCCTTATGGGGTGATACCTGATGGGGTGGTGGGACCCCTTCCCTGCTGGGTGATGTGCAGGTAGGGGAGGACCCCATCCCTGTGGGGTGATGCTTGGTGGGATGATGGGACCTCTTGCCTTATGAGTGATGGATCATGGGGCAGTGAGATCCCTTCCTTGTGGAATGATGCTCAAATTGGGTAGGAGCACTTCCAGGGGTGTAATACTTGGGGAGGGGGAAAGAGAGGTGATGAGACCCCCTTCTCTGAGGGGTAATGCTTTATGAGGCAATGGGACCCCTTCCTTGTGGGCAGTCAAACGAGGGCACCCATCCCTGCCAGGTGATGTTTCATGGAGCAATGGGACCCCTTCCCTGTGGGGTGCTGTCTGATAGGGTGATGAGACCCCTTCCCTGTGGGTCAATTGACTTCTGCTGTGGGACAATACTCAAATTGAGTGAGGAACACTTCCAGTGGGGTGGCATTTGGAGGGGGGAGAGGTGATGGGACCTTTTCTCTATGTGATGACACTTCATGGGGCAATGGGACCCCTTCCTTAAGGGGTGATACCTGACGGGGTGATGGGACCCCTTCCTTAAGGGGTGATACCTGGTGGGGTGATGGGACCCCTTCCTTAAGGGGTGATACCTGATGGGGTGATGGGACCCCTTCCTTAAGGGATGATACCTGATGGGGTGATGGGACCCCTTCCTTAAGGGATGATACCTGATGGGGTGATGGGACCCCTTCCTTAAGGGATGATACCTGATGAGGTGATGTGACTTCTTCCTTTTGGGGTGACGCTCAGTCAAACAGGGACACCCATGCCTGCCAGGTGATGTTTAATGGAGCAATGGGACCCTTTCCCTTGTGGGGTGCTGCTTGATGGGGTGATGGGACCCTTTCCTTGTGGGATAATACCTGATGGGCTGATGGGACCCCTTCCCTGCAAGCTGACAGGGAAGCGATGGTGCGATGCTTGCCGGGACGATGACCCCCCCCCCTTCCAAATACTTCTCAATACGATGCTGCCACCCGCCTCCCCTTTGGCCGGGGATGCTCAACCCCAAACAAGAACACGCATCCAGCCGGTATTCCCAAAGGAATGGGACTCCCTTCATTAGCCAGTCACGAGTGGGAAGCCCACGAGATGGCAGCAACGGGCCGCTCTCTGGGATGTGTGTGTGTGTGTCGTGTCCCCCCCCGCTTTCTCCATCACTCCCCCCCCCCAAGAGGCCGCTTTATTCCCCCTCCATCTCGCCCCGGTACCCCCGACGCGCACCCCGGTGCGCGTCGGGGGTACCGGGGCGAGATGGAGAGGGTATAAAGCGGCTTCGGACCCGGGGGGGGGGGACCCACACACACAACAGCGGAGCTACGCAGCCCGTTGCTGGTGGGCCGGCCCCAGTTGCTGACTAATCCCGGGGCTGAGTCACGGTTGCGGCGGGGAGCGCTGCGGCAGCGCACACCCCATCCCCTCCATCCCCTTCCCAAAGGGAGAACCCCTATGGGCATATGATATGGGGGAAAGGGGGGCAAAGGGGGACACCCTCTTAATATCCCCTTCATGGGGGGTTTAAGGAGTTTTGGGGGGTTCTAAGGGGGAAAGCACAGTGAGTTGATGGAGGATGAAGGATGCTGATGGGGTTTGGGGGGTGTGTGTGTCATTCCGTGAGTCGTTCTGTAGGTATTTGGGGGTGTATGTATGGGAAACGGGGGGGAGAGGGGGGGGTGGTCGTGGCCTGGGTCCCCATAGCAGCGTGCGGCCTTGCGCAGCGGCGGATGCTGGCGGGCGCGGATGCTGCTGTCAATGACAACGCCGCTGTTGCTGTGGAGACCGCTATGATGCTTCTCCAGAGCAGAGTGAGGTCAGACGGCTCCAGCAGGAATTGGGGAGGGGGTGTGTGGATGGATGCATAAGGTGGGGGGGGGGGGGGGGAAGGATGCCCCCATGGATACCCCCATTTTGATGGGGGGTGGTACTTGGGGTGATGGGGAGGGCAGAATTCACTCAGCCAGGAACCCACAACCCATCCGGCTCTGGGACAACGATGGGTTTGGGGGTCCCAGAGTCTGGTCAGATCCCACTGTGAGGGCCAGAGGACGACAAGGCAGACTGGTGCAGCAATGGGGTGCCCTCCCTCAGTACTCTAAACTCCCCCCCCCCCATCACTTTGTGCTGTTCCATCCTCCTGCAGGACACTGGGCTGGCACCCATGGGTGCTGGTGGCACTGGAGGGATGGGGATTCTGCCCAGGGGCAGGCTGGAGATGCTCACCAGGACATTGCCGTGGATGGGGTGTACAGGGGGCACCCCCATGCTTGTACCTGAGTGTGGGGACCCCTGAGGACTTGTGCAACCCCTTCCCACGATGGGGGTCTCCAGTAACCCCATCTCACCAACACCACAGTCACGCCACAAGGCCGGGATGGGGCCACGCTCCATCACAGTGGGGTGGTCAGGGAGCAGTGGGTGCTCTGGGTTCTTTTGGGTGCCCGGTTGGAGCCCTGAGGGTCCGGAGCAGGCGCTGCCCCACAGCGCAGCCCTCGGTGTGATGGGACCCTTTGCTTGTGCCTCGATGGGTGCACGGCCCCGAGCCTGGAGCAGGTGGAACGCGGCTGTGGGATGCTGGATGCTGAGCACCTCGAGGAGCCGGGGACCGGGGGGACCGAACGGATCAGGAGTGGGAGCCGGGGAAGCGGGGGGGGGTCTCGGTGGTCCCGGTGCATCCCGGCCCCCTGCCCGGCTCGGGGCCGCTCGTCCTCCCCCCGCGCCGATATAAATAGTAGCGTCTTCCCGTTCCCTAAATTTCCTCGCTGACGTAGCGCTCACGTCATTGTGTAGGTTGATGCTTTTCTATGAATGAGCCGAGATCCCCGTTACTACGAGCCCGATCCTATAAAAGCCCCGCGCGCTGCGGACAGCGCAGCACCGCCACCGGCGCCGTCCCCCCGCCGGGACCAGCAGCGGGGAACCGGGACCGGCCCCGGCCAAGCACCGGGGCCCGCAGGAGGTAAGGCACCGGCAGGGCTGGCCCGCAGGTAAGCAGGGACGGAGCCCGGTGCGGGAGCGGGAAGGGGCACCGGGAGCTGCACCTGCCCCCCCCCCGGGGATGGAGGAGGGGGGGGGGGGGGGGGGAAGGGGGGAGGCGGGGCGGGAGAACCGGGGGGGGGGGGGGGGGGGGGGGCTCTGCGGCGGGAGGCGCGGTACCGCCTGGCGCAGCCCCACGTGCGGGCCGGGGGGCGGTGGGGCCGAGGGGGGGGCGGAGCCGCCCCGGGGGGGAGCACGGCGGGACCCGATCGCCCGCACCTCGCCCCACGGAACGGGGTTGGGGGGGACGGGACGGGGAACCGCATCCGCGTGTGTGTGTGTGTGTGTGCGTCCCGCGCCGGTGGCACCGGCGCCTGCTTCCCCCCCCCGCCCCGAGCCTGTCCGGTCCATCCCGGACGGGCCCCCCCAGCCGCATCCCGCTGTCAGCCAGCAGCCCCCAAACCCCTCGGGTTCCCCCTCATCCCCTCCCGCTGCCAGCCCCGCAGCCCCGGGGGGGGGGGGGGGGGGATCGCCTTCATCCCGGTGGACGGGGGGGGGGGGCGTCGGAAGAGCGCGGAGACCCCCGTCGAGGAGAGCCCGAGTCAGCGCGTCGGCACCTTGGCTCTAGACTGCTTACTGCTGCGTAGGGACAGGACAGTAACAGTCTACAGTCATGGCTACTGAAGCATGACCCACCGCCGGCACCGGCCCCGGCCCCGCCGCAGCGCCGAAGGGGGGGGGAAATGAGCTGTCCGTGGTGCTGAGCCGTCGGGGAACGCTCCCCACCGCCGCGTTGTGTGTGTGTGTGGGGGGGGAAGGCAGAGGAAAGGGTTGAGGATGGGGGGGGGGGGTGTCCCGGTGCCCGCCTGACCCCGCTCTCTCTTTCCCCCCCTGCAGACACCCCACGGCGGACGCCCCCCCCCCTTCCTGCTGCAGCTCAGGTAGGGGGGGTCCCACCCGGCGGGGAGGGGAGGGGGCGGCGGGGAGGGAGATGTAGGGGGGGGTGTGGATGGTACCGACACTCCCCCCCCCCCCTTTAAGCACCGGACACCCCTCATCCCCCCACTTCGAGCCGCGGGGGGGGGGGGGGGGGGTGTCGGTCGCGCTCGCTGCGGTGGCGGGGCCGCCTCCTCGCCGTCGCCAAGGCACCGGCTCCGTGTGTGTGTGTCTGTGTGTGTGTCCTCCGCCCCCCCGACGCCGCCCCCCCCTTCCGACGCCGCCCGGGCGACCGTGGCTTTAGATTGTTACTGTGCCGCTGGGGGGGTAACAGTCTACAGCCATGGTCGCCGGGCCCGGCGGACTCGCACCGCGGGCAGCAGCGGCTCCCCCATCACCCTAAACACCCCCGACCACCAACACCACCTTTTAGCCCGTCGGGGGTACCGGAGAGCGTTAGGGTCCCGTCGGGGGCTGCCCGCCTCCCGGGGCAGTAGGAGCTCACATGCAGGATGCAGCTCACCGCACATCAACTCTTACTGTTCGGGGGGGCGGGCGCCGAGCGGCTCCTCCTCGGACAACGGGAACGGCGGGACCCCTCCGTGCACCGACAGCACTGTCCCTCCCCGGCCCCGCAGCCCCTCACCTGCCCGGAGCCGCCGCCCCATGTCCCGTCCGTGTCGCCGTCGGGGATGCCCGGGGAAGGGGGCAGCGGGGCCGTTCTCGGTAGCGGAGCTCGGGCCGGCGCGGCGGGGACTGAGCGGGGCCGGGCGGCGGCCGGGGGCGGGCGCAGGTTGCACAACCGGCCCGGCGCGGCCAGGAGATTCCTGAGCGGCGAAGTCAGAGCGGCCCGGCCTGCCCCGGCAGCGGGCACCGGGCCCTCGGCGGCCGGCGGCGACCGGTACCGGCCAGGCAGGGCCCCGCGCAGGGGCCACCGGGGACCCAGAGCCCCGGGAGATGGGGCTGGATGGGGAATGGTGACCATGGAGATGCTGGACGGGAGGGGGGGACAGGTCCCAGCCCCTCCCCACAAACAAGGACTTTTAATCCTAAGGGTGCTGCAACTCCAGCACGGGGGTTCCATAGGGGTTCCCCACGGGGTGCCCCCTAAGGCGGGGGTTGGCCTTGCCCATGCTCCCCTTTAGGAGCACCCATCAGCTCTGTCCTCACCTGGGGGGGGGGCACAGGCTAACGCTGGGGTCCCCAGGGCCATGGCACAGCAAGGGGGTACCACAGGCACTGGGTCTCTGCCGTGTCCTGCTCCATTCCCTAGCAGCGATTCCCTTTGCTCCCCGCTTTATCCCACTGCTGTGGATGGCAGCTGGCCACGTGCCACGCACCTCCAGGAAGGGGATTTTGGGGCAGCCCCACCACCGCTCAGGTAAAGTCACAACCAACTTGTGTTTAGCACAGCAAAAGTTGCTGCTGGCCACCAAAACCATTCCCTGCAGGGGCTGCGGCATCCAGGACCCTTCCATGGGTGATGGGACACATCCCATGGGCAGCACCGTGGCCCCTGGACCCCATGCTCCAGCCCTGGGAAGGCTCCGTCTGCGCTGTTGTTGTTTTGAAGGCCAAGTCTCTCCTGCTGACATCCCTGGAATCAAGTTCTGTTTCCAGAGTCCTTAAAAATATCCCGGATTTCTGACACTGGGATTTGTCTTCCAATGGTGCTTCCAAGCCGCCGGGCCCGCAGCCAGCCATCAGCACCGGGGGATGAAGGTTGTCCGGCTCCCGTGCTCCTCCTCAGCATGGAGACTCCCCAATTGCACACTGGGACAGTGCTCAGTGGGGTGCAAACCTCAGCCTGGCTCCCGGCAAGCATCCCTGTGCTGGGGTGGGATCGATTTTCCAGGGGGATATCCAGCAGCCGTGACCCTATGGAGCCCCACAGCTGATGATGGAGCTGCTACAAGTGTGTCCCGTCCCCCCCCCGGCTGGGAGCTCTCCGTGCATCCCTATGAGAGCCCCCGAAACCCAGCCTGTGAGCCGCTCCCAAGGGGGATCCACGTGGGAACGGTGGGGATCCGGGGTGGGTTGAGGGGTGCAGGAGAGGTGCTGCTGCCTCCCCCCGATGAAGGCAGGGTCGCTGCCCGCCCGCCGCACTCGCTGGTGTTGCCATCCCACAGCTCTTGGCGAAAGGAGCTTTTGTGATTCAGCCGTGTTTATCCCAGCCCCGCGGCCCGGCCCAGCGTGGGTTTCCATGGAAAACTTCCATCCAAAACAAGGAGAGAAGGAGCTACAGCGGGAGTGACTCAGCCACAACTGGAAGCTTCTGCGGGTGAAGCAAGACAAGGGGAAAGGAAGGGGGGGACTGGTCCCAAAGGCTTCGTCCCGCTCCCGGCAGCGGGTCCCAGGGATGGCCCCGGCTCTCTCCCGTTGGGGGGAGCTGTACTGTGTAACCATCCGTGGAGCACCCTCCTGGAGCACCCCACACCCCCCCCAACAGAGCCTCTTGTGGGGACAGGGGAGGAAGAGCATGAGATGAGTAAGGCTCAGACCCAGCAGGATCCGCACCCGGAGCCCACCGGGTGGGCAGCAGAGGAGGGCCTGAGTCAGCCACGGCACAGGGGAAGGGATGTGGGTGTCTGGGGGTGGCAGCAGCACTGGCGGCACATGCTGGGCTCCTCCTGGGCTGCTGGGAGAGGGCTGGGGGTGCTCTGGGGTAGGGAAGGACCCCACTTGGACACGGGTGACTCCCATAGCACCAGGCTGGGTAGCACTGGTGGCTGGCCCCAGGTTGGGGTTTGCTCTGTCACCCCCCCTTGCTCAGGGACCCCAACTGCAGCACAGTGTTTTGGGGGAAAACCCAGCTCCTCTGGGCCCTGTGGGGTGGGGGGAGAGGAAACCCCCGTAGGCTGAGAGGTGGGAGGACACCGGTCTCTTGCTTCCAGGCTCAACTGCATGGGGTAGCATGGACCCAGACCTGGATCTGGGACAGGGGCCAGCATGAAGGTGGAAAAAGAGGTATTCCCAAGGCAAATCCCTCTGGTGATAGACACAGCAGCCACTTCCCTCCTGCCATTGCACCAGAGGCCAAGCACCACCTTCCCCTGCTGCTCTCATGGGGGGGGGGTCACCTTTATTTGTCGCTATGAATTTCAAGGGGTACAGGAGCAGGTCCCGCAGCACCCCCGTCCCGCAGCACCCTCTGCCCCAGCTCCCCGCAGAGCCGGGCTCCGTCCCAAGAGCAGGGAGCTGCGGCGGGACCACGCCGGTGCGTGCCTGCGGGCCCGCAGTGCAGGCGCCGGGGCTGCAATGCCTCCGCCACGCCGCTGGGCAGGGAGAGCTCCGTGGTGATGGAAGAGCAACCACTGAGCTCTCTGCTGCCATCCTGCCTCCGCAGCACAGACACAGGCACAAGGTGCGTCTCTCCCCTGCCAAAAAGCGGCCTCTGGCACCCCCAGTACGGTAACCAAGGGGTAACAGACACCAGAGAGGTGACACAGTGCTGCGCTGGGAGGTGATGGAGCAGGCAGGCTCTGCCCGAGCCCCACATCCTCCTGCCACCACAGAACCAGCAACAAGGCAGAGGGCAAAACACATGCACGAGGACTTGCTTCTGCTTGGGATGGTTTTATCCCAGTGCAGCTCCCAGGCCCGTTCCTGGCTGAGCAAACACTGAAAGCGCTGCTGGTCCCTGTCCCGAAGCCTGCTCCTTCCACAGCATCCTCCATCCCTCGCAGTGCACACACCACACTGCACAAACAAGGGGCAAATGAAGAAGTTTCACCTAATTTTTCTCTTTTACCAAGTCCATTGCACTGTTCCCCCAATGAGAGCCGTGATTAGGAGCCCTGGGTATGGTACCTCTGGGCTGCAGAGAGCACCAGTCAAGCAGGACCCCTGAAATTATAATAATAAAAGATTTCCATGTTTCTGGCAAACACAGGAACCAAAAGCACAGCGACAAGTTCTTGTTCACAAAGGCACTTGGGACAGAGGATGATACAAAAGGTCCCAACACACCGAACCAGCAGGTATTTCAATCCTGAAAGGAACACCAGCCACACACGAGAGGCTTTACAGACCCAGACCAGCTGGAAGGTTGGCTTAAACTGATATTAAAGCACATGAACTTTTGGGGTAAGAGCTGCAGAAGCCGGGTGCGCTGCAGACCTCTGCTGGGGGACCCTGACTTTGAACACCTATTTAAGTGTCAGAGCACCTCGCACAGGGTCACCCTCCTGTCCTCAACCCCATCGTACCCACACACTCGTATCTATAACATGCCTGCAACAGGGAGATGACAAAGGGCCATTCAGCCTGGACGAACACTGCAGAGCAGCAGGGAGGTGTCAAGAGCTCTTTGGCCCCTCTGGGGGTCACAAACACGGTGCTCTGTCACCACCCCACGGCTCGCTACAGCACCGTTTATTACAGAGCCTGTCATCAAACCGTCCCAGCCTCCAAGGGCTCAGCCTGTCCCTGTGCAGGGCAGAATCGGTCCAAGAAGTCCAGGTACGCCTTCCTCTGTGCTGCAGCCGCAGGGACAAAGTGCCCGCCGGGGTGGCTGAGGACAACAGGCTCCACAAAGCACTGCGCCAGCTCCCTGCTGAGAGAGGCCGCGATGACAGCATCGGTGTCCCCCACAACGTGCAGCGTGGGCAGGGCGATGGGCTCCCGGTAGAAGTGCCCGTGGGCCGGGGCTCTGCTGGCAAAGCCGGCCACCAGGATGGCGAAACCCACCGGGAAGCGGGGATCGCCGCGGGCCCGCAGCGCGCACACCATAGCGGCCAGCGCCGCGCCCTGGCTGAAGCCCAGCAGCCCGTCAATGGGCCCGTGCTCCGCCAGCGCCGCCGCCACGGCCGACAGCGATTCCTCCAGCCCCGCCGGCTCCGCCGCCGCTTCCGCCGCCTCAAAGGTACCAGGCCCGGAGAACCACCAGCCGCGGGGGGGGTCGTCGTTGCCGTCCTCACCGCCGCCGGGCACGGTGTGCGGCGCGCTGACCGGCACCAGCTCGGCGCGGCCCCGCAGGGCCTTGCGCAGCGCCCCGGTGCGCTGCCGGAACCGCGGCCCGCTCTGCCGGTACCCGTGCAGCGCCAGCAGCCGCAGCGGAGCCCGCTCCGACATGGCTCCCGTGGCCGCCGGAAGCCAACTGAGACACTTCCGGCAGCTTCCGTCCCTTTTCCCGCCGAAACGCTTCGCGCTCATTGGACGGCGCGGGGGAAGAGGGCGCCCCCTACTGGTGGGAGGTCGCGGAGCCAAGAAGGATGCCGCGGGAGCGGCGGGATGGGACCTCCGGTGGGGCGGGACGGGACCCCCGGTGGGGCGGGACGGGACCTCCGGTGGGGCGGGACGGGACCCCCGGTGGGACGGGACGGGACCTCCGGTGGGGCCGTGCAGGAAGGCTCGTCCATCGTACTGTCATCCAGTCAAAGTATGGGGTGCACCCCATCCATGCAGGTGCTGGTACCGGCAGCCCCCGGTGGTGCTTACCGTCGAGGAGGGGGGAACAATGGTGCTGCCCGCTGTGCCTGTGCCGGGTCCGGGAGCATGGCGACAGAGGACTGGGGTGCAGGCTGTGCTCAGGAGGTTGCTGGGGTGCTGATGCTCTGCCCATCCTTACTGGTGCTCTGCCCATCCTTACTGGTGCTCTGCCCATCCTTACTGGTGCTCTGCCTGTCCTTACTGGTGCTCTGCCCGTCCTCCACTGGGCTGGGGGGCACGGGTGGCTTCCCCTGCAGCAGAGAGAAGGGAGTCAGAACCGGGTCCCAACCTTGACCTGAGCCGTGATGAGCCTGCCTGTGCTCAGCCCACAGCACCCCATAGGGCACGACTGGGGGGATCCCCCCCCTCCTGGGGAGCCGTGGAGCCAGATGGGTGCTCACCCCGGTAAGGACCGGGGGAAAGACTCGAGGTCCCCTCCTCTCCACCGGGCTGGCACCGGCCCCGTTACTGTTCACCCCGAAGGAAGCCACAGGGTGGCGCTTTTGGCACATGGCACCGGGCACCGCATACACCGGGTACCGCATACACCGTATGGCACCGTGTACCGTACGTTCAACCCGTGCCAATGCTCCCAACGCCCGTCCCTTCCACCCCACAAGGCCACCAAGAGGCAAAGAGATGCAAGAGAGATGGCAAAGGGATGGAGAGGGGAGCTGGTGGCACCATGCTGCCCACCTGGGCCACCCTGCCGCGGTGCAGGGGCTGTGTGCCGGCATGGTTCACCGTCCACGGCCCCAGGGACTGGCTGGCATAGAAGTCCATGGGGTAAGGTTGCTGCCACTCGATGTCCTGGAGAGCCACCATGGCCTGTGGAGGGGACAGGAAGAGTCCAGGAGAGGTCCCAGCCTGGTGTGCTCAGCAGGGCACTGCTGCAGTGAAGCTTGTGGCACAGGGAATCCCACTGGTTTCACATGAGATTGGGAATCCCAGTGGCACAGCCCGGTTTGGGGGTCCTCACCTCATAGGGTGTCAGCAGGGGCTTGCTGAAGGCTTCTCCCCAGTCGATGGACAGGCGGGGACAGGCTACCTGCACCCACCTGGAAAGGAAACGCATGGTGATAAATAGGGATGAGGATTTTGGGATGAAGAAGCCACAAAGTCTTGCAGCAGCCCCCTGGAAGGAAGCTGAGGCAGAGCCACCCTGCCAAGGACAACCATATCCTCTCCTTGCATAGGAAGGACAAGGGTGCACAGCGCCAGCAGGGCACCTTCCAATGGGAATCAGAGGCCTGGACAGCGATGAGGCACCCTGGGGACCCCAGCAGAAGGGAGTTTGAGGGGGGCTCAGCAGCACTCACGCATCCACATCAGGGAAGAGCTGCAGCTTGCTGGGGAAGATCTCAGACAGCAGCACCCTTACGAAGGGCCGACCCAGGGCATGGAGACGCGATTCCAGGTGCTGCAGGAGGGAAAAAGGCACCACAGGGTTAGCAGAGCCCAGAGAAATGTCCCTGGCAAGCCCCCTACGGCCCCTTTTCCTGGCCATCAGACCCTCTGTGTGTCCCAACTCTGCCCCACAGCCTCATCCCCACGGCAGTGGCAAGGCACACGCAGCGACAGGGATGGTGGCCGTGGCTCCAGCTCCATCCCAGCTCTCCCCAGCGCGTGCCTCAGCCTAATGAAGTAATTACAGCTCAATGACAACAATCTGTTCTCGTTAGCGGCTGCCTTCCCTGGGCCGACCGCCTGCTGCGGGCTGCCTGCGGCCAGGAGCTACGGGAGGAGGAGGAGGATGGCCCAGGAGGGGCCAGGGACGGACGTCCTTGTCCTCCGGAGCTGGCACTATCCAACCCTGTGCCCAGCCAGCCCCTGCCATGCCTGTGTCCTGCTGCTGCAGAACAGAAGCTGCTGGGCCCTCCCCACTCAGTTCTGCCCGCTGGTTCCTCCTGCACTGCCCCAAATCTCACCTGCAGCTCCCCAAAACCTTGGGCTCAGGGCACCCCGCTCCCATGGGGCTGAACTCCCCTCGCCTGGCCAGGGTGCAGGAAGTGTCAGTGCGATGGCTGAGCAGGGATAGTGAACCCTCTTGGAAGTTCATCCAATTAAAGCAAAGCCAGGGAATTAATTGCCAAGCTGCCCATGCAGGGGGGTCTTCAGGGCTGGCCAGCTCTCCCCAGCAAGGGGCAGGTTTAACAAGGCCTTCATCAGCTGCTAATTGCCCTGCCTGCTCAGCTAAGCCTAGAGGCCAGTGGCAAGCAGTGGGCTGCCAGGTCTACCCTCACCCCAACAGCGAGGCCAGCGCCAGTGGTACCATTCTTTCCCCTTCCCAGGGGCAGTGCCCAGTGTCCACGGGGAAGGCGCTGGTACCTGCAGGATGCTGGGGGAGCCCTGTCGCCCCAACGTGCCCAAGATGAGCCCCCAGGAGCGGGCAGTGGCAGCGGTGCGGATGGCGTCCTGCCGGGCACGGTGCATGCGCTCGTGGCTGTAGTGCTCCTGGGAGAACACCTTGCTGTAGGGATCATACCTGCAAAGCAGAGCCCATCACCGACCCCTTCCCTCCATGCGGGCCCCAAATTATACCCTCCCCTCATTAGCACTAATTGCCTCCCAGGGCATCCCTCCCTTTGGCTGCAGAAGAGCCCAGCCAGCTCACTCAGGGTACAGAGAAGGGGACAAGGCGAGTGTCCCACCTCAGCCCCCCAACGTGGCAGAGCCTGAGCTCCACACTCAGCTCCGTGCAGCGCTCCCCCTCATCCCAGCTCATCAATTATGAAGAAATCTTTGATTTGTTGCTTTGTTTGACGAGGAGAATTTTAATCAAATCCCACTCGGGTTTCGGCAGCTTCCCCAAGCGCCATAAACCTGACGCGCGCCTCCCGTTAGTAACAAACGACCTACTAGGAAATTCAGATTTCACCAAATGGCCCCAGCCTTTCACTCTTGATATTTCATCTGCTTTCAGCAGCCTCATCATCGCACTTTATGGCCTCTGCCTGCAGCAGCCAGGGCTTTAATGGCTGCACCTCCACGAGCTTTCACAGGTACTTGTCAAAATGTTTATATTCAGGCGGAGTAAATGGCTGGTGTTCATCACCCCCTGCACCTCTTCACCCCTCACCTGCCTGTGCCCCTGCCTGCAGCTCAGCCCTCAGGTTTGGGGTGCTTGGGGGGGGGGGATGGCGGGGAGAACCGGTCCCTGGCATGCTGGGGAAGCTGGGATGCTCCTCACTCTGGGGACCAGAGTGGTACCCGTGGGCTGTGCGTACCTGTAGGCAGGTATCCCGGGGTTGGCAATCATGATGGACTCCAGGTGGAAGCGCCCGTCGCCCAAATACCTGCCGAGAGGGAAGGAAAAGCTATGGCACACATTAAACAGCAGCCCCCATCCATGGGCCTGCTGGTTTCCTAAGCCACAGTGTGTGGAGATGCTGGGAATGCAAGCTCCCGCACTGGGATGCAGGGCAGTGGGCAAAGCTCCCCATCTCCATGCAGCCCTCTGGCGGGCTGGGGTGGGAGAAATGAAGAGGGATGCTCCTGGTGGCCAGGAGCTGCTCCATCTCAATGCCTGCTTCCAGATGTTGCTGCTTCCATTTCTAATCAGATTTCAAGTCAGCAATTACATTTCAAAGCCTTTCATTCAGCTGCCCTAATGGAGTGAGGGCTTGGAAAATGAATTCAGACGTAAAACTTGACTAGATTTTGCCCTTAATTGGAGAATGACATTTTGGGAGATCAAAGCTAATTTGTCTGCAAAAGTTAGCCCCAGAGACATGGGGGGAAGAAGAAAATAACAACATGGGGAGGATGCAGGTACAGCAGATGCGTGCACTTGAGCACCACAGCTCCATCGGCACTGGGAACAGCCCACCCTTACCAAAGCAGTGCCAGCCCTGCCTGCTCTGACACCCCTGGGAGACAGGGAAAGCAGCACCTCTCCCTTGCCACTGGTGTGGCTCAGGGTGAAGCCAAAGACCCCCCCGATCCCATGCCCAGCAATCCTAAATCCCATCTCCCACACTGCCATGCCTGGGAATGCACCAGCACAGCATTCCCAAACCCACACCTGGGCTCCCCGGCTCCCCCCAAGGGTGGGGTCCTTGTGTTTATTTATTCTGGAGCACACTGTATTCACAGTACATTAAGCATTTCCATTACCTAAAATAATTAGGTGATAGGAAGCGAAGTGCTCCCTCTAATTTGCTGTCCTTAAATAAAATTAATGTTGCCGTGATGTTGGGCCCCGGCCATTTGTCTTTTCCAATTATCCACCTGCCCTTCCATCTATTATCTATTCTGATATACGACTCAATTATTTCCTCCGTGCTAGGAGCACACACCACTCCGAGCAGCACAGGGAGATGGAGGGGGCCCATCCATGCCCATGGATGTCCCCCCCCCCTCGACTCACTCCATGCCCAGGCAGGGGGTACAGGCAGGAGGAGCCTGGAGGACCTCAGGTACTTACACAATGGCATCTGTATCCTGGGCAAGCCATGGTGATGTGCAGCCCAAAATCTCCCCTGGGGACAGCGGCTTGCACTGGGGCACACACACCTTGTACTGGGAGCGCAGCTCCTGCGCTGCTGCCTATGGGAGACGTGGGGTTAGCAAAGGGCAGACCACGGCATCGAGTGTGGCTGAGGCTGGTGATCCTTGGCAGTGTTGGGGACACCCCAGCCCTGGCAGTCGCAGTTGTTGTGCCTGAGCACAACGGCAGTGGAGGGGAACCGCTCTGCTCGGGGCAGCACCCGGCTGGGTAATGGTCCTGCCCAGCCAAAACGCTCAGCAAGGCTTAGCCAACATATCAATTAAAAGACAAGAGAACATGCTCAACGCTTCAGTAGCCCCGTGTTTAGATAGACATGGCTCAGGAGGCTCATTCATCTCCTCCCGTCCTGCCCAGCTGGCTATTCAGGGGCAGACAGACAGACCCTCCGGAGCTTCCCCTGCCGCTGCCGGCACTGCATCAAAATGCCAAGTGCTCCACTGCCTGCCCTGACATTTACAGAGCAGCTCCCGGGGGAGGCAGGGAGGGTGCCGCCATGAAACATTGATCAGAGTTATTATAAAGTACTTGATCAACATTACAGCAGCAGCATATTATGGCAGCGACTCGACAGAGGGGAACCGGCACCACCAGCACCCCGGGGCAGCCGCTCCAGCCACAGAAACAGAGCAGGGTCGAGGTGGAGGAAGACACGAGCATCATCCTGCACTGCCCGGGTGCCCCCATCTCACCTGCACTGTGGAGACAAACTGGATGGTGCTGACGAGGGCCAGGGAGGTGCCCGCTGGGAAGTTGAAGCGAATGGTCTCAAGGAAATGGGCTGTGTCGATCTTGATGTCCACGAACACGTAGAGCATCTTCAGCCCCTGCGTGGTGTCAATGGGAACTGGTGAGAGGAAGAGAAAGGGTGCGAGTGTGGGGTACACCCAGGGTCCTGGTGAGCCCCTGGCTGCTGCTGTCTGCAGCTGGGGGGATAAAGCACGTTCGTGGGGCTCCCTGTGCCCTGACTTCCCCAGGGTGCTCTGTGCCACCCCTCTGCCCCTGCTGACACCCCAGGCAGAGCGTGCAGATGGGAGCCATGGGGAGCACCTGCTCGTTTCTCTCCTGGATAATGGCAGCCTGGGGAATCAATGAACACAAATCTAATTACCCCCGGTGCTAAGAAGCCTCTGTCACCACGATTAAGTGAATAATTAAAGTACACAGAGTCCACATCGATCCACGGCTCCGCGTTCACTTCCCATTTTGGCGCTCTTCGCCTGATCACAATTAAGTGCAAATTACTCCCTCCCGCGGGGCACGCGGGGCCGGGAGGGAGAGGGCAAGCACCCGTGTGCTGCATGGGGGCACGTCCCACCAGCGGTGACAGCAGCACCATGGGCAGCCCAAAAGGAGCCCAGCACCCTGGGACACATTCAGCCCTGGGCAGGCAAGGACCACGGAGCCATAAGCAGCGGATAGTGGCTGAGCTGGCGACAGGAGCAGTTCCAGATGTGATTCCCGTCTTCTGGAACAGCTCAGCTCTTGCCCAGGCACACTCCTAAGCACCATCATATAGGGTCCCTCTCCACTGTTCATTCATGAAGAGCAGGCCACAAACTAGAGGGTTTATAGTCCCTGTTCCAGTGGTGCCCGTAACCCGCCTTCCATAACAAAGCACTCAGCACAGATATTTATCACTGCAAATGCTCACGCCGACAAAGCTTTTAGGACAGAGTTCTCAGCTGGGGAGTCTGTATTTCACCCAGAGCCTGGTGTGATTCTTCAAACCCATTTATACGGCCCCATAAACGTCCAGAAGGGCTGCCAGGTGCCGGGAGCGCGGCGGCGGCAGCAGGGACGCACTCTCCTGCTGCTCGCTATGACAATTCTGCAGATCCACCTTAAAACCCAGAGTGCCTTATTGTTATTTTTGGGCTGATTCCATCCTGGGTGGACTTCAAAGTTAGCAGCATCTGGGACAGCAGCACAGTTTCCATGGCAACTGGATCCAGAGTACTGTCCGCCTGGGGAGCACATAGCCTCCTCCTCCCTTCCCCGCCCAGCCTGCGCTGCACCCGCAAAGCTGCCTTCCCCAGCTCGGGATGAGCGGGATCCCCAGCACATTGCTCTCCTTTATCATCATTCCCAACATCCCCCAAAGCCCAGAGCAGCCCCCCAAAAACCCATCCTGAGCGAGCAGGGTCCTGCCAAGCCATGGCCTCGCCGCTCTGCTCTTGGGCACGGCGCCGCGATGCGCGCGCTGCGTCGGCGCACGGCTGAGCACACCGAGCCCTGCTGCCCCCCAAATCCTGCCCGCAGGCAGCCACCCAGCCAGCATGGCCCCATCCAGAGCCAGCAAGCAAGGCTGGAGAACAGAAATCCCTTTGGGAAGGGATTAGCCCTTGGCACCACATCCCCGAGCTGGCGCTGAGCAGGGCGGGGAGCGGCTCTGCGCTGCACGGTGGCAGCCTCTGCAGTGCCACCACGCATGGCTGCCTCAGCACAGCCCCAGGGCGAGTGTCACCTACTCAAGCAGCTGTGTCCATAGTGCACCAAGAAGTCAGCACCCAGGGCCCGCGCTGTGTAGTCATCCACGCAGCACGCACCATAGGTCACGTCGCCCATCACCACCGCCTCAGCGTCGGTGAACCTGCGGGGAGGAACAACGGTGAGGGAGGGTGCGGGACCGCAGAACCACGTCCTGCCCCACAGCGGGCATCGCTACCATGGTGGGGGGGGGACACCCCGCGCTGCCGTCGAGCCGAAGAGGACAAGCACTGGCTACTCTCTGAGATGTCAACATGATTAAGCTGGAGAGCCGTAATCCGCCTCTTCAATTGGGTAAAGCTGTTTGCAATTCAGCGGATTATCTGCTCATCAAACAATACGCTGCCAGCTTCCTAATGCTCCAGCGGGGAGAGGAGCACAGGGAGACCCGGCGCAGCGCGGTGCCACCGCTCCCACCAGCCAGCCCTGGGGACCAGAGCCACTGGGATGGGCCAGAAGAGTCACACAACCAGGCTGGCTGAGCCCCCAGCCCCCTGTATCCTAACTTGTGCTTGGCTACATCACCCATGGGTGCCAGTTTGGCCAAGCTGGGTGCTCTCCAGGACCAGCTACAGTGCTTAGCTGGCACTTGGCAAGGAAAAGCACTGAATGAAGCTGGCGCTGTTCCCCTATCCCAGCTCCAACATCCCGGTGCTCCAGTCTGAGCCCACTTGGCAACCGCTGGCTGGTTGAGGGGCACGAGGTGGCAAAGCTGAGGCTCTGGCATGATTTAAAGGTGCCACCTTTGTGGGTATTTTACGGCACCATTTGGGGGGATTATTAGCTTGGCTGCCTTCCCAGGGAGCTGCCGTGGCACTTCACGGATGAAAGCAGGTATTGCGATGACAAAGCCCTGAGCCTGAAGGGGCTGCTTAAAGCAGATGCTAATTCCTTATTTACTCCGAGGTCACACCAGAGGCTGTAGCTCGATGCCAGTGGAGTCCCCCTTGACACTGACGTGGGGCTGGGGTGAAGAGGCCACGCCAGGGGAGGAGAACACCCTGGTACAGCATCACCCCGCAGCAGCACCCGGTGCTGGCTGGGGACCAGGGTCCCGCACGTTCCCCCCTTCGAGCGCCACGCTGGGAGCGTTAACGTCGGTGGCAAGAATAGAAATGGTGGGCAGAGCTGGGCAGATGGCAGAAGGTGGAGAAATGGTGGAGCGTGCTGAATATTAACAGCTCCGGCCCATCCGTCAGCGCCCGGGGAGGGGAACAAGGGAGTAGTTCCACTGGAAGCACCCCCGGAGAGAGGGCAAAGCCATCCCCACCTCCCACGTACAGCCTGAGCATCTCCCGCTCCCTGCAACGTCCCAAGAGCTGAGGACACAGCTGGGCACTGTCAGGAGATGGAGCAGATCCAGCCAGCACCCAAACCCCATGGTCCCTCACCTCTGGCAATGAGAGGACGGCTCCTCCGCTCCTGCACGGCCACGCTGCGTGGCTGGGGGCTGCTAGGAAGGTTCGAGAAGGCTCTTCCCCACCCCGCCTTGAGCCCCCAGCCCCCTTCCCTAATGAGAGGTGATGAGATGAACATGAATCAGACTCCACACATCTCAGCAAAAGTGGAAAATTATTCAGCTCCTTAAGATTCAGGACGGGGAGGTCTGACTCAGAGCAGCAGCCAGCGCCGCTTAATTTTTTATAGATTAAAATGTATGCAAATTGGCCCAAACCCCAGAGAAAGTCCCTGGGGGTGAAAAGCAAGAAAGTGAAATAGCAACAGTGGAAGGAGGAGGGCAAAGGCACCCGTGGCCCCTGCCCAGCGTGTGGGGCTGCAGCCGGCATCCCATGGCCACCAGCCCGCAGGCAGGGAGAGATGAGGCTGAGCCCTGCCCTGGCCGGTGCAGGGAGCAGAGCCACGGCTGAGCATGAAGGGAAGGGGCCATGGGATGATGCTTGGTGAGGATGGAGCCCAGTGGTGCTGCCATTGTGGCTGGTGAGGCTGGAAGGGTGCCCAGAAGCAGCCCAAAGGCACCAGGATGGGACAGACCGGGGTCACCCGCGCTGGCTGGGCTGGCTGCTGGAGCGGAGCAGCAATCATCCCTTGAGGCAAATCAAAGGCAAGCGCGGGGGCCTCCCCTTGATGTTTTAATCAGTTCAGTGTCGCCGGAGCCTTTCATCAAACTACAGAGGAAGGAAACATCAATTAGCAGCAACCTGCCTGCGATGCGGGTCAGGGAGCTGCGCACCAACCAGGCCGGACCGGGATGCAGGAGAGCTGCGGTCACAGGAGCATCCTTGAGGGTGTTTTGTGTCCCTGCGACTCGTGACAGCCATGGAGAGGTCCCGGCAGCGTGCTGGCAGGAGGACACGGTGACAGGGCTGTCCCCACTCAGCACCGAGCTGCTCACTACAGCTGGGAGCTCATGAATATTGAACACACGGGGAGGTTATTCATCTTTTACGTCCCGCAAAGCTCGGCTCATTCTGAGAAACCACCCGGCCTTAGCATTTTTCTCATCTCCCCCTAATTCATTGCCTCCTCTTTTAAACAGATGGCTCCCAAAATCCCATTTATAAAGCACCATGCTCAGTGCTGGCAGGATGAGTGCCTGCCCGGCCCCGATCCCAGGCCACTGGGATCCCCAAACCCTTCCAGCCCCACTCTCCCCTGGCCAACGCAGAATGGAAGCAACAACAACGCAGGGACAAGGTGGGAGCTAGAGACAGCAGATACAGGGCCAGCATGTGCCCAAGCATGGGGCAAGCCAGTCCCCATCACCTGAGTGCAGATGCCAGGCTGGAGCAGGACTGATTTATCCCAGCTCCTAGACAAATAAATGGGAGTGTTTGGTGCTGGCAGGAGCGTGGGGTCCCCTGACACCAGAGCAGTGTGCGAATGATACCGTGCTGCTCCTCACTCTGTGAAGCTGCGCTGCTCTCCCCATCAGAGAGAAGTCCTCAGCTCTGGCACATCCATCGTGCCTGGTGCCACCAGCCCTTGGTGGGGACTGGGATGAGTGCAGCCAGCCCGGGGGGATGGAGCTGGGGCTCCTGTGTGCTCTGCTGGGACAGGGACACGGAGTGGGCTGCTCCTTGGATCACAGCCACCTGCCTCATCTGCATGTGGCTCTTTACAGCACAGTCACACTGTGGCGCGTTGTCACCTCCCTGCCTGGGGATAATGCCCTGCAAATACCCCATGCCCTGTCCCCTGGGGTAAAGGCAGAGCCTCACCGTCACCCCACCACCCTACACCCACTGCAGCACCCAAACCCAGCCCATGGCAGTGGCTGCTGCTCTCCGGGCGCAGGGGGCTGAGCGCAGCCCCGGCTGAGAACAATGCGTGTAATTAGTGGAGAAGCCACCAAGCCCCATTACCAGACTCCCAACTTCATTAGCACAGGAAGACTGCACCTAATTAAAATAATGAGTTTGCAATTTTCCTGCAAATGGCGCTGGAAGAGCCCTGCTGCAGCCGGGCAATCCCTGCTGCCGGGTCAGGACAGGGAAAGGTGCAGCACCCACCTCCATCTCCCTCAGGACCTCCTTTGTCCTCACAGGAGGTGCCAGGGACAGCCCCGTTATCCCAAAGGACATGTCCTGGGGCTACCCCGGCTTTGCTGGCCCTTTAGGGAACAAAGTAAGGCAAACCAGGCACGGTTCATAGCATGGCAGAGCCACCATGACCATGCAGCACACAGGTGCCTGTCCCCTCTCCTCCAGGGCCAGGCCATAGCATTGCCCGTTGGTGTCAGCTCCATGGGGACACGAGGAGGCGGCATGGGGCGCACGGTGGTGGGTACCACACCACAACAGGCATATCACAGCCCTGGGAGGTGACAGCAATATAGGCTCCACACACTCCCCCCTGCCACGTCCCCCCCACACCATCATCACCCGGGCTGAGGTTTTAAACATCTCCAATGAAGTGAGAACTTCATTCTCCCTAATGATGCTGTTGTGCGGTTAATGATGGTGATTAAATTCCCCTGCACAGCGGTGCAGCACCCGCTGCCAGCACCTCCAGCTTGCGCCTGGAGGACAAGGGGAGAAGGGAAAGCAGCGCTGGCCGGCCCACCTCCGTCTCTGTGCAGCTGGGGCTGGATCCTGACTTGGGTTAGTGCCCCAGGATGGCCCTTTGGGACCTCTCAGTGATGCTGCCAGCTTCACCGCGCTGCTCAGTGGCACTGGGGACCAGCCATAAGGGGCTATTTTGTCCTTGTTGTCACAACCACTGGCCATAGTGGGGCACTTAAACCGATGTCAAAGCTGCTGGATTGTCTGCATGGACGTTTAACACTATACAGATCAACCAGAGATGATTCAAGACCCCCATCACTCTGAAACATCCCTGTACACCGTGGCACCACGGGCACCAGGATGACCTGTGCGCTCCCAGCACCGCCTCACAGAGACACCCAAAAGCCATCAGGTCATTAGGAGGTGCTAAGGCTGCGACAAGGGCAGCCTCTGTGGACAGCAGAACAACCCCTGGTCCCCTCCACCATTGCCCATCCCTACTGACTGCTTAGCAGGAGCCACTCACCCCGTTGTGGCACAGGCAGACAGAGGGATTAGCAGCCGTGAAGCCCAAGAGCTGACGTTAAACACGGCATCAAAACCCCACCTGATCCTTCCTGGGGTGGCGAGAGGAGGGGTCCCCTCCTTGCTGCACAGACCCCCATGGAGCTGGAGGTGAGGGGGGGGCACCGCTGCCACCTCCTCAGCACGACAACGGCTGGGCTGGGGGGCTGCCCCCCTCCCGGAGCCGCAGTCCAAGCTTCCCCCCCCCTCCCACCCCACGCTCCTCTCCCTGCTGCCGCCCCCCAGCACGAGTTACCCTGCGCCGGATTGCATCAGCCGTGACAAACGGAGCCGATTTGGAAGGTGCTGCCAGAGCGTCGTGATGCATTTTTGGCAGCCCACCGCCCCACCACCAGCTCAGCAGACCCCGGCCCTGCCGCCCCCCCCCCCCCCCGCAGACAGCTGCTCCCCCCAGTGTGGGTTCGGTAATGACAAAGCCATTAACGCTAATTAAGCGGGCTTCACACACCGGTCAATGCTGTGAGCGCCTCTTGCCTTCAAAGACTCCTTTCCAGAGCAGTGACACGGTGACACTCCAGCTACATCTTCATCCCCGCAGCCCCTCGGGGCTTGGCAAGTGCAATGCTGGGAAGACCAGACAAGATGCTGGGGGGGGGGGGGTGGGGGTGTCCTCCGGGGGGGCTGCTGATTTCCACATGGCAGTGAGGGACATGGTGACACTGCCATCCCCCTGCACAGGGACATATGGACCCACAGCACCGCATCCTCCCTAAGCCACCGGTGCTGCAGCGCAGCGAGGCCAGGTCCTCGCGCTCCAGCACCACAGGGTCATGGCACAGATAGTGTATTGAAAGGCAGCTCCAGCAGAAGGGATAAATATTCCTTCTGAGCAGCAGCAGACACAGCGCCAGTCGAGCTGGAACACCCAGGGATGGGCACTGTGGTCCCAGCCCCACGCTCGGCTCTGCAGCCACTACCGGGGCACACAACAGAGGAGGAGCTCACTGGCATCCCCAAGCCCCAAATCCCACAACGAGGAGGGAGCAGAAGGCTGCAGGGATGAGCTGGGAGAAGGGCTGCATTGAGCAATGCCCCCCTTGTGGGCACAGGTATCCCTGGCACGCTCAGTCCTCCATCCCCTCTATCCCCAGTGGGAAGGGAACATGCACACACCCCCCCGCCCAGGGGTGACAGCACCCCAAGCTCCCATCCCCAGCCTGACTGCATGTGGATTCCTGTCACATCAGAGGCTCGTCCAGCCCCACTGCCAGGTGAGGAGGGGGTGAGGAGGGCCAGCAGGAGCAGCGGAGCCATGATTCCACATCAATGCCCGTGATGAATATTAATAGCAGGAGGAGGCAGCGCTAAGGAGGCCACCTGACGATTCACACCTCAACTACAGCCATGCAACCGGGTCCCAAACGTGTTCCCAAGGGAGCAGGGACAGGGCTGGGCTCATCCTGCCCATGGCCACAATCCTCCAGCACCCACTGCTGGTACCCAGCATGGCCACATCCACAGGCAGAATGAGGCACCCACTGCTCCCAGCAAGGCACTGGGGTGCTGCACAGTGGGAGCGAGGCAAGGACATGGCCTTGAAGCCATCTCAATCCCAACCACCAACCCGTAGGTGTTGCCACGTCCCCTCTCTCGGCTGGGCACCTCTACCCATGCAGCACCCATCTCCATCCACAACCTCTCACCCTGGCAGCCAGCACCCCCCCGGAGCACCCCCAGTACAGAGGGTGAGTCCAGCACCCTGCATCCACTGGGATGTGGGGCTTAAGGTTTCATTCAGATAAAAGAAACCCCTTAATCCGCTGCCTTTGAAGTCGGAGACATGAAAGCGGCTGGGTGCCAAAGCCGGAGAGGAGGCAGCTCCACTTAAAGGGACAAGCCCACACGGAGCTGCCCACACTCGCACCCATCCCCTGCCCCCCCCAGCACCCATCCCCTGCCCGCACCCACCTTCCCCCTGCTCCCTCGCCCAGCCCGAGCGTGGGGCTGCCATGATCCTGCGGGGGAAAACGATGGCAAAGCAGGGACAAAGCCATAGGCACGGCCCCCTTCCCACCCGGCACGGCTCCAGCTGCTCGGCTGGCGGCAGCAAGGAGGCAGCTCGCTAATGAGAGCTTCGACCCCGATGGCAGATGGGGCAGAGGGTGCTGTTAGCACCGCTTCACTGGGTAAAACCAGGGAGGGGCTGGGGAGGCAGCAGGGAAGGGACATTACAGCCAGCTCCTCTCCGGTTTCACCTCCCAAGTGGCATTGAGAATGAAGAAAGGAGCCACTTGGCGGGGGCTGCTTACAGACCCCCCCCCCCGCTCTGGGCCACCACCATGGCCTCAGGCCTTCCCTGAGAGCAGCAGGGATGGGATGGTGGCACTAGGAAGGACAGGAGACGTGCGCAGCAGCGGTGGCCCCGCTGCCCTCCCTCCCGTCGCTGGCGTCAGGCGGTTGTTAACACGGCTGCTCCCCGGCTCCAGCACCAACCCTGAGCTTGTCCCAGCTCCCAGCACAGCAGCGAGGACCAGGCTGGCACCCTGCCCGTCCCTTGTCCCCAGGGCTGGCAGCAGGTCCCTGTGATCTGCCGCAGGGCCACAGCGCTGCCTACGCTTGGATGTGGCCAAGGTGTCCCCGCCAGGGCAATCACACTGGGCCTCCCTTTCAGCAGTAGCTTTGAGCTTCATCCTGCCCAGGCAGCCCCATCCAGCAGCCGTCCCATTCCCAGCAACAGCCCCATCCCCTCGGGAGCCCCTGGAGCAGGGAAGCATGGAAAAGCTGTCATCTTACCGCTCAATGATGTCTGCGATGGTGCAGGCGAACATGAGGAGCCCTTCTGGCATCTGCAGGGCCACTGGGAAGAGAAACAGCCCCGGGGTTACGAGGGGCTGGAGGGGACACCCTGAAGCAGAGACTTGGGTACCAGCCAGGCCACAGAAAAACCCAAACCAGCCAGGAATTGGCCCAAAACCCCAGTGACTCTGGCAGCCGGGGTGCACGCGGTCCTGCTTTGGGCTGTATCATTCCCCCTGCTTGGATCCAGCCCCTCATCCCATTAGGAACCCGCTGACACTGCCGGTCTCTCCCGCTTCCCTCAGTAATGACTTCTACATTTTAATTAAGTGCTGCTCAGGAAAAGGCACTTTCTTCTGTTTATTTTAAACCTGCTCCTAATAATGTGCCCCTGGTTCTGCTGGTACAGGAATGAGTGAATAATCATCCCCTATTCAGCCTCTCCACATCACTCACTGTTCTACATCCTTCTATCATATCCTTCTTCGTTCACCTCTTTCCCAGCTAAAGGATCTAAATCTATTTAATCTCGCCCTAGACAGAAGCTGTTCCAAACCTTTGATCATCCCCGCTGCCCTTCCCCACACCTCCTCTCCCTGCTTCCCTCCCTGTTTTGGGAACAACGCTGCATTGTGCCTTGCAGGAATACACTCATCAACAAATGATGCTGCCTGGTTTGTTCCTTCCTCACAGCTTGGAACAATCCCTTTGCCTCTGCAGCCCAGCTGGGCCCCCCAGTGCCTGGGGTCCAGGCAGGAGCCCCTCCTGGATCCCCGCAGGGCTGCCCACGCCAGTGTAGAAGGAGCAGGGACTATGGAGGAGGAGATAAATGGAGGAGGCCCCATTAATCCCATTGTCTCACCTCCCCATCCCAGCAGTATCTATCCAAGCATCCTCTTTAGATCCCCCTCCAACAGAAATCCCTGTGCTGCCAAGCCCAGCCCATTGGCCAGCACGGAGCTATGTAAAGACCTGACCTAAACTGGGTTAATCTCACCCTGCTCCAACCCAGAGGGCGCAAGGGAAGCTGCCTGCACTCTGCCAGCCCCTGCCTGACCCTGGATCAGGGCCGTGGCATTCCCCATCACATTTAGGACCATTTGGGACTGCCCTCCACCCCGGACCTCTGCCAACAAGCAGACCTGCAAACCTCTCCCAGCGAAGGCAATAGGCAGCTCTGTGCCAGCATGGAATACAGGGAGAAAGGATAACACCCCCCAAGCCCCACTGCACGCAGGACACAGGCAGGGCTGGCTGCATCCCGATGGGAAGCTGCGTTCCCCCAGCAACGAGCCCCTGACTGGGCTGTGCTCAGGCAGGGTTTTAAATCCCAGCACGGCTGGTTGGCTGATGGGCTGCAATCCCAGCTCCCAGACCTAAATCCCAGACGCCTATTTACATTTAATTAGGAGGTGCCAAGCAGCAGAACACAGCAAGGAGAGCCAGAGCTGCACGGATGGGCAGCCTCAACGCGTCCCGCACCGCAGCCGGGATGGACCGGGCAGCCCCACAGCTTCCAACCCTTCGGCATCGCAGCCGGGCTCAGCCCAGCAGCAGCTCCTGGAACATCCCCTCTGATGCTGCCAGCCCGGCTGCAGCACACAGAGACATTCCCAGGTGGATGCAGCATTCCAAATGTGGCTCTGCCTGGAGCCTCTAGCACCAGCAACCCTGGGAGTGATCCCTGCCTACATATGAAGCTAGGGAGGGGACACTGATGACACCCAGGGATGCTCCATGCCATGATGCCTGCAGCTGATCACACACTGAGTGGGGGGGGGCGGACACCATCCCTGGCACCACCCCAAAGCATCCCGGCGCCTGCTCCAGGGCCACCACAGCCACTTCCCACCTCCCCAGGGCTACAGCAAGCCCCTAAGGAGGGTTCAGACCAGACCATAGCATGGCTCAGCTCCCTGCCAGGCCCCCTGGAGCTGGGAATTGTGGGGCTCTCTCTGCCCAGCCCCAGCAGCATGGCAGGAAAGCGCAGGGAAAGAGGAGAGCAGCAGGGACCTGGCTGGTATCCCAGACACATCTCACAGGCTGACAGGTCCGCGCAGCTCAACCTGTCCTGTCCAATGTGATTACAATCCAGAGATACAGATCTATTAAAGCCCCTCGAGGGGAGAAGAGCTCGCCAAGAGAGAGTTCAAACACGCCAGGACACGCAGGGCAGCTCAGCACCGTCCCTGCCCAGCTTCCCCAAGCCCCACACCCGGCCCATGCAGCTCCCCTTGCCACCGAGGGGCTCAGCATCACCACCCCACCGCACTGCAGCCCCAAACCCCTCATTGCCAAGGGTCGGTGCTCACCCTTCTTGGCCCGAGCCTGCCGGATGCGCCAAATGGTCTTGGGGATCTCAAAGTTGTAGTTTCGGGGCAGGGCTTCTGCCGCCTCCCGTAGCTCCACGTTCCCAAGGATCTCCTCAGGAACCTGCTGTGCCACGTGCCGTGCACGGCCTCGGCCTGCGGGACAAAAGGGGGGGGGGGCTAAAGGAGAGGCCAGGAGGGCAGCACGCCCCATACGTACCCCATGGACCACCAGCATCCTCACTGCCCTTACAGCACCCCCGGGGGCAAGCGGGCAGAAGGGGGTGAGTTTCTGCCCTTCATTATGGCATTTTGGGGGTAAAAGCATGGGGTTTTTTGCCCACTGTAACTATGGCCCCAAGAGCAGGCACAATCCTCATTGCCTTTACACTACCCCCGGGGATAAGCAAACAGAAGGGGGTGAGTTTCTGCCCTATGGCATTTTGGGGGTGAAAACACCCCTTTTTTGCCCACAAAGCACCCCTACAGAGGGGGCAGACTCATTCAATGGACCAGCAGGCACAACCCCCGATGCCTCATCCACAGCACCCCGATGGTGGTGGTGGGTGGGGGTCCAACCTGCCTTATCCAGGGGATCCCGTTATCCCATTGCGGGGAAAACAAAGGCAACAGCAGCGGGTGAGCCAAGCTCGTCCCTCGGGCAGCTCATCCCGGAGCCGGCCCCCGCCGCCACCCGCCTCCCCACGGCTCGGCTCGGCTCGGCGGGGGAGTGACAGCAGGGCGCTTATTCACTATTTCCAGCCCAACACCGGCACTCATGAGCCAGCGAACCCTCCCCGCACGGCCCACGGCCGAACCGTCAAAGGGCCTGCTGGGCCGGGCCGAGCCGAGGAACCGAAATAGAGCCCGGTAACGGCGTTAACCCCGGTCTCGGCCCACCTGAGGCGGGCACCGGGGCCGCGCTGCCGACCCTCACGGAGGCCGCCATTGCTCTGGAGCACGTGAAGGCGGGAAGGCAGCACTAAGCGAGCCCCGCGCTAGGCCAGAGCAGTCGCCGGCCGAGAGATCGAGTGTAGGGGAGGGATGGGGAAGGGGGGGGGGAAGAACCGGCAGGCGACCGACGGGACGGGCGGTGCGGAGGGGAGCGGTGGGTCACACACACGGTGCCCCACGGGCGTTTGGGTGTGCAGTGGGATGTGTTAAGCGCTGTGGTGGTCGGGATGCCACGTTTAGCACCGGGGATATGGCCCCGCCGCGTCTCCATACCGGTGATGACGGCTCCGGGGCTGCCGGTGGTAACGTTAACGCAGGGATGGGGAGAAGGCACCGGAGCTGCTGCCGTGTCCTCTCTCACCCGTGTCAGGGAGCAGAAGCCAAAGCCATGCGAGGGGTGGGGCAGGAGGGACCCCTGGGGCACGGGTAATGGACCGGGGGGGGACGGGGGGACAGCGGGATGCCCCCGAGCATAGCGGGGACCCGGGCGGGGCGGTGGGGACAGCAGCGCTCCCGGTGGGTTAACGGGACTGAGGGGAGGAGGCGAGAGGGACCCGAGAGGGACAGAAGGGACAGCCCGGGGACAGCGGGACCACTGAGACGTTGGGAACTCGGTGAGGAGTGCGGGGATAGCAGGGACTAGGGAGGGGAGAGGGGACAGCAGAGCTCCCGGTGGAGCATCCGTGATCCCGGCGGAATAGCAGTGGTAGGGCGGAGGGAACGATACGGGGCGGAAAGCACGGTAGGGAGTGACAGGGACCGTGCGGGGCAGAGGGGACAGCGAGAACAGCAGGGACAGCGATCTGGACACCGGGGGACGGAGGGAGCGATGAGAGGCGGAAGGGACGGCAGGTCCCCGGGGAGCGGCATGACCGGCGCTAGGCAGACGGGACCGCGGAGACAGCCGTGACCCCTGCAGGCGCGCACGGGTCGGGAAGCAGACCCCCGATGCTGTACCGGGACACCGGGGGTGGGGACACACGACGCCACGGAACGACGGCGGAGGGGACGATGATGGTGCGGGGATGACGGCCGGTCCCAGGGGGACCGCAGAGCCCCGGAGGGGCAGCGCTGGGCTGTGACCGCCGGTGGGGCGGAGGGGACCGGGGGTAGCGGGGAGGGGAGGGAGAGCGGGGAACGGGAGCAGCGGCACTTTCACGAACTGTCCACGGGAGGCGGGAGAGACGGCGGCGGCGGAGGAAAAGGGGGGGCCCGGCAGGGCTCGCCCAGCCCAGCCCAGCCCAGCCCGGTCCTGCCCGCCCCGTCGCTGCCCCGCCCCGCCCTGCCCAGCCCTGCCCGCCGCTGCAGGCAGCGCGGCACCGGCACCGGGCGCCCCTTTATAGGCTCGGTCCGAGGGGGTGGGGGGCGGCGGCGGCCCCAGCCCCGAGGGGGCGGCTCCCCCCTAAAAGCCGGCGGCGGGACGCGCGGCGGGCAGAGGCGCGGCCGGCGCTCCCGGTGCTCCGGGGCCGGCGCTCCCCGGTGCCGCTGCGGCTCGGCCCACCATGCCCCCGCGGGGGCCGCTCGCCCGGGCCCCGGCTCCGTGTTCCCGGTGCAGGAGCAGCCACCGCTACCGCCGCCGCTGCCGCTCGCCGCCGCCGCGCCCGCGGCTCTGAGCGCCGCCGCCGCCGCCGCCGCCGGGAGACCGCGCCCGCCCCGGCTCCAAGATGCTCCGCCAAGGTGAGCGCCGCACCGGGAGGGCACCGCGTACCGCGGGCACCGGGGGCAGCGGGGCCGGCCCCGAAGTTTGTCTCCCCGCCGAAGTTGGGGCTGCGCCGCCGGGCGCCCCCCGCCGCCGCCGCGTTACCGACACCGATGCTCGGGTACCCCCTGGGGTCCCCGGGTAGCGGCACCGGCGGCGCACGGAGGGAGCGCAGCGCGATAGCGAAGGAGAGCGGGAGGAGCGGGAAGGAGGCGCGGCAGGCGCCCGGTCCCGCAGGACCGGGGACGCGGCGGGTCCCGCTGGTGCCGGGGTACGGCGGGTCCCGGAGGCAGCGGAGCTGCGGCGGGCGCGGGGGGGCGTCGGTGCTCGTCCGCTGGAGCGAGGGAACGGGAAACGGGGCTCAGCGGGGGACGCGGGGGGGGTTCGGCGGGGAAGTTGGGGCGAGCTGTCCCGTTCCGCCCCCCCGAGGAGATTCGCTCCGCTGTGACATCACGCTTATTTCCATGGCAACCGCCTGGGACATCATAGGGGAGCTTTTTGACATCACAACGAAGGGAGAAGCCGGTTTCCCCCGGGGGGTCCAGGACGGGACGGGGGGCGTGCAGTACCCCCTGCTCCGCCGCACCCTGGTCAGCCCTGGGGAGATACCGGGGACGGCGGCGGGGATCCCGGCCGGACCCCCCCATTCCCAGCGCACACCCCAGTTTGGGGTGAACCACACAGCCCCGGGCCCTGCCCTCACCACCACCATCACCACATGCCCCTCTCCAGCGAGGCTCCGGCAGCGGGAGAAGGTACCAATGCTGTGCCAGCACCCCCCAGCATCAGGGTGCGGATCTCCAGGCACGGCACAGACCCCGCTGCCATCCCGGGGATGCTTTTTCCCACTGGGAAGCTTTATCCCACTGGGAGGAATGTCACCTTGCGGCTTGGATGCTCCTTTCTCCAGCTCCTGCTTCGGCTTTGTTCAGCGTGTTAACCCAGCCAGGCTGGCGGTCTTGGGAATAAACCCTGAGCCCATGGAGCAGATCCGGTTCCCAGCCTCAGTGCCCAGCCTTGATGCTGCTACCTGGAGAAAAAGCATCATCCAGGCTGGAAAACTGGGATCCTGAGGTAGAGGCAGGCAGCAGGGTTGCATCCCACCAGGGGTAGCCTGTTAAGGTCAAGATCTACAGTTTTCATTTCTGGAGCTGGGAAAACAACATGCAAATTGAAGAGCCTGTGGGCTAATGCACGACCTATTCTTAAAGTTTTTGTCTTGTTAAGCAAGGAAATAGAGTGCCAAATAGGCTTTGTTAAGTGGCAGCCTAATTAATTATTTAAAATCCTGTAGCTGTCTTTCATTAGAATTTATCTGTACACCAACCACAAAATCAGTCAAACACACTCATTTATAAGTTAATGCCGTTCCTGAATAATTCAACAGGCAGTTAGAGGAGGCCTCCATCCCACCCAAAGGCTCTGCCCTCCCTGTCTCCCCATTACCGGCTGTCTCCAGACCCTGGCATTTGCCCCAGTTGGGGTGCAGAGGGGACACCCCCCCCGTGTGAGGTGAGGGGAGATGGGGAGAGCTGCCACCGGGGCACAGGACCGGGGTGAAACCCCTCCGTGGGGCTCAGGGTTTTGCTGAGGGACGCGGCAGCACAGGGCTGTGCTGGTGGGAAGCAACACAGGCTGATGGTGGCACTGCCAGCGCCTTCCCCATCCTATTGTTGGGATCAGGGATTAGGGATGTGGAAGGATTGGGGTGGCGGGAGCTGAGCTCAGGGGATGTCTCCAAGGGGAAGCAGCTCTGTGTGCCTTCTGCAGGGGATGGATGTCTTCACACGTCGAGTGGCAGCATGGTTGGGACAGCACTGCGATGCCTGTGGGTATTCTGGGCCCTCCTGCATCCCAGAGCTCCAGCTGCAGAGGCACTGAGAAGGATCCAGGGAGGATTTGGGGCACTGGGACATCATTGGTGGCATGGCAGCGGGTGACAGCATGGGCGAGGGTGCCAGCAGGACCAGCCCTGCGCCGTGCACCCTGCCCGAGGTGGCGGCAGGCAGCAGTGCAACGCTGGCAACGCAGGAGAAGGAGATTTCCAGGTCAAGGATGCCACCAAGGTCATGGGCAGCCATGTCCCTGCCACTGCTCAGCCCATCGACAGGGCATCCAGCCCTGTCCATCCCTGCATGGCAGCAGCCAGCGGTGGGCAGGGTGCGGGCTCAGGCTGGGCTGCGGTTCCTGCGCCGCGGAGCCAAGAGCCCAGAAACCTTTCTGCTTATAAAAGTTTAATCTCCTAAAGAGCTGAGAGGAAGCCACAAGCTCTCTGTGCCTGGCGAAGAGAGGGGGGTGGCTGGGGGCCGGTCAGGATGTGGTCCAGGCTGTCCTTGTGGTGGTGCTGGAGGGGGGGAATAAAGGGGGGGATCGGGCAGGCGAGACCTGCCTGGAGCCAGAGCCGGGATGCAAAGGAGCTGTCGCTGCTCAGTGACCCGCAGTGATGGAGCCTGGCAGGGTCAGAGCTGTGTCCATGCTTGGATGAAAGCTGTTCCCACCTTTTGCCCACAGTGCTGCACCGGTGCCCTGTGGTCCCATCCGGCTGCTGGAGCTTGCAGGTGACATTCCAGGTGGCCTCCAAGCGCTGCCCTAAAAACACCAGTGAACCTGGAAACTTCAAAATAGGCATCTTCTGGTGTGATTTCACACCTACCTTTCCCCAGGGCACCCGATCCTGCTGGAGCTGCGGGCACTGGGTCCCTGTGATTTGCAGGATGAGGCTGCAAGTGGGATGTTGTTCCCTGGGGACTGGGCAGGGACTGGGGCTGCTGGAAACATCCTTTATCAAGAGGCAAACCCTCCATTTGGAAGCAAAAACCAAGCAGGGCAGAACAGGAGCCTGGAGGGACATGATGTGGGCTATGGGCAGCCAGGGATGCCCCCCAGTGGGGTATCCCCAGCTCCCAGTGATGCCCTTGTCCAGCCCTGGAGCAGCACAGGGGCAAACCCCCTTGCAGAGGAGTGACCCAGGACATGGCTATTTCAGCCCCACAGCGTTGTGGTGGCAACCACCAGTCCCACTTTGCTCCATATGGGTGATGCTGCTCCCCATTCCCAACCCATGGAGCTGCTCCAGCAGAAAACTCGGGCTTTGTTTGTGAAGTGCAATCCCAGGGTTTAGCCACGTTGGGTATAAAGTGGTTATTAACAGCAGATTATGTCTTTAAAGGAGCTTTGGTGGAGCAGCAGGCAGCAGCAGCACTCAGGCAATGCACCAGCACCCAAGCAATGGTGGCTGTTGTTTGGGATGGGTGAGGTGCTGCCCTGATCCAGCACCCGCCAAAGGAGGCTGGAGTCTGATTTAAGAGTGGAGGCAACAAGTGGGAGGCCATAGGGTGATGTGGGGCTGGGAGCAAGCAGGGTACTGATGGGAATCAATGAGGAGGAGCCAGGGGTTCCATGTGCCTGCATGGGCAAGGGGTGCAGGGCACTGCCCCAGGGGCACCTCTGGGATGCAGGAGCATCCTTGTCCTCTCCAATGAGGTTCTTCCCTGCTTTTTTGGGTGATGCTGCCTGAGTCCAAGGAGGGGATGATCTGGCTTGGCCTCGGGTCGCTCCACCAGCACCACAGCCGATGCTATCCCCACTCCCTCTGCCAGCCCCACGTCCCATCTCCCAAACTGAGGAATCACTGATCCCCCCCGTACCATCCCTGTGGAACGGCATCGCCATGGAAACCCGCAGCCCTGCGCCTGCCGCCTGGCAATCGGGGGGGGGGGGGACGACGACGACACTTTTAGGACTATTATTTTTACTGATGACAAATGATGGATGCTCAGCACTGACAGAGGAAACGCTTGTGCCCAGCACCGGGCATCACATCCCTATTTCCCAGCAGCTGGTGGGGCAGCGGTGGCTCTGCCCGTGTGTTAAGTGCTGGCAGCGGCAGATGCGGGATGGGGAGATACAAGGAGGACAATCTTCTTTGTGCAGATTAGGATTGGGGGGGTGGGGATGTTATTAAGCAGAAAATGCTCCATTTGGTGCAGAAAGCTCCTTTTCCTCTTTAACAGCACATGTGCCCGCCGGCTGCTTGCTTCCTGGCGGTGCTGGCACAGCAGCTTGGAGCCGGCACGGCAGCTTGGAGTCAGCCTGGCTTTGGTGAGCAGCTTTTTGTGATGCCTGGTAGCTCTGTGACACTTCCAGAGTCTCTTCCCAGCTCACGGCCAGCAGGATGGAACGGCAGGTTTGGGCCCTGGCGAGGTGATGGCACGGCAGGCTGGATGTCCGTGGTGGTCCATCACATCCCGGTGGTACCTGGCCGTGGGGAGAGCGCGGCACCGGAGCCGGACGGCATCAGGGATGCTCCATGTGCACCCCATGTCCCAACATCACCCTCACACGGGGAGGCTGCAGCCGTTGTTTACCGGGGAGCAGCAGCAGCAGGAGGGATTTGGGCTGCTGCGCTGGCAGGGCTCCTCACAGAGACAGCCCTGCAAGCGGAGGGGAGGTGCCAGCGGCTCTGCCAGCCCCTGTGCTGCACTTGGGAATTGCTTCTTTTTCCCTTCCCAGCTGTGTTTGCACTGGTTTGCTCAGGGAAACCCCGCTCCCGTGGCCGTGGATGCTTATGGTGCCACTCCAGGGGTGCAAAGCCCATCCTTGAGCATGGAGAACATCCCTGTGACAAGCCCGTGGTGAGCTCCATCATCCACAAGACCTTCCCCGAACCGGGCATCAATGGGCACGGGGATGCAGTTGCGTAGTGCAGAGCCCCTCTGATCCCCAAAGTGTGAAGGCAAAGGAAGGCAAAGGCTGCTCCTGCCCTCCCGAGCTGCAAATCCCACATGCGGGATACAGCCACCCTCTGGGCAGCGCAGCGGGAGCGGGGCCGGGATGAGCCCCCTCAGCGGGGATGTGCCGGGGTGTTTGTGCTAACAAGCCCGGCGCATTATAATTTCAATGGAATTTAAAAAACAAAATAGTCCTCATCCAAACGGCTCCGCAGTGCCTCTGCCAGGGCCTAAGATCTGCTGCTATCTGTTTCTTAATAATTGAGGGTAATAAATATGTATTTCTTTCTCCTTTCTCTCCGTACGCTGCCGCTTGTCAGCTCCCTGCGTCTCTCCTCTGATCAGACCCCATCTTTGCCATGTGGAAAGGGAGGAAAAAAAGAAAGGGAGAAAGGGAGGAAGGGAGGGGGGGGGGAGAAAGAAAAGATCCTTTAAGCAAAAAGGATTAAAGCCTTGAAAGTAGGTCTGCCCGAGCCGCTCGGCTCTCCCTGCTCCCCACCACTCGCAGCCGGGGCCAGGGAGGGATGCGCTGGGGTGACAGGAGCATCCTCCGGGAGCTGGGTCCGTCCCGAAGGGTGCAGAGCCTGGATGGGCAGTGGCAAATCCCGCAAGGAACCAGCGGGCAACTTGGCAAAGCCGTTGTTCCCAGGCAGTTCTGCTTCGGCGGCAGATAGTCCTCGGTGTGCTTTAATTCCCCCTGGGTTTCAGATGGGGATGTTGGCTGGAGAATGATGGGGGGGAGGTTGATGGCAGGGATGCTGCGGGACACCCCCCCCCCCCCTCCCCGGCCGGGGGATGCTGGGGTGGAGGAGGCGCTGGTGTGAAGGAGGAGGCTATTTATAGCTTCCCTTGGCTTTTGTTCCTTTTCCAGTAGAGCTCCTCTCAAAATAGAAGCAGCGCCGGCTCCGTGGCCACACTCGGGGCCCAGCCTGGCTGCAGGGGGCACATCCCAGCCCTGGGTATGGGAACACCCCCTGCGATGTGCTCCCATCGCGTCGGGCATCCCTTCGTCCTGCATCCCTTGGGATGGGGTTGGTGTGGGATGGGGAGCGGCGGAGCTGCATCGCTACAGCCTCCCTGCCCTGGGGTGATCCCAGTGCTGGAGGGGGATGAAAGGATGTGGGGGGAGCAGGGACAAGCACAAGGTGCTCGTGGGGACAGTGCGAGCGCCCTGGCAGGGTCTTGGCCCCGTTTTGCATCCCAGCCGTTGTCTCTGCTCTTCCCTCCCAGCATCCGAGCGCCTCCCCCCCCCCCCAAGCCCCATCTCAGATCAATGGAGCTGGGAAAAAACAAAACAAAACAAAGTAAATATTTAATAGGATCCAGGGAGCCACGGCGAGCGCTCCCCCCCCCCTTCTGTCTCCTCCAGCAGCCGCTCGCAGCAGCTCCCAAGCCCTAATGAGCCTGAGTGCAGCAGGGATCGATGGCGAAGGCAACCTCCGCAGAGGGGTCAGGTCCACCACGTGTGCTCCACCGGAGCTCGGGCTTGGTCCCTTATGCCCCCCCCCCCCCCCCCCCCGGGCCTGCTGCCTTCCTCTTCCTCTTCCTCCTCCTGCCCTGCTTTTCCTCTCCCGTATCCCCTTTGTCCTCTCTGGCTGCCAGGAGGGATGAGGGCTCTGCTGCTCCAGCACAGGCATCCCTTGTCCTGCTGCCGCACAGGACATGAGCTGTGTTGGGTATCAGCTACAGGCTGGGGGCTTCCGCAGGGGGGTGTGTAGGGATGGATCCAACGTGGAAAGCTGGAGTTCTGTTCCCACAGTAAGGGAGCAGCTCCCTTATGGATGGAGGTGTGGGACTCCAGACACCCCCAGAGCTGGCACTGGCTCCGTAACCTGTGCCAAGACACTGTCCTCCCTCATGGTGTGACCAGACTTGCTGCCTCCTTCTCGTCCTCATCATCAACCTCTTCCCCTTTTGCCTTGGTCCTCAATGGGGTCCTGCATCCCTGGTGTCCCCTGGAGACACTGTTTGGGAAGTGCTGGTGCCAGCCCCAACAATGCCAATGTGGGACCTGCCTCATTGCGCTCTGGCTCCATGTGTTTTCCGAGCTTGGATGGTCCCTGTTGTTCCAACACTCATCAACAGGAGCTGCCACATCACCTATTGCCCCAGCACGGCCGGGCAAGTCCTTGTTGTGCCCACCAGCCTGTGCCATGGGTTTAGGATTTGGGCTGAGCCGTGTCCCAGCCAGGCATTCCATGGGATGGATCCATGCATCACCACACAGCCTCATCCTGCCCTGGGATGCAGACGTGGCACACCGGATGCAAAACTCAAGAGAAGCACTGGGATGCTCTTCTCCGCCACCACAGTGCTTTGCAAACTGTTTTTCCATGGAAAAGCCAATTGTCCTTGGTGGATAAGCCCAGTGCTGAATGCTATCCCTGGGATGGAACAAGAGGAACACCCAACCCTGCCAGACCTCCAGTACCGTGATGCTCCAGCCAGGCTGTGCCTGAGGATGGCAACTGGGTTTACAGCTGGAAAACAACCCGAGCCCGGTGTGGGGAAAGGTCCATCTCACGTCCCCAAGGTGACACCGAGCATCCTCCTGCAGCTCAGGGGATACAGGAGGGTGCAGAAGCAGGACTCCCCATGGGAAGGAGGCCCGCAGCGGCGCGGGTCCTGCATCAGCAGAGGCAGAGGCTGGTGGCAAGGTGCTGAGGAAGTTTTGCAGCAGCATTAGAAAATGTTGACATGTTTTCCTGGGTTTTTGGGTGTTTTTTTTTCCCAACAATTTCAGATCTGATATCTGCGCCAGATTGAGTTTGTAACCAGCTTTATTGTTTAAGCCTGCTGGGATTTCATCAAAGGCGTCTGCTGTTTACCCAGAACCATTTCATTGGAGAAAACAGCAAACAGACCTGCGTTTCTATCTGATTTCACTTTTCCCTTTTCCTCCTGAATTTAAGTGCTTGTGAAAAGCATGGCTGATAAGGCAGAGTAATGTGGATAAATCCCGAGGACCGGCTCGGCAGAGGCTCCAGCAGCTGCTCTGGGTTTATTAATAGACTGAAGGCAGTTGTGGGACCGGCTGCCGGGCTGATAGCCTGGAGCGAGGCACCGGCATTGGAGCCCACAGCTGGTTTTGACATCTCCAAGGTCCTGGCTCCTCGGGAAGAGGATCCATGTGGTGCTTTTTGCAGTGCAAGTGCAGATTGAAGCTGTGAAGGAGGCAATGTCTGTCCCTCCCCAGGGAGCGGCAGTGACCCCGTCAAGTGATGTGCTCCGTGACAAAGCCAATGCAGCCATGGGAAGCAGAGAAGGATGAAGGAGAAACTAAAGCCAAGAGGCCTTCTGCAAAGGGCATTAATCCTCCTTGCAGCTCGGTCCCTAGGGGTTGTGGTTGCCTGCCTTTGACTTCTGCCCATCGCTGACCTTGGAAACACGATGGAGAGGAGGGCTGGGGGCTCCAAAGAGGGTGCTGACCTGCGGGATGCAGCCCCTTTTGCTGCCGACCGCTCTGCCCCAGGCATCCTTCCCGTGGCTGCTTTGCAGGTCCTCATCACCCATCCCAGCGTTGTTTTCTCCAGCATCTCCCCCCTTTGGGAATGGCTTGAGTGGCCATCCCCACCTTTCCCTTTGGCATGGGCACACAACAAGCTGGGGTCGGGTCTTTCTCCGAGCCCCTTTGGCACCTCCTGGCCACGTTATCCCCGTGGCTCCTCGCCGGCATTCCGAGGACTTGTCTCTTCCATTGATCACACCTGCACGGTGACAATGTAATTTTTATCTCCGGTTGTTTATTTCTCCGACAGAACTACTTGTAAATTCCAACAGGAATATATAACCCCGCGTGTGACAGAGCCGGCGCACGGCGATTAATCTGCCCTCTGAAGACCTGAATGCACAAGTGTCCCAGTGTCACTCCTGGATGGGGTGTCAAGCCCTGGGGCAGCACCCTGGGGACGTGCAGGCACCCAGTGGCAAAGCATCCCCTGGTCCAGACGATGCTCCTTTACTCCTTACTATTGCTAGCAGCTCCAGTGGTCCCCATGGGATGCTCGCAGCCGAACCCGCTCTCCACAATCAGGCTCCTGCTCCTCTTTTGGGGAGGTTTATGCAAATAGGGCTTTTTTTTTTTTTCTTTTTTTTTCTTTTCCTTTTTTTTTTTTTTTTTTGTTCTAATTCCTTGCTGCTGCTGCTGCTGCTCTGCTGTGCCCCAGATAGCAGAAGTGCTGAGGAGAGGTGTTTGCATCCGGTCCTGCGGCACCGGCGTCCAGCTGCCCTCCTGACCCAAGGGAGGAGGGATGCAGCAAGGAGATACCCCCTATATCCTATAGGGGTAAGGGGCAAAGAGCAGCTCACGAGGACACAGAGGGCCGGTACCTCCCCATCACACCAGGAAGGACGGGTGTTAGCACCCATGAGCACGGAGCAAGGATGGGGAGCAGGCTGTCGATGGGAGCTCTGCAGCAAGCCCCCGTGCCGTGGAGCTGCTTATTTACAGCCTCCTCCTCGGGAGCATCTGGGAAGCGAAGCGCGTCATTTCCAGAGAGAGCAAAATGCTGCATATTTCAGTGTCTTCTGAATTTTTTAGGTTTCCCTGAACTGTGCTAATGGGTTGGTGGTGGCAGGGAAAGAGGAAAGGGGGGGGGGGGAGAGAAGAAAACAAGGGCCCAGCCCAGCTCCCGGCCTGCCTTGCTGCTCCTCCGTGCGGCCACCACTGCATTGCTGCTCTTAAAATATTCAGTGCTGTTGGCCACAATTTCACAGCGGGTCAAAGCGAGCCGAGGCAGCAAGAAGGGAGGCAAAGTGTGACAACGAGATTAACCCCGGCCCGGCAGGTCCCCTCCGCGCTCGGCAGGCTGAGCACGACGTGCTGCAGCCACCTCAATCCCGTAGGGTGGGCAGTGAGGATGGAAGGGGTGCCTCCGGGTGCTCCAGCTTGCTGCATCCGTGGGGACAGCTCCAAAATGATGTGTAGGGGGAGTGGGAGCATCCTGGGTGTCATTGAGCATCCTCTGGGTTCCAGCATCGCCCCCAGGTATGGGATGATGCTCTTCTTGCTGCGAGCTGCTGCAAAGCCAGAGTTGTGCCGGGTCATGCTGCTGGATGAAGGGCTGAGGATGCCACCCCCAGGTCTCAGGGACATTGCTGAGGGTCCTCAATGCTTCTGCACCCCAAAACATCATGGTCCCCCAGGCCTTCTCCAGCTGTCACTTAGTGCTAGTGGAAGGTGTCCCTGCCCATGGCAGGGGGTTGGAACTGGATGAGCTTTAAGCTCCCTTCCAACCTAAACCATTCTTATGCTGGAGCATCCGATTTACGATGCAAAAGAGCCGCCACTTGAACCTAGAGGGGTTTGCTGACAGGGATGTAATAATCCTGCCATCAACTGGAGTTTGCTCTGCAGTTGCTGGCTTGCCTAAGGAGACTTCTGCGGCTGGTGGATGAAAATGAAGCAGAGAGTGGTCTGTGCAAGAGGGGATGGTGGCAGGTGTCTGTGGACCAGTGGGGATGGGCATGATGCAGCAGGCAGAAGCATCTGTGCCCTGGGAGCAATGTGCTGTCTGGAGGCTGCAGAGCTCCAGCAACTCCCCCTTTGCATGGGCTGCACACTCTGGAGCTGGGCTATGCTGCATGGCCAGCATGGCCAAGGCTTGGTTTTGCATCTCCTGCACTTCCCTTGGCTTCTCGGTTGTGTGCTGTAACTTTGGAGCTCACCAATAGCAGTAGCAGAGCAGCGCAAAGCCCTTCTGCTTGTATGCAAGCGTGGTGTCATCCGCAGGAGGTGCTGCAGCCGATGGATGCTCCCCTGGGCTTTTCAGGATGCTGTGGCTGAGCTATCAGGGTGTCCTTGGGGTGTCCAAGAGGTGGCTGCTGGCAGGGAGTTGATGGTGAAGTGACCATCCCATTGCCAGTGACAGCACCATCACTGCCTCATCCCTGGGGATACCCACTTAGGCCCAAAACCTGGCTCCCCCAGCATGTGCTGGTGTCCCCGCTGAGGTCAGGGCCCAGCCCTGGGGATGCCCTCCCGCATCCTGCAAAGAGCCGGGCTCTTCTCCCTAATTCCCCTTGATCCCTGTTAATGTACCAGCAGATGTTCCCATTATCCATTTAAATGCATAATCCTCCCTTGAATCCCGCTAAGCTCCTGGCCTTCCCGGTACCTTGTGGCAGTGCGTTCCACAGGTTAATTACGCATTTTTAATTAACCACCAAGCAGAGAGTGACCCATGAATAAGGGATGCGAAGTTCCAGCGGTTGGGAATAGTCGGTAAAACATCCCCTGGATAAAACAGCTCTCCTTGGATAAGCTCTGGAGATTCCTGGCTCATGGATCTGCCATGACCAGGGGACGGGACAGAGCCATGCCCCATGCAGATGGGACCCCCCAAATCAGGGTGAACCTCACCCCCTCCACACCTGCCTGCATCCATCTGAGCGCGATGGAGCAAGCGCAAAGAGGGAGGAGGAAGGAAGCAAAGAGAAGGGGGGGAAAACCAATTCACGTGTTGTGTTTAAAAGGCATTTTGGAGTGAATGCCGAGCAGGCTGCGGGGAAATTGCCTTCGAGGCCCGCTCTCTGCAGGGACGGAGCTGTGCACGGAGCAGGAGCATTCTGAGACTTAATTGCACATTTGCACGGGCTAGTGTTTTTATTCCTCCCAGGTCCGCGAGGTGGGCTTTGAAGGTTGCTGTCTCTCCGTAATGGTTTTCTTTATCTCCGCCAAACCCCGCACACCTGCGAGGTGGAGCGGCTTGAAAGGAATTGTGTTGGAATTGGCTCCCGGTTTAATAAATCTGCAAATGGAGCTGGGATGCAGAGAGGAGAAGGTGGCTGCTGCGGCTGGAAGCGCCCTCCCGCCTCGCTCCCCACCTCCCCTCTGCCTCCCCTTCCCCTGCCCGCTCCATTAGCTTGCTTTCAGCCTCTCTCCATGGGCCAGAGTGAGCGTGGGGTTGAATGGCCTGCGGTCCGGAACGCTCTAATGCCCACCCCGCCGCCTCCAGCAACACATTTATCCTGGCATAAACCTGCCTGTGATTCCAAATCTGGCAGCAAAAGTGAGAGTTTAGAGCCCTGCCGCGTCCCATGGGCTGTGCTGGATGGAGATGGTGCTATAAACCCCATCATGGGATCGTGGCATCATGGAACGGGTTGGGTCGAAGGGACCTTAAAGCTCATCCAGTTCCCCCACGGGCAGGGACCCCTTCCACTAGAGCAGCTTGCTCCAAGCCCCTGTGTCCAACCTGGCCTTGAACACTGCCAGGGATGGGGCAGCCACAGCTTCTCTGGGCATCCTGTGCCAGCGCCTCAGCACCCTCACAGGGAAGAGCTTCTGCCTAATATCTCATCTCAACCTCCCCTTTATGCTAACTATTCTTTGAGGACCCGTTTCCTTTCCTGTCCCCCAGTTTGGAGCTGAGATTTGCTCCCGCTGTAGCCATCAACCGTGCCCTGCCACCATTTCTCCAGCCCTGGTAACCCACGCCGTGGCCCCGCAGGGGATAGTTAGCCAGCTCTCCACTTTGGCAGCAGAGCACAGCGCCGGAGAAGCACCGGTGGCCCGGTTCATCCGGCAGAAACACAGCCCCCAGCGTGCGCGGGGCACCCCGGCTGTCAGGAGGAGAGGAATGGGCAGCCACAGGAGTACACAGACAGGTTAATGGCAGCTGTGGATGCTGCACAATTGGATTTCACCTCCCTGCTTCTTAAGGAAGCAGCATCTCCCCCTCGCTGGGAAACCCGGCAGTCCCACTGCTGGCCCCAAGGAGCCTGGCTGGCAGCGGGGTGACCATGGAAAACACCCCAAAGTCCATTCCAAAGCCTCCCTTCCCCTTGCTGGGTTACCCGCAGAGGCCGCGCTGCCTCCTGCACAAGCCCCAGGTGAACAAGACACCAGGAGGTTTGATTGCATTGCAGGGTTTTGTTCCACTCTGTTATTCGCCGCGATTGAATTTGCTACCGCAGAGGCAGGAGCCGGCCCAGCCGGAGCTCCAGCGGGACCACGACCTTGTCTCTGTGTCTCCCTTAGCCCTCAGCTGGGTAATTTAGTGCTGGTGTGGGAGCTGGGTGTTCATCTTCCTCCAGCCGAGCATCCTGCTGTGGTCCAGCCCCTTTGCCGGAGCCAGATCCTTGCTCTGCCCCACTTTTAGTTGTTGACCTTGCAAATGCTTGCAGGGGAAGCAGCCGCCTTCCCAGCTCCCTCCTCCTTCTTTCTCACCTGATTGTGTCCCTCTGTCCTCATCTCCCTGGGTAGCTGGGGAAGGTTCACTGCCATGAGCATCACCTGAACCCCTGAGCACAGCAGAAACGCTGTGCAACACCCCCCCCCCCCCAAGTTTTAGTCACGCTCGCTGGTTCACGGTGTCAGATGGGAAATGGAACTTCATCTTTTTGGCTGGACTTCTGTAAAAACCCCCTCAGACCCATCCTGAAACAATGGCTCCTTGGCCCGTTTCCTCTTCGTGCTGGAAGCTGTGCGTTGGCAGGGCCAGGAGCATCCCACCCTTAGTGCGAGTGGTCTTCATCAGTGCAAACACACGCATTGGCACCGATGCTCTGCTCCCCTCTACCAACAGCAGGGCTGGACCAGACCTGGGACTGCAGCTTCATCCCACCCCTAGCTCTTAGCAGAGGCCTGAAACCATTCCCAATGGATGAGGAAACGCATCTAGGAGCTTTGGAAGCCGCTCTCTGCATGGACAGCGATGGCTCTTCACCCCCACCGCTGCGCCATCGCCTCTGCTCCGTGATTGAATTAGGAGCTGTAACCCACCTCCCTCCCGGGGCCGGTCCCCGCCGCGCCGCGCTCAGATGCTCAACTAGAGAGCTGTAATCGAATAAGGCTGAGGCAGACAGCGCGCTCGGATAGCCGGCAGGACCTCCTGCCTCCTCCCTGCCCAGCCGTGCCCTGATTTATGCTCCCAGCAGGGATTGTGCCTGGGACTCTTGGTCAGCCGGGATGGACTGCTCTGTTCCCTAAGTGGGAAGCTCGTGGGGTGAGCTGGGAGCGGGACCAGGCTGCAGTCAGTGCTGCACAACCCCTTGTTAGGCTGGTCCTTCATTTGGGGACGGAGCAGAGATAGGAAGCAAAGGGAGCCCTTATGGCAGCGGCTGCTCTCGGGCTTCCTGCGTGCAGGGAGTTAAAAGTTGTAATTAACAAAGTGCTGACGATGGGAAGGTGGGGTGGGAAGTGAGGAGTGCTAAATGAAACCTGAAAGGTTATTCCAGTAAGTGCCAGCACGGTTCCCAGCTGTGCTGGCTTTCCTGGGAGCTGGGGGATGAGGGATGGGATAAAGGGCGAGAGGATGAAGGATGTCGTTTGAGGATGCTCAGGCGCCGGCAACGCCTGCAGCACGCAGGGGCTGCTCTGTGCCCTCGCTGGGAGAGCAACAGCACAGGAAGATGTGGCAGGGGTTTCTTTGTAAGAGCCCCAGAGGAAGCTTGTCGGAGGCTGGCAGAAGCTCAGCACTTATTGGAGCGAAAATCACAGCAGGGGAATCAAAGCAGGAGGGGGACCGGCCACTGAGCGCTGAGGATGCTCACGCCAGCGTCAAGCTGGGAGCGTGGTGGGGTGGATGCTGCCTGTTCTGCGGCTCCGGTGGCTTCTCTTCCAGCTGAGCAGGCAGCAGCACGGGCAGGCGGAGGCAGCCAGCGGTGGCCTCTCCCTGCCAGACGTGGCTGCTCCAGCTCTGGGCTGGTGCGACACCAGGGCTCTATTATTAGACTCCAGTAGGACTCAGTGGGTGGCTGTGAACTCCCTGATGCCTCCGGGAGCTCGGTAGATACCAGGGCAGAGAAGAGGCTATGGTGAGCTGTGTGTGTTAGCAAGGGGTGGAAGAGCCCCCAGGGCATGGGGGCACAAGGAGATGCGCTCCACAGCCTGGCAATTAGCTGTTGAACAAGAGCTTCGGCTGATGAAGAAGGCATTGATCCCCTGGGAACACACAGAGGGTTGCTGGTAGCCAAGGAGAGATGTTGCCCCAGCAGAGATGCGGGATGCAGGGCTCTGCATGAAGCCATGCCTAAAAACCACATCTGGATTTCACAGCATCACCTTAAAATGGCAACACGATGTCCCCATCGCTGCCATTCTTAGCAGACAGCATGGGGGAAGCACGTTGAGGCTGTGACACACTGGGATACCCCATCTCGTGCTGGAGGAGGGCTGGGTATACATGATGTCTCCCTGCTTCACTCCTCTCCCCCAGCCTGGTTTCCGAGCAGGATTGCTTAAATGCCTTTTATGTTGTGACTCAAATGATGAAAGGCCCAAAAATGGGACTAAGGAAGACGAGTTGTACTTCAGAATGAAAACCCCATGAAAGCAGCAGATGCTGTCATAGGAATAAACTGTATCAACAGCGATCAGATGGGAAGTGAAAAGTCAGAACAGAGTTGCTCCCTCTTTCCCTTTTCCAGTGCAAATCTGTGGGTCCATGAGTTTAGCCAGAATTGGGTAGGATGAAAGGCTTTGTCTGACAAGGTATTTCAAAGCATCTGGGAGCCTCCAGAGAAGACATGGCCACTTGGATAGGGAAACAGAGCCCCTCGGTTTTAATGAGCATCTCGGTTGCCTTCCTTTATCCTTCTGCCAAAATCTTCCTTTTCTTTTTCTCTCCCTAAAATAGACCCCAATTTCTGCTGTTTATAATTTGCTTTAACTTTGCAAACCATGCATTTGAGCACGAGGATGCCAAGGTAAAACACCCCTGTCAATCCATACAGCCCAGCCTGTTGCTTCCCCCTGTGTGTACCTCCCCATTGCGTCCAGGCTGCGGCCGGATCGGCACCACCATCTCCCAGCATCTCCCATTCCCTCCCCATTGATTTCCCATCTCCCTGTCTCCCCGCTGCGCGTGGCTCGTGCATGGGCTATAATTAATAGAAATGAGACTGCCGAGACCTTGCAGCCCCCATCCCATAATTACTTGGCCTTGCTGCATTCAAGGCGCAGCCACCGGCGATGGCAACGCATCCTCTTCACAAAGCTATTTTTACGAGGCTCTTAATGCATTTGCGTGGTGCTGGGGGATGTGCAGCATCTCCACCAAGTCCCCTCCCAGGGGGATGCACGGGGAGGGATATTTTGGGATGAGATGCCAGCGCCGGAGCTAGACAAAGCAGGCCATTAGCAATGCGCCGTGTGCTGGCCACGCTCATCGCTGCACATTCATCCCCAGCATCCAAGCGCACAGGTTTCGGGGCCTTGGCAAAGCGTTGATGCTCAGTGAGCGGTGACCCCTTGCAGCATCCCGAGAGCCACGGAGGGATCACAGCAGTGCCCCACATCCAGCTGGGCACACGGCATCCCCCTGCCGGGTCATTAAACCTCCTAAGGGCGCCGTGCAAGGCGCAGGTCGGCTCCATACGCCGGGCAGAGGAGCAGCAGAGCGCAGCTATTCGCAGGGCTCTGCTTTTAGCACTGGGCTTTTTGGGTACAAAGTTGAGTGCAAAGCACAGGAGAGGTCTGTGAGAGGCAGCCACAGCGTGCCAGCACACGGCTCCCATAGGGTTGGGCTTCTGCTGCTGCCTGCGATGCTCGCGTGGCTGCTGACCCACAGGGATGGTCACTTGGAGGGCTCATTGCGCCACGCACCCACCTTGTGAGGGAGACCAAGGGGCTGGGGAAGGTGCTGCTACCCGGTTTGGATGTGGGATTGAGGCCTGAGGCTCCAAATGACGCCATCCCCTTTCTTTTTTTTTCCTCCTTTATATTTTGGGGAGGAGAAGAAAATGTGACAGAGGCAGTGGCTTTGATGCCTGCACATCAACCTCCTTCCCCCCTGCTGCAGGCAGGATGATGTGCCGCTGAATGGGGAAGAAGGGAGATGACAGGCTCCAATTTGCCCTCTTCTCCACTGAACACAAGGACATCCAATAAATCAGGAATGCAAAAAGGGCTGAAAAGGGATGAAAGGGAGCCCACGCGGCACGGTACGTAATTGGCTTGTGGATCTCGGTGGCACAGGACACTGCTGGGGTCAGGACCTCAGCAGGATTACACGTTTATAGAGCTAATGCTCTTCCTATTAGCCGTGCTAGCATAAAAACCACTGCAGAAAGGCCCTTTGCCTCCCTCTTCCAGGCCAATACCTGCTCCATCCAGGTACAGGTCCATCCAGCGCATCCCTGGCTTCCCGCAGCCTCCGGTCTTAGCATCTCCTGTGGATGCGGGCTGGGTGACAGGGCAGCCGAGCGTGCACCCGGGCAGCTGTCACTTTGCTCTTCCATCTCACACGTGCTCCATTCTGGCTGCATTTCTGATCCTAAAGGAACCCCCCCGTAGGTCCCAGCCAGCCGCTGGAGGGGAAATGAGCTGGTGAATCTCCTATCGCTTGTTCAGCCTTCGATAGGGATCTGGCTGGTGCTCGTCTGGGGTGGGTTTTGTCATTTCATCTGCGCTTGTTTTGCTGTGGAGCACCTCTGGAGGGTTTCACTTACAAAGGACGCCCCATTCTTATTCCTACTGTGAATGAACTGCTTTGCATTTCTGTGAATGGGAAGGGAAACTTGTCACCTCAGGACAAAAAGGGAGTGGAAGTATCTGATGATCCCCTGAGAGCCTCAGACAATCCACTAAGCTCAAGTCATCCTCCTGCATTTCTCTCTCCTCCGGGGCAATTGGAATTATCAGTCCCTTTGGGAGGACCTCAGGATCTCCCTATCCTTTGCCAATTCCCATCCTGGCTTTGCTGGAAGCTGCTGGAGCCCCATCCTGTGCTGGGGACCAGCAGAGGATGCTTGGTGCCTGCTGGGGGTCAGGATGGCAGCACCAGGAGCTGAAGCCCTTGGCCATGCCTGAAATCCTGCAGTATCCATGCACGCCATGCTCAGGGTGCCCATGGGCTGTGCAGTCCTCTCCCAGAGGAGCGGGAGCATCCCTGTGCCCATTGACACCTCCAGTAGCAGTAGGACCCAAGGACCATGTGTAAACAGGGATGAGCCATTCCCCTCCAGTGGGCCACTGTGCTGGGAAGGTCCCAGTGGCTTTTGAGACACTGGTCCATCATGTGCAATGGGATGAGACACAGGGGCATGATAAACCCTCCGGCAGCAGGGAAAGGAGACTTGGGAGAAGAAGGCAACCCCTTCTCTCTGGTATCCAGGGATAGGACGGGAGGGAATGGTTAAAAGCTGCACCAGGGGAGGTTTATACTGGATTTTAGGAAGCATTTCTTTACTGAGGGGTTGGTTAAACCCTGAAGAGGCTTCCTTGAGAGGCAGTCGATGCCCCAAGGCCTTTAGAGGCATTTAGGCAGTGCCCTTAATAGCAAGCCCCTGGACCAGATGATGGGTGTAAGTCCGTTCCAATGGAAATATTCTATTCTATACCCTTCTATTCTGTCCTGTCCTATCCTGTCCTATTGATCTGCCTTCAACCCCATGCAAGCAGCAGCCCAGCCTCTGATCTAGTCTCCCAAACACCAGCTTTTAGGCTCTGCACCGTGGCACTGTGTTTGTGCCCTGTGCCTGCATCCGTAGGACCAGCAGCATCCGACTGCAGCTGTACTCCAAGGGCATCACTGCAGCGGAAAGCGTGCTGCAAACCGGGGTTAAGCAGAGCAGATTACGCAGGGAAAACACACTCCCCACTCCCTCCGTTTCTGCGTAGTTAGTCCTGAAACAAGCTTTTAAATGAAACAAGTTTCCATAGCCGAGTTTCCAATCCCAAAGCCACTTCCACCACTGACCTCCTTTTTCCGCCCCCCTCCTTTTCCGTTAGCTGAAGCAGCAGGAGGAGGAGATGCAGACACAGAGAGAAGTGCTAATTAAACAGGGAGTTCCACATTAGGGTACAAATCCTCTGGACCAGCACAAACCCTGCCAATTTCTGTATTTATCTATTATTTTTGCAGCACAATTGTAATTTCCAGTGGTGCCTCCAGCACCAGGAGAGAGTTCAGGGGCTGCTCTCGGAGAGGATTAGCACGCTGGAAGCATTATTACTTTCCTTCGCTGTGAATTCAGGAGTGATTCCCTGATGGCTGCACTCTATATAGAAGTGAATCGGTACTAATTTGTTTTTGAGGATCACACATCCACCAACATGTGAAAGACAATCCTGCCTCTCGATGTATATTTCGAGTCAGTGCTACAGCAAACAATATAAAATAAGGAAGCAAAGGAAGCCAGACCCTGCTCATCCAAAGAGCCAGAGCTGGAAAAGAGCGGACTTTGATTCTTTTCTTGCTTATGTGAGTGGGTGCTGCCTCTTTCCAGCAGCGTTTTGGGCTTTGGCTGTGCTGCCTGTAGCGATGGGCAGCAGGGGCTTGGCCATTCCATGCACTGAAAGCCTCAGGGATGCTGCATCGGACGGGATGTCAAAGAGACGGAGCATAAAAGGCTTCCTCCTTATTCTTCCCTTTTAAATCATCCTGGAGTTTAACTGCAAGAGAGAAATAGATTAACTAATTGAATCTGTAATGACAGAGGGGCCGGGCACCTGGCAGGAGAGCAGGAGCCCCACCACCCATAGCTCCTCTGTGTGTGTGTGTGTGTGTGTGTGTGTGTGTGTGATTCAGAGGGACGTGGTCCATGGGGAGATATCAGAGCTGGCTGAAATGGAAGACAAAGCTATTGTTTCAAACAGAGCTATCGATTTTTACATTATTACACTATGAAATTTATGGTCTGGTTTCAAACTGCAATCGGAGTTAATGACCACCATCCAGAAACTTCCAGGTGACCTTGGCCTCAGCGTTGGGGGAGGAAGGTGAAAAGCTCTAGAGAATGGGTCAGCAAATGTAAACCACACTCCTGACGCCCAAAAGGATGTGGTTTTGGGGTGCTGCTCACCCCAGGTCTCTGCCCTGACTCCAAATTGGTGGACACCAAGGGTGGAGGGGGAGAACTGGACCTTCTCAGCTCCAAACAAAATCTGCTGCTGCTAAGCATCATGCTGCTCCTCTTGAAGCCCCCAGCCAGAAGCACCATGATGTTCTCATTGCATGGTTCTCCATCCTTAACTGCCCTCCTGGTGCAGCTTGGCTGACCAAGGGTTTGGATGGAGCTGGAGCTCCGTCCTTTACTGATGCAGAAATGCAAACTGGGGGCTCCAGAATGGATGAGAAGCACCCAGGAGCAAGAGAAACCCTGTAAGAGGGAAGAGCAGTGGCCAATGCCTGCAAAGGGCACGGCCCATTCCCAGCGCTGGCCGGCCCTCCCACTGCGGTTGTGTGAGGAGGATTTGCTATGTTGGGGCTACCAAAGTGAGGATCAGGGCGACCAAGAGGAGGTTTTTACCAGTTAACACATGAGATACCACTGACACAAGAAGGGTTTGTAGGGGCTCCAGCACTCCTCAGTTTAAAGCCTTAAAAGGTACCTCCTTATGCATCTTTTAGCACCAACCTCTTCCCGAAGCTTTCCTTAGCAATATTGGTTCTAAATTTCCTTGCATGCTTCTTCCTCTGGGAACACTCTTTTCATTTGCCAGTGAAGGAAGGCAATTTCCAGCAGCTGGAGATGGGGTTTTTTTTTTTGCTTGTAGTACCTTCTCCCTGGAACATCCCTGCCGCTGCACCCGGAGCTAAAGTTGTGTGAAGCCGGTAGCCTCCAAGCTCATCTTCTGCCTCGGAGGTCATAATTGCCATTAAATCACAGCTTGCCTAACCAAATTATGCAAAACCGGAATGATCTCCAATGATTTTTATGTTGCTGAAACGTTCCAGAACTGCCGGGGTGATGACTGGGGGATTGGGAGCAGCTGTCACTCTATCAGAAACCATAACTCCAAACAGCTGGGATCTGTCAGTTATTTATGACACCGTTTGCGAAGGGGGGGGAAGAGAGAAAAGGATTAAAACATGATGAAGGTGGATGGGTGGCTGCCACTCGACAGCTGACAGGCAGCTCGGGCAAGATGAGAGCCCTGTCCCATGTCCCCGCCGGGATGCAGGGAGCAAACGCGCTGAGGATGCTCCTGCTGTGATCACCGCAGGACCACGGGGCAGCACCTTAAGGGGCTTTTTGCTGCTGCTCGCTGGGGAATTGTCCTGGTGACAGGCAGGATGGGCTGGTTTGTTTTATCCTCTGTGTGGCAAGAGAAGAGAGGGAAGAGGGAAAAAATCCCCCCTGCAGCTCCTAAGCACGGGTCTGACACCGCTTTGTCGCACTGTCCCAGATCTGAAGTTCCGCTCTTGGCTCTCACCCAGTTGCTGCCACTGCTCTGGCCTTGCCTTTCATCGTCCTTCACCCAGCAGATGGAATTGTGAACGTTTGAGGCTGCTTTTTCTCCTTAAGCAGTAGTTTCTTTCTCGGTCCCATCCTGAGTTAGCTCCCAGTTTCAAAGTGTCTTTTGCCCAGGGGTTGCCCCAGTTCACTCGGATTCCGAAGCCATCCTTTGCTAGCTCCAGGGTGTGAATAGGACAGGAAACATCTCTCTGGTCCTCATTGACAGCGAGGTGGTGGTGTTACACCAGGTGTGAATTTGGCTTCAGAAGAGGGTGAGTGATGAGCAAACTTCTGCTCGCAGCTGGGATTATCAGAAAGGCAGAAGACAGATGTTTTGTCCCCACTTGTAGCTCGCTCTGCTTAAGTATTATTATTTATATTATGTAGTAGCTATACATAGTGTTTTATGGCAGTAAAGATACATAAATCAGCAACCAGAAGACGAGGGCTTTGCTCTAAAGAGCTTATAAATCTAACAGCTTGAGCAGCACCGGTAATGGACACAGTAAGCAGGCAGTCAAGTTGCATGTAGACATGAGCTAAGATAGGTCTCTCCCAAAGCAGATGGCGGTTTAGGAGAGATTTGGAAGAGAAGCAACCTGCTCCATCCTCTAGACCAGATCCTGCTGGAGATTTAGACGGGTCATGACCCATAGAAACTTGGCTGGGTGGAGAGGTGGAAGCATCCATCTGAGAGCAGCAGCTTACAGAGAGGGAATGGGCATGGGGTGGAAAGGGCTTGTGGTGGGGCTGCCTTTTGGGGAGCTCTGAAGCTGCATCCCTCCTAAGCCATAGTAAAACCTGTTAGTTCTTCCCCTCGAGCCTGAGGCTCCAATGAAAACAAGTGGCATCACGTCTTCCCAAATAAACCAAGGTTTTGCTTCACTTGGAGACACAGTAAAGTGTCATAAAGCTTCGAATGCAAGAAAAGTGCCAGCACAGGGACCCTGGGTGCCCTGGCAATGGGCTGAGCTGAGGCCAGCATCCCTGCTGCGATGGCAGCAAAGTGCTCCAACCCTTTGAACCTTCTTCCCCCCCTTGATCTTGGGTATCAAACCAGCTTCTTTTTGCCTTCTTTAAGTTTCTTCCTGTGCTGGCACTGGCCCGGAGGATCCTGGTCTTGGCTGGTGGAGATGTTCTGGTGTCTGGCTGAGCGCGCTGGCTCCGGGTGTCTGCATTCTTCTGGCTGCTTTCAGCTCTTGCACAAATTGAGGCTTCACGCTAAATGCATTACGCTGTATAACAATTAATCCCGTGCTACATATAGAAAGTCCTTACTCATCAATAATGCATGCAGGAGGAGTGATTTTCACTCTCAGTAATAAGGCAAAGACAATGGAAACAAGCAGGTAATGGAGAACATTTATAACGATGTTAATCTAATAATGAGTCTAACGCTGTTAAAAGTAAGACTGCAAACTGGACGCATCCAAAGATAAATTATTTTGAGCATTCATTAACTGATGCCTAATTAATGCCCAATTAGAGAGATGCTGCATGGGAAATGGTTTGGACACTCAGACGAATTCATTCCAATCACTGAAACCTCAGTCAAAAGCAGGAGGCAGCAGAAGGATGCGGCGAGAAGAAGCCGAGGTGATAGTGCAGTGTCTATGGGAGAAAGGCAGGAGATGAAATCCCCCTTGCTGGCTCTATCGGTGGCAGCGGGGCTTTGTTTTCACTCACTTCCCTAGCAGGATCCTGTAGGGTTTTTCCATGCTTTTGAAGCTCTCCCTCCCCGGCGAGCTCTGACACGGGCGCTGGTGACCCTCCATCTGCCTCGCAACCTTGACAAGGCGCAGTTGAAAGGGCTCTATCAGGAATAACAAGTTCAACAGGCTGTAACTCCCCGGGGAGCCAGGCTCCTTCCAGCCTGGGAAGCCCAGCGAGACCCCAGCGCTCCTGCCTGTCTCATCCCAGCGGGGCTCGGCTGCTGCCCATTGCAATGCTGGTGTCACCAGCCTCAGCAGCTGCACGGCTCCATGACCTCTTTGTTTCTTGGGAGTCTCCTTTCTGGATCTAAATTTACCAGTCCCAGGAGCAGCTTCTCACAACAGTAGGCAAGCAGCAGGCTTTATGGGCTTGGAGGGAAAACATCCCTGATGAGACCATGCGCCATGAGTGCATGCACTGGGGAGTCCATATGGTTCCTCTTTCCAAGCCCTGCCCACCTAACTGTTATTTTTCCAAGCACCCGTCCTTCTGTTTCCCAGTTCTCCTTACCACTGAACTTCAGTACATAGGTAGAATGACATCCCCGGCTTTTCTCCCTACCATTGTACTCTTGGGAAGCTGAGAACCAACAGCACCGTAGATGATCCCCACAACCACGTCTCCCTCTCCATAGGAACTCCAGCCATTAGCTCAAAACCTGTTAATTAAAGAGATGGACTCACTTCCCTCTGACCTTTACCTCTGGAGTTATCCCTGTGGGCCTGGAGCTGTTAACCACCGTGCTCCCTTTCGGCAGGAGCCTCTACCTTGGCCGTGCTCCAGGGAGACCCAAGCTGCCTTCATCCATCGCCACGCGTTGCTAACAGCCGCCTGTCATCACCATCCCTATACATGAAATCCTGTATGCTCCCAGATCCCTGGCCGGCTCCACCTCCTGTCAGTAATCCCGTTAGCCTGGCAACTGTCGTGTCACGGAAGAGCGCATAAAACTGTTGTTTGGAAGCAATATGTAATCTTCCAACCTGCTGCTTATAGCTGGGAGATGGTTTATTGATTCAGACCCTTGTGATTTGGTATTTGCAATAACAGACTCCGCATGTGGGAGATCGTCACAGCACTTGTGCCTGGCAGGATCTTACTAATAAACATCAGACCTACAGAAGGCTTCGTGCCTCGGTGTCACCGGGGTAAGACGGGGAACATGAAGCCGTCCTACCTTGGCGAAGCACATCCATGGGTTAAAAAAAACCCAGCAGAACACATCTACAAATGTAGCTTTACCCTTAACCATCCTTATCTGGCACTCGGATATCGCAATATCCTCAGGATACGGCTGTTCCCCAGGCTGTGCTCGCACGAGTCACAGCGAGGGCTCCCGTTTTGGCAGGGACCGCTCGGTAGTCAGCGCTGGCAATGATGCTCCCACCACCACAGCCCCTCTGCCATCGCAAAGGCACGATAGCAGAGCCAAAACGCTACGGTGGTGACTTGGAGAGCGTTCCTTTTCCTACGCAGCCGTAGGAGTTGTCGTGAGTTGGTGACTTACAGCCCCTTGCCGGCAGCGACACAGGGATGAGACATCAATCCCCGTGGCCAATGCTTTGTTTCCGAAGGGCAGTGCCTGGAGGAAGGCTCCCTCTTCTCATCGCAGCCAAGGCTTGGGCCAACGCTTTGGCTAGTGATGCTATTATTTTCCTATTCACAGCGCAGTCAGTGATGACTGCCTCTTACTGGTGATTTATGGAGGGTCTGAATAACCCTGTTTATCTAAAAACGACACAACTTTGCCTTGAAAGGATGAGTCCAGATGGACGTGTCACCTGCTGTTAACTAAATGGCAATAGATCTCCATGCCAGGCAAAAGGCAAGGGTAACCACAGAGTTATCCTTCAAACACAATTAATAAGGGAGCAGTGAGAGGGTTTTGCCTCCCACTTGCGTTCAGCTGCAGGCACTCGAAAGAGGGACTGAACAAGCCCAAGGGGTCCAGGCTCATGGACTCGCTGGTGATGACGGCGTGGAGTAATTAGAGATGAACTTCACTTCCACTCTTGTTTTTCACGTTCTTACAAGCTGAGCAGGACTCGTGGGCAGGATGACACCGGCAGCTGTGCGTTGCTCCCGTGTTACTCCCTTCCCCTGTAAGAAGTCCAGAGGCAGAATTCATTAGACACAAGCAAATTCTGTGTGTGAGAAGGGGCGGGGGGGAAGCTGGATCTAGGAGGAAAATCTGAATGAAAAATGACAGGTCTGGTGCCACGAGTCTGGAAAGCCACCGGGCGCAGAAGGAATAGCCTGAAAGCAAGCCTGGTGCGAGGAGTGGGAGCGAGACGGGGATGGGGTGGTGTAACCAGCACTCTGAGAGCTGAGCGGAGGGAGGGGATGATTGCTGCCTTCTTCTCTGCAGCGAGAAAGCCACGGTCCTCTAAGGCTGTAGGATGCAATATGCTTTGCCACAGGTCATCCCTTTGGAAACGTGTCTTGAGCAGCCCGCTCCCAAGCGGAGGTTTCGGCTCAGCCTTTCCCACCAACTGCTGACAACGCGTTTCCTTGTAAACCCCTTGGGTTTCGGGGTGGGTGAAGGCGGTGTCTGACAATGGTAGTGAAAAGAGGTGGTGGGGATGGGTCTGTGCTGAGCACTGGAATTTCGGGTGGTTTGCTGGGAATTGCTAAAGCTCTGTGCCTTTTCCTCTCTGATATGGAAGCGCGGGTGATTAAAGGGATGCATCACAGGAGGGATGGGCACCTACGAGGGTTGGCATCTCCTCTGTTTGCTCTCACACCTTTGCACCATGGCGTTCCCTTCACTGTGCTGCCTGCCTGCAGGCAAGGAGGGGGCTTTGCTCCTTGTGGATTCTCCCTGGGAAGGTTCCTCCTGCCTGTTTCAGGCTGGGAGCACAACCACGTGCCTGGTGCAGGCAGGGATTACTCCCTACATCACGTTTAAGCCACCACTCATCGCGGCAGCGTGGGTACCTCATGAGCGGAGAGGAGGGCTGAGTTAATAGGGAGTGTTTCTCACCCGGAATAGTCCCCATGGAAGGCGATGGGTGGGTGGGAGGCTCCCGGGTCCCCGCTGACGCCGCTCTCCCCTCTCTCTGCACAGGGGGGTTTGCAGAGCTGCTGCTGGTGCTGCTGGGGCTGAAGGTGCCCAGCGCCTTGGGCTGCCCCACTGACTGCGTGTGCTACCCGTCCCCTATGACCGTCAGCTGCCAGGCTCACAACTTCGTGACCATCCCCGAGGGCATCCCTGAGGATAGCGAGAGGATCTTCCTCCAGAACAACCAGATCACCTTGCTGCTGCGGGGCCACTTCAGCCCCTCCATGGTCACCCTCTGGATCTACTCCAACAACATCACCTTCATCGACCCCAACACCTTCGATGGGTTCGTCAACCTGGAAGAGCTGGACCTGGGGGATAACCGCTACTTAAGGGCTTTAGCTGCAGACACTTTCCAAGGGCTGGTGAAACTCCATGCCTTGTATCTGTACAAGTGCGGGCTGAGCTCCCTCCCCAGCGGGATATTCGGTGGCCTCCACAACCTGCAATACCTTTACCTGCAAGACAACCACATCGAGTTCCTTCAGGATGATATTTTTGTTGACTTGGTTAACCTCAGCCATCTTTTTCTCCATGGAAACAAGCTCTGGAGCCTCCATCAGAACACATTCAGGGGACTAATAAACCTGGACCGGCTGCTCATCCATCAAAATCAGCTGCAGTGGATTCACAGGCGGGCTTTTCATGACCTCCGAAGATTGACCACCCTTTTCTTGTTCAATAACAGCCTCTCAGAGCTGCACGGGGACTGCTTGGCCCACCTGGGGGCCTTGGAGTTCCTCAGGCTGAACGGGAACCCATGGAGCTGCGACTGCAAAGCCCGTTCGCTCTGGGAATGGCTGCACAGGTTCAGAGGCTCCAGCTCCAGCGTCATCTGCGAGTCCCCTGAGCAGATGCACGGCAAGGACCTCAAGGTGCTAAGAGCAGAAGACTTTAGGAACTGTTCAGGGTCCGAGTCGCTCCATCAGATCAAAACACACACTTTCTCCACAGCAGACAGAGGAGCCTCCAAAACCCATCACCCTCACCACTCCTCCAAGGAGAAAGGCAAGGAGAGAGGGGCTGAGAACAGTTTGCACAGCAGCCAGCCCGCCGTCCCCCCCGGCTCCCGGCCGGGCTATCGCAAACCCGGCAAGAACTGCACCAGCCACAAAAGCCGTAACCGAACCTCCAAACCGGGCTCCTTGGGACCGCGGAAAAACGGGCAGGAGGTTCCAGACTACGTGCCTGACTATCAGCACAAATACAGCTTCGGGGCGATGCCCACGCTGCCCACGAAACGCAAGGGTAAGTGCACCCGGCGGACGCCCATCCGCCCGCCCAGCGGCGTGCAGCAGGCAGCCGGTTGCTCGGGGCTCAGGGCATCGCTCCTGGTCTTTATGGCGGTGGTAGCGGCCGTCATCCGCTGAAGCGCGGCGCGAGCCCGCACTGCCACCCATCTACAAAGGACCAGAGTTTCTTTTCTTCTTCTTTTTTTGTACGTGGCTAGCGTTGGCCTGGCGAAGGGAAGAACGTTGTCTCGGCTTCTGATGGTCTCTCTCCGTGCCCCGGAAGGGCTGCCAACGCGGACTTGTGCCGAACGCAGCGGGAGCGGATTAAAAGGCATTATCACACCTTGTCACAAACAGCCTAACCGAGCACCCACAACAACAAACAACAAAGCCAACCTTGCAAGAGAGCAGATAACAGGGACGGTAGCCAATTGGTCGGTGACAACAACCGGACACATGGACTGTACCCGTGCTCTTGTGAGATCCTGTTCGTGCTGGAACGGCCCCTCCGATTACTGACAGGAACATAACTGCTGTAAAGACGATCACCGATTAAGCCTACATTGTTTCTCTGAAAGCAAGTGCAAGGACACGGATACCGATGTAATAAAGACATTGGTTCTCCCATGGTTTAGCCCTTTTTGGCTCCAAACCCAGAGGCCAAAGTTGGCTGGGAAGCTCTTAGAAGACAATCTCAACCCCCTGAATATCTCAGGCATTACAGCAGAACAGGGCTTTGCCTGCTGGGCTTGGAGTAGCCAACAACCAAAGGAAAGACTGATTCGAGGTGGAAGGAAACAAAGAACCAACCCCGACAAAGCCAACACTTAAAGGAATGAGGTACCTGCAGGAGGTGCGTCTTTTTGTAACCCCTGTTCACACACCTGAAAAGAAACCCAGACCCAACAGATGCACAGGCTCCCCCCTCTTCCCCTCAGCTATCCATATGTATGTCTTATAATGTTTATAAACTATATGGAAACTATATCTTTGGAACTAAGGATTGTATTGTGGAATTTATAGCAGACCAGTATATGGTTTTCCTTTTTCTTTTCCTCAAGACAACCAACCGGCAGCAGTGCCTACAGATGCTGAAAGCCATCGGGCGGGCTCAGTACGCGCGGGGCGGGGGGGTACCAGGACCAATGTTCTCAGCCATGCAGAGCACTAAACTGTGGGAGGGGGGTGGTTGTATGAAACGCAGCAAAGCCCATATGCAGAGAGCCAAAACTCACCCTTACGTCCTAATCTGTAACTGGGGGGAGAGAGAGATTAGTTAGTCCGAATATATAGAGCCATAGAGCTCTGTCTCCGTAGAGAGGTGCAAGGCCCCAAGGAGGAAAGGGGCTTTTGGGGGGGCTGGAGACAGAGAGGGGCTTCCAGCCATGGCGGTGGCGTGAGGACCTTTATAGGTGGACCAAGGTTTTCAGTGGGGCAGCAGGGAGCAGTTCCAAGGCTGCGGATAGTCCCGATAGCATCAGAAGAGGTTTTTCCTACGAGGAATAGGTTGTGTCATGGGAAGAGTCGGAGGAAAGATAACCTACAGCTCCTGGAGGGCTGGCGAGAAGCACAGAGCCCAGGGTTTCTGGTCCACCACAGGAGGGAAACATAGATGGTCCAAGGCAGCTGTACAAAGCAGCTTGAGGAGAGGTGGAGGAGAGGGAGCACATCTCCTTGTTCCCCTCATCCTGAATCCAACTCTGTGGCAGAGGGATGCGTTTGCTGGTCGGGGGCACGGCAGAGCTGGTGGCTTCACCCAGGAGGTGCGAATTCCCTGTCAGCGTGGATGTGCGAGACCAAACAGACACTGAAGTTAATGAAACAAGGGAAATAAAAGTGATCTTGGACAAGAAAAGGCTGCTGTGCGTTCTGTAAACGTACCCCAGCGGCGGCACGTTTCTATCCACGCGCTTTGGGGATGGAAGAGGGCATTTATGCAGTGGCACATCCCCTGGGGGTATCTGGGAATGCAAAGGGAATTGGCAGCTTGGGGAGGGGGGGGGAGATACAGCCTCTTCTGCCCATCTCACAAGTGAGGAGGACAAGGGCTTGGGTGCTTCGCTTTTAAATACCCTTCTTGGGAAATGGCAAGGAGAAGAAAGGAGGAGGTTACTTCATCAAACCCTCTTCCAGCTCCTACCCAAACTTTTCTGTCTACAGAGCTCTAAAGCTCCACTAAAGGGATGTCCAATGCAGCCAGAACAAATAAGCCGTGATCTGAAATAGCTCCCTCATGTCCTACTCTCTATAACCAATAGCAACTGAATGAGTCTGGCACTGTCCCTTAGAAGTGGAGGATGTTGTTATGTTGGTTATTTCGCTTCATACTCTGGAAATCAAAGCTCTCAGTGGGAGAATGAAGGAGAGGAGCACTTTATTAATATTTTCCTTTCAGTTTGCGTGTAACTCCTGTAATATCGGAGTGAAATGTCAGCACAGGAGATGCTAATGCTTTCTAAATGATGTGGGTGCAGCAGGCGCGATGGATAGCCTTTGAGAGGAATTGTAGCCGAACAGATTACGCCTGGCTCAAAACCCTAATTGTATTTTTAGTATCTTTTCCTTTAACACGTAGGAGAAATAAAGGCAACTCCACGGTGTATTACAAGCCTTGTCAATCAAGTGCTCTAACTCCCAGCAATAAAGGCTACTGGTTTAAAAACCGGAATGGAGACATGATGCGCTGCTAAATAAGAGATGTCACTTGACATGGTGTCGTGCTTCAGCCCAGCAGGTAGTTAAATAGCACACAGCACTTGCTCACTCACTGCCCTCCCCACAGTGAGACAGAGGAGAGAACTGGGAAAAAGAGAGTGAAATTCATAGGTTGAGATAAAGGCAGTTTAATAGGATAGAAAAGGAAGGGGAAATAATGATGATGGGGAAAGAATTAGGATACAGAAAACAAGCGATGCACAACCCGCTGCTTTATAAACCGAGCATAACATCATACGGCGTGGGATATCCCTGCATCATTTGGGCTCTATGGTCCTGGCTGGGTCCCCTCCCAGCTTCACGTGCCCCCTCCAATGTCCTTCCTGGTGGGGTGAGAAGCTGAAGAATCCTTGCCTTATTGTAAGCACTGCTCAGCAACAACTAAACCATCCCCATTATCAGCGTTATTCTCATCCTAAATCCAAATCAGCGCTGTGCCAGCTACTAGGAAGAGAATTAACTCTATCCCAGCCAAAATCAGGATACCGGGGCTATAGGTTTGTGGTGTTCCTCCTGCCTTTCCCTTAGGTGCCATCCCTCCTGGTACACCCATCCTTCCTCCACCACCGCAGCTCTCCGAGGATAAACTGACTCTTCCTGGGATGCTCTGACACTTCACCTCAATAACTGCCTCCCCATCAGCTCTACCATGGCCCCTGCTTCACTCTCAGGTGTTCCCCCCCCCAAAAAAAAGAATCCCTTTATACAGCATGTCTTCATGCATTTTGAATGCTGCTCTGAGGGCTGGCATAAATCCCCTCTTCTCCAAAGCAGCAGTCCCACAAGCTCAAAGCACACACCATTCCAGTCGAGCGGATGGAGGTATGACCATGACTTGTCAAAGGCAGTGTGGCTCAGGCTGGAGAAATTTGGGAAGCGGGTCCAGAGAAGGGCAAAGAAGATGGTGAAGGGCCTGGAGCACAAATCTAATGAGGAACTGGGGTTGTTTGGCCTGGAGAAAAGGAGGCTCGGGGGGGACCTTATCACTCTCTACAGCTACCTTGAAAGAGGATGTAGTGAGGTGAGGTTGGTCTCTAGTCCCAAATAACAAGTGACAGAACAAGAGGAAATGGCCTCAAGTTGTGCCAGGGGAGGATTAGGTTGGGTACTGACACTTGGGGCCATGGATTAGTGGCCTTGGCAGTGCTGGCTTAACTCAATGATCTTAAAGGCCTTTTCCAATGACTTTCAACCTAAACTCCATGCCCCACAGCTCCGCCTGTGTCACGGTGCACCTTCCCAGTGCAGGCCATCAACTGTGAACTGGTGCCAGTCACTGTCACAAGCTCAGCCTCTGGCCATGCATTGATTCCCCTATCTGGAGGGCAGGCAGACAGGCTGCCTATTGCCAGCGTGGTTGGATGCTGCTCCCCAGCAGCTCCCTGCAAGCTCTGAATGCTTCCCTTGGGAAACGTGTCATTCAAGCATCTATTTGCTCATGGGTTTCCCATTCCTTTAGCGTTCTCCATGTGCTCCAGGAGACGAGTCCCTGTCGCTGCCTTCCCCCTATTTACATCAGGGAGCTTTCACGCTCTGACTTTGGGCTGTTCATGCAAATCCTTCCCATTAAAAAGAGAACCCAGAAAAGACCCCAGCCTGTGCCTCTGGAAACTCACCCCCGGCAGCAGAATCCCGTTTCCTGAGTCAAAGCCAATTTTCCCTCCTTTGTGCTGCTTTTCCACAGTTTCATCCCATAATTGCTAATACGGAGCTTTCCGTGCACGCTTTGAAAACACAAACCCCACCACACTGCGTCTCTTTCATCCTCCCAGGCAGGAGGAAACCCAAACACCCCTTGGATATTGAGGATAGATTCCCAGTTTATCAGTCCAAACCAAGTCCATGACTCCGCAGTTTTCCTGTATCCCCCATCGCTTCCCAGGCAACCCTTGTGCCCCCCCCCCGCACCAATTCCAAATCATTGCCTTATATCAGTAGGTAGCTTTGCAGCTCTTACCCCCTTCAGAGAGACAAGAGCAGATCAAAAGCATCCCTTCACATTTCTCACAAGCTAAATAACACTTCTCGTGGTCCTTCAAGTTCACCCTTCCCTAAATCCTGTCTGTGTATGCTCTCCGTGCCTCAGCTTCAACCACATCCCCAGGAACACTTGCCAAGATCCCATTTCACGACTGAGAACATTTCTCTCTCCATCACTTATTACCCCCTTGAGGTCTTGTAGGTTGACATCACTCCTCTGCCCCACCAGCCCTCTTCTCTGCCTTTACCCATCCAGCTCACAGCTGCTTTGGTGAAACAGGAGACCACGGATGCTGCTGATGGGAAGAGCGATTACAGGGATGCTCTCGTATTGCTGTGTTGGAGTCACAGATGGAAGCAACAGCAACTGTGAAAACAGGACACAGAGGGTTGCAGCAGTGTTCGTGGTTGGCAATGTGTGTTTTGGGGAAGGTGCCAAACCACCTCTCTACCCACGTAACAGCAGTCCCAGGGGCAGGACCCCTCCACAGTCCCCATCCATCTCGCTATATCCCAACACACTCCATTCTCCCTTCTCCGGGAGAAACAGCCTTCAAAGGGGAGAAGGACCTTTCATCTCAGTCCCCCATGCCTGCTTAAATGTGGCCGATTAGGCAAACAAAGGCAAGGTTGCACTACCCAGCTCATTGCTAAAGGAGCTGCTCCCTAACACCCGTTTCTCTCCCCACCCTATGAACAGGGGTGAAACGCTCCCCGCATCCATCCGCGCCCGCAGACACATCTCGATCTCTCCGCAGGCTCGTCCCCACAACCGGAGTCCTTCCATCCTCTCCCTCCTTTGTGCAAACAGAATCAAAATAGCTGTTTAACAAATCAGCCATTACCTTCTCTCATGTCACCAATTCCCCGCTATCAGGTCGTAATTGGCCAATTTTCTCTTTTACCTTCTCCCTGCTCTGAATCCGTCTCGGGGAGCTCTGATTGTGTGTTAAAATATCCTCCCTAATTCACGGCTCAATCTCTCTTTCTGCTCTTCTAATTGCCCTTTTAACTCGCTTCTAATTTCTTTATAAACCTCCTAATCCTCTTCCTGCACAAGTTGTTTACACGCACCACGGAATGTATATGTATTAGCAGATGTTCCCGGGTAAATAATGCACAAAAGGATATTACTGCTTCACGCAAGCTGCAATTACTGCGTTGCCTCAGAATAAGCCCTGTTTAACCCTCCCGTTTAGGGCACACGCCCCTGCTCTCGCTGCACATCTCCAGGCTATTTCACTCCTGCTGCAGAACATTAACACCAGCACAGCTCACCCACTACCTCCTGGGTAAGAGGGAAGAACTAAAAGCACAAAGAGGCTCGAAAGATAAAGGGAATGGGGCTGTTTTGCCCCACCAAATCGCCGCTGTTTCTTGGAGGCACGAAACACAGCAGCTACATGAGTGGAACACGGGGACATAACCCCAAGTAATAAACAAATATGATAGTCTCAGTGCTTGTGATTTATGGACAGCTTCCCTCACTCCCTGCTCCCGGGGAGTCGTGTCAAAGCCCTCGGTGCTGCAGGTCAGGCAGGCACTGTTTGTTAAAGGCTTCCTCGAATTACTCAGAATTCCCTTTCTCCATCTCTTTCCTGCAATTTGTTTGCTGTCTCCTTCTCGCAAAGCACTGCGGTACCCACCAGATGCTTGGGATTTAGATGCCAGAGGGTGATGCTAAATCACGGGTTTAAAGTTACACACCTCATACGGATGAAAAAACCTTGGGTCATTGCCCAGGGAAAGCGACCACAGGTCCAGGTAGAAGTCAATGCTTTGCATCCCAGCTCTCCAGCTCTCTGAGGGACAAAAGGCATCGCTGGTACTTGGAAGCTGTGGGAGATGGGAGCTGTTTTGTACTTACACCCAACGCTTACGGAGGCACCTTGCTACTACCTGAATGCCCAAATCATGATTAACAACCATGGTCTGGCCACCTGAACATCTCTGGCCATAGCATCCGTGTCTGTCACGTCCATCCTGCCAAAAGCAGGTCCCGCTGCACCCTGTGAGGTGCCTGCACCCGTGCTGAGCCTGCCACGGGGACAGAAGATTAAAACAATGGAGAGGGAGGAAAACCAGAATCCAATGGGAACAGCAAGAGCTGCTCTGCCACGCAGGGTCAAAAGCAAACCACTGCTATTGAAACACAGAACTGCTCCTATGGCAGAGTGTGGCTTTCCCAGGCCATGATGGAATAATGAAACTTGGCCATTTGCTGACTCACCTGGAACGATTCCCCTTTCTTCCCCTGCATCTGCACACTTGATTTCCCAGAGAAGCTGACCCCATTCCAGCAAGCATTCCCATCCCCAGGGATGGATTTGGGTGCACCAGCACCACTCAATCCCCCTCTGCTCCATAGCTCCTGTGGGCAGGTACCGCAGCATCCTCAGCACAGGACTTTGCGCTGCACCTTCCCCACCTCACTGCTGAGATTTAACACCTCTGCTTCAAGCCTACCAGCGTGCCTTGCTTATCTTTTTTTTCTCCTATAGACCTGATTTCTCAATTGTGCATACAAATTGTTCTCCCTGGAGAAGGTTTCCATCGTTATTCCTTCAGTCCATCCTTTTACAGCTAAAATAGCCCGCAATCAAAGGTCTTGCCTTCTCACAGGTCTTCTCTAAAGGAACGTTTCTAGCTGGGCTGTCTCATGAGCTGCCTCGCATGCCCCCATGTCCTCTGAATAAGCTCTGTTTAACCTTCCTGGCAGCTCACAGAGTTCCTGTATTATTCTCAATTCACCTCATTCCCAAATATAAAAATTGAAAAAAGAACTGGATGGAGAGGAAAATCAGAGTGGCCGTTTCGGCACAGAGCCTGCCAAAGGGTCTGAGAGGGACCAAACATGCTAAAGCCATCAGTCTTTGCCTGCAGGGTACCGTTCCACAGCCCCATCTCCACTGCCCCTGTCAGTGGAGGGACCTCATCACATTTCCAGGGGCTCTGGATAGAAGAAGACCATGGAACACTTGTTCCTCTCCAGCTCTTATGCTTTTCTTAATGCACAGCTAAAGGAATCATAGAATGGTTCAGGTTAGAAGGGACCTTAAAGCCCATCCAGCTCCCACACCCAGGGGACGCCTTCCACTAGAGCAGGCTGCTCCAAGCCCCATCCAACCTGGAAGCATCCCCGCAGAGGAAAGCAGCACGCGGAGCAGCAGAACCACATCCTTGACATCGTGGGACAACTTCTCACCTCATCCCTGCATCTACTTAGCACGTAGAAAGCAAAAGGAAACACGAGAACACACACACACACATGGAGCCCCCGTTAAACTAAAGATACCGTGGGATGCTAACAGCCTGCCTCAACACACTGGCACTTCAGAGGCACGGCAGGACCCCGACCACTCTGTGTGTTGGGTGGCTGGAAGGGTTTTCCATAGAGCAAACAGGGGAAACCTCCAAAATCCCCCCCTGCAAGTGCTGCCAGCACAGCACTGCCCTGAAACAGCAGTGCCAGCCTCCTGATAGCAAAGAGACACCCAGCAGTCCTGCCTGGCAGTGTCTCCTCTGGTGATGCTCCATCCCGTGTCCTTGTAGGAGCCTCTTCCCTGGAGCGCTGGGGGGGAAGCAGCACCAGGACCCCCACACACAGAGCACACAAAGGCTGTAGAAGCTCTCACCGGCAGCCCCATGGATCTCAGGAAGGGAGATGGGAACTCTCAATGTGAACATAGCGAGAGATGAAGCAAACGCATAGGAGAAGCAGAGGGAAGGAGAGTGTACGTGCAGGCTGGAGCGGGTGTGTGCAGCCTTGTTAAGGGGGGGAATGAAAGGGAAAGGTGGTCGTATTCGACTCGAGGATGAAGGAAAGCCAGCTGAGAAATTATTAGAGGCAATTATGTGAGCAGAGTACATGGAAAGTAATCCCAGCTGCAGGGAGCAAGAGAAAGGGGGGGTGGGGATGGAAGAAATCAGGATGTGATTCAAGGGGGCCCAAGAGGAAAAGCACAAGAGCAGCAATGACCTGGTTTGCAGATGGATCTGTTCCTGCTTGGATGCTGAAGCCCAGCCTCACCCAGCACACTCTGCTCTCCAACGGCTTGCGTGACTTCTTCCCTGGCTGGTCCAAGAGTCAGGCATGTGCATGCACCGCCCATCATCTGGGAATCATATTTGCCTTAGCAGCCCTCACAAATATAAGCACAAACAAGAATTCCCTATGAACATGAACCGTTCTCCTTCCAGCAGAGCTGGTTTCCAGCCCAGTGTAATTCCCTGTGTCCCTGGGTGTCAATATTAGTGACAGACGCTAATCACTTCATTGCTGTTTTCCCTTCTTCCTTATTTTTCCCCTCTCTGGAAATAAGAGCCAGTTCATTTGTGCTGATTCTGATCATTCTGAGTCATGCACTAAATACAACAACTCCCAAACAGGTTTCTTTCTCTTTCCCCTCCTATGTAGCTCCCCCCCACCCCGTTACACCAGCTACAGAAAAACCAACAACAGCTTCAAACACGAGGGCAAGAATGCAAGAAACAGCTCCTCCATCAAGTCAGCTCCCGGCTCCTCAGGCTTCCAGCACATCTCAACACAGAACTAGAGCAAAAGGGCAGATTATTTAAAGCCATTGCATGTAGGCCAATTTTCACTGCAGTTCCTTTTGGCTCTGATTTTCAGGCCCCAGCGGAGTGATGAAGTCATGAATAAATGCAAGTAAACTGAGCTTTATCCACTCTTATTTTGAGCACTGGAGTTTACTCACCTCATGCTGCTTCAGCTGGAACACCAAAAGGTGAGTTTAAAGGGAAGAAAACCAGAGGGGGAAAGCAGGGATAATCTACTGCTGCCCTTGCCTACTGATGCAGCAGGGCCAGCATGCAGTAAAGGCAGGGCTGGGATGCTGCAGACCTGCAGCGCTTCATGCTCCAGATATTGAGCATACACAGTTATCTTCTGGTGCTGTGGAAGGGCTGGAGCTGGTCCCCTGCTGTGTGATGGGCAGGATGAGGCTTCCCGTGCCCCTGCTGTGTATGAACTCGGCTGAGCAGGATTTACAGCAGGTCCTACCTAAAACACTGCAAGCAGGAAGCATCATTTGAGGAGGAGACATCCTCAATGGTCTTCACCAGAAGGCAGAGTTTGGTGGAGAAGGGATGGATTCTGGTTGAAGCCTTCCAAACTGAGCTCCAAACAGAGCCTATATTGGGAATTTAAGAGGTCAGCATCAGTCCCAGAGCACTTCACATGGCCATCAGTGCCCTTCCAATTAACAACACAGGACCAATAGCCAAACACTGCTCATCTGAGGACTCTCCCCATGGACACTGCAAACTGAAGATACTTTTGGAGCTGCACTGCAAAGGTTGTGTAATGAACTAAAGATGCTAAACACCACATTCTGCTCCTCGGAGCTGGGACCGTACTTGCCCACTCACCTCGTTTGTTCAACCTACAAGAGCTGTACCCGAGAGTGCTGGAGCCTGCAGAGACCCATATAGACAGGATCTGAAGTCTACAGAGATAAATCCATTATGATTATCACATTGAGGAATACATAAAGGAAAGAGTGAAAGAAAGCAAGCAAGAAGGAAAGACACACACCCTTCAATCTCATCCCTCTGCAAGCATCCCTTCCGCTCAGCTTTGACCATAGCAGAGCGCCTGCTGCACTTGTCAACGTATGGTCCAAACAGCAGCGAGAGCCAGTTTCTTCAAAGTTCAAAGCAAATGGTAATAATGGAGTCCCTGCATTCCTGCTGTGTTTCTAAAGAGATGTTTTCTTCCTGAGCTCTACAGCATGGCGGGCTTAATCTGGAATGTCTTTTTAATCATAGCAGGAGTCCCAATTAACGCGTCAGGTTATCGTTCAAGTCGAACCAGAGCTTCGTGGCTGGAGCAAGGCAAGGAAAGGCTTAGGATCAAGGGATGGACAAGGACCAGGAGCACACCCGCATGACACCACCGGCCTCACACCCTCCTCAACCCACTGGGGTATGGGGAGAGCTTCTCCTCTGCAATAGGAACACACAAACAGGTCCCTAAGCAGCAGCTCCGATGACCACCACGCGGTGAGAGCGAGCGCGCCGGCACGCCGTCAAGCGCCGAATTGCTTTTACACGCACCTTCCCAAAGGGAAAGAAACCCCATCCCAGTCCCTCCTGCCTCAATCTGCAGGCGTGTAATCCAACACATGTGCTCCCAGCACGCAGGCAGGGAGGGGGACCTGCCACTGACCTACTTTCTTTTGTTGCTGGAAGTGCTGATCTCTATGCGGAATTCAGCGAGCAGGCAGATGCTGTCATTGGGGTCTGCTTTCACCTCTGCCTTACACTGCTTCTTACAGTGCTGCAACCACCAATTCCAGCCCAATTACGCTCGATTTATACCGGTCCCAGCGACAGGATGCTCTGAACTCATCCTGCCTTCAAGCAAGGAAAAGTGCTGTCTGTCACACAGTGGGTTTTGGCCAGGGAGGGAGGTTACCTGCAGCCTTTGGAGCTAAATGCTACGCTTACCGTGAGGAGGATGCTGTGGTCAGCATACCCTGACAGCCTGAGCTGAAGCAGCATGCAGATGGCCTTACTCTCATTTGTTTCTCATTTTTCATTCACAAGGAAGTTGGGTCCAAGTTTGGCTCTGCCCTGACCTGGAAAGAAAAAAAGCTCCTTAAAATTCAAACATACACATGGAGAATGTCTGGATTTTATCGTGAGTTACAGAAAACACGGGCTCACAAGCTCTGGAAAACACACGTTTCCATCCTCAGGTATAACAGAACCAGTGCGTGTGGGCAACCCTCCTCCTGGTCCCTGCAGCATCTCCTGTTAGGATGCTGGGAAGCAGCCCTGAGGTTTGGGAGTTGCAGGCTCACCGCAGTCGCTGGGGCTTGTGTAAATTGGTCTTTGGAGAAAAGCAACTCCTTCGCCTTATGCAAAACCACTCTTTAGTAACCTGCTAAAGAGCTTCCCCAGGATTTCTCTTCCCTGTGCTCCCAGGTAAAACATTGCTGCCTTGATTTTGCAGATGTGGAGATAAAAGGCTGTTAATGTTTAACTCGCATCCTTCAGACCTCGCCAGGCAGTTATGTGAAACAAGCCTCCCCTTCTGCAACGGCTTAGGGATGGACCATTTTAATTGATTAGCTTGCCCATTATGGATAAGCAAAAGAACAGCCTTGCAGTTGAACTGAGGTCCTTGAAATGCAAAAAGGCATCAGCCTGCAGTGTATCTGTAAGCCTCGGAGGCTAATTCCTACCCTTTCTGCTGTTCCTCTCTCCCTGGCTGGGATTTACCTAAGCACAGGGGATGCGACTCTCCACCAGGCAGGGGGGGGATTGCTTCACACGGACTTTCAGTCAACAGATTCTAATGATAAAACTGTTTCAAATCCGCACTTTGATTAAAATCAAAGCCATGGAAAAATCATGCTAAGGTTCATCTAATGAATTTTCCTTTCCAAGACTTTAGCAGAAGGCTGCCAAGGACTAAATCCGAGGGGGTAAAGCTAAATTTGATAGTCTGAGAGTCGTGTTCACCCCAAGTAGAGCAGGCTTAGCAGTATGAATAAATCTGGCATGGCCACCAAGAAAATAATCCCATCTCTTTAGCAGCATCAGTCTGCTGGGGAGAGGCTAAGAGGCATCGGAAGACAAAACAACAATCTCAAAGTGCATATAGATGAAATTAAAGGTTGTAGGTAATTAATTGCTGGATAAGATAATCACATCTCTGCTAAGCTAGAGCCGTGTGAGTCAGAGAAATCAGAGAGAGAAAACACGCTCGTCACTCGGTCCACCTCTTTACCAACACATGTTTTCTAGCACGGGTCCGGTGTAGGTTTCGCTTTGCTGTTTTCAAGTCAATGAATCAACTTCCCTGATATTCAGCCTAACGCCAAACAGGCGCTGTTGGCATTTTCCAAGGATGAATAAATAACCAGCAATGGCGTGGTCTCGTGAGGTGGTCCAGGAAAATCCGGGGAGAGGTTTCCCCAGCGCACGGGTGGCTCAGTCACGCTACCCTCTGCTTTCTGACAGAACATATACATCTGTGTGTGTACCTCTCCCTATATATATCCTGTTACGCCGACGCCATCGATAGCCACCCATCCTTCACCTCTCCGCTGATGCTTTTTTGACTGCTGCTCCTCTCTCCCCTAAATACCAAGTGACTTGTTTGGAGGAGAGCTCATTTCTCCTGGCACCCTTACCTCACTCTTAGCAACCTTCTATTTCCAGTCACAATCTGTTGCAGCAAACCAGCTTAGGAGTATATAAACAAGCTGTTATGACCCCGCTGCAGGAAGGGGAGGAAATGGCCTATGCTTTAAAGTCATCTGCCTCCAATAATTAGAAGCAAGTAGACAAACATGAAAGCAATGACACTTCAATGCTGTGTTATTTAAAGGGTACCCCCGAGTCCCTCTTTACCATCTCGATTTGCAGACCCAATGCAATTCGCCAAGCAAAGAGGAGGATCACCTGCCTTGGGAGGGGGTCACAAGCATTTTCACCATTGCTGAAGTACATTGGGCTTTTTTCCTTTCTGTTTTAAACCTCTTTTTGTTTCCTAGCACGCAACATCACCTGCTTCTCACATCAGAAACCCAGAAAGGTTTTTATTAGTCCTAATGCTCCACAGAAGAATTAAGAGGTAACAGCACATATGTTCTGCTCTGCCCCAAAGACTGGGAAAGGGAGGAAAATCAGCTCTCCTGCAGCAATGCAGCTTTCACCTTGCTTCTACCATAGGCAGCTGCTGCTGAAGTGAGCACATCTATGCACAAGGAGCAGCCCCTGCACCACTGGCCTGAGAGGTGGAAGCTAAAGGTCCCATAAAGACAAATGGGAAGGTTTCTTTCGGAGCTGCCAGCAGAGGAGACTGTCTCCTTGTGAAAGGCAAAGCCAGGCTCTGCTTTATTCCACCTCCCAGACGGAAAGCGGAGGAAAAAGGCAAAATCAGCACTAACATCACACCTGGGAAGCCTGAAGAGCTGCGTGGCTCGAAACGGAATGGGGCACGTCTCCCATTAGGATTGTCTTGACATTACACTCGCAAACAACCCTCAAGTGCTTTTAGTGTAAAAGCCTGAAACTTGTTTGCTGAGGGACTCATCCACTTCAGCGGCCTGAGCAGGGAGCTGACTTCTCCAAAGCATCCTCCTTTAGGGAAACACAATGCCAAGGAGAGCAAGCACTCAGCACTTCCAAGGAGAGATTAAAGAGGAAAATTAGCGCAGCTACAGCTTATGCCCATACCAATAAAAGCAGGCATTTACCACCACTTTAATAATTAAAGAGATTTGTCACTAGTGACCAGGTTGTCACTGACTCATTGCACAGCCACCCATCGCACAGGGCTTCCCAGCGGGCTGCAGGGAGGAGAGGAGGAAGAAGAGAGAAGGGGAAGAAGGACAGAAGAGAGAAGGACGGATAGAAGAGAGGAGGAAAAGCATCCTGCTTTCCCCAGGAAGCTCTGACACAGTTTCTTCTGGGTTGGGACCCAAAGGTTTATGTTGAACAATTATTAGTTACACCATGTAATACCAACTGCATCAAAATGCAGGGACTTTGGGAGCAATTATCCCCCAAACCAGGCAGCACAGTGCAAGCAGACAATTAGGCTGCATGTTACGAGGCAGAAGCCAGGCATTAGCACACAAGCCGGCGCGCTGCGCACCGCACTTAGTGTATTTACAACACATGACCTAATAGTAAAAGCAATAATTAGCTACTATTAATACCAATGGAAGGAAACAGAGGGAAAGGGAAGCTGCATCTCTAAACACAAGTTCTTTATGCAGAGGTGGGTAATGCAAGCCAACAGTAAAGACGGCACGGTGTTGCGGCGTGAGCGCGCTCATCCCAAGCTCCAGATGTGGGAAGAGGGGATGGGATGCTCCATGGATGAGGGATGGTCTTTGGGAGCCTCTGCAGCTGTGTCACGGGCACTCCTGTTTGCTGGGAGGACAAGGACTCCAGGCTGAAGTAGGTGGATTTGAGTCCAACCTACTTTGCCACACCACATATTGAGCTCATATGTAATAGCAGCTTTCCATGGAGAACCTCTCCCAGAATTCCCAAACGAGATGAAGTCATATGCAAGCTGCTGAGGCTGAAACAGAGGGAAGACAGCCTCCCTCTTTTTACTTATCCAAAGTACTTCCAGGCAGTCAGGCAAGGCAACAACCACAGGGATGCAAACCCACACCACACCTTCTCCGAGAGCAAGGAACAGGACCAGCTCAAAGCTTTTGTTAGGGAGAAGAGGATGCTTTCATAATGCAGCCCTTTGTTCTGCTGGAGAAATTCAGCTGCTATAAATTCATTCCCCTGGTAAATGCTGCAGTTATCAGGCATTTTACCACGGGATTCCTGGTCTCCTAGTGAAGTTAAATGCAGTGCCATTACAGCAGCACTTTAACGTGTAAATATTACATTCCCGCTTCTTTAGGAGATGTTCATTTAGTGAAATAAAATCCTGCTAGTAAAACACCTGATCAAAGCCTTCAGCTGAACTGGCCCAGTAATTGCTCTAGGACTGGAGGGAGTCCAATGACTGGTTGCAATTTATAACCACTTTACAAGGGGAAAAAAAAGTCTACCTTGAAGCATCTGCTAAGGACCGAGTTGTAGATGAGCTCATGGAGTCCATTTACATCGCAGCTCTCTGTACCACTAAGTGGCCACTAATTCGTGCTGAATTCCTTTGTAATTCTGATGGAATCGCATCTGACAATCCCATAAATAGCCAAGGAGAAGAAAAAAAAAAAAAGAATAAGGAATAACGTTGCTACAACAAGGAGTAAAAAAGCAAAGGAATGATTCATCCTTCATGGTGAGACATGCCCTTTTCTATCATCTCTACTCACCCAAAAGAATCTGCCCAGCCCAAATTTCACAGCCAGGCCTGGCAGACACCGAGTTGTAAAGGGGTCACTCTCCTGAGCCACACACAGTTGCAGTTGGAAGGAAGCAGGGTTAAAACGTGAAGCTGTGAAGGAGTCTAAAAGACAATCATAAGCGCCGAGATGAGCTGCCCAAGGGAGGCTGCAGGAAAAGCTTGATGAGGATTCTGCTGCAGGCAGGGGGCTGCATTAAATGACCATCATCCCCGCTGTTATCAAAAATCCAAGGGTCCTGGTTGGAATGGGCCAGAGAGAATGAATGTAAAATAGGCCTATTTTAACCCTTTCAGTTCACCACAGAGGATCAGGGTTAGAAAAAGGAGGGGAAAAGACCACAATGCAGGAAAAAAGCAGAGTCATAAGTGTTTTAGAAGGCTACAACCCAGCTGGAGATGTGTAACATGGCAGAGTAGAGTTCAGGGTCATGTCAAAGAGATGGAGGGGTGGGATCTAGGCACGTTAAGAGGTTTGGCGTTTCCTTCTTCCTGCACTGAGGGTGGATGCTCTCTGCTTTCTGGAGCCAAGGGGTAAAGGTGGGCTTAGGCTCTCTGCATCCCCTGGCTCCAGAAAGCAAATGCACTGGTTAATGGAAGAAAAGTGGTTTCATGACCTTCAACAGCACAACCTGGTCCAACAGGGCTGCGTTAGAAAGGCCACGATCCATCTGGGTAGCACCAAAATCAACGCACCAGCTCAGCTGAGCCTCCACACAGGCAAGCTCTGGAGGCAGCAGATTCCTCTCCTGCCTCCACGTCATCCGTAGGAGAAGAGGAAATAACTGGGCTATCTCCTCATCTTGTTCCACGGACCTGAGAAGCCTGGAGAGGATGGAAAAAAAGAGCTGTATTTTGTCTGCCTCAATTAACCAAATAGCTTGAAACTTTGTTATTTGCCTGGCACCAGTGGAAACAGGGCCCATATGCTGAACTAGAACAAGAACTTGAGGAATCGCTGCTTCAGCCGCGAGATGCCAAAAGCCAGATGGGGGATTTAGAACAGCGCAAGGCTGGCTTTAACGGGCAGGGGCAGCTCCAGCACAGCGTGTTCCTGGAAGGAAGCAACAGCCAAAGCCATGGGAAAGGGTTAAAAATAAAAGCAAGGGACTTTCTTATCACGCGCTCCTCGCCTTGCACTGAATTAACATCGGCATCAGGAAGCAGACAACACTCCAGGCTGCCTGGAAATTGCTTGTGCACTTCCAGTGTGCCCATGGCCATAACCTAGACAATATATGTTCAGTGTGAGGTGATTATTTAATGAATTAAAGGGGCAGATGCAGTGGGAGGAGATGAAGCCCTGTTCTGTTCTCCTCCCGATCACCGCTTCAGGACCAGCTTCACCCAAACAGCAAGAGAGCATCACTAGAAATACAACTGGCTGAGGCTTCAGCCCTTTGGGAGAGCTGAAGCTGAGCTGCATGGGTCTGCTGCAAGGCAGAGGGACATCCAGCGTGAAGCTGCACATTGAGATTCCCAATGGGTGCCATAATTATGGATAGGGAGTAGCCGCAGCATCTCTCCTTAAAGCTGTTAATAAAAGTTCACCTTCACCAGCCAAACCCATTCCTCTTTCCTAAAGACTGGAAGAGATTTTATAGCAGATTCATCACCTCCACCCTTTAATTCTATTTTTGGAGTCTATTGAACCTTTGCATATGCTGGAATGAAAAGAGTCTATATTAACACAACCACTTCTTTGTTACTGTAATGAGAGCCTCGAAACCACCACAAAGAGAAACATGCCTTTTAGCAGCTGAAACAAATTATTACAGCAACTGGGTCTTAAAAGGAATTTCAAGTAAAAATATAGTATTGCATGAAGTTGTTATGGCAACTGATGCTGTAGAGTAACTGCACTGGGGCAAGTTTTCCTCCTTCCTTCCTGCTCAGCAAAGTCTGGGTAAAACTTTATGATAAAACTCTGCCTTAATTAGTCAAATAAGTCATAAATATAGCTTATCCCAAATTCCTTAACATTCCAGCCTCATGCAGCCTGCGTGCAGCTAGTCTGCTAATGAGAAAATATATCTACTAAAGCCCCACTTACCATTAAAAATCCTATCCAATATCTTTCTAATACAATTTATCAATTTAAACACGTTGCACAATGTAATATCCCGCAACATTCCATTAAAATGATAAATAGCCATGGAAAAAACAAGGGATTAAACATCCTGTAATGTAATCTAGCACTATTTAAACATAAATAAAAACATAAAACCTGGATGGGGGAGCATACAGTATTAAAGAGCAAAAAAGAGTGCAAGTTCAGCTACTGCTCCCTGGATTGGAGTATTAATAGGGACAGGAAGCAAGGCAATGAGAAATGACAGTCAACTTCAGAGGATATAAAATGTCCATTAGGCTTTGTTATAAGATTACATCAAAGCAGTTCATGTGTTTTAATCTGGGGAAAGAGAAAGCAGCTACTTGGGGTCTGTGCCTGGGGGCTGCCTCTGTGTACTGAACCAGACAGTTTGCATAATGAACAGCTTTTATTCAATCAGGATTTCGGAGCTGATAGCTCCCACTCAATGGGCTCCAGCACAAATGGGCTTGGAAATTGATGCTATTCTTCAGGCTCCACCTGCTGGCTCCAGAAGAATCATGGAATCAAGGAATGGTTTGGGCTGGAAGGGACCTTAAAGCTCATCCAGTTCCAACCCCCTGCCACGGGCAGGGACACCTTCCACTAGAGCAGCTTGCTCCAAGCCCCTGTGTCCAACCTGGCCTTGAACATTGCCAGGGATGGGGCAGCCACAGCTTCTCTGGGCACCCTGTGCCAGCACCTCAGCACCCTCACAGGGAAGAGCTTCTGCCTGAGAGCTCAGCTCAGTCTCCCCTCTGGCAGGTTAAAGCCATTCCCCTTGGCCTGTCCCTACATCCCTTGCCCTGTCCCTACATCCCTTGCCCAAAGCCCCTCTCCAGGTTTCCTGGTAGCCCCTTTAGGCACTGGAGCTGCTCTAAGGTCTCCCCCTGAGCCCTCTCCAGGCTGAACAACACAGCTCTCTCAGCCTGGCTCCATGGGAAGCCTTCACTTCTTGGAAGGACATCAAGTTAAACCCCTGTATTACATTACTGGGATAAAAATCCAAGCCCAAGTTCTTCCTTTTTTGAGTTAAACCAAACCAAACCACAAACCAAACCAAAATACTCCCCCCCCCAAACCAACCAACCAACCCACCCCACAATGCTCAACCCCCAACCCCAAATCCCCATTCCCCACACTCTAAGCCCATGTTTTCCTTAGGCTGCCCCAACAATTCAGCTGATTGAAGTCTGCTTCGGCTGCTCTCGAGCAGCAGGAGCACTCCTGGAGTAAAAGGTGCTCGAGCTGCCAAAACCTGCCCCTTTGAACCCCTCTGCTTACCGAGGGACTCGGCGTGCGCGGGCAGGAGGTCAGAGCAGCCAGGGCACTGCTCCATTGAGCGTGTGCCTCCTGCACAATAATGACTTATTTAAATGTGCCTCTGCTGCTCGAGCCATTAGAAGATGCTCCATAAACAAAGGTGATTTTATGCAGACAAGAGCTGAGCCAGTCATTTCTCTCAAGACAGGCGCGCAGTGACTTGCCTCCCCGGATGAACAGCTCTTATGAGAGAGCTGAAACAAGGTTTACAGCCTAAACCCTATTACTTCCAAGCGTTATTCCCAAGGCTGCACTGCCGGATCACCTTCAGCTTTAGCAGCAGCATGGAGCTCACTTGCCCCACTGATGCAAATTGGGGTTGCTAACGTTATGGGGAGGAAAAGGGAACACTCAGCTGCATAAAACTGCTTGCTGCATCCTAGGATGATGAGTTAAGGGTTTCAAACATACACCTGATAGTTCAGAGTTAATTACTATGGGTATATTAGTTGCCAGCACCTCTGGATTCTGCCTATTGATCAGGCACTGCGGCTGCTCTCCGGCTCTTAGAGGAACTGTTGCAGTGAATTTAGCTTCCTGCCTGACTCAGGTAGGCTTTGCTTCTGACTGGCACCAAATCCCTTCTTCCTATTTCCTGAAGAAAAATAGCTCCATTTTAATCTAGACCTTCCAAAGCTCCTGCCATGCCTGCGACGTCCTGAATGCAGAATTATGGCTTTCCCTGGGCTTTGCTCATTTGTCTGGAAGCCTGGAGCTTGTTGTACCTCACCCCCAGTACTTTTTGGCTCAATCCAGAAACATTCTCTCATCAATTTGCCTGACAGCGATCCAACAAGAAGGGTGTGTTGGAAGATGATGCTAATCCAGAGAGACTCTTCTTCAGTTGCAGCATTCATGGAGTCTAATGAACTACCGGCAGAAAGGGACTTGGGTAGTGCAATTAAAGCTGGCTTCTGTGAGATACACAATATTGCAACTAAAAGTTAACTGTGCCAAGCAAGGGAGGTGGATTAACTCAGGGAACATAAATTGGTGAGAGAAGCCTCCTCTTTCTCCCCCCTCAAAAGCCTCATGCATTAAGCAAAGCTGAGATAATGAATATGCATTGCAAGGTGTTTGCTGCAAGCCTCCTTATAAAGTGCACAGCCAGGAACTCCTGGAAGGGGGATTTATGGGCGCAGTCACACACAGCTGGCACACTATGTTCCGTAAGCTTCAATTGGGATGAATGCCCTCCTGTAAGCACTGAGCACCCACCACAGTAAAATAAGATGTATAAAGCAGAATCTAAAGTTTATTTTCAGGAGCATCCCTTGAGGGGATGCTACATCATCCACCTCACGTTTGACACATTTAAGGAAGAGGGGACACGGTGCATCTCCTGCTATAAGGTATCAAACGTCCTTGAACCGCTCAAAGAATAGGAGGCAAAGCACGGCAAGAGGTGGCTGCTTGGGGACCAGACCCGTCATTAACACCAGATGACATCTCATTAGTCATAGGAAATGACACTAACAGGGATCATTAAAATGATGCCATCTTTCACCATTTTTGTTGCCAAACATCAGAAACTAAGCTTTAAAGTTCCAACAGGAAATTCACATTCATTGCCTTACCTTTTTGTGTTTGTTTCCAAACATGGGAATTCTAATTCTAACCAAAGTACTGATTTTTCCTAAAGAGAAAACAAAAGTTACTCTTTCTGTTAAATCTTGCTTAGCAATGAGCATGCTCTGTCTGCAACCTGACACAAGACTAAAGCATAATGAAAGCAAGTCAAGCAAAGCTTTCTGCAAGGTGAAGACAGCTCCTGGAGCTTGAGCATCAGTGAGAGCTGCAGCGATATAGGCTTCCTACTGCAAAGGCTGCCTTAAGGACTGATGCTAAAGGCCATGTCCACTGCTGGCCTCTTCAAACCCTGTAAGTCTGTATTGCTTCATGGGAGAGGTTGGAAAACTAAGATAGATGGTTTTGTCTTATTAATCTCTTTGCCGAAGCTGTACGCTTGGAGACAGCATGGAAAATAGGTTAAGGCTCACAATAAGCTGAATGAGTTAAATCAGAATCAGGCAAGTATGCTGACAGCCAGCTATTGCAACTCTTAAGCTTACAGGCCAAGGTATGAGTCCAAAGGAAACTGCAGTATCAAGTCAGATGAAATGAGTAAGTTGGTTTTGACTAGTCTATAAGGAAGGGTCAAGTATCGGCTTGCTGGTGGGACCTACTGCCAACATGAAATGACTGACTGAAGCAAAGGAGGGCTGACATTACTCCTCCAAATTATAAATTCTGCTTCCCAATCTATCTGAATGGATTAACCTCAAAACATGAGATCCGGAATTTAAAGATTCAGAATTCAGAAGCTATTATGAGTCAAGAGCAGGAATTAGCATTTGAGTTATAAATATGCTCCAACAAACTGACAGGAGTCGGCTTGCTGTTCCTTCCCTTTTTGAAGATGGTGGCATCAGGCTTGCAATATTTAGAGATATAAACCTAGAATTGATTTTCACATCCCAGCTGGATGCTAACAACGTGGCTTGTTGGAAGAACACTGCTCCTCAGCTCCTAACTGGTGCAAGTAAGCTGTTACGGCAAGGGAGGGTCTTCATTCTCAGTGGAGGGGATGGGGATTGTCCAAAGGAAAAGGCACTTTGCTGGGACACAGCGCTGTGGCATGCCACTGCGACCTCCCCTCCCTGTCCTCACCTATCCCAAAGACAGGCAGGAGAGAGGCAAGCATGCCCTGAATAAACAGGAGCCACTAATATCAGAGAAAGTCTCCAGGCAGTAAGTAATGAAGGCACTAAATAACTGTACCTGCTACTCGGGTTTTCTGCCAAACATTAGCCAATTTAAAAGGCAGCAAGAGGCCTTTTACACAGAGAGAATTTCTTTGAGGGCTGACTTGAAAGCTGAAGTTTGGCAGGGAAGTGTCTGAGAAGGATGGGGGAGAGGTAAAAGCCAATTTTACCTGGTAATCTGCTACACTCTGTGTGTCCTACCCAGAACACACTTCATGGCATTAAGAATCCACTGCAGCAATCTTCTGCGCTGGGGTAGCGGAGGAGCTAATGGTTTCTATTACAGGCGTGTAAAGAAGGTGGCTGTGGCATGCACATCTGTCTGCAAAATAGATGTTAGCTTTGGAAACTGCCTAAACACCTCCGTTCCCCAGCAGAAAAGGGATGGCAGCGGAGCTGTTCGGGCTCCTTCTCACCGTGACAGGCAGGTGATTGACAGGGCTCGGAGCTGAAAGCCCGCACGTGCTCCCACTGTAAATAGTAATGCTTAAAAGCAGCAGCCCTAACAGACTATTTCACAAACTCAGTTACTCTAATGAGGATTTCCACGCACACACACTACACATTTGCAGTGCAAGGGGGATAAAAAAACCACTCAAACAACAAAGCAAAATAAACAGCTGGTGAAGTGGAATACGAGGTTAGAGCCCTCTCTGATTCAAGAGAAGGTATTAAAACAGCTATAAAGATGGTGTTGGCATGTCTTGAAATGGGTTTGTTACATTCAGAAGAGGCAGTTACACATGACAAACCATTTTCTGTTTAATTAGAGGGCTCTGTGTGGAACACTTCCAGGCGGAGGAGGGGAGCAGATTGCTACCCAGCATCTCAATTACGGGACAGCGCCTTAACGATTCCACATGCAAATGTTGTTAACTGACCACAGAGAAAAAAAGAGGATAAAAAGAGGGGGGAGAAGAAGGGGGGATGCTTTGTTTGTATCATAGTGTTAAGGAATAGGAGCTTTATGCTAACCTTCAGCCAGGTTGGGCTTTCTTGCAACACATATTATCGCTTCAGTTTCATTTCTGCCCAAAGAACAGCTTCAACTTGCTGGCTGAAATAAAGCTTCAATGGAGAAAAACCACAACAGAGATACCTGGGTTGTCCAGCCCTGCTTAAAAGCTTTCAGTTCTTCCAACCAGGTAAAATAATACATTAGGGCCTTGGTATTCACACCGGGGCTCTGAAAGTAAGCAAGCACAGAAAGGAAATTCTAGCTAATACAAGTTAAATATAGGTTATGTTAGCTGCATTTTACAAGCACTAAGAATGTTATTGGAGAAAGCTGTCATTTTTAATGACAGCACAAGCTCCAATTACCAGCAGGCTGATACACTTGGGATTTGGAAGGTTTTTTCAAATCACTTGAAACCTTAAAAAAACCCCTTCTTCATTATCAGCTTCTGAGTTCGATGTAAATAACTTCACCTGGTGCTAAGAAGTTGAACGTTTCACAGGGCACATGAACAACTTAAAGCCATTTATAAATGCAGCTTCAGCTTCCTGGCAATTTCAACACAGTTTATGGCAACTTAAGTAGCAGTAAAGAACACGAAGCTGGGTTGCAAGTGGGAAGAGAAGGAAAGCTAACGGAGATGTGAGCTACCACCCTGCGGCCAGCCAAAAGGATGGGGATGCAGCACCCCTATGCCCAGGAATAAGGCAGGAACAGAGACCAGGCTGCAGATCATCTGTGAGCTCAGGGACGAAGGCTAAATCTTGCTGCTATGCTTAAGGCCCCTTTAGCTTAGAACAAAGCCAAGCGTCACCTTGAGCCTAAATCAGAGCACCCACTCCCCAAGCAGCTATACCATAATGAGCTACATCATAGGAAACCCTCTGTCTGACAGCACCCTTCCAGGTCTATCAAGATGTCCCTTGGATTTCCCATGTTTTCATTGCCAAGGTCAGCAAAACCAAAAGCAAGTCAACAGAAGCCTGCAAACTTGCTTACCAAAAGCAGAAAGCTGCTTGGGAAAGGTCTGGTTTGCCAGCTGCAAGAAACACGGCACGGTGCACACGGATGCTCCGGCTCCAGTATCTAATGCAAGAGGGTAGCAAAGCTCGAGGCTGGAAATTTTTGTTCCCCACTGATGATATGAAAGCCCTTACAGTCAGCAAGAACAGCAGCTCCTAGTTTGTGGCAAGCAGAAAGTGGGATTGAATCATTACTTGGAGGAGAACGTGTTTCAGTGCCTATAAATAAAAACCTGCGAGGCACGTTGCCAAAGCAGTGCAAGTCAATATAGCTTTTCTATATGCACTGTCAAACTTTACTTTTGGACACAATATTAATTACCTAGTCAATAATTGTGGGTTTCATTAGTGTATTAAATACCTCAATCAATAATATTTATCCTTCTCAGAGACAGTCTTCACCAAAGGAAAAGAGGGGAATAGAAAGGGAGGAGTATTGTTGGATCCCGCAGTTCAAAAAGTCAGCGCAACAAAGCAGCCAGGCCTTAATGGAAAACATAAAACACAAGAAACAGAGGGAAAGGAATCTGATTATTACTCTTATTTTTCAGGCTTTTGTGCAATAAGCCATGAGGGAATTCCAAGAGCTAAACTGATGGCCAAAAAATTAGATTTCTTTCCCTTAATTGCTCAATGGCGATGTCAGAGTGGACATGACAAACAGTTACATCTCTCATTTCTACATCAGATAAGGCAGCAAGCCCAGCTCTGCCCAGGCAACTTCCCAAGGATGAACTCACAGAGCAAAGAGCCCATTTCCAGTGCATCCCCACATGGCTGTCTGCTGCAGTGCAGCTTTTGAGGTGTCTTGATCACAACTTGTACCGTCCCTGGAAAATACATCCCTCAGAGAACAAACTCATGTGGGACCTGCATTGAGCTCAGCCAGGCTGAGCCCAAGGAGACCTTAGAGCAGCTCCAGAGCCTAAAGGGGCTAAAAGAAACCTGGAGAGGGGCTTTGGACAAGGGATGCAGGGACAGGCCAAGGGGAATGGCTTTAACCTGCCAGAGGGGAGACTGAGATGAGCTCTTAGGCAGAAGCTCTTCCCTGTGAGGGTGCTGAGGCGCTGGCACAGGGTGTCCAGAGAAGCTGTGGCTGCCCCATCCCTGGCAGTGTTCAAGGCCAGGTTGGACACAGGGGCTTGGAGCAAGCTGCTCTAGTGGAAGGGGTCCCTGCCCATGGCAGGGGTTGGAGCTGGAGGAGCTTTAAGGTCCCTTCAACCCAAACCAGTCTGGGATTCTACAATTCTAAAATCACATCAGGCAACAGAAAAAGAGCTCAGGAGTAATTTTTTTTTTTGTTTAAAATCTCCCTTTAAAGGACAAGAGGTTTGGGGCAAATTAAAAATAAAGATTAAATAAAAACCTTTGCAAGGTCTGGCTTATTTTAAATGACTTGCAGGAACAGTTATCTACAAGGATGGAAGAAGGAAAGTACTACAAGCAGCCTAGAAACATTCCCAAAGGCACGCTTCTGGCGTGGCAGCAAGGCTGAATTTAACAACAAATCAATGCACTATAAACAGTCAAAAAACCCTCAAAACAAACACCACCCCACCCCCAAACACAGCCACCTCAGTATTCAAATCCAATCAACTGAAAAATACGTATCAGTCCTCATGAAAAATCCATCTGGCAATTCAAACCACCTTAAAGGAAAAACAAACACCCATATGAATGAGATGGAAAAACGTAAACATGCAAAACAGGCTCAAAACCCGAGAGAAGGGCTGTGGGTCTCTTGCCTCCTCACTGATAATATATTAAAGAGTATTTCCACTCCCTGTAATAGGATTATTGATACTTACTGCATTATTCCAATATTAATAATGCTTAATACACTGCAGACCACTCCCTTCCCTAAACGCAGGCTTTGGAAGTAGGCAGCCTGCTCCACTTCATGGATTTGTGAGCCTTTAATACACAAGTGATAGGAAATCTCTCTTTCTGTCCCACCCGAGTCACCTAAGCAGCCCTAGAGCAACTCCTCCAGCCTGGGAGGATGGCCATGGTGAGGAGGAAGCTGCATGGGGTGGCTGCTCTTCTCCAAACGGATAAGTTTGAGAGCTGGAAAAAGACAAAAGGAGAAGTGATAAAACAGGACACAAAGTCAGTCCATCTTCCTCCTCCCCCCTTCAAGATGTTCTGTTGTGATCTTGGACAGCAAAAGCAAGTATCACCAAGAATTAAGGATCAAATCAGACTCACCACTTTCCACTCTCACGCTCATTGCACTAAAAGGACAATCCCCTCGTGCTGGAACACGGAAGCCCACACACACACACACACACTCATCCAAGCTGCCAGGCATAGCACGCACAGTGTAAAGCAACCACCTACCAAACACACAGGGAGCAGCCGCTTCTGATGTGTGAAAGACCACCATGTAGTTTTAAACAACAGCTCTTAGTAACTGCTGCTCCTCAAAGCTTTATTTTGGGGAGATAAAACCAGAAAACCAAAAGAACAAACCACCTGATGCATCTTAAAACCCTGCTGCCGACTCAAATGCAATCCCCTCTCTCCAGAGGATTGTAAAGGGTCACTAACAATTTAATGTATAATGAAAACAGAGTTTAGTGCTAACAGTGGGAATTAACACCAAGATACCTGAATGCCACATGTCAAAGCATGCTCCAGCTCTTCCCTTGGCCATGTAGAACACTATGTTCTCCTGTAATAGCTTTTGCACCTGCCCGTTTGAAACCAGCAGCTCCCAGTTTCATCTTCACTTTGTACAGCCAATACAAAGCAGAACATTAGCAGCCACAGGGACCTTCACCTCACAGAGATCTAGTTATGAGGTATTCCAGCATCCTTTCAATTAGCAAAGGCATATTCAGCCCAGACAATGGTTGAAGCCACCCAGCAATAGCCTGGACACTAGGAGGGGAAGATTTAGGATGAAGGGAAAGAAGATGTAGGGTTGTTTACCAGTAATCCCTATTAGAATGCTCACTCCTCTTTAATTAGCACAGTCAAAAGAGCCCAGAGCCTTCTGAAAAGCCCCATCTTCCATGGCCCATGTTGGTGGCTGCATTGATCTTACCAGGGTTTGGATGGTCATGGCCACTTGGCCATGGGGCGGGAGAGTGGAGACACCTTCACAGCTCCCCTGCTGTCCTCCTCAGCTACTTGCCTGCTTCAGGACCTCACTTTCTTCTCATTGACAAACCATTTATCAACCAGTTATCTTCAAAAGTTCTATAGCCTATGACCAAGGGAAGCAAGCAAGATATAGATACACATATATACAGTTTATATAAGTGGGAAATCATACCCCCCTCACGGAATTCATTTGCTATATTCACTCTTCTAGGCCCCTCCTAAAAAAGCTCTTCATTCTCCTACTCAGTGGTGTAGTCCTCCTCTGTACTCGCCCCAGCTGAGATGCTTTTTTGCCTCTCCACGTAGCAGACCAGAACTGTACATAGCATTTGAGATGAGCTCTCACAGCAGAGGCTTATATAATGCTATGGTACTTGTATAGCTGGACTAGAAATACCTTGCCTTACATAGCTTGATGTTTTTATCATATACTAGCTGATTAAAGCATGATTAAAACCCTCCAACTCCTCAGTCACTAATGAGCATCCACTTTAGAGCAGAGGTTGTGGGTTTTTATTAGTCCTCAATAAATGACTTTTCACACAAATGGTTTCAAGTTGATTTTCTCTTCTAGTTCTCAAGGTCATTCAGCTGATCCTCTAAGATACCTTAAGACTCTTGAGTATTGATACCTTCCATCTCTAAGTGCTCTGGTTGATGGTACAGTAAACCCAGCAATAGGGATGCACAGTAATTCCCCTTGGGAGAACGAGCTGCACTGGCAGAGGCAGGTGTGCACCATTGTCTCATAAAGCTGTGATGCCAGCAAGTACATGCTAACAGAAAGGTCCATAAAAACCTTCCTGGTATATACAGGCCTGACAATCAGAAACATCTTCAAGGAAGACTTTTCTGCATTACCACTTGTTAGCAGTTGCCAATCCCAAACCAGGCTGAAGACTGTAATTTTCTAGTCAATGCTTTATAAGCAAGGTCAGAGGGAACAAACACTACAATAAAAAATATGCAAGACATCAGCAGAAGAACCCAGGCATGATCCTCAGAATCCAAGAAAAAGGAAGGGGCTGGTGGTGCAATTAATGGGCCCAGAATAACATCCTTCACACCCATCAATGGAAGTGGCATTTACAGTGCTTAAACATAAAGACTTAAGATGACAAACAGGAAATCATGGGGAAATAAAGGGCACCAACTGCATGCATGAAGAGACAGCACTCTACGATGCAAAAGAAGTTTCAGGTTTCCTACCAGAGACCCACTGCAGCATTGCCTGGATGCTTGGAGCTGTGCAGTAAATGCCAAGCTGTGAGCTGCAGCCAGGGAACACATAATTAATGTGATTAGGAGCACACAGAGCTAGCATGCTCTGCTGACTGAAGAGCCCAGTAGCATAATTACTGTTTTCTGTACTAGCTCTATGTCTGAACAAATCTCAAAGCCTGGTTAGTTTTAGACTGCTGTGTAAACGTCAATAAAAATCCCAGAAGTGCCAGTTCATCAGCATTCTCAGCACAGAAATGGTGAAAATATCACTGCATTTCCATGCTGTTAACATCAGGCAAAGAAGTCTCCATTCTTCAGCCTAACCTTAGAGTTTGTAATAAGGTAACATCTCCCCCAAGTGAATGCTTATTATGAAAGCTAATTAATTGCTTTCCAGTAATGAGAAGTCTTTGGTGTTCAAAGAAAGCAAAATTCACTACACAGGAATTAAACAGTATTTATTGAAACAAAGCTTCCCCCCAGTTAAAGACCTGTCTCTGATTAACATCATTACAAATAAAACCAAAGAAACTCAACATACAGACATACAAAGTATGTATAGGCAGGAAATGTGAGCTAAAAAAAAGGAAAAATCAGTCAAAAAATCCATAGCATTAATTGAAGAAAAACTAAAGCAATGCTTTGTAGTTGCCAAGATTTCCCTGGGGGATAGAGAGTCAATGCTTATCTGCCTTCCTCAGAAGAGACAATTTTGATTAATATCAGACCCATCTGACTCAGCCTATTAAACCCTGAAGGAAGGATATTCTTCAGATACAAGAGATATGTCTTTGATTAATAATTCTACCATATTGCCATTCCAAGCATTAACAAATGCATGGGTACCTGTGGAAAGAGAAAGCCTTTGAATTCTATGGAAAGGAACTAGCTCACACTAATAGACCTGTTCTCCTTCGTCCAGATCTGAGAGTCGTATGACAATCTTCCTCCTGCCCTCTGCTGAACAAGTCGAAGTGTCAAGGTTGCCACTACTTTCTTGCAAAGAAGACAACGGTTAGATCATTCAGCTTTACATATTGTAAGAGAGCAGTTACTTCAGACGTTCTGAATGGTTTGTCTAAAGACCCTGGCAATCTGTCTAGAGATTCCTCTTCAGAGCTGTCACAGCTTAACAGATCACAACAGGCTACAGGATCATGGCCATTAAGAGTGCACTCTGACCTACCAAGTGCATATCACTTAACCCACTACACGGCACTACCATGCACGGTGTAACTAATGCCAAATTGTCACACACAGAGTGGGGAAAAAGTTGGTGTAATATCATCTATTGAGCTTTTCCTGGAAGCCCTAGCTTCACTCAGCACCAGCCTCCTCACCATAGCTGAGCGTTTCTCCTGATGCTGGCGATCAGTCTCTTGCAGTAGTCTCTGTAGTTCACAGGTTTGACATCCACTGCTGTAGCTTTGATACGAGATTCATCCTGTGAAAGAGAAATATGGCATGGAAAAGAACTCTGAGCACTCCACGCATCTGGTTCTAACCTCCTTCTGTCCCAGTCACATATTGCTCTTGGTACCAGGGTTAGCTGGGAGTACAAACATGACTCCCTGAGCTCCCACCTTGTTTTGAATGAAAACAAGCCAGGTTTGATGAACCTGACTGGGAGCAGTGTTGGTGACAGTGGAGCCCTCCTTCAGCACTCAACACTGACAGTATTTACTGTGAGCAAGTATCTTTGGAAACTTCTCCCCACGAAGAGGAGGAAGCCACCTCCAACAAAGACAAGTCAACCTACAAGAGCCACGTGCTGCATTATTTGCCTTCGGTGGAGGGGGGGGGTGTTACTTACATTGTAAGTCTCCAGTTTCACTCGGATCCTGAACTCATACGTGTTGAAGTTTGCATTCTGGAACACTTCTTCAAAGGCCTGCTCGTTCTGTGGGAAGGACAAAGGCAGTTATCAGCTGCAGCCACTCCAGGCTTCCGACAGGGCCATGAACTTTCAGAACAGCTCCTCTTTTGCTGAGGTTGGCAAAAGAGTGGAACTAACTGGATCATGGAGGCAGAGCTGAATCTTCCATCACAGTTTAGATGCCAAAACCATAACTTTAAGTTTTAAAGAAAAAGTTAGAGTTCAAGGTGAAGGCTTTTTAGCTCCCTAAGCAAAACTACTCACAGTTGCACCAAACCTGCAACCAAGTGTACAGAATGACAACATAATAAACCCACATGAGATTCTCTCATGGTGCTCAACTGGCCCATTCTGATGCTCTGCTGTGACCACAAACACTGATGGAGTTAATTATTTCCTCATTAATTGTCTCATTAGGCATTCTTTTTCTCTGCTTCTCCATCAAGGCTCTATCTATCCTTCATATGCTGACATGGACCTATTTAAGAGAACGTTCTATAAAAAAAAAAGAGTGGATGCATGTTCCAAACGTGCTTTTATAACCATTAGAAAACTCATATTTATAACATAAGCTGCTTCTAATTACCATATGAACACCAAACATCACCATTTATAACAGACAATTTGTCAAAACAGGAGAAGAGAAGCAGACAAGTTGTGGAGACCGTAGAGAAAAAAAAGTTTATTTTGGTAAAAATTAGTTGTAAAAAAACCTTTGCTGACATTCCCCAACAATTCTGCAGCCCCACGATGATACAGGCGAGTAATTATTAATGTACCTATCTACCAGATGCACTTGACTTCATCAGTCACTCCAGCAGCAGATAGAGCATCTGATCTGGAGCTGAACCCACCTCACTTTTGCTCCCATTCCAAGTGCTACATCTGCTGTTTTTAAATGCACACAGCACTATTTTACACTACACAGTGATACTCTGAAGGTTTAGAAAAACACAACAAATGAAGGTGAACAGGAGTAGCCAGTTTCACAGCCTGCAGAATTCAGGCATATCCTTCCTGAATATTAAAAACCCCTTCTTCTGACCATTGTATGGATTAGAGGATAAGAAAACTCCCTTAATAAAGCATTTGGCTTCTGTTTCCAGCTCTGCCACAAACGATGCTAACCATTAGTGAGTGGAAAATGCCGTTAGCATACCAGTCACTGCTACCCTACATTACCTCCTCTGGTAACAAGCACAGTGGAGAAGCAGATGAAAAACCCTCCATGCATATCTATGCTTAGCATGGTCACTGCCTGTGTGTGGACTCAATATACACTGTGAGCAGTGGAAAGACTCCCACCAACTTCACAGGGTACTGCATCATGTCTTCAGAGAAAAACCACTAAGAAAAGCTCACTGAAAAGGCATCAAGCACCATTTTTAAAGGCTCATAAAAGTGTCAAATCAAAACCAATTTCTCCTGGAACACAAAGCATTCCCGCTCAAGAGCTCATTCCATATTATGTTCCATTTTCTACCCTCAGCCATTTCCATTAGGCAGCTCTTCAAAAGACATTACATGTTTGCACCGTTACATAGGATCTGCTGTCTCTCCTTCCCCACCCAGTTTTCTTCAGCATTAAAGGTGACTAAGAAATTTTGTTTGAACTCTAGCAGAGATTCAGCAGGAGCGAAGTAAGAAAATATTGACTAGTTAAGAATGTCTGAGAATGGAAATGCAGAAGCACAAGCGCATCTAATTAGAATGCCAGAGCAATACAGCTTCCTTCAGAACAGAGGTGTCCAGCCTTCATAATATCACAAAACCTGAGCATCCCAGAGCCGTAAGCTTTGTACCACTTACCTTAGGCAGCCAGGTGCAGGAGTGTCTAAACCCCATTCTTGTATATGTATTACTGGACAACGAGCCCTGCTTTGCAGGAGCAATGAGGTCTATACCAGTGTCTCAGGACAAGGAGGACAACAGCCTCAACAACCCCTCCCTGCTTCAGTTCCCTCCCTCAGCCAAGCAATGGGTTAACCAACAACTGGTGTATCTATGAAGCCCCAGTGTGATCCAGCCTGGGAGTACATCAACGCTCATATGCAATTCAAGACTTATTCTGCTTTCTATATCATCATTTAAAAACCAAAATGAAAGCACTCAGATTTTATATAGCAGACAACTACAAAAAAAAAAAAAAAATCAGGAAAAGATTTAGGCTGCAAGAAAGGAAAATGCAGCAGAGAAGCACACAGTGACAAAGGGAAAAATACACTGTATGTTACTGTTTAATGATTTACAACCTTAAGAACTGTTTTAATCTGTCAAGGAAAGATCACTTGAGCATCTCTGCCAATGACCTATTTTAGAAGTCGTCGTTTTCACATGACCCACCAAGTTTCTGGTGGTATTTCAGGGAGAAGAGCCTTCAGCAGTGGGCTAAAATGTATTAGATCAAAAAGCTTCCTGCCTACTTACAAAGATACATACAAAGTGTTCTGGAACTTTCTGGTTTTGTAAACAATTTTTTGGAACACATTAGGGATAATGTTGCTAATGTTCAGGGCTAAACCAATTCTTTTGCAGATGCTTCCAGTCTAGGTACAATGATAACACAGACTGTCCTTTCTATTGGAGTTTGACATGTGTTAAAGCTGTCAGCCCTCTAAAGGCTGTAGGACTCAGTTGTCCCTCAAGGTCCCAGGTGATAAGGACAGGCTGATCTCATTTCTCAAAGCCAAAAGAACTCGGAGGTAGACAGACTGCCTGTGGGAGCAAACTATGGGGGAACCAAGCAAATCTCTGGTCTCCAGGCAGATGGCCCATGGAAAATAATCCTGAGGAGAGTAAACAAGTCCCTGCCAAGAACCATGGATTAGGGAGGAGCAGTGATTTGTGAATCTGTAAAAGATACTGAAGCCCAACATCTGGAGAACACTCCTAGGGTGGCAGGCCCTGAGCTGGCCTATCACCCAGAGAATGGGCAACATCAAACTCTTGCCAAATGAGGTAGGACACCCCTTTCATATGGCACTCTTTAATAATGCTGTTAATTTCCACAGCAACTACACCAACATAATCCACTGCCTTTGCCACCCCTGCTGACTTCGGAGTGCTGTATGTGCAGACACAAGGATGAGCTCATGCTCGCTGATGAATCAGCACTGGTGTACATAGAATCGTATCATAGAACCACAGACTGGTTTGGGATGGAAGGGACTTTACAGCTCATTCAGTTCCAACCCCCTGCCATGGGCAGGGACACCTGCCACTAGAGCAGCTTGCTCCAAGCCCCATCTTGGGGGGCTGGTCTTGAACACTGCCAGGGATAGGGCAGCCACAGCTTCTCTGGGCACCCTGTGCCAGTGTCTCTCAAAGTCAATATGACAAGAACATTTCCTTACCAGGAGGATCAAAGCAAAGCAAGAAATGTGTGAGCAGCCAAGAGCAGGATGAGTGAGCACAGTTCAACTTCCAGAGATTCACTAAAAAGAAGCTTACTGACTGACCTTTTCCTTCAGTTCTCCCAGGAAAGCTGCATTTTGTCCAAGGATGAATTCTGCTGCCTCTTGGAAACAAGTCACCCACTGATACTCCAGACAGTCTGCAATGGTCACCTAAAAACCAACCAAACCCAAAAGATTATTTCACCCACTTGCCTATTCCTCGAGGAGGACAGTACAGAAGAGAAATTTATTTCACTGCTATAGAGAGTTCTAGATTTCCAGTAACTATGACAGCCCTGTGTACTGTAGCTGCTTTCCATCACCGAGGGTGGAAGGCACTGACTTTACACCTTCTTTTCTAAAAGCTCCATAGAATGTCACAGTAACAACTCAAGTTAATATTGACAGTACATTGTGTCACACGAAAAGGCCAACAACATCACAACGGTACATACTAATGGGATATTCAGCTCTGCTCTGCTGTCACAGATGAGCTGTGAGCAAGAACAAGTAGCCCAGAACAGCCACTTCCAAGGGGGACACCGGTGATACTACAAACTGCTTTTACTTTGTACATATCTGAGTACTTAAGACATGTAATACTACGTTATGAGGAAACTATCAAAACTATTCAAGGACAAGACAGAGCAGTAAAAAGATCAAGTACTAGCTTAACATGCATTTCCTGGCTGCTTTGATGATCAGGAATGGGAAAATAAGAGACACACTGCTCTGTGCCCTCCCCTTTATATTCTAACAAGAATAATTTTGCTATGTCAAGTAGTTCTGCATTCCTAGAAATTATCCACTAGAAACTGTTCCGAAGCAGTCTGTGTTTTAGTGAGGCTGCAGGGATAGTTCCCTTCTCTCTGCATGCCCACCTGGCACAGCACTTCTGAGAAGCAGATACAACTCTAACTTCTAATGTAAACCAGAACAAGGTTCAATGCTTCTGGTATAAGAGGGCATCACAATAATGATCCCTAGACAACCTCCTGAAGCAAGTTCCATTAAAACATGAGACAGAACAATACCTACCAAAAAAAAAAAAGAATGTACTAAATATAGGTAGCAGCTGTAAAAGTGCAATTACTGCTCTCCAGAACTGCCATTTACTTCAGTTTATCTTCACTACTGAAGAGGCGTAGGCCATCTGTACTCTGCACTGCATAGTACACTTGGAAACCAGAAGCAACTGAGCTAGCATCAACTTTTTGGCAAAGCAAAAAGCTTTTAATTGGAGTACTAGCAAAACAAACTGCTCATCAGCTCAATGAAACATCCCTCACTCAGGTACAGCACACAAGCCATTTCAATACCCTACCCTCGAACCCACTGGCATCCCAATACTCCAACACCTTACTCCCTGGGAAGATTTGTTCGGATTGCACAAGGAAAAGGGGCAAGAAACACACTCTTCCCTTTAATCCATTTACTCACCAGGAGCATCATGCGGTACTTGAAGTTGGGGAACTCATTGTCACACTTTTCACAACGATACAGTCCGTTTTGCTGGTCTACCACTTTCTTATTGCAATCCGGAGAGGGACATGCCTGGTACATACAGTTCTCCTTGCGCAGATGTACGACCGTGCCCACACAGCTAAAATAATCCGCCTAGGAGAGTGAGTGTGCAAATTAGCCTCAAAATACCCAGTGTCTTCCAGTTCTGAATTAACTACAAAGCAAGGCACCCCATACTTGGGATATTTAGGATTAGAAAGCTTAAGAGCTCCGGATTATTGGGAAACTGGAAATCAAGCCCTCTGTTGCAATAATTGTCAGGCTTCCATTATGTTAACTAAAGCCCCTACAGCAAGATGATTTTTGTGTTTCCATCGCAGGGAACTCCAATTGCTGGTTTTTCTTTAGATAAAGCATATTTGCTTCGCCATTGTGTCTGTTCAAATCTCCACTTTGTCACAGGATTAAGATTCTCTGCTTTCCTATGCTGCTTTTGGGAGCCAATACAAAACCCAGAAAGGCTCCTGTGTAGTATTACAGATAAGCATTTGATTAAACTATAGCCTGCAGAACAAAATACCCACTCACCATACTAAAATAATCATCCTAATGGCTTAAGGCCACGCTCAAATCTTTCAGCAGATAAACAGAGGTTGCTTAAAGCACAGAAGAGAGCTGAATTACAGGTAAGTTTTTTTTTTTCCTTAGAATTTCCTTAGAGTTGGAAAGGACCTTAACATCACCCAGTTCCAACCCCCTGCCACGCGCAGGGATCCCTCACCATGTCATCCAAGGCTCTGTCCAACCTGGCCTTGAACACTGCCAGGGACGGAGCATTTACCACTTCTTTGGGCAACCTGTGCCAGCACCTCACCACCCTCACAGTAAAGAACTTCTTCCTTATATCCAACCTGAACTTCCCCTGTTTAAGTTCAAACCCACCACCCCTTGTCCTATCACTACAATCCCTGATGAAGAAGTTCTTGCATATCCCAAACAGATTAGCATTTAAGCTTTTGGGGAAAAAGAATTAAAAAAAATCAGTCAGAAAGCAGCATAAGCCTAGAAGTTACTGGTCTGGAATGCCAGAGACCTAGTTTTATTCCTAGCTTTTCTATTGACCAAGCGTGCACCCTTGAAAACCACTTCCTCCTAATGTACCCTGTTTCTCCTAGAACACTTTGTGCTATTTATATGACCATCTTTGGGGCAAACTCCTCCTTCCTCCACTTATACAAGGCTGAGAATTCTCTTGCAAACATAATATCATGTTGCAACAGCAGCAACAAGCCTGAATTTATTTGAAGCAGAAAAAGTATATTTATTAGCATAAATTCTGAGAGAATAAGCCCATACCGCTCAACAACTGGACTACCTCACGCAGGCATTCTGCTTATTGAAGTCTAGCCTTTTATTTTCTCCCCAAGCCACAAGGCTTGCACTCAGTGGTCACGCTTTACCTTATCTCCTTGGCCCAAGTTCTCAGCTTTGGCTTCATACAAAGTCTTCCAGTTGGTATTTGCTCCAGGTGCTGGCCCACCCCTCACATCAGAGATTGAGGTACCTTCCAGAAGCTGCCCCTCCGAGTCGAACCTGGAGGCACAGAGATGCACTTCTGTTTTCAGATAGCAGACCATACACACTTATCAAAAGCTCACATTTAGTTCCATGGACTTAATACACGAAGGACTTTTTTGTCAATGATTGCAAAGGAAACTATTACAATAATTTGTGTCTATTGCAAACAAAAATAGCATTTCGGAGTAAGTTAATAGTCTGACTTAATTAGCGCTGTATTTTACAGACCCACAAAAGGAGAACGGGCTTTGTTCTATGTAACTGCAATTTGTTTGCCAGCTAGTGGTCAAGCCACGCACTGCACGCTCCTTAAGGAAGCCAGATAACAAGATTTAAGGGCATCAAGATATTCCCGTAATTAAAATTAAATTACGGGCTACCATTATCTTCCCAGCAGCTTCGAAAGGAAAAGCACTGAAAAGGTTATGCTTTCTCTGTCAAAGTAAGAAAGGACAGCTTTGCAGCCACAGGTTGTGCTGCCGTCCTGCTGCGGTGGGCTTCTTCTGTGATCCCAGTAATGCACCAATGAGACTCACAGAAATTAACTTCAAGTGTGACAGTAATAGCTAAACCCCACAATCAAGCTTACCTTCAATAAATAAGAGAGAGCCACAGCCCAATGGCAAATGGAGGATGCCATTGTATTTTATCCATGTTTGGGTGATATAACTAAAGCCTGAAAACCCAGGCTTCACGAATCTGATGCTGTCAGCACTCAACACTACTTGTACACATGCCACATGCCATCATATTAGCAGCTATAGCAGACAATTTAGCAACTACCTACAGCAGAAGCTAGAAATCACTGTTTTCCTGACAGCAATAAAAAAAGTTAGTCTGCTACCTGAAAAATATCTAATAAGGAACACACACTGGAAGAAGGGAACATAGCTCCTCCAGTCCATACAGAGCACGTATCAGATTCCACACCGTGAGACAAGCCTGAGAATAAAATAGTGTTCTCTCAGATCATGCCTCAGAAAGTGGAGCTGGTCAAGTCTGATTTCATGCTGCCTTCCAAGGCTTTGGGTTAGCATGCACTACTCCCATTTCGATTTTGCAAGGTCTGTCATGGAATTACAAGCTTCTGAACTGAAGACAGCCTTTCAGGCTCCAGTGCTTTCAAGGAAGAGAAGTGTCTATAACCTTGGAACTCATCTCCTTTGCTACCTTTCTTCAGGACTATACAGGCTGCTCTGATAGAGAAAAACAGTAAAACAAATACTCCACAGCATGCTAATAGGTTTATATCAACATAAACACACAGTCATACCATCCTCGGAGCTTAAAAGCCTCTGGGGTATCAGGGTTGATGACAACTGTACTCGAGGACATTACAGACAGGCTTCTACCGCCAAAATCAGAGACTCTGGCTCCTTTGATGGCTATCACAGGTTGTCTAGAACCATCAAACTGTTCAGCCTGCATGTGTGAAAAAACAGAACACATTAGTAGTGTGCTACAGTGAAGGTACTGAACTTGTGGTCATAACTCACAGAGCACGACAAGAGATCAAATGCGAATCAAACTATCTTGCTGTATTTCGAAGATAAGCTATCACTGGGAGTTTAAAGCAGCTAACAAATAAAGCTGCAATCCTACTACCATTTCCTGGGGAACCAGAGATCCTTAAGTCACACTGCCAGGTGGGGAAAAAAGGGACTGGTCCCCTCCATTAGGAGGATTTTAGAAAGGGAATGGGTTATGGGAATGGAGGTTTCTCCAAAAAGGAGGAATTATTTGGTCAGATTAGACCCTTCAGGAGATGAAACCACTCACTTGGCTTGACTGAGCCAGTCATGTCTATTCTGCTACAACTGAAACAGCAGAAGTGCAGGTGTGCTGACAAAACGCTTTCTCCTGACTTTCCATTTTCTGTTTTTAATCTCATATAGCAGCTTTAATGCTGTTCAATTGCCATCAGTTCGTTATCCGAGGAGTCTGACACTAACAAAGAACCTCTTGGCATGAGAGAGGTTTTGAAAGGTATAGATTTTCTGGACCCCCACATCACTTAGTAAGCAAGGGGAGGGTCATGTGCTTAAAGATTACGAACAAGCTGGAGTTAGCAGTAGCATTCAATGTATCCATGAGATGCAGAAAACACAAAACACATCTCAGCATTTAGGGCAATGACTGTGTAAAATGCAGACCCTGATCTCTGTTGGAAGAGTTACGGCAGGAATTGATCACCAGTAGCTTCTCCTTTAACAACCTTGCTCAGCCTCAAAACTTGGCGATATTGAACTTCGGTTTACTTCAGTTGTATCAGCAGATGGTTAACAGTGTTTAGCTATCTCCAGTATCAGTGCACTTGATCATTTAGCCATAAAGCATCACTGTCAAGCTGGCAGGATCACTCCCATTTTATAGACTGGAACATAAATCCCTGAGTATCTACAACACCAGTGGAAAACAAAGTAGCCTGTTAACAGGACAAAGCAGCATGTTTACTGCAACTACTCAAACTTGAAATTCTAAGGCTCTGATGCTTTAAACTAGTCTGAGATACAGCTTCTCAACCCCTTCGTTAAGCAGTAATTTATGCATGGTAACGTGTATCCCACCCTATGAATAAAATTCATCTCAAATGAGACCACTGTAGCCACCAGGCTTTTCCATAATCAAACTGCAACTCATATCCTCTCCTAAGCCAGAAACCTGTTATCTTAAGTCTTTTGGTTTGAGACATAATGTCTGCAGTTGTTCAGAACACATTAGTCAGATCACGTCAGCAGTTTGTCAGAGAAAGGTTAAGAACATCACACCTGAATGAAACCAGACAGTCTTTCACCTTCTCTCTGCCCCGATCCTTAAGCACCCAGGACTCCGTCTCAGTGCTATGTCCATCTTGGATGACAACAGCACATTCGTTTCCTCACCCTACACAAAGAGACCTTTGCCTAAGAACAGGTAAGACTGAACATACCTCGTTTCCCCATAGCGTAGCTGTCACCAGCTTCCCTGATGTATCCATCAGATACACGTTCCTCTTTGATACCTCCCTATTGTTAGATTTCACTGTAATTTTAGTGACATCTTCATAGCTCTTACAAATTCCAATTACATCTGAAAAACAGTTACAATTGAGTTAGAGTTACTCAAGGGTCACAATTGGGGAATACAAGATCACAAGAAAAGAATTCAAACCTACTGTCAGATTTCTACCTTGTATCCTAGCTCCCTGTTCAAATCAAATCTGATATGGAAATTAAGCATATTATGGTAGGAATGCTCCACTACAGAACTCTTCAGTGCTTTAATTTTGTTGATGAATTCATTAAGATATTCATGAATGCAAGCCTCAGCACATTAGCGAGATCAAGGCATTGTACTATCTCTTCCCATCACATTCTGCCAAAGGATTTCAGCCCTGATCCTGTAATACTCACTCTCGCTGTTTAAACACAAGTCTCTCAGGCAAGAGGTATCAAAGTGACTGTAACACAACTGTAAAGCAACTGGCTGGTGCCTTTACTGTAGCCCCATGACTGTGATGTGCAATTTAAACTTAAGTCTGCATGCTTGGGTGAGTAAGAGACTGCACCATCCTCTTTGCACCCCTTAAATATATCCTGTTTTTTAATATTACAGATCTACCTTTAATACTGCTAGCTGAAAGCCTCTGAATCACATGCATCTTGTGCCTGAGAAACCTGAGAACCCTCGCCCCCACCCCAGCCTCTGATTTTCCGGAGTACTCTGCCCAACCAATGACAGAAAAACAAACCTCCAATACTTCACAGAGCAAGCCAAAACAGTCATGCAACTTGGACTTGGATGCAACGAATCATGCCAGCATCACTACAGAGATAATTAGATAGTGAAAGAAAGCAAGACCACAGAAGGTATGAAACGCACACGTGCTGAGCAAGGACATTTTTCTCTCAGCCCTTTTCTGTGCAAAACAGTAATCGTAGTACAATAAACAAGTATCAGTTACTGGCCCTTGCTTGAAGCACGAGTTTGAAGGAAAGCTATTATATATTGTTGGCAGAAGAGGGCAAAGGCATCCTAACAGGAATGCTGCACAAGGTATTTTTAATGGCAACCACCACTGGCTACTTAAGAGATCGCGCCACTAGAAGCACTGTATGCTCACTACCTCCCCAGCATTCAGGACACAAAAGTAAAACTTCAAAGCTTTAAAGCTTGCCATTTTGCTACTTAGACTGACCAACAATTGAGTCTTTGGGTGTGTTCTCCAAGTCAGAGATGGATACAAACTCAAACTGAACAGATGGAAGATGCTGGGCATCATCACAGGGCACAACTGAAGTCTCATTAGTGAATGTAATCTCATAGTCATTCTTAACAGCTGTATATTGCTTGTTAGCAGTCTTCAAATTGCCTTTGGTAAAATAATATACCTACAGGAGAAAGCAATGAAACAGGGGATATTATCAGAAGTCAGAGACAGAAAATAGATTGTGTTCACCTTTAAAAATCCTCTCTTTTCTAGCTCATGTCACTCTGCGAAAGCACAATGCTACCATACCTTGTTCAATTCAATGAGCGGAAAGAACTTGTCTGCTTGATCATTGAATGCAGTAGCTCTAATCTCACCCTGCAGGAAAACAGGAGAGCTGGTCAGAGCTTGAAATTCAGCATGAAAACAAACTAAAAAGAAATCTTTGCAATGTTAAGTGGCATCAGTTCTACAAGACACAATGTGGTCTGCCAGGCTAGCTCTAGGCATGCGAGAAACAAACAACATTCTCCTCACATTTGTAGTTATAGATAAAACAACCTGTTCTACACCTGACCATCAAATCTCATTTTCAGGTCTCATTAGTATTATCTTGAGCTTCAGAATGAAATGCGTCAGGGCGACATATATATATAAACCTCTGAAGAGGTACTCATAAACCTGGCATTGATTGCCATTACATGCAAAGAGAAAATTCAGATAGATTCCACAGCTCCACAAGTTAGCCCACAGTATATTGTGCTGTCTCCCACTCACACATGATATGTCGAGTCTTTCAGTAAGAATTAATAACAATTATAAAATTGCTGGATATAAATATTGGGTTGGGTTTTTTTTACATCTGAATAGAGACAGTATGCAGAGGAAACAAATAGCTGATGGCACCATGTTACATTATTAACCTTGCATTTTATACTAAACATAATCTAGCAGAATCTTGTTTGTTTTCGTGACGGGAGGCTGTAATTTGATAAGAGGGCTGACAAACTGCAAGTTTAGTTAGATTAACCAGATACCATTCCCCAAACAAACCACAGATGAAATTTCCTAGTATTACAATAATTTGCACTCTGATTTCCTCATGGAAATGAAAGCTTATAATAACTCTGAGGCAGTGCTCCTCTCACTCCTTGTTTTGTAAGGTGGATCTAAGCAAGGATGAAACCTCGGTCTCAATCCACAGGAAACCCACCACAAACCTCAATATCAGGCTGTCAGCTTCCATAAACAACTATATCTTGAAGCTGCAAAAATTCAGTCACAGATGATAGAGTTTGATGAAAAATAATCAGTAACACCAGACATTTAAGACTCGATTCTGGGTAAAACCGGGTCATTGATGCTCAATTAATGAATACAGAAACACAAGCTTCAGTTGTAATAAGAAGCACCATTTCCTACAATATACTTTATTTCCCCTAGTCTGTTTTTATGCAGGGCTCATCAGCATCTGGCATACATTATCTTTTCCTCAACATGTGACACTTACGCTTTCATCAACTAGCTCTATAGAAAAGAGCTTCCCTTCCCCACGGGAGTTGCTCCATGTGCGGATCTGGCCTTTTTGGGTAACACGAGCGCAGATGGTCCACCTGAAATCATGCAAGAAATCAGTGTTCTGTGTATTGTTTCTTATATTAAGAACAGACTGAATTGACAAACCTTTAGAACTGGAATGTCACTTTTAAAAAGCCAGAATCTTCCCACTGCACCTCAGCAACTCTTACCTGCTCCTCGGCTGCTTTCCATTTTAATGGCCTAAACCACTAAAGGTAGAAAGCTGTAGAGAAAGCAACAAAGCCAGCCATAAAGCATCTCATATGATAATAATGGCAAACAATCCTTCTGCACAGAAGCAGGTCTCAAATCTTTGACTCTTCCAGGGTACATTTCTCAGACAGCAGTTTGCCTGTTCTGAAAAGCCATGCTAGAACTCAAGAGCTCAATTATAGGATTCACATTTAACTCGGGTAATCAAATCAGTTTGCATAACTTAAAAATGTCATTCACGACATAATTACATCCTCATGCTTTTCAACAGAACAGTAGCCGAAGTGAATAGCTTACTGAGCTGTTTTGTCATTAAGTTACCAAAAAGGTTGCTTTAGGAGAAAAAAAAAAAAGGAAGAGAAGTCAATTGATTTTCAACTAAAATATTAAGAACCTATCATGCTCAGCAGGGGAACTTCACCAAGACAATGCAGAGGCAAACCTTAGATTGTCAGAGCGTTGATGAAATTAATCCCCCCCTCAAAACAGCACCAAACCCCCCACCAAACAAGGAACAAAACCCAAACCAAAGCCCATACAGCTGTGAAGGGATTTTTTTTTGTTTGTTTCTCTGGGTGGTTTTGCTCTTATTGTTGGTTTCATTTGTTTAAAGTTAACCAATGAAGTCAAAAGAACTCCAAAAACAATTTGACAGAGTCACACATGAGAAAGCAGAAAGAAGCTATTGTTCCTTCAGGCCTGTGACATTGAGTAATACTTGGCACACCACAACAACTCACTTGGATTGGTATGGATTCAGGCTGGCAATCGGCACTACTTTGGCCTGTGATCCTCCTGGTGTCTTCATGGTGCTGGGAGCACTTGATTTACCAAACTGGTTTGAGGGAGGGTGGTACTTTGGAGCAGCAGAACCTTTCAAAAACCACAGCAGAGCACAGAGAATTTCAGCCTAGCAGGCAAAAGCCAGGTGAAAACCAACTCATGGTGCAAGGTGAAGCAGAACTACTCCCTCCAAGCTATGGGAAGCCCTGCAGAAGACTTAACATGGGGGAGGCACCTAAAGCTCCATTCACATGGACACCACAGCACGGCTAAAAGTTCATGGAATCATTTCTACTCTTGGTCACAAGCATTTCCTAGACACTCTCAGACCTTTAAAGCGCTTACATTGGAAGTGGGGATGTGTCCAGAGTCAATCACTTAAACCATGTTTAAGAGGGAAACAGCTAGCTAGTAGTAAATCATCTGAAATATGGCACATCAAACTTCAGAACTATTTTAAGGGAATAACTAAGGAATAGTACTCCACTATCAAATAATCAAATAATTTCCTGACACAAAGCAATACTGCTAATTCTAAACTCATTCTTGTCAATGTATAAGCATAAAACTCTTACAATCAGCTTTAAGTACAGGAAGGAAGAGCTTGTTTTCTGCTGCAAGAAGCAAGTGTCAGAATTTTACTATTTAAACTACTTCTTAAACACATGGATAAAGAATACAGACAAGTTAAAGCAGCACCAAGAGCTAGGACTGACATCTTTCCTGCTTTAAAAAACGTCTACAAGCTGACATTTAAATTGACAGCCTTTTTCAGCATCTCATTAGAGCCTTGATCAAACCCCCCTGCATTTATAGATACACTATCAAATAACGTCAGTCCTGTACCACCTAAATTGTTTGGTCCAAGCATAACACGTCTGTTGGCCAGCTCTACACTGCAGCCTGCTTGGGTGTCCATAGAGCACTGTTTCAAGAAGGCAGAATTCCATCAGGCGAGATGTTCGGTTTATACTGTGCCATCAGTTTTCCCCCTTTTTTTCCCCTTGGGAAAGAAGAAGGAAGTGGAACAGATTTTCCCCCTGTTTTTAAGAATTTATTATTAAATCCAAGTGTACAATAGCCTCTTGAGAGAATTCATCTTGTCAAGCTATGGGTTAGTGGTTAATGAAGTGTTTCTTGTGCAACACCATCACAGAAACATTCTTTTGCTAATTTAAACTACAGTTTTGCACCACAGAAATGAAAAGCAGAATCCCTGCCCAGGATTATTCTTACCTGCCACTGACAAATTGCCATTTGGTTGCTGTGGTTTGCCGGGTGCTGCGTTTGCCGCTGGAGCTGAGGAACGCTGCTGCCCTTGCCCTGTAATCAAAAAGAGAGACCACAGAGTACAGCAGGGAGCACAGTAATTAAAACTACCTTTAAACCTTGGTAGGAAATAAGACTGGCATGAAGAAAAGTTCATTTAAAACACAGAACACGTGCTAAAATTCAGGTGTTCTAGACCCAGCAGTAGCAAGCTCTCTGTGGAGCCATATTACCATGGAGAAATTTCAGTCAGACCTCTTTCCTCAAGCGACTGCTTTCTACTTTGAAAGAACTCAGGGTTGACACTTATTTAAAAGGACGGCACTGAAGTAATCTTGACAACTTCTCAGTGGTGATAGGCTTCCACTGCTCTGACAGGTAGTTTCTGTTACTACCTAAGAGCTAAGAAAAAAAAAAAACCTGTAGGAGAATTCCCTCTTGAAACTCAGAAATGGTCAAAACCCACTGGGGAAAGTCAAACCTGAAGCTAACATAAGACAAAGAAAACACCTGCTATATTTTATTTCCAAAATATGAAGATATTTAACGTGGGTGTGATGGAGTCGTCATTTCAGCATTCACCAGGGTCCCTCTTGGGACGCAGCAGTCTATTGCACAGGGAGAAAAGTGATGGCATAGTAAGTACATATTGTTCAATTTTTCAGATTCCAGGACTTTCACTTGCCTTATCCTGATGATAAATTACACAAGAAAGAGCACAGTGACTTACCTAGAGAAATAGTATATTAGAAGACTAATCTACCGTTCAAAAATTTAAATTCCTTTACAGAATACTTGTCCTATCCTATTTTGCCTCCAGATGAGAAAATAGCCAACATTTTCCCATCTCTTTGGAGGCAAGTGATGCTTCAGCCATTGGTTTGCAGGAAGTCCTAGGCCTGAGCAGGCAAAACCTCCCTGCTTTGGGATGCGAGGAAGATGGTCAGAGAAAAGTGGATGAAGAAGGTCAAGACTAAGCCATAAGCAACACAAAGAGCAAAACCATAGAATCCCATACAGAAGGGCAAGAAAGGATGGCACAGAAGGAAGGAGGAGCAACACAGAGACACCCTGATGCAGCATCACTTGACGTTGGACAGTCTACAGAGGCAACCCTCTGCTTATATATAATCCAGAACAAGGTCCTTGCACTAAACCCAGTCTGCTCCTCTAAGTTGCCGCAGTAGAGTCACATCGGTGAGCTGGTGACAGCAATCTCCCTGGCAACAGTGACGTCAAAGAGCAATGTGTATTTACTGCAGAATCCACTAGATGGAGGAACCAGATTTCACCCTCCTCAGCTGCCTCAGGTATGGGGAGGACCCAGGTAGGGTCAGTGCTCATCACCCTAAACCCATCTTGTGTAAGGAGAGAAGAAAGGGAAAAACCCAACAAAACACACTGAAAGTAAAATGCCTGGTCAGGGGAAGGATACTGAAGAAGAGGGATGTGCCTATGAAACAGCAAGAGATTTCCTTGCTACTTTTGTTCCAAATGTTTTCCCCCCTAGGGTTTAAAAATAAACCAAACACCAAAAACTAAACCAAAGACCACTACATACATTAGAACCTTCGCGTGTTACGAAACACACATTCACATTTCGAGGGCTGCCCACCCATAGCTGGTGTTTCTCAACAGATTAAGAATATATTAACACATTTCTGCATGTGTTCAAATACAGAAGTAGCAGAAATATCTCTCCAGTTTTCTCACTTGTAGAGTTTAAGGACTCAAACTATGATTTTTGGTGGCTGGTGGCCTACAGATCACTCAAGGTGCTCAGAAAACTCACTCCTCTGCCTGGTTTCCACTGCTAGTTTTTATTACCAGAAGCTGAAAACACTTGAAATACCTAATGACATTTCTGCTCTATATCCCGCGTTAGTCAAACCCAAGACCTTCAGCTAAAGCCAGGAACACAGCCCACTCTTATTTAATAGCTGTAGAACAATCATCCTCTGCTTCCAATAATTTGTTGCCAGCAGGTACTGCTACAGAGCCATGGTGACAGAAAACCAGTCCCAGAACTGAGCAGCAGGATGGAGGGGGGGAAAGGAGGAAAGAAAACACACTTTGAAAGCATGTACACCAAAACACAATGGTGGGAAGGGCAAGAAGAGAGTTCAAGTGAATGTGTAAGTACACAAACACTTCAACATTGAAAGATTAATGACAGAAGTTCAACATAAGTAGCAAGTAATTGTCATAGTAAGAAGGAAGTCCAGCACCAGAGTAATTTGAATGAGATTAATGACAGTAATAACATTACCATCTAGTTTTCAACAAGAAGAAAACCTGCTCAGTCTTCATTTTCAATACTATTATGAAATGCTGCCTGAAAAGGGTTTCTTTTCTTATGATATGTATTAAGAAGATTGTGTCTCCAGTTTCCTTGTTAGGCAGATTAACCACCTACTGCTCAAACGGAAAGTGGCCAAAAGCCAGCTTCTCATTCCCTGGGTCCTACTGGGGTATTACAGTCAAGGAAAGACTATTCCTTAATCCTAGATCTAGCAACTTGACATCCGTACTTCAAGTGAGACCAAAAGTGGGATTTTTAGAATACCTGAACTTTTCTCCATGAAAACCACAAAGTGCTTTTAGAGACTCATTGTGCTTTAGCTGAGTGTTTCTCAGAAACACAGTCTCTCGGTATACACAGGAACTTAAAGAATCTGCAACTTGAAATATACCTCTGCCATTTTACCAAGGCCTCCATGACAAAATCAGGCAGCCCTGTAGAGCAGAAGCATGTTAAGCACACTTCAACTAAACTATTACTGTCCTCTGTAGATGAAACCTTAGTATCAAATAAAACAGTATGAGATCAGCAGAATAAAGTTAGCTAAAATGAAATGCACAACACTTCAAATCCAGCATCTCTTAACTACCTACTGCAACACCACACTTACAATGCTCACAGACCCGTAGCATCTCCAAAAGTGTTGATTTGAAAATGTCATCGCTGCGTACTTTTGTAAACCCACACAAAGAACACAACTTTGATCAAAGTCATGGTAATTTTACCAAAATTTACAGTCTTAAAGGTATATTTTCAGCTCAGTTCTGTAACATAGCACATTCTCAGGCGTTTCTAAGCAACAATATAACTGAAAAACACTATAGTTCACAAGCTCTTGTACCACACAAGCAAGGGAAATGGGAGAAAGGCACAAAACAGTCTGCTCCACAGCTATTCCGAATATCTTGGTCTCTACAGCAACTGTGGGATTAAACCATAAAATCTGAGATGTCAACACATTTTTTAAACAGCAATTAGCTAAGTAACTATCAAAGGAACAAAGGATTCTTTTAGGCTCATTTAACAAACGCCCCTTTAATTCCCTAGGAAAAAAGAAAAGTTAATAAAGAAAGATGTCTCTGCCTTCACAACTAAGTCTAATATCTACCTCTATTAGTAAAAGAGCTTTTTAACCAGAATAGCAGTGTACCTACCACTGCTGTCTGTCCAAAATATCCTACAGACAATTTTTGCCACTGATGCGTGGTCCCTAAGTAATAAAAAGATATTAGTTCACTTCCACTGGGGTGGGATCAAGAAAAGCAATTTGCTATTAAATTTCAGCAATTATCTGTAAATACATCAATGACAGAGCTGTTCAAACATATTCTCTGAGTGCTTATTATCCTCTCTTCTTTAAAGACTAGAATTTGAAGAACAGAACCTACTTCTGAATGCATCTCAGGGGAAGGGAAGATATATATATACATATCAATTCAAACAAATGCTTGCCTAAGAACTGTGAGCTCAGCACATGAAAATGAACACCACAGTTACTTATGCAATATAATAAACCCAAAAGATTCATGGCAGCACCCAGGGTACCATGGTTTTCCAGGTGGCAGGGTAGGAATAGGTGCTTAGGGAAGTCTGGTCTGTATGCTGGCCCTGTTTTCATGCCATCCTCTCCTCTATGTACTTCGAGCAATCTTAAGTTTTAGTGCTTCCTGAACCCAACATTCATGCAAAGGATGTATTGTTATGTTTAACAGCCTTTAATGGATTTTTCTTTCATGTCTAATTGCTTTTTGAACCTGTGCCAACCTTCGGCAGCTACCTCAGCAAGTCCCATAATTTAACTCTGTGGTTTAGGGGATGTGGTACAGCCTTTGTTTTAAAACCGCTACCTGACAATAGAAGAACTCAAGAGCATCAAATGAATGCAGAAAAGAAAGAGAGATTCATCATTCTTTATTCATCCCCTCCACGTCGTCTTATACTTTCATAGATCATTATTACATCTTCCTCCTCCTGTTTTCTTTCCCGACAGAAGAAATTATGATCTATTTGATTACTCATTATGAGGAGACATAGAATAGCTGCTGCATACTTACTGGAACTCTAGGGAGAGACCATTAACATGGAATAAAAGCCTGTCAATGTTATCATAGGGTATAGATACTTCTCAATACCATGTAGAGACTGCATCTTCAGCCACAGTGAAGAGTTTCTTAAAGTATGGACAAAACCCATTTTGTGTTATACATACGGAAAGGATTTCAAGACCTGGACATCTGTTGCAGGCATAAGAAAGCTGCACATGTCTGACTGCTGCTTTTAAAGTGAAATAGCCAGTTGAAAGCTACCATAACAGTCTGTTCAGAAAGCTATTTGTTTACAGAGGACACTCACCTTCATTATACGGCACTGGGTTGCCAATAGTCCCACCAACCTTATCAGCAGTTTTCAGAACATTTAAATCCATCAGTATAACCACTCTCCTACAAACACAGAATAGACAGCAATAAAGATTTCTCTCTGCAAGTCTATTACACTCTGAATACCCTTTGCAGCAGATAAGAGAACCAACCATTAGGGACTGGTTCTCTGGATGAGGAATCTGGAAGACAAAAGCTCTGTCTACTTAGGCCCCCCCCAAATATGAATTCAGTCCATATTCTCCTAGACACATATATAGTCTAGGGTCAGGTTGGATGGGCCTTGGAGCAACCTGCTCTAGTGGAAGGCGTCCCTGCCCGTGGCAGGGGGGCGGAACTAGATGAGCTTTAAGGTCCCTTCCAACCCAAACCAGTCTGGGATTCTATTATAGTCTCCCTTTAATCACGTCACTCAGATCCCTTCTTGTTTTGCAGTATCCTACCTCCCTTCCCTCAAATTTTCCTAAAAGAAAGACCAGATTCCACACCATTTAGGTAAGAAGAAATCTTCAGTTTCTTTTCCACAGCAGATAATTTTAAGTGAATTTTAATAAAACTATGTAGAATTCAGAGTATTCCAACTGAACTTTACATTACTAAACCACTGTACTAGACATATTCTGAACCCACTGCAGCCACACTGTTTCTGCTATTGCTTGCGCTGTGCATGGTCCCTCCTGCACCTTAGTACTTTCATCATCATTTGATAATCCCAATCAAAAGCATTCAGCATTTACAGAAAGTGCAGCTGCCTTTCTGTAGGACTGGGCTCAAAAGAAACATACATACCTTCCATCTTTCAGGCTGTTGACAATGAACCTGTTAACCTGGCAAACGCATTGTGCTGATAAGCGTTCCTCTTCCACCAGAGAGTTCAGCTGCGTGGCCAACATGAATGCTGCAGAAACAGAAGGAAAACATGAAAACAATTAACACATTCCAGCCTTAAAAAGGGGCTGCCATGGCTGGCTATAACTTTTCCAGCCAGCCTAGTATTGCATTAAATCTATAACTTGCTCAGTTAGTTAACACACAGAAAACAGTGTAACCACTGACAAGATACCAAAACCAAGCATCAGCTACATTGCATTTATTTTCCCAAACTTTAGGGTGTAGTAATAGCTAAAATAGCCAATGAAGTCAGAGAAATATTAAGCTAAATTGCCTTAAAAGGGTTACAAAAATACACACAGACTTCTGTATTTTCATTCTTCTTTTTTGTGAGCCTAAAATTCACAGAGAAAGTCTCAGAATGACTGTCTAAATGCTAAAATGCAGCTGTATGCTTCAGAGTGTGTGGTTCCCATAGAAGCCACATTCTCCTCCAATTCTCATTTCACTTTGCACCTAGCCATTAGACCAGGATCTTTAGTGCCCTTAGCATTACCCTGTCATACTTACAGGACAGTGTGTTCACCCCATCGCTCATCAGCACTCGGTAACGTGGTGGCCCATTTCCTGTTGCAATAGCCCGTGTATTCTTTGGGGAAAAAACAGATTATTAATGCTTATTTATTCAGAAACCCTTCAAAACCAAGACATGATTAACAAGTGACCTTTTACTCAGCTTAGCTTTGGGTTTTTAAGCACTGTTATCAAAAGCATAGCCATGCAAAACAACATTACATCAGCCTTGCTTAGCTCCTCAACAAGGAAGCCTGGCTGCACCCAAAAGCCTACAAGGAAGCACCCATACTCACTAAAGGACCGGACAAGAGGCAACGCAGCGTACTCACTATGACTTGTAGTACCGGCTTGGAGACGTTCTCCCCCTGCATTATGGCCTGGAGAAGAGAAAAGGAGACCCTCAGAAAGGTGCCAGGAGCGCTCCAGACCCACAGCTGAGGGGGCAACGCACTGGAACCACCAAAGACACGGGAACTGCCGACCCCGGCCATATCCCACGCTGCCTCCCAGGGCAAGGCCCCGCTCCGGGCCTGGTTTCTTCCCTCAGGACCGGGCCGGGCCGGGCCCGTTCTCCCCAGGGCCAGGCTTGCCCCCACAAGCCCTCACCCATCCCAGCCCCGAGCCCGCCCCATCGCAGCCCCCCCTCAGCCCTCACCGCGATGGCGCCCTCGCTCAGCCCCACGTTCATGGTGCTGCGCTCCCAGCCGCGCTCCGCCACTACCGCCAAATCCTCCCGCCGCCCGGAGCCGGCCCTCCTTCTTCCGGCGCGCGATTACATCACCACCGTGCGTGCGCCACACGACGGCAAGACAAGCGTTCCTATTGGTTGTTTAGCGTTGTACGGCGGAAGCGTCGTGCCGCTGACGGCTGGGCGCCGCCATCGCGGTATCAATGGCACTGCCCGTAGAGGAATGGCAGCTGTGTGCTGCCCGGCGCTGGGCAGCGCTGGACCCGCCGCTACGGGAGCGGTTGGCGGCGGCGTCGCTGCAGGACACGGTGCGCCTGGGCTGCGGCCTGCTCCGGTGAGCCGCGGGGCGGGGTGGGACGGAGTGCAGCGGGGCTGGAGCGCGGAACTGACACCCCCCCCCCCCCGTGTCCTGCAGGCCTGAGGTGGAGGCGGCGGCCCTGCAGCGTCTATGCCGCCGGGCGCGGGCGGGCAAGGAGCCGGCGGCAGCGCGCTTCTACAGGGAGGAGGGAAACCGGTTGTTCGGCCGCCGCCAGTACGGTGCCGCCGGGAGGCTCTACTCGCAGGTGCGTGGGGCGGGGGCAGCCCCCGGGACGGGGCCCTCATAGCCTGGGGCCTCCGTGAAAGGATGCACCCGTGAGGGGATCCCCGTTGAGGGCCCTTCCCGCTGAGGCAGCAGCTCCTTGCTCCCCACAGGCGGCGTCCCATGAGCTCCCCGGCAGCCCTGAGGTGTCCCTGTGCTTCGCCAACCGCTCCGCTGCCCTCTTCCACCTGGGGTGCTTTGAGGTAACTTGTGGTAGGGAAACGGGCCCGGCCTGGCCCTGGCCCCACCGCCGAGCTCCTGGGGGTCCCCAAGCAAGGCTGCATGCACAGAACACGGCTTCAGGCCTCGTGTAGTTAAAGAGGTGGGGCTGGGGGATGAGGCCGAGCACCCTCTGAGGTGTTACCACAGTGCTTGCATGCAGGGCTCAGGTGCAAACCCTGCAGTAAGGGGTGTTTGATTGTTAGGGTAAATGCGATGTGCTTCCGAAGCTGTGCTTAAAGCATCCATTGTTACTTTCTGAAGGGTTCCGTGAAGTAAGAACTCACTCCTCTAAACAACATAAGAAGGTTTTATTGAGGGACAAAGTCACTAAAGCAAAAGCAATGGGCGCATGACCATAGCCAGAGGCGGGAATGATCAGTATTTGTTACAGGTTTATATGCTTTCACTATTACATTAGTTTCATGCATGTTCATAATTCCCACATATAGGCAGGGGATATTATAACTAGCTCTAGGAACCTATTATCATAAGTCTCCTCCTCTTGGCGTCTGCGCACTGCTCTATGGTGATTGTGGGCAGGGGTCCTGAGGATGAAGTAAACAGTCTTCCTCTTGTGAGCACGGGGTCTTCAAGATGCAGTAAGCAGTCTTTCTCACGGTGTACTTTTCACCTTGGGCACAGTTGGACCCCCCAGCAATCACACAACCAGCTATATCTGTAATTATTCTGAGAAAGCAAAGATGTAAACCAGTGTGACCTTCCTGCAGAATTTATTGCAGGATGGGCAGACAAGGAATATCCCAAGCTAGAAGATGTTTGGGAGGCTCTGTCTCTAAACTAACTGATGAGTAGAAGGGTGGTGTGAAACAACTCATTCATGTTTAGTGGGGCCACTAAATCCTGTTATCTCACCACAGACTTACAACACAAACATTGCTCTTTAAAACTAAAGTATCTTTAGAAGACTGGTGTGAAACAATTAACTCATGTTTAGCGGGGCCGCTACATTCCACAGACTTGCAACATAAATGTTGTTGTCTTTCTACAACCTAAGTTAAACTAAAAAGTACTTTTAACTCTATGCTTTTCAGGCACTAGCTTTTCTTATATCAAGCTCCCTTCTTTCTTTTATCTTTACAAATTCTTTTGCTATGTGACTCCATTTTGCTCAAGACTTCTGACCCTTTTTAACCTGTTGTCTAATCTTGTGTCTTTAGCCAGCTTTGTTTCTGTTATTGTAAACAGTTAGATCCACATAACCACACCTATGATTTGCAAAAGCCAACCACAGTGTCTGCACGCAGGGTTCAGGTGCAAACCCAGCAGTAAGGGGTATTTGATTGTTAGAATAGATCAGATGTGCTTCTGAAGCAGTGCTTAAAGCATCCGTCAATACTTTCTGAAGGATTCCTCCTTTGCTTCTTGTTCTGTGTCAGGATTTATTTGGCCAACAAATGTGCATGGGCATTGATCATCAAACTGTGGCTGCCCCATCCCTGGCAGTGTTCAAGGCCAGGTTGGATGGGGCTTGAATCAACCTGCTCTAGTGGAAGGTGTCCCTGCTTTGGAACTGGATGAACTTTAAGGTCCTTTCCAACCCAAACCATTCCATGGTTCTATTCAAATACTCTGCATCTTAGATGGAGTTAAGAGTGCAAGTCTCAGCTGGTTTCGACTGCATTTGGATGGCCTTGTCTTTGTTCCTAGGTTTGTTTGGAAGATATTGCCAGGGCAGAAAGTCATGGCTACCCGGACAGGCTGCTGCCCAAGGTGCTGCTGAGGAAAGCTGAATGTCTGCTGCGTCTGGGGAGGTTACAGGAGGCAGCTGGTGCCCTCAGTGTGGTAGAGAATAAGATTGCTATGGATGGGATCATGACGATCCCTACACAGCAGACACTGCTAGAAAAGTTAAGTCAACTGAAGGTAAAAGTACACGAGAAGGAGACCTGCCCAGAGCCTGCACGAGAAGCATGTGGTGACATTCAAAGAGAGTCAGAGATCTGGGAAGAGAATGACAGCATTTCAGGAGCATCTTCATCTTTGAGCTTGAATTTTGATACAGACAGAGGACGTCACTTGGTGGCCTCCCAGGACATCCTGCCAGGACAGAGCCTGTTGAAAGAGGAGGCCTTTGTAAGCGTGCTCTGCCCAGGGGAGAGCCTTCTTCTGCAGGACAGCAGTGAAACAGCATGGGATACTCGAGTCACTAATGCAGATCTTTATTGCCACCGGTGTCTGAGGCAGCTCCTGGCCTCAGTGCCTTGCTGTGGGTGCAGTTATGCAAAGTATTGCAGCCAGAAGTGTGCAGATACGGCCTGGGAGCAGTACCACAGGACAGAGTGCTCCCTGGGACCACTGCTTCTCACATTAGGGGTCTTCTGCCATGTTGCCTTCAGGACTATTCTACTGGCAGGTTTTCCAGAGGTTAGGAGGCTGGTGGAATGGTCCCATGATGATAACAAGGACCTTCATAACCCTGAGGCAAGATGCAAACATGTTAGCGAAGCAGCAGATACAAGAGCTGGTACCAGAGGTATCCCTGGTTGTAGCAACGATGGTCAGTACCAGAGTTCTTACCAGGCTGTGTTCAACCTTTTGCCACATGCTGAGAAGCACAGCCCTGAACATAAGTTCCTTTGCATGCTGAGTGTCGTAGCTATATGCAGACAGCTGCAAGAAGCTGGCCTAGAGGCTGCTGTTCTCAATCAGGAATCATCTAAGAAGTGGTCCAGACCAAAGCCTTGTGAAGAAACATCGAGTGAATTGTCTCCAGAGCTGAAGACTGTGGCAGAAGCAATGCTGAGGCATGTGTTGCAGCTGCAGTGTAATGCACAAGCCATCACTGTGATGCAGGAGGCAGGTAAGATAACAACTTCAAAGCCCTTCTCTGTTACCCTTACTCATCCAGCTTGTGTAAAGAGATTGAATGCTCAGTTCTGGAAAGCTCCCTTTGCAGATGGGAATGACTTGCTTAAAATGTATGGCCTGTCCCATGCTGGCCTCTTCTTTGGTGCACAGCTAGAGGGTATTTAGCTATAGCTATTATTTATTGCAGCAACATACAGAAACCTTTCTACCAGTCTCTGCAGTTGGTCACAGTGCTCGGTGCAGAAGTTGCATTGGTTACTGAGCTTTCTTTCTCAACCTTCTTGGTTTTCCTCTGTCTTCAGGGTCCGGAGATGGTGCTGTTGTAAATAAGAAGCCTGTGCGCCTGGCGACAGCCTTCTTTCCTGTCCTCAGCCTCCTGAACCATTCCTGCTCGCCCAATATCAGTGTGTCATTTAGTGGCACAGCTGCCACTGTCAGGGCATCGCAGCCAATCCCAAGTGGCCAAGAGGTTTTGCATTGCTATGGTAAGGTTAACTCTCTGTTTGTCTCAAGGCACAAACATCCTCTCACCTCTACTGGTATGCTAACTGATTACTATTGATATCATAAATCACAGTATAATGTTGCTTATATGTAAGCCTTGATCAAAGATGTCAATGTAAAATCGTATCTCCTGAGCCCACTGTTTCTTGGTCTTCAATTATGTCTTCTCTAAAAGGTGCTATGTCTAGTCTCAAGTGTAACAAAGATATATTTAGTCTGATGTTAAGAACTGTACCTGTGTGGAGATTTCTACACCCTTGGCCTCCCTTCACAGGGCCTCATCGATGTAGAATGAGGGTTGCTGAGAGACAACAGCTTCTCAGACAGTATTTCTTTGAGTGTCGCTGCCAGGCCTGCCTTGAAGAGTTAGAGTCTGATGTCAAGAGTGTGGTGGCCATGAGAAACTCATTCTGCTGTCCTACCTGCCGAGCTCCAATGCAGGTAGTTCTTCCATAGCTGCGATTGTATAACTTACAGGGATGTGTTTGGGTCTTTGGGAAAGTCAAGAGTTAAAGAGCTCAGTCTGTGATCTCTGCTCAGAAGGCAAAAGCCCCTGTAGAGTCAAGAGAGTATCTCACTGTGCTTAGCAGCTTTCCTGTAATGTTCTTGTATGTCAGCAAATAGGGAAAATAATGCCTTTAACAGCAAGTTAAAAGCCCTTTGAACTTGATGAAAGAACTTGGGAATATCACAATGATGTACTCTAGGGGAATGGAGATATATAGGAAAGAAAATGAAGGCCTGGAGTCTAGAATAGAAGATGTGCATACAGGGGCTGTATGTAGAGAGAGTCACACTCTGCAGTTCACAGGATGTGAATTAAAACATGAGGAGAAGCCAAGGCAGTACGTGTATTGTATGAACATCAGTTGAGTATCACATACCCTGCTTTGGCCTAATCTATACCTCGCATAGTAATAGCTATTCCTGGAAGTTTATCATCAAATCAAATAACTCAATAGCAATTTAAAAGCAAGTCACTTTGTTTAATGAATGCAACTGAGAAACAATTTAGCCTCTCTATAACACAGTGCAGAGATAACAGAGATGGCAAGCAACAGGAGTGATCACAGGGATGATTTCCACAGGGGGAGGACATGCTTTGCTGTTCAAATGAAGCTTGTGCAATCTCAGTCAGCAGAGAGAGCCTGTCACACCGTTTGCAGGATCTTCAGCAACAAATCAAGAATGCGTTAGAGCTGCTAAGAGCCAGGAAGGCTGGTAAGGCTCAGCTTTAAGGTCAGCAGCTAGTGAATGCACATCGGGAGGCATAGTTTTAGCCATGAGATGGCACTGTTGCTTATGCAGTTGGGGTCTCCTGGCACGCAGCCTGGTGTCCCTGGGGACTTGAGCTTTAGGTTTTTTATACCCCTGATCCGGGTGTTAATCTAAGTCACACGCTGTTCCATAGTAACCTAAAGAACTCAGGGTAACATTGGAGTTACACATTCCCAAGCCTTGCTTTCCTGGGGTGAATCAGGCCAGCACTGCATTATAATAAGCAGGGTTGCAGAAGAAGTCAATGTTGAATCCAAATCTAGCTGTGTAAGATGCAAAGATGAGATTGGACTGATACTAGTTCCTGGATCATGGAAAGTTAGAAACTGGCTAGGAGGATTAATTTTGTACCCTGTTTTGTTGTAGATCAGGCTATTAAAATGCTCCAGAAGTGTCAGATGAAGGCTGGAAACCTCTTGTCTCCAGAGCATTTGCTGATGGGAGAGATGGAGGATCATCTGGCACAGGTCTATGCTACTCTTGGTATGGCATTGTCTTCTCATTAGCTTTAGTTTTCTGACCTTTGAATTTAACATGACTTGCCTTTTCTTTGACCAGCCCTTGTTTCCTAGTCTATTTCTCTGATTTTGACAGAAGGGCTTTTGGAAAGAGTGCTTTGGCCAAAACTGCATCCCCAACAGCCAATGAACATTAATGTCATCTCATGTTCTAGATCCTCTGTCCTTGTTCTGAGGTCAGCAGCCTCCCAAGCACGCTGTGGATGCATTTTGCATAATGTCATATTCTTTGGGTGGCAGTAGCTCTAGAAAGTATTTATTCATGACTCATTTCTTGTTTTTCTGTTTTTGCCATCAGGGAAGTGGCAGGAAGCAGCCAGACACCTGCAGAGGAGCATTGAGATTGTGGAAATGCATCATGGACCATCAAGTGTAGAAATAGGTCATGAACTTTTCAAGCTGGCCCAAATTCTCTTCAATGGGTAAATTTGCTTTCATTCTCTGTCCCATCCCTTCCATGCCCCACTCCTGTGTGTCTGACCCAGCATCATGGGAAGTGGTCCTTGGCATCACCAGAGTGTCTCACAGGACCCCAGCCAGGCTGGCACAGGTACAAAAGTTGGCCATTACTCAAGTGCAAGTTCATTAACCTCACTGGGGATCACTTATACCTCATGACTCTCTTTGGACTCATTTCTCTGCTTTGTCCCTGTCTATTCTTTTCCTCTCACTGGCTCCATTTATTCCCTGCCCTATTATTTTGACAAATACCCACCCTTAGTGTTTATATCTCAGTTGTATAATGTTGCTGACATCCTTTCAAAGGAGGAAACAAAATCCTCTTGCTCTATTTGGGCAAGCAAATCCCCTGACTGCCTCTGAAAATCTTCTCACAACACCTCCTTGTAACTGAATTGATTTTAGTGGGAGCTGCAGTGAGGAAGTAGTGAGTACCAAGATAATGTTTTAAGTGGTTTTGTCCATCTCTTTACCTTTCCCTTCCCCATCTTCCCTTTGCAGCTGAAGTGCACAGCTAGTGCTGAAAAGCAGTGGAGGGTAGGATCTGTACCCATGAACAGGTTTAGGTTTTTATTTGGGAGGGGTTAAAGGTTTTTTAAGTTAAAGAGCTGAACTAAGTGTATTTACACTCTGTTCTTATTCTCTTCCTATTTCAGATTTGCAGTTTCTGAAGCTCTGAGCACGATTCAAAGAGCAGAGGAGATTTTGTTGGTGCACTGTGGTCCACAGAGTACTCAGATCCAGGAGCTACAAGAGATGAAGACCTGCCTGTTAGAGCTTCCCAGAAGCATCCTTCAGAGGACTTAATTTCCCTGTCAAAAGAAGCTGCAGTGTGATCTTTCATCAAAGCTAAGTTTCATGTGGTAAGGTAGTCGTGTAGGACAAGCTGGAAAATCATGTGTAACAACAACCTGAATGAAGTCTGAAATGCTCTCTAGTGAGACTGTTGTAAATAAAATGACCAGTTGTAACATAAGGGTCTGTGTGTGGTATGGTGGGAATAGATGCTCTTGCATAATTCCTGCCTTTGAAGCAAACTTTTGAGATCCTTGTGTATGCCTGTGTTTCTAGAGATGGGAGTCTCCCATGGGTTGTACCCTGATGGTTATGAACATGCAGACATCCAGAGCACACTGCCTTTTATTTCTAATGCTGTGAAGCACTTTGCTTCTTGTCAGCACGAAATGTAAATGGTTGGAATGGGTGAGGCAGCAGGATGGGAATTGCAAACTTATAGGCTATAGGAGGGGACACTGCAGAACTTGAAGGGCTGAGGGATTCAGTATAAACACCTGGCATCAGGTTGGAAGACAGGAAAATGCAGTATACACCAGATGGTGTAGCACACAGAACTGAATTGTGGCTCATCTAGGGAAAATAAGAGCGTGAAGGCATATGACATAGGCAGACAATCTTTCAAGGGAGAATACTGGGGCTTACTGAGATTAATAGCAAAAGCTCTTTTTATTGCAGCATGAAGGCATAAGATTTGCAAGTTGTGTCTTTGTGCAGCAGAGCAGGGAGCCAGTATGCCTCCCAATACCACCCTTTCCATTTGGGCCCTACCATTGCAGATTATTGTGAAGGGATCTAAACACCCCTGGGATCCAGGATCTTGCCGATGAAGAGGAGGGTTCCAGTGGGGTCATCTCTCAGTACAAGAAGGAAGGGTCTGTCCACGTGATACTCTATGGGGAAGGTCAGACGAGCAGCATTCACCCCAGGATTTGGTGTGGATCCTTCCCCATCTTCACTAAGCTCCAGAACTGCCTTGTGTTGCACATGAGATAGGCTAATAGGCTTGGCAGAAATCTTGGTAAAATCAGGTGATGTGAAAAGTGATTGGAGCCCTGGAGAAGAGAAAGAAAATGCCATTAGCTGAAAGCATAGATTGCAGATGGAGCAGTACTGCTGATGCTGTGATCCAGGAGGGCACAGGAAGAGCTTTAATCTGTCTCTACTGAGCTTCTCCCTCTCAGTATCAGAAGCATTGTATGAGCTTGGTGGAAAGGTGTGATGGAAAGTTGAAGAGTTCTGGACCGAAGTGGTTTAGTTGCTGGTGAAATCTCTACACAGACAGCAGGACCTAACTAATAACCCACCAGCTTCATATTCTTCTGAGAGCAGGAAGCAACCTGCCCACTGCTTTGAGCCCTGGCAGTCTGTAGAGGCTGTGTGATGTACATACTTGTCTCCTTTAGCATGCTGCCAAGTGCCTCTTCATAGTTCAGCTTGAGTTTGGGCAAGCTCAGCACAGCATGGACTGTCTTCAGCTCCTTGTCTACATCATGAACAAACTCAGAAGTAAGGCTTTCCTCAATCAGAGTCATATTCTGGGTCACCTTCGTAGGCAGGAAGAACATGGCACTGATTCCCTCTGTCAGTGGGAGCTGGGCAATCTGGAAGGCAAATTACAAATGAGAAAGGGTGGCATCAATAATAAACAGTTTTACCCATCCTGTACCAGGCCTGAATCTCAACTGCCTGGTCAGCCTTTCCAGTTAACATTTGGTCTTGTTCCCTGTTTGCTTTATGGGACGTGATGCTTCCTGACCCCTCTGGCACCCAGGCTTTCATCAACCCATGCTATTACATGGCAAATATTGTCTCTCCCCTGTTGAGCCCTGTAATGAGCTGCAGTATTGCTTTGGGGGATTCTCATCTGGAACACCTTTGAGCTCATGCTACAGTGAAAGATTGGTTGAAAGAGGTAGAGATGGAAGTCTGGCAGAGTGTGCTCTGCCTTCTTGCCCAACTTTCGGTCAAGCAATACAGGGTAGTAGGACCAGTGTGTTATTTAAGTTCTGGCCTGCTTGTCACATAGCCAACGTAGGAGTGGGATGTTCTAAAGAATCAACATGCAGCCTTTCAAAATAGGAATTGCAAAAGTAGGCTGATGGGAGGAGCGAGGCTGTCTTCTGGTGTGGGTTAACAGGTAAGTGTAGCTGAGCCTGTTCCTCAGTAGGTTTAGGAGATCTTGTGCAATATTTGCTCTCTGACCTTGCAGTTGAGTTCGGAATCAAAACCGTATCGCAGTATGGCTTTGGGGTCTGACATCATGGGCACCTTCACAGTTCTGCCCTCATCCAGATGGAAGTCCTTCAGGACAGTCTTCTTGGTGTCAAACTTGGTTTTCCAGGTCCCTGTTTTTCAAAAAGATAAAAATGCAGGAATTTCTGGAATAATAGCATAGGAAACCAGGTTTGTGTCTGTGGCTGAGTAATCTTGTGCTTTATATATACAGTATTTGTGCTTTTAAGAGTGGAGGCATAACTGAATGATGATAGGGATGGAAATAGACTGATTAAAGCTACTGATTTACTGCCACTCTTTGGCTCCTCCTTTTCATCTGAGGATTGACTAAATGGGAAATGAAAAAATCAAGCCAGTGTATGGGTGGAGTAGCTATTGAGTAGTTGATTTCTACTTATGTAATTACAAAACTATTTTAAAGGGTAACAGTTGTGTCAATGCATATAAAGTGCTTCTCTCCCCACCCTTTATTTTGCTCCTTGTCTCTAAGCAGTAATTCTCCGGGACCCTGCCTTACAGCATGTTCTAGAACAGCCTTTACTATCTCCCTTTCTACAGTGGTAAAAAGGCTCAGTACACTCTTTAAGCTGTGCCTTCCCTAAATGGCAACATTCTGTCTCCTGCTGTGGAGTTTTGTGTGCTTAAGCTTTCTTCTCTGATCTCTTCCTGCAAACAGGTCAAGATTCAGCTTCCCAAGAGCACTGATTCCTCCCTTGAGGACTCTCTCTTTTCAGGTAGCATGCATTTTTTTTTGTTCTTTGCTAAGTGTTCTCAAACACTTTCTTCTTACACTGTCTCTTTGACAGTCTGTTTGCTCTATTTGAAGTGGGAGCGTTCCTTCCTGTCTCTCCTAACACAAACTTATAGACCCTTTCTGTGAGCAAGTGCACAACATTCTTACCCTTGAAGTAAGCAGCCCCAGCAAGGAGAATGCTGACATCTGTGGGCATGTCCTTCATAAACCGCATAATCCTGCCCTTTGTCTGCTGTCGTACCCAGTTGTTGACTTCTTGGAGGTCTAACTGGGTATTGCCACTTAGTGCCTTCAGACGCATCCTGTAGGACTTCTCCAGCTGGCTGTGAAATCCAGGCTTCACCCTCAGTCCTGGGGAGCAAAAACATTGATACTGCAGCTAGCTCCCTTATCACAACAATCTCAAGGCAGCAGATTGCAATCCAAAGCCCAGCAGCAGTTCTCTCATAAAACATCTGAGGCTGTGTGTATACAGAAACCTGCTTTGAAGAAGAATGACTGAAGGCACATTGAGGAAACTGATCCAAATCCTATAGCCACCCATGCTGGAATGTGGCATAACTCTTTTCTGAAAAGTAAAGAGAGGAGATAAGAACAGAAGGCTTGGACACAGCTATTCCTACACATCAGTCTTTCTTCTTTCTCCAGCTTGCTTTAAGAGTACAGCTTACTCAACCTATTGGATTCTTGGAACCCGCAGGTTCCAAAAGATAGCTCTTAGCTGTCTGAGCAGATGTTTATTTCATGCCAAAAGCAGACATTTCAACTAGCTCTGCAAGGAATTAAACAAAGGAATATGGCTGAATGCTATCACAAATAGAAAATGGGATTTGTGGTTCCTGGAAATTAGCAACACCTGCCAGAAACCCTGGAGTGAAGGCAAAATCCTCAGCAAGTTTATTCTAGGTCTTCCTTCTGTTTGCTGCTGTGTCACCAGTGTCTTTGTGTGCATAAGTCTTTGTTTATGTGCACACAAACCTTCCAGGCTTTTCTGGAGCAGGAATAGCATTCCGTGCACTGTCTGCGTCTTGGCTTAAGAGTATGTCAGAGCTAGAGCTGTTAGTGTGGTGTTACTCAGTGTGTTCTACCTGCTGCTAGTTATTGAGGTAAGATCTGATAGAGGGGAAGAAGGACTTTTACTTTTCTCCAAGATGATACGGGAGGCGCTTTTCATGCTCTTCTCTGGCCCAGTCACACTGCTCAGTAGCTCCTTGTAAGTATTGTGGACCTCAGCTTTGTTAAGCAGATCATAGAAGAGAGCACGAGAAATCACATCTTCCGTTCGTTCTCCAGCCCCTGCCAATGACAAGGACAAACAGTGTGAGGGAAGGTCTGTCAAACCCAACACCACGTGAGGGCAAGGGGCAAGAACTCACCGAGTGAGAGACCAGAAAGTGCTGTAGCCAGGCTGAATGGAGACAGCAGGACGTTAGCAGTGGCTGTCCGGCTAGATTGCTGCCGGTACAGGTCATAGCCAAAGTTGGAGACTGCAGCTGCCAGCTTATTTACAGGGCTCTTGTAGAATGGATCTTCCTCTTCAACCTCACCAGCTCCATCAGCAGTGGCAGAGTTCTAGCAGGTACAGTGAGCACTCTGGTTAGACTTAGTTTACAAGGGTAGGTACGGTTGTGATAAGTATTTCAAAGGCAAGGAATCTACAGATCCTCTTCTGTGAGCTGCTTAATCTTACAGGTAGTGTAGGAACTTTAAAGTGTAGGAACAGAGAGTGTAGTTACTTTACAAAGTGTCCTATTAAAGCTGAAGGCAGCACTCAGGTTGGAATCCACTACTTCTGCCTCACAGTTATCCCCTGACGTAAGGCTTTATCTAGATAAAGCAGGAGTTAGTCTCATTATGTTGCTAAATAAAATCCTAGTAACTTGGCAGGGTAGTGCTTAATCCTGCCCTAAGATTCTCTAAAATTGAATTACCTGCTCCAAGTATCTCTCCCTCACTCTCCTTGTGTTGTCTCCTACTCACCTGCGCTGTAGCTGAGTTCTGGGATCTGCTTGGGACAGTTAAGAGACCCAAGAAAAGGAGAACCACTGGAATCTGCATGCCTGAACCTACAGAGCAAGAACACAACAGAAGAAGTTAAGCAAACAAACAAATACATCTCTAACCACTTCTCTTCACTTGGTTCTGTCAGGAACTGCAATGACACATGTTGCTGCTTGTCCTTTCCAATTTGGAAACACACACCTGATCTTAGCTGGGTTTTCTTCTCTGGTTTGAAGGATTCAGCCCAATGACTTTAAAATTGGGCAAGCAAACATGTCTGGGTGTGCCTGAGCACAAAAGCAGATATGTGTGGCCCAAACCACGCTGATGCTGGCAGTTACTGAGTGCCAAGGTCCAGAAGAGCACTAAATCATATCTTCTGGGTTTTAGACTTAAAAAAAAAATCAATACTTCATTTATAAAAGGCAACAAATCCATATTGTTGAATGGAGCAGAAAGCCAAACAGACTGGTTACTGCTCTGCTGTGCAAGTTACCTGCCTCAGGCAGTAGATTGTCATGTTTCTTGTGTCTGCAAGGCTGTAGAACCTATATGCATCCTTTGCTGCTTATTTGCAATTTGATCAAGTAAAAGAGCTTTCATAAAAGACAGCAAGGAAAGGGGCTGAGAGTAAATACCTAACCCTAGGCCAGATCTAGAGAAGAAGTGAAAGACAGGGTTTGGCTTATTCAGCGTTTTAATGGAGGTGGGAGAAAAGTACTAAACTCCCCAAAACTGTGCCTTCTGTGGAATCATAGAATGATTCTGTGGATCATGGAATCCACTTTTAATCCCTGCCGTTTTGGCCTCTGTGGCCCTTCCAGACCAGATCTGTCTGGTCCAAAGGGCAGTGTGTAAGGCAGGGTTTCACTGCGGGTAAACCAGAGCTACTGCACGAGTGTCATGCCCCTGAGAACAGACGCCACCGAGGCTGGTCTGAAGCAGTGTTTATAGAGATTCCCAGAAATGAAAGGAAGAGGGTTGTATTTAGCTAACCCCTGTGATCCAGGCATCCAGTGAAGCAGGAGGAAGAACATGTGTTTCAGATTAACTTCAGCTGTAAAGAAAACATGCCTGCTGGTAGAAACACAACATAAAGCCACGTGGCTACAACAAGCCCCGGTTCAGGACCCAGTCTGTGCAGGCAGAGGTTCTGCTTCAGTGAAAGGCAGTTCACTGCTTCCCTTCCCTGCTGAAACCCTTTTCTTCTGGTGATAGTTTTGCCTTGAAAAAAGAGGTGTCCCAGCAGTGGCTTTAAGTTTTCATCTCTGTTTAGACAGGGTAACGCAGAAGTGACACCCTCTTTTCCTTGTGCACTCGCATCCTGCTGCTATCCAAGCAGCTGAGCTATTCTGGTGCAGAAGATGTGTATCAAAAGGATTTACTATACTGGCAAAACCCAATGTGTTTGGTGATGTGATAGTGGCTATGATGATGTTGGGATTGCTCTTACCATTGCAGAGTCTTACAATGAATAGACACCAGGCTGAAAGAGATGTCAGGAGCCCTGCGTTGAGCCCAAGTTAAACAGATCCTAGCGATGGCTTTCCGCACCAAGCGGAAGAGGTTTGGCTCAGTTTAGTTTAGAGATGAAGGTTTTCCATGGAGCATAACCTTTTCTCTGCAAACAAAAACCATCATCTCAACACAGCCTCTGCTTCCAACTCCCCTGAGCTCCCGGGAGCATGCGAGCGGAGATTGGTTTTGCAGATCTCTATTGTTTTTGCCAGTACTGTCACCAGCTTCATATTTCTCAGGCTTTGCCAAAAAAGCAATTTCCATTTTAGAAAGACAAAGCCTTTTTGCGTTTGAGTTGGCCTGAACATGTGGATTCTATTTGTACGTCTCTTAGCCCCTAGCCAGAAATGCAGAGAAAAAGAATTGGGTTGGAACAGAGGTGGGATGGTTTCAGGCATGATATTCATATCTGGGGCTGCCTTTAAAGAGAAGGAGCAGCAGCATGTGATGTTACAGGCAGGAAAGTACAGGAAGAAAACCTTGAGAAATGAGCTGAGAAGGAACTTTGTGCCTGGGAGCTGTCTGCTTCTGAAGGCCTGCAGGTGCAGAGGAAATCTTTTGCTTTCCATCTATAGCAGTACAGGTCTCACGTCATTTATAAACACTTCTGATTTTAGGGGAGCTAGGAAACATCACCCGTGAGTTCGAAGAGCTTGCTCCACCCCACAGCACTAACTCCTAAAGCATCTTGCAACCACTAGCTCTTAGAGGATTGGACCAGCAACAAAGTTGTCACCATTGCAAAGAAAAAGCATGTTCCCAGCTGCAGCACAGATGCTAGAAAGGCAGAAAACCACCCCACTTCCCAAGTGCAGCCCCGGAGGCAAAGAGGTACCCTAGGATGCTGCTGGCTCCCAACCCTTGGTGAGATCTCTCTTTGGGTGGGAATCCCATCCATAAACACCTGTAGAAGAATCGTTGTCCCCTGTTTCCCAGGTCCTCTGAGGGCTCACCATCCTCATCCCCTGCCCTCCGCTTCCCCTGTGCTAGGGCTGAGCTGCCCCTTACCTCGGGCTCCTCCAGCCGCAGACTCCCAGCGGGTGTGAGTCGGGGACAGTGCAGGGTTGGTGCAGCCACATCTGCTTTTTGCTGCTTCCCCCAGCCCAGCCTTCGGCAGGCTTCAGATTACAGCTTCCCGGGGCTCTCTTAAAGTGCTCTGCTCCCATTTTCCGCTGCTGCCACCCCTCACATTGAATTGCACTGATTTTTTAGCGCTGCCTTCCAAGTTAAATGTGATAAGGGCAGTCTGGTGGGCAAAGAACAGGTCAGAGACGCGAATGATCCCTGTGTTTTGAGCAAGTCTGTTATCCCCATAGTTTTGAGAGGATTTCTTCTTCCTCAGAGTTATGATTAATGCAGATGTTTAGTAGATTGATGGATTTATATCTGTGGTTTAAGGGAGAGACTTGCAAAGTGGAAGCAGGATTCTGTTGCTGTTTAAAGCAGTTAAAGGGAAAACAGTCAGAAACGGTTCTATCCAGTGATAGTTACTGGTTAACAAGAAGCTATTAATGTAACTGGCTTAGAGTTTTGGGCTGAAAAGAAAGAGGCTAAAAAGCCTGGGTAAAAGAAGATGAATTAACAGACTGTTGTAGGAGCTTACCGAATGATAAATGATCTGGAGAAGGCAACAGGGCAGAGGGGTTTAGTTCTATTTTGCAATAGGGGAGCACCCATCAGTGCATGTTTAAATCGAGAGAGTCCATTTTTCATAAGGATTAAATTGTAGAACTCATTGTAACTCAATATTGCTGAAGATGAAATATAGATTTCAGGAGGGAAAAAACCCCCAACCCAAATCAAATTAGTGGGTAACAGGTCCATTGAAGGCTAACAATGGTCAGGCTGGGTGACCCCACCAGAGAGCAGTAGGTTTTCCTTGTCCCTAGTTATTCTTGGCTTTTCCCCCCTCACAGTCATTTGTTACTGGCTACTGGGAGAGCCAGGATGCTGGGATAACTGAATACATAGCTGGTCCAGGGTAGCTCTTTGTCTACTTGGAAATGCTGAAAGTAAATTACAGCCGGTAATGCCAGTGCCCCCAGCCTGGTCCTGCACTGGGACAGCTTTTTGGGCTGCCAGCCTCGACATTAACAGGTGGGGATGGGTTACTTGTACACGCTGGCACTGAGCTCATACAGTCCCTCAGCAAAGAGGAAAGGGTGGGTTTAGAGAAGCTTTAGCTGCTGGTTTTGCAAGCTGGGAAAGCAAAGCAGGTTGCCTGCCTTGTGATTAGTCAGTGCTTCAAAGGCGACCCCTTCTAACAAGAGAAACAGCTCCTCTTTCAACTGCTTCTCAGCTTGCTCTGTGAGGAATCATCTGTAGACAGATGTTTGTACTTGTTAGTCTTCCATTGTCAGCCCAAGGAGGGGCTGTGGAGAGATCTTCTGGTGGTTTGCATCTCTTTTTGATACCTTATTTGTGGTATTAAATGGCCCTTTCTAGAAGGACCACTAGAGAAGTTTTTACATCTCATCTGTATCTTCAAATGAAAGCCCATCTCTTTAAATACAGGTTTGGTTTTAAACCATTTAAATCAGAGTGGCAGTTGTACAGCCTGTTATTATAGACCAAAGCAAGCTTTATTCCTGTAGGTGATGGGTAGCCCTGAAATGCTGCATTATACTCATCTAACAAGATGAGTTTTCTTAAATCAATACATTTTATTGTTGTTCTGGGTTGGAGTCAAGAGAGCAGGCAATATGCTGTCTGAACAATGTTCACCTATGGAGATACTGATCATGGTCATACGAATTTGCTGTAGCCAGGGAAAAATACATCTAATATTAAAGATATTGAGATCTATTTGGTATTCTCAGCCAGTGGTGCAGATGAGCTCCAGAGCAGCCGCCCTGTGCTAGTCCTGTCTTTTCAGAGGAGAGTTCAGTCAAAATGAAAGCTTAGCAATGCAAAGTGGAAATTCCTGAGCACAGACATTAATATTACTTTGCATGTTACAAATTGCCTCTTCTGGAGAGTCGCTGGAGTGAAAAAGAGTCTTAAGGTTGATGTAACTGATAATTTGTTGAGCAAAGCGCAGTCATGGAGGGCTGCTGTGCTGTCAAATAAGATGAAATTGATAGTTTGACAAGAATAGCTCAGAGGAGGAGGGATGGAAGGAAGACAGAAAATAGGAAATAGGAAGCAAGATGTTCAGGAAACTGAGAGTGAGGTGGGGAAACTTTATAGAGGAGGGGGAGCTGGAGGGCAGAGGCTTGAAAAGGAAGACTTGTACTTTTTGCAGTGCAACAAAGTGGAGTTCAGGGAGGTGAATGCTGAGGTTACAGCAATACTTACCTAAGGCATGGGATGGCATTTCTGAATGTTTGGAATGAATCTGTATAAATAAGCTAAAATGTTCCCTGTGGCCTAAAGCTATGCCCTCATAGTAGGGTTGAATTCTTGTGGGTTTACTTGTTAGAATTACGTGGCCCTGTAATTACACCCTCTTTTTGAAGGCTATGTGTCATTGCATGGGTTAGAGGGGTAGATATTATCTTTAGCTGTTCTTCCCCTTTTAGACTGCAAGAAATATGTAATTGCAGGTTAGAGCCAGGGCTTTTTATTCCCCAAAGTCTCCTGCATCCCCGAAATTCATGGTTAGTGAGTCAGTCCTTCTCTTATTCCAGCAGATGGTGCAGACTATTCAGGGACGGAGGCTCCCAGAAGCATTCTGCTCCTTCCTTTGAGGGAAGGCAGACTTCCCGAGTGAGGAAAACACTGCCAGGAGGATGGCCCTTGTGCTCTCTGACTGCTGTGTCTCAAAACCAGAGCACCATCCCTTCTACCCAGAAGCTGAGAGAGTTTGGAAGCAGAATCTACTACGGATAGCAGTTGTTTTGCACAGAAATAGCAGCATGGCAGGCTATGGTGAGTTAGATTAATATTTTTAAGTGCTAGGATGGGTTGGTTGGATAGAGGGTTCCCAAGATTCTTTCATGGGAGCTTATTTCTGCTACCTCAGAACAAGGACCCAGGGAGCTGTGCCCAGAAGTGAAGCTGTAACAGGACATTGCCTTTTGCCAGAAACAGGGCAAAATCTGTGACATTCAGCTACAGGCATCAAAATCTGCTCCTCCTTCCTCTGGAAGCTGTCCCAGCCATCCATAGCATCATGTTGTATCCCATTAGAGGAACAAATTACAGATAGTAGATGTCAGATCAGCAGCTTTGAACCTCCTAATAGACACCAGCAATAGTCGGGTTTTGCCTAAGAGAAAGGTTAAGGACTGTCACATCCCTGCTTATCACTGCACTGCTGCTCACAGACAGAATACTGTCCTGCCCCTGTGCCACTGAGCTCATTCCTAATGCAAGGAATTCTGCCCATTTCACAAAGCCATCTCTGACAGTGAGTGTTCCCTGCATACCCTGCAGTGAGATGCCTGAAGCTTCTTGGTCTCAGTCCTTGGACAGTCTTTATGGATGAGCCATTTCACCTTACAGACCCTGTTTTCCTCCCACTCTTTGCAGTTATCCAAGTTGTGTGCCTTTTTCTCTGTTGGGTCTTTCAATGTAACACCTTAAGCAAGTATATTCTGCTTTACTCTTTATTATTCTGCCAACATAAAAATTACTAAAAAACACTATAAAATATGTCTTTCAAAATCTAGCATTACCCAAGAACCTAGAGTTTCCCAGGAAAAGGGCTGCCAATAAGGATCCAAAGGGGTTCCCCCACTGCAGGCCCTCCCCCATCAGATCCCAATAGCCAAGGAGTAGGAAAAGGGAATCTTTGAGAAGAGCTTGTGCCTGGAAATGGCTGTGACACATCCTAGAGGAGACAACTGGTTCCTGGTCCAGGGGATCTAGAGGTCGCTTCTAGGTGGTTACAGATAGTTTTCAGAGGAACACTTGGAAGTAGACATGTTCCCAGGAACTGTGGAAGCAAGAGCCATATTAATATCTCTGGCTGTTGTCCAGGCTGCCAGATGCTAATGGTGATTCCAGGCTACAGGGGACTCTGGTAAGAGCTTAATAAAGACTCTAAATAAGAGTCTGGGGACAAGGAAGTCTCCCTTCGAGGACTAAGAGCCCTGGAAGGGAAATCCAGGCAGAACAAGCTTTTCAAGGTTCAACAGAGAGGAACCCCAGCCTGGAGAAGCTCATCAAGGCTGGAATGGGCTATCCCAGGACTGGTCTTTAGGGATCTGTAAAGGAAGACAGCAAGGGATTGCCTCCTGAGGCCTCAGAAGGAGGTCTCCAAGGACAGAAGGCCGCTATTAGCTGGTCCAAAGGGTCAGGTAGCAGTCCCAGAACACTTAAGGCTCTGATCCTCTCTTATTTGGGCATGGGGTACTCATTGGCATCCTTTGCTTCATATGAGTCCTGTGGCTCTTTGAGCTGGGGAGCAGCATTGGGGTTTGGGTTCTGCACACTGCCTATGAAGAGTGGGATGCCTGTTTCATCTTCAAAGATAATGAAGACAAAGGGACGGTCGAGGCTGAAGGCAGAGACTGAGCGTGACATAGCAACACTGGTGGCAGCAGATGCTTCCACCCCGTCTTCTTTAAGCTCCAGGGTAGACTGATGCTGTATACTGGATACAAAGAGAGGCTTCTCTGTGATCTTCTGGAGGTTTGGGCTTGTGAACAGTTCCTGGAGGCCTACAGAGAAATGAGACCAAGTTAACCTCAGTAAACCCAGTTGGTGTCACCAGCTCTGTCCAAAGGAGGCAGTTCCCTCATCTGTATTGTCCACCATGGGCTGGAGAACTGGCAGGAAACAGAAACAAGAGCTGCAAGCCAGCCAGCCCTTCTCTATATGAAGAGCTGAGGGTGCCAAAACCAGAACGGTAGTGTGAGAACTTAAAGTCATCCTTTAAAAGCAGCAAGGCTGAAGGTTCTTTCTTGCTTGGCTGGGAACATTTTTAGAGGTATTTTTTAAGCAATTCTGCAAAACAAAGTGAATTCTTGATTAATTCTCATTTGGAAATGCAGGTCATGGTGTTCTGTTTCAGTAAGTGTGATCTGCATTCTCTCTAGTGTCCTGGACACTATGTTAAATGACCAAGTAAGAGATAAAGGTTGACATGCAGGAGGATGTTGGTCTTGGCTACAAACAGGGGAATAGGAAGAACTTGTAAAGATTGGGAGGAACTGTGAATGCTGCTTCCTCTATAGTATCATCTTGTTGGAGCCAAACATTTGGTGCTAGGCAAGCAAAGAGTAAGGAGGAGGAAAGGAATAAGGGATGGAAGAGTTTGGATGTTATCTGGAGCAAGCTGTGAGGCACAGCTTTAGAAACAAGAATGGTAGGGTTTGGTGTCAGCGAACAGATGCCATATAGAGTGATCAGCTTCACTTATTCCATGCAAATCCTTACCCATTTGACTGAGAACCCTGTTGAGTTCCAGGTGGTGATCCAATTTTATTTTGGGGATCTTCACTGCAGTGGGTACCTCTGTGGGGAAAAGCCTGCATAGTTGTCCAAAAGGGAATTTCTCCAGCACATGGGAGGTATTCCAAGTATACTGGTTTGGTACAATGACCACAAAACTCATGTTACTCTTAAAGGGAAACTTGGCCACCTGGAAATAAAACCAACCAGAATCAGGGAAGAGAAAAGCAAGTCCAGAAAGTTATGCTTTTAATACAGCCTTTTTCCAATTGGTCTACAGAACCAGTCTAGCTATGGGATGAGAACAGCCTGTTGGGAAGCAGGAATCTGGACAAAGTTTGTTGGAATAACAGCATTAGGCTGTAGTATTTAGCCACTGATTGGTAGAGATTGAACGCATGGTAGAGTGGAAGCCCACATGCACAAACACTGTACCCACTCTGGCAGTAGCTGTGTTCTGAAGGGCTCCAACAGAACATTGTCTGAGGGAATTCCTTTCCATATATCCCATATTTCCTCATTTATCTTTAATTTTTTAAACTCCATTAATTCCCACTTACTGGGGATATCTATCTATCTATCTATCTATCTATCTATCTATCTATCTATCTATCTATCTATCTTTTTGCTATAGACTGAGAGCGAAGGCTCAACGTTCTTGCTAGGGCAAAGGATGCTTATTAAGCTTTTGTGTATTATGCCTGTTAAGAGACATTTGGGGGGTTGGGAGAGAATATTTGCAGTCAGTAAAATATCATAGGAAGAGGTAATTCCAATCCAAACTTGTGCTCCTAATGGGGGTCTACCTGAAGGTCGTGGGACTCCAGTGTAAACCAGCTCAGGGAGTACTTCTGGGCTTTCATCATCTCAACTGGGACCACAAACTCATTGTCAAGGTGGAATACATCTGGGCCAGTGAAGCTGGGATCAAACTTACTCCTCCAGAACCCTGCAAAACCAGAAGTTTAGAAATCAACAGTTAAATTTGGGTAGGAAAACAGAAACTGCCCCTCTGACACCCCTCCTATCATAACTTCTTCAACAAGGCAGATTAGTGACCAGGAAAGTAGAAATACAGTGAAGAGGGCTGTGAAATACAGTACCAGGGCTGGAAAAGCCCTAACAGCAGGAAGCTCTTATCTTCCAGAGAGGGACTGTGGACTAACACAAAGAACAGGGATTAATCCTCATGCCTCAGTGTGGGAGATTACTGAAGGCTGTGAAGATAAAGTAAAGGATGTTTGTGCTTTGAAAAATGGAGAGCCTTTGTACTGTGCAGGGTGAAACAGTGTTCCAAGACCAAGCTCAAAGATTCACAGATTTACACTGGAAGCAAGTGCTTGGTCTGTGTTTCAATGCAGAAGCCTCAGGGAATTAAAAGAGGAAGATGTGCCTGACCACTGTGCTGCCTCTGAGCTCTGTGGTTGCTGTGTAGTGAGTTGCGTTTGATGTGACTGAGATGAGCAGGGATGTGCTGCTGTCTGGGATCCTGAATAAGGAGGCAAAAATACAGGTTTCACCTCCTGCATTCTGGCTCTGCTGTCAGGTAGCATTTTTAGCACATGGGAAGCAGTTGGGAATCATTGCTGTAAAGAAATCCAAGCAAGAGGAACAGCAGATGAACAAGAACAGAACAAGCAGATTGCCTAGCAGGAAGCAATGAAAGGAGATGCCGTTCAGCTACAGTGCTTGCAGGAAACTGGTACATTTCTAACTACTGCTCTTGGAAAGTAAGGCCTCACCGTGGAAATGGATGGCATTGAGCAAGAGCATCACTATGTTTTCAGGGAGCTGCTGTAGGAAGGTGGGTATTTGCCCATGAGTTGCTTCCTTTACCCACTTATTTATGGCTGTGAGGTCATCTTTATTGATCCCAGAAAGAGTCATGGGCTTTGCTCCATAGAATTTCTCTGAATCCTCCAGGAACTTGTCTTTCACCTCAAATCCTGGAGGAAGGGAAGAATTCCACATAAAGTTACCAGCCAGTAGTGTGACACCCCCCCAGGAGGATTGCTTAGGGATGATTCCCAGTATGCCAGCGTGCTTCCGTCACTCTCTGTCAAGCAGAGGTTTATCCCATGCCAGTAGGATCCCTCCTCTCACCTTTCTGCAGGTACAGACGGGATGCAAGGCTGAGGGTGGATTCCGTGAGCCTCCTCCGAAGGGTGCCCAACATGTGGTGGACACAGGGCACCGACTGCAGATGCATCACCTCCAGCAAGTGCTTCTCTGTCTGATTTGCTGCTCCTAAAAAGCAAAGTCAGATTCCTGTTAGGTCATGCCCATGTAGTGGAAAACAGGGATCTAGCTTCCCACTGCTAGGAACAGCCAGTGCCTTACAAATGAGGCTGGAGAAACCTAAGCATAGGAGCCTCAGCAGGGCCACAGAGGGCAGCTTCTATAGTAATTGTGCCTAATTAAAGCCGCAGGAGTAAGATGAAGTGGAAGGTGCTGTATTTAATCATGGCATTCGACACAGTGGTTCCTAGGAGGGGGTACAGGAAACGGTGCTTTTGTAGCTAACAAGTTACCCAGTGCCAAGTGAGACAAGGCGAGGGCGATGCTGAGGGGTGACAGGATCACATTGGTCCTGTTGGACTCCAGCTGGACTTCTCTCAAGAGATCGATGCTGAATCTCATCAAGCCATCTGCTAGCCTCTGGCTCTTCTTCCAAGTCATCTCACAGCTTTTATCTTCACTCTGTCCTTCTTCTGAAGAAGAGGCAATCTCCCCAGATGGTTGCTGTTCATAACAGCCCACAGCCCCAGCTATGGATTCATCTGTGTTCCAGTCATTCTTCGTGCCTGGCGAGTTGGTGGTGAAAGGTAACATGGATCCATCAGTATCCTGGAAGGTGTCATAGGCAAAGTCTGCCAGGTCTGTGTTCAACACCCCCCCTGCTCCCAGCAGAGCAGACTGTTCAACTCCAGCGTGTTTCACATCCTAGGGAGAAACAAGGAGGATAGGGCTGGGAAAACAGGAGCAGGGCAATACCATCCCTCATGGGCTTCACTGCACACTAAATGGGTCCAGAAAACTCCAGCTCCTCTGCTCTGGTGGTGTATTCACTTCAGTTTGCCTTTTAACCTGAAGGTTAAAAGCACCTCAATGAGTTTGGGACACAGAAGGTTTTGTATCCTGTGAGAATGGGCAAGTGAGGGTCTTGCAGTGGTTCTCTGCTTGGTCCCAGGGCCTGCCCCAGGTAAATGAGCCCAGAGGCATGGGTTGAGGGCAAGAACCATGACCTGCTCAGCACATGTCCTTTGCCTTCCCCTTTCATAGATCCATCATCCTCAACCTTGATTTCACCTCCTCCTCTCACACATTTTAGCACTCGGCATCGGTCAGTACCTCTACTGCTGTCACAGCCTGGATCCATTCTGGCTCAAATCCTCCTCCGGGCATCTGCCTTGTCTGTTCTGTTCCATCCCATCCCTCTTCTCTCCGAACTTCCTCATTTTACATCTTTCTGAGCTGTAGCCTACAGCACTGCCACCACTGTCCTCACATTGGCATGGTCTGAAACACATGTTTTTCCCCCTCAGATCTCTCTGTTCCCACACACATCCGATAACATTCCTCTACTGCGCTGTCAGAGCCAGGCTGGATGGGTAGCACCAGCTCCAGGTCTTTCTCCCTGTCACCCTCATAGCTAGTTGTTTTCCTCATCTTCCCTTATCAATCAGAACTTAAACAACCCACTCGCCAGTCCCTGTACATTCCAGCTACTGATTACCCCATATGCTTGCAGCATAAAGGAGCACAGCACTGGCAGCAGCAGGGAGGGAAGCCAGCAGATAGATGGACTTTCTCATTGCACTGGCACTGTTAGATTGCACTGCCTGAGCCCTTCCTATCTCAGGGAAACCATTGCAAATAGCACAGTGGAACTTCAGTCCCCTTGCTGGAACCAGTCGTTGCTTACCTTCAGGTCCCCATCCTTGTCTAAGAAGAGACGCTTTTGCTCAATGGCTTGTACTGAAGAAAACTGTAGGGGAAGGGAAAATACACAACAAAGAAACAAAGTCATGTGCTACAATTCCTCAAGACTCCCATTCCTAACACATCCCCATGGGGCCGGGTCAGAGGCTGGCACCAGTGCAGTTGCAGCTTCAGGATGCAGACCCTGATGCAGTGGGATCCACTGTGCAGAAGTGGAAGTGAGCAGGAGCAGGGAGAGGCTGCAAATAGTGGATTTGTTTGGAAAGAGACCAGGCCAGAAGGGTACAAACTCCTGTATCCCTTGGAGAGTGAGCAGTGCAGTTTTGCAATCTCAGATCTGACAGGGATCCAGATTGAAAACGGGGGTGAAAAGAAAGCTGCTACTAAACAGCCTCCTGTTAACTCCTGAAGGTCATGGACACTAAATACAGTCGAAGCCAAGTTTCCAAAGAGCTTCTACCGAAATCCACTTGAATAATGAGAACACCCACACCTATTTTAGCTGGGAAAAAGAAGATCAGAAACCTGCCTGCTCTAGGGCTCGGGCTAACCCCATAGCAGAGAAGCAGCGTCCTCCATCAGTGTGCTTCCAGAAGCATCAGTCGGTATTTGCCCCATGGGCTGGTGCAGAAGACCCACTTTGCTCCCCTTGCTGGCCAGAGCCCCCCCAGCATCACAACTTACCCTTAGGTGACTGTGCAGAGCAGATAGGCAGAGCAGCCACGGACCCCAGAGGAGCACCATGTTTCTGGAACAGAAGGACCAGCTGAGAGAGGAGCTCTTTCCAGCTGCCTGGCAGCAGCAAGCTGAGCCTATCTGGGTCTACAGGGAGAAAACGATCAACCTGGCCAAACAGGTTGGCTCAGGAGCCTGCAGAAAGCAACAGGGAGCTGCACAATGCTGCAAAGAAACAACACAGGGCTCCTGGGTCCAATGCCAAGGCAGGGAAATCGGAGAGGAACAGGGACCCGCACGGCAGCAGAGCTGTAACCACAGGCAGGCTCCTCCATGACACTCTCCTGCTTGGATCCTGCATTTCTGACCCCATTGCCCTCATTCCTCTGGATTGCAAATGGTGTTTTCCTAATCAGACCTGCACACACTGTGCCTTTGGAAGAGGATGAGAGCCTCTGCTCCCTTCCCCATGCAAACCATGGAGGTATGGGCACAGCATCCTTGGCTCTTGGGAGAAGGGTTACTAACCTGCTTCAGTGGGGCTGTGGGCACTCAGCAGGTGCTGTCTGGGAGAGACTTTGCACATAGAAATTGCAATGGCAGAGCAGTTTCTGAGCAATATGTCCTGGAATAGAGAGTCCTCCCCTTCCCAGCATTCGCCTTCCCCCTTGGCTGGCAAATCACAGCCTCTCCTAACCCTGTGCTTCGCTTCCAGTATGGGATACAGAGAGCAGGGCTTCCAGGGCTATGGATAAACGACACTTCTCCCTTTCCAACCTAAATAACAGATCTTCTTGACATAAAGCCTCCATCCCAAAGAGCAGCTCTCAACACAGCTGCCAGACACTTTATTCCTAGGGCTGCTTCCCCTTCTCTGAGCTTTCACCCAAAACTACTGCTCTGTGACCCGAATTTCCAAGTGGAAGGAGCAGAACTTGAGGTCATTCCATTCCTCATTCCAAATCCTGCAGCTCTATAATAACCCTGAATGCCCCTTTCCTCCCTGGTCCATCCTTTATCACTCTACCCAGTTCACCCCTCTCTCCCAGAGAAACACTATGGCTCACTGGAGAAGCCCCTATTTACTATCAAATCCAGGTTCATTTGCCCCTTACCTGAGGTTGTCCAGGTTGGAGCTGGCACCTGCCTTAGCGTGGCTGATGGCTCTGTGTGGGGGAGCTTGTCCAGCTCATCCCTCCTCCCCACCACAGCGACCTTCGGCACCAGCCCCTGTTTGAGGCAAATATTGACCCACAGCATCCGGTTAAACATTGGTTTGGGGGAATAGGAGTGGATTTGTGGTGCCTTTGGAGGTGGGAGATACTTTGGGCTGCTCAAGACAGTGTTCACACAGAGTTTACCAGCTCCAAACTCCCTGCAGCAGAACTAACACGTGAATTCGGTTGTCTCTAGCAGTGACTCCACTTTCCATATACTCCCTGTGCTGGGAATATACTCTTTTATTAGTGAAAAGGTAGGGCTTTGTATTTATTGCCATAGGGCACTCTGATTTTGGAAGTCACTTTGCAGAACCCTGTCTCTGTATCGCAGCTGCTGCTGCTGCTGCACCAGTTTCAGCAGATGGCTGATGCCCAAGGCCCTGTGGCCATGTACCAGAGCAGGAGGCGGTGATGCTCAGGATGAGCTGAGCCAAGAGCAGCTGGTACCTCCCCTGGGGCACAGCACCAGGGCTCCACAGCACACACATGGAGGAAAAGCCTTGGGAATGGGCAGAGCTCCAGTGGATATGCGGGAGCCACGGTGACCCTTCCCAGCTCTGCCCATGTCCTCAGTGTGAGAGCAGTCACTAAGGAGTAGTAAGGAACACTATGGGATTGCAGCAGCTTTTGATTCCTAAACACCCCAGACACCGGGAAGGAGGCAGGTTTGAGCTCTGCTACCAGAAACTACTTTGGGATACGCTGCTGCAACTTAGGGAGCTACTTCCCCTTGGAAAGCAGATCCAAGTCCCTGTGCAGCAAGGTCCTACCTCACATCCAGGGCATCCTCACAGCATCCCTCCTCCAGCTCACCCAGGAACACAGGAGGTGCCTGAACACACAGTTGGAGCTTTGGCTGCCAAAGCAGGAGACCCTGTCCCACAGCTGGGCCCCTCCAGCACAGAGCTGCCCCACACACTCACCTCTGCATCTCTTTCAAAGAGTTTATTAGAAGTAAGTATTTACATCTATTGCAAATGGTTAATAGGCAACACGGGACTGAGAGCTCCCCTTGGGTAGGGAAGGACAGCAAGGGCCAACCGCTCACCTCCCCACCCTGCCTGGAAGCAGAAGGCAGCCTTCCCAACAGCAAGTTCCTGACACGAACCAGCAGCTGGATGAAAGCCCTTTCTCCTCCCGGGACAACCCACAGCAGGCTCCTCCTCTGCCCAAGGTAAGAGCTTCCCACTCCCTAATACTGGCTCTGATTAGGCTGAAGGATGGATGGGAAAAGGGCTGCAACAGAAGTGAGGCAACTGCTCCTACAGCTGGGTCAAAGAACATTCCCCTTGCTTTTGGAGTGGAAACAGAGGGTGCTGGTCTCAAAGGGAAGGTCAGAATGAGACCATGCTGGATCCTGCCTCCTGGTTTTCACGCTGTAAGGGCACTAGGGAACAGAGCACCTTTCTGCTGTCCTCTCTTCCCAGGAGTCTGACCAGCACAAAGGAGAACCCCTGCCAGTCTGTGGCACACAGGGCATTCCTCACCCCTCACACAACCACGGGATGCAGCACTTCTGGGGCAGGAACCAACAAAGAGGCCATCCCTACCCTACGGCTCCAGAAGGCAAAATCCTCATGGAAGCATGTAGTTGTGGCCTCCCTAGAGGATCATGTTCCCATTCCAACCCATCCCTCTGCAGCAGCCCATTCCTAAATGAAACGGCAAAGCAGATGGGGTTTGTGCCTTGGCTGATTTCCATTCCAGTCCTTGCCCTGGAGCCAGTAAGGCAGCAGAAGGGCTCTTGTTAACCTCTCCTCCTCCCATACAGGCTCCGACTCAGCTGGCAGAACCTAAAGTTAACAGAGTGCATGTCTGGGCTTCACAGGCACAGACCACAGGAGGAGGAGATGCCCAGCACCACACAGCCCTGAAGGCAGCAGTTCCCAGGCCCAGCTTATGCTATCCTAATAGGAGTGTTCAGTGGTTCAGGAGTGGAAGTGAAGGGTAAGTGCAGATGGCAGTAGCTATACTGTTGTATTCTAGTCAAGGGGCACCTCTTACCCCTTCTTAAAGGGAGGGGGAAAACTGTGGTCCATATTACTCTGGAGGGCAACTCACAGTCCCCTGGGGATCAGGCACACATGGTATGGAAAGCTCCAGGCCTCTCTGCAGGGTGACAGTGACCTACAACGCCCAGTATCTCTCCCAGCAGCAGTGGAGGTTTCTCAGTTATGGCTTTTTTTCTTTGTAGAGATAAGAGGTTAGAGATGCTTCACCACTAACAGCACACCTCCCCCTGCATGCTCTGCTCACACACATCTCACTGCCTCCTCCATAAGGAACACCGCTGGCTTTTCAGCTCTGCCCCCAGCACCGTGGGACAAGCTCGCAGGCTGGGGACAGCTATGCCAGGAGGCGGATGATGCCGTTGTCCGAGCCCAGCAGGAGGTGGCATTTCGTGGGCAGCACTGCCAGGCTGGTCAGGGTACCCCGAAAGTTCTCGGAGCTCAGCTTGGTCGTGCTGATGGGCAGCGCTGAGGACTCCAGCATGGAGTAGACACCGATCTTGTTGGCCACAGTGCCCGTGACAACCTCGTTGCCATAGAGGTCAAATGCGTGGATGGGTTCAGATGCAGATTTGTAGTGGTGCAAAGGCTTCTGCTCCAGCTCCTTCCACACAGTCAGGGAATGATCCGAGGAGGAGCTGATGAGCACGTTGCCCTCTGCAGCCTGCAGAACGGGAAAGGCCAGTGAACCAAGTGGTGCAATAAAAGCTCCCAACCTATATCACAGTCTGTATCTCAACCTGCAAAGGAGGTTAGCTGCCAGTAATCCGACAGTCACAGTGTAATCCCTTGGGAAAGTCCCAGACATTTCCAAGCAACTGATGGTACAGAGCAGTATTAACAAAGCATCCAGGTGGATGCTGCAAGCTACAGGACTCTCTGGTAGCTGGCAACCTCCTCTAGTGCTATCCTCCAGAGACAGGCTGCGCCTCTTAACAACACTGTGGTACCCAACACAACTAATTCATCATCTGTATAGAGATTATGGTACAGTCTCTCCCTCTCCATTAAACCTGCCAAATGATTTTCCTTCTCAGGAAAAGGAATTAGGAGGCTGTCTCACAGCAGAGCACGCTGCTGAGGGCAGGAGAAGCCTGGAGCTGCTTATTAGCTAGTGAGAGGGTAAACAACCCACACTGCTGAACTTTATTTAACCTGTGCTTGGGTCGAGGACACTGGAGCCCCAGCCCTGCTCCCTGAGGGTGGGTAAATATGGACAAGAGTTATTCATTAGAGTGACACTCTCCCAGGGGAGCTGAGAGCCCTGCGGAGAAAGCAATGCATCTGCTTCTTCACAGGAGATGGGGCTCCTCTCTGTCCCTGCTGCAGACACCTGGGAGGGCTGATCTCTGTTCAGCACAGGCTGGAACAAGAGTAAGCTGCTCACAGCACTAAATACAGGGGAGAAGAGCTTAAGCAGCCTCCTAGGGACACAGCACTGATGGAGGAACACCCAGAGGCTGGAGCAGACCAGCCCTGCCAAGTAGCGCATGCCAAGAGGATGCTCCACACAACCTCAGTGAGGATCAATGAGGACCACAGAGCAGCCCCTGATGGCAGCTCTCACCTTGATCTGCAGGATGTCCCCTTCATGGGCAGGCCAGCCCCGCATGATGAGTCCTGTCCTGGTGTCCAGCAGCACGATGAAGCCAGAGGAGAATCCAGCCATAACGCTGCGCCCATTGGGACTGACAGCCAAGCAGCGGATGAGCCCAGCGCTCACCCCGCTGGCCAGGCGAAACTCGTGCTGCAAGAGAAAGTCCAGCTACTGGGGGACAAAACCAAGGGGAATCAAGCATTTAGGGGACAAGAGACCCTGGGATCATGGAACCATTACAAATGGCTTTGGGCTAGGCGTGATCCCATCATGAAGCACACGGATGGAGGAGGGTGGATCGCAGAGCGCTGGATTCCTTACCTGTAATCCCGGCTTCCTGTGATCGATGAACCGCAGCACGGAGTCTGCGCTGGCCACAGAGATGCTGTGGTAGGGAGGTGGCATGGTGGTCACAGCCGTGATGGGGACTTTGTTGTCCAATTCATCAAAAGTCCGGAGAAGTTTCCCTGTGGAAACACGACAGAGACATTGTGGCAGCAGATGGAGGGAGAATGTTAAACAGCAATTCTCCAGTTCAGCACAGGAACCATCAATTCTCAGTCTAGCCCCTCTGCCTTTAAGGTTTGGACCAGTTCACTCCAACCAACCCTCCCCTTTTCCCCTCTTACCCGTGAACTGGTCCCAGATGTGCACGGTCCCATCGCAGCTCACCACGTGCTGTGATGTTTCCAGCTGGCTCACGTAGAAAACAGACTTCTTGTGCTCAGCGTACGTGAACCGTGGTGGCACCTCACTGGTGCCATCCCCATAGTTGTACAGGGGCCATAGGCGGACGGTTTTGTCCTTGCTGCCACTAAGGAAGAAGTCCTCACTGCTGAGCGGTGCCACGCACTTGATGGCCCCCGAATGCCCTGAGAAACTCTGCAGCTTGATCTGGTGGAAGTGGAAACGAGGGTCGTGTTGGTTCACCCCAATCTCATACTGCCAGTAGGCCAGCCAGTTCCCACACAGCATGTGGGTGCTGCGTGGAAGGTCGTGCTTCAGGGTGTTCTCCTCGCTGGATAAGGTGGGGATGAAGCCATCAGTGCCAGCACTGAGGTGAAGTAAGCCCAGACCCTCGCGCTGCGTGTCCACAGGGACCTGGATGCGGTTCCCCACCAGCACGCTCCCAAAGGTACCGGAGTGAGTGTCCTCGTGGGGGCTAGAGAAGGGCTCAGTTCCTCGTGTATCTTGGTCTAAGCCCACCACGCTGGGTGCTTGCTCCAGGCTGACGACCTGCAGGCTCTTGGGGTTCACGTTCTCCAGGTAGAGGCTGGCCAGCTTCTCAACCAGCGCGTGGTTGGGCACAACCGTGCGGATAACATCACCTGAACGGGGAGAACGTGGCTTCAAGGGAAGGAAAATCCCCACCATCACCCAGCACCACCAACAGCAGAACAAGAGCCAGCACAGGGCTGTGAACACAGCGTCCCCCCACAAGCCAGCCACATGCTGCTCCCAGCTAAAGCAGCCTGAAGTGGGCTCCCAAACCAAGCAGCACAGATCCCAGGAGATGGTGGCCAAGCCGTACCTAGCAAGCAAGAGAAAGGGATGTAGGTGATGTAGGCCATCTCAGGGTTAAACACCTTCTGTAACTCCATCAGCACGGCTGGATCCAGCAGCTTCCCATCCAAAAGGGGCACCTCCATCACTGGCACCTCACAGCTGCTCAGTGACTCCGTCCTCTGGACAAGAGAAGATAGCCAAGACCAGATGTTCTCACCACGTAATTACACAAGCCCAATTACATGCTGCTGACACCAGTAGTGGTGCATGCAGGTATTCCCACCACATTCCTTCATCTGGGTACAGGGGGATGACTGAGGACCTCTCCCACATCACTGACCTGGTCCTGCAGCTCCTGCAGCAGCGAGAAGGCCTCAAAGAAGTTCCTCACCGTGTCACTCAAATGCTGCTGCACCATCTCCTGCCCAATCCGCAGGCAGATCAGGGCAATCAGGCTGATGGTCTTAACACACAGGACAATACGGGCCTGGGCACCACTGGGGAAACTGGAGAGGACATCCATTACCAGCCTGCCCTTCCATATCCCTTTTGACCCTTCTCTACTCCATGCTTCCTGCCCTGTCTGTGTTATCAGAAGGTCTTGAGCAGCACAAGCTCTGTGTGCATGCAAGGCGCACACATCAGGGCAGGAGCAGCCCCACCACCCCAGGAGCACAAAGACCCTCACAGAACCATCTCCACATCCCTGGTTTTGAGTTGTGCCAACCCACGCTGAAGGCACAACAGCACTCACCCGATGGCTGCTGATGTGAGGAAGCCCAGCACTGGGAGCAGCACCTCCTGGCTGATCTTGGGGAGAATGTCCATCAGTGTGGTGTCCGAGAGACACACCACGATCTTCTGTGTCAGTGTCACAGCAGCCAACAGCCCGGCCTCCTTCCGACTGTTCAGCCGGCCACCACCGGAGCCACCGCCGGGGGCAACCTGCAAACGGAGTCATTGAGGGCCAGGGACACCACTTCTCCACCCAGGATCACCCGAGCTCAGCCTCAAAAGGAAGAGGAACCTGAGCACTGAGTCTCAGCATCAAGGGATGAGCCTGAAAGCTGACACATGGATGTCAGCGCAAGAGATGAGCCTAAAGAGAATGGGGCACAACATTCCCGAGGTCATGGGTATCCTCTGGAGAGCATCTCCCTGCAGGATGCTCTCACAGATGGGAAACTCAGAGGGCAAAGAGACAACCCCAGACCATCACTAGCCTGGGTATTGTTTGCCACTATATGAAGAGGAGAAACCTACATCATACGTACAACTTAGAGAATCAGCATCTTCACCCCACGTCACATTGAGCCTGGGTGCCCAGACTGCAGAGGAACAGCCCTTGCGTGAAATATCCAAGCACAAATCGTGCTGCTAACATCTAGAAATGCATCTGCTGATCATTTCATGAGGCAGAAGAGCACATCCTGGCTTTGCTGACACCACACTGATGCTGACTACAGCAATGCCAGAGAGTTAACAGCATCAGCAGGAACACGAAGAGGTTTCTTTCTGGATTGTCCTAGTTCCTAACTCCCAGACAAATCAAACACCCAAGAACAGAGAGAGCCAACAACAAAACCCACAAGCACATCCCAGTTTCCACTCTGTTTCTTGTACACCTGCCATCTTCCAGCTCATCACAGAGGCTCTTCCTCTCCCAAAATACCCACTCTGCCAAATCCTGCAAGAAGGATTCGTATCCTATTCGTGACCCTTACGCTTCATTGCTTTAATATCAGGTTGCCAAATGCTGTCCACAGGGGTATTAATCCCACCAGTGCCCCCAAGGAATGAGTCCAGTAAAGCAAAGCAGCACAGCTGGAGCTGTGATTGCAACTGGGTGGAGAATGATTTTGCTGAAAAATGGGATTTCTGCCCCTGAAAAATCTCCCTTTTAACACTGGAAAAACTGACAATGCCTTTTGTTTCCTTTAAATGAGCAGCTGTGGCCCCTTTCCTCTATGTTTAAATGATCAGCTTTCTGTTAAAACAAGGATCCATAACCAAAGTGCTCAGAACCACTAAAAAGGAAGCAGTGTGACAAATAACCCTGTTAAAAACGTTCAAACCTGGGGAGGTTTTGATGACAAATGGTGGGTTTTCACCCAGCTGCACTACACCCATTTTCTCCTTGCTGTCAGCTCTGAAATTCAAGCTGAAAAGCCTTGCCAGTATTTCTTATCCAGTTGAAACCCCTCCTTTAGCCTCTCATCCCCTATCTACCCATACAGACCTTCAAAGCACTCGCTCCAGCAATCCCTCAGCAGCCCAAGCTGCTCCTGCAGCCCGTTATCACCATCCCACCCTGGTGCCAGCTCTGTTGGTAGGAACACTCGCCCAGTAAAGCAAAAGGAAACCTTTCTCTCTGGTTTCACACATGCCAGTGTGATAGGGAAAGCCTCCCAGGGATGCAATGGGGAAGGAGGGGCTGCAGCAGCCCCGTGTAGATCCGTGGCTTGCTGAAAAGCTTCACTGGAATGAATGTGCCTCTTCCAGCTGCATCAGCACAGCCCTTCTCATCCAACACATCCAGATCTGCTCAGCCCATGCTGCCCAAGGTGAAGCTTAACCAAGCACAAGTATATACGCAGGAGGCTCCTGATGAAGCTGGATGATCTTCTGTGCATCCCCTCTTTGTGCCCAGATACAGCTCCCACCCCAACACATGTGAGAAGAGGAAGAAGGACATTACTAACCAGGTAGCTGATGTAGGGCAGGTACTGATAGGTGAGGACAGGCTCTCCATACAGGTATGCCACGTGCAGGAGACAGGCCAGCACTGGCTTGGACACTTGATCTCCCAGCACTGGCCTCTTCTGATAGATATTTCCTGTGCTCAGGGGACTGTTCTCATCGCTGCTTGGTACAAACTGCTGCCTGGTAGGGCCTGCCCAGAGACAACACCATGAGCTGAAGCAGCAGGATACCCCCAAGCCACCACCAAGGCACCCAGGAGGCTGGTTTGGGGCACAGCCCACCCCAGGGCTCCAAAGGAGCAGATATTACCAACGTAGCAGGACGTGAGCAGGCGGAGCAGGTTCCTGGCGATGAAGCGGGACGTGACGGTAGGGCCCAGCTTGGCTGAGAGCCACCTCACCATCTTACAGGCTGTGTCTGCAAAACACAAACAGCCCCAAGGACAGAGCTATCGCTGGGCTGCTGCCCAGACCCTGCCTGCTCTGCAGGCAGCTCCCCAGCTCTCAGAGCCACACACTTCAGTGCAGACCTTGCCTTTTATTACGCTAGTGTCACATCGCTGGCCCCATATACCCCAGCACCTTGACCCACTTCTTCCCCTTCTCCCACTCCCTGCTCTACAGGAAAGGCTCAACCCCAGCAGGGTCTTACCCAGGAGTATTGTCTGCTCTTTGTCATCAGAGTGATCCGGCAGCTCCTCTCCCTCTGCATCCTCTGGCTCGCTGCTGTCATCAGCCAGGGTGACATCCACAGAGGCACCGGCATCCACAGCCACCGTCAGCTCTGCATCAACTGCAGAGTCATCCTGCTCCTCTTCATCGCGCTCCTCTTCCTCCTCCTCCGACTCCTCGCTCTGTTTCAGGTCCTGGCTGCTGTCCACTGACTTCAAGCTGCTCTTGTCCTTCTGGGAATCCCCATCCGCAGGCCTGTCCTCTCCCAGGGACACCTCACTGGCACTGCTCTTGTCACTCAGCCGCCCAAGGCTGAGCGATTCCTGCTCCTGAGGCTGCAGGGACTCCCCTACATAGAGACCACTCTGGAAGTCCTCGCTCTCAGGCAGGTAGGCTTGGTCATGGAAGCTGACACCAGAGGTGTAGTCGAGGAGGTCGAGCGCAGCCGAGCTGTGCTCCACGTCCATTTTGATCTCCTCCCCAAACACACACGACACCGGGCTTTCCCCTCCACTTTCATCATCTTCAGCTGCACCGAGGAGGGATTTGCTCTCCTCCCGTGAGCCCTCGATGCCGACGAGAACCTGCAGGATGTGTGGGAGCAGGTTGAGGAGGAAGGGCTGCAGCCCCAGGCGCACGATCAGCTGGGCCACAAAGCAGTCTGTGTAGAGGTAGAACCTGCCGTGGCGATAGCAAGGGCTTTCGTACGCTCCGATCAGTGGCTTGAGCAAGTATTTATTGGCATTCTTTGGGCCGAGGGATTTAGCTATGGGTTCAAAGAGGTACCACGCTGCGTAGACAGCGGTGTTCTCCTCGGACATCAGTGACAATATGAAGGGCAGGAGGATCTCCAAGCCTTCAGGAGTGATTTCAGGAAGGATCCCTTCCAGCTGCTGCCACAGCTGGAAAACAAGCTCCCGGCCTTGGCCTTCATCCTCTATCTTCTTCGCCTGGTAGGTGAAAATGAACCTGTGCAGGGCTGGGAAGTACGTGGGGAAGGGGACAATAGAGCTGAAGGGACTGAGGAGCTGCGTGGGACAGGGCGGAGGGAGGCCCTGGGAGATGGGTTTGTATTCAAACAACTGCACCGTGCCCTTGCCCAGCCTGCTCTTCAGCAGCTTCTCCACCGGCACGCTCAGCTGCAGCAGGACATGCAGCACGTGCTGCAGCGGGGCCGGGATCTCCTTGGGGTAATAGCGACACAGGTTACGCACCAACAGGAACCGCTCCAACAGGGATGCATCCGGCTTTGAAGGACGAATCCTGGGTGCAAATACAATCTCAGCTACCAGGATGCCCAAAGCTTGCATATCCCTCTGGAAGAGGTCCGAGATACCCAGGGGGGGCTCTTCCCATGGCTGCTCCATCAGCTGCATCTCACTGCTTAAGCCTTTGACCAAGAAATTGTCCAATTTCTCCAGTTCTTCCAGGGCCTGGAGCGGATTGAAGCCTTCGGGAAGCGTGATCTTCATGTCAGCCTGATCCACAGCACCCGCCTTGCTCCGACGGAGAGGTCGGACCCCTGAGGTTTTGCCTTCGGTGGCATAAGCAGGGAGGGTGGAGGGCTGTGCTGGTGGCACTGCGGCGCAGGGCTGATCAGCAGCTCTACTGGTAGCAGGAATTGAATCCAAAGCTTCAGTACCTTGCTCTAAATCATCCTCACCAGCTATGGATTTCTCCCCAGACCAGCTGGTTTCACTGGGAGTAGCCTCCAGGACCAGCCCGTTGACTGCATCCGTCACTTGGAGATCCTCCATAAACACAGCCTCACGGATGTTCTGGACAAGAGGCCGGGCGATGGCTGGAGCTTCAGCTGGTGTATAGGCAGGTCCCACCATGCGCCTGGGATGTGGCTGGTCAAAGAGCTGCACGACCCCGTACGTGGTCAGATGCGTGTGGTTGTCTACTAGGTGGAGGCAGACGTTCTTCTCCTTGACAGCATCCTTCCCCAGCAGCTTGTACCCGAAAGTGAGGTCAATCCAATGGTGGAGGTCCTGAGACACCTCCCTGCTCTCCAACAGCATGCGGTGGACTTCAATGAACTCCTCATAGGAGCTGCACCAAGAGGGCACGTCCAGGTCGGGCATATCCGGATGGATGGATCGGAAGATGGAAGGGTCAGTATAAAACTCTGGGATGCACTCATCCGGTGTCCAGCTCTGCATGCGCTCCATGCTGGCTGGATACTCGTTGGGCTCCCACTGGGACCTCACGTGGCAGCACAGCACTGCCTTGGGTGTCCTCCGAGCCGTGTACACATAGTAGGTGATATCCGAAAGGACATCGGAGATGTGATGGGGGACATGGAGCTGCTCCCCACTTGAGCCACCAGCAACAAACGCCTGCTTGGTCATCTCATAGGTGAAGTCCAGCTGCTTGTCCCCCTTGTTGAGGCGGAACTTGGATTTCCGGAGGTCCCTGAACTTCCCGTTTTTGGTAGTGAAGTCCACAACCCATGGAAGAACCGGGTGATAATTGGGGTCTCCCATTCTCCTTCCAGCCAAGCTGTTCAGACGCATAAGGTAGTCAAAGTTGCTGACCTGCCCGTGCACCCACTGCAACACCAGGTCTCTGAGGTCCTTCTGGCAGGCAGCGCACCTCGCCTCCTGCCCTCGCACACCAGCACTGCTTTGCTCACTCATTCCTTCCAGACCAGCTTCCACATTCACTTCCTCCTTCTCCGGTTGCTCGTACTCCCTGAAGTTCACCCGGAGCCGGCTGCACAGCTTCTCATCCACAGCCACATCCCGCAGGGAAAAGGCCCCACAAGCCAGACCCGCTTGGTGACAAGCCTTCATGGCCTGCAGCACGTGGAAGAGGAGGAAGAGGATTTTAGCGTGGCTGTTGGTGAGCTTGGCCGGGCTGAAAGTCACGATATCATGCAAACAGTACTGCACGTAGGGGTAGATGACGTACACCATATCGGCCGACTCGAGCAGAGCTTCAGCCTGCAGCACGTTGGGACAAGCCTTGGTGGCCACCAGGCTCTCCTTGGCCGGAGAAGCGGCGTGTGCAGCCTTGCCCACCTGCAGCACGGGGCAGCCATAAACCTTGTGCAGGGCCGCCCGCAGCGCGCCCAGCGCCGGCACGGTGTGCGGTGCCTCGGCGTGCCGGTACGGCCGCACGTAGCGGCGGTGGGCCCGGCCCCACAGGTTGCGGTAGTTCTGCGAGGCCACGCTCTGCATGAAGCCGTGCAGGGTCTCCGTGCCGCAGCCGCCGCCGCGCTGCTCCGAGCCGGGGGGCTGCACCCGCAGCGGGTACAGCAGCCGCTCCTTCCGCAGCCCATGGATCTCGACCCGGGTCCAGCCCGCAGGCAGCTTCTGCACGGAATGCTGCAGGAATGTCCTCACCTCCACCTCGCTCAGCCCCTCCGGGCGCGGGCACAGCCCGGGAAGCACTCGGCGTTCCTTGAGGCTCGCCAGCCATTTGAGCGGGACAAAGGCGGTAACGTGGGTCCTGTCGGGAGCAGCAGCCAGCTGCCGGCGGTCGATGTTCAGGTCCTTCTCCACACTCCGGAGGAAGCCATCCATGCTGGATGGAGGAAGGAGTGAGAGGAGGAGCGCGGCGCTGGCCTTGGCCTCCCCAGCTCCTGCAGAGCCGGCGGCACGCGGTGAGTCTCACTTCCCCATTGCCACCTGGGGGAAAAATAGAGCTGGTTTTAGGAACTTGGTTAAAAGATACTGGGTTGGGGGTAGGGGTTGAGAAGGGACCAGCGCTGGCTTGAGGGGGACTTCTGCAGCCATAGAGGGGGACATAGTGACACCTTCATGGCTCCACGGCCAGGGAAGGGATATGATGGCAGCTGAGAAAGGGACACGGATGCAATCTGCACAGCCCAAGTGCTGGGGAAGGGGACACAATGGGACCTCCACAGGGCCAGGGCTAATGTGGGGGGACACAATGGCACTTGCATAGCAGTGAAGCAGGACCAGATGGCAGGTGGAGGGAGAACAGGACAGGACCTCTGTAGTATCAGAGGCAGGGAGAGGGAGCACAACAGCACCTCTGCAGCCCTAGGGCGGGGGGGGGGACACAATGGGACCCCCCACAGGGCCAGGGAATGGGACACGATGGGAACTATGGGGGGACAAAACAGCACCTCTGCAGCCCTAAGCAGGTGGAGGGGACACGGTGGCACCTCTGCAGCCCTATGACTGCCCTATAGAGTGGAACATGATGGGATCTATGGGGGGACATTGTGGCACCTCTGCAATCCCGAACCACGGTGGGGGGGCCCCCTCCACACCCCCTCGGGGGTGACACAAGAGGGCACCCATCAGCAACGTCCCCACCGCCAGCCCCAAGCTGGGCCGCAGCCCCATGCCCAGCCCCGCAGGGCCCTCACCACCGGGGTGCGGGTGACCAGAGCCGGGCCGAGCCCCGCAAGCCCAAGCGCTCACCGGGGACCCCCGCACCCCATAGCGGGCTCCCGCTCCGCCCCGGGCCCCCGTTACCTGGCGGCGGCAGCGGCGGCTCCGCGTTCATCCGCGCTGCCCGGCCATGTTGGTCAGGTGACAGCGGTCACATGCTCCTGCTGCTGCTGCTGCTGCCGCCGCCGCCGGCGCGCCGCCATGTGCCCGGGACCGCGGGAACACACGGGACACGGGCCGTGACGCGCTGCCTGACGTCACGGCGACGTCAAAGCCGCTCCCGGCTGTCAGCTGGAGCCGGGCGCGCTGACGAGGCAGCCGGTCTTAAAGGGGTCTCCGCGGGCTCTGGGTGGACCCCACCGGCAGCAAGGTGAGTGCACGGTGCAGCCGGTGATGAGGAGCGGGACTCGGCTGTCACCCGGGAGCCTCCCCGTGGGGCTGCGTGGCGGAGCGGCCGGGCACTGCCCGGTCCCGGTTCTATGAGCCCAGACGGGTCTTGCAGCCACTTCCCCGCTCTCTCCGGGCAAACCTGGTCCCGACCCCGTGAATCAGCACCCGTGGTCCGGGGGGTAGCGGGGTTAGATCTGCCCGGTCACCCCCCTACACACACCCCCCCACCCCCCGCTGCGCCCGGACCCTGCGCGGCCCCTTTAAGGGCTCGGGGCTGGGGGGGTGCTCCCGCTGGACAGCGCCGCATGGCGCGGCGGTGGCGCGTGGGAGTCACATGGGTGGTACGTCACAGCAGCTTATTGGCTCTCCGCCCCTTGCCCGCTTCAATCAGCTGTTACTGGGGCGAAGGGCAGGAAACAGCCTTAAAGGGGCACCACCGCCGCCCTATTTTCCCCCCCCCATCCCCATCCCCAGACCGGTTTGGCCCGGCGGGCTCAGGGCAGGAGCGCCGTGGCTACCGGCCCCGGGTGCCAAGCCCCGGTTATCCGGTGGTGCCATCCCTGTGCCCCCCCCCCCCCTACAGCACTTGGAGGGCGCGGCCCCTTTAAAGAAGTTGTCCAGTCATCGCTCGGCGCTGCCAAGTCATCGGGGTCAGCCGAGTTCCTGCGGCCCCGCCCACCGCGCCTTCCCATTGGTGCATGCGGAAACTGCTCACTTCTGATTGGCTACCGACTTAGACAGCAACTTCTCGCACTCTGGGGCTGTGCCACCGGCCCCGGGGATGGAAGGGCCGAAAGAGGCCCGGGAGGGGGGGGTGGCCTCTCGGCAGCGCTGGGACCCCGGCAGGGACCCGCTCCGCTGGGGAGGGGGGGTCGGGCTCTTTAAGAGCCTCCATTCCCCCCCCCCGCCTTGAAAATGCCAACTCACAGCGCGCGGGGCATGCCGGGAGCGCCCCCGCCGCACTACATCTCCCGGCATGCCCCGCGGCGGGGTGGGCGCGCCCGTTTCCTAGGCAACCGCCGGTTGGGCTGGGGGAGAGCCCGGTGTTCCCCTTATGGGGGTGGGTGGGGCAAAACCGCTGGTCTTTGCCTTTCCATTGGTTGATCTGCTGGCCGTGCTGCGTCGCTATTGGTGGGAGCGAGCATCAATCGCGGCGGTGGGCGGGGCGCGGCTGGGGCGGGGCGGTGATTGGTCAGGGGTGGGGTCGGTGGGTGGCTGCGTCATGACTCCGCCAGCTGATCAGAGACGGGAGCCGCCGCCGGCGGGAGGGAGGGAGGCGGCGGCACCGGGACGGGTTGGACCGGACCGGAGCGGAACGGGCCCAGCGGGGCGCTGGGTCGGGCCGAGCCCCTCAGGTAGGTCCGGTCCGGTGGAGCCGCGCTGGGACAAGCGTTAAGGGCAGCCAAGTCCCGTCCGTCCCCGTTCCCCCCCCCCCCCCGGGGTCCCGGTATCCCCGTATCCCCGCCGCGGTCCTGCGGGGGAAGGTCACCTTTCCCCGGGGTAGGGCGGTGCAGCAGGGCCCGGCCCGGCTCGGTTCGGTCCCAGCGCTTCAAGGCTCCGCCTGGGCCGAGCGGCTTCGCTGCCGGTAGCGGCGGAGCGAAAGGGGGTGTGGGTAAAGAGTGGGACCGGGGCGCGGCTCTCGGCCCCCGGGGGTCCCGGTGGAGGCGGGCGGGGCCGCGGCCGGGGCCGCCCCGCGCCGGGCGGTGGCCGCCCCGGGGGTGACCTTCACTCCGGGACCGGGCTGGGCAGACTTTGACCCGCGGCCGCTCCCCGCCGTGGGCACGGACCGGAGCATCCCGGGCAGCCGAGGGGGCGGAAGGGTCCGTGGGGTGCCCCATGGGGGGGAGTGGAGGGACCGGGGTTACCGGGGGGGACGGGGGAAAAGGGGGGGAGGGGGAGCGGGCTCCGTTTGCGAGGGGGCGGGAGTTGGTTCTACCGAGAGGAGAGATATTGGGGGGGGGGGTGACCCGGTTACACCGGGAGGGGGGCACTCAGCGGGGGTACAGCGGGCGCTGTTAACGGGGCGAGCTCCCACCGGGGCCCTCCCCGGTGCTGGTGGGGTCTGTCGGTACCGAGAAGGGTTGGGGGTGAGCGCTATTACCGGTATATTCCCCCCCCCGTCGGTTGCTTGCAGAGCCCCCCCCGGTGCCGGCGGGGCCGGTGTCTGAGCGGCGGGTGCTGATTCACGGCCCGGCGGGGGTGGAGCAGGGCCGGGACCCGCTCGTTGGAATCCGGACCAGATGTACCCGGCACGCCAGGAATGCTCGGCATTCCCGCCAGGCCCCACCGCCGCTGCTGCTTCCCGGCCGCCAGCACCGGGACCCGGCTTTACCCCAGCAAGGCTTGGGGCCAGCCGGGATGCTGAGTGCCTGGGGGGGGGGGGGGGGGATGCTGTGGGGCAGTGACCGAGACAGGGGTCCCCTCCATCGGGGCTGAACGCTGGGGGTTTCCTGGATCTCAATCCCCAGCATCCAAAGCGTTGGGGGGAAAAGGGATGTTTTCGCATGCGGATCGGGAAGCAGCAGGGTCCCGCGCCGGCGCCGGGGGTTGGTGCCTTCGTCCTCCATCAGAACGGCATGGAATAAAGCTGAGCTTCCCGAAATTCCCCCGCCGGGGGTTTGGCAGCGGCGCCCTGCCAAAGTGTGTTCCCTGGCTCCCGGCCAGCTGGGATCGTGCCAGCTCGGATGCCCGAGGTGAGCAGGCAGGGAATGCCATAACCCCTACCTGCGGTCCGTGCCGGAGCAGGTCCTCTTGTCTCTTATTTCCTGGCACAAAGGGCCTTGATTTCCCTGCCCTGATGGAGTGCTCGCAGCGGCTGCGTTGGGAGATGGGAAGAGTCAAGGTCGAGGTTGGAGCTGCCTTTGGATCCCGTGTGATGCTCAAGGGGTTGCCCTGTGGGCTCGGCACCGCGGTAGGGATGAGGTGGCTGCTGCGGGTGATGTCTCCGCTCGGTGCGGTTCAATCCTGGCTCTAACCGTGTGCGTTCCCTCCTCAGGTGCTGTCCCAGCGCCCTGCTCCTGGCTAACCAGCACCAGTTCTTCAGTGGCAAGCTTTATGTCTTTCTCTAGTAGCTAAAGCTGCCAGTTGAAGAACTGTTGAATGTAGCCACACTCGTCACCGGGACCTTGGATGCTGGCCGGACCTGCGCCCTCGGCAACCGGGATGAGCAGCGTTTGAAGGCTGAGGATGAGTGTAACCGGGATGAAGGTGTCTCCTTCAGACAGAGCCGTGGTGCTGAGCTGAGGGCTGCCTAGAGAAGACCAAAAGAGGCATTAAACTTTATGTGCTCCTCAACAGCTCGGGTTTTAGGGAGTCTGTTGCCTATGGGGTGGCTGGACCTGCTTGGCAGGAGGGTGCTGGGATGGGGGGACACAGTGCCAGAGCTCGGTCCCCAGCCCATACTGTGGGTCCATAGCTGGTTGTAGAGCTTGTCCAGAGCAGGAGGTGACCCAGGGCTGGGTGTAGCTCATAGGTCTGACCTGCTGCTGAGCTCCAGAGCAGGATGAATCCCTCCATGAGCTGGGCAGTGGGATGGGAGCAGCTCCACACCCACATTGCCCTGTGTGGGCCACTGGGAGCGGGTGACTCAGGGCCGAGTCACACACGGCCTGTTCCAGGAACCATCCTTCTGCAGGGCTGGGCAGCCCCGAGGCAGCTCCAGGATTCTAGGTACTGGGAGAAGGGCTTCTCCATGGTCCAGGCTCGGTGTTGCTGGTGACCAGCAGCAGAAAGCTGCCCTGAATGAGATTGGAAGCTGCTCTCCAGCATTAGAGACTGTGGAAGAGGGGAGCTGTGGCCCCGTTGCAGCTCAGAGCACGGTGGATGCTTCTGTGTGCCCCTCCTGGCAGGCTCTGCACCCCCGGAGCTGCTGCTCCCTTGGTGGCTGGGAAGCAGCAGAGATGCTGGGGGCTTCTGTCTGGGGCCAAGAGCAGGCTCCAGCTGCCCAGGGCAAGGCTCGTACCAAATCCTGGCACGTGGGGATGTGCAGGAAGTGGCCGTTAAGGGGTAGCAGTGAAGCAGGTCTGTGGGTTCCTGCCTCCTTGTTCAAAGCTGCTCTGCTTGCTCATGGTTGGGAGCAGCTGAGATTCTTCAGGGTCGTTGCCAGCCGAAGCCCCTCACATGGTGCTCGGAGCAGAAAGGGCCGTGGATGAGCGGCTCCAGCTCGAGGCAGAGCCCGTCCCTTCCACCGCAGCTGCCCTGCTGCAAGTCCATGCAGAGCAATTGGCACTCACTCAGCGCTCAACGAGTCCTGGAGTGCACCGAGGGGGCAAGAAGTCGTGGGCTCTGTGTGCGTGTGTGGGTGCTCGAGGGCAAGGAGGAGCAGCTCCCATGCTGGAGAGGAGGGGAGCTGCGTGCTCCAGCCCTCAGCATCCCCGCTTCATGTGCCTCGGTGTAACGCTGCCGTCGTGAAGGACCGACCTCTGCTGCAAACCAGCTCTTTCCCCTGGTAAGATGTGGTCATCTCGGGGCAGAGCTGCCCTGAGCAGCGGCAGCACGGAGCCCCAGGGGTCAGGCAATGTAAATTGCCATAGTTTGGGTCAAATTCATGCATAAAAAAGGAGCAAGCCTGAACACTTGAACACCAAAGCACCACGGTCTCACCTCCTGAGCACACAGGCTCGGGCCGGCCCGCACTGAATGTCAAAGCAGAGGGGTTTTAGGCTGACAACCTAAGTGTCCCTATGGGAACTTGCCTGGCCCTTGGGGTTTACCCTTCCTCCTGCAGAGCCTCATGTGACCAGTGAGTAAGTGCAGGGTTTCCTGTGGCACACACATCCTTGCTGCTGTGCAGCTCCTTCCTCCAGCATCAGCTCCATGCTCCTCCAGCATCGCCTCCGTGCTCCTGCAGCATCTGGCCTCCTCCTGGAAGCATCCGGCGCGCAGGGATGCAGCAGCAGAGGGGATGCTGAGCGCGGCTGGGGTTTCTCTGCCCCGGGGTGGGAAGAGCTCACTGATAAGGACATTGAAGGTGGCTGTAGCAGTGCCAGCAGGTTGCTGGAGGTCAGATGCAGCTCTGGCCTCAGGGGTAGGGTATTTCCTGGGGGTTCCTGCACACAGGCTATATCAGTTCCCATTGGGGGAGCTCCCCTGGCTCTGAATGTCTGCTTCTGCAAAGCTGAAGGGCAGCGTGTGTCCAATGGGCTGGATGGGAGCCCCATGGCAGCACCAAGAGGAGCAGGGTGGGCTGGTGGGTATGGGAATGCGTGGCTGCTTCCGTCTGCTCACACCCTCAGCTGAGCATCAGGATGTGGGCATCCTCCTCTTAACCCAGCCCAGCAAATCACTGCCTAGAAGGGAGCATCAGGCACTGCTTTGCTTTGCCCCAGCACACAAGTGAGCAGCCGAGGGCTGGGTCCAGCTTTGCTCTGTTCCTCTATGGCTTTATTGCTATTGGCTCTATGGCTCTATTGCTCTATGGCTTTATTCCTCTTGTGCCAGGACAGGGGCGTGTGGAGCTGTTAACACTTGGTTGACTCCATGCCCTTCACAGCAAGGCGTGGACTGAGCTTAGGTTTCTGCCAGTTGGGGTATGCTATTGATGTCGCAGGCCCTGCGAAGGAGAGGTGCATTGAGGGTTGCAGTAACTCATTTTGGCCCCGTGTCTCCCAGTGGGCTCTGCAGGCAGGGGGATGCCTGCAGCTCGCCCAGGCTCTCCCTTACTCTGCTTCCTCTTTAGAGATTTGCTTCCCTGCGTACAAAGCCTCCGCGAGCAGAGCCACCATGGGGTCACAGCCCAGGCTGGCTGCTGCAGTCACGGCACCGTCCCTGAAAGAGGGAGCAGAAGGACGTGGATGTCTCCGGTGCTCGTAGCCCAGCAGCATCCCAGTGGCACCCCGTGCTTTGGAGGCTCCGGGCAGGGTGGTGCTGGTGCAGGGTGCAGGGGGACTCATGGCACACAGCCTGGTGCTGCTGGGAGCAGAGGGAGAGGTGTGTGCCAGGCTCCCTGCCCGGCTGGTGCCTCCATTGAACTCATCCTCTTCTCCTTCCCTGCCTTGGTTTGCTCTGACACCATCTCGCTGCCGCTTTAGTGGCTGCGGTGTGTGGGCATTGGAGGTGATGCGGAGCCCCTGCTGTAAGGAAGGGACCTAAGGCACAGACTGGCCATGGGTTCACTCACCTGATGTAGAAGATGAGGAACTTCTGGTGCTCCAGGCTGCCCTTCACAACAGTGTCCGTGTATCCCCTCCCGCAGCCTGCAAGGGAGAGCATCGCAGCCTGGCATCACAGGGGCAGAGGGGACAGTGAGTGGGGTCCGGGCTGGGGAGCAGGCATGAAGACCCTGGACAAGCAGAACTGACCCAGGGCCTCTCCTTGCCTTGGAAGCAGGGACTGCAAAGGGCTGCTTGAGGGGAGCTCCGAGTGTCTCTAAGCCCCAGCTCCTGGATGAGCAGATGGGCTGGGGAGCAGCTTTGCTGTTCTCATCTCTCTACCCCCTACCTGCGTAGCGGATGCTCTTCCCGAGCATCGTGGTCCAGAAGAAGGGAATGGTGTGCAGCTGCTTCTCTTTCTTCAGCATGTTTAGGGCAGCAGTGTGACCTGTGATGAATCAGCAGAGATCCCCTGCCTCTTGTTATCCTGCTGTTCCTTCTGCCCCGTGCCCATCCCTAGGGATGGGAGCTGGGGGGGCGAGGTGGGTGCTCTGCCTTACCGTGCGCCTCAGCCACTTGTTGGTGATGGATGCTGCACCGCTCCCCATTGAGCAGCGCTACGGGGAAGGAGACCACATCCCCGGCAGCAAAGACGTTCGGGATGTTGGTCTGCATGTGCTAAAGGGGCAGAAAGCAGTCGGTGCAGTGGTGAGAGGGGAGGGAGGAGGTGTGGACAGGGAATACGCAGCTGGCACTCACCAGATCCACCAGGATGGCACCGCTGGCGTCTCTGGCAATGGAGGTGCCCTTCAGGAATGCTGAGTTGGGGAATGTCCCTGCGGGGAGAGGAGCAAGGATGAGAGCAGCAAAGGCAGGGAGGAACCTTGGCCTCAGCACGTGCTTGGAGCAGAGCAGTGCCCTATGGAGCTCAGCGAGCATCCAGAGCCGCTGCTGTCCTCCTGCTGCTGTTTGCTCATGGGCTGCTGCCTTTCCCCCTGTGTTTGGGACCAAGAGGAAGGGCTGGATGATAACAGGGGGAAAGAGACCGCAGGGACCGAGCTGGGCTCACCGCCTGTTCCCCCCCACCCCATTCCCAAAGCTGCCTCCCTCTCCCACCTGGGGTCTCTCACCTATTCCCACCACTACCACGTCCGCAGGTAGCTTCTCTCCGGAGGCAAGAACAGCCTCTGCGACCTAGGGAGGAAGCAGGAGCCATTACCAAAGGGTTAAAAGCTCGGTCCTAATTCTCCCAGCCTCCCCGCTGCCTCGTTCTCTGCTGCCTCTTGTTCTCGCCCAGCTTCACCTTGTCCACCCGATGTGTGCTAAGAGAACACCCACCACCATTGCCACAAGCACAAACCGCTGCCCTCTGAGCCCGGAATTGCTCTCGGTGGAAAGAAACGTGAAGGTGTTGATGTGGGAGGGGAAACCCAGGTGCAGGCACCGAGTTCATCCTCAGTTTGGGGTTTTTCCACCTAAGAGCAGCGGTTCCGGGGTGGCAGGGGCAGCATTGACCTTTCCATCCTCCCCGTGCAGCTCGCGGAGCTCCGCTTTCATGTAGAACTTCACCCCTTTGGTTTGCAGCATCTGAAAAGGATGGGGCGAGCGTTCACTAGGGAATTCCAGGCTGGAATGCTGTAAGTACGGCGAGGTTTAATGCGTGTCCCTGGCTCTGCACGGTGCCTGGAAGCTTGGCTTTGCTCTGTTGGGTCTGGGATGAAGTAGGGCTTGAGGATGAAGAGGGATGTGATGCGTGTGAGGGAGGCTGGGCCCAGCCTGTGTGCATTGCTCCTTTGGTGTGAGCAGCACCGGGGCTGCTCGGGTAAGGTGGGTTCCCCATCCTAGGAATGGGCACCAGCTTTCCCTCACCTTCATGGTGACGCCTCCGACCCGAGGACCCAGCACCCTCTGGAAAGGGAACTCCTGTTTCTCCACCACTGCGATGGCAGCAGCCTTGTCCGACAGGAAGGCGGCCGCCTCCATCCCTGCAAGGCAAAGGCAATGCCCGACGTGAGCAAGCACGGACCTGCTCCTCGGAAGCCTTCCCTCCTTCCAGGTGAGGAGAACGCATCTGATGCTTTGCCAGTGCTTAGCTGCTCCTTTGTGTGTTTCTGGGCTGAGGCATTGAGCTCTTCCCCTGCTCTGTGTTCTCATGTGCTATGGACCTGGGTGTCAGCGCAAAGAACAGCTCTTGGTTGTGTGCAAGACAGTGCCCATCTCTTGGTTTTCCTTTTGCTTGTGAATCGGCTCCTCTGGAGCACAGGGACCTTTCCCTAAGGCACATTTCCCTCTGTCCATGAGCAGGAACTGTTCCCAGCTCTCAAAGCTTCTGGCTATCGGAGGAAAGCATCAGTGTGTGCTGTGTAACGCATACCCCCACCAGCCATAGGGCTCTGCGAGGAGCCCAGCCAGGCAGCGAATGAGCATCCCTGCCCCAAAGGCTTCCAGTTGATGCCCACATGCAACGCAAGCGGGGTTCAGGGCATCACTGATGATTTGATGCCCTCTCCAGCCTGGTACCTATGAATGAAGCTCCAACGATGACCAGGTTCTTCCCGGTTGCCAGCTCTAAGATCTTGCTGGCATCCTCTGGGGTTTGGAGCACGCACACGTTCTGCAGGTCTGCTCCTGGGACTTGGAGGAGGCTGGAGCTGGAAGAGAGGATCCGGGTACATCCCATCCCGGGAAACGGAGCAGCGAGGGGAGAGCACAGACCTGTGCAACCTCTTGGCTGCGTCATCCTTGCATGTCCTTGCATCGCCTACCGCCTCTTCCCTACGCATCCTCTCGGAGCAATTCACACCCCAGGGCTGACCCATTTTGTCCTGCCTACAATGGTAACTGCTGCGTGCACTCACTGGCAGCCTGTAGCGATGAGCAGCTGGTTGTACTGGTGGGAGGACCCATCCACGAAGTGCACCTTCTGCTTCTGGAAATCCACCGACACTGCCTGTGGGGGAAAGGAGGCAAAGACCTCCCGGCTAACTCTGGTCCAGTGATGTCCCACTGCATCAATCCATGCTGTGTGCCCTGTCTCTGGACACTTGGGTGAGAGGAGGGATGCTGGGGTCCTCTCCCTCGCTTCCTCCAGGTCTTGGGCTTTGGGAGCGCTATGACAGCACCAAAGCCAGGCTCCCCGTGGCAGGAACACAACCACCCATTGAGGTCTGAGCTCAGCTGCCCGTGTACCTCTTTCTCTGTCCAGAGCTCTATGCCGTGCGCGTGGAGGAATTCGGGTGTCCTCATGTAGATGTCCTCGGCTTTCAAGTTCATTTCCTGGAGACAAAGCAGAAGTAGAGGCAGCAAAACGCTTGCAGGGTTTACTGGGGAGTGAGCTCGCACAGGAGGTGCGCTTTGCAGGAGGAAATCACAGCTCCTCACACTGCCCCATCCGCCTCTTGTCCCCCCTCATCCGTGAACACAAGCTCTAGTGGGGAGAGCTCAGTGAAAAGGGGGTAAAGCCATCAGCTGATGGGGGATTCTGATCCCTGGGGGGGGGGGAGATGGACATGGTACCCCTTTAGCTTGGGGGTGCCCCAGCGCCCCATTGCCAGAAGGGCTCCCTTCATCACTCAGCCCGGTTCTGGGCGGACCGTGCCCTTAGTTCTGATGCGGTACCCTCATGCCCTTCACGCACAAACCTTGGTCAGTTTGGACTTGTCGTATGGGACGTGTTTCTCTTTGGTGGCCATGATGATCCTGCCGGTGAAGCCCTCCTGGCGCAGGGTCTCGGCACACACCAGAGCCGCAACGCCTGCAAGGGATGCTCATCGCTTACACCGTGATGGGGATGAGGAGAGCGGCGGCTCACAGCGCACGTGGGGACCGCTCCACTGACCTCCCCCCAGCAGCAGCACCGTGGTCCGGCTCAGGGGGCATCGCTTGCTCGTGTCCTTCACCCTCAGGCTGCTTGCAAGGTCCTGGAAGCAAAGAGGGAGTGCTGGAATCGCCCCTACCCCAAGGTGCTGCCTGTGCTTGGTGCCTGCAGGTAAGGCCCGTACCTTCCTTTTTGCTGTGACAAACACCTTTCCATCTTCCACCGTCACCTGAAGCGGGGAAAGGAGAGCGTGTTTCAGTGCATGCGGTCCTGAGGATGTGGTAGGAGCTTCCCTGGCAGGTTCTGGTGCAACGGAGAGCTCCGATACACCCAGAGTGACTTGTTGGGATCATGGGAGTCAAACGATGCCGAGGAGCTCATGAGCTTCCCTCCTCCTTCCAAAAGCCCTCAGGAAGAGGTGGAATTCCTCCTCTCTTTGCCGAAGAGCTGTGAGGGATACCGGGATGCGCGGCATCACCTTGGCTTGAAAGAAGCTCTAGGACCGGGACTTACATGATCCCAAGAAGTCATCCCATGCATCGTAGCTCTGTGCGACCTGGACCACATCGCTGTGGCCAGGGCTTTCAGCTGGCGTGAGGGACGTGGAGCTTGTGAGAACCAACGGTACGGAGGACATCAGTGACATGGGTTAGTGGTGGAGCTGCCAGTCCTGCCTTAAAGGTTGGACTCGACGCTCATAGAGGTCTTTTCCAACCTGGTTGATGCTACGGAGGTTGATGCCACCCATGATGGGAGGAGGAAGAGGCAAGAATTCACCTTGAAGCGGTGCAGACAGTCCAGGGACGGGTACTCCTCAATGTCTCCAGTTCTGATGTTGAAGCAGGCCCCATGCCAAGGGCAGCGCAGCCTCTCCCCTCTGAAGACCCCTGCAATAGAGGTGGGGAGAGCTCCGTGCCCGGCTCCCTACCACGGCCTCTTCCCTTTGTGAGAGCCAGGGCTCTACCTTTGCTGAGCGGGGCACCATAGTGGGGGCACTTGCTGCTGAGGGCACTGAACTCCTTCTTGTTCCTCACCAGCAGCACTGGGTACCCGGCCACCATCACCTCCCAGAGCCTGCGGGAGCACAGGAGAGGTGGGAGCCGATGAGCTTGGCCCCTTCCAGCCCTGGACCCACAGCCTGGGGTCCGCTCGCGGAGGTACTCACTCTCCATCGCCAACATCAGCCTCCTTGCAGACCTCGGCGGTGACGGTGTCGTTGCCATCCCTGCTGCTGCCTGGCAGGGGGGGAGCAGAGGGAAGGGTTGGCTGCCAGGGATGCTGTTGCCTCTCGGTGGATGATGCTTCCCCCATCACCGCACGCTCCCACCCCACAATGCAGGGCCACCGCTGCCCCGGATGCGAGCAGGTCAATGGTGTGCTCAAGGGGTCCCAACCTCCTGGTACAGCAGGAAAACCCCTTAAGCTGGTGGAGAACCCTCTTTGTGTGCAAACCTAAGCCTTTCTCTCCTCCAGTTTCTTGTTTTCAGCCCCGTGTCCCATTCAACTCCACTGCAGCGAGTGAGCAGAAGTGATTAATGACTGTTGTACATAAACACAGACATCTATGGGGAGGTGCTGCTGCTATAAACCAAATTGGGGTTTGAAGAGCTGCTTCAGCCTCTCTGAAACCTCTCCAGTGTCAGCGCAGAGCTGTTACCACGCTGATTGCCATGAAAGCAGTAATCCCTGCCCAAAATGCCCTCTGTGGAAGGAAAGAGCCAAAACCCTCAGGCCTTAGCACTGTCCCTGCCTTAGCAATCCGCTGAGGGGCTGGTTAGAAACCCTCCCTCTGTGCTTCGGAGGAGGAAGGCGAGAAATGGAGCAAAAGGAAGTGCTTGGAGGCAGGTTTTGGTGCGGGGCTCCTGCAAATTCCCACCGTGCCGCTGCCCATTCCCAGGTCCCATAGGAGAAGCATTGGTTTGTACTCACCCAGTCCCGCCATGGGGGGCTCAGGCACCCACTTCCAGTGTCCAAAAGCCACCAGTGCTGCTGTCTGGGAGCGTTTCCTCCACCAAAGTGCCACCCTTGTGCCTTGCAAGCACAACAACGCCGGCCCACGGCCGGGTGATGCGCTCCTTCCATTGCACAACGTCCCTTATCCATCAGGAGACACATCCCCTGGAAGAGGCTGCTTGTCAGGCAGGGAGCCTTGCCTGGTTTCTGTAAGTGCTCTGTACCTAATAAGGTGTATCTTGTTTGGGTATAGGATTGCAAAAGGATTGAGGGCATGGAGGAATGATGCAAAGACCGGGTGCGTCATGTGCAATGGGAACAGAAGCTTGAGGGGATGCAGTGGTACCCCACTGTGGCTTCTATCACCCCTTTCCTTGGTGCAAAGCGCTCTAGCTCAGTGTTTCGCAGCGCTCTGGGGTGATAGCACTACTTTTTCTATATCATCTTTACAATGGTTTCATTTGTTCTTTTCATTCAGATCCCCCTCCGTTGGTTTTAAGGAGCACGAAGCGTTCGGCGCCCCTGTCCGTGCTTTACATCCCAGCTCCTGGTTCAGTCCACGGATGTCCAGGCCTCGTCACCTGGTCCTTGAAGGATGACACAGAGCAGCGTGCTCCTGGCAGGGCTATTTTTGCATCGGAGTGGGAGTTGCAAGAGGCTGGGAGTAATTCCTACGCTGTTTGTGTCTGCTCCGGCTCTTATCCCTGCTTCATGGTCGATGTGTTTCGCAACCTTAAAACACGCTGGGGGTAGGGAGTTATTCCCAGTGTGATTCCATCATTTCCATTGCAGAACCAGGGCTTTTTCACCCCTTGAGCATGGGGGGTGACAAAGACCCTTTGGTGGGCACGGTCCAGGGAAGAGGGATGCACAGGGATGCTCTGGAAGGGTAAGCGGGTTGATTGACGTGGTGTTGGACCCACCAAGCTGTGCGCTGTCATTGCTGGGGTGCTGCTGTGGAAGGGGTGAGCTCAGCCCAAAGGCAACGCACACCCACGATGGGTGCAGGTGCGAGGCATTTTCTCACAGCCGCTTTTGGGCTCTGCCTTCCTGGCCGGGCGCCTGGATGTGAAGCAATTTGGCTGCCGAGCATCCCTGTTTCAAGTGCCTGTAATTATCCCCCAGGAGCACGTTCCCACATGGAGGCATTCTCTGACTCAGCAGAAAGGGCTGGAAAACGCCGTTTGCTTAAGGAGGAAAAGCTGCAGCGCCCTGGAAAAGCAGCAGGTGGGAAGGTGGTGCAGCTGGGGGAGGCTTTGGGATGAGCGCGGGGCTGTGCAGTGACATTCACAGCAGCTCAGCCGCCAAGCACCTTTGGTAAATGCGAAGGGATAAAGGCAAAGCAAAATGCCCATCTCTGATGGGGACAAAGAGGATGGGGGAAGGATTAAACGCTGCAAAGGGCACTGGATGGAAGAGGGAGGGTTGGGGTTAGCTGCAGGGATGTGGTACTACTGCGTATGGCACACAATCTGTCCTCGAGGGGTTCAGCAGTGGGGTGGTCCTGGAGGCAGGTATTTGGGAGGATGCTCTGTGAGCATCTTTTAGAGGTAGGTACTCGGGGTGGTCCTGACCTTTGCTTGTAACACACAGCAGGATTAACCGTAGGGAGGAAGAGAGACAAAGGAAGCGATGCCCTCAAACACAAAGCCCAGGTAAGCATCAGAAAGCTCTGACCAGCCCTGCTGCCTGCATCGGGGTGGATACACATGAGCAGCTTGTGCTTTATGAGATCCCTTCCCTTCTGTGCGTGTCCAGGGCTGTCAGCACTCCACAGAACGCAAGCTCAGAGGCACAGATCCAAGGGGAATTGCTCTTTTCCCTTCAAGGCCCTGCTACCATCGCAGGGTTCCTGCTGTAACCCAGCCATGGTGGTGCGGACGCATCCTTGTCCCACCTTTGCTTGCCCCATCTTTCTCAGGTCTGGGTCTTCCCCTGCTGATTTTAACCGAGCATCACCCACTGAGTCAGATGTTGTTGAGGGCTGCTCAGGCACAGGAAGAGGAAGCGAGGTGAAGACGGCAGCAGAGCTCAAATGATTAATGGGACACCGCTCTCGGAGCAGCTTGGTTTGTGATATTAATAACAGGAGAATTCAGGGGGGAGCCTAACCTGTTCCAAGGGGAGGAGCTGACAGCAGCAGGAGATGCGGTGGGGAAGCTCCGGTGCTTGCATTCGTAACGCAGGAGGGACTGAGTGGGTTCAACAACGTGCAATGCTCACGCAGCGGGTGCAGGGGCTGAGATGCGCTTCCACCTTGCAGGACTCATTCTGAAACTGTCTGAATTGCAAAAGAAAGCGTGCAGGCATAAATACATCATGGTGCAGGCAGGAAGCACATGGATAGCCTGGAGAGGGGCTTTGGACAAAGGCCTGTAGGGACACAGGACAAGGGGAATGGCTTTAACCTGCCAGAGGGGAGACTGAGATGAGCTCTTAGGCAGAAGCTCTTCCCTGTGAGGGTGCTGAGGCGCTGGCACAGGGTGCCCAGAGAAGCTGTGCAGGGGTTTTCCTGATCAATGTCTGTCAATGGAAGGTTTTATCCCATGGCATATCTGCAGCTGGAATGAGGAGGAGAGAGCACATCCTTTGCATCACGGCAGCTGGTCCAGCGCAAGCCCTTGAGCTGGCAGCATCCTTAGGGGCACTGTTGTCAGAGGTCTGTGTTGTCGGCCTTTCTCCCGGGGCTGCAGTGAGTACACCCCCAGTTCCACCTGGAGAACATCCAGCTCCCACACCAGGAAGGCGTTTCTGGCTGGGAAAGGTGAATGCTGGAGCTTGCACTGGTTTGAGCTCCCTTCACAGCTCCCTCTGCATTGCCTGGGCGTGCTTTGCCGTACACAGCGTGTGCTCTGCATGGTGGATCCTTTCATAAGTGGGGAGCTAGAGGCTTTCTGAATGAAGATGTGGCTCTATAAAGCATTCCTGTGCCATCTGCCTGCGAGGCAGTGACATTCCTGTGTCATCCACTTCAGAGCGGGATGCAGACGGCCGCTATTCCAAGTTGGGAAGCCAGGAGGCTTGATTTGTTTGGAGACTGCTCACATGCTCAGAGGTGTGAGCCAGGTCTGGCATGAGAGGAGCAGATGGGTTTTATGGCTCCTTGGCTGGAGAGAGGAAGATGAAAGGAGCAAGGCTTTTGCTGGGTCAGGAGCTCCCCCATCTCTTGGCTATGGGAAGTGTTTGGGAGCAGAGTGGGCCCCCAAACCTCTGTCTGGGAGTAGTGGGGAATTCCTATGGGGGATTATCAATAAACTGCCAGCTCTTGAGTGTGGAAATGGGTTTTCTCTCTCCAACGTGCCAAAGAGGAGCTCCAATCTGTGAAAGGGATGGGTTATCCAGCTACGGGAGGAGCCGCTGTACCCTGGATTTACATCCCCGCTATGGGATGAGCTGTGGTCCCCAAGGCGTTACGGGATGGAGCTCGGGCTGGTATGTGGAAGGGATCCCCTTCCGTGCAGGGGATGTTTGGGAACGGCTGGGAAACCACTGGAAACCTGCGTGGAAAAGGCAACATCCCCAAATAAGGGGCGAAGGAAGAGCCCCATCCGCTCTGCCCGGAGCGCCAGCGAGCGCGCAGGGACCTCTTGTGGCGGCCGAACCCCAGAGCATCCTTGTCCCTGCTCTCCCAAACGGCTTCCTTAGGGACAAGCCCGGCCTCCGAGCCTGGGGCCCGTGGGTCAGGATTTGTTGGCTCCCATTCGGCTTGAGCTGGTGTCAAGGGACCTGTTTATAACAGGGCTTGGAAGCCTCCTGCTCCAAAACGGCCCCCAGTTCACGCCGTTGGTGCAGAGGAAGACAAGGAGAAAAGGCAGGAAACAGGGGTTGTAGCACGCCACTGGTAAAATTCAGTGGGCTAAAATGATCCAAAAGGCAGTATTTGTGGAGCTGTTCCTACTGCTTTAGCAGTGGGATCAAAGCCCCTGAACCAGAGGCTCAGTTAATCATGGCTGAGATTCCTCTGATATGGAAGTGGCAGGAAGAACCCTCCGGCATCCAGAAGCATTTTAACTCTTCCTGTCCCTTGGCCACATAATAGAAGGATAACACCCCAAATGGAAGAGGCCCTGGGATAAATGGGGCTGAGCCTGCAGGCATTCCATGGTCCGGGATGTCACTGGCAGCAGGGCTGTCAGCATGGAAAGGGGCAGTCAGGATTCTGAGGTTAAAGCATCACTGATGACTTCCCATTAGGAAATCAGCTCTCTGCAGCTTTATACTGCAATTAATCACGGAATGACTCCTCAGGACTGTCTCCAAGGCAATGTCTCCATCTCCTCAGCGTATCCTCTGCTAAGCACAAATGTCTTTGCATTTGGCCTTCTCACTGACAGCTTAGCCTGTGTGATCCTTCAAGTCCTAACACACGAGCTTACTTATAATCCCCCCGAGCAATCAGCTCTGCCGATCCCTTCGGGAAGCATCTCCCGGCCACTTAACGGTGATGAAATTACTTTGGCCTGCCCATCTTTTAAGCAAATCTCTGCAGCATGAACAGTTGGGACTCTCCTCCCTCTCCTTCAGGCCTGATTTAATTGCTCTCCTCCTTAGCATCCCTTAAGCAATGGATTACTTGGTGTTTTCCTGCCCATCACCCCGGCTAGGGCAGGGATTGGGGGCTCAGCTCCACTCTTTGTGTTTTAGCAAAGGGAAAGGGGAAGGTTTCATCCGTGATGAACAGCTCAAAGGAGAGGCAGTTTGACACCGATCCGTGTGTACACGGTGACTCAGGCGTCTGCAGCACAGGAGGGAGGTCTGTGTGGCAGCCACGCTGCTGGTGGAGGCATCAGAAAGCAAGGAGGGAGCAATGGAATTCCAGGAAGCTGGAAAAGCAGCGTCGTTGTGGGATGGAACTAAAGGGACTGTGGGTAAAGGATCCTATATTGCCACCAACCCCACGCAGCAGAGCTGGGGTATCCCAGACAGCGGGGAGCTCCTCCTGGGACTAGCTATAGGACAGGGAGCGAAGGGCAGCAGTGCTGTGGACACAGCTCTTTGCTTGAGAGGGAAGTCAGGTCTTTCTGCTTGTTGATGTGCAGTCAGACCCCACAGTGTATGCCTGTGGGGTGTTCTAAGTCAGGGCATCACCTGCTGGGGATGCTTTGGGGTAAAGACCCATGGGCTACAGCGCCTCATGGGTGAGGTGTTCACACCACGATGGAGGAGGAACCTCAAGGGAACAAGCTCCAGCACAGCGATGGGTCCCTAGGCCCCCATTCCATGCCATGCTTGTCAATTTTTGGGACACGAAGATAGGCTGAGAGAGTTGGGGCTATTCAGCCTGGAGAAGAGAAGGCTGCGTGGAGACCTCAGAGCAGCTTCCAGTATCTCAAGGGAGCCTATAGGGATGGTGGGGAGGGACTCTTCATTAGGGACTGCAGTTCAGGACAAGGGGTAACGGGTTAAAACTTAAACAGGGGAAGTTTAGGTTGGATCTAAGGAGGAAATTCTTTCCTGTGAGGGTGGTGAGGCACTGGAATGGGTTGCCCAGGGAGGTTGTGAATGCTCCATCCCTGGCAGTGTTCAAGGCCAGGTTGGACAGAGCCTTGGGTGACATGGTTTAGTGTGAGGTGTCCCTGCCCACGGCAGGGGGTGGGAAGTGGATGATCTTAAGGTCCTTTCCAACCCTAACTATTCCATGATTCTATTTGCTGTGTGGCACCCAGGGGTGGCTGCTGTGCTCCATGGGGTGCTTTCCCTCACCCTCCGATGGGCAGCATTGCCCCAGCGTGTCCCCATCTCTGACAGGAGGGATGCTGGTACCAGGGCCGGCAGCGAGGATGCTCCCGCATCCCCGCTCCTTCCCGGCGGGGCGGTGCCGGTACCCGGGGCGGGCTCCGGAGCCGGGCGAGGCGGAGCCGATGGGAGCCGTCGGGAGGCAGCGGGGCCGGTGGGTGCCCATGGCCGTGAGCCCGGGGCTGCTGGTGGTGGCCGGGTCCTTCGCCGCTTTCCGCCTGCTGAACCGGGGGCTGGAGCGCTTGGTGCCGCCGCCGCCGTCGGCCCGGCGCAACCGCTGGAAGTGGCGCAACATCTGGACCTCGCTGGCGCACAGCGTGCTCAGCGGCGGCGGGGCGCTGGCAGGGTGAGAGGCACCGGGGGGACCCGCAGGGCATTTGGGGACCGGGGGGGGGGGGGGCGGACCAAGGATGCTGGAGAGGAATGGGGAGCATCGAGGGAACCTAGAACCAGGGATCATGTGGATGCCGGGAAGAGGGGCGTTGGGGGAGCCTGAGGATTATTGTGGACGTGGGAAGTGGGGGGCACTGAGCGATGGAGAAGGGATCACGGGACAAGAGCAGAAGGGGACAGGGAGACTCAGCAGGAACCAGGAGGACAGGGATGGCCATAACGGGACAGGAGGGCTCCAGGGGGTTTCAGCAGCACCAGGTGGGTTCCGAGGATGCTGGCAGGGAACTGGGGACCCAGAGGCACTTCCCAGCACTCACAGTCCTGCTCCCCACAGGTTCTGCCTCCACCCCGGGCTATCTGAGGACATGGTGGGCACGCACCCACCCGGGGCACACAGCCTGGTCGCTGTATCTGTAGGTGAGTGGGAAGAGGGCTGCCCCCTCTTCTTTCCCCTCTTGTGCCCCACCAAGGGGTCCCCAAGGGCTCACTGGTGCCTGACACCGGCCCCTCAAGCCACGTCGCAGGCAGAGATGTCTCAGGCACCCCAGACAATCGCCCTATTCTTGGCAAAGGACAGTGGCTCCTTTCTGTCCCACAGCACCCACAGCCAGGAGGTACTGGGCTCCGGGCTGCCCACCACCGTCCTCATAGGGCACACAGGGCTTGGAGCATCCTTGAAGTGCCCATGATACGGGGTTGGTGCAGGTCACCCCTCAGCTTCAAGCTGAACGTGTCATTGGGGGAGCCAGGAGCTCTGAGCCCTCTGGCTGTGTGAATCCTTCCTCCTCCTGTCCCCATGTCACCTCCTTGCAGATGTGTCACCAGCCCCGCGGTCAGGGCTAATGGGCTTCCCAGCACGGCTACAGCTCAGCAGGGAGGTCTGAGGGTCTAAAGGGTTGGTTTGGTGGCAGCAAACCCTGCAGCTCTTAAGGGCTCCAGTTATGGGACAGGGGGAAGGTCCACGTGCTCCCTTCGCTCTCATCCTGTCTCCAGGAACAGATGCAAGCGATCACATCGCTGTGGTCATCACGGCCCTGGAGGGGCTGCACAAACAGGCCATTGAGGTGCAGTCTGAGGGTCCCTTAGCACAGCCCTTCCCTTGCTCACGGCCTCTCTGCTCCCAGGTTACTTCCTCGAAGACTTTGTGGACATGTTGTGCCATCAGAAGCTTCGCCAGTCCTGGGAGCTGCTCTTCCATCACTCCGTGGTGAGTCCAGGGGCTGCTTTCCAAGGGGCAGAGCCTGGCACTTGCACCACCAGGGTTCTATGGTTGCGGGTGCTGCAAGGGGGTGGCACAGCCTGGAGATGAGCAGCAGAGATGCCGTGGGGTACAGGGGAGGCACAGGGGTCTGCAGGGGCTGGGCATGAGGGACAGGGGCAGCACTGGGATGTACTGGGATGAGATGGGGAAGGCGACGGTCAGAGCTGCTGCCTCATCGAGCCCTGCAGCAATGCCAGCCACTGCTTGTGAGTCAGAAGGTCACATCCAAACCAGAGCTAATTCAGGCCGAGACAGTGACTTAGGGAGCTGGGAGCAGATAATCTCATTAAAGAGCCAATACAGAGAACAGCATTAATGGTATCAACTGAAGAAAGGACTCAGTGTGCTAAAGCACAGGCTGGCAGAGCCTGTTCCCCCAGCTGGCAGGAATCTCTGCGCCCAACAGCCCCATCCTCTGCTGCAGCATCCCTAGGGTGCTTCGTGCCAGGCTTGGGGTATGCCATGGGGCTCCCTGCTGCACCAAACCCGAGCCAGCAGCAACCATAGCCCTGGGCTATGCATCTCCCCATCTCCCCATCCCATTCAGTCATTCACTGAGTGTGGCAAAACCTGCCCAGCCACAATGAGCTGCATTCCCCGGCCGCAAGAGCAGGGTTAGGTCTGGCTGCTCTGTCTCCTCTTCCAGCCTGGAGTTTATGGAAGTGTTTCCCTCCCTTCCCACTGGAAAAAGAACCAACCCAACGCTCCTGTTCCATTCAATGCCGGGGAGGTTTTATCTCATGCTGGAGGTTACAGTGATAGGGATATGTGTGGGGTGATGCCCAGTGGTTTAGCACTGCTGTGAGAAGTGCACGGAGGGCTCCAGCTTGCAGCAGAGAACAATCAGCCCCCGGTCTCAACCTCTCTCCTTTCCCCTTCCCAGGTCATTGTCTGCTTTGGTACGGCAGTGCTGCTCCATCAGTACATCGGGTTTGCGCTGGTGGCTTTACTGGTGGAGATTAACTCCATCTTCCTCCACGTGCGGCAGATCTTGCTCATGGCCAACCTGGTGCACACCCCCTGCTACCGCCTCAACAGCATCCTCAACCTGGGCACCTACGTGGTGTTCCGCATCGCCACGCTGGCCTGGATGAGCCGGTGGCTCTTCCTCAACCGAGGCACCGTGCCCCTGGCAACGTACTCCATAGGCACAGTGGGAATGGCAATCATGACACCCATGAACGTCATCCTCTTCTACCGCCTGCTGCGCAGTGACTTCTTCAAGTCCAGCCGGGGTGTGCAGTGGGAGAAGGAGCAATAGCCCCTTTCCCAGGAGGATGGAGGAGGACAGCGAAGCGCAACGGAGACTGAGCGTGGGTGTTTTGGTGCGGAGGGTCCACACTAACAGCATCCAGGCTCTTCTTGTGGCTGCAGATCCCGGGTCACGGCCTAATGGGGTTCTGCTGCCCCAATACCTTTGGGTGATGTGGTTGGATGCCCTGGAGCTGCTCAAGGAAGCTCGACGGCTCTCAGAGCTCCCCGAGGCGCCGCTGAGATGAGAAGGGAGCAGAAGAGCGCTGCTTCCCCACTGCTCTTCGGGACATCCAAACACCACAGTGTGGGTCTCACCCCTTTGGTGCTGCAGCGGCCCCTCAGCCAGGGGACGCCGCGCTCAGCCCTGCGCTCTCTGTGCCGTCTCCCATGGGAAAGGCTCCAGGCTTCACCCTGTAAAAGCCAAACCCTGCACTCATGAGTCCTCCCCAAGGAGATTGGCCAATGTGGGTGATGGAGGGGAGGCTGAGACCTGCATGGATGCCCGGGTCAGGAGCAGGGACCGGCAGCGCTGTGCTTGGGGATGGGGAACCGACTTCTTAACAACTGGAGCTTTTTCCATGTTGTTTTGCTCCCAGCTATGCTAAGTGCCCATAAATGAGCGTTCTCACTGGCCAGGACGGTGCTATGTGATGGTCGCTTCCCATGGATGTGTTTTCAGGCATAAGCATCTATTAGGGATGGGAAGTTCTGCTGCTGAGCCCAGTGTAACGCTCTTACTAACACCAGCTTTGAATAAATGGCTGCAAATGAAACAGCTTGAGGGGAAAAGGGCTGAGAGGGAAAAAGGGACCCAGTGCTCCAGGGGTGTCACTGCTTAGCACAGTGCTTCTTACCCTATGTCTCCCCATCAGTGTACACTGGCACAGCCTACCTCTCTCTTGGGGTTCCCCCCCCCCCCCCCTTTTTCCTTTCTATGGAAGCTGCCTAGGACAAGGAATCAGAATTCCTTCAGTTTTTAACTCCACGTTTCCTTTCCCTACCGCTCCCCAGCAGTGCAGCACCGCGTATAGGATCAAAACCCTCCCACTCAGGGTTACGTGTACCAGGGTTGGAGAAACCCATTGTATTCATCGTGTGTTTCAAACAGCCTTGGACTCAAACCCTCTCACTGGGTTTGAAAAGCCAAGGAACAACTCATTGCAGGGAGCGAAGAAGGGGAGCATCAGGGAGCAGGCGCATCCCTGCTCTGGGCAGGGAAAGACAAGTGATGTGTGCTGGTAGTGGGAGGCTGGAGGCGGCTTGTGGCCAAAGCTGCTTAGGTTTCTATTTGTGGAGAGCACAGGGGATACCCGTCGGTGTTGGGGTTTGTTGCTTCCCAAGGTGAGGTGTGCTCCTATCGGGAGGCAGACAGGGATTTCACTTTGGTTTGAGCCATTTGCACCCAGTCTTGCAGGAGCTGCTCCATCATTAGCACAGCCTCTGGCCACGTTTCTCAAGGCCTGGATTCTGCTATGTGGATGTCGTGTACCCAGGGGTATGGAACCATGGGATGGGTTGGGTTGAAGGGACCTTAAAGCTCCTCCAGCTCCAACCCCTGCCATGGGCAGGGACCCCTTCCACTAGAGCAGCTTGCTCCAAGCCCCTGTGTCCAACCTGGCCTTGAACACTGCCAGGGATGGGGCAGCCACAGCTGCAGCCCTATATCCACCCTCCCCAGCCCCATACGGACCCACACACGGCCCCATAGCGGACTCCTCTCCCCCTTGCGCACAGTGCCCTCTATAGGTAGCACAGGGTGATCAGCGCCAGGCGCTGTCCAATCAGGGCCGGCGCCGCGCACTCTCCTCGCCTCTCTCCACCAATCATAAGCAAGAAGGGGCGGGACCGAACAACGCCTGGCGTCCCACCGCAGCTACGCTCCGGAAACAGCTCCCGTTCCTTGTTCCCGCCTCCTTCCCCTCCTCCGCCTTCTGATAGGCTGCGCTTTCAGTCTCGCGAAACCTGATTGGATAGTGCAGCTCCGTGCGCGCTCCCCGCGCACATCCGGGTCTCCGAGGCTCGGTGGAGGCGGCGGCCGCCATTGTGGTGCTGAGGCGCGGGGTTGACGGTGAGGGCGGCCGGGGGGCTGTGGGTGCCCATGGGTGCCCATGGGTGCCCATGGGTGCCCATGGGTGCCCATGGGTGCCGGTGGGATAGCGGGGGAGCGGCCCCGTGTGTGCACTGAGCCCTTCTCCATCCCTGTCTGCAGGTGCGTCGCCATGGCCGCCGTGTTCCCGTACCGCGGCGGCTGCGCGCCGGTGCCCACGCCGCTGGCGCCGCTGCCCGATTACATGTCTGAGGAGAAGCTGCAGGAGAAAGGTGGGTTGAGGCGGCCCCGGCGCCGCGGTGCTTTGCCCGGCGGGGCAGGGGGTTGATGCCGCCCGGTTCTGTGTCCGTACAGCCCGCAAATGGCAGCAGCTGCAGGCCAAGCGCTATGCGGAGAAGAGGAAGTTCGGGTTCGTGGACGCGCAGAAGGAGGACATGCCCCCCGAGCACGTCCGCAAGATCATCCGCGACCACGGCGACATGACCAACAGGAAGTTCCGGCACGACAAGAGGGTTTACCTGGGGTAAGGCAGCCGCTGGCGGGGTGTGACACCGGGGGGGAGCTGCTCTGAGGCCTGGCTGAGCATCATTGATCGTCGTTGGAGGGTGTTTACAAAGGGCTTGAAGTGTCCGCTGTGTGTACAGAGCGGCTTGATGAGCAGGGGATAATCCTCATTATATATATATATATATATAATATATACATATATGATATATATTGCCTGGAGAAGAGAAGGCTGCGTGGAGACCTCATAGCAGCCTTCCAGTATCTGAAAGGGGCCTATAGGGATGCTGGGGAGGGACTCTTCATTAGGGACTGTAGTGACAGGACAAGGGGTAACGGGTTCAAACTTAAACAGGGGAAGTTTAGATTGGATCTAAGGAGGAAATTCTTTCCTGTGAGGGTGGTGAGGCACTGGAATGGGTTGCCCAGGGAGGTTGTGAATGCTCCATCCCTGGCAGTGTTCAAGGCCAGGCTGGATGAAGCCTTGGGTGAGATGGTTTAGTGTGAGGTGTCCGTGCCCATGGCAGGGGGGTTGGAACTGGATGATCTTAAGGTCCTTTCCAACCCGAGCTATTCTGTGATTCTCTATATATAAGGGTATAAGGGTAGCAGTGCAGAAGGGGGTCAGGGTAGGAAGTTGTTGCTTTGAATTTAGAACATTCCTCTGGTTAATGTGTTGTCTTAGAAGAACCTTGGGGGAGAGTGTGAAGTAGCCAGCATGTGGTTTTTTGCAATATTAAAAGGCGTTGTGAGTGTTGTTTGTTATCCTGGTTGAGAGAGTTTATCTCATGCATATCATGTCCATTCCACTAATGCATCATTCATTGCCCATAAAACCTCCAGAAGCTCACTGTTTTCATCTGTAACACCCTTAATGTGTACAGTCTGTTGGAAGCCAAGCCAGTGGAACACTTTTTGGTAGTGCAAAGCATGAAGCACAAGGACAGTAGGCACAGTACATGGGTTTATCACTGGAGGCCTTTATGAGCAGGTTAGATGAGCAGTTTCCAGCAGTGAAAGGTGTGGAGGTCATTTGGCTTGTGGCAGTGGATGGCTCCGCTCTTGAGAGTGCCTTCCAGCCCTCATTCTCCTTGATTCCTGATTGCAGTGCTCTGAAGTACATGCCTCATGCTGTGCTGAAGCTCCTGGAGAACATGCCCATGCCCTGGGAGCAAATCCGAGATGTTCCAGTCCTGTACCATATCACAGGAGCCATCTCTTTTGTGAATGAGATCCCCTGGGTCATAGAGCCGGTGTACATTGCTCAGTGGGGGTAAGTGCCTTCTTCCTTTGTCCTGCTGGGAACTCAGGAGCAAACATTTGTGCATCCATAATAAAAGTGGTATTTAATGGCCTCTGTGTTCCTACCAGGTCGATGTGGATTATGATGAGGCGAGAGAAGAGGGATAGGCGTCACTTCAAGAGGATGAGGTTCCCCCCGTTTGATGATGAAGAACCCCCTCTGGATTATGCTGATAACATCCTGGATGTGGAACCCCTGGAAGCCATTCAGCTAGAGCTGGATCCAGAGGAAGATGCCCCAGTGCTGGACTGGTTCTATGACCACCAGCCACTAAAAGACAACAGGAAGTATGTGCCTCTGGTACCGCAGTTCATTGAGAGGGGAGAACCAGATGCACTACATAAACTGCCTATACATAGCAGTATATAACCTTTGGTTGTGCTATGCTGGGCTGTGTGTAATGGTGGTGGTGGGGGAGAAAAGCCTGCCTTCAAGGATGAGAGGGGGAACGTGACTGTTGTAAAGCTATACCTCTTCTTGTCTGCAGCTTCCAGCAATGGGAAACAAGTCTTTGCTGCCCAGGAGGGCTGCTGCCCGTTTAACTGCTAACACTGATGTTTCTAACCGTGCCATAAAGATGACAACCTGTCTTGTCTAGTTGCAGTTTGAATTGATGCTTGCTGAGAGTGCATGTATGTTGTGTATCAGTTTGGATATGGAGGAGGAGAGAAACTGGAGCAGTCAGTATTTTCTGGGCAGATGAAGTCTGTAATGGTCTTCAGCAGTCCTGCAGCCTCTCTTTCTGTCTGGAGGGGGCCCATGTGCTAGCTGTCCTTGTTGTTTTCTGTGAATGATGGGTCATGAAAGGTGTTTGATTATTTCTGGTCCTTTGCTAAAGGCCCAGTTGTCTTCTGGCAGTGAACTGAGTGTCTGTGCTTGGTTCTTTCCCAGGTATGTGAATGGTTCAACGTACCAGCGCTGGCAGTTCACTCTCCCCATGATGTCCACACTGTACCGTTTGGCCAACCAGCTGCTCACTGACCTTGTGGATGACAACTACTTCTATTTGTTTGACCTGAAAGCTTTCTTTACCTCCAAGGCACTGAACATGGCTATTCCTGGAGGTCCCAAGTTTGAGCCTCTTGTTAGAGACATCAATCTTCAGTAAGTGTTGGTTTAGGAGGAAAAAGATAAGTGGTTATCTTGGAAAGGGCTCGAGGTAAATCTCTCGTCTGGTGTCTTTCCTTGAGTGAGCTGTTTCTGGATCTTCACTCTCTTTAGCATTAAGTCTGTGATGTGCTTGCTGCTCTGGACACTAAATGGTTGTTAGTGTGAAGAGAAGCCTAAAGGAAGAGGATTGATATCGTGTCTTCAGTCAAAAATGTTTGCCTTTCTGTCCCCTGACTGCTCATGTAATCATTTCTTGTCTCTTTCAAGGGATGAAGACTGGAACGAATTTAATGACATCAACAAAATTATCATCAGGCAGCCAATCAGGACAGAGTACAAAATTGCTTTCCCATACCTGTACAATAACCTGCCACACCATGTTCACCTGACCTGGTGAGTGCAGCACCCTCGAGAGCAGGGAGAGGAGGGGGGAGCTGTCAGGATGCTCAGATGCGTGTTTTGTGTTGCAGGTATCATACTCCAAACGTTGTTTTCATTAAGACAGAAGATCCTGATCTCCCAGCTTTTTACTTTGATCCACTGATCAACCCCATTTCACACAGACATTCTGTCAAGGTGAGTTGCTGTTCAGGAGAGCCAGTGGTAAACCCAACTGCGTGGAAATGATGGGGCTTTAGCATCTTGCTTGTGACCTTGCTTCTGATAGCAGCACACAGGAGTGAGCATGAGCCCTTTCATAGAAAACTCCATGGTTGTCATTTTAGTCATTTCCTACTTCTGGGGCTGCACAAAGCTGTCTCCTGTGATCTCTGTAGGATAAAGTCCAATGGCAAAGTACTGTTTTGGAGCCTTCTGATAGGTTATGTATCCTTCTAGTTCCTCTTGGTGTATTCATGGAGCTGAACTTAAGCTTTGAGTCACCTCCATAACACCGAGCTCAGGGTCTGGTAGCCAGAGTTTGCCTTGTAGAGTGCTTTTTGCTTCTCTTATGCTCAGCACTGTCCCGCTTCTTCCATGGGAGCAAAGAAGTGTTCTTATTTAACGTGGAAAACTGAGCTGGAGGAAGCAGGAAACAGCGTGGTGCTTCTGCATTTCAGAGTCAGGAACCACTGCCTGATGATGATGAAGAGTTTGAGTTGCCAGAGTTCGTGGAACCTTTCCTGAAGGATACCCCACTGTACACGGATAACACAGCCAATGGCATTGCCCTGCTGTGGGCACCACGGCCCTTCAACTTGAGGTCTGGGAGGACCCGCAGGGCTCTTGATATCCCACTGGTCAAGAACTGGTGAGTTATTTCCTAGGGGAAGGGCTGGTATTGTTATCTTGAGTGAAAATTGTCATCTTACAATGAAAATAAAGACTTTCTGTGGTGCTTGGTTTCTAGAGGTTTTAGGAGTGTTTCTGCAGGTGACTTGTGCTCTAAAGAATGTGGGTTACCTGAATAAATGAGGTTTGGTTTGTCCCTAGGTACCGTGAGCACTGCCCAGCAGGCCAGCCAGTGAAAGTGCGAGTCTCCTATCAGAAGCTACTGAAATACTATGTTCTGAATGCTCTCAAGCACAGACCTCCCAAGGCCCAGAAGAAGAGGTAAGTGGAGGTCTGTTCAGTGGGGAGCTGCTGATCTGTGATGTGGATTCAGCTGACTTATCATCTCTGCTCTCTCCAGATACCTGTTCCGCTCCTTCAAGGCTACAAAGTTTTTCCAGTCCACAAAGCTGGACTGGGTGGAGGTTGGCCTGCAGGTGTGTCGCCAGGGCTACAACATGCTGAACTTGCTGATCCACAGAAAGAACCTGAACTACCTTCACTTGGATTACAACTTCAACCTGAAGCCCGTGAAGACCCTCACCACTAAGGTATCGATCCCTGTGCCGTTGCGTAAAGTTTACCTCAAGATTAAATAGCTAGTATGGTGAAACATCTGCATGCTGTGCAGACTGACCAAACTGAAGCTCTTCCACTCCTATTGCATCAGTTCTGGGCTTTCTCTCTTCCAGGAAAGGAAGAAGTCTCGTTTCGGTAACGCTTTCCACCTGTGCAGAGAGGTTCTGCGGCTCACTAAGCTGGTGGTGGACAGCCATGTCCAGTACAGACTTGGAAATGTGGATGCATTTCAGGTAGGCTCATTTGTATATTACTTTTATTGTTTTTTTTTTAAGGTAAAGAGGGGAAATTGAGGGGACTATCTGGGCTGGCTTCTGTAGGATGTCACAGTGTAAGAGAGGTGGGAACAATGAAAACATGCAGCATTGCGTGACATTCTTTTACCTGGTTTATAAGAATTGATCCTTGTGTGAGTCAGTGGTAGGAGCTTTATATGGCCTAATACCCTCTGCTCCTGGCTGTAAAACAAACCTGAGGCGATGCATCTAATGTTTATTGTTACCTCTGGCTGTGCTGCCTGTGTTTCAGTTGGCAGATGGTTTGCAGTACATCTTTGCTCATGTGGGTCAACTGACGGGAATGTACCGGTACAAGTACAAGCTGATGAGGCAGATTCGTATGTGCAAGGACCTGAAACATCTCATCTACTACAGGTTTAACACAGTAAGTTCCACCTTTCCACGTGATGATGACCTCATGTCAACTGAGCAGCAGGGAGTGTCAGTAAGTGACCTGCTCTTACCGTGTCTCTGTTCTTCCAGGGGCCTGTGGGCAAAGGTCCTGGCTGCGGCTTCTGGGCTCCAGGCTGGAGAGTGTGGCTGTTCTTCATGAGGGGCATCACGCCGCTGCTGGAACGCTGGCTGGGGAATCTGCTGGCCAGGCAGTTTGAAGGTCAGCACACTGTGTAAAGCTTGGCTGGGGGAGGCGTGTGTGGTAAAGATGAATACTGCTTGCTTCCCAGCTCCAGCTTTCTGTTCCTAGTCGTGGTCTGTATTCATGCTCCATTTCAGTCCCTGTTTTAGGGCTCTTATGAGACTAGTGCCCCCAAGACAGGTTACAAATGGAAGTGGGGTTCCCTCCTCCATAGCACTATGGGGTCTATAGCCTCCTGATCGTCTACTCCAAATTCATCAGTGATGTAGCAGTGTAATTTCTTTAGATACCCTGCACCATTGCACATTCCTATACTGGGAAGAAAGGGGAGCACTGCCCAGTAATGTCAGAACTGCTGAAGTACTTTGCCCTTGCCAGGCCGTCACTCCAAGGGTGTAGCAAAGACTGTCACAAAGCAGCGTGTGGAGTCTCACTTTGACCTGGAGCTGAGGGCGGCTGTTATGCATGACATCCTGGACATGATGCCAGAAGGAATCAAACAGAACAAAGCCAGAACCATCCTGCAACATCTGAGCGAGGCTTGGCGGTGCTGGAAGGCCAATATTCCCTGGAAGGTAACTCTGTTGCTTGGCCCTTTGGTTCAGTCTTAGCGTCTCCCAGTTGGAACCGCTCTTCTGAAGGTTCCCACTGCTGCATCCCTCAAGTTCCTGTCCCTCCCCAGGTGCCAGGGCTGCCAACTCCTATTGAGAACATGATCCTGAGGTACGTGAAGGCAAAAGCTGACTGGTGGACAAACACAGCTCACTACAACAGGGAGCGGATCCGTCGGGGTGCCACTGTAGACAAAACAGTCTGTAAGAAGAATCTGGGCCGACTGACCAGACTCTACCTGAAAGCAGAGCAGGAACGGCAGCACAATTACCTGAAGGTATTTCTCTCCTGCCTGAGGTTGCTGAAATTGGTGCTGTTTTTGTAGGGAAGCTTTCACTCGCTAATGCCGGTGGTTTGGTTTGCAGGATGGGCCTTACATCACTGCGGAAGAAGCTGTTGCTGTCTACACAACCACAGTGCACTGGCTGGAAAGCAGGAGGTTCTCACCCATTCCTTTCCCTCCGCTGTCCTACAAACATGACACCAAGTTGCTCATATTAGCCCTGGAGAGGCTGAAGGAAGCTTACAGGTAAGTAGTGGGAAACGATTGCAGGGACAGACATCTGTACTGGGAAAGGCATCTGAAGCTGTTTTGTTATCTTTTAATCCCGGAATGGGCAACATCAAAACTGTACTTCTAAGCCTGGGGATGTGGACTGTGGAGAGTTACAAATCTTATCTTGATCTGCTTCATTGAACAGTATCTTGCATCAGTTTAATGTGGTGGCTGTTAGTTTGTTCATGTTTAGGTGCCTGACCTGTTCTTTCTCACTTCCAGTGTGAAATCTCGCCTGAACCAGTCACAGAGAGAGGAGTTGGGCTTGATTGAGCAGGCTTATGATAACCCTCATGAAGCTCTGTCCAGAATCAAGCGACACCTTTTAACTCAGAGAGCCTTCAAGGAGGTAGGTGTCCTGCTGAAAACCAGACCGTACTCAAAGTTACACTGTGTTCAGGATCTAAATGGTGCTAAGACTTTGTTTGCTGTCAACTGTAAGTCTCAGTTTTGCCTCTTCTTTTCTAGGTGGGTATTGAGTTCATGGATCTCTACAGCCACTTAGTTCCTGTTTATGATGTTGAGCCCTTGGAGAAGATCACAGATGCTTATCTGGATCAGTACTTGTGGTATGAAGCTGATAAGCGAAGACTTTTCCCTCCATGGATCAAACCTGCTGACACTGAACCTCCTCCACTGTTGGTGTACAAGTGGTGCCAAGGTTAGTGGAGTCTTGTGTTCCCTCCAAAAATGCGTTTTCTTATGGGAAGCTTGCTTCCTTTAAGTCACCTTGGGAGCTGAGTTTTTGTATTTGCAACTTGCAACCAATAGTCCTTACAATCAGACACTGTATTTTATAGGTTAATACATTTAGGTACATAGTGGAGGAGGATAAGAACCTCCATAGCACGTGGTTGACTTACATATTTATGTTCTGGATAGACTGGAGGGACCAGAGACTGAAAGATCAGGCATTACAGGAGCTATGTTCTGCACTCTGACATGTCACATAAAATGATGTGCATGTTTGTCTCCCCAGGCATTAATAATCTGCAAGATGTTTGGGAAACAAGTGAAGGTGAATGCAACGTGATGCTGGAGTCTCGATTTGAGAAGATGTATGAGAAGATTGACCTGACGTTGCTCAACAGGCTGCTGCGTCTTATCGTTGATCACAACATTGCTGACTACATGACAGCCAAGAACAACGTGGTGATCAACTACAAGGTGAGGGTTGCTGTCAGGACTATAAAATGGAGAGGTTTTGGAGCCAAGACTTGCCAGAGAAGTGATAAGGGAATAAGAAAACCCTTTCTGGGTCCTGCTAAAGAGCAGCTGCTCAGGTAAAAGGTCTCTGATGTGTTACGACACTCGCAATTCCCTTTTGTTTTCCTCAGGACATGAATCACACAAACTCCTATGGGATTATTCGTGGACTGCAGTTTGCTTCCTTCATTGTCCAGTATTATGGGCTTGTGATGGACCTGCTGGTGCTGGGTCTGCACCGTGCCAGTGAAATGGCTGGGCCTCCCCAGATGCCAAATGACTTCCTCAGCTTCCAAGACATTGCCACTGAGGTGGCCCATCCCATTCGCCTCTTCTGCAGATACATTGACCGCATTCACATCTTCTTCAGGTGAGCCTGTGTTCTGGCACCTTGCAGCAGATGCTGTGGAAATGGGAATTAGTGTGCTCCTACTCCAGGTTTTTGCTCAGAAAGATTAGGAATATTGGAACTTGCAGATTTCCCAGAACAACTGGGTGCCCACATGCCTCCTCTTGCTTTCTCAGTTCACTGTCCTGCAGCATCAGTGGCCCGGTAGAAAAACAGCAGTGTCATGTGTTCTGTTCTTGCAGATTTTCCACTGCTAAAATAAGCCTTTTGTGGCTTCCCAGCAAGTGGACATGGAATTTTATGTCTGTTCATGGAGAAACAGCCCAAATAGTCATGAGTTGTTGTAAGCGAATGAAACTGAAACTGCCTTCAGTGGGAGGATACAGGAAACGGGTCATTACCTTCAAACATGCTGTGGGAAACAGCAGCCCCTAAGCAAGTCTTTATCTGTCTGGTGTCTTGAGAAGTGGATCGTGTAGATCACACAGCTCTTCTGTGTGTTTCCAGGTTTACAGCAGATGAGGCGAGAGACTTGATTCAGCGCTACCTGACAGAGCATCCAGATCCCAACAACGAGAACATTGTGGGCTACAACAACAAGAAGTGCTGGCCCCGGGATGCTCGGATGCGCCTCATGAAACACGACGTGAACCTGTAAGTGCTGCACCCCGGGGAAAAACTACCTGTAATAGGTAACAGGTTGAGACTGATAGGAAGAAAAGTAAGAGTAGGTGAGGGGTCTGTGCTGTGGTTCTGACAGAGAGTGATCGGTGTTAGAGCTGTAGTGTTCCTCTTCACTGACAGCCTGTCACCGTGCGCATCTTGTTTTCCAGAGGTCGTGCTGTGTTCTGGGATATCAAGAACCGTTTGCCTCGCTCAGTCACCACAGTGCAGTGGGAGAACAGTTTCGTGTCCGTTTACAGCAAGGATAACCCCAATTTGCTGTTTAACATGTGTGGGTTTGAGTGCCGCATCCTGCCCAAGTGCCGCACCAGCTACGAGGAGTTCACCCACAAGGACGGTGTCTGGAACCTGCAGAATGAGGTAGGGTGAGGGTTTGACAGGGTGGGAGAGCAATCCCTCTGTGGGCTGTGTCTGGCATCAAAGCAGAGCTTGGAACTGCCTATGGGAGGGGGATAACTGCTATTTGCCAGCTGCATAACTGGCAGCACAAATGAACTCGGTATGAATTTTCCTTGCTGGGAGGGATGGAAAATCCTTGGCTGGGGATGGTGGGGGCCCCGAAGGTGCAGAGGTGCTGTTCAGGCTCTTCTCCTCCCCGTGTTACACAAATTCCTGATGGCAAGAGCTTAGCTTATTGTCTGTATTGGAGAGAGGGCCCCCAGGAAGGAACTGATGGGGCTGTGCTCTTGCAGGTCACCAAGGAGCGCACAGCTCAGTGCTTCCTGCGTGTGGATGATGAGTCTATGCAGAGATTCCACAACAGAGTGAGGCAGATCCTCATGGCATCTGGCTCCACAACCTTCACTAAGGTAAGGTAGGAGGGAGATGGATGTCAGAGCTTTCTGCAGATGCTTGGAGAAGAAGCTGAGAACTGATCCTTGCTTTCCTTTCTAGATTGTCAATAAATGGAATACAGCTCTCATTGGCTTGATGACTTATTTCCGAGAAGCTGTTGTAAATACCCAGGAATTGCTTGATTTGCTGGTGAAGTGTGAGAATAAAATCCAGACTCGGATCAAAATTGGCCTGAATTCCAAAATGCCCAGTCGTTTCCCACCAGTGGTGTTTTACACCCCTAAAGAGCTGGGGGGGCTCGGCATGCTCTCCATGGGCCACGTTCTCATCCCGCAGTCTGACCTGAGGTGAGTTGGGCTGCTCTGATGCCTGCATGGGATGAGGGTTCTGTTAGGTGCTCTTTGCCATAAAAATACCTGATTCTGCCATGTTCAAGAGCTATGTTGCCTCTACAGCAGGGAATGTCAATGTGACCTGTAAAGTCTTGTGATGCCTACTTCACTCTTGTGCCTCTGTGCTCCAGGTGGTCCAAGCAGACAGATGTTGGCATCACTCACTTCCGCTCAGGAATGAGTCATGAGGAGGACCAGCTCATCCCAAATCTGTATCGTTACATCCAGCCATGGGAAAGTGAATTCATTGACTCTCAGAGAGTGTGGGCAGAATATGCCCTGAAGAGACAAGAGGCTATAGCCCAGAACAGGTGGGTTTCAGTGTGCAGGCAGATCCCTGTGTGTGAGGGCAGGCAGGGGTGTGAAGTCTTGCACCGTCTCGGTGTTCTGGAGACCTGTGGTCTGCCTGCAAAGCTTCTGTCTTACCTCTGGAGGAGGTGTGGACTCTGCATGGAGAAAGTGCCTCAGTGGCACAGTTCAAGGGAAATGGTGGTGCCAGAAGCTGACACGAGACCCATGTCTTTTGGCCTTTTGACACCAGCATGTTCCTAGCAATGGCTGTGGGCACTTTGCTGAGCCTCTTAGTGCTTGGCATTGTAGAGCATCTCCTTCCAGAGCCCCAAGGTCTCTGCTGTTTCTGTCATCTCCTCCCCTGAAACGCTCATTAATGAATTGCTGTAGCACTGAGAGGTAACAAAGAGTGAGGATTTTGTTTCTTCCAGGCGCCTGACACTGGAAGATCTGGAGGACTCATGGGATAGGGGAATTCCTCGTATCAACACCCTCTTCCAGAAGGACCGGCACACCCTAGCTTATGATAAAGGATGGAGAGTCAGGACTGACTTCAAACAGTATCAGGTATGGACTGGGAGTTTCTCTGGCTGAATGTGAGGATCACGTACCTGTTCCAGACCATGTCCTTTCACTTTGCATGATTGTGAGTGCACTTCCTTGTCTGTCTGCTGCAGGAAGAACTTTTAGAGCCATGTGTTGGGACTGGTAGAGGCTGTTGAAAACCAGATGCTCCAAAATCTGTAGCTAGCTGCTCTTGAAGTGTTTGGATGGGTTACAGTGTCTTGGGGAATACCACTCTTTGTGCAACTGAGTGTTAGAAGAGATCAGTTCTGGAGAGGGGAAAATAGGCCCCAAAAGAAACATTCCAAAATCTGAAGTTTTAACAGCAGTGGAAAAATTCATTATTTACAACCTGTAATGATAGCTCTGTAGAAGGTCAGTCCCTGAGAGATCATCATCATCATTCTACCCAGTCTGAATCGCATAACAGTGCTGACTGCACTGATGTTGTAAGTGAACTGTGTCCTCCAGTACAGCAGGCATGAGGCTGTTCACCTGGTCTCTGACATTATCATCATCATCATCATCATCTTGGTTCCTACAATGAGTGCAGGCAGGTTAAATGATCTGAACACAAAGCTGCTCACTATTCTGCTCTTGTCCCCAGGTCCTGAAACAGAACCCGTTCTGGTGGACCCATCAGCGCCACGATGGCAAGCTCTGGAACCTGAACAACTACCGTACAGACATGATCCAGGCACTTGGTGGAGTGGAAGGGATCCTGGAGCACACTCTCTTCAAGGGCACTTACTTCCCCACATGGGAGGGTCTCTTCTGGTAAGAGGAGCCTTGGTGTTGCCTTGTCTTGCAAATTTGGTGACCAGGAGGAGTCCTTGGCTCAAGATGTACTGATTCTGTTGAGCCTTTTCCCATTTTCAGTCATCACTTGAGCACACTGTGGATATAGCTCGGTTAGGAGAGTACCTGGGGCTGGGCTGTAGCTGAACTCCAGGATGTGAATCCATGTCTTTACATGAAACAGTCTTCCCCATTCCTTCTGTGTGTGTTCCCTGCCTCTATTACTCGTCCCTTATTTCTGCTAACTGCCATGTTCCACATCTTATGCAACTGATTGTCTGCCCTTTCTAGGGAGAAGGCCAGTGGCTTTGAGGAGTCTATGAAATGGAAGAAGCTGACAAATGCCCAGAGGTCGGGTTTGAACCAAATTCCAAACAGAAGATTCACCCTGTGGTGGTCACCTACCATTAACAGAGCCAATGTAAGTGCCTGGAGTTTGTACCTGTAGGAACTGCCACTGGAATAAGAGCAGTGAATAGATCTAACTCTTCAGAACGTGTCTTAGAGATGAACTGAACCTCTTTAACAGAGGTTATTCTAAACTTCATCAGTGATACTGCTTGTTCTCACAGCTGCTTTTCCTTTGCAGGTGTACGTTGGGTTCCAGGTGCAGCTGGATTTAACAGGCATCTTTATGCACGGCAAGATCCCCACGCTGAAGATCTCTCTCATCCAGATTTTCCGAGCTCACTTGTGGCAGAAGATCCATGAGAGCATCGTGATGGATTTGTGTCAGGTGAGCAGTGTGTTCACTTGGTTTGGTTCTGTGCAGTGCACGTATGCTCCTCATGTGCCAACGGCCTCTTGCTAGTAACAGAGATTGTCCCAGGGCTGTAGCAGGCCTAGCCCTTCTTCCCCAGTTGACAGAGAAGGGGAGGAGATGGGTTTTTCCTGGGTGCCTGTTTTAGTTCAGTGCTGAGGGTAGATTCTTTAGCAAGGCTGCTTGAGCACAACCCATCTTCGACTGCCTTTTCCCCAGGTGTTCGATCAAGAGCTGGATGCTCTGGAGATTGAGACAGTGCAGAAAGAGACAATCCATCCCAGGAAGTCCTACAAGATGAATTCCTCATGTGCAGATATCCTTCTCTTCGCTTCCTATAAGTGGAATGTGTCACGTCCATCGTTGCTTGCAGATTCCAAGTGAGTGTTTCCCTTTTCCTTCTCCTTGATCTTGCTGTGGTGCAGAGCTGCTGAACCTGTCATCCTGAACCAAAGCTTCTTTATATCTCTTGGGCACGTAGGGTTGGTTTTCACTGGGGACACATGAGGACATGCTTGGCAAAGTCCCGGGGTGGTTTGGGCAGATGGTTGCAGCACCTTCTAGCACATCATGAAGGCTCTTTGCTCCTGTTTTCTCCTCCAGTTGACCCTTCCTCTAAGCCAGAGCTCAGGAACTGTGAAGTGTTCTTCAGGAAACCCCACAAAGCTGTGGTGTCCTAGGGCCAGAATTTGGAGTGAATCAGACCCAATTCTGTACCCGTGCTGTGTTCAGTTTGACTGAATCCTCAGCAGACAATCCCTAGGGGAGATGACCATCCTGACTATACAGTAGAGGAGTAACTGCTTTGTCTAAACCTACAGCTGAACCCCATTGTCTGAGGGTTTCTCTTCAGTGCTTCTGCATCCAGCTGCTGTGTGAAGGGAGCAGTAGAGTCCCTTTTCAGGATGGCTTCAGAAGGATCTCTCTGTCAAAGACACGTAGCAACTGCAGGGGAGTTTTGTGCAAGATGAAGTTGTTCTGGCTTGCTTTCCCCTTAGGGATGTGATGGACAGCACCACCACTCAGAAGTACTGGATCGATATCCAGCTGCGCTGGGGAGATTACGATTCCCATGATATCGAGCGCTACGCACGAGCCAAGTTCTTGGACTACACTACAGACAACATGAGTATCTACCCATCCCCTACTGGGGTGCTCATTGCCATTGATCTGGCCTATAACTTGCACAGGTGAGATCTTTAAGTGTAATTGGTAGTTTGTGGCTGTGTCTTAGTGTGTCTCCGGACTGGGTTGTATCCTAGGCAGGAGGCTGGAGGGGAGAAAGCAGAAGCTGGAGGGGTGCAGTGAATGGGATATGACACCTAGTCAGTCCTGTCAGGTTGAGCCATGCCTGCTTCTTCCATAATAATGGTTCTCCCAGCTCACTAATCATTTGTTCTCTTAGGAGATTAGACTGTTCTTGGAGCTGAAGGGTAGGCCTTGTATTAAGGCTCCCCATAAGTGGGGACAGTTATTCTTCACTTGTGAGGGGAAGGTTTCAAGTCCCAGCAAGCAGGCTTCTGCTCCAGTATACTTGTTAGAGGAGATATGGCTTTTCTGGGGCTGCAGCATGTGTGTGCTGTGGCTTCCCACCGAGAGGAGGTGTAGGAAAGAGCAATGGGTAAGCAGCTCCCAGGATGTAGGAAGAGAAAACATAGCGTAGTACTCAGCAGGCAGAAAGGTGCCTGTCTGCTGCATGGGAAGATGTGTGGCTGTTGTCTCTGCATCTCACAGCTGATGGCAACTACTGCATCTTCTGTTTGTTCTCTTCTTCAGTGCTTATGGGAACTGGTTCCCTGGGAGCAAACCTCTGATCCAGCAGGCCATGGCCAAAATCATGAAAGCAAATCCTGCGCTCTACGTGTTGAGAGAACGGATCCGCAAGGGGCTGCAGCTGTACTCATCCGAGCCCACAGAGCCGTACCTCTCCTCCCAGAACTATGGAGAGCTCTTCTCCAACCAGATAATCTGGTTTGTGGATGACACCAATGTGTACAGAGTGACCATCCACAAGGTGACGCCAGAGGAGGATCGTGGGGGGGAAAGGACAGGGACTGTCAATGTCCTGTGCTCAGGGTGGTTGTGGAGGCTTTATCTCCCTCTACTTCTGACTTTTGTTTGCTTTCTCAGACTTTTGAAGGGAATTTGACCACAAAACCCATCAATGGAGCCATTTTCATCTTCAATCCCAGAACTGGACAGCTCTTCCTGAAGATCATCCATACCTCTGTGTGGGCAGGGCAGAAACGTCTGGGACAGGTAGGGCCTGGCTGCTGCTGTGCTTTGGGCTGGGGGCTGGGGATGGGCTCTGACTGCTTGAGACACTCACTTGAGCAGAAAGCAGCATGAGAATCTTCACCTTCCTGCCTCTTAACAAGTGTGGAGCTGCAGTGTCTGGTGTCTCACGTGTTCTCAGGGAAGTGCTAGCATGGGATATAAAAGTAAAGGAAAGCAGGCATTGATGTTGCAAGGCTTTTGAGGCTCTGAGGTGGAAAGAGCTGACATCTTCAAGCAGGGCTTGAGAAACAGGGCTGTGCTCAGCGTTACAGCAAATCACATTGCACTTGGCTGTACATCCAGTGCAGTGAGAAGACTCTCAGGTGGCAGAGCCAGGGAGGTGGTGTAGGCAGCTGGTTTTTCTGAGCCAGTCAGGGGTAACTGAGCTCCAGGAACAGGAACTCTGAGACCAGTAAGAAGGAAATGCTGGGCCTTGACACTGATCTGGAACAAGCCATACATTCCAGGTGTATTTATAGAATTTGGCTTGAGTCTCTCTCATTCCCATGGAGACACTGCTGTTAGCAGAGAGAGGTCTCTAACCCTGCTGTCTTCCTGTAGCTGGCCAAGTGGAAGACTGCTGAAGAAGTGGCTGCCTTGATTCGATCGCTGCCTGTGGAGGAGCAGCCTAAGCAGATCATAGTGACACGGAAGGGCATGCTGGACCCACTTGAGGTAAGAATGCAGAAGACAGGTGACAAGACAGTCCTGTGAAGGACTTGATCTGGACCAGTGTTCTGTGGTAGTTGTGAGCTAATTCCTCCTCTTCATAAACCCCAGGTGCACTTGCTGGATTTCCCCAACATCGTGATCAAAGGCTCGGAGCTGCAGCTGCCCTTCCAGGCCTGTCTGAAGGTGGAAAAGTTTGGGGATCTCATCCTGAAGGCTACTGAACCCCAGATGGTTCTCTTCAATCTCTATGATGACTGGCTGAAAACCATCTCTTCCTACACGGTGAGCACAGCGTGCCTAGGCTGCATTTTGCTTTGCCTCTGCTGCATGAGGCAGGAGCCAAGGCTTCAGAGATCCCTCACGATTTGCTGCTTGGGAGCACTTAATCTCTGAGTCTGCCTGGGTTTTCCTTCAGATTGAGTCCATTGGCACTTCCCATGCAGTGCCCACATGCCCACAGTGCTGGACAAGGGCCTTGTGTATTTGTTTTCCTTGTTCTAACTGCATCTCTCTTTCTCCTCCAAGGCATTCTCTCGTCTGATTCTGATTCTCCGAGCGCTTCACGTGAATAACGATCGAGCCAAAGTCATTCTGAAACCAGACAAGACAACCATAACGGAGCCTCACCACATCTGGCCAACCCTGACAGATGAGGAGTGGATCAAGGTGGAGGTGCAGCTGAAGGATCTCATCCTTGCTGACTATGGCAAGAAGAACAAGTAAGTTAATGTCCAGCTGCAAGGGTCCTGTCAGCTTTTCCTTCCTGCTCTAAAGGCTGTGAACACGGTGCTGCTTGTGGAGAGTAGAAGACTTACAAGGGCCTTTTGCAGTGAACTGTCAGCTTTGTAGGGAAACTGGTTATCATTACAGAATCATAGAATGGTTTGGGTTGGAAAGGACCTTATGATCATGCAGTTCCAACCCCCTGCCATGGGCAGGGATGCCTCACCTAGACCATGTCACCCAAGGCTCTGTCCAGCCTGGCCTTGAACACTGCCAGGGATGGAGCATTCACAAGTTCTTTGGGCAACCTGTGCCAGTGCCTCATCACTCACAGTAAAGAACTTCTTCCTTATATCCAGTCTGAACTTCCCCATGTCAAGTTAGAACCCATCGCCCCTTGTCCTATCGCTGCAGTCCCTGATGAAGAGTTACTGTTTATTGCCTTCTACTAAGGCAGATGAAAGTGTCTGCACCAAAGCTTTCTGATCCGTGCATCCTGTGATTTCCTCCCTCATGCCTATAAAGCTGTGGTCTCATTTTTCACAGTGCCCCAAGTGGATTTTCTGAGCTTGTGCTCGAGTGCCAGGGGTCCACAGTGTGCTCAGAAACACCTGACTTTTGGGTATTCTTCCTCTTCCAGCGTGAACGTCGCATCCCTGACGCAGTCAGAGATCCGAGACATCATCCTGGGCATGGAGATCTCTGCCCCCTCGCAGCAGAGGCAGCAGATAGCTGAAATTGAGAAGCAAACCAAGGAGCAGTCACAGCTCACAGCTACCCAGACCCGCACGGTGAACAAACACGGGGATGAAATCATCACCTCCACCACCAGCAACTACGAGACCCAGACGTTCTCCTCCAAGACCGAGTGGCGGGTCAGGTAGGCGAGCAGGCAGGGCTGTTGGGTGGTGCTGGGGAAGGGATCTGTGCACCCTTTAATCCTCATCCCTCCTCTTCACAGAGCCATTTCTGCTGCCAACCTCCACCTGCGAACAAACCACATCTATGTTTCATCAGATGATATCAAGGAAACGGGCTACACGTACATCCTGCCCAAGAACGTGTTGAAGAAGTTCATCTGCATCTCTGACCTGCGGGCCCAGGTGGGCGTGCAGGGAGTCTGTGACAGCTGTACCACACTCTCCTGGGGCACACACCAGTCCTGGGCAGTCAGGATGTACTGGGGAGACAGGCACTGGTAATGCAGCTGAGCACACAAGTTCTAGATGGGGCTGGATGGTTCCTTGTGGCCCCGACTTGAGGGGAAGCTCAGCATGTAACCAAACCAAGATGCTCTCCTCTAGTGAGAGCCTGTGGGCTGAGAGATCAGCTCCTGAGGAGCTGAGGGCTCTCACACGGTTACACAGAGGTCTCATGTAGGCTTCTAAGGCAGGTGTCTGTTCCTAGATTGCAGGTTACCTGTATGGAGTGAGCCCTCCTGATAACCCCCAGGTGAAGGAGATCCGGTGCATTGTGATGGTGCCCCAGTGGGGCACACACCAGACTGTGCACCTCCCAGGGCAGCTGCCACAGCATGAGTATCTCAAGGTGAGTTGGGCTGTTGGAGATGAGGGACTTGGAGATGCCAGCCTCATCTGGGGGCAGGCAAAGGGAAGCCTTTGCTCCCTGTGTGCTTGTTGGCCTGGTTTTAAATGCCTTTTATTCCTCTCTCAAACTCCTTTTGGTCAGGAAATGGAACCTCTGGGGTGGATTCACACCCAACCAAACGAGTCCCCTCAGCTCTCGCCGCAGGATGTCACCACCCATGCCAAGGTCATGGCTGACAACCCCTCCTGGGATGGGGAGAAGACCATCATCATCACCTGCAGGTGAGAGGCAGGAGGCTTCTTGTGCCCTCTCTGCCAAGCTGCAGTGCTTGGGAGCATGCTGAGGTCTCAGTATGTGGCAGAAAGGCAGTGTTGGCTCATTCCTGGTTTCCCTGTTCTGCCTTGGATCAGTCTGACTTCCCACATCTCTTCTTCCTTCCAGTTTTACACCAGGCTCCTGCACGCTGACAGCCTACAAACTGACCCCGAGTGGCTATGAGTGGGGCAGGCAGAACACGGACAAGGGGAACAACCCCAAGGGCTACCTCCCATCCCATTACGAGCGGGTGCAGATGCTGCTCTCTGATCGCTTCCTTGGCTTCTTCATGGTCCCAGCACAAGGGTCCTGGAACTACAACTTCATGGGTGAGCTGCCCTGCTGGCAGAGGGGCAGGAGGGGGAGGCAGTGGGGATAGCTTGGGGCCCCCAAAACAAGAGGGATGTGGAGCTGTTGGAGCGAGGCCATGGGGATGCTGCGAGGGCTGGAGCAGGGTCAGCCTGGAGAAGAGAAGGCTCCTGAAGGGGAGACCTGAGAGCAGCTCCAGTGCCTGAAGGGGCTGCAGGAAACCTGGAGAGGGGCTTGGGACAAAGGATGTAGGGACAGGCCAAGGGGAATGGCTTTAACCTGCCAGAGGGGAGACTGAGCTGAGCTCTTAGGCAGAAGCTCTTCCCTGGGGCGGGGGGTTGGAACCCAAGCCAGTCTGTGATGCTATGAGAAGGAAATAGCTCTTCAGCAGCGTGTTCTTTACACATCCTTTAAGCATGATCTGCTTTAAAGCTTGTCATGTGCGGGTCGAGGGCAGGAGCCCTTCAGGTGGGTGATGTTCTCTCTCTCTCTCCCTGCCAGGTGTGCGCCACGACCCCAACATGAAGTACGAGCTGCAGCTCGCCAACCCCAAGGAGTTCTACCACGAGGTCCATCGCCCTTCCCACTTCCTCAACTTCGCCCTGCTGCAGGAAGGGGAGGTCTACTCCGCCGACAGGGAGGACCTCTACGCCTAGTGCTGCCCTCGCCCCGGCTCCTCGTACTGTTGATATTCAACAGCGTGTGTGTTCTGCGTCCCCGTGCCCGCACAGCCCCTGCCCCTTTCCCCCTCCTCCTCCTCCTCCTTGTGCCCCTTCCGTGTCTCAATAAATTTTGTACGAACGGGATCGCTACCGGTGAACCCCGCCTCGGACGGGGCGGGACAAGGGAGGAAGGAGGAGCGAGAGCGGGGCCCAGGCCGGCGATGGCGGAGGCGCTGTGGAGGACCCCGCCGGGCCGCCTGGCCCCGCCGCACGTTTACCGCATGGCCGGGGCGCTGGGGGCCGAGCTGCGCCGCCTCTCCGCCCGCTTCGGACCCGAGGCCGTGGCCGGGCTGGTGCCGCCCGTCGTGAGGCTGCTGGAGCTGCTGGAGGCGCTGGTGGCCCCCGACGGGGAGGCGGTGGGGCCGGCGGGCGGGCGGCAGGAAGCGGAGGTGAGCGGCGGATAAGGGCTCGGTCCCTTCGGGGGTCCCCTCTGCCGTGGGGCAGGAGGCGCCGTGGGGACTTGGCTGTTCTCGTCCCTATGGAGTGGCTCTGAGCCGGTTGTCCCTGTCCCCTGGGATGGCTCTGACCCAGCTGTCCCTTGTACCCATGGGGGTGGCTCTGACCTGGCTGTGCCTTGGGACAGTTCTTACCCGGCTGTCCCTGCCCCAGTGGGATGGCTCTGGCCTGGCTGTCCCCATCCCCTGGGGTTCCTCTGACCCAGCTGTCCCCATTTCCCACGGGATGGCTCTGACCTGGCTGTCCCTATCCCCTATGGGATGGCTCTGATCTGGCTTTCCCTGTCCCTTGGGGCAGCTCTGACCTGGTTGGCCCTGTCCCCTATGGGATGGCTCTGACCTGGCTGTCCCCATCCCCTATGGGATGGCTCTGACCTGCCTGTCCTCATCCCCTATGGGATGGCTCTGACCTGCCTGTCCCCATCCCCTATGGGATGGCTCTTACTGTGTGTCCCCATCCCCTATGGGATGGCTCTGATCTGCCTGTCCCTATCCCCTATGGGATGGCTCTGACCTGCCTGTCCCCATCCCCTATGGGATGGCTCTGACCTGCCTGTCCCCATCCCCTATGGGATGGCTCTTACTGTGTGTCCCCATCCCCTATGGGATGGCTCTGACCTGCCTGTCTCCATCCCCTATGGGATGGCTCTGACCTGCCTGTCGCCATCCCCTATGGGATGGCTCTGATCTGCCTGTCCCTATCCCCTATGGGATGGCTCTTACTGTATGTCCCTATCCCCTATGGGATGGCTCTGACCTGCCTGTCCCTATCCCCTATGGGATGGCTCTTACTCCCTGTCCCTATCCCCTATGGGATGGCTCTGATCTGCCTGTCCCCATCCCCTATGGGATGGCTCTGATCTGCCTGTCCCTATCCCCTATGGGATGGCTCTGATCTGCCTGTCCCTATCCCCTATGGGATGGCTCTGACCTGCCTGTCCCCATCCCCTATGGGATGGCTCTGACCTGCCTGTCCCTATCCCCTATGGGATGGCTCTGACCTGCCTGTCCCTATCCCCTATGGGATGGCTCTGATCTGCCTGTCCCTATCCCCTATGGGATGGCTCTTACTGTGTGTCCCCATCCCCTATGGGATGGCTCTGACCTGCCTGTCCCTATCCCCTATGGGATGGCTCTTACTCCCTGTCCCCATCCCCAGGACCCGGAGCAGCGGCTGTGGGAGGCCGAGCGCCGGGAGCGTTCCCTGCGTGCGCGCCTGTCCCGCCTGGAGGAGCAGAACCGGCAGCTCCTGGGGCAGCTTGCGGAGAGCCAGTCCCAGGAAGGTGGGTGTCCGGGGTGGGGGTGTGCTGGGGAGGCCGTGGGTACCAGGGCTGCTGAGCCCCGTCCCTGTGTGTCTGTGCCCAGATAACGTGGCACGGAAGGAGCGGGAGGTGATGCTGCGGCTCAAGGAGGTGGTGGACAAGCAGCGGGATGAGCTCCGTGCCCAGGCCCACGAGATCGTCTGCAAGAGCCGAGACACGGAGGCGGTGAGCGGATGGGGTGCGAAGGGTCTGGGCCCCCCCCCCCCCTTCTCGTGTCACCTCCCCATCGGTGCTGGTGTCCCTTGTTGGGGACCCGGAGCTGCTGCCGTCGCCTCACCTCTGCGCTCCCCGGGCCCTCCAGCTGCAGGAGCAACTGCACCGCTTCATGGCCATGAACGAGGAGCTGCGGCACAAGGTGGCTGTGGTGCAGGCGCAGCTCAGGAGCGCGCTGGAGAAGAAGTCGGACCTGGAGGCTGCGGTGCTGCAGAGCCAGAGGGAAGCGAGCAGGAGGAGCAGGAGCACCTCCGAGATCCAGCAGCCGAAGCCCAGCCTGGTGAGGGCAAGCCTGAGCTGACGGCAGGAAAAGCCAAGCGGGTCTTAGAGGATGAGGAGGGTTTGCTGTGTGTGGCGGTGGGCAGTGGGCTCCGGCGCCTTCATTCCCTAGACATTCCCATCTCTGCCAGCCATAGGGGGGGCACTTTGGGGTCCTTGCCTCCTGCTGACCCGTTTCCCATCCCTCCAGGAGGAAGCTCCATCCGCCACAGAGGAGCCGCAGCACGAGGATGCGGGCAGGAGCCCTGCTCACTGCTGCTTCTCCAAGGAGGAGCTGCAGCAGATCCTGCAGGAGCGGAACGAGCTCAAGACCAACCTGTTCTTGGTGCAGGAGGAGCTGGCTTATTACCAGCGGTGAGTCCGGTTCCCCCTGGTGCCTGCAGCCCATGGCCCATCAGAGCCTGCTCCCGGTGCACTCAGGGTGCCCAGCTCTCCCTTCACTTGGCTGCCTCTTTCCAGGGAGCTGCTGAACGAGGAGAGGGTTCCCAGCTTCTTCTTGGATGCGATGAAGTCAACCATCAAAAGGCAGAGGAAGAAAATCAGAGCCAAAATGCTGGGAACAACGGAGGAGGCGGAGAGCAGGTGAGTCCAGTCCTGCTCCATCCACCCTGCAAGGGAATTCCCCAGGCACGGAGCTGCCTCCTCCCTGCTTCCACCTGGAAGATCAAAGGTTTAACGTCTGCAGCTGATGCCTTGCTCTGGCTTCACCCTGGGAGCGTGGCAGGGGCTGGGCTCCTTGCTGCACCTCTTGTCCCCAGTCACACGTGGTCCATCCAAATGCCTCCCATCCATGGATATGGCAAAAGGGAGGTGAGGTGGTGGCCGTGGGACTGCTGCTCCTGGCACTGATTTGGAGGCTGTTCGATGAGAGCCATTGAGGATGGCAGCAGAGATGTTGCCTGGAGGCTCTGCAGGACGTTATGGGCACCGCTGGCCCCACCAGACTTGTCACGATGGGGAGGGCAGCACCTTGCTGGGCACCAGCCCCAGCTCTGCCTGTGTGCTGGCAATGGGGGGGGTGTGAAGCCTGTGCTAAAGCTGCTGTATGGCACGGGGGGAGCTGGGTCTCACTGCCTTTTGGGGGCTTTAATAAAGGTCTGGAGGGGGCTGAGCTCTTCTGTGCTGCTGAAGCCTGCTGCTTGCTTGTGTCGGGGTCTCTGCTGGCCGCAGGGGTGTTGGGCCTGGTGAAGGTGGCTGCTGCCCTATGGATGCTGCATCTCATGATCCCTGCTTCCCTGCAAGGCCAGGATGTCACCCACCTCAGTCCCATAGTGCTGATGGTTGGGCTCTTCCCCCAGAGAAGCATTTGCCACGTGGGGTTTGATGCTCAGAGGCTTTAGAGCAGGATGTGGCAACCAGGGACACATCATTGAGCCAGCACTGGGGGTTGAAACTGGTGTCTGAAGAGCCTTGAGATCACGCAGGCAGGGCTGGGCTTGCCATGGAACACCTATGTGGGACGTGAGCAGCACCGTGGCTCTGCAGCAGGTCCCAGCTCTGCTCCACGTGTCCCTGGCTCTGCTTGGCTTGGGGGTGCCTCCTCCCGTGCCGAGCCTGTAACTCCCTTTGTGCTGCAGCGATGAAGATGAGGGCTCCTGGCTCCCAGCCCGCGGCGCAGACTCTGTGGATGCTCATCCTCATCCTCCCGAATCCAGAATTAGGAGCTTGTAAGTTTGCTGGGAAAGCCGATGGGGAGGTTGGGATCCCATCGCATTCCCTGGGAAGACGTCTCCCCCCACGGCTGTTATCTGCTCTCCCTGCAGCTTCGGGCTCTGGTATCAGGACAGCAGCAAAGATCCCCCCCCATCCAGCAGCCCCGTAGCCTGGGAAGTCATCGACTCCCTGGACACGCAGCTGGAGCCGGAGAGCGATCCCACAGCCAGCTCCCCCCACAGAGCCACAGCACCCCCCTGATCCCATGGGACCGGCCTCACTGCAGCACTTCCTGGTGGCACAGCCGCACTGCCTGCTTCCCCACGGCATGGGGATGGGGATACTGGGACACTTGGCCGTGGGTTTCCAGCCTGGATCAGCACCTCCATCGGCCACCCTTCCACTGTGCTCATGGCTTAACCTCTGGGGGTCTCCACTTCTCTGTGCCTGCAGCTCAGCACCACCGGGGTCTGCACCCGCTTCCCATCCACTCGTGCCTCTTGCCATCAAACACCTCTCCCAGATCCTGCCTCGTTTCGTTGGGGTTCATCCCTGCAATGTGAAGGTGGAGTTGGGGTATCCGGCATCACCACACTGCACCGGGTGCACGGATGCTCCCGGAGCTGGGAACGGCCGGGATCAGCACCATCAGTGCCACTCTGTACCATTTTGTACCGGGACCTCTTCCTGCTGTTGTTGGGAACTGGAAGACAGGAGCAATCCTCATGTTCACAGGGAAGCATCCGTCCCCTCAGGTGCTTTCACTTTAGAACTGGAGTTGGAAATAAATCAGTCCCGTTTCTCCTCCGAGGTACCCCTGCTTGGGATGATGCTGCTGGGATTCCATCACTTCCCATGCACAGGCTGACCCTTTCAGTGGGTCGGCTCCAATGGGAACGTGGCTCCATGGGCGCAGTGCTGGCTATGGAGGAGTTAAGTGTGAGGAGCAGCTTGCAGCCCGGGTTATCCCCCCTGGCTGAGCTGGCCTTGGGTAGGAAAAAGGTGTTTCCTGTGCATCTGCTGACACAAAGCTCCTGGGGACGGGGAGAGGTGGGACAGGGGCCAGCAGCGGTTCAAAAGGAACACCGTGTCCCCATGGGGGACGTGGGGACCCCACTTAGCTCCTACCAGGGGTCAGCAGTGCCATAGGGCAGCTCACAGTGGTGGGGGCAAGGGGATGCAGCAGGGACCTCATGTGGGTTGGGGGGGGGGGTGGGTGGGCATTGGCTAAAGCAGCTTTGGGGGTGATGGAGGATGGCCCAAGGGGGAGCAGGACAACCACGGGGGCGATGTTCATGGAGCACCAAGCCCCCGGGCACCCGTTCCTGCTGCCGGGGTGGCACCAAGGGCCAGGAATAGCCCCTGCGGCGGCATTCCCGGCCTCCCGTCCCCTGACGTCGGGATCGCGGCGGCTCCTCCCGCGTTTCCTCAGGAAGAAACCCAAGGCTGGCGGGAGGAAGAGGCCGCAGCACGGGAGGGACGGACGGGACGGGACGGGACAGGCGGACGCCAGCACTGGGAGCTGCAGGGACTTGGGCCCTGGTGCCCTGGTGGGATGGGGAACGCGCGGCACCTCCTCTGCCTCCATCTGTGGCTGTGGGTGCAGAGCTCTGCGCAGGAGCTCGATCCCGACGGCAGGAACGTCTGCAGGTGGGTGCCATGGGGGTCCCTGCTTGTGCTCCTCCGTCTCATGGGGCCTCTTGGCAGCTCCATGGGGCCGTTGTCCATGCTCCGTGGACAGAGACCTGCTGCTTGGCACCGCGTGGATGCGTCGCGGTGATGCTGGGGAGCGCGGCTGTTGGTACCCGCGGATGTTCCTTAACCTCCTCCAGGGGTTATTTCTCGCACAGGGCATTGGGATGGGATTTGGGAGCACTGGCAAAACTTCCCCTCAAGTGCCAATGGGAAACATAGGCACAGCAAATCCCAAAGAGCTTTTGGAGCTGCTTTCCCCTCCGCTTTGCTGCTGCCTCTCCCTTTGGTCTCGCCATCCATGGCAGCGCCTTTCATCACCATCACTTTAATGCCTTCCTTCTGTGTTGCTGGTGAAGCTTTGGGCTGCTCCCAGAGCATCAGGGACCCGATACGGGCTCCACAGTGGCAGATCCGTGCTGCCTGCCCCATTGCCTGCCCCATTACCTGCCCCACCGCCCACCCGGGCTGCAGCCTCTTGAATTTCCTTCTATTTTACTGGTTTCCTTCCGGAGCAAAGCCCCCGGGGCTGCGCTGCCTCTGCCTGCCAGACCCAGCCAGGGTGTTTGCTGTGCCTTAAGCAATGCTCTGAACCCACCCTGGTACCCTCATCCCTGTGGATGCTCCACTGTGGCTCTCTCCTCAGGCTCCCCACCGGCCCCGCGTGCTGTCCCGGCTGGAAGCAGGAAGGGCAGGAATGCACGGCCGGTGAGTGATGGAGCCCCACAGCTCTCTTTGAGTGGGGTGTTGTGTTGTAGGGACCCCAAATGCCCGCTGAGTGAGCTTGCTGATGGTGTGGCTTGGATGGAGCGGGAAGCGGGACGGTGGATTCCCCATGATGCCCCAGTGTGATGCGGTCCAGCAGTGGGGTGCAAGCACAGGGGACCCCATCCTGCCCTGATGTGATGCTTGCCCTGTCACCAACAGCACTGTGCGAGGGCGAAGATGCCTGCGGGGCGGATGAGGTGTGTGTGAGACCTGGGCTTTGCCTCTGCAAACCCGGCTTCTTCGGAGCAGACTGCAGCTCCCGTGAGTACATCCCATGGGCTCCCCCATCCACTTCACCATCCTTGGGGGGGGGGGGAGCTGCCAAGCTTCCCTATGGCCCCCATCATCCTCACCACCTCCTTCCCTCCGCAGCCTGCCCCGAGCAGTACTGGGGCCCCGACTGCAAGCGGAGCTGCCCGTGTCACCCCAACGGGCGCTGCGATGCGGCGAGCGGGCGCTGTACCTGCCGCCCCAACCACTGGGGTGCCCTGTGCCAGTTCTCCTGCCAATGCGGTCCCCATGGGCACTGCGACCCCCTCACCGGCGCCTGCCGCTGCGAGCCGGGCTGGTGGGCGCCCACCTGCAAGAAGCAATGCCAATGCAACCCCTCCAGCTCCCAGTGCGACCCCGTGAGCGGGCACTGCCGCTGCCTGCCCGGCTGGTGGGGCAGGAGGTGCAGCTTCAAGTGCTCCTGCAACCTCTCGCCCTGCGCCCAGGAGACGGGCAAGTGTGAATGCAAGGTTGGGTTCTGGGGGCCCGCCTGCCAGCGGCGCTGCGACTGCATCCACGGCTCCTGCAGCCCCGTCAGCGGGCACTGCAGCTGCAGCCCCGGCTACCAAGGCAGGAGCTGCAGGGAGCCGTGTCCGCCCGGGCAGTATGGGTCTCAGTGCATGCACAGGTGAGATGGGGGCAATGGGAGGGTGTGGGAGGAACCAGGGGGTGCAATAAGACCTTGGGGGGGGGGAATCATCATGGTTGTGTCTGTCTCTTTGGCTGGGGACCATCCTAGGGAGGTTTGAGCATCCCTGGTTGGATGCAGCATCCCTGCTGTCCCAAGAGAAACACAGAGGCATGGAATGGTTTGGGTTGGAAGGGACCTTAAAGCTCCTCCAGCTCCAACCCCTGCCACGGGCAGGGACACCTTCCACTAGAGCAGCTTGCTCCAAGCCCCTGTGTCCAACCTGGCCTTGAACACTGCCAGGGATGGGGCAGCCGCAGCTTCTCTGGGCACCCTGTGCCAGCGCCTCAGCACCCTCACAGGGAAGAGCTTCTGCCTAAGAGTTCAGCTCAGTCTCCCCTCTGGCAGGTTAAAGCCATTCCCCTTGGCCTGTCCCTACATCCCTTGTCCAAAGCCCCTCTCCAGGTTTCTTCCATCTTTAAGTACTGGAAGGCTGCTGATGGCGGCAGAAAGCACTGGTGTCATCCTAAAACCTGGTTGTCCTTGTTCCCATTCCTTGGCGTGATAAAGCAGCATCTCTGCTTCCCTCTTGCCACCACAGAGCATTAAGCCCCCATGGCCCCACCTGATGCTCGGTGCTGTTTCGGGGTGAAACCTGCGTTTGTGGGGGTTCCGTGGTGCGTGTCCGTGCCTCAGTGCCCCTGTGCCCGTGCAGCTGCGGGCGCTGCGAGCTCGGCCGGCCCTGCTCTCCCGTGGACGGGCTCTGCCCCGCCTGCCAGCCCGGCTGGAACGGGACCCTCTGCCAGCACCGCTGCCCTCCGGGCTCGCACGGAGACCGCTGCCTCCTGCGCTGCCCCCGCTGCCGGCAGGGGGATGCCTGCGACCCGGAGACCGGCGCCTGCCCGCGCTGCGAGCCCGGCTGGACCGGACCCAGGTACGGCCGGGACCGAGCCGCCCCAAAGCCTCGGGTGCTGCGCTGCGGGATGCAGGGGGCTGATGCTTCCCTCTTTGTGTTGGCAGCTGCAACATCTCCTGCCCCGCGGGTACCTTCGGCGATGGATGCCGGCTCCTGTGCCCCGAGTGCGTCAGGGGGAGCTGCGATCCGGTGTCCGGAGCTTGTATCTGCCAGGCTGGCTACTGGGGAGCCAGGTACTGCCGGGAGCAAGGCAGGGATAGGGCCCCCGTTCTCCCCAGGGGTGTTTTCCTCCTTTCCTTTCTCTTCCAGCTGCAATGACACCTGCACGGAGGGGTATTACGGGGTGAACTGCTCCTCATCGTGCCAGTGTTCCCGGGGGACCTGCGACCCTGTGCGAGGCGACTGTGTGCTGAGTAAGGGCAACCTCAGATTTACCCCTTGGTGCTGTGCGTGGTGCTGGGACCCCACCTTGTGCCTCACGGCCCCACCATGAGCGGTGGGGTGGCTCTTTGGGGTTGGCAACTTCAGGACGTGCTGGACTCAACCCATCTGCTCCGCACAGGTTTAAAGGACCACGGAGCTCTTGCAGCCGCCATCCTCGTCCCCCTCCTGCTGCTGCTGCTCTGCATCGCCTGCTGCTGCTGCGGAGCTGGTCCAGCAGACGCCAGGGACAGGTATTGCTTCCAGTTTGCCAGTCCTCGATGGAAAACCCCATCTCCTGCATCCCTTGATGTCCACATCCCCTGTGCAGGGCAGCCGTGGCGGATGACGGCGTGGTGGCCAGGATGAAGCACCACGTGCGGGGGGTGCTGGCGAACCTCAGCGCGATGATGCCCTGCTTCAACCTGGCTGGCTCTAAGCTCCCCAAAGTCACAGGTGAAAAGAAGCAGAGCTCCCCCCCCCACATCGTCACCATCTGGGGGTGTCTGAGCTCACTTTTTGGGTGTCTTCTCCTCCTCAGTTTCGCACCACGACACAGAGATCCCCTTCAACCCCAGCTTCATCGAGCCGCCATCGGCCGCGTGGGTTTCAGACAGCTCCTTCTCCTCCTTTGACACCGACAACGAGGGACCCGAGTACTCCGTCCCTCCCAGAGAAGGTGACCTGCTCCTCCTCTACGGATCAATCCTGCTCCATCGCCACCCTTGGGTGGCCAAGGGATGGGTCCTGGGCATGGGCAGTGCTTGTTTTCATGCCCTTGTTTTCCTGCCTGTAAGGACACCCATGCTTGGCCTCATGTGGTGGGATGTGCCTGGTGTGGGGCAGCCACAACCTCTTCCCAGGAAAACATCCCCAGGGACAACCCTGTTGCATCAGCCTCTCTCCTGCTCATCCCAAGTGTGTCCCTGGGCTCCATCAGCCCTAACTCATCCCCTTCTCCCGCAGGCATCCCACTGCTGGGGGGAGCTGAGCTGCAGGAGGGGGTATCCCCCATAGGCGAGGTGCTCCCGGATCCATCCGCCTTTGATTCCGAGGATGTCTCGCAGCCCTTCGCCATCCCTCGCACCTCCAGCATCGCCAAGGCCAAGCGCCCCTCTGTATCCTTTGCCGAGGGGACCAAATTTGGGATGATGGAGACCCCCAGCCCTGGGAGGAAGCCCAAGGCCCCATGGGGCCCACCCAAGCTGTCCCAACCCCCTGGGGACAAGGAACCTGAGCCCTGCACTGAGCGACCGGGCAGTGATTGCTACGAGAGCCCTGATCCCATCGGCAAGGGGGACGAAAGCCACCGGCCATCCCCAAGGGCCACCCCAGGAGGACGCCGGCGCGTGGTGTCCAGCACCAGGCACGTGGCACAGAGAGTGGAGGCCCTCGAAGCGGCTGCGAGGTCAGGAAGCTGGGAGGCGAAGGGGAAGGAGCCCAACGTCACCACCATCTACGTGACGGTGGGAACGGGCGGGCAGGACCCCAAGGCAGAGGGAGGTGGCGAGGGCCCGGTCCAGGCGGTGCTGAAGCGGTTGGGCAGCTTGCAGAGGGGCAAATGGGCTGCCAAGGAGGAGCCCAAGGTGAGGAAGAGCTTTGAGGTCATCCAGAAACCACCCCGCCGGGCCCTGGGGCAGCGCAGAGACTCGGTGAATAGCTGCAAGCAGAGGGAGAGCATCCCTGGGGCTGCCGCTGAGGCAAGCAGCAAGCATCAGCCTGGGAAGAGAAAGTCCTTCCTTCTGGCATCTCCCTCACTGAAGAGCATCGGGGACCAGGACGGAGGCTGCGATGCTGCAGGTGCCACGGAGAGGAGTAAAAGCCCTGAGTTAGTCCTCAGCCTCGAAGCAAAGGGATTTGCTGCATCAGAGGAAGAGCCCAAGTATGAGAACGTGATGAGCAGCGGCACTGATTCACCCCCCAGCATCACCGAGGGGCCAGCGGCCACCCCTGCGGCCACCTGAGCCACCGCTGCCTGCGCTGGTGGCATCTCTGAGCCCAGTGTGGGAGCTGAGGGCCCCCTCCGAGCTTGAACTGGAGAAGCATTGAGCATTCCCATTGATCCCTTTCCTGTTGCTGGGGTGGACCCTTGAAGGGTGATGTGATGCGATGATGGGTGATGTGTGATGGGTGATGTGATGCGATGATGGGTGATGTATGATGGGTGATGTGATGCGATGATGGGTGATGTGTGATGGGTGATGGTGATGCCGAGAGCCACAGCAATGGCAGCCCCATGGGTTGGTGCTTCAGGGCTGTTTCCTGCTCCCCCCTGTCCTGTGTGCTTCACTTTGGACCTGCCACAACACAGCGATGCTCTGGATGCGGCAGTGGCACCTTCTAGTCTCTATCAGCATTGGGTTTGGGGGGCACGCATCTTCCTCATGAATGACAGTGGGGCTGCTGGGGGTTGCACACAGGTAAAAACCAGTTTCACCCCACTGGCTTCCACCTTTCCCTCTCCCAGCTCCATAAAGCTGCCTGGAGCCTCTTGCTGTAAAGATGCTTCTCTTGCTGGGAGGGATTATGTTGTGGAGAGGGGCCGGGGGTAGGTGATGGGCTGTGACAAGCAGCTTCAGTGAGAGCTGATTATAGCTGCTTATCTCGAAGGGTGTCTGGGTCTGCAGGGGTTTATGTGGGTCTCTCTGACTGCCTTCATTCCTATGTACATGCATAGCACATGACAAGGCTCGCAGCGTGGCACGGAGTTTATCAATGGCCTTTTAAACTCCATGCAATACCAGGCTCCAGTTCCAGTTTTGCAAGAGCAGCTGTGGCACCTGGGCCATGGCCATCGACCTGTCCTTGCACATGGCGCTGATAAGGACATGACATGACATGACATGACATGACATGCATGGAAAATTACATCGCCACGGGTGCCGTCTCCTCACCATGGGTGCGTGAGGTGGGATGGAGGGGCTGTAGCATCTCCAGCATGGCCAGAGGAGCTCAGGCAGCACAGAGAGATGGGCACAAGGGGGGTCAAGATGCCAGAGAGGGTTTGCAGCATGAACTGGTTTTAGATGTATCTAAGTCCAGAAGTTTCTTGTCCGTTCTGTTACTCACATGGTGTGGAAGCCTCTAGATGAAAATTAAACGTTACCAAAGCCCTTAAGGAGTTGGGTTTCCCATCCACCCCTAAGAAATACTCTCTAAAGTGTAGAAACCATCAATAGCCTGAAGCTTTCAGTTTGCTGGGTTTGCTAATGTCCTGTTTCTATTGAATTCTGAAGTCTCACTTACAGAGCTGAACCCAGAGCAGTGCTGGAGACCGGAGCATCCAGAGCACCTACCCTGCAGCCTGTATCTCACATCATGTGCAGAGCTCTGTGTGAGCCCTGCTCTGATGCTGCTGAGTTGGGGTTTGGGGCGTTTCAGCATCAGTGGGGTTTGCTTTTTCCCCGTTGCTTCTCATGGATGCTTTTCATGGATGCATCCCCGTGCTCTCGCGGGGATGAGCAGCAGGGTGCAGCACTCGTTCCTGCAGTGCCATCACGCACTGCTGTCATTACAGCACCAAATATTGTGGTATAGGAATAAACCCGCTCATCCTGGACCCGCGCACCCTCCTGCCCACAGCCCCGCTCTGTTTTGACGCTATGATACGACAGGGGCAGGGACAGCCCCACATGTTACTTATAAGCAGCCGTTTTTCCTGCCCTGATCCTATTTCCAGCCTGGGAGCAGAGTGATGCTGTGCCAGAAGGGAACGTCACACGAGCTGGTTCCCCCCGGGTACAGCATGTGAAGAGCTGACAACGGCCTTCTCTGACATGGAAACAAGCACCCGGCCTTGAGAAAACGCTGCCGTCACGTCCCAGGGGCTCAGTGCTAAGCAGGATGTGGCCCCTGCTTGAAGATGGGGAGAGGTGGATTTGCGGCGTGGGGCTGGTGTCTTCTCCCTGGGGATGCTTCCTGATGTGGTTTGAATGCTGGGTGAGGGAAGGCTGCAAGTCAGGGCTGGTGGGTGAGGGAGGAGTTAACATCTTCCCGTGCTGGATCGATGGCTGAATCCCACTGAAGCCAGCCCCCGGGAAGCTGTTCCTTCTATCCACAAGCAAAGAGGTGTCCGTGCCTTGCGGAGGTAGGAGCAGCCTCAAGCCATCCCTAATGGCCACGGGGATCTGTCCCCATCACCGCAGCCTCATCATCTCCTTCCGAACTGCCTGAGCTCTGCTTTAGGAGAGGACCACATGGGAGCCTCCCTGGGTGGCCGGGCAGGAGCCGTCAGCTCCCATCCAGCCTAAACTGATTCCTGGCTGCTTTCTATAAATGTCTCTCTGTGTCAACGCTGTTCTTCAGCTCCACTTTGTTTTTCTTCTCTCCATGGTGTTTACTCAGGCCCCGGGTGTATTTATAGCTGGCAACAGATCATCTGATAGCTCCTTTGCTCCTTCTAGGAGAGGAAAACCAACCCCCCCCCCCAATATGCTCCCGCTGTACCAAAGGGTTCCCGTGTCCCCAGACAGCCCCTGCGCCCTCCTCGTGCTCCTTCCCATCACCGTCCATGTTTCTTGGATGCAGAGCTGGGTGCTGAGCTCTCCCGGGGGGCTCCCTCCCCGTCTGCTCAACCCCATGCCCAGCTCCAGGCTCCTTGTTTCCTTTGGGCTTTGTTTTTGTTTGTTTCTTTGCTTTGGCTTAAATCCACTTCCCAGCCATTGCGAGGCTCTGACCCTCATCCCACAGCCAAGCCTGAGGAGTTTCCTCTTCCCAGCCGCCCCTGCCTGCCCCTTCCTCAGGGATGCAGCAGCGGGAGCGTGTCCGGTGTCCGTCTGGGAGGTGTTTACCTGCGCCAGGCCCCGTTTCCACCTCCTCTGGCTGGGAAAACTTCCCTTCGCATGATTTCCAGGGATATTTGTCCACCTCCTCTGGCCCGGGGCCCGGCTGATGAGTGATGGGTTTACGGCAGGACTGGAAATCCCACAAAGGAATGCTCTGGGAGCTAATTTGGTGTAAGGAGAGGGCAGGGCTCTGAGCTCGGATGCAAAGAGCTCTCGCACTGCAGTGATCTGATTTATTTAATGGAATAGCTGGTGCTGGGGGCCGGCGGGTTCCAGGCTCCTTACCCCCAGTCCCGGTCAGCCCCGGGCTTGGTGCTGGGTCCCAAAACGGGCTTTTTAGGGTGCCTGTAACCGCTGCGGATGAGACAGCAGCGGGTGCTGCTGCTACCGGAATAGCTCCTTGCGCTCCGTACGAGCAGGAGCCGGTCGAGACCGGCAAGAGCCGGTACGAAAGCCCGCAGGGACCTCCCCGCCGAGCCGGGAGGCGGAGATGGGCGGGCGGTGGGGCTCCAGCCCATCCCGCTCCACCGTCACCTCCCGTTTTGACCCGTTTCCCCCGTTTTTAAGCCAAGGGTCCGCTTCCCCCCCCCCCCCCCCCCCCCCCGGGGGTGTCTGTCCCGGCGGTGCTCGGGTGTCGGAAACAACGGGTACAACGTTGGGGTGTGTGGATGTGTTAGGAGAGGCCGGGGGCAGCGAGGGAAGGGGATAGCGGGGGGGTTATAGGGCGGTAGCGGGTGACTATAGGGGGATACCGAAGGGTACCGGGGGGTTATGGGGAGGATATGGAGGGTTCTAGGGGGGTATCAGAGGGTTCTATGGGGGGGTATGAAGAGCTATAGGGGGGTATCTAGAGGGTTATATGGGGGGTATGAAGGGCTATAGGGGGGTACTGAAAGGTTGTAGGGGGGATATGGAGGGTTATAGGGGGTATCAGAGAGTTATATGGGGGGGTATGAAGGGCTATAGGGGGTACTGAAAGGTTAGGGGGGGATATGGAGGGTTATAGGGGGGGTATCAGAGAGTTATATAGGGGAGGTATGAAGGGTTATAGGGGCGTACCAGAAGGCTATAGGGCGTATATGGAGGGTTATAGGGGGATATTGGAGGGTTATATGGGGTGTATGAGGGGCTATAGGGGGGTCGCGGAAGGTTATAGGGGGGATATGGAGGGTTATATGGGGGGTATGGAGGGTTATATGGGGGGTATGAAGGGGCTATAGGGGGGTACCGGGGTGCTATAGGGGGTACCGGGGGGCGCGCCACTGGCACGGGCAGCATCGGCGCGCTCACCCATTGGCTGGCCACGGACCAATCAGCGGCGGTGGCTGTTTGCTCCGCAGGACGGATAAAAAGCCCGGGGTGGGACCGCGGCGGCGCGGAGCGGAGTCGGGGGGCGGCCGAGGGTGAGCGGCGGCGAGCGGGGAGCAGCGGGGCTCCTATGGGGCTGCCCCGTGGGGCTGCATGAGGAGGAGGCCTGCGGGGGTTGATGGGGGGGAATGGGGTGTTCCGGGGTGCAGCGGGGGCGTGCGCGGGTGGGAATGGCGTGAATCGGAGGAGGAGCGGGTGGATGGGGACGGGGCGGGTGCATGGGAGCGATCGGTGGGGTGGGAGCGGGGTGAATTGGGGCTGGGGGCAGGATGCAGCAGGGCTCGTTTGGGAGAGTGGGGGGGGGGGGTGTGGGGTGACTGGGAGAGAAGGGGGGGTCTGGGTGCACCGGGGTTGGTATGGGGATGGGGCTATAGGAGCAGAGGTGAGGAAGAGGAGGAAATGAGCCGGGGGGGGGCTTTATGGCTGGAGGGGGAGCCTGTGTCCTCCCCTACCCAAAGCAACCAGGGCTGGGGCCTCTGTGCTGTGGAAAGCCCTGAGGAGCTGCTTTAGGCTGTGTGGCACCAGTTGGGTTTCCCCTTAGTGCATGCTCTGGGCTGGGAAGCGGCTCAGCTTGTCTAAAATGGCCACTTGCCTCATAGCCCTGGGGCTGCTGCATCTCGAGGCTCTCCAGAGCAGCCCCTGGTCTGGTCCCAAATCATCCTTATGGGCCCTAGGAACTGGGGCTGGGAGCTGGGACAGTTCATCCCACTGCAGCATCCGTAGGGCATGTCAGTGTGCCGAGGTGGAGCAGTGTGGGATGGGATGGGGCAGGCTGGTGCAGCCTTGGCCCCTGGATGGGTGGTCTGGTAGTTAGCAAAAACGGCTCCTTGATGAGCCATCTTGGGTACAGTATATGCATAATTGTATATAAACTGCATTTATAGGACTGATAGTACAGGTTTAGTGGTGGACTTGCCAGCCCTGGGGTAACCATAGAGCCATGGTTTAGGTTGAAGGGACCTTAAAGCTCATCCAGTTCCAATCCCTGCCACGGGCAGGGACACCTTCCACTAGAGCAGCTTGCTCCAAGCCCCTGTGTCCAACCTGGCCTTGAGCACTGCCAGGGATGGGGCAGCCACAGTAATGCTGGACTTGATCTTAAAGGTGTTTTCCAACCTGGTTGGTTCTGATCCTATATAAGACCCCATGCTCACCTTCCAGAGCAGCTCTGTGCGCCTGCATGGGGCAGAGCAGACCTGGTGGGTCACTAAAGTGCTGTGGGGATCCCAGCCTCTCCCTTAAGCAGACATGAGATTGAAGCCCCCTGCTCTGGCATTGATTCATTAATGCCTTACAATGGGCTGCTCACCCCGGGCAGGCGATGGGCGGTGGGCTCCGGGCAGTTGATCCTTGCTCCATTTCCATACCTGGTGTTCAGGAGGTGGAACGGAGTCCTTGAAGGCTCCTCTGTCACCCTGTGTGCACCAGAGGGGCTGCTCCAAGGGCATCGGTGCTCCCGCATCCCTCCAGGTCACTTGGGCAGGCTGGTACCTGCAAGAACGAGTTTGACACCTGAGTGCCTTGTATTCACAGGCAGGTTTGCTTGTGTTCCACTGGGGAGATCTCTTAACCGGGGCTGGTTTGCACTCTTTGAGCAGTGGATGATGGGTGTTGTTCTGGTCCCTGCAGGTTAGGACTGATCGAGGCCATCATCCCACCCAGCCATGGCACCCACACTGGCTACGGCCCATCGCCGGCGCTGGTGGATGGCATCCACAGCCATCATTGAGAGCCTGCTCTTCTCTGCTGTCCTGCTGGGCTGGGGCTCCCTCCTCATCATGCTGAAAGCAGAAGGGTTTTATTCCTACCTGTGCTACGAGTCGGGTAAGGATGCTCTGGAGACTCATGTGAGTAAGGTGCTGATGAGGTTTGGTGCTGTGGGATTGACTGGAGCAGGGCTGAGCTCCAGGTTTGCCCTGGGGCAGAAGGAAGGGATGTGTGCTCCTTCCTAAAGCCAATGGCATCCTTGTGATGCGCCTGTCCTTGTGGTTGCTTTGCAGAGTGATTGGAAAAGAAGCCTTACAGATCAGGTAAAGGCTTTTCTGACAGCCTTTCCCACTTGGCCATGGGGTCTTCCTCTGCATCTGGAAGATGATGACTTGTGGGGAGGGTGTTCTGAGTTTGTAGAAGGAAACTATAGGTGTTCTCTCCTTAGTGGTAGGAAAAGAGCATGGGTGACCGTAGGATTAGGGGAGCCCAGTGCTGCTGTTGGGGGAGACGCTGCAGAAGTAAATGCTGTTGATGCTTTGTTCCTTTCCCTCTTCAAACACCCAGGATGTGCTTAAACCAGGTTGTGTCTCTGAGGGCTTGAGATCCACCTTCTGGCCCCAGCAGAGGAAGCAGTTGTCTGTGTAGCAGCCACATCCTTGCCAGGAAGGAGGCGATCCTGTGGTGTGGGAAGGATAACCCTGGGAACACCAGCGTGTAGGTGGATGGGTATCCCAGCCGGAGCAGGGAGAGGATTGTGGGCAGGGGTGTCCCACAGTGGGGTTAAAAGCAACCTGAGGGTAAAGGTGTGGTGTGGGTTTGGAAAGCTGCTTCGGTGACAAAGGTTTGCATGTGCACAGGGAAGGGAATAGCAAAGAGAAGGGAGGCAGGAGGTAGGTGTCTGGGCTGTGTGATGGTGGATCGGCCCATGGTGAGCATGGGGATGGAGGAGGAAGCATAAGGGGAAGAAAAGGGGTTGGAAATAAGTGCATGGACCCTCAGTGGGCAATGGCTGAGGATAGAGGGGGAAGTGTGAAACGCAGTGAGATGCTGGTGCACTTGGTAGACATGGAAGTGCTCGAGTCCTCCACCAGCTTGGCTGCTTGATCTCCATCCTGTGCTCTGCTCACAGTGTGCACGTCACTGGGGTGGTGAGGAGGAGTCCTCAACCCTGGAGACTGTTTGGTAGGGCTTGTTATCTGCAAGCCACAGTGACTGTGTCCTGAGCCTGTGGAAGAGATCCCATTAAACCTATCAGGCAGAGGCTTTCTGCCTCCCAGATAAGGCACACAAGGGTTGATAAGCAAACGCTGACTGTCTCCTAAAGCAACCCTTTTCCTATCTGCTTCCTGACATGAGCCCTGCTTCCCTTGGGGCCCACCTCCTACCCTTTGCTTTGATGGCTTTCAACTCGTCTACCTTGGCCCCAAATCAAGATTCACCTCTGCTCCTCACCCCTCTTTGCCAATGGCTCTCCCCCACAGGAGTGCTACGGAACCACAGGGATAATGCAGATGTTTGGCCTATGGTGAAATTGCAGCCCTAGGGGGGCAATTCCTTCCTCCCAGGGACCAAGCTGTGCCCTGAGGCAAGAGAATGGAGCCCCTGTAGAGAAACCGATGCAGCCAAATGTTCTCATTGTCCTCAAATATGTGGGCATGCTGCTGGTGATGAGGCTGGTGAGGAGCATGGAGGACCAGTTACACCGGTTTCCTCCTTTATCCCTACTTATTCCCTTCCCTTCCTCTGTTTGTGTCATAAACTCGGTTGGGAAGAGCCCTGGCTCCCTGCGTGGGGGATGCAGCCGCCCCGCAGTGCTCATTGAATGATCAGCACCAAGCTGAATTCGACCTTGGCTGGGATGAGCGGTTGCCTCTCTTCGTGTAACCCATGGCACCCCGCAGCCTCGGCGTGAAGCTCGGTGCAAGCACATTATAACCGCTTGCCTTTGGGCACTTGTTGCTGATCCTGTTGTGCATGCAAGAACTGCAACGACCACAAGAAGAAGAAGAAGAAAAGAGACTTTTCCTATTGAGCCAAAGGTTCTTGGCCGGGCTTTCCATTCGTCAGCAAAAGCTCTTGCACTTTGTGATGCCTTCCAGTGAAACGCAGACCTTGTCCCTTCTGCAGGCTCCTCTGTGAAGGTAGCAGAAAGCGACTGCCATCCATGAAGGGCTCCTTGTCTTCCTCTTGAATCTCCCCTTTCCCCTGCCTGCCCTTGGCTCCTGTTGGGCTTCGCTCGGCCAATGTGCAAACACGCGGGCTCTGCCAAGCCCTTAACGCTGCCGTGAGATGGAAATGCACATCCAGACACCACGTCCCCTTAAAGCAGTTGTGCTTGGGAGGGGTTGTCCCGGCTCCGGTGGCAGGTTTGACCACATCCCATCCCAAGAGGTATGCTTGAAATCTGCTGACAAAGAGGCTGTCCGTGGCACTTTGTTCGCCTTTTAACTTTACTACGCTACGGCTTGGCCTTTAACCGCCTGAAGCAGCATCTTTTCCTTGGTGGAAGCGCTGATTCCGCAGTCTTTATCGGGATTTGGGCCTTATCGGCTGCTGGGGAGCTTGATCTGGTCGTGGCTTTGTGCTGTGCTTGGGATTAAGGGGCTGGAGGCTTGGCTTTGAGATGTTTAAAAAAGCAATCTTGAACCTGCTCACACAGAGCAGAGATAAGGAGCTGCTTGAACAGAGGACCTTCCTCTGAGCCAGGGCTGCAGCAAACCCAAGGGATGATAAGCTAATTCACTTACAGCAGGGCAGTGTGCCTGACCGTGGGCATAGGTGCTGCCTTACGGCTCTTCGCTGTTATGTATGTGCTCTGTGGCGGAGAGCTCGAGGTTTGAAGGTCCCTTCCAAGCTGTCAAGATGCAGGGGCAGGCTGTGCCTGTGGCCCTGTCAACAGGAAGAGAGCGAAGGCGGTAGATGCTCCTTGTGCAGGAAACACGCTGCGTTGAGCAGCAGCTTTCGGTGCTCTTGAAGCTGCAAAATGAAACCACAGCTGGGGAGAGAAGGGGAGTTTAACCGAGTTCAGCTCTGTTATAGAGGCTTTCATCTGAGTGCAAAGAGAGGGGCATTGTGGAGGTGCCGGGCAGGGAAGGACACCCCAACGCATCGCGTATAAAGCAAGAACATCTCCTCCCAGTTCCCAGAAGTATGACACCATCCTGAGAGGGGAAAACATGTTCCTATGTGGGCAGGCTGCTGAGCAGTCGTCTGTACACATCCTTCCCTGGGACTTCATTTCAACCAATGCTCCCAGTCTGTTTGGCCCCGATTTATTTCTCTGCCCCCTTTAACAGTCAAAGGGGAGGGTTGTGGCTGTGCCCCACAGGGCCGTTGGGTGGCTGGGGGGGTCCTCCTGTTTCAGTGTGATCCATGAGACAAGGAGGCAGTGCTGGAAAGAGCCGGGCGCATTCCTCTGCTGTGCGCTTGGGATTGGAAGAGGTCGGTAAAGAGCAGTTAATGATTGACCCTCTTGTGGAACCTACAGCACTTAATTTGGGGAGAAAGGGTGACTTTAAATGTTCCAGTAAGAGGCTGAACAAATCCCAGCGCCGAGCTTGACATAAAAGATTACCAAGGCAGCCGGAGCTGTCATTCTTTAAATAGTAACTTGAACTACTAATTGGGCAGTAGAAATCCTGCTGCTTGGTGGAGGGGGGGGGGGGGGAAGCGGTGTAAAACCAGCCAGGATGTTCTTGTAATTGCCAATAAAGACTTGGAGCTGCTTCCAGCTTCGGGCAGCCAGCAGTGAGCACGCATGGGTGGCTCTGCTGCGTGGCGGCCCCGGCGCCCGTGCACGCAGGTGGACTTGGCTTTGGGGGTGGCATCGCTGTCAGTGCGTGGAGTGCACTGATCCGGAGCAGTGATTGCGGGGAAGTGCTGTTTGCTGTGCCCGGGTGCGTTAGGGAGGTGAGCAGTTAGGCAGGTTCTCTGCCCATTAATCTCCTCCTAGGTGCATGCCGTGTGCCGCTGAGCCGCCGGCGCGTGAAGCCTGCGCTCCGCAGTGAGGTGGCTCTTGGCTGGACCCGGTGCGTGCTCCCGCAGCCCCTCCAATGTGTTTCTATTTGTGGCGATGGATCAAGGGGTGTCAGGGTGCCAAGGGCTGCTTGAATCGGTTCCATTGCCTCTCGCTGGATCTTCCCTTGTTGCTCAGGGGCTGCTTCTATTTTCACAAGCCGTTTGTACTTCCACACAGCGCAGTGGCCTGGCCCCTCCTCGGAGCTGGCTGTGAACAAGGTGCTTGGTACAAGCAGGGGCTGCGGTCCGGGGGCCCTGTTCCCAGTTTTCCTGGCTGCAGGAAGCCTTTAGGAAGGTCTGAGTCCCCCTCAGTGTGTCCTCTTTGCCTCCTGGTACTGCTGCTCATCGTGCATGCCACGGGAGGGTCTGCAGCAGGAGGATGCTATGGGAGCTCCTTGGGGTCATGTTGTAACTGTAGACATCAGTGCATGAACAGGAATTCATCTGTCCAGGCTTTAAATGCTGACTGCTTCTGCTCTGAGGTCTCTATGGGGAGGGCTGACGGGCTCCTTAACACACGCAGCCAGAAGCTAAAGGTCATTGCACTGTCCCCATCCCTCCATCCTCCTTCCACTCCGCAGCTGAGCTGAGTGCTGACACAGGGAAACCACAACTCCTTTGTCACTGTTTCACCCCAACTCCTTGTTTTCCCAAGTTTAACCTCTCTCCCACATCTGTTCCCTATGGGTTTTACCTTCGTGGGGAGCCCCAGCAGCCTGGATGCTGTGGGCGAAGCTGTGTGCCTGTGCTTGCCTCGTGGAGACGGGTGTTTAATCACGAGTTGGTGTTTAAGATCCTGAGCAGCACCAAGAGGAGATTGTGAGGGAAAGCTGGATGAAACGGATGGAGACGTAGTGGGAAAGCTGCAGAGAGCCTCCCATGTCTGCCCAGGGCTGATCGGTGAGGATGTGAGGTGGGAACCTCAGGCTGGAGCTCTGGGATGCTGAGGGAACACGTGGGATATCTGTTGCTTACTCTGGACAGGGCAAGGGAATCATGGAATGGTTTGGGCTGGATAGGACCTGAAAGCTCATCCTGTTCCAAGCCCTTGCAGAGGCAGGGACACCTTCCACTAGAGCAGCTTGCTCCAAGCCATGTCAATGGAGAGAAGTGCCACGTGCCTTCCCTGCAGCGCTGGGAGGGGACAGAGGGAGGTTTGCAGGACAGCCTCCAATTCCTGCTAATCCCTGATGAAGGAAGGTGGAGCGGGGATTGTTTGCAATGGACACAAAGCTGGGAGGGTTCTTTGGAGCAGCTGGGAGAGCCAAGGTGGAACCAGTGACGTGTGATGCCAAGGATGGGGTAGAAGGGAAGGAGGAGCGGATGGGGCTGTGTGATCTCAATGGGGGGGCATGAGCAGCCAAGGGGATCTCCTCCACAGATGCTCCAAGCAGTGAACATGAAGCCACTTGTACGTGGGGGATTCCTACTTAGTTAACGCTAACCAGGGCTCACTGGGATTCTCTGGTGCTGCTCCGTGTGGATGTAAGCCACTTCTCTCTGTTCCTCCTTTAATATTGAACTCCATCCGATCCATTATTAAATAGGGAGCAGTTTTACGTTGCTGGCTTGTGGCAGCGGTAGGAAAGCAAGTGCTTTGTCATAGCAGCCCAGGCTCCAAAGGCAGATAAGCACTGGGAGGAGGAGAGGTGGAGTGCAATGGGCTTAATGAAAGCCTAAAGGCGCCTGTGCCGGCGTGGGGTTGTAAAGCACCTCGGGACAGGCTTGTAACAGGAGCGGAGCTAACAGGAGGCATTAAAAGTGCTGCTGCAGAGAAAAGGGAACTTGTGCTTTCTTCCTCTGTTTTTCAACTGTCCCGTTCCTGCCTCTGTTACACAACGTGGCTCTGTTCAGCGTGGGAGCTTGCGGAGTTCCTCATGGGAGGGCGAGAGCTGAAAGCTGGAGATGGAGTTGATCCGTATGGCCCAAACCCACTGGGAAAGGATGGGAAATGGGGCAGAAGTTAAAGATGCCTCAGTCGTGTGGCGAACAGAAGGCAGGTGAGCTGCCAGCCCTCCTGGGAGCAGGGTATGAAAGCCAGGAAGGAGGTTTCGGAGCCAGAGCAGTCGGGAAGCGGGGTGGCTGCTGCAAAGCCATCCCTCATCCCCGTGCCTGCAGTGAGGGTAGGAAGCTTTTCATTTGAGCAGGCTGCTGCTCTGTGCCAGGCCTTGTCAACTCCGTGTCTGGCTATATATAACTGCCTTAGCTGTGGGTATTGTGCCTGGTTTGGTTAGGGGAAGGAGCTCTGAGAACATGCTGGGTGTAGAACAGGAGGTCCTTATTTCTGTATTAGTCCCTTTGGGTTCTGGGTTTAGTCCCTGTAATTCCCAGGGCCTTGCCCTATAGCTGTTCTCATAGTGAATCTCTGTCCTTAGGTTGTCACCCTGTTGTTGCTTGGGATACGTGTGCCCTGGGTACCCGTGTGTGCTTTTCCTGCTCCCAACTGGTTTCCCCTTCCCTGCTGTTCTTTCCCTTCTCCATTTCTCACTAGTTATAATGAATACAGAGTGCAAAGGGAGTATTCCCAGGGTGTTGGGGCACCTGAATACGGGGCTTTTCTTTTCCTTCCTGCATCACTGCAAGCCTCACCCTAACCCTGTAATAAGGATCCTCTGCTATCCCATGCAGCAAACACCACCAGCAGCCCTGCCCAGGAGAACAGCACGGATTCCGAGCACAAATGGCCCTCCTGCAATGCCCAGGATGAGATGCTCAACTTGGCCTTCACCATTGGGTCCTTCCTGCTCAGTGCCATCACGCTCCCGCTGGGAATTGTCATGGATAAGTATGGACCTCGCAAGCTCCGGCTGCTCGGCAGGTCGGTGTCCTGGGCTCCCCAGTGGGCTGAGGGGTGAATGCGTGCGTTGTGTGGGGTGGGTGGGTGCTGTGCCTGTTGTGGGTCCCTGCATCCCGAGGGATGGGGCTGGGAGCTGCTGGCCGTGCACAGGACGCTGGATTTTGGCCGGTGCAGTGAGTTGCTCCATCAGGGAAGGGCTCAGGACTGTGTGTCCCCACTTCAGCTCTGCAGTGTTGCTCTGTGTTCCCCGGCCATATGGAGCCTGGAGGAAGAGCGGAGTCATTTGTGACTCACGGAGGGTGGCTTTTTTCCTTGAGCTGGGAGCTATGTCCTGGGAGGCACCAAACCAAGATGTTACATCACTGCTTGCAAGCCGGGGAGTTAACTTGGGGATAAACATGTCCTGCCTGTCTGCTCAAGGCCCTCTCTGCCTTGTTTTCTGCCTCGAATAGCAGAGCTGCTGGCTGTTTCCACGGTGGGGAGGGATGAGGGACTTGTTGGGCACAGTGGACCCCAGCGCTGCTGAGTCTGAGTGCACTAAAACGCTACCAGAAGCTGAGCTGGTCTGGAGGCAGAGGGGGGAGAACAGGGCAAGTCTCTGATTCACACCTTAGAATCATAGGACCAGACTGGTTTGGGTTGGAAAGGACCTTAAGATCATCCAGTTCCAACCCCCTGCCATGGGCAGGGACACCTCACACTAAACCATCTCACCCAAGGCTTTGTCCAACCTGGCCTTGAACACTGCCAGGGATGGAGCATTCACAACCTCCCTGGGCAACCCATTCCAGTGCCTCAGCACCCTCACAGGAAAGAATTTCCTCCTTAGATCCAATCTAAACTTCCCCTGTTTCAGTTTGAACCCTTACCCAAGAGAGCTAGTGAATAGGCTCTGAGTGCTGTGACCGCAGCTGGGTCTCAGGACCAAGGTCTTTGGTCACCTCTTTATGAGGATTGGCAAAGCTGTGTGCTGGAAAACCAGTGGGGAATTTGGGTCCAGCAAGAGCTGCCTCAGTACTGGGAGGAGAGGCTGTTTCCTCAGTCCTTGTGCAAGGTTTGCTTGTGATATCTGGGTATTCCCTTGGGGTTTTCTTCCCTTCCTCTTACAGGACTGACTCTGTGCTTGCTTAAGGGGCTCAGGAGGTAGAAGCCTATGTGATTTACTGTGTAGAAGGCTGGCTATAAGAAACTCATGGGTTTGGTTCCCTTTCAGTGCCTGCTTTGCCGTGTCCTGTGTGCTGATCGCCTATGGAGCCAGTAACCCGGACTGTAAGTAGGAATTCCCCCTCTGAGCTGGGGGGCAATGTGGGGCTGCGGCTTTGGGGCTGTCTAGGGGGTGGAAGCAGAGGGCACACATGGCACTGCGTGCTCCCGCTGGCACATCCCCGGTGCTGCACCGGGGTCCTGCTGAGGACGCGGCGAAGCATCTGCTGCCCCACGGGAGCTGAGTGGCTCTGGTGTTTCACAATGCTAAACAGAGAGTGTAGCAAGGGCCAAGTGTCTGCGATAGCCAGGCCCCTCAGCTCTGCATCTGGGCAGGGCTGGGTCCTGTGAAAAGAGCAATTCCAAACGAGTTCATGGCTTTCTCAGGGTTGGGAAATGAGTGATAGCAATGGGTAATGGGTAATAGCGCTGTGTGATCGGGTTTCTGGCCAGGGATGCAGGGAGCCTTGGCTCCCCAGGACCAGATAGCGAGATGGCTGTTTGAATGACACTTCTTTCAAGTAAATCTTCCTTTTAAGACCCATTAAGACAAGCTGCCTCAGCAAGTGTGTTCATTAGAGAAACCAAACCCTTCCATCCTGGAGGGATGAGCCCAGCCTGAGCTCTCTCTTGGAGGAGAGCCCTGGCCCTCCTTTGCGTGCCTGGGGAGATGGTGCTGGGTCAGGGACAGTGTGGCACATCCTGAGGGCCCACTGAGGTGTTCAGGTGTCAGGACCAAAGCCCTCAGGGCCCTCCTCTTCGCCCCAGTGAAAGCTAAAGGTGGCTTTTTATTGTTGCAGCTCTGTCTGTGCTGATATTCATTGCGCTGGCTCTGAATGGCTTTGGGGGGATGTGTATGACCTTCACATCGCTTACGGTAAGTGAAGAGCTATTACCTGACTCCATTCTGTTCCTTGCTATGGCTGTGAGCTGGGCTAGCAGGAAAGAACAAAGTGGATTGCTTGCCTGTGGCTTGAATAGCATGTAATTTTGTCTGGTACAAAGGGTCAGTCCCTCCTATCTGTGAGGCCGAGTGGTTATTCCGAGGCTTCTTTTCCACCCAGTCCTCCTCTTTTACCTTGCATCTCAGGTGAAGGCATGGGGAAAGAAAAGGAAGTGGTGTTATCCATTGTCACGTACCTCTACATGCAGTGCTCAGCTACCTGGCACAGCCTGGACATGTGTTTGCACTGGATTTGGCATTGACACGCTGCAGGAAGGCTCAGCAGGGCACAACCCCTTGCAGCTGGGTGCAGGCAGCTTTCTGCAAGCACAGTTTGCATCTCAGCCCAGGGAAATGGTTGTTCTTGAGCACAAAAGCTTTTGCTCCCAAGCAGGGCAGGATTCCCTTCCAGGTTTCCTTAGAAATGCTGCCTTGTTGAACGCACCCAGCTCCACTTGGATCCGTTTAGTCCATAGCTTGCATTGCAAACATTGGTCAACCCCTGTCAGCTGGATCTCTGTTTTGGAGCTCTTTCTGCTCAGAGACAGAGGCTTTATTGTCCTTCAAGCAGCTGCTTCATTTTCTACCTCATTACCCTGATCCTTGTCAGTGTGGATGAAACGGGGCTGGGTGGGAAGCCTCCCAAAGCACTGATGCTTCTTGAGCTGCGACTGAAACCGTTCAGATTTGGATTGCATTACCTTGAACTTGCTATGGAAGGGAAACCTTCTGTTAAGGTTACCTTGAATTCAACAGGGCTCCCACACTGCCTGAGACCTGGGTTTGGCAGAGGCTGGGTTTACAGATCACTGTGTACTGGGGCTGCTGTTGCCTTCATAGGCTCCAAGCTTCCGAAGCTCCGTGCAGAGGTCAGGCTTTGCTCTGTATGGGTGTTCTTCACTGGAAGCCTTGGCCGTGCTCCCAAGAACTATGGGGCAAACGTCATCCTGCCACGCTTCCAATGGGAGCAAGGAGAGGAGCACATCAGTGCTGCTGCAGGAGAGGAGAGGATTCCCCACCCTGCTGCTGTTGTCTCTCCGAGTGGTTATTAAAGGGTCGTGGGTTGTTTTAGAGCCACTGGTGATGAGAGGAGGAAGGGCAAGGGCTGAGATGTATTGGATGTGCTGTACTGTGGCTTTTAGCACCGGGAAAAGTAAGCAAAGCCACTCACTTATTAGCTCTGTCATTAGTGAGCCTGTTCCACAGCACTAAGGAAGTACAGCAGCAGGAGAAAGGTCACATCTTCCAAGAAGAGATGCAAGCCTTGAGGAGGTCTGGGGTAAGCAGTGATGCTCTGAGTGCCTGCAGGGAGACCTCAGGTGGAGCCCGTGCCCTCTGGACAACAGCAGTGTGTTTTGTAAAGAGCTGAGGTGGCTTCAGGCCTGGCTCCTCACATCCAGATGTAGCTGCTTTTTGGTACCTGAGGCATGTGAATGTGATTATAAATAGCTTATAGTGGGAGGGGAGCACTTCTTCCCCCACATCATAACGGAGCTGTGGTGGTGGCTGTTAAATGCAGGTGTATTTTGCTCACTGTCAGCTTCCTGTTTTGTCCCTGCGTGGTTCTACCTGCGAGCTGGGATGCTCGTGGTGCCTGCAGTGATGTGGGGATCTCTTGTGGGTCCATTCCACACGCGGACATGGGGATGATCCTGTACCAAGGGAAGGCTGAAGCCAACACTGAAAGAGCAGCCTCAAAGACCTTTGTAAGGTCACCTGGAGCATTGTGTGCAGTTCTGGTGTCCTCAACATAAAAAAGACATGGAACTGTTGGAACAAGCCCAGAGGAGGCCACGAGGATGATCAGGGACTGGAGCACCTCCCGTATGAAGACAGGCTGAGAAAGTTGGGGCTGTTCAGTCTGGAGAAGAGAAGGCTGCGTGGAGACCTCATAGCAGCCTTCCAGTATCTGAAGGGGGCCTATAGGGATGCTGGGGAGGGACTCTTCATTAGGGACTGCAGTGACAGGACAAGGGGTAACGGGTTAAAACTTAAACAGGGGAAGTTTAGATTGGATCTAAGGAGGAAATTCTTTCCTGTGAGGGTGGTGAGGCACTGGAATGGGTTGCCCAGGGAGGTTGTGAATGCTCCATCCCAAGGCCAGGTTGGACGAAGCCTTGGGTGAGATGGTTTAGTGTGAGGTGTCCCTGCCCATGGCAGGGGGGCTGGAACTGGATGATCTTAAGGTCCTTTCCAACCCTAACTGTTCTATGATTCTATGACCTTCATTCTATGGAGGCAGCGAGCACTGAGCAGCTCGTGGTGCCAAGTGAGCTCGTTCTGGCTGCCGCAGGCACTGGCTGCCGAGCACCCACGTGCACACGGGAGTCAAAGCAAGGTGACTTCCTTCTCCTGCCTGCCACGAGTGTCCTGACGTGCTCCAGGAAACGGGACAATCCCACTGCTGAGTGAGCTGCTGCTCTGCCCCCCCAGGCAGGAGTTGGGGTGCTCCCCAGGATACCGCTGTGCATGGGCATGGTGCGATCTGATGGCAGGGCAGGAGATCCCCAATGCCTGTAAAAGGATAAACGGGATCTTTAAGGGATGCTGGGACAGTATTCCACTCTGTCTTTTGGGTTCAAAGCCTTCCTCACTAACAGGTCCCCTGGCTATCATGTAAGCACACGCAGAGCCAAAGCAAGCTGCTGTTTCTGGGTACCCTGCGCTGTGTGCCGTGGGGAGGAGGGAGAGCCAGGGAGCGGCGATGTTCCTGCTTCTGGGAACAAGGTCAGGCTGTGCCTGCTGTTCAAATGCAGAGGGGAGATTTCTGCTTCGTGACTCGGTCTGAACCAATGTGAGCGAGGGTGGGAAATGGAAACGGCTCCGTGTTGGTGGCTCGGACAAGGCAGGAATCTGGTGCTGGTTCTGCTCAGAAGCTATTTCATGCAGAGAAACAAACATGTGTGATAAATTACCACAAAGAGCCTTTGGTAGATTGTTCCCTGCCCTGTTTTCCTCTCAGAGAATCACAGCTGCTTTGCTCTTCACCCTTGAGTCGGAGCAGGGGAGCATCTCTGTGTAGGGAGTGTTTTCTGCTTGGAGATAGTAGGAAAACTTAGGGCTTTGTGTTCTTTTCCGTTGGAGAACGGGAACAGGAATTCCCATCTGCTTTGGACAAAGAGGGCAGCTTGAGGCTTTCCTGGAGGACATTTTAGTGTCCAAATGTACCCCTGATAAGGAAAACAAAGCTTAGCTTGGACAAAAACACCGTTCCCCTATAGTCTAGTTCTCAATCCCTCGACTCCTTCCACTGTTCTCCCAAACAGTCCTTGCAAGAAGAGGGGAACTGGGTTTGGTAATACTGCTGTGGTATCTTGTAGAGGGGTTGTCCTCAGGCAAAAGTGGATAAAATTGCTTAAAAAAAGAAGATTTAAGGTCTTCAACTCATTATAGGACAGATGAGAAAATAATCCACAAGAAGGAAGTGTTTTATCAGTTTAGGATTGCGTGCCTGTAATAAGGGCATGACAAAATGAAGTCCCTGTCTTTCGGACAGGGCATGAAGTTAATAATACATTGAGTATCATTGACCTTTAAACAGGAGGAGTTTGTGTTTCTGTCATCGTGGGGTTGGGGCGGTTGTACCAGAATGGGCAGAAGGTGGAGGAGGAGGAGGAATCCCTTCTGGCTGTGGGATAGGATCAGAATGAGGGGCAGATCCTCTTGGAGGCAGGAAGACAAAGAGGCCCCTTGCTCTGGGGCTTGGTTTGCCCCATGCTTGCTGCTGTGAAGACAGCATGAGAACATGGCTTAGCAGATACTGTGTGTTATTTTACTAGCTGGTTTACTAGTTGTTTTTCTGCCTAGGGATGGATGACTTGTTCCTTTTGCTTCCCCTCTCCTCCTCCAGATAGGCTCAGGTTTCTTTTCCTCCCAAGTGCTCGGTGTTGGCAGTTTCCCCTTAGATTGAGTTGGATAAGACCTTAAATCTCCAATGTCCTTTTTTTTTTGTCATCTGGCTGCTTGCTTGGTGCCAAAATAGCATTTTGGGCATCTTTAGCGTTTCTAGGACTCCTGTTCTAGCACACTTGGGATTTGCTGGGTAACACTGCTTGCTTTAATACCCATCTATGTCTGCAGTGACCCTCGGAGCAGGAGGATCCACCTGGGAGCTGTGTGTTAGGAAAAAGGCTTTCTGTGATCTCGGGGCGGGGGGAAACCAGCCCGAGCCAAGCAGCAGCTGTGTTTGTGGAGCTCCTGCTCCCAGCTCCCTGCTGTTTACTGTCATTGCTGGAGACTGCTTTAGGTTGGGGATGTTTGGCGTTAAATCAGTGCCCTGCCCTGGCGACAGCCACCGGCTCTTCTGTAACCTGCAGCTCTTGTGCTCTGCAGATGCTGTTTGCTGGGCTGTGTATTTAGGCCACTGCTTCCAAGAAGAGACTTTTTTTTTGGTGCCTGGTAACAGACCTTTGGATCCTTCGCCGTTTCCTGCCTGCAGCTCCTGAAAGCAGCCTGTTGGCAGCCATCCCGCATGCAGGGAGCCGGGGCTGGGTGTGGGGATGGATGCTCTCTGCAGAGCAGTGCAGTGCTTTCTGCCTCTGCTCAGGGCTCACCACCAGCATCATTGGTGCCGCTCCCTTGGCCGGGGGTTATGTGAGGACCTGGAGACTGCACTGCATAGGAAGCTCTGCAGTGAGACAGAGGGATGATAAACAGGCAGATGGATCCTCCAGTGCTCCCGCACAGGCATACTTGCGTTGTAAACACGCCGGCCCTGCCGTGACACAAGCCAGATTTGCTTGCCTTATATGCTGCTCCTGGGAAAGATGGATTTGTTTTCCAGGCGGGGAAGGGGAATGCGATGACAGCGTTTGCTTGCTCAGGCTCCATCTAATATTCTCTGGATGATTTTTGCTCAGCAGCATCTCTAAGCAGATAAAATGCTGGTTATGCCTTTAGTCCTAGAAGGCTCCCGCAGTGTCCTGCTTTGAAGGCCCTCTGAGGCTGACGTGGTAGCGATGCCCATGTGAATTTGGGGATGGAGTGACCCAAAAAAGGAGGTGGGAGGGGATTCTGCTGTCATCCTGCAGCAGAATCTCTGTGTGTTGACCAGCTTCGGGAGGTAGCAGCCAAGCTCTGAGCCTGCCACTTCAGAGCTTCTCCCTGGAATCTCCAGCTTGCAGGCTAGCATTAGTGATGGAAGCTGGTTAAATTACGGTGCTTTGGGAAAATGGGGAGGTCATCCTTTCCCAAGAGGGTGGGAAGGTCTTTGTGTCCTGTTCCACTCTGCTTTTGGGTCCTGAGTGGAAGCAGGAGCTGGAGAGCCAGCCTGGGAGTGCTTTTGGTGTTGAGGTGGCAGACTTGGATGCTGTGGGCTGCTTCTAGCCGTGCCTACAGAGAGCTTTGCTTTCCCAATAGATCCTTGCAGAACCAGCCTGGGCTGCTCTCAGCAATGCCATCATACCTGGTAGGAGCTCAGGCACTGAAGTGGGGAGGTGGCAGGAACATGAGGTGCTATTGCCTGCTGCTTGATGCAGAGTTCAGCAGCTTCCTACCTGCAGCAGGCAATAAAGCCGTGGGTATTGTGTTTGTGATGATTGCCTTCCTGCACCTCCCTGCTAGATAGTGTGCTTGGGCATGCAGCTGATGCAGAAATAACCAGCTTGAGCCCCTCTCTACAAGAGAGCCTCCTTTCATGGAAGGAGGCAGCAACCTACCTTGAGATGGAAACTCAAACAGCAACACAGTTCGTGTTTGTCTCTGCTCCTTCTTGTTGCAACAGGAACTTTCTGGTCTACTGCAAAGCTTTGGGTGCATAAACCAACCTGGCAGCTCAAGGAGTTGCAGGGTGTGTTGAAGGCTGTGCAGCGATCACAGCCCTGTGTCTAACAGCTCTTGGCCATAAAGAGGGGGATGTGTAAAAGAACCTGGCCAAGAAAGGTGGTGGTGGCTACGGGCTTGGGGTAAGGAGCTCTTAAAGCACAAGGGCAGGAGCAAACGCTCCTGTGCTAAAGGTAACTGATGCCAAGTTATGCTGCCAGTCTGGAAAGAAACAGTGCTGTTAAGCCCATAACTCTTGGACTGTCGATATTCCCTGATGCTGCAGGCATCAATGCAACCTGAGGAGCCAAGCCATTCTGGAGTAAAACCGGCTGCTTCAGACTGTGGTATCCGGGAGCCTTAATCCTAAATGCCAATATCTTCTCAAGAAAGCCTCCTTCCCTTCCCTGTTTCAGCCCATCTTTTCCTTCCCCAGCTGCCCAACATGTTTGGTGACCTCCGTTCCACGTTCATTGCCCTGATGATTGGCTCCTATGCTTCCTCTGCTGTGACTTTTCCAGGAATCAAGGTGAGGCTGTGGGATAATGACTCGCCACCGGTGCCGTTTGCTGGCATCCTGCACCATTTAGCAATGATACAGCAAGGAAAAAGGGGCTGTTTGTTAAACCACTTGGAGGTGTGCATTTGCAAGGTTCAGTTCCCTTCTGTGTTAGAAGGTGGCCTCAAGAATGCAACGACTACTGCAAAGAGAAGGGTCTGTTAATAATAGACACTATTACTACTATTACACTACTAATAGACAGTGTTTCAAAGTGGTAAATGAGTGGCAAACTGAAGATCTTTTTTTATGAAAGATTGGGTTTTTTATGCTCTAAGGAATGTATAGATGTATTTTTAATACCTGTGTGTATTTAATCTGTGTGATTGTTAATGGTGGTTGGCTTTGAACACAGAGTGAGCAAACCACACTGAAGGGACAGAGGAGATGGTCACTTGGGCTGCCTTGGTGGAGCAATAGTGGCTCTGAACCAAGGTGTTTCATTGCAGAGTTAGCATAAAAGGGGATATAGTACAGGTGAGCTGCAAGTGTGCAGAGAAGTTCCAAGGAGAAATGCATGTTATTCCAGCTATAGCTGCTGTTAAAGATGTGGATACACCTCTCTTCCTAAACCTGCATGTCACAAACCTGGCTTTTGTTACTACTTGAGTTAAACCCTTTTTAAATGTAGGATGTTCTTTCCCACTCAGTCCTCATTCAAAGACTATTGAAGTATCTTCCTGCTCTTATAGCCAAAACCATGTTCCCTTGTGATTTCCAGGTTATATACGACTTTGGGGTCTCCTTCATCCTCATTCTGCTGGTCTGGGCAAGCTGTGCAGGATTAGTTTTCCTCAACTGCTTCTTCAACTGGCCCCTGGAGCCTTTCCCAGGACCAGAAGACATGGACTATTCGTAAGTGTCCTCTAGACTGGCCTGGAGGGCTGATCCCATTTTTAATCCTCTAGGAAGTGCTCTCACACCTCATTTGGAGTGCTGGACAGGGAACTCCCTTGCATGTTGTTTATTGCTGCCGTTTCTTAGGCTGAGGATTTACGTCTGCCATTCGCATTATGTCTTGGCTGGTGGATGTCTGTGGGAAGGGGAGCTTCCCAAAGCATAGGAATTAAGAAGGAAAAATGATCTGTCAGTAGTCATAAGTATTTCTATATTGACCTATGCCAAACTGGCCCTGGGGAAGTAACTCTGTGCTCTGGATCCAGACCGTTTGTAGGCTTGTCGATGGAAACCAGCTCATTAAATCCACGTGTAGCCTTTCATCCTGCAGCTTTAACTGCCTCTGACTCCTTGCCCTGGGTTGCAGCTCTCATGCTCTTTGCTACCCGACAGGGTGAAAATCAAGTTCAGCTGGCTGGGATTTGACCACAAAATCACTGGGAAACAGTTCTACAAGCAAGTGACGACCGTGGGGCGCCGGCTCAGCGTGGGGAGCTCCATGAAGGGCCCCAAGGAGCCGACAGCCTTGCAGGAGAACAACAAGCTCTGCCTGTCCACAGTGGACCTGGAAGTGAAGTGCCAGCCTGACAATGCAGGTGTGGTTCTAGGAGTGGGATGCTTGTGTTGGCACAAGGCCTCTTGGCCTCTCTGTTGCCTCCAGACCTGTTTGTAAGAGATATAGGTGATGTGTGCGTTGCCAGGGCCATGTGCCAGCCACCAGTATTTAAACACAAGTTCAGCTATATAGGGAATCCTGGTCTTATATACTTGCCTAAATGTACCATATGGTGTTGCCAGTGGTGGGGACAACAGCGTGGGTGACTGGTGTGGCTGCAGGAGGACAGTGCATGGTCACTGCTGTCTCTTAGACTGTTGCCATCATGACCAAGCCCTTCCTTACGCGGTGGTATGGCAGAAGTGAATGGTTTGAAGCTTCCTTTTGCCTTCTTCAGAGACTCTGTTATTCCTTCTGCAGCTTCTCCCTCCTTCATGAAGAGTGTCTTCAGTCCTATCTTGTTGCTCAGCCTCATCACCATGTGTGTCACTCAGCTGCGGCTCATCTTCTACATGGGAGCCATGAACACCATCCTTGAGTTTCTGTCTGGAGATAAAGATCAAGGTAAGGTTAACCCGAAAACATCGATCTGCTTCCTTGGAAGTGGGACCTGACCTGGACTTGGTCCTTACAAGAGGCCAGCAAGCCTGATTACTCAGCAGATACACCGTGTGTAGCCATTAGTGGTGTCAGAGTGCGGCTGACAGCTGCTGGTAGGGTCTAGTGGAGGGCTGGAGCTAGCCCAGGACAGCGGGGCAGGGAGGTAGACACTTGAATGTCAAGCTAATTTTAGCCCTGTGCCTGTTAAAACACTATTCCATGTTATTTCCCCAGATGGGCTGTTGAAAGCAGCCTCTGGGGCTGCACTGTGATAATTGTTTTCATGGGAAAGCCTATTTCATCAGGTGTTTGCCTTGGTTATCCCAAGCAAGCACAAAGGACGGCGCAGCTGACTCCAGTGACTAATGGTTGGACTTAGAGGTGTCTCAACCAGCAGCTGCAGGGGGGAGAAGTGAAGTCAGGGCTGTTTTGTGCAGCTTGTTGTGTGCTGGGGAGGCTCAGGGGCACTCATTGCCCTGGCCTTGTATTTATAGCTCTGAGTACATGGAGCAAACGGGAAGGAATACATTAGCTTGCTGTTGTTGAAAATACCCAGGATTGCAAAACAGGACTTAGCCTTTCCCCCCCCCACCCCGTGTGTGTGTGTGTGTGTGTGTGTGTGTGTGTGTCCTTTGTAGTAAGATCCAGTTTGGACTTGTTAAATCTGGATTGCATGAAGCTGATAAATCAAGAGGCACGCCTCTGGAAAGAGGAGGGAGCTCTGGGGGAGGGATGGAAACTGGGAAACTCCAAGTGGCTTGGCATTCCCTGAATCGCTTTGGTTCTTGAGCCTTTGACAGCCTGCAGCATTCAGCTCTTTATCTCCTGGCTCAAGAGCTCACTGAGACATGAAACAGTAAACAGGACAAACTCCACGCTGCCTGCCTTGCCCAACACTGCTTCGGTTTCTGCTTACCTTGTAACTCTTCCACCCGGATTCTTTCCTTTTTCCCCTGGCTTGCTTTAGTTATTTCTCTTTCATTCCCCTCCTCTCCTTCCCTCCTTGGTATTTTCGACTTACATATGTGCTGCCAATTCTCTTTAGGTCAAGTTCCCATGTTAATAAAGGGATTGTCCCTTGGGTGTCTTGCATTTTCTCTGTGCCACCTTTAAGATTTCTTCCCGTTTTCCCCTCTCCTCCCCCTGCATTAGCCTGGGCTCACAGTGCACTCCAATGTCTTAGTGTTTCCATAGCATCAGCAAAACAGTGGTATTGTCCAGTCGCAGCAGTGTCAGGCTGTGAGAGCAGTTCCAAGGCATGTGGAGCTCTCTGGACTGTGATCTGTGCGGATCAGGAGAGGGTGGGATGCTGCTCCCTTAGCATTCCTTGTTCTTCTTGCAGTTGTTTACTTGAACATGGGTTTGTTTAAAGAGCTCCCTCCACCTGCATCTGCTCTTGGTTGCATTCAGCAAGGGAAGGGGAGAGTTGAGTCAATCCTGCAAGTGTGGTGGTCAAAGGAAACGTCAATATTCCTGAGCAGGAGAGAAGGATGTGGGGAAAATCACTCCGAAAGTGAAGTCTTTTAAGCTGCAGCAGGGCACCGTGCCCTTGAAGCAGTTATGGTGACTCAGACCATGTTGAAAACCTAGACATGGACAGAGCAGTCAGCCTGTAAAAACCCCTAAAAGATGGGGGAGAAGCAAAGAAGTTTGGTAGCTCTGCAAGTCATCCTGTAAAAGGCAGGCAGGAGAGGATAAACCTGATATCTAGAAGCTGAAATGTGGCTGCATCTTTACTGAAGTGTCACCTTGCTTCAAATCTGGTAATACTTGGAGACCTTGGGTTGTATGAGGTGCTTGCTTAGGAGAACTTTGAGGGAAAGACATGTAGAACAGTGGATGTAAGGGGCTGTCCCCACGTGTGCACCCTTTGTTTGCTCTAGTCAGGCTTCTACTTCTGGTGGTATCTGCTAGGTATTGTTTGCTTTATTTCTCCTTAGGAAAGGATGGTTTTTAAGATGATAAACAAATTGAGGCGGCCCAGTTTTATAGCAGCTGCTATCCTCCTTTTTTTTTTGCTGATCCCATAGATTCCATTCCCTGCTTCACATTGGCTTCTGCCCTTGCTGCGTAGAGCCCAAGATGAAGTGTTCAGAATGGCATGAAGAGGCAAAGCATGACAGCATGGCTTGCTTCTTACCCTCTATTAAAAAATAACCAGACAAGAGCAAACCAGCTCCATGAGTGCTTGTAGAGGGTGATGCCACCTGCCTCTCCTGGCTACAGCAGTTGCTATAATGAGATGGGGATGTGGGGCCACTTCAGGCCTTGCCTTTGAGGAGGTAATGGGGGCATGAATGTGAGGCTGGAGTTGGAAGTGCCTCTTGGTTCCTTTGCCAGCAACTGGAGCCAGGAAAGTATCATCAGGTGCCCTGCTGGGCTGTGCTGCAGCAGCTTAAGAGAAGGGCTTATTGGAAACTTCTCTCCATTACTGAGATAACTCTGGTATAAATCCTGGCTCCAGTTCTTTGGGTAGGTCTGGAAATGCACTGGGAGGGACACGCTGACATTCTTGGTTGTTTTTCCTCGGCGCTGTAAGCTGGTGAACGCTCTGTGCTGAGGTGGGCAGTTTCGGAGTCCTTCCTCCAGAGCTGTGGTACACCAGTGACTCACCACGCTGCTGTGTGATGCCCAAACCCATCACATGGGCTGCGGAGAGGAAGTGGAAACAGTGCTGCAGGGTGGGGGAACTGTTCAGTGACGGGAGGGGATGGTTTCTTCGAAGTCTGCTGGCATCAGCTTTCCCTTAGGAAGCTGTGTAGATGCTTCTCCCGTCTTTAACACAAGGGGAGTTATCATCGGTTTGAGTTCTTAATGGTGCTGTGGGGATTTTTGCTGCTAATCTCCCCTTCCTCTGCCTCCAAACTTGCCCATTCAGCACCAAATGGGTTAGTCCTCACCTCCATGGCCTGGCTGGTTCTTGCTGGAGCTTCCTGGCTGGAGAAGATGTAACTGCAGGTCCCAGTGAGGCGGGAGAGGGGATGACTAATGCAGGATGTGTTGCTTGTAAGAACTTTCCCTTTTGGTTTGAACCAGCATAAACCTCACTGGCATTAAGCAGTAGCTGCATCCTGTTTCTGGAGCCCTACCTGCTGTTGGGCTGATGCAGGATCACTAGAATGGTTGAAGCAAGTGTGCCTGGTATGTCCACTCTAATGTCATGCTTCTGGGAGCCTATATGATGGAATGGGGCTTTGGTACCTTGTCTCCTTAAGCCCTTGCCTGGTAGTTGGCGAGTAGATTGGGTCTGGGCTCTTAATGAGAGGCGATCTGTAGGGAGGAGCAGTTTCTTTTCTCTTGCTGCTATGGTATCACTTGGACTGACAGCTCCTTAAATCTCTCTTGTTTTCCCTGCAGTGGCTCTCTACACTTCCATCTTTGGGGTATTGCAACTGCTGTGCCTGCTGACAGCGCCTGTGATCGGGTACATCATGGACTGGAGGCTGAAAGAGTGCGATGATGGCTCAGAAGAGACCGAGGAGAGCAACGCTGAGCAGTGCGTAGTGTGCGGCACACGGGACACGCAGCCGCGTAGCAGGCCCCCCTCTGCTCTGCATGATGTGTGTGGTGATGAAGGACTGGAAAGGATGTTGGTTCTTCAGGATAGAAAGCGAGCCTGAAGGAAGACTTGATAATTGCAGAGGAAAGGACCAGACTGCCCTCCATGTCCACTGAGATCAGTCAAGAAGAGCAAACGTAACTCATAGCAAGGGGAGGTTCAGACTTCCCTTCTAGCCAAACAGTAAGACTAACAGCACTGAAATGATTGCCTAGATGTTCCTCAGCTTCCACTGGTGGAGACCCCACCACCTCCTTAGGCAGACCTGTAGCCAAACCCATTTAGATAGAGTTGATGGGATACGTGGAGAATGTTGCTGTGAGTTCCAGTAGCTGCTGAGCGTGCTTTGTGTAACACAGGCTTTGCTGTCCTTCCAGAAGTGACAAGAAAAAGAAGAAGCGTGACCGTCAGATCCAGAAAATCACCAATGCCACCAATGCCTTTGCATTCACAAACGTCCTCCTGGTTGGATTTGGAATCACCTGTCTTATTCCCAATCTACCCCTGCAGGTGAATAGGCCAAACGGATGGGGGTGATGGAGGGGCTGGGGTGTGTGTGTCCTGGCACAGTGACAGGCAGGACAGTGCCACGAGGTCCTGTGAGCCAGCAGACCCAGCTAGAGGCAGGAGGGCTGGGAGACTTCTATACTCCTTGGGGAACTCCAGTGTTAAGAGTTGAACCGTGCAGTTTACATCCCTTGAGGGAACCTAAAGAAGCAGCTGTAGTTAAAATGTCAGAGTTGGCGCTGCATTTATTCACACTCAAGCTGTGTCACCACAAATACTTCCCTACCAAGATCCTCCCAGCAGTGTGGGTGCATTTAACCAGGGCTCGATATAAGCTGCTCATGGTCAGATAGCTTGCAGAAGCATGACACTGATCTATACAGCAGGTTCTTCCTGCATCGGATGCTGTGCTCAATGGTACCCGTGGGGTCATAAACCTATTTACTTTGTGGCACCATCTGGTTTTGGTGGAGGAGTTCTAGGGATTTGATGTTATCCTTCAATGTGCCTTTATGATGCAGGCAAACAGCCAGTTTGCTCATACCTACGTGTTGTCTGCAATAACCTGTGGAAAATTAACTAAACCATCCCCGAGAGCAAGCAGGAGGGATTGTGACACCAGCCATGGGATGCTGGGACATTACAAGTGAGATGGGTCTTGTGTGTGCTTAGCCTCAGTGGGCACTGCACCTTGGCCTTTGTCAAGTATGGAAAAGCAGAGCTTTTAGAGAGGAATAGAAACTTCTTGTGCTGATCTTTGAGGTTCCTCGAGCCCACCTTTGTGCTACAAAGAAGAGCTTTTAGGAGTGTTACGCTGGGGTATGGTACAACCAGGTGGGATCTAGGATGTGACATCTTTCTGCTTCTCTTCCCAGATTCTTTCCTTCATTTTGCACACCATTGTGAGAGGATTCATCCACTCGGCTGTGGGAGGCCTCTACGCAGCTGTGTAAGTCTCTGCTTGCCTACAATACATGGCTGGCCAGGTAAACTGGTTTGGGATGATAAGCTGCTCACGTGAGAGGGGGATCAGGATGTGAAGTCTTTGTGGTCAGAGGGCAAAAATGATGCAACTTGTTTCCTCAGTCACCACTGGCTATGATAATAGTTGGACTGAAGTCCTAGCTGATGTTTTCCTTGTTCAGAAACAGCTAATCCCTTTGGCACAGCTACTGCAATGAGACAGGAACAGCTGTAAATGGGCCTTGGGTATGATACTAGGCTGTTGACACTAAGGTTATATAGTAAAAACTCCAAGGCTTTTTTTGTCTTATAATGAGTAGCTACGTGTCTGGGTAAAACATTAACATAATACATTGCTACTGGTCTGCTCTGAAGTAAAGCATTGCTCAAGATCCCATTAGTGATGCCTACTCCCTTTCCCAGGCCATCATCCATCCTGTTTCCAATGCACCAAACTATCAATAGCTGAATCTAAGTACTCTCTTCCTTATGAAGCAATGGTTTGGGGTTTGGGAATAGATCTGCCCCTCTGTCCTGAGGAACAGAAAGAAGCTGTTATCCTTCAGATATTGTTGAGGTGGGAAGGGACTTCTCGAGACCACTGACTCCAACCCTCATGTCCAAGCAGGGTCAGCTACAGCACATTGCCCAGGACTGTGTCAATTGGGTTTTGAATATCTCTGTGGATAGAGGCTCCACAGATCCCTTCTGTCAAGGGTTTTAGTCCCAATGTCCAAGGAATTCAGACTAGAAAACCAGCCTAAATTCTGCTTCAAAAATGCATATGATTTTGGTTCCCTGGCAGCTAGAAGTGTTTTTGTCTTGGGCAAGATAAATGCTTGTTGCTGTATGTATAATCTGGCAATAGTCAAACAGGATCAGTGTAGAAGCAACTCTGGAACTTCCTGGACTGAGGTGTTTTTGCTTTGAGAGTGACCTCTTTGAATATTTCAAGGTTTGGACCCACTTCTTTCTTTCCAAGCTTAGTTTAACCTGACCCTTTTTAAACGCTGCTCAGTCACGGATAGAGAAGGATGTTAGGCTGTCCCTGAAATCTGTTTTTCCATGAGCAGTGTCTGATACTCAGCACTTCCTAATCAACAGTGTTGTTTAGTTTGACTTAGGACCAGACTTGTCCTCTAAAAAGGAAAACACCCACCAACCTGTTGTTCAGGTTTCACTCACTTCTACAGGGAGCAAATTGTTATGACCAGATGACAGTGATTGCTCAGCCACAAATGCAATCATCTGGATAAAGAGGCCCTGCTTTTAGCTTGTAAATGTCAACACTCTCGTCCCTTTGCAATAGCAACAGTAGTTGTATAAGCACTTCCACCTGCCTGCAGTACAGCTGGGAAACAAAACAAGTGCTAGATCTGATGCTGCTTGAGCATCGAGTTTGAGAGCTCAGGATCAGAATAGTCTGGAGAGAAAGGCACTGTGCACACCATGGGGTACAGCTACACGCTCCACACAAAGAGGTAGTTATACATAAGTCCAGGGGAGAGAAGTTCTTCATATTATGCATGTCTGGGGTCTGTGTTGTGTTGTGGAGTTGACTGGGAATGTAATCTGACCGGGGTGATGTGAACAGTCAAGGTGACATATAATAATGCTGCTTTCTCTGTTGACAGATACCCCTCTACCCAGTTTGGCAGCTTGACAGGGTTGCAGTCGTTGATCAGTGCCCTCTTCGCCCTTCTGCAGCAGCCTCTTTTCATGGCATTGACGGGACCTTTGGAAGGAGACCCCCTCTGGGCAAGTTCTTCCCAAACTTAACGTCAAAGCTTAGTGTTTAAGATGATTTGGGCTCATTCCGTTGGAAACAAAAGGACTCCTGTGTATGGACCAAGGTTAAAACCAGCTGGAATTTTAGTCTGCTGTTACCTTGGTGCTGTCCAAGAGACTTCCCTGTGTGTGGGTAATGACTCCCTGGGAGGGAAAGCCACTAACCCTTATGCTGGTGGTATAGAAAGGGAGTGAAAAGGCTGCAGGTGTGCTTTGTGCTAACAGTTTGTGTGGCAAGTCAAAACCTGTCAAGTAAAAGCGGGTGAAGCTGTGTGGACCTTAGTGCCATAGAAATACCCTTTCCCTTGTGAGCTATTACCTCTGATTACCAGGAAATTTGGGGTTGCTGATGCTAATGCCTAAAAAGCCAAGGGCTAATGTCTGAAAAGCCAAGGGTAGGGCTAATATTCTTTCTTGATGAGATCCTGTCTGGGCAGCTCAGTAAAATCATGACATGAGGAGGGTCTTGTAGCCTAGAAACCAGGACTCTCCCCCTGTGCCCACCCCAGTGGGCTGTTGAGGAGTCGACTGTTCTGTGGAGCAAAACCATTGCAGCCATGATCCAGAGCCTCCAACCCTTGCAGCATTTAACTCCTACCCGTGGTGCTCTGGCCACAGCAGTGCAAATGTGATCCTGTGGAGGTTGTTGTCAATACCCTGAGCAGGGCGGCTCCCAGTTTGCCTGCAGCTGAGTGATGTGGGCTGGGTTCTGACACGGTGGCACGCGTGACTGGGTTGTCTTCACAGCCTGCCTGAGTGTGTTTTGTCTTCCTTCCTTGCAGGTGAATGTCGGCTTGCTTGGTGTGAGCTTCTTGGGTTTCTGCCTTCCAATCTACCTGGTGTGCTACAGGCGCAGGCTAGAGAGGGAAAAAAAGCAGAAGATGGAGGATGCCAAACTCTTCTTCAAAATCAACGGCACTCCCAATGAGGAAGCCTTTGTTTAAACTCTTGCTTCAAATACAACCTCCCCTGTACAGGTTCCTACCACGTCCGTGGGTTCTACCTGTGGTGTAAGCCAGGTTGTTTCTCCCCTGGCTCTGCCAGTCTTTGCCCATCACTGGAGTGAGGGCCGGACCTCATGACTGTGCTTTCCTCAGACACGTGGCAGGAGGAGACTTCCCACTCCTTATTCCAGAACACGGGTCTCTTTCCCTTTTTATAAAGGCCACACAGATACTGTGTCTTAAACCATCCCCTGATCACACTCTCCAGTGGCAGAGCCTCTGCATAGGAAACTTGGGAGAGAAGGAACAGAGGGATGGGGGAAGAGGGAAGAAAGACCCTAACTTGAGTTTGCAAAGGTAACACACTGAAGTCTGTTTTCTCCTCCTCTTCCCCCAACCTTGGCTGTGACATTGTCTCGGATGCAAGCTGCACGTTCCTCCCTCCCTGAGGCTTCATAGTGGTCTCTCTGCTTGATATGTAGTTGGACCCAGTGGTTTTATTGCCTATCCAGACATACCCTGGACTGGTCCTGAGGCAGGGAAGGGGATTTTATTCCTACGTGTGTGAGCACAGCTTCAGTGTATTGCTAAATGTTGGCTGCTAGCACTGACAGCTCCCAAACCTTTTATTACTGCAAATGACACAGACTTGTGAGCAATGGATCTGCCTTCCACACTGAAGAGCCTAGCGTACTGCTTGGTCCTAGATCAAGCTTTCAAAGGCCTGGAACGACTCCTCTTCCTGGCCCATAAACCACCTGTACGTGTTTTAAACTGTCTGCAGTCCTGGAACCTTTGAGATAGGAATTGGGTCTCATTTACCGATGAAGTGCTTTGGGACTTGTTGCCTTTTGCCTCTTCTTCCTTCCACCGTGACCCTGGGAGGGGAGCAGCAGCATGTACTAAAGGTGGAAAAGGTTCTTGAAGCTGAGCTCTGGGGCTCCAAATACCTTGGTGTTCACATGTTGTGAGCTGACTTGCTGTTGAAAAGAACCAATGAGTGCAGAACACTCCTTTGTGTGTGGTAACTGGATCCTGTGGACATATGGGTGATGTGGCGAAGTAATTCTTCCTCCAGCCATAGCTTATTTACACCATTCTGGTAACAGCCCCCAAGCTGCTGAACACCAGGTTACTGCGACTGACCAAAAAGCTGCCGGTTTGGCTGTATTAAGAACCTTCTACAACGCTGATGCTCTGTCTGGACAGAGTACATGGTGATGGATTGTATGCTGAAGCTGACTTAGAGCAATACGTGTGGGTAAAGGTGCCCCCAGGTCTGTTCACCATGGAGGGAATATAAAGGGAATTTTTAACCTGCTTATTTTTATAGAGGTTTTCCTAAGTCTTGTCTAAATTTGATGTTTCTGCCCTTAACCTTTCTGTTGAGGTTGGTAGCTCAGCCTCTATGGCATTGTGACTAGCATTAACCAGTGCACCATTTGGACCTGCTCGGAGCAGAAAGGTGCAGTGTTGAGGGTGGCTATTGCCAGTGGACATGCAGCACCAAATGCAGTGGGCTGAGCTAATGGCTGTCGGGAGGGTTGGGAGCAGAAACCAAACAGTTCTGAAGATGCAGTGGTGGTGCTTTCTGAACTGCTGACCCCTGTGGTACTGCAAAGCCTGGCAGGGGGTAAATCATTCAACTGCTTTATGTCTGGTTGGGAAAGTCTGAGAGTCAATCGCTGCCCTGTTAGTGCTGGAGATTGGAAACAACAGCGCGCTCAGACCTTCCTTTGGGAAATGACCTGGAAACTGGGTGTTAACCCCGTTACAGAAGGCTTGGAGCATGCAGGTGCTCAGCCCAGCCAGGTCTTCACCCTTCCTACAGAAGGCTGGTGACCTCTTGGGCAGGACGGCTGGAAACCCTGCCAGCAGAGGAGGAGGAGGAGGAGGCAGCTTTTGTGGGGCAGCAGCGCCATCTCCAGCCAGGCTCCTGCGGGCAGCTCAGACGGTTCTCCACCCCGTGGTACCTCTTAGTCTGCAGTCACTCCTTTGGAAATAGCTCACTACTTGAGTATTTTACACGTTTGTGGGTTTGTTTTTTTAATGTGTTGCTTTTATTAAATGTGTTTGTTCCAAGACAGCCTTGCTGCCTGCTGTCAACACTTCACTCTTGTACAACTTCTTGTCTTTTGTTGACCTCTAGCTTTGGTATGAGTTAGCCACTGCCCCAGCTTTCCTATCTTCTGTGTCAAGCAATAATGAAGGAGGCAGAGTCTTGATTCATTTTCCTGTTCACCTGGCATCGTCTCAAGTACACGTTTGGAGACCACCAGCTTGCCTAGATTTCCAGAGGGCTTTCTATGGATTTCTGCATTTCATGTTATATACTCCTAAATATTGTGAAGATTCCAACTTGTGCTCTGATTGTGACATGACAATAATGGGTTAAATGTAACTTATTTATTTCTTTTATCAGTGAGAGCTCAGACAGGTGAGTGTCCTCAGACTGGCAGTGTCTTAAAACAGATGGCTGTTGGTGTGCTGACTCAGCATTACTTCCACCTCACATTCAGAACATCATACGTGGTAGCTTCCACTCTTTGGCCACTTGAATTCCCCATAGAAATATCTCTGCAAAATGGGGGAATAGTGGCATGTTTTCAGGAAGCCACAGGAGAGATGCAGCTAAATTAAACATCACCGTTTTACTTCTGCCATCTACCTCCCTACTGCAGTTCCCAGTTCCTGCCTTCTATGTGGAATAGCTTCTAAGCCAGTTTCATCTGATAAAATGGTGGATGTATGTGCTTAGCACCCCTGCTGATGGGCTGTGGTGTTTAGAAGCTGCTGGTCGGCTGTGAGGAATAGAACCTCACTCCTTTTTGAGCTGGAGTTTCAGGCTCTGTTTGCAGATGGTGAGTAAAGTGTGCCTTCAGCTGGCAGTCACCAGGAGCAGTGGGTACACAAGTGGGAAGTTGTGGGATGAGAAGTATTTAGATGAAATATTGGGAAAGAAGCTCTTCCCTGTGAGGGTGCTGAGGCGCTGGCACAGGGTGCCCAGAGAAGCTGTGGCTGCCCCATCCCTGGCAGTGTTCAAGGCCAGGTTGGACACAGGGGCTTGGAGCAAGCTGCTCTAGTGGAAGGTGTCCCTGCCCGTGGCAGGGGGTTTGGAACTGGATGAGCTTTAAGGTCCCTTCAACCCAAACTATTCTGTAAGCCTATTTTCCAACATGGGGCTGGTTAAAAGTGGTCTGATACATCTGTTAACTCAGGGAGACTTTTAGTTGCTGTATATAAGAAAGTTATGCCAAGGAAAAATTCTTTTTCTATGTGCTCTGTCTCTTAAGAATTGGTCAAGGATGGAGAAAATAAATGCTGGGCTAGGTGAAAAACTGGTCTGATGTAGCAGGATTTTATTTACTCTGATAATTGTGAACCAAACTACTTTGAAAGAGCAGTCCCACATTTATCTATCAAAAACCTGGATCTGTGGGCAGGGTGTGCAAATACTCCACCAACTGTGGCACAACTGCTTAAATACTGTACCTCCTGCAGGGTGGGCCCATTGGAGGATAGAGCATAGTGGCTTCAGCCTCTTCTATATGTCGTTTTGCATGGTGCAGAAGTGAATGCTGTTCGGATAGTCCTGTTACACGTGGTTGTTCATGGGCAGCCTGCCTTGATCTTTGGCCGTTATGGAAGTGTAATTGTGGATTACTGGAGTCTGGAGTGGAAAACGGCACTGCTGCTTTCTTAGCCAAGTGATGTGGGACCAAGATGATTCCTGATGTGCTTTTCTATGTGGCATGAGCCACCTTATGGAAAAAAAGATTAATGGGCCACCAAAGTGTGATGATGGAAAAGCCCTTGTCTCCTCTGTAGCAGCATCCCCAGCTAGAGCTAATGAAGTAGAGACCTGGTATGTGTGTACTTGCTCACAGAAGGAGCCCTCAGACTCAAGAGTGTTGCTGTGTAAGGGTGATTGCACCTTTGGAAACACTGCTCCTGGCCTCTACAGACTTTAAATGTGTGTAATATGTATCCATACTTACAGGAAATAAACTGAGAATTAAACTGAGTGGGGAAGGGAGGGTGACGGCTTATTCCTTTCACTAATCTGTCAGTACCATTGACACAGTCTTCATAGCAGCGATGCTGTCAAGAGTAGCAGAGAAAATGTGTGCTGTTCTGTTTAATAGGGCACTTACAGCTTTATTCAGTTGCTGACACAGAGAGTCAGGATCCGTGAGATGAAACTGGACACAGATGTCTGCAAAAACACAAAAGAGGCAAATCTTGCTGAGACTCCAACTTCACTGCAATGCTGCTCCAGGCATTGAATGCTTAACTCCCACAGCAAAGCCTGGCTTCTTCGTGCTCCGTCTACAAAGGAAAACTGTAGGATAACGAGATTTTAACTCAGTAAATCACTACCATGTTTTAAAGTGGGAGATTTCCTTCTTGACAGGCTGCTAATTTGGAAAATACGCCACAACTATAGAGCAGATACTGTAGGGTAAAAAGAATGAAATATTTAAAATGACAAGTGTTGAGGGTTTTGTTTGTTGGGTTGGTTTGGTTTTCTTTGAGTCTTTTCTATTATCTGCAGAGCTTTTGGTATTCCCCACTTCCCAGTTTAGAAGTGCAAAGTACTCATAATAGAAATATGTATTACAGTAGCATTCCTGATGGGAAAGGGGCTGCTTCCTTAAAAATAAAAAGCCACTTCTGATTTATATGTCACCACGTTCTCTTCTGTGGACTGGCTGAAACAATGCCGTGTTATGTAGCTGCATTCTTACCTGTTAATTATAAACCTTACAGGTCCTTGTTTTTCTGCCTGTCTCTGTGCAATCTGTTTTTACCATGTCCTGTGCTCCCTGTTGTCATCCTTCCCCCTGCTGCTTGCCACTTCTTTGTGCCTGACTCTGTCACTTTTCATTCTTGGGACAATCCCCTTCTAAAGGAAGCCCTCTCTTTTTAACCTGCCAGCTTTAGCCTCTCCCAATGCCTCCTGCTCCCAGGGTTGATGTGCTGTTTGTCAAAGTTGAACTGTAAGCTCCTCGTGGCAGGCTTGTGTCATCCTCTCTGTGTGTGTAAGGTGATGTGCACTCTTGCAGTAATATCTACAAATAAAGGTGGTATTAAGTTAATCACTAGTTTTCCTGTAATAAAGGTATTGCTTGGTTCTTAATGAGGCTATGGAAGCATGAATGCTTTACATGGTGTCATTTGCCCAGTGGCATGAGACGTGTCGAGTGTTGCCCTTGACTGGTTCTTCTCAGGTTAGGTGTGAACAGCCAGATGTCAACTAATCTTAGAAAAGTAATCTCTTAAATACATAGTTAAGTAATACACACAGCAAGTTGGGAAAGAGCTCAAGCTCAGTTCCACAGCGTGAATAGCTATCAAACAGTGAAAGAGGAACAACTCTACCCTAGGTGGGAATGCTACAGGAGCGATGCAAGAAAGCATCACCTCAGTTATCCACACTGGATATGTGGCATTTTGTTTCCAATCACACAAAGAGAAGCCTTGCCCTGTGATTTCAGTAACAAAAGTAATAAAGGTAGGGCTTGTTAGTTGTTCTTTATTGAGTGCAGGCCCTGTAAAGGGGGTTTGCAGTTGTCATGACTAACTGGGGTTACTCTTAATGCCAACTACAGCTGGGCTGGCTGCTGCCTGGGAGTAGTCATGAAAATGGGTAAGGCCTTGAAAACGCTGCGAGTTGTGATCTGGTGCCAAGGTGGAGCCTTGTTGCTGGAATTCTTCATGGAACCAGAATAGCCTGGGTTGGAAAGGACCTTACCCTCATCTAGTCCAATCCCTCTGTCTTCAACTGGACCGAGTTGCCACATCCAGCCTGGCCTTGAATGGCTCCAGGGATGGTCTGGGCAACCCGTGCCAGTGTTTCACCACCCTCATTGTAAAGCATTTTTTCCTCACATCCAGCCTGAATCTTTTAGTTTAAAACCATCACCCCTTGTCAAAAACGCCCTTCTAAAGGCTCTTGCCATCTTTATAAGACCCTTTTAAGTACCGAAAAGCCGCAATAAACAGGGAGGAGCAGGGGCAGATTCCTCCCTGTGAGGGTGCTGAGGCGCTGGCACAGGGTGCCCAGAGAAGCTGTGGCTGCCCCATCCCTGGCAGTGTTCAAGGCCAGGTTGGACACTGGGGCTTGGAGCAAGCTGCTCTAGTGGAAGGTGTCCCTGCCCGTGGCAGGGGCATTGGAGCTGGAGGAGCTTTAAGGTCCCTTCAACCCAACCCATTCCATGGCTCTGTAAGATCTCCGTTGAACACCCCCAGCTCTCACCCTCACGGAGAAGCGCTCCGTTTTTACTGCCCTTTGAAGAGACCTATGCCCTTCCCCTACTGACGACTCCAGAGCTCAATTTACACCCCTCGGCCTGCAGCCCTGCCTCATCCCCTAGCTGTGCCCGTTAATACCTAACTCATTGACCAGCCCTTCGGCACCGAGTGCCTTGCCCGTGGCCCCCCAACCACCGTGTGCTTTACGGCAGTGGACCCCGCTCCCTCATCCCCCTCCTGAGGTAAACACCCGCCGCCCTCCCACGCACGCCGTGACGTAAGCACGCCTGCGTGGCGCCGTGACGCAGCCGTTGCCGCAGTAACGCCCCGCCTCTCCTCCCGCCGCCTCAGGCTCCCCCCCCCTTCCCTCACCCCCCTCCCCTTGGCCCCGTCCCGGTGCGGTGCGGTCCGGCCCGCAGGCGCCTGTCACCTCGCAGCGGGGCCGGCCCGTGCGGCTCCGCCATGGTGCTCATCAAGGAATAGTGAGTGTGGGGAGCCCCTGCTTCACCCCGGTCCCCTTCACCAACCTCTGCCTATGCCCCCGCTCACCGGGCCTGCCGCGGGGGGGGGGGGGGGGGCGGCACGGCCTGGCCCTGCGCTGCGGCCGAGCGCCGGGGAGGGAGGCAGGAAAGCGGGGGGGGGGGGGGGGGGGGGGGGCGCTGCGTGAGGGCCGCGGCGCCGGTGCGGGCGGGAGTGAAGGTCACGGCGGGGAAGGGGCCCAGCGGCACCTCCGCTTGGCGAGCACCGGCTCCGGGGCTCCCCCCCCTCCCCTCCTCCTGCCTCTGCGCATCGCTGCGGCGCCGCTCCGGTGCACGGCCGGGGTCGGGTCGTGCCCCCTGTGGCCTCCCGGCCCTTCGTCCTCCGCAATGAGGGGGGGGGTGTCTCGGTGTTCTTGGGGAGTTGGGGGGGTGCTGATGGTGCCAAGGGCCTTGCTGGGCTCCTACCGGTGGGATCGGTGCACGGTGGGTGCTGTGCGAGGCAGCGGCATCTTGCCCCCTTCTCCTTGTGACAGGGGGAAGTGGCCAGGCGGGTTTTGACCCCCCTCGTTTCCTTTAGCTGTGTGATTTCTTAACTAGAGCCTCCACTAAGAGTGAATGTGGCAGAAATAAGATAGCTCCAACGTGGCTTCTTTTTTGATGTGGAAGCCTCACCTTGGAGTTCTTTGCTGTCCCTGAGGCTGCTGCGGTTGTTGTGCCCCGCCGTGGGGTGGAAAACAGGCTGGAGGATCTGTTGTGGGGGAGTGTGTAACTGCTGGTCGCATTGCTCTGGCAGTCTTTGATTCATCCTTGCTAACGTGGTGTACTCCTTTGGACCTGTGCACTTTGGCTCCGTGTCCTCAGCTCTGCATTGTCCTGCACATATTTCTGCCCTGAATTCTTAAGGTTAACTTAAGTGCATTCTTAAGTGCATTCTGTGCTTTTTTTTCCTTCTTTTTTTTTTTCCCTCACAGAAGATAGCTGTGATCCTGATGGTTAAATGGGTTTTCAGGTCTTCTTGGTGGCCTCTTTATAGCAATTTCTTTGCCAGATCATGGACCATGGCGTGGGTTTAAATGTTAGAACTGCATTGGGGGTTGTGCTGAGCCTTGTGGTTGTCTTCAAACTTGATTAACTTCTTCTTTCCCCACCAATCCTTAAACTCTCTCTATTTTTAGCCAATAATAGGGGTGTAGACTTTAAGAGCAGCAGCAGAGCTGGTCTTTGTAACACAGAGACACAGTTACCTTCTGCAGTGTTAAACTGGGTAGCCGGCAAGACACCAGGGCTAAGTGCTTAGTTTCAGTTGCGTGAAAAGGTAATTAATTTGCTTGTATAACATCTGTTTTGTTGAGGTTTTCCTGTGAATTTAGTTGGTTAATGTAAGCTTTCCTCTTATAGCACCCCTCTGGTTTCTTTCTGTTTGCATCCATGTATCTTTTCCATGCTTCTGCTTGCAGTCTCTTGTCCTGTACTGCAGTAAAGCTCACTTGCCAGTGAGATAAGCTCCCTACGGGGCACCTCATGAAGATAGGAGGCAAACATACTTTGGATCTTCAGATTTCTGGGAGTATCAAAAGCTCATTTGGATGAGCATCACTTCCACAAGTCATTTTGATGATATTATTTACCTCAGCAAATCAGCATACCTGCCTGGCTTTCACACTGCCTGTGTCAGAGCCAAAATGTGAAGTGCACATTATCAGATTAAAGGTTAAAGGACCAGAATTCCTTATTTTTGCTTTATTTTTACAGGCTTCTATTTCTGTTTTCAAAAGAGTCACTAAACTTTTAAAGTCTTGTCATTAGTGATGTTGTCCTGTTTGTTTTTTTCCCTTCTTTGTGCCTTTATTAAGACATAAGTGACTTTAAGGACACTCAAGGTTCCTACTGTACTTCTAAAATGAGCATTTATTTTTGACTTCTTGGGGTTCCGGACTGGTTGTAACAGTTGCACATTGAGTTATGCCACGGTATTGGTTCTGATCTAAATCTTCCTTGATGTTGTGTGTGGAAGTTGCCCATTTTACGTGCTATTTGTGATGGTTTTTCCCTAAATCTCACGTTCCAGGAAGCGGTTTTTAACAGCATATGAAACCCGCCCTTTTTGGTGTGACCTGTCTAGTTGAAGGACTTTGCTGCTGTTGTTGAATTAGTTCAGGTTGCCCCAACACCATGTACAGGTACCTGAGTGTAGGTGGTAAAAATATAAGTGAACTGTAGCTGTGTGTCATCTGAGCCGATCATTCTTCCATCTCTGAGACCACTTGTCACATCCTCCCTACGAAATCAAATGGGTTTTATGATGTGCTCCATAGGTATTGTAGGAGATGTTACAGAAATAGAGCAATGTAACAAAGACCTGGTGTCACATCTTTTATTGTCAGTCAATCTGTATCCTCTTTTCTTGTACTGATGGTTATGCAGAGATGGCTTTTAACGTTTTCATCTGATGTCTTATCAGGCATCTTTCATTTCTACCTGTCCATGCTACAGATAAGATGCATGGGTTTTGTTCACTGATTGGGTTTAGATTTTGTTGTAGTTCCAGGGTTTGTAGATGCTGCTTGTTCTCCTTATTGTGATTTCAGTTACATCAGAAGACCTTGAGGAGAATCAGAGTGTAAAGACTGACTTCCCTTTCCTGTGAAGTGACGATAATGACACTGACCTCCTCTGCAGCTGTACTTCCCTTTGCTGTCATTTGAGGCAGATTTTAATCTAGGAGGGATGTTAAATGTTCTTCACCAGTTTCAGGCCAACCACATCATATAATTTCTGATATGTTGATGTAGTTCCGTCCGCAGGTTGGGAGTCTGTGTTCCCATTGTGAAGCCTTTCTTCTGATTCCATCCTCTTGAGCAGTCTTCCCTCCTCTTCCTTTATCGTTTGGCTACCTATAAGTGCTAGGCATCCCCTGCACTCTTGGTTTGCTAGGCTAAATGAATTGTAAACTATTTATCTTCCCTGTGTTTCTGTTTTTCTGTTCATGAACATTGACCTCTAAGATAACATTCAGATCTACTGTCTTCCAGAAATGCAATTTTATTACCTTACATCAATCATTTTACGCCAGTTAACAAACCTAATGTCATGCTTGATGGCATGGTCTACCTGTAGAAATCCATTTTCTTTTCTTTGTTCCCTATGTAAGGAATACCATACTGAAGTGGATCAAAGGCCCTCTTCCATCTTGCCTTCTAGCAGGTATTTTTAGGAAACTATATAAATAGTGAGTAGCAGGGTTGTTCAGTATATCCTACCAGTAAGTGACATAAGGACTTCCATGAATTGATCAAATCCCATCTTAAAATTGCTTATACTTCTTGCGTTTGGCAAGGAATCCTGCAACTTAGGTATTCATAATGGGAAGAAATACACTTCACTGGTCTTAAATTTGTTGCCTGATGGTTTTTATTCTTTCCTTCTGCTGTAAGAGTCATTCTTCCTTCTCCATTCACTGTTTTCCCACCATTCATGACTCTTTAATGCTCTACCATCTCTTAACCCTTTAGGTGTTTTTCTTCTCAGCTGACAGGCCTTAGTCTAACTGCGTTCTTCTCACACAGAAGCTTCTTCCTATCTCCAATCATCTTTTTTGCCTTCCTTCATATGTTCTGTATCCTGTATCATAATCAAGGGGAGGTGACCAGAACTGTATGCAGTATTCAAGATGTTGATGCGTGAGAGATTATAGTGACATAACTGTCCTTTCTTTGGTATGTGTGTGTGATGTTCCCATTTCTGATGTCATGTTTGCTTTTGAGCTACCAGTGAACTGATGTTTCCAGATGCTCTTCCATCAGGACACCAAGATATTGTTGGTGACAGCTAAGCTGGGTCTTATTAACCCCATGTGTCTATAATGCATGATTCTCCTTTTATTGCCACCAAACATCTGCAGTTCTCAGTGTCACAAGGAATCTTGCACAATCTGCAGATTTTGCCCCTCTTGCAGTTTGTTCTTACAGTATCTTGTAGGTAACCTTCCTCTAGTGAAGGGAAAAAAATACCTATTTTCACCAGTATTGCTTTTTAAGAGTCAGTTTATTAATGCAGAGGACTCTTTCCTGATCCCATTATATCCTGATATCTCTGAGACTAGTTCCCAGAGAACTTGGAATTCTTCCATCACTGGTAGCCATATCCGTGTCATATCTGTGTCACGCTTTGGTTCCTTGTTTCAACATCATTGGTAGCGAAAGCAGAGGTCAAATGCAAATCTAGTTTTGGAGATCATATACATATATATCTAAATAGTATTTTTAAAGGCCTTAACCTGCATTTTTAGCAGCTTTAAATTGAGTTTTATTCTTGCCTTTTTCCAAATATCTCAGTTTGGCTTCAGGCAGTCTTTGCCCTCTTGTCCAGTCAGTTGATTCCAAGAGGCATTTGTGAAACCACAATGTGAATAAGTGTGACTCATCTATAGAGAGGCAACACCTTCCTTTGCAGTCAGCTCTGAGAAAGCCTTCCATAGGGTTCTCTATTTAGTGCTGTTTCCTACTGGATAGGACATGGAAGCAAATGGCTTGTGACTGTCACAGATCTCTGCAAAACTGCTGAAGCACATAGCAGTGCTCTGCAACAGCTTGATAAGAAATAAGATGTGACTTGAAAGGATGTTGTGAGAAGGCACACAAAACTGTTTCGATGCTGTGTAGACTTCTAGGCTGCTATTACCATCAAGGGTCTGTGAACACTGCACAGGTTTAATATAGGATTGCAATTATACTATATCATGTATTGATTCTCTTTGAGGCTGTTGTATAATCTTGGGACTAAAGAGTAAGCTCTAGGGGTGCCAGGACTGGGTGGATGCTGGAATATTGCAGGGGCAGAGCTGTGCAGCCTTTGCTGTGAGGAATGGGTCATGTAAATGTTGCAGCTGCAGGGATATTTGTTAACTTGCCGTTTCTGTGTTCCCTTTTCAGCCGTGTTATCCTGCCTGTGTCTGTGGAGGAGGTAAGTCCTTTTCTTCTTGCTTCCTTCTTTTAGGACTGTAAATAAACTTGTGATCAAAGCAGTCTGTATGAACAAAAACTGGAAGATGCACGAGAAGGATGTAAATGTCTTCAGGACCCCTGTGTGTTATTCACTCACCATCATTTTGACCAAAGAATTGAGTTTCTTTAAGCCTGAAGGTACTGATTCTCTCTCCTTTCAGATGTCTCGATTTCATATCTTGACTTCTCAGACTGTTACAAAGTGCAGTTTCCTTTTGATTAATATTATTGTTCTTCTATGTTTTTAACAAGAAGAGGAAGCTTTAGTACAAATTTATGTTACCCTTTAAACTGTGTTTTGCTGGAAGTCTTTTGTTTTAAACTTTTATACAAAGACCAACAACCTCTTCTGATTTGTGAGGCTGGCTTAGCTAAAGAAAGCTTGTGTATATTTTTCCTAGGACTATTTAAGACCTTTATAGCTCTTACAGAAAGAAAACTGTCTTTTTGTCTAGGTAAAGCTGTAATTGAGGCAATAAATGTAGTTTATGACGGACATGGAGAATGGCTGTGCAGTGTCTGTGGCTGATTCCCTGCTGCTCTCTCTGAGAGCTGCAGCTTGCCTTTTCTTCCATCTGCACTGAACACCACTCTTGCAGAGAATTTGACCATATAAATGTTTTCCATTTCTGAATGTTCACACTAGCAAGGGAGATGAGAAATTGAAGTGACTGAATTGCAGAGTCCATAGCACTTCTGTAGGAGATTCCTTCTTCCAGATGCATTGTTTTTCTTCTTGTGATCCTTGGCTGTAAGCCTGAGGTCTGTGAGCTCTGATCAAGGGCTCGTTCCGACTCTCAGGGAGAGCTGTGATAACAGCACTCTTGTTCATTTTTCTTTCCCCCTGACTATGGCAGCTACTGTGGCACAGACAGTGGTGAGCTGGATTGTGGCAGCACTGTTTTAAGCATGTCCCTTTTGTAACTTGCTGCTCTTTTGACAGAGCACAGTGTGTATTTCTGCAACCATGAGGCTGGCTAGTAATAGAAAAACTATGTTAAAGCTGAATTCCTTGTTCCTGTGGATCAGTCTGCTGTGACAGGCATCACATGCTGACAGAAAACCTAGACCTCTGATCAGAGGATGGGTTTAGATCCGTGTTCTATGCTGGTGCAGGAATGAGGCTGTTAATGCCACAAGTCTGTTGTTTACTCCTTACCTGCGCCTTACATGCTTTCTGCATCAGTCTGTTTCAAGCAGTATTAACAGAAGGTTTGTTTGGCTCTTTTACTGTGCTTGAGTGCTGCTTGTGTGGGGAAGTCCTTGACAAAGAAAGGACTAACATGATAAGCTTTATCGAGCCAGCAAAGGATGCAGACTTGCAAGTTAGAAAAAGCTGTGAGTAAATGGTAAGGTACTCCAGAGCTCAATAAACAGAAGACCTTAGCCTGAATAACAGGAGCCCTGCCTCATACTGATATGCCTCCTAGGTATCAAGCCATGTAAAGACAAAGTCATAGCATCAGTATACAGATTGTATCTTCGAGGGAGTTAGACTGGATGGAGCCCAGCACAGGGTTTTTCCAAGTTCTCTGATACTAGGATTAACCTTCATCCAGTTAAAGTGAATCCACTGCTATGCTCTTTTCCCTCCCTGGCTGGCTGTTCAGTGCCAAGCAGGTTTGAGCCTTGTGTGTAGGCTGCCTGTGTGGAGAACTGAGGGACTGGCTGGTATGTAAATCTGTCTGTATAGCAGCCTCCTTGTCTGTGGATGCCCTGGGGTCATCTCTTTCAGGAGGTGTATTCCTCTCCTCTGGATTGGAGTTGTACCAGAGAGCTGAGTAACCTGAAAAGTCTATGAAGTGATGAGCAAATAAACAGCATTAGGAGAGAAGGAACAAAAATACTGAAGAGAACACTTTAATATGTGCCAACTTGATCAGACTTTATCTCCAAATCCACATACTGTCCCTATGTTCCCCAGGTGATGCTCCTCTTCAAGGTCTGGTGGTTCTCTTGTGATACGCCAGAATTCCAGGAACCAATTCCTGAAGGAAGTGGGAAGAGCTCTAAAGTTCACTTAGCTTTGCATAAGTACTTATGTGATGTGGTAGTCTTAGAGGTATGCTTAAGCAGAAAGGTTATTTCCATATTGACTCAAAGGATGACTCCTGCTTTGGGTTTCTGGATTGCTTCATCCCCTTTCCTGTGTGGAAAGATGCTGACACATCTGTGCATCACTTGGTGGCTACATTGCTGTCTTGTACTACAAAACAGCTGTTAAAGCTTCATTGCTTTCAAGGATTTCCTCTTAAACAGGGCTCTGGGGACTTCTTGTGGCTCTTGACCATGTAGCTGCTCATTAAGCATCTCTGGCTAGCAAGAAGGCTTACGATTTCCCTTTAATATGGGCAATTTTTGCTTGCAATACTGAAGAGCTCACGCCTTCTGCATGCAAATTGCTGCCAGAAGTCTGATCCCAATGTGTAACACAGGGAATGAAATTAATTATGACTTTGAGGCATTGTAATAGGGCTGATGGATTCTGCTGTGGTGTTCTGTTGATATGCCAGGGATTGTGTGTTCAGGTCCTTCACCCCTAGCAAATGGGGCTTAATCAGTAGTAAGGAATTCAAGAGAAACCTAGTGATGAGGAAGGCTTTGAACTTAACGAAGAGATCAGTGCTGAATGGTTAGCCAAGTAAGTGCTAAGATGGGAACAAAACAGTGGAAAAGAAGACCTGGTGATGACTAAAACTTGAAGGCTAGGATGTAGGAGTTAGACTGTAGCAGACTGTCTTCTGCTGGGAAACTCTGCCAAAACATGGTCCTGTTTAGGTGCAGGCTGCAAGCTGCACTCCTCTGTTGGTTTATAACATTGCCACACTGCAAGGAGAAAGAAGAAAAACACCTTGTTGTATCTTAGGGGCTAACCTTTACTTTTGTACCCTGACCAACATCACATTGCACGGTGCCAGCTTGGAGAGCGCGGTCTTGAGTGGCTGTGTGGGTGTCTTGCCAGCTGCCGCTTGGAAATGCTGGTATGGATTAGAGCTGTGTGTACACATTCTGTGCTGCCTCTTTGTTCCTTTCACATGGGAAGGAGCTTGCCAAACACAAAGGGCTCTTATTTATTAATTGTGTTCAAAGCTGCTTTCAGGGAAATGACTGGTTTTGAAGATGGTTACATAGAGATTAGGCCTTTTGAAAGAAATTGGATGTAATGAAGATGTGCTGTCAGCTGTATAAGGTGTTATGAGACAGATCCTCTTGATCTGGATAACTTCTTGTAGAAGAGAAGAAGGTTTTTTGGAGCTCTCAGGTCTGCAAGAATAGGTCTGTGACACTTTGGGCTTCACAAAATGTGGTTTTCTGTTAACTTTTGCAGGCAGATGCTGTAGGATCTGTTCATTGGGATAGTTTTATTTGCGCCTTTTCCTCCATTTATCAAAGTGATTAAAGGATCAGAAATAACAGGGAAGATTAAATGGTGAAGATGCTAAACCAAAGGGCTTATCCTCTTAGTGCCTGAACTTTGACCCATGTATTTAAAAGGGAGCAGGAACAAATGGCTGTTACTAAGAGAAATCAGTTTGTGCCCTTGATACCTGTCCTGAGACTTCAGTCCTCCCCTTTAATATTGTAGCTGCCAAACTCGTGGTGAGTTCTCTTCTCTGAGTGGCCATGTGGCTCTTACTCCACTAAATCAACTTGCTCCTAAGATTTCCCAGCTCTCGTGTTTTGCTTGTTTGGAGGGAGGTGAGTGTTCTGCTTCGTATGGGTCATCTACAGCGTTATGTATGAAATGTCAAAAGGCAAAGAGTTGTATTGCAGCCACCAGACTGAAACCCAATCTGCTGGAGACAGTGCAGGAACCGTCTAGCCAAGTGAGGAGAGCCTGTATAACCTGGCCCTACAGAGCCAGGTCCAGCAGAGCTGTTGCTCCTAGCTCAAAAGTGGCCTGGGATGCTTTTTGCCCTGCCCCTGGATGTCCTGTCCTCAAGCATTACTACTTTGGCTTACCATCTATTACCCTTCCCCTAGGAATAAATGTTTCCTTGGGTTTGGTGAGCACCAGGTGGTACAAAACCTCAGAGCTTGGGTACCGTTGTTATTTTGGGTGCTCTGTCAACAACACTTAACCACTGTAGAAATCTTCCTTCCTTGCTGCAGATGAACCAGCCAGAGATGTATTTCAGGGCTGTTAACTCTGAGCTAACACTTTTTCAGCCTGGATTTCAGTGTATGGAGTGCTAGGTGCTATTCCTGATCCTGTGCTGGGGAAAAGGAAGAAGGCCTAAGCAGTGTTCCGTTGTTTTGTAGTTATGTTTCGGAGGGTTTTGGAGGGTTTGGTGGGGGTTTGATATCATTGCACTTCTGATGCCTAACACTTAGTGCATTACCCTTCCAGACTGTCTCTCTGTACTGCCTTTGGCAATGGTTGCTGTCTTGCTCACTTTCAGTTCTGAAGGCTTAACTCTGTTAAGTTGAAACACTTCCTTTTGACTTAGTGTTTAATTTCTTCATCCTCAAACCTTGTCTGCTCATCTAACTTCACCTCAAAGACACCTGCATGAATTTTCTTCGTTTGATCATGTTTCTTTTGAGCTTTGCATCCCCTTTTTCTGCTGCCGGAGGTGAGAGTGTTTTAGTCTTTACATTTTCTGCGGAACAGAATGTTCTCTTTGCTCATGTTTGTGATTTTTCCTCTTCTCTTCCCTGTGAAACATTTGGGCATGCTTCTAATGAACGAGATGGTGTAGTGGCAAGTAGTTTGAGTGAAATGTTGCTGCCCAGTGAGTGAAAAATGATCTTTTGGTAAGAATTTTATGGAATGTTGAAATTCTGTGCTCTCCCTGTCAGTGGTTTAGTGCTCGTGGTTTAAGAGGAAGTCTGATACAGAAAAACCCCAACCCAACCCCAAAATAATAGGGGGAGCAGTGCCGGCATGGATCAGCTGCTCATCTGGGGCTTTTATTGGTTAAGTTATTTCATTAGATAAAGCTTTCAGGATGGGTTTAGTTATGTGGAGGTAAAACAACATATAGGGATGGATAAAGGCAGTTGGGAAGGAGGAAAAGGCTTGGTTGTAGAGGACCTAACAGAACAGAGTTTGATGTAGGTGCAGAAGAGAAATGGGTGTTCACTGGGGAGAAATGACCTGATCTGATCATAGTGTCAGGTTTGGCAAGAGGTGTTTAAACATACTGGTGTGGTCGTAGGCTTTGTAGTAAAGGCTGAGAAGGGTAATTTCAGTCTATTCAGCCTTAAAATGTAGCAGCATTTAATTGGAAAACTCCCGGGTGCAAATACCCTCCTTACTTCAAGCTTCTTACTTTGTTGTTTCCAACAGCACTCGTCTTTGACTCTACTGTGCTCCTAAGCTGTGCACATCTAACAAGTGTGTTTCTCAGAGCATTTAAAGGGTGGTGCAAGTACCCTTTGTGTTCTGCCTCCCTCCTGCAGTCCTGCACTTCCTTTCCCCCTACCATATTGTCAAAGGAACTTCATGTGAAGTTCTTTGGGGCTCTCCTGGGTAAAAGTACTTTATGCTTTTTAACTTAGGACTGGCAGTGCGTTATTCTCCATTTGAGCTGAACAATTGATGCTCCTGTGTGCCAAAAAGAGTGGAAAACAATGGATTTTTCTACAGTATGCCTGTGTTTAAATGTTGTCCTGACACACCTTTAATCTGTTTTACTTTCTCCTGAAGTTGTGTTGGTTTGGAGCTTGGGATTGAAGGGTTAAAGGTAACTCTTCTGTTGGCAGTGCTTTCCTCTTAACTACCACTATATCAAAATGAAATTGAAAGAGCTGCTTGTCTGGACACACAAGTGGATGTCCCTTTCTCTGCCTTCTCCCCAGATGATAAATTTATCCTTGGCTGCTTCTGGTAAAGTTATTACTTCTGCTAAATTACAGCTTTCACAATAATGTGTCTCTCCCTTCTTTAGTATCAAGTGGGACAGCTGTATTCTGTGGCAGAAGCCAGCAAAAATGAAACTGGTGGAGGTGAAGGAGTGGAGGTCCTGGTGAACGAACCCTACGAGAGAGATGGGGAGCGTGGGCAGTACACACACAAGATCTACCACTTACAGAGGTATGAAAACACTTTATTCCTGGAATCGGGAAAGGCTCTTGAGGCAGGAGCCTCAAGGAAGGAAAATACAATAGGGTTGCAGTGACTGTAAATCATGGATTATGTGAAAGCTAAAAGACATCGAGGTAAGACAGGAGTATAACAGCAGCTGGCACTGGTACAGCTGGAAGTGAGCATCACTGGTGTGCCTATTACCTGTAGTTCTTATCAATGCCTTTCTTCCTGTTCCCAAATTCTGCAGCAAGGTGCCAACATTTGTGAGAATGCTGGCCCCTGAAGGAGCTCTGAATATACATGAAAAAGCATGGAATGCTTATCCCTACTGCAGAACTGGTGAGTGCGTGGGGAAGGACTGTGTATTGCTGGTTTGTTGGGGTTTTTGGGGGTGGAGGAGAGGGTAGGAGGGGATAAGGAAGGAGACAACCAATATAGAAGCTGTTTCAGCTCTTAAATCTTGGATTTCTGTTCTCTAAGCCCTTTCTCCTGGTCAGGAGAAGCAAAATACAGTGCTGTGGACTTAAAAGATCTGCCCTTGTCTCGTGTGCTGCTGCTGGATGACAATGGGAAAGAACATACCAAGAAACAGATGTTAGTCCTACTAAAGGAACAGCTCTATTACACTGAATCCTCACAGAAGTTACCAGCCATGATGGAGGGGGGTGGAACTAGATGATCTTAAGGTCCTTTCCACTCCAAATCTTTCTATGTTTAACCACTATTGTTTTTCTGGTCTTTGTTGCTGTAGGAACTGCAAATTTGACTTTGCCTCCAAACTCACGTAGTGTTTCTGGCTGTGCTTTATGCTGTTTGTGTATCTGAAGGATGCATTTTTCTGCCGTTTGGTAGTGGCACTGTTGCTATGGGAACTGTAAACTTAAAAATCCCAACTGGCCTTGAAACTCGAGATAGAAAAATTTTTTCAACCATTTGTATTTTTTCAACCATTTACTTGAGAGGATTTAAAATGAAGTCTTTTAAAAGAAGGAGAAAGCTTTGCGGTGGGGGAGGATAACGTTACTTCAGCAGCAGCATAGTGGAATGGGTATTTCAAATACAAAATGCATCATCAACTGCAGAGTAAGTTTTTAATGTGCCACGTAACGCAAGATGCTGAAACAACATTAATTCATAGCATCATAGAATAGGTAAAGTTGGAAAGGACCTTAAGATCATCTAGTTCCAGCTCCCCTGCCATGGGCTTTCCCATTTTTATGCAGTTTCCATGCTGCATATTGCTTAATTTAGCCAGTAGATGTCTGGTTTATTCCCATGTTAAGTACAATGAACTGCTTTAAACACAAATAGTTCTTTCATTAATGCTTTAAGTTGTGGAAACAGATCTCAGTTGACTGTAGTAGGTTTTGTTAGATGTAATGCTTTACCTATCTCTTCCTCCTCTGAAATGAAGGTATGGGGTTAGCTTGTGTTGTCAGTCTTAGCTGCATATCCTTCAGTTAAACACTGCTAAAACTCTACTTAAAAGTGATACTAAAATCAAGTACAAGACTTTCTAACACAGTCAAAGACGTTTCAGGTTTTGGTATGCTAGAAATGCTAACAACACCCAACAAAAGAAATCCTCAACTGTAATAAACACCGCTATGAGATGAGATAAAGTGCTGGTTTGTGGGGGCTGGAGCAGAAGGCAGTTTTTCTGCGGGGGCTGACAAATCTGTTTAGAGAATCTGCCAGCCTGACATGAATCAAGAAAAGCTCCAAGAAGTTGCTGCAACCTTCACTTGTTAGCACTGGGCAAGAGGGAGGAACCAGTGTGTGGTGTAGGCTGCTTGTGCATTATCGTTTTACTTCGGGTATTTCGGTCCTATGTGAGAAGACTTGGATGGCCTCATGTGAATCTTTGATCATGCCAGGCTGGCTTACACCAAGTAGTGAGAGGGCTGAGAGCCGTGCCAGAGTTTGAAATCTAAGAGCCAGGGACGCAGCAAGAACTAAACCTGATTTGGCTGTGTAGGAGTTAGTGGTACTTGTGCCTGTGCCCTCCTGGACCAAAGTGAATTAGCATGCCGCTCTCTGGAGCACATCAGCACATCAGCTACTATACAGAGCCTTTTAAACTTGAATAAAACCATACTTCTAGTTAATTGTGCCTCATGGTATATATATTTTTAAGTAGATTAGATCATCCTTCTTACATTTTCTTATACCTCCTCTGGAAAGCTCAATCATTACTTTAATGTGCATATCATGTACCATTATCAAAGAAGGATGTTGCACCGTCCCTGGCAGTATTCAAGGCCAGGTTGGACGGAGTCTTGGGTGGCATGATCTAGTGTGATCCATGGCAGGGGGGTTGGAATTGGATGATCTCAAAGTCCTTTCCAACCCAAACCATTCTATGATAACTACTGCAGGTTGAGGGAATATAAATGCCTAGCTTATACCTCCCTGCAGTTCTGCACACATGTGCTGTAGTATGGGTTTTTTTCTGTGCTATGAATGGAATCCTTGCTTAGCTCCTTTGAGAGCATGAACTGTAAATGAGACTGTTGTCATATGCATTTACAACTTCTCCAGTAGAAATGAAGTGAGGGCTGCCTAATAGTTAGAACTGTGGGCTGGTGCCAAGGAGTGTTCTTGGTTCTCTTTCTGGGGTCTGACTTAAATATTAATGTTTCTGAAATGTTGGTAGAAAAGCAATTGAAAGTGTGCTCTGCTGTGGTGAGTGTCAGCATGGCCCGTGGCCAAATGTCAGGCAATTGAGGAGTTAGAACTGCAGCTGAAAAGTGTAGGAGTTGCTGCTGCAGTGTCTCAGTGCAGGCCCTGGTTTGTGAAAAGCTGAGCACCTGAGTTTTAGTAGGCATTTCTAAAGGGATTCGTTTGTTTGCTTTGCAAATGAAGTGTCTTCCCCACAGAGATTAGGAAGGTGAAGGGAAATGTTTTAAGGCAGCTGCATAGTCATGGCACAGAGACATGGGAAGGTGGGAAGACTCTGGCTTATGATTACTATTGGGTTTTGTTAGGACTAGCAGGAAAAAAAACCCTCTTTCTTAGAGAAATAATGAAGTGTTCTTTGAGATGAAATTCAGCCTTTTAAAGATAAGGCTCAGCTCTGCTTGTTCTCTCCCTCCACCCCAACATGTCAGGCTAAATAATGAAGCCTTCTTCATTTAAATTGCTGTAAAAAGCACATTTCAAATTGTTAAAGGTTTAGGTCACTCCAAGGCCTAGCAGCAGGGAGTTTAAGGTAGCTGGATGTGCATGGTAGGTGATACAGGGTGGTTGGGCCTGCATGATGTTGGGTTGGAGACTCGTAAGTTGTAATAGTGTCCTTAAACCAGAATTCCTTCTTAGTAAAGCCCTTGTGAAACTTCAGAACAAAGCAGCAAAGCTTCAGACACCCTTATTCTCAAGTAGAATTGCTAACGTGCTCTGATGGCTCAGGTAGAGCAGATGCTGACTGTTACAGGATCTTAAATTGCTTTTCTGTGTTGAATAATTGAGCCTTACTATCCAGGGAGTTCGGTTACCAGGAGCAGTAGAGATGCAGAGGCTCTGGTTACTGCGGGCAGCAGTGATGAGGTCTGCACTGGCCTGAAACCCAGCATGTGCTTGCCTCAGAACTGTGGAGAGGTTTCTTATCTGCAAGCTGAGAAAGGATTGGTAATATCCCTTCAGCTGAACATACTCATTCCATCTTCCCATCCAGCTGGCTGGAGGCCAGGGAGCAGAAGGGGCAGTACATAATTAATTGCTGCTCCTCTGGGTTTCTCCAAGTCTGAGGAGTTCCAGAGGAGAAGGGGGTGAAGTTCTCTGGGCTTTAGTGACTTGTAGGGTGGTCTCAGCAGCTCCCTGGGAAGCTGAAGTTGTCCCTGGTTTGCTGTTAGTGGGAGGAGGGCAATGGTTGCTGTACGTTCTTTTTGCACTAAAGTACTGTATCTTTTTCTTTCCATGTGTTGATTTCTTGGACCAGTTATTACAGTAAGTATTGATTTTACTGATGCTCTATGGAAGCATATGTAATGTCTGAAATGAAGTGTTCTGGGTAGGAGAAGGTCTTTATCTTGAGCTAAAGGCCCTTTGGCTTTTGTCATTGTAAGATGATGTAGATTAAGCCCCCTTACCAACTGTGGCACAGCCGCAGTTTGTAGCTAGGGACAGAGGTCTTGATTGCAGCGATGCTCAGCTTCACGAGTGGGAATGTACCATTGCCTAGATAAAGGATTCAAAGAAAGTTAGCTCATACCATTAGATCCCTTTTAATAACCTTCTTATGAATTTGATATTTCCTTTTTACATGCCAAGTGTTTCACTGGCTTGTGCTTTTGTTTCTGCTCCCTTGAGGGAGGATAGGGTTACCTTTGGAAGTCCTTTTCTACTCACAGTACTAATGAGAAATGGAAAGTGTTTTTGCTTACTGTGCTTCTTGTCCCTTCCCTTTCCAGTGGCAAAAGCTCTCAACACATCAGTTTAATACTGTTCTTTGGAAGAGTTGTATACAAATGCGTACTTGGTGTTGGATCAATAATCTCTTTGAAAAGACAATTTCTGCCTAGTTAACTTATGTTACCCCTTCTAAACTCTCAGTGAAGTGGCAGATACTGTCCTTTAAAGAGAAAGCTACTTATAAACCCCAAATGTTTTGCTAAAGCAATGATACTTCTGGTTTTTAAAGTAAATGACTTGGGGTTTGTTTGATCTTCTGTGTTTAGTGATCAAACAATTTTGCTAAAAGCAATGATGTGTTTACAGATAATTCTCAAGTTCCCTAAATCAAACCCCAGTCAAGTCTAATTCTTGGAGTTGATTTTCCTACTGCCTATCTAGCTAATGGAAGACGAGTTAAATATCCAAAGAATAACAGGAAGCTTTATTTTGATGACAGAATGAGTATATGAAGGATGACTTCCTGATCAAAATCGAAACCTGGCATATATCAGATCTTGGAACACAAGAGAATGTAAGTACTTGTGTTGCGTGTTTTAGTCATCTCTTTAATGTCACAGTGCTGCTTTCCGTGCTAGATTAGATAGTTGCTGTGTGGAGCTGTCTGTTTGCTGTGTTACTGCACTACCGAGGCAGAGACTCTCCTGCTGGCTTCTCATACCTGCTGCACAAAACTGTCCCCCAAGCACTTTCTCTGTGTGAGCACCTCTGCTTCTCTAGAAGGTTGTGTGTTTACCACAGTGGCCTCTCTGTGTGTGGACAGGGAACACTGGGTGTCTGCATCTCCATCTGGGGTTTTATGATCTTAGGATGGGATTGTTCCGTGGTGGAATCGTTTACATTAGTCTTGTGCTTTCCCTGCAGGTTCATAAACTGGAACCAGATGTATGGAAGAGTGTAGAAGCTATTTATATAGACATTGCTGATCGGAGTCAAGTGCTTCCCAAGGTATGGTAGGTGGGTAAGAACTCCCTAGTGTTGGAGGCCTTGTGCTAAAAGAGAAATAATGTACACATTGTGTTCTCAGGGATGGTCATAGGTAACAGGACAAATGAGAGGATGGAAAGAGGAGGAAAAGCGTTCCTTAAATGTGTTTAAGCAAGCTAGAGGAAGAGCTCTTCTAAAAACTATGTTAATGCTGCCTATAAAACAGTGTATATATGTAGTTCTACAGCACTGCAGCTGGTTATAATGCTTGAATAGCAAGAGATGGCGCTGCCCTTTCCATACAGGGTCATTTTTAAACTGCCTCCTTTTTGAAACTGACCCCTGGCTTCACAAGTGTGTCTTGAGTTCATGTAGCTAATCCTGGTTTCTAAGAGTCACCACAGTTACTGTAAGAAACTAAGGGATGTTTCTGTACTGGTCAAGGAAAATACACCTGGAGCAGAAGACTCACGAAGAAGATGCTACAGATTGATCACTTTTGGCACTAAACTGATGATGATTTGAGTTTGGTTTCATTTTAATTGAACTGGGGGTAGGAGTCGAGTACATACCCCAAATGCAGGAGGGGAATGCTGCGAATTATTTCCTCTGCAATAGGGGGCATAACTGATGCCTCTTTCTTTTTGATGGTGCTACGAGCTTGTCTGTACTTGTCTCCTAGTGTGCAGTATGTGAGCATCATACTGATGCAGTGCTATGAAAAATCCAAGCTATCACAGCTCCAGAAAACGTAGCTATTTTCTGCAGCAGCAGTATTTAGCTGCCAAAGAATGAGTGGTTAGAGGAAACCTATCCTGAAGGTTTATACATATTCTGATAGATTTACCCCAAAGGCGTCCTTACAAAGGTCATATCAGTGTGTTACCACTTCTTCATATAGGTCTAGGACACAGCACAGGGGGGAGAAATATGTTTCCTTGAAGAGTGCCTGACCTAATGTTGAAGTCTGAAAACAGTAGCTCTTGAGAAGGCAGTTAGAGGTTAGTCTTTGCCCACCAGAAACATAAATCCTTTGTGGTGGTGAGCAGCTGGGTAAGAGTGGGATAATTTATGGTTAATCTCCCGTGTCTGTCCAATAGGATTACAAGGCAGAAGAAGATCCAGCAAAATTTAAATCTGTCAAGACTGGACGTGGACCTCTGGGTCCCAACTGGAAGGTATGTGTTGGATGAGATCAGGAGCTGTATCAGCTTACATGACTGAAGTATAGATACTGGGGCTTGGAGCCAGGGATAGATATCTAAACCATGGGATTCCCTTCTGTGGAAGGGAATGCAGGACTCAGCTGGTGATCTGTTCTGGATTTAAAGGAAATGGAAGAGTTTGGTACAAACAGAGTGAGTTCCAAGAAATCACCAGGGCTGTCTGGTGTTCAGCCCAAGGGTTCACCCAGGAGAATTCAGAGATGAAATAGCAGAGTTATGAGTAGCAGTGTTTAACCTTTCACTGAAATCCTTGGAATCTCAAGACTCTAGAAGAGCAAATATGATGCCAGTCTTTAAAAGGGACCTTGAGGGGGATGTGGGGAGCTATGAGTGTGCAAATCTGATCTCCAGCAGGTCAGCCTAGAAGCTGAGGTTGAAAAGAGTGGATGTGGCTCCTGTAAAAGGAAGCAGGGAAGTCCATCTTGCAAACCTTGTGGAGGTTCCTTTAAGGCTTGATAATGATGCAGATGACTTGGATGATATCATCTATTGGCAAATGTTTTAGGGAGGGACTTCTTCAGAAGACTTTTAAGGAAACTAAGTTGCTGTGGTGTTAATAGTGAACATGCTGAAAGACATTAATTCAGTGGAGGAAAGAATAGAGGAGAGGAAGGAATAATCCATCCTCAAAATGGAGGGAAGGCCATCTGTGGAGGAACTAGGATTGATTTTCATCATGATCTGAAATACCATGGAAAAGGGGTGAGCAAAAAGATGTCAGTAAAAAACAGGTAAGGTGCAAGGATGCAAGATGAATCTGAGGAATTGTGGAAAGAATTTATGGTTGTGACTGAAGGAGCTGCTTTCCTGGAGGCATTTGACCTGAGTCCTGATGTGAATGTCTCTGTGCTTTTGCAGAAGGAGCTGGGCAAACAGACAGATTGTCCATACATGTGTGCTTACAAACTGGTAACAGTCAAGTTCAAGTGGTGGGGTCTGCAAAATAAAGTCGAGAACTTTATACAGAAGGTAAGTGAGCCCTTTGAAAGGGAGACATGTGGAAATGAGGCATCATCTCCCACGTGCTCTGGCACCTCAGCTTCTGCTAATAGTGTATTCTGCTTGGTGATACTAACCTGAAACCCAGTCATGTCACCACAGGCAACACAGTCAAAGCCTCTGCCTGATACACTGCAAAGTGTTAAAGTTGGATTCAGTTTGGTTGTTCTGTGAATTGGCTATTGAACCATTTTCACTCTAATGTAAGAAGGTGATGAAGGTAAACTGGCTGTTTGGTGGTGGTTGATAGATCAGCCTGAGAACTGGGGTCATTTGATAGTCGATTTGTGGATGATGAGATGATGCGTGTATACTAGGGTTATTTTGGTCAGGGGCAAGACGTGGGTAGATACCTACAGCTTCAGTTATCCAGTGCTGATCAGCTGAGGATCTTTCTGGCAAGTGCTACAGCTCTAGTCATGTTTTCCTCTCCTATTCTGCTGCTTGAAAAACCTGTGTTAAAAAATAAGCAGATGGTGGGAAACTTTATTACTTAAAACCATGAGTAATTGGTGTCCTGAAAAGAGCTTTTTCTGCAGCAGAGTTCTTAACCCGTGAACTGCAGCAGGATGCTGGACCTGGGAATTGGTAGGTGCAGTGTTCATAAAATGCCCATGACTTCAGAGCACGGAGACTGCTCAGTGCTTAATATTGATGAAGTATAGTGCTGCTTCTGCAAAAGCAGTTCTCTGGTGATATAACCTGAAGAGAACCCTGAAGGGGAATGACTGTGCTGCTGCAGGATTTCAAATGCTTGTAACAAAAGCCCTGAACAAAGCAGTGTCTTGTATCCTTTTCTCCTGAGTGTCTCTTCAGCTACACGGTTGTGTCAAAGTAGTCAAACCGCTTTTGATGAGAGCGGGTTATCAGATGTGAAACCATAATTGGTAAAGCTGAAGTGTCCGTCCTTAATGCGATCTCTCCAAGAGGCATTGTGTACCCCTGTCTAGTGTAATGATTTTCTCTAGCTTATCTCCTATAAAATGGAAGTAAATTGCTCCTAACGAAGTAGCTTCTGCACATTTCGGGTGTGGAAAACAAGTTTAGGCCTGTTTTTAGGTCACTGTAAAAGAAAAAAAGCAAGATAAGTGCAGACGGACCCTTTCCTCTTGGTAACCTCCAGTTTTCAGCAAGGATTATCTTAAGAAATACTTTTATTCTGGTCCTCCCTTTTACTGCACCTTCAGGCCAACGATTGTGCTTTAAGTAAACCCAACCTGAAGCGCTTGGTTCAGTCGGAACACTGCTGTCAAATCAAAGGAAATTGCTAAAGCATTCACTAATTCCTTCAATGCTCTGTCTAGGCTTGGGGGAGAAAAAGAAAGCATTTCTCTGTGGATTTGAGGCTGTAGATATTCTGTTAAAGGAATACAAATGAGCTAGCTCCAGCTTCCAATTGTGGCAGCGCCACAGAAAGGTGGGCGAGGGAGCCAGTGCTTCAGTGTACGCATCTCTGACAATTGTTACAATCCGGTTAGATCCATATTAATTGCCCCCTGAGTCAGCTCCTTGTATGTTTTACTCCTCCCTCCTCCTGCTTTTGCAGCAAGAAAAGCGTCTCTTCACAAACTTCCATCGGCAGCTCTTTTGCTGGCTGGATAAGTGGGTTGATCTGACTATGGAGGACATCCGTAGGATGGAAGAGGAGACCAAGAGACAGCTGGATGAGGTCAGTGGAAAAGCAGGGCAGGTGTGGGTTGGGTGAGACACTGCTGCTATCCAGTACAGTGAGAGAGGGAAGACTGCAGCATTGTCATAGCATAGTGTGTATTGTCCTCCTGCTATTTAGGTCATGCTGCTTGTGGTTTGAATGATTGGCTATGACTCCGTTGTGCTGGCATCTCCTTCTAATCATTATGGACTTCTCCTTCTGTTTGTTATTGAGCCAGTAAATGTGTTGAACCACAGGTAATGAGAGTATGAGTGGCAATGGTTCCTCTATTGCTTTAATATCTTCTATTAGCTTTTACCCAAAGCTGAATGGTCATTTTTGTCCTCATTAATTTCCAAAAAAAAAAACAGTTCAGTAAAAGGATTTTAGCGCTTAAGTGCTATAAGCAGGTACTGGGGGTATGTACCAGGGTTTGGTAATAAGGAGTACATTGTTCTGTGATTCGTGTCCTGCACTGCACCCTTCTCTTCCTTCATGCCTCAGGATTTGTCATTACAGCTTCATGTACACCCTGCCCTTTGGATAATGGTCCCAGATCTTAGTAACCACAAATGGTCCCTGCGCGTGTGTATGCCCAAGCACTGATTTGGGATGCTCAGATACAGTTGGTGGCTTACATAAAGGAAGTAGCTTAACTTGTTCCATACCAGTAAATCCTGAGATAACATCATATGAGAATCAGCACTGGAATAATGTTTCTTCTTTCAGATGAGAGAAAAAGATCCAGTGAAAGGAATGTCAGCTGCAGATGACTAACATGACTTCTTCCTGTGCACTGTAGGTATCAAAAGAAATTGATAAAGCTTTGTGTTGCTTTATTTAGGAGGGAAAAAAATACATATTTGGGTAAGAAATGATCCTGTTCATAGCTTCTGACAGGCAAATCTTCGTATTAACTGTGTTCTCTTAGTGAGCCTGTTTCATTGCTGGGTTGAGGAGTGACTTTACTGTCTTGTTTCAGAGCTATCCTAAAGAAATGCCCGAGGGAAAAGTGTAAGAGAAATGTGTTAGAACATTTTGTAGTCTTCACCACTGTTCTTATTTCTGCAATGCATGTGTTACTTCCCATGACTTGCAGAGGAGCTTTTGTCAGGTCCAAAAGAGTAAGCTGGACCTGCAGATACTTAGAATATATAGAAAATTCCTTTGCAGATGTGCTTGGAATGTATTTCTTGCATTGTTTAACAGTAGTTACTAATGGACCGAGGCCTGGAGCAACATTTGCACATCACAGGAGAAGCAGCAATGACAGTTTTAAAGCTATTGGCTTGTTTTTCATCTCTTTCCCTCTGAGTGTGTTAACTTGGCATGGGAGGGACTGTCGCACTGGAGAGCATGTATGAATTTGCCTTTGTTGGCCAAGTCCCCAGGATGCATTCTAGGCTGTGTGCTGGATGGTGACGTGTGAGCAGTGCTGAGATTGTTCAGCCTCGTTCTGTTAAATTGAATCATCAGTTTGGGTTTGGTGACTTTTTCTTAGCTACTGTACAGAAATAGCATTAGGGAATTAAGAAGGCAAGAGAAAGAAGAGATTGCGCATATAGGTAGAGATATCCAAGTCACTAGACATGACTTTTCCAGGGCAGTAAAACACCATCCTAGCTATGCTTTGAAAGACTGGGATCAGGCACAGCCACAGCACCATCAAGGACTCTCTGTTTACCTCTGCTTGTCCTCTGTTACCTGCTGGTGGTTTGGTGGTGGGTGACACAAGGTGAGGGAGTGTCCAAAGGAGTGTCTTCTGATAGATACATAACATTTATTTAATGCAACTTCAGGCTTTTTAGTTCCCTCCTGATTCATGCTCAGTTCTTGGAGAAATGAGTTTTTGGTTGTATCAGAGCCTCTGGACTTTGTGAGATGGTTTAAATCACAACTTGTGCTTGTCGCTTTTAAGCTGTGTTGTAACTTGTGCTCTGGATCAGTGCTGAAGTGTAGTGACGCAGTGGTGTGTTGCCATTATCTGGTGGCAGCGTGACCCACGTTTGCTTTCTAAAGGCTCAGCTGCTCTTCCCAAGTGCTTCTAACCATTTTCCTCTTGTCTCTCATAGTTTGCAAGACAGTCGTCAGGAAGGCCCAGGGAATCCACACTCTGACTGACGGACCATCTCTGGATCAAGCCTTTCTCTATCCAACCGGCAGGCGATTTTAAATCTCCCATAGCTAATTCTAGATGCCCCTTAATATTGTGAGCAAATAGACCGTCTGGTACTAAGCACTCCAACGTTAGCACGTGGACGAAGGAGGCAGCTCCTTGGAGACGTGTGACTTTAGAGATCGCTGTATTTACGGCTCCTCCCTCCTTTATTTTCATTGTGTTCAGACCAATTTCCATGTGGCCCTGTTTGATTTCCAAGTGACATTTTTAGCTAAAATAGTCTTGTGATGTGGTGACTTAGATTTATTATTTTTTTTCCCCTGTTTTTTATGTTTTTGGGGTTTGTTTTTTTTTTTTCCAAGTGGGATAAACTGCCACCTTTGTTCCTGCCCCAGCCCTTCACCATTCTTTGCATAGTCTGCTTGGAGAGGGGAAACTGTCAGTATTTTAGAGTGCAGAACTATTCCACAAAATGCTATGCTCTGACCCTTGCTCCCAGGGTAAGAAATTTAATGGCATGTAATCCGAATACATAATCAGGAGTAGCCAGATATAGTTCTTGGTCTGTGATGAATTGTGATCCGTGGCTTCTGCACGGCATTACCTGGTTCTGTCTTAGCACACATGAATTAAAGGCTGTGCAGAAGCTGCGTGCAGCATCCCCGCGCTTGGGCCTTCAGCACTTAACTTTTGTGTTCCACTTTAGGGGCACGTGGTCCCTTTGGCCTCTGTTGCTCTGTTGTCCTTCAGCTGCGTGTGTCACTTCTACATAGTCATTATGGAAAGTTGCTTGGCACATGTTGCTAAATGATTTTGGCTCCATAATAATAATGATGTGATTTCCTAGACAAGTTGGGGTGTAGCAAAAGCTGGGGTACAAGTAAAGTCTTGGTATCTGAGTCCATCCAGATGCCTGGGTTGGTGGTTCTGCTCAGCAATAATATTCTTCCCATTGTAAGACTGACTAAAATATCTCCTTTCTTACTATAAAAAAGAGCAGCTTTTAAAGACCTGCAGTTGTTTTCTAGGATATCTGTTGGTTATTATAAATCACAAAGGACACTGTTAACATAAAGAGCTCTGGTTATTTAATGAACTTCCAATACTTGCTGTAACTATCCTTTATGTTGATATCAGCTTTAGACAATCAAATAAGCAGAACAGAATCAAAGAAATGCTGCTTTATTAAATACATTTGAGAAGAAAACCCAATTTCCTTGCTTATGCCTAAGGCCCAATGTTTGATTTATCCTTTGTTTTCCTAGTAGCAATCACTTTACGTTCCACTTCTGTCTTTGGCGGCGCTAACATGAAATACTCAATGCCAAGCACAGTCGTGGCTCTGTCACCGCCTTTGAGGCATCTTTGTGGCGTTGACTCCTTCAGCCCTTCACATTCCTGCGAGCAGGAGATCCTGACATGATCCCAGTGAGGGATCCGAAGTGGTTTTGGAGCGAGGGAAGACGAGGCGTGCTCTGGAGGGGAGAGGATGGTGCTTGGTTCCTGGGGGAGGGGGCAGTTTATCCCTTTACTTTTAGTTTGTTCTGTTTGCCTTACTCATGTCAAAGTGCAATAAGCTCTGAATTGTACCAGTAACTCTGGCAGGCTCCTCTCAGTGACCTCAGGTGGCTTTGTGGGGCAGGGGTGGGCTCTGAGGGGTTTTTAAGCGCTCTCACCAGGCACAAATAAAACAGATTTCATGTAGAATACTTAAACCGCATTTTAATCCGTGAGGCTCTTTGGGACCAGGATGGTTTCGTGGCATCTCCTCTCGCTGTTGCAGAAGTAGGCCCCAGTTGTAGTTCTTTGAGTTGCGAGTATTTTAACAGAGAATTCATGCACTGACTTCTGTTCCTGTTTGTCTGTTACGTCTCGAGGGATCCTTACACTTGAGGACAACCTGGGAATACGACACAGCACGCTTGTTCTTTCAGTTCCTGTTATCCAAGAGGCTTTCGAGCCGGTGACACTAATCGCAGTGGAAGCAGATTGTAACATTCCACCCTGCAATCCTTTTCTGATCCTCTGATTTCAGAGTGAGAGCTTTTACACAAAGCTTTCCTGATTAGTGGGGAAAAATGGGAGAAAAACAAGAAGCAGGAACTCCAGCTTGGATATTTCCACCTTTCCCTGCCCTTTTGCTTTCTGTCCTTCCAGTTTAATCCAAAGTGGAAGCATCCCTCAGCCTCGGGATAGACAAATCCTATCACGACCTTCCCACCTCGATGCGTGGTGAGTGTCTTTCATCAGCTTCAGCAGGAACCCCTCAATCTGCCAGCTCCATGAGGGGTTGTTGCTGGGCTGTTGGTCCATTGTAGGGTGATGGTTGGTTGGGGACCCCCTCTCTGCTCCACACTGGGGGTCCGGAGCCTGGTACCTCGCCTCGGGCTGGTTTGTCCATCCCCACTGCCCCGTTCTGCTGGGTTCATCCATCATCGTGCTCTTTCCTTTGGCAACACACACTTTGTAGGATGGGTTAGGTTATCTCGTTGTTTCTTTAAATGTGAGTTTGTGCCTTTTTTTGTCTCCTAAATCTTCCAATACAGGCATATTGGAAACGAAATCTAATAAAATACTAGACAGAGCTTTTTACGCCTCCTTCTCCTTTGTTTTGGGTGCTGATGGGGGGGGCGGTACGCGAAACCCTCCAGAGTCCTCCCACACGCTTGGGGGCGCCACCGCCCTTCCGCCGTCCCGCCCTTGTCACGAGGGCCAATCGGCGCGGGGCGGTGCCGGCCGTGGGCGTGGCCTCTCTGAGGGGAGCCAGGAGGCCGCGGGCCGGGCCGGGAGAGCGGAGGCCGGGGCGCCCGGTGTCCCCTTCCCAGCGCCTCCCGGCCGGGTCCATGGGCATGGAACCGGAGCACCGCGCTGCCGTGAGGGAGCTGAGGTGAGCCGAGGGGTCGGTGGGAGGGGAGCTTGGGTGAGTACGGGGGGGAAAAGTCGCTAAATCGTTACGCAGTTAGGTCGGAATTAGCGAAACCTGTGTTTTTGCTCATTAAGAAGGAGTTTCGCTAATTGGCGGTGTTACATAGTCATCTGGAGTAAAGAAAAGCTGATCTGGTTTGAAAGCGTCGGGACTGGGAGGCTTACTGAGTATTGTTTGGGTCCTAGGGACTTGCCAGAGCCCTACTTAGGTTTAATGAGGGCATTAATGCGATTTAATTTAGCCGCTGTCTCAAATGTGTGGGTTTTGTGAGGAGAAAGGGGCTCGGATAACTCTTTGGCTATTGATTTTACGTTGTGTCTTCTCGTGGCGCCTCCTGAGGTGATAAGTTTCATCTGCTGAGGTGGTGGGTTGTGTGGTGTCCACACCGTGAGCTTGGCTCTGTAAAGGATAATGTCTGTATTGGGAAAATAGAACACCAAACAGTACGAACATTTGCTCAAAGAGATTAAAATTCACCTTAATGCATTATTATTAACACGGGGACCCTAAAAGATTCTTAACTATTGAATCACGTCAGGAATCAGTGACACGAAACAGCAGTTCGCTTGTATTTAGGAATGTGTTGGTGGAGAGCATACCCGAGCCTGGGTTCTGGTGGTAGGGAAAGCTTCTGGAAGAGGTTGAGCCTTTTCCCTTTGGTAAAGGCTGCTCTTGTGGCACCAGTGAAACCTGGTGTTGTTGATGTTCCCTCCTTACCATGGGCAGTAATGCTGTGGCCTGGTGAAGCATCAGCAGACCTTTGGGATTGCATAATGCTGCAGGTTATTTGCTTTGCTTTGCATGGATATTCATGGTTTGGGTTGGAAAGGACCTGAAGATCATCCAGTTCCACCCGTCTGCCGTGGGCAGGGATACCTCACACTAAGCCGTGTCACCCAGGGCTCCCTCATGGTTCAGTCTTTCCTGCAGACATTATAACCTCCAGTGAAACAGAACTGTTAGGGATGTTCTTGACATTTGTACCAGTTAAACCTTTGGTATAAACTCTGTTGCTGCAGTTTCCCCCTGTTCATAGCAGTGTGGATACTGGATGCTTTGAGGAATACGATTTCTGTCAGTAATAAGTGATAACCTCAATATTATTTCAGTTTTGTTTAATCAGGTTATTGCCTTTACAGAAATAGTAAGTGTGGTGTTCCCAAGTGATACACATCTCTGGCCGAACTAAATTTGCAGCATAAATACCTTTTCCTTCCTTTTTTCCCCCTAGAAATGTGTTTTAGGAGAACTTTTGGCTGACTTCAGTGTAGTCTTACAAAGAGAATCAATTGGTGAGAGAAATGATGGATCGCTTTAGGCTGGTGTGCAAGGTCATTTTCCATTGTGTCACCTTGAGCAGGCTGTGGGATAAAAACATGTCCGTAACAGTGGATGTATTGATGAGATTCATTATTTAACTATCATTTAATAGCTAACTATTCACTGATAATATAGGACCTTAAGATGGATGGGAAATTAACAGCTTATTGTCTTTTAAGTCTGTCTGACCTGTAACAAGACTGACTGTAAAGTGAATCCCCTTTTTAGAAGCTCTGATGTTGAAATTACCATCTTATGAAGAAACAGCAAGTCAGAGAACACATGAATGCTTCTGACAGTGCTGGAGGGGAGCAGCAGCTCTGCTTGGTGTTGGTCAGAACTGTGTGTTTGCGTGTTTGGGAGCTGGAGATTATATTTCTGGTAGTCTGCAGCTGGAGGCACATGATTGATTCAAATCAGCAATAAATTCTTTTAAATCTTGAGCTTATAGAATTAACCACCTTAAATCTATTACGAAGAAACAATTCCCTGTGTGAGGCAGGACGTGATTGCTGTTTTTGTACCAATCCAGTGAGTGTAGTGGTAACGCTGCAGGCTTTTCCAGCCTTGCTGCATCTACACTTGTCCCGTTGCTTTAAAAGCATCTCACACGAGTGCAGACTTGATCCGGAAGACCCTGGGCTATCTACTTCTTATATACTTAGGATTTTAAGGAGCTGGTCCTTCAGAGTGTAGTTACTTTTGGAGCACATGGCATCCCCCAGCAGTGAAGATGCATGTCAAGATTCAGCAGCTCTGTCCCTATCCGATTTGGAGAGCCTGCACCACGTCCGCAGCCGGTCCGCCAGTTTCAGCAGCACAGGGTCCAGTGGCCGTTTGCAGCTCCGACAACGAGTAGCCCAGCTTATGGCTTGTGTAGAGGACATCAGCTCGGATGATGAAATTAATGAAGAAGTGTCCCGCACTCTGGATGAAGCTTTCCTTATCTGGGGGAAAAAGCTGAAGGATAAATGGCAGGAATTCAGGTTTTGTTCCCTCTACTGGGGTTTGTGGTGCTAGCTATTAAATAAATTTCTGACTGTTCAAAAGCGACAGAAGTTGTTGTTTCTGTAGCTAGATGCTCTGTGAGGAAATTAGATGCCCTTAGGGTTTAGTTTTAGCATTGGTTTTATGTGATTTTTCTTTGTAGACTACACTTAGTTACCTGGAATGTGGGTACAGCTTCTCCACCTCCTGATGTCAGTAGTTTACTTCAGCTCGATTCACTGGGCACAACTATGGATATGTATGTTATAGGGTAAGTGTATATTTATATTTGCATATATTAAAGAACTTGCTTTGTAAGTTTATTGCAATATTGCTCAATTTCAAACAGCTTTATGTGTGCTTTGGGGTGACTGTGCAATGTGAATCGCTGTCTGGGAGACAGTTTGACATTACTGCTAACAGAAGGTGAAGAGTAGAGTTAGTGACTTAGAACAGAGATGATTTATAGCAAGAAGAGCTTTTCCTTTGTGCTGCTGTTCTGTGACAAAATATAGAATACCTTCTTTTCCAAACACAGTCTTTGGCTGCTGTTTTCTTTGTTGGCATGTGAAGGCATATTCATTTTGATATGAAAGTTGTCCAAAATTCAGCATGTTTAAAACATATTAGTTCAAGTTTATTAGGCACAAGTTGCCATCCTGCTTTACAAACTCTCTTGAGATTTTGGAACCTGGCAGTCAGGTTATTTATGATAACATCTTTTGAGTCTAGCATTGCCTTAAACTCTGTTTTCAGCTGTATATAAGCTGCTTTAACTTGCCTTTTCTCAGTGTTAGATGTGTTAGATTGTGGATGGGTTAAACTGCTTGTCAGAAACTGAACAGCAAGACATTTCTGAGTTATGCTGTTATAAGAGTTATGTGAGCCCTGTTAGGATGCTGTGGTCTGTGTTCTGGAAAGGCTGTATTAATGCTGTCAAAACCAAGTGATACAGCATGAGTAATCTTGATGTCTTCAGCTTACAGGAGGTAAACTCAAAAATCACAAATTTCCTGTCTGACTTGGCATTTGATGATCCGTGGAGCATTTTCCTCATGACTGTATTGTCTCCGTTGGGATATATCAAGGTAATTGTTGCCATCTCTTAAGTGTCACAGCAGTGAAGGAAAATGTCTTCCCCAGCTCCATATAGATGTGTTTTCCTGTCAAGCTCTCCATAAAAGATAAGTTGATGGTGTTTTTTGCAGGTGTCAATCACTTCCATGGTGCACATGTGTTAGAAGTGATTCTTCATCACACTTGTTTTGTCTTGGTTTGTTGATAAAGGCAGTTTAATTTTTCTCTACTAATACTAGTGACCTTAATTTTAGCAGTAACAATTAGACATGGATTTTTAGTTCTCATTTGGAACAGTTGGGCAATTTTGGTGCTTTTGCAGCTCAGCTGACAAGCAGCAGGACGTTGCTCAGATACACTGGCAACAGCATGTGAAGTACTGCAGAACCTGTGATGAATAGAAAAATACCCCTGTCATAATATAAATACATTCTCGAGGAACAGAGTAATGAAGATGATTTAAAATGAAATATGATGTAACCTTACACTCAGCAGCACTCTGGTGGTTTAAATGACAAGATTTTTGGTAGTATCTGAGGCATGGGATCAGCTAGTGTAGTGGCTATTTTAATAATGCAAACAATAAACATAGGAGGATATCCTGAATTTCTCTAATATAGAGATATTAAAACCTTTTGAATGTTATATTGGTTTCCTAAAGCTGTATTTCGGGGTGATTTTGCTGAGATGACTGTATTACTGTATTATGGACTGCATGCCAATCAGACTGAGTAGTTGTGCCATTCTTTTAACTGTAATTAAACAAAACAAAGGACCCATTGGGATTTATAAAAAGAAAGAAAAAACCATTGTTCATTCTGGTGTAAGGCATCGCTGATAAACAGTCAAAATCTGGCTGTGGGCTGACATTCAGGCCCTGTGTACAGGCAATTGAGGAGAATTCCTCGTGGAATGCATGGTTGATTCTGAATTCCGATTTAGAAATGTGGTCCTTTGGACACACTGATGAAAGGATGCTGCCACCTAACGGTTTTCAGGAGGACTTGATCATCTCTTCACAATAAGGCAACTGTCAGGCCAGGTCAGAATCAACACAGGCAGTGAGGAGAGCTTCTGCTAGGACTTGTCTGGGAAGCTGGCAGAGGAGGAGAGGAGCAGTTACCCACTCTTTGCTGACCTGTGACAAGGTTGGGTGTAGAGGGTGTCATCCTTGGGGCATTCTGCCCCTTCAAAACAGGGTCTGTTTTCAGAGTGCTGTGTTGGCTGGTCAGTCAGTTCTTTCCCCATAAACAGAATCATGTCCCCTCTGTGGAAGCTCTTTGCTTAATTTGGCACTAAGTATTGGTGGGAAGAGCCCTGGTTCCAGCAGAGGAGGGATCCATTGTGTTTGGATGTTCAAGACCTACAGAGAAAAGAGGCTTCATATGAATCTTGAGAAATATGTGAGGCCTGGCCCACAGCAGAATGAAACGTAGCAAATAAAGGAACTGAAAGATCTTGGTATCTCCTGAGCATGATTATGGAAAGGAGAATACTGGTTGCTCCAAATGTCTGAACAGACACAAATATTTGTGCATTACCTAGTAACTGTGATCCATCATTTCAATATACTGCTTAGTATTTTGTTGGGTTCAAGGAAAATATTAACACAGATTCTGAACCCATTTAATTGCGTAGATGTGGCGGCAAAGAAAGGAGGAATTCTGTTTTAAATTGGGGCTGAGTTTCTGTACTTCCAGCGTTTGCATAGACAGTGTTATTCTTAATCAGCTTTTATCCTAATGTAGTCTTTCTCTAAGTTCATCCAGCATAAAACTGAACTACAATTAATCTATTTCAGTGTCTGTATTTGAAACTGAATCATTATCATTAAAACAAACACTTAAAATGAATTTTGTCTTTCATGCCAGGACCATTGTAAAGTTCATACATTTTTAATGAAGAGCAAGATTGTTTAGACTATTTCCACTCACACTACAAAAACACCCCAAACCACAAAAAACCCAAACAGTATCTTAAAACTTAAACATCTTTGGAACTGTTTGGTAAATCAGCTTTTACAGGCATTGCAGGCAGGAGTTACTGCTATTTGTAGCTTATGGGTTTTGCTAATGCCCAGAATTAAATGCTGTGCTTTTTAGGCATTTTAATGGCATTTAGAATGATGATTTTTCTGCTGAAGGATGTTTCAATTCAAAGAAGCTGTTGGAGGACTTGTAGGTGTTCCATTTATTATAGATGAAAAACCAAGGATTTGGTTCTTCCTGGACAGACAGAACGATAGAAACAGAAGATTGGTGAGGCAGAAGAAAGGTTCTTAAAGATGTTTGGGCAAATACATGTGTTTTGAGGTCCACTTCAGATTTGTAACATAATGTTGCAACTAATTACTCTCTCAACTGATTAGTTGAGAGATTCATCAGGACCATTTATAAGCAAGTGTACCATAAGGATGTGTTCTCACAGCACAGTGCTGAAGCCAGGTTTGGTGAGGGAATTGCATAACTTCTGCTATGGCATTCTGCACCTAAAAGCTCTTATGAACTAATCCAAGGAATTCCAAATACCTCCCTGGAAGTGACCAGTCCCTCTTTTGTGTCTCTTCCAGCTCTCCTCCGTTCGCATGCAGGGATTGCTACTTCTGATCTTTGTGAAGCACGTCCACCTGCCTTTCATACGGGACCTTCATACCCAGTTCACACGCACAGGCCTCTATGGATACTGGGTGAGGAAGTGTCTGAGACTTGATTACCTGGTTCATTATGTGGTGTGTGCCTCTGCATGGTTTCATGGTGGGAAGGAGGATAGGTGGGTTACTTGAAAGTGAATACTGTTCAGCAGTGAGATTCACTTGTTTGAAGCTTGTGTGCAAGTGCACATGACAGATCATAATTTTACCAACTTAATAACTGATATGCAGCTTGTGTAGGAAGAGATTCAATTCATTTAAATCTAAGTAGCAAGACTGAAAGACGTATAGGTGGTGGTAATAGCTATGCTTGCAGGTATTGACTGTAGTTTCAGAGAACATTGTTCATCTTCCATGCCAGGGCAACAAAGGAGGAGTCACCATTCGCATGTCCCTCTATGGTCACACAGTTTGTTTCATGAACTGCCACTTGCCAGCTCACATGGAGAACACAGAGCAGCGGCTGGATGACTTTGAGAAAATTCTGGAAATGCAGTTTGAAGGAGAGAATATTCCAAGTGCCTTGGAACATGAGTGAGTTGTTCAGACCCTCTTCTGGCTGTAGTGGTTTTATCTGTTCTAGGGTAAACTCGTGCACTGAGGAGTTTGGAGTTTTCATCCATCATTTTTGGTTTGAATGTCTTTTCAGCCTTGACCCTGAATCCTGTGTGGAAAAGGTAACCTGAAAGGTGGAGGTCTATTTTGCAAGACTGTTCTCTTCCAGTCTTGAATTGCATTAAATCTGTTGGTTATGTACTGCACATGTCTTGTGCTAGAGAGCTTCAGAAGCTAAAGCCCATTTATACCAAAAATCCTAAAGCTTGCTATGAAATGTTTATCTTCCTGCATTCTTTTCAAAAAAATTGAAAAAACAGCTTTCCTGTTGTTTGCAACATTGCTGATAATACACTCCAGTGCTTTGGAGTAATTTTTTTTCCTAACAACTATAGAACACCCAAGATGTATCCCTGCTTTCCCAAGGCACTAAACCAGAGCTCTTGAGTTAGTGCATTAACATAACCAACTGCTGCAAAGGTTGAGAGTTTTGTGAATGACTTTACCTACCGTTAAAACTTAATTCTAGCTCTGGTGGAGATGTAAGTCATTAGGAGAAGTTAATTTTCAGGCAGTAATGAGCAAGCAGCAAGAATCAAGTGATCTATTTTGTATTTCAATTCCCTTAAGTTTTTGTTTAGCAGCAGGTGATCACTGTGTGAGTTTATCTGTAGCTCCTTAATGTTTGTTGTTTAAGCTGTAGATTGAGTAGTGTAAGTGATTAGAGCACCTAATTAGAGTAATGGCACATATTGTATTGAATTCTTCTCTCCTGCTAATGGGTTCCTATAAATCTTCCGTGGGTTTTTGCCTTTCTTTTAAGTGTTCTCTTCTGGTTTGGAGATCTGAACTTCCGGATCGCGGATTATGGCATACACTTTGTCCGGGAATCAATAAACAACAAGCGTTACAATCTGCTCTGGGAAAAGGACCAGGTACGATGTCTTAATGTGTTTGGGGGATTGGTTTGGTTTGTTTTTAATGCACACAAACACTGTAGTTAACATTACCTCTGGAGTTTCTAATTTCCATTAAAGAACACAAGTTCAGAGTACACATGAGGTGGAACAGATCTGGCTGTTCCCTCTCTCCCTTCTCAGGCATAACCCCCAATCAGTTGCAGTCCATTTCTGCTTTTCTTTAGTTTCCTACTTGTTTACAATGCTTGTGTTTGAAGTGTTCTTTGAACGTCATGGCTTGTGATTTGTTCCTCACCTTAACATCTTCTCCTTTTTTTACTTCTCCAAAGAATTATTTTTAAGAGAAGCTTATTCTGGAATTTGTTTTGAATAGAACTGCTACCAAACTTTTAAAGAGATCATGTCAGGAGTTCTGGCAGTAGCAAAGAGGCAATTCTGAATTTACCTTTCCATCTATATTATATTGACTGGCGTATTGGATTCTTGGAAGACGTTTTCTCATCTCCGTTCCCAGTTGCCCATTAAGCTCTGATTTTAAACATGATCTTTTAAAGTTACTTTTTCTTTCTGCAGTTAAATATGGCTAAAAAGAAGGAAGCGTTTCTTCAGGAATTCATAGAGGGTCCTCTGCACTTTAAACCCACCTACAAGTTTGACCTTTATTCGGATGTATATGACACAAGGTAAAAGCATAGCAGATGAGTTTAGACATGGAATATTAGAGTGAATGTGGTGCTTGGCCAAATACCACTTTAGTAATGAGTGTACTGGTTAACTGGGGCTATGAAGCAGTTCTGTTAGGCTCATTCAGTGCCACATCAGAAGAAATGAGTATTTCTGGCTGAAGAAGCCTGAGTCTGCTGGTTGCATGAGGGAAGTGGTGAAACAACCCAGCTTTCTTTTTGGAAAGACTGGATTAATAGAATAAACCAGTGTTTGTTTAAGCCACTTCTTTTTTGCTTGTTAATACTAAAAGTGCCCACTGGTGTCAGAAATGAGCAAGGGGAAGAGAGAACTGGCTGCAATTTTCGTTTAAGCATTTCATTTGACAACAAGTTAATGTAAATATGTCTTTATAAATTATTTTAAGTTGAAAGCTGGTTAAGTTTCCAAAGTTTTTCTCTGACACTAAAATCTGTTGTAAAGTATTAGTCTTTATGTTTCAACAGAAGGATAAGTTCCTGTCCAAACAGGGGGTTTGTACTGATCTTTTTCTTTACTTCCAGAGAGCAGAAGTCCCTCTTTTGGTTTAAGTAAGAAGAGAACTTTCTGGATTTCATAGATCAGTAAATATTTCAAAATCAAAGCAATGCTCCTTCCTGAGCTTTTGATTTGATTTTTGTGAAATATTTGAAAATCAGATGACAGCTGATTTTCTTCAGGGATGTTCTGAACCTGTCTGGAAGCTGCAGTGTTATCTCCTCTGCTGTTGCACTTAACATTGGAAGCTTATTCATTTGGATCCAAAGACATTTTACACTGTAATTGAGTGTGAAGAGATATAATGGAACCAGCAGTAAATCCAGTTAACACAAAATACTTATAATAATCCAAACCTAAACATTCTAAGGATGATTCCTAGAGCCATAGCCTGTATTGGCTCAGTTAAAGAACAAAAAACATGCTTGTGCATACTGTGTGCATTCTACTGTTCTTCAAGCAGGTTGGATGGGGGTGCTCAGTAGGTGTCAAGGCGAGCTCCTTAAAAAGTGTGCATTGTATGAAGCACACAGCATTTTGTTATCTTCAGCGTGGATTTTGAGGGTTTGTTTCCCATCTATTACACCTTTTCTTCTCTAAAACAGTGAGTGTATTAGCTTAAGCTGTTGGTTTGGTATTTTCTTGCACAGCAGAGCAGACATCTGGCAGCTCAAAGATTTCTGTCGGTTTATAGAATTCCTGCAGTAAGTGGGATATGGCCCTTTAGTCATTTAAAATCCTTCCACCTTCTTAAAGGTGAGTCAGACTTGATATGGGAAGGGGTAAACCAAAAAGAGCTAAATGGCATTTCCAGATTATGGTGATTCTGATAGATAATAAACTGACAGTTTTCCTTACACATCCTGATCATTAACTTCTATAATTCAATCCCATCCATTCTAATTGCTCTTCCATAGGGTATGATCTTTTCTCCATTTCAATTTGAAGTGATACGTCCATACAGAGAGTTGCTATTAAGTCTTCCTCCCACTACAGAAAGACCCAGGAAAGGCTCATGTCTTCTGTTGTTATGGTATAAAAGGAAACTCTGAGTTACAATTACAGTTTGATGTGTAGCACACTTGCAGGCTGCAGGCACAACTGTCTTGATGATAGAATTCTTCTTTTATGATGGGACAGCAGTAGCTTACAAACTTGAAATGCAGGCTAGTACAATGTAGAGGAATTTGAAATACAGCAGTGATTAGTTCAAGCAACCTGAGTTTGCCTGGTTTTTGTTGTTATAAGAACCTTGTTCTCTAATGTTTTGAGTAATTTTGAACATCATTCACACTCTTCCCACATCCTCCATAAGGTTATGCCTCTTTGCTCTAATAACTGCATTTGAAGCTTGGGGCAGTTGCTGCATTATCTCAGTGTTCTTGCATGGTTTTGTGGAGTGGTTTAGGAGAAAGTATCATTTCCTGTATGAAGCCGACTAACCCACTGAAATTCCCTTCTCCCCTTCATTTTACTCCTCTTTCAGAAACCTGTACAACTTATCTGTGGTAAAAGGAGTTGAGTTCAAATTGAGGAAACCTTGCTTGTAAAGTATATCGAACAGAGCTGTAAAATGAAGCCTGGATGTGATTCCCTTCTCTTATTAATATACATCTGACAATCTTTCAACTTTTGAGTAGATCTGTCTCAGTATTTTTAGCTTTTGGCAGCTGTTTTTCACTTCTCATTTTGCCTTTACCTTACACTCTTGCAGTGAGAAGAAAAGAAAGCCAGCGTGGACAGACAGAATCCTTTGGAGAGTGAAGAACCTCTGCCAGCATGCACCGAAAGGCAGCGAATTCTCTGAGGAGCAGCAGACAATTTCTGTTACTTTGAATAATTATATCAGTCACATGAGCTATGGCATCAGCGATCACAAACCTGTTACAGGAACGTTTGGGCTTGAGGTGCTTTCCCACTTACGTCCTTAAGAAAACGTTGCTTTTACTCAGTGTTGCCTTACAGAAGCTGGGTTTAAGTCAATCTCTGTTTCATTCTGATTACAGTGAAGGCAGCAAATGGCTTTCAGGTTATTTCCATTCAGTTCAGGGTCCCACAGCAGATGTGGCAGAGAATAACTTGAAAAGAATAACAGAAAGCATGACAAACATGACTCACTTGAAGCTCTCTTCTGTCTAGTTGAAGCCTCTTGTATCAGAACCTTTGGTCACACTGAGTCCTGAGGGCGAGTGGAGCGCGGAACACGATGTTCTCATCAACTATTCTGCAGTGCCTGAATTCCCAAGCAGTGCTTGGGACTGGATTGGCCTCTTCAAGGTAATGTTACCTCTTCATGGCTCTTTAATGAAGATGGTGAATATGACTGGAGGAGGTTGATAGTCTTCTGTCACAACTTTGACTTTTCCAGATAACAGGTTTTTGTTTCCTTCAGCAGGCTTCTTCACAGGTTTCTGTCTTTCTTTGCAGGTAACTTTCAAGCATGTGAATGACTATGTTACTTATTCTTGGGTAGAAGATGATGAAATTTCTTCTAACAAAGATGGTAAACAAGTAAGCCAGTGGTATTTCTTTCTAATGTTGTTTCCCTTAGAGTAGTATTTAAGGTCTGTTTGTTCCATATCCCCTTTTGCAGGTTCTGTATCCTCTTTCCCAGGCAAAGCAAATTGGAAGCGATACTATTGTTTAAAATCCCTCTTCCTAATTCTTAGTAATTTCCAGGTAGTGTAGCACACCTTCTCAGGGGGGATCATGTTGCTTAAGGGAGTTTATGAAAAAGGAATTTATTGCTGTAGTGGCTTTTCATTGTATTAAAAACTACTGTCTTTTTATATTTTGGTTTTTGCCCCTGAAGTAAGTAACTGGCCATTCTTTTAATCTTTTAAAGTTACTTGATGTAGCCTAAACATTTATTATGTGATTTTCATTACAGTTGTAAGTATATAATGTTACGTTCATTATGCTCTTCCATGTAATACATTGCCACCAGGAGGCAGCTCATCTCCCTCCTTTCTGCCCTCGTGGCCTTGCTCCTTCCCCTCCAACAGCTCTAGGTTTCTTCTTGCTGAACCCAGTCAGCTCACTAACATGGGGAGGGATATTCCCTTCATGACTTACTTCTGTCTTCGTCTTTCTTAGCTTATATTTAGCTTTACACTTGCTTATAAATAGTAAATACTGACTTTTGTGGTGTCCTGAGTAGCAGAAATTGCTTTTTTGTAAGCTTTCTCTGTGGAAGTTGCCCATTGCCTGTTCTTGCTCTTGTTGACAGGTTTACATGAGTGCTGCAGAAATACCAGATGTGGGAGGAGAATTCTTGCTTTGCTTTTATAGCAATAATCTGCAATCAGTAGTTGGTGTCAGCCAGCCTTTTCAGGTAATGTACTGGGAAGCTTTGCTTAATGTTGATGTGAGTTTTTTTTTCGTGTGCAGCTGAACATAGGTGTTGGCAGCAGAAGTAATTGCAAAAAGGATATGTCCTGGCTAACATCCCATGAAAGAATTTGCTGATGTGCTAGAAGACTGAGTAACTATTATAACAATATGTTGTTGTAGTGAAATAAGAGGAGTTTCTCTCTGTCAGCTTTCATTATTGGAATTTCAGGCTCTGTCATGTTAGGTCCCTAGTTTCTGTAAAGATGAGAACTCACCTTAGCTTAAATGCTGACAAGTTTCTGACAGGCTGTTTGCTCCTTGTGCTCTGTTCTGTGGTAGTTTTGCACAGAAATGTTTCCTATGTATTCAGTGAAACTCCATTACCTTGGGGGATACAGTAATGAAAGTTCCTGGTATATCTCAGTGCTGCTGTTCATATTTTTCTTTCTGCATTGGTGAGAAACATCCCAGAGACCAGTATTTCTGTTTTCTCTGAGCTTAATATCTGCCACACACTCTGCAGGATGGCTGTCAGTTGTATGTGGATACAACACACCATCTGCCTTTCTTTTTGCGTGACACTTAATGCTTTGATACCAGTGTAGTGGTATCAGGTTTTATTTTCCTAATTCCATAATTGCTGCTTAGATGCATCACTTTTAATTTCCTCAGTTTCTAGCAAGTGTGTAAGACATCTTTCTCTAATGGTGTATTGTTAGTATAGGGCAGCACAGTGTTTCTGAACGTGTTAATTTGATTTTTAACTGCTGTCTTTCTTCCAGATTCAGCCTAACAGAACATTAATAGGAAAGGAGCTGCCACAGGAAGACGACAGTTGGATGCAGAGACCTGACAATCTGGAATCACACGACGAGTTCTGAAGCAGAAAGGGCATTTAGTGGTCCCGATTCAGGAGTCAGATGATTCTTTATGTCTTAGTAAGAATAAAAGCTTATAATCAGAAGATGGAGTAAGACAGTGCAAGTAAGACAGGTAGGATTGTTCCGAAACTTTGTAAGCTCATAGGAGATAATTTATTGCAGAAACAGGTATTTTTATTGGTATGGAGAGAGTAACTCTCTTGCACTGGAAAAGAACCATAGAAGTAGTACCTGCTGAATGCTGTATGTTTTAAGATGATAGACATTTCTAGTACAAGGATTTAAGCTAAGGAAGTTGTGATCTGTATTAGATTTTTGGGCTTGCTTCTTTTTTTTAGAGGATATTTTATTTATGACACAATAGTTACTATACTGTAACCCCTCAATTGTTGATTTCCAGATCTCGAGTTTAAATGAAGTTATTTAAGAAGTTATTTATTAGATAGAGCAGGTTTTACAGTTTTATTTGCCTTTCAAACATTAGCTGGTTGCCCTTGGGGAAACACATGTAGCAACAGGTCACATGAAAACAACATCTTTGGAGTGTTTAAAGTCTCTTTTGGTGGTAGATCCCATTTCTCCATGCCTTACTGATAGCAGTTTGTAGGATTTTCCAATTCTCAGTTTTCCAAATTGAGATACATTTATCAAAATGCACATTTCCTGCTTTTTTATAAAGCAAATTAGCAATTTGCTTATCACATTTCTCCCTCTGATTTAAGAGAAGTAAAATAACCAGGATCCCACGGTTTCTGACACCAGGTGAGCAGAGCAGAGCTCCTGAAGCACTGAGTGGCAGAGCTCATGGTTTTAACCCCAACTGGTTTTTGTTGTCGTAGTGAGTTTGAAAACATAAAGTCAAATTTAAGTCCTTCCCTGGTACCATCCTGCCATATCATTGCTACTCTTGCTACAGAGATGATGTGATTGTAAATGGGGAATTTCTGTGGAACAGATTCTTTCTCATGGCATCATCTCTGCTATGAAAATTGTAAATCTCTACAATTTATAGCAATATAGGACCTGAAAAATTCCTGTTTTTCTAGAGGTGCTTAAACCTTTAATGTATCCTCCCACTGGAGGGTGGAGGTGGACTAAGAAACATTACATACCTTTAAAAACCTGAAAGGTAGGTAGTTATCTTCAGAAATGGTTTTGTTTCTTGATGAGGAAATGGAGATCTTTGGAAAGGATTGGAAGAGACACCAACACTCCACAGAATCTCAGAGTGCAGTGCTGGAAAAGAGCACTTGTGAGTCTCCCATGTTGTAGATACACAACCTCAAGCTACCTACCACGTGTGGTACGTAAAGTTACTAAACTCTCTTCCGTTGCTTATGGATGGAAGAGAGAAAGTTTGGCTCACATGGAAGAGCAAAGCAAAGGATGTTGTTGTACTTACGCTGGAATATTGCTTCAGAACCCAGTGGATTCCTTTGTGCTCTTTTCCTCAAAGCCTTAGTTTTTACAGGATTCTTTTGAGATCAGAAGTTAACACCTTGAGGTGACGTTTGGTTTGCAGTTACTTGCTTACAGTATTCACTGTATAAAGTCTTCTGAGGTCTGGATGTCTTTGTATGCTGTGGAAACTGTTACATAGGCTAACTGGGCAGGTAGTTGCAGTGTGGAGTGTAAGAACACTTGACTCTGTACATTTTAGTTAGTGGTATCTCAGCCTTAATGCTTGGTGTTGGGAATTGTTTCCAGTTGTAAGTAGTGAGGGCAGGTTCAGAGGATACTGTGTTCATTGCATGGATTAAAACTGTGTAAACTTGAGGTTTACACTCTATACATTCCTCTTACACTTTGGAACAATAGGAGAAACGGTTTTCACATCTGCCCTGGTCTTACAAGAATTAGTTTTGCACTAGATCTGTCAGATGTGTGACTTTATGGCAATTGAGGGCATCAGACAAATCCCTACTGAATTGCAAAGGACTTCTGCAGTTCTCAAGTTGTACTCTCTCCGATTTCACTTGTGGAACTGTGTTACCGTGCTCCATGCAAGGAGATTGTATGGAGGGCTCAGAGAAGAGTGGTCTTTGTACTCCAGAGCACAGCTGGTGATTTATTGTGGACCAAGATCCAGTTTCTTCTAATCAGGGTGCATCTGCTGTTCATGAGCAGCTCAGAGGGGGAGCCATACAGCCGCTTTACATGAGCGAGGAACTCAAGATCCTTAATGTCATGTGAGAGCTGATAACCCTCTCTCAATCACTGGACACAGAAGCTGCATTTTGTAAACTAATCCTTTGACCCACAGGACTTCACTGAGAATGCCCACAGCAGCTGTGATTGAATCTGCTTCAGTGGTAGTAGGACACTGCACACAACTGGGTACTTCCTTCTTCAGTATTATGCACACAGGGGCACTTTTGTTACTACTGTTACCTATGGTAGCTTTCCAAACTATTCCATCACCTGTAATGATGCAATTTCTGATGATTTTTTCTTAAAACACCTTTCATTGGATGCTATAACCACTGGAAATGTTTTTATACTCACATGGTTTCTTTTCATGTACCACTAAAATAAATCCTGGCAGTGAAGTGTTCTACATGGCCTCGACTGATTTGAGAACGAGCACATTGGTTTTGGGTGGGGGGAGCATGAATTGGTGAATGGTGACCTTTCTCCATGGAACTTTGGTCATGTTTAATGCATAGATACAACAGTATTCCAGTGTTTTAGAATGGAATTCTGGTTTGGATCAAGGGGGTTTGATATTTCCTTGTAAAAATGCTTAAACTGCTTTCTCAATTTTGGAGTCCAGATTCTTCTAATTTCACTTTTTCACAGTGAATATTTCACAACCTGATTCGAGGTCTTTATTCTTGTCTCTGTGAAAGATCTGCTACATTATACTTCATATTTCAAATTTTATACGTTTTAATATACATTTGCTATCACATCATTTCCATCGAAGGATAACTTGTGGTTCTGGGCAACCTGATCTAGTTGAAGCTGTCCCTGCTCATTGCAGAGGGGTTAGACTAGATGAGCTTCGAAGGTCCCTTCTAACCCAAACCATTCTATAATGCTATATGCCTACCAAGGAATGTTGTCCAGTATAGCCTCATTTGACTTCCATATATTTCTGATGCCTGGCTAGCTCAGGATGTGCAGGGTATCATTGCACATAGATAGTGCAGCTCTCTGTAAACAGGAAATACTTCCAAGATGTCTTGCGTGTTTGTTAGACCCTAAAAATACGTTCAGATAAAGCCCATTGTTTCTACTACCACTGCTTCCTTCTTTGCTCTTGGACACTGAGTGACACTCAGATGAACTTGGCTGAATTAATGTAGTGCAGTGGAAAGGCCACTGGAGCAAAGCTTGAATTAGGTTTTCCTTGAGAGAGGAAGCCTTTTGAGAACTCTGCCTTACTGACAGAGTATTTCCGATGGCCCTTTTTGTCCTTGGATATAGGGACTTGTTACTTGAAAGGGATTGAAATGAAGCAATTTCTTCTGTAATAACAAGATACAAAGATTCTGGTACTCGTCACTGCATGGTGTTACTTAACTTTATAACTCATGCATTAAGCAGCCAATATCCTAGTCTCCTTATAGCTGTTTTTTCTTGAAAGAGAATGGAGGTGTTTGTGTAAATATGGAAGAAGTATTTGAAGCCAGTTTTCTGTGTGCACAGCTTGCTGTCATTTACTCTCTTTAGGCATAAACTCAAACACTGGAGAGCTGTGTAGTGCACAGTAGTGCAGAGTGAGTTACTCTGTGTGGCTCGCTCATTGAGCCAAGGCAGTGGCAATCCCCACCCAGTGGATCTGCGCGGTGCACATTTAGTTCCACTGGAAACTGATCTACTTGGGAACTACACTGAGTTTGTCTGTTTAATTGCTTCAACTTAAGAAACATCAGGTTTCTGTGTGTGCATCCCACTCCCTGTATTACAGTGGAGCTGTCATCTTCCCCTTGCAAGGTCCCTGCAATTAAAAGAACATCTCCGATGTGCTATCAAGAAAGTAGGAAGAGAAGTCTGTGTGGGAGAGTCGAGCTCAGGTTGGAAGGATTCCTGGAAGACAACCTCGGAATGCAGACAAGTGAGAGGAAGTGCAGAGGTACAGGAAAATCCTGAAAATCAGAATTTTCTGGCACCACAAAGAGAAGAAAACCACGATGACAGACATTTTAACCTGTGACCCTTTCTTGGAAACTGACAGTTATCAAATACCAGCCTCAGCATTGCTTATCAGACAGGAGCTTCACTGTAACTGCAGTTCCCCTCTTCTGTTTTGTTCTCTCTTACATTTTTCACCCTCTGTCTGCTTTCTTTATCCTTTCCTTTTTTCCCCTCTCATTCTCACTTGTAACCCATTTTCAGAGGGATTTTTTTTGCACATGATTCTGGTCTCTGAGTCACAGAATCATTCCAGTTAAACAGCTCTGGTGTTGTGGACTACTCCTCTTTGTCGTTTCTCTGCATAGGAAGGGTAGATAAGAGGCTATCTCCTCTTGCTCCATGTGTTGCTCCACGTTACTTGGGTGGGTTTGTTTGGGGAAGTGACGGTGATGGTTTCTTCAGATGTGATGAAATCTTTTTCAGTATTGGGAAGTGGTCAAGGAAATACTTATTGGACTGGAACCATCTTGTATATAACAGCTAAGGGATGTTAATTGTAATTCCAGATACACAACATGGGAGAGTGACAGGCCATCTCCTTTCAATTGCAGAGCAGAGTGGTGTTCCCTGTATCTGCTCTGGAATGGCCAGGGGCTCCATCATAACTGGATGGCTTTTTGACAAGCAGCATCTGGAACTGGTTTGTAGTAAATTTAAAACTCAAACGTGGCTATTCCAATAAGAGAGAAGGAATTGTCTCCTCACAGCAGGTCTTAAAATACCTGACATTTAGCCTGATCACAAGCAGTACATCTTCATCTGTTGAGGGTGTGCAAAGGGAGGGTGGTAGGATTACATACTGCATGGATGGATGACATGTCTTACACCAGTGTTCACCACATTATTTTTCCTCATGTTCATAGTAGGAATCTTTGTGCAGCAAAGTACAAGTTAATTTCCTTTGCCATGATCAAAGATTCACTTGATAATGATTCAGTTCTACAGCAATTTGAGGAACTTCCTGTCCTTACCATGGGAGCAATCAGTATTTTCCATTGCTCTATCTCTAAACCAAGGATCTGGGGGGCTGAGAGGAAGAATCTTTTCTACATAAAACGTCTTGGTAGATGTGTAGAGTCTAACATATGATTGTTTCGTGCTAACACCTCTGAACCAGCATCCGGACTTTTCTAAGCCCATTGGGACTAAAGTGGAACATCAACAGTTTGCGGCAATAAACACGAACATAAATTCAGGCTTCTTGGAACTGTCTCAACACATTGTAACCCATGGAAGCTAGTCTTGAACTTAATTGTTGTTTCAACTCACACCTACACTTGCTATAAATACAGAGGTTCGTCTCTTCCTCTCGCAACAGGGCTCTGAACCCAAGATTGCAGTTAGTCGAGGTCTTCTCCCAGGCTACTCGGGTGCTGCTGCGCTTTGAAACAAGAACTATCCATAAAGAATAGAGAGATGCACTAACTTCCCTGGGAAAAATGGAGCTGCAGATTGAACTTATTCCTACAGGAGAAATCATCCGCGTGGCTAGTCGCAGTGGAGGATGCAAGACTGTAAGCCTGTTTTCTTTATTGTCTTTTTGACCTTCTCATGGTGGTAGTTACCTGATAACCAACGTGGTCCCTCCTGTTCTGAACTGAGAGATGTTGGCACAAAAATGTGCAGCTTCTGCAGCACTGGCTGGTCATTGGGATGCCTGTCGCTGTGTTGTGAACAGTTTTCTCTCACTAGGATGAAATGTGTAGCCCTGAATGTTAATGTTGAGTGACTGGGAGCATATAAAGAGTGTTTCCTGTAGAAACACTTGGGTGTACCAGAGTTGCAATCAGTGTTTGGCCTGGCCATATTCATTCTGTTGGAATTCTGGAAGCACTTTCCAACTACAAAGGAAGGGAAAGAGCTTTGAAGAGTGTTTTGATCCTCTTCAATATTGATTGTCCATGCTGTCACTGGGTCCGTGCCCTGAATGTGGTAGGAAGGTTCACACATCAGGAATTCAGTGGCAGAGGAAGATATAAGTGGAGTGTTATTGATGGGTTGGGTTGGAAGTTCCAGCCCCCTGCAGTGGGCAGGAGCACCTTACACTAGACCAGGTTTGTATGTGAGGGATGGAAAATCCCTCAGCTGATTATTTCCGGTTTGATGTGGTGGACATCAAGAGCTAGGTGCTTTTCTAAGGATAATTTCAGTTTTCAGTATTGGGAATGAATGGGAATCTGTGTGTTTTGCTGCAGGATGTTTTCTAACTGGATTTGTGTCCTTTTTAAAGGAGTTTAAAGAGAAGGAACTGTGTAGAAGCCCTTTAAAAACATCCCTAAGTAAAACTTGGAATTTGTATCTCTTTGTAATAGGTACTTCAAAACCGTCATAGGGTTCAGCTGTGGCTGCAGGTTGTGGTGGGCAGAGGCACTTCTTGCACCTCTCTGTGTGTTGCTCCAGTTTCCTTACGTTCTCTTTCTAGTAACTAATGTGAAACTCCACCTGAAGGTTAGCAAGGACATTGTGCAGGTGACAGCTGTTGGGTTGTCAGAGATACCTGAGCGCTCTCAGAACTGGAGAGAGAGATGATTCTGATCTTTGGGTTTCAGTAACTGATCCAGGATTGTTACTGACTGACTTGTAGCAGCAGTAAGAGGACACTGGTGGGACTGAGCTGTCGTTCCCAGAGGGAACTGTTCCTTTAAACAGTATCCCAACTAGTATGTGCCAGGGTCCTGGGAGACCTCAGAGAGACAATGTATTAGTTCAGCTTTCTAAGCAGTTTCAAGTACTCATAAGAAGCCCATAAACTCCAGTTCGCTGCTTTGAGCACAGCAGTGTGTGCTTGTCAAGTACTGCTGCTGCTGCAGGAATGGCCAGAGGAGGGAAGGGTCTTACGTGCTGGGCACAAACAGAAGCTTGTGGTTGACAATACTTCAAACTGCTGCACGAGCGGCAAGCGCAGAGCTTCACTGTTGCAGCGCAGTGTGCTTCAGGCCGTTGGAATTCAACGCGTGCAGAATTCCCTGTGGATCCTGGACTGCCTCCGGTACCCCACACATGGCCGAGATGAACCGGGCTGCCTGTTGCCGCTTGGAGAAGCCAGAGACCTGAACTTGCGGAGCTCTCTGGGGAGTCACTGCAGAGTGACCTTCACGTAAGCACACCCCGCTCATGCTTCCCACCAGCCAGGAGGGAATCACCATCAGCGTCCGCGCTCCAGCCGCAGGACAACGGGTGCTGCGGGGCTCGGCAGCAGCGGGAACCCCACCCGCTTACCGGCAGGATGCGGTTGTGCCGAGCAAGGCGCTCAGCGCCGCCGCGCTCCCCCGGGGGTCCCGCTGCCCGCCCCGCGGAGCTGACGGCAGGTGAGGGCGGAGGCAGGGCCGCGGCCGCGCTCACTCCGCATGCCCGGCGCTCGGACATGCTCACTAGCGGCACGGCGCGGCGCGGGCTCCCGTGGGCAGTCGCCGCCGAGGCGCTGGCGGAGCCGCCGCAGGGCCCCGAGCAGCGCGTCCCGGGGGGCGCGGAGCGCAGGTGAGCGCGGTGCGGAGCGGAGGGACGGGAGCGGTGAGCGCGGCCGCACATCCGCCGTCCCTGGGCGCACTGGGGAGCGCCGGGGCGCGGGCACATGGCCGCGGGTCGGGGGCTGTGCCCGGAGGGGGGGGGGCAGCTGGGGCGGTACCGGACGGCGCTCTGGGGAAGGGAGGGAGGACGGACACATAGAGGCAGGCAGACGGACGGACAGAGACAGCCGCGGCTTGGCCGTGCCCCCGAAGTCGGCGACCTTCCCGGAAACTCTAACGTTTCCACGGTAGAAACAAATAACCCTTTGAGAGCAGCCGGCATCCTGGCTCCGGCAGCGCGGAGCGCTCCCTGCCCTCCCCTCCCCTTCCGTAGCGTTACTGGAACGCGCTCCGGTAACGCTTCCCTCACGGGATCCCAAACGCTCCTGCCTGGGACGGGGCGAGCCCTGCCGAGGCAGGAGGAAGGTTGGAGCGGAGACGGGGCCGTGTCGCTGTCGGTGTGCTCGGGAGGACCTGCCCGGTTCTCCTGAAGAAATGCTTTCTGTCCATACCGAACTTGTTCTGTACCTTCTCGTGCTGCTGTGTGTTTATGGGCGGTATGATAGTGCTTCATACTAGAACAATTCTGCCTTTATATATACTGGAATAGTTCTTCCTCATTTGCTAGTGCATGCACAGGTGCCTAAAAGCACTTCGTGAAGAAAGCTCCTTGTTCTTAGTTTTCTCATAGGTGTTGAACACTGTAACTTCTCCAGCTTGGACCCCAGGTCTGCACCCCACTTACACCCAAGGGTGCCCATCCGTTGTGCTCCTTTCTATGCCACTTTTCCCCTTATTGTAATATACCTTAGCACTTAGTTGGTTTAAGTGATAGGGGTCTGTGGAAGGAATCTGGCTCTGGGCTGAATGAACGTCTCATTCTAGTAACTTGAACGTTCCACGTAAGCTGGCTTGATCTGCATCTCCCGCTTGGGAGGGTTACAGAAGGAAAGTGATTGTGAGATGCAATACAGAGATTATTGTGGTATTTATTCCTTCTGTGGCGGTTGCTAGAGGTGGAAAGCTTCTCTGGAACAACTTGTAGGTGGCAGCTGCCTGGTTTCAGGGTTTTAGATAGTGACACATGAGAAAATGTGCTTGGTTGGTGGGACAAGCTGTGAAAGCAGCACCACCTCTTAGAGTAAGTGGGAAGAAAAGCATTAGTCTTTCATCTCCCTTTGGAGCAGTAGACAATTACCAGTTGTCAGCACCTTTACAAAAGCTACTTAAGGTCTGCAGAACTTAGGAGTTCTTAAGTTTTAAGTAAACCCTGATACGGCAACCACTGTCATAACACTGAGGGATTTTCAGTGATGATGCTGGATGTAATCCCGTGTTGCAGGGAGGGGCTGTGTAAATAAAAATCTCTTCTATTGTGCCTGGCAGGGACCAGCGGAGTGCTGGGTTGTGCTCATCTGTCCTGATTTATCGTGGTATGAAGGATGGATAGGTGTAGATGCCTTTATGCAGAGGTGAGATGGTTTTAGCCGTGTTCCGGTAGTATTCAGACATTTGGGATTTTCCTGTTGTTTGTAGTGTCATGTTCTTGTAGGACTCAGCTTTGCTGTGCTGGGAATTGCTTTCTAGGAAGTGTACAGATTCCTTTACCACTGTCAAAATAGACAGTCTGCACCAAATGCAGGGGAAACCAACTGCAGCAGTTGGTCACAGTCAAGAGCAGCAATATCTGAACTGCATCTCCCGTGTGCTTCAGTCCATTCCCTGCTCCCTCAGCCGAGTGCTCTTACCTGGCAGTTCTGAATAGTTCCAGCATGGAAAATGTTGAGGATCACTGAGCTGGAGCACTTTGCCTCCCAGGTTGGAGGAGGAATGGGTGAGGGATGTTCACAGTGTGCTTTCAAATAACTAATGCCTTCTGTAAGACAAATTTACACTTGGGTTACTGGTGCTGCAGAAAAGGAGGTGCAGAAAACGTGAAGTGCAGTGTGTTTTCCTAGGGATGGTGTGCCCTACTGCCCTGTGTAAGTGATGCAAGTGGAACTAAATCACTTGTCCCTTCATACAAGCTAAAGAACCATTTGTGAAGGCTTGTTTGTGTGTTCCTAAAACATTGCTGTGGGGAAAACCATTTGTATTGTGCTTTGGCTTACCTGTATCAGTGACAGCCAGATGTGTGGTTCACTTCTCAGAACTGATCCAAGTGGAAACAGAGCAGGCAAAACAAATAGGGAATTCCTCTGGAGCAGCTTATGGTGTGAGCATGTGAACATCTCTGCCTGCACAAGGAATACAGTGGCACAGGAAGAAATGGCTGGAATCAGGTGGGGATTGCCCTGGTGGTAGCAGCAAAGCTTTGTACTGGCATAAAGTGATTGCAATTACAGCATGTTTGTCTTCCATTAGGGGTTTTACTGTGTTACACACTGCTTTATAACCAACTCCTGAGTGATGTGGTTGGCTTTCACTGGGATTACTACCCCTGACTTTGACAGAAACCCTGCACCTCACCTTCTGCCATCTTTTCTGGGGGATGAGGTTTGCAGGGTTGTCTTTGTGAGATTGTGGCAGTTATTTTCCTGCCTGGAGGGAGCCACTTGGACTGATGGAATGATTTCCCTGCTGGAGATTATCTTGTGCCCTCCTCTGCATGCCTTACTCCTTGTTGATGCATCAGCAGGGTAAGGTGGCCAGCTCTTCCCAGAAAGCATTAATAAAGATGTAAGCAAGCAGTGTGGGTAGATTTGAAAGGCTAAGTACATTTGTAATGACAGAAGGTTCTGAGTGGACAAATCTCAAGTCATTTGTTGCAACTGAGTCATGTTCTGTGGGGGTGGCAGGTATGGTAGTCTTTAAAGCCCTGCCCTGTGTTACTTAAATGCTCTTCAAGGAGCAGCAAGGCCAGTACCTTGTGTGTTAATATATATCTTCAGTGTTGTCTGGCTTATATTAAATCTCTATACTGGAAGGCAGTAAAGCTTAGTATTTAGAACTCCTGGGACATTCATGCATGCATGGCTGGCTCTTCCTGGCAGCTGTTTAGGAAGGTACTTGGTCACATGTGGGGACAGGCCAAGGGGAATGGCTTTAACCTGCCAGAGGGGAGACTGAGCTGAGCTCTTAGGCAGAAGCTCTTCCCTGTGAGGGTGCTGAGGCGCTGGCACAGGGTGCCCAGAGAAGCTGTGGCTGCCCCATCCCTGGCAGTGTTCAAGGCCAGGTTGGACACAGGGGCTTGGAGCAAGCTGCTCTAGTGGAAGGGGTCCTGCCCATGGCAGGGGTTGGAACTGGCTGAGCTTTAAGGTCCCTTCCACCCCAAATCATCTGTGATTCTAGATGAACAGCCTCACCAGGACACTCGCAGCCCTTTAAGCAGTACATTGACCTTGCTCCAGCTTGGCCACTGCCCTTCCTGTGATTCAGTTCAGCTCCTGATAATAAATGCATAGATTTTTAGCATTTGGCAGTACCTTTGGACTGCTGCAATATTTGCCTTGTAGGCAGGAAGGTCCTGGAGCTGCGAGGTACACCAGCCTGCAGTTATTGGGCAGTTTTGTTACCAAATGAGCAGTGTCGTTGTTAGTGGCAAAGGAATGTCAAAATGTGTTGTGATTTTAGCCAGAAAATGCATAGTCTGTGAATGACAAAAAAATAATCCATCTGTGCTGTCTAAAAAGGTAACTTCTTTTCTCTTTCTCTGTAACAGAGCTTTCTAAAATCACTGCTAAGCAAAAAGATGCAGGTGGATAAAACCACAGTTTTGCTGTTGGGATGCAGACTGGACCTTACAAGCTACAGCTGCTTTAAAGGGCTGTGCCTTTAAATTTATGTTGGCAGTTTCTTCTGAAGGCAGTTTAAAGTTTACTGGGGATATTTGACCCTGCATTTCCTTGTAGTGTGCTTGCATCTGACCAGAGATTTCACCCTTACCGAAGGTAGTAGAGATGTGGTCCTAATCTTTGAGACAGTGTGGACTCATGGCTGGAGAAACAGCCTTTGTAGTGGTTTTAAGGCTTCAGGGAAACCTTTGTGCCTCAGCAGCTGAGGTTGCATTTCATTAGTTAGAGTGATCTGTGGTGCCTGATGCCAGCTGACAATCACCAGGTGTATTGGGCCATTTTACTAATGAAGAGGAGGATTAGGGAAGGAGCTGTAATTCAACGAGAGAACAGTGTCAGAGGATATTGGTGAGCTTACAACTGCGGTTTTCTTCTTCATTACCATATAGTCAATATATCCTGGTTGTCTGTCTGTGTTCATTAACACCTGCTCTAGGTAGGCTGTTGCTGCCCAAGAAAGAATCATCTTTACATCAGAGTTATAATGACAAACTGAGACCAGAAACTCCGCTCTTACTGCTCATTGTGGCTGAAGGGTCCAGTTAAGTCAATGTCCTGTTCTGTCCTAAGGAGACAGTGATCTGTTGAGCAAATTAAATTCCACTGAAACAGTAGAAGTGGCACCACAGAAGTAGGAGGAAAACTATTTTCCATCCTGAAGTGTGTCTTTGTGTAGTTGTTGCGAGTTGGGTCTTTTCAACTCGTGAACAGTAACTAATAACTTCTACATTATACAGCCCACACTGAGTCATTGTTTACTCAAGGAAATGACTCTCAACAGCCAGACTTGTTTGCTAACTTTAATAACTGAAATATGCACTTCCACACATCACAAGGCAGCACACTGTCATCAACATCTTGAAACCAAAAGCTGATACAGACACCACCATACAACCTTCTGTTACAAACAGTAGTGCTGCAGTTCAGGTTCTGACTGCAGCGAAGGCTGATGTGTCCAATGGTGCAGTTTGGAGAAGAGGGTTCTTGTTGGGTTGGTTTTTTCCTAGAGTTTTATTGAACTTTCCAAATTAGAGACCAGGGAAGTCTCTGTCCACACTGCTTGTTGTTTGAAATAACAGCTTGTCTTATGCTCTGAGGACTTCTGGAGGCTGTTCAGAATTGCCTCTTCTGCAGCTTGGGAGGGAAAGCCACACCTTTGCACCAGGAAGCCAGGAATTCCTTCTCTGACAGAGCTGGAACTTGGACAGCAAAGCAGATGTTTCTTCTGCCTTATGTGAACACTAAGTTCAGCTGTGAGCAGTTTTCTTCCCTCCTTACCTGCTGGTTTGTGTTTGCACCTTATTGTGTCACAGGTACCTTTCCTGACCACCATTACATGTATTAAGATTATAACAACCATTATGATTATAACAACCATCAGGGTTTGGATCCCTGGTTGGTTTTGGTGTACAGACCAAGCAATACCGAGCGCACGCAATGCAATATAGTCAGCTTTCTCCATTGCTTTGTTCCTGTGGGAGTGAAGTGGGGGCAGCTGAGCGTGCCTGACTCGCGTGGGAAGGGTGTTTGGACCATTCAAAAGCAACTTTGAAGCTGTTTCTTCCTCTTGGATTGATGGATTTCTGAATTTTACCCTCAGTTCTCTTATTTTCCTTCCGAGCTACAAAGCACCACGTAACTAAAACAATACTGCAGCTTGGAAGAGAGGATCCAGAGCAATATGAGCACTGGAAAAGCAGAGTAATGTATCATGAGGAACTGTTTTTCTATCTGTTGCACCTTTCCAAAACCAACAAACAAAATCAAATGCCTATCACATTTCTCAAGTGAGCCACACGCTGCATTTGAAATAGTGTATTCAAAATGGACATTCCTGATTTCTCCTCGAGGCCCAAGCTTTTGGGGGCACAAAATAGGAAAGGTCTTGTATGAAAATGAGGGCAAATACAAAATACGTAACTTCCAACATCCCCATTTTATTTGTGCATGGATTTTTTTCCTCTTATGGGAGAGAATCGATAGCAGAGAAGCACAGCCCGTGTTTTTGTGTGCCTGGTCATAGCACCCTGTGGGAATGCAGATGACTTTAATCTTGCTGATCTTCTGTGTGGAAAGCTGCTGAATGGGAACTGAGAGCAACTTCTGGAGCTGTTAGCAAAGCTGGAACATCTATATTTGTTTAAACAAGGTTTGTTGGAGTCCTTAGAACACTGAAGAAAAACATGTGAAGACATAATGGTCCGAGCACAATCTCTTGTCTTTTTGCTTGATAAAATTAAAGAAAACATGGGTTGATGGCTATGGACCATTTATATATTTGGGTTAAGCTTTCAGATGTTGTCCCAAGTCTAAACTAACCTGATTTGAGATAACTGTGTCCTGATCCAAGGATGAAGTATAAAGGAAAGGACAAAGATGAGCTGCTCTTCCTGGAAACTGCTGCAGACAGGGATCACCTTGAAACTTCCCTTTACTGTGTCAGTGAGAGCTGCCAGAGCAGGGATGGCTGGAGCTGTGAGCCTGGCAGGTAGGGAGTGCTGGCAGTGAGCACTTGTAGCACGTTGGTCATGAAGGCACCACATGATGAGGAAATGCTGCAAGAGATGCAGAGTTCTGTATGCAAAAACCCCTTGCACAGAGCCAAAGGGGGGTGTTTGATCTCTCTTTAAACTGCAACCTGACTGGTTGCCAGGTGTCTGTTTCTGCTGTGATGATTCCGTGTCTAGGTGGGGGCATCATGGAGCTCCTTGAACCTTCAGCCTGGAACATATTCACCTGCCAGCTGCTGCTCTCCGAACCACTTCCCTGCTTCAGCTTGCAACGGGAGGAATATTCCACGAAGTGGCTCCGTGTAGGATGGGAATGTGAACTATGTCCAGGCTGAAGTCCATGGAACTCAAAAGCTGCACTCATGTAACTGTTTACTTCTTTCTAGAGGCTTCAGTTAAGTTGGCTCTTTGTCACTGAATGCGTTTCTGTGCCATCAGAAGTAGGGAGCACGTGAAAAGACCGCGTTGCCACCTGAGTGGAAGAAAATCAGTGTTGTTGCACATTGAGGGCATATGTTTGGAAAGAAATCATTTCCAAGCATTGTACAAGCAAGCTGTTATTTTCCAAGGGAAACCTTTGTGGCAAATCTTGCTTTTATTTTGCATGGGCTGGAAAGGTAAATTCTGGTATAAAGGTCTAAAAGTAGCTGTGGGCTTGGTACCTTCCTCGTTTGAGTGGTGAATTTCTCTGGTTGATCTCTAGCACTCTGCTGAACTCTGGAAAGTGCTTTTCAGGCCACACTTTCACTGGCCCCAAACCACATTATCTTAATTACAAACCACTTAGCTGATGGTGAGTCAACACAGATGTGACACGGTGCTGGTTACAGTGGATCAGTCAGTGTTTAGTGTGGGCTGTGTGGAGATTTGTGGATTGATAGGAAATGGGAAGGTTCCTTTGGGTCAGTAAGTGGCACAGGGATGCATGGAGTGAGCTCATCCCTCCTGTGTGCAGAGTCCAGCCTCACCAGCCCTCATTTTTAGGTGTCAGTTGTTCACAGTGCTGTTGGGTATCAGACCAGTGTTAGCTGGGTGTGATTCTGCTGGCAGATCTGGTGGGACACATACCCATGTGCACCAGGTAATTTGTATTGCTGATTCCCTGACTGTGGAGCACTACAACTGACAGTGTAGTCTGTGGCATTCCTGGGCTTGTCCTGGAGGCTGCTGGTGGTGATCATGCATCACTTCCCAAGGTTTTAAGTGTTCGAAGGCATATGTATGTGTAAGAGCAGGGGATGGAGCAAGCAGCCAGAGCATCAGAGCTTCATCCACACCACTCTTACTGGAATGCCCATTCTTTACTTGTCTGCCAGGAGGGTGTATTCCTACAGTAACTGGTGTGAGCTTATACTGCCATGAAGTTCTGTTTAAATTGCTTTTGCTGTAGTTCTCCACTCCCTGCACCAGCATCCATTTGACCCTTTGAATCAACTGAAACCAAGTTTGGAATACAGTGATGACGTGAAAAGGCCTCTTCTGTTTGTTTAGTTCCTTGTCTCATGACAGAGCTGGGCAGATCTCAGTCCCAGGACAGAGGAGGGGGAGGACCATGATAAGCACAGCTGGGTTTATCCTGCATCACAGTCCACTTACAGCCTGGGACTGTACTCTGACACTTTGGAGGACACTTTCTGTGCTCTTTTCATCATGGAGGAGTGTTTGGAATGGAATGCTGGGGGAATGACGGCTTGTGTAGCTGTTCTTATGCTACTGGGTCGTAATCCTTGAAGTCAGTGGTAGTGAGGAGTTTGCTAGAAGGTTCTGCAGTCACACTGGGGGGCACTTTTGTGCCCTGGTGTGTGGGTGATTGGTACTAAACCCTCCCAGCCTGTGGCTGTGGAGCTAGGCCAGATGTTTGGAACATAAATGGTAGCTAGTTGTCTTCTAAATGTTGGCTTTATTGAGATTTCTAAATGGAACAGAATACACTGTCTCCACTCCACTTCTTGCAGTGGGGATTCCCAGGCTGTAATACCTATTATAGCTCCTGAGCAGTGCAGTAACCATCTGCCCATGGAGTGCCTGCAGTGCTGTTGCCCATTACGTGGTATCAGGTCAGCAATGGAGAGCACTGAGAGACAGCTGGGGTGAGCCCACTGAGACACTGAGCCAAGGGAAGCTGGTGTCTGTTCTGCTTCTTGCCAGAGCAGCATGCCGAGCGCCTGGGTTCCAAGCAGGGAGCCCACATTGGTAAGTCACTTGGGTGCTGATGTCTGGAGTGTTTTGCTCCCTCTGAAGCACATGCACCTCTGCTGCTTCCCAGTGCTTGTGGAAGGAGTCTGGGAGAGCCTGTGCAATGGGAGCCTGGAGGGAGGACACCCTGCCCAGCTGGTGGTCATAGAATGGTTTGTGTTGGAGGGGACCTTAAAGCTCCTCCAGCTCCAACCCCTGCCACGGGCAGGGACCCCTTCCACTAGAGCAGCTTGCTCCAAGCCCCTGTGTCCAACCCGGCCTTGAACACTGCCAGGGATGGGGCAGCCACAGCTTCTCTGGGCACCCTGTGCCAGCGCCTCAGCACCCTCACAGGGAAGAGCTTCTGCCTAAGAGCTCATCTCAGTCTCCCCTCTGGCAGGTTAAAGCCATTCCCCTTTGTCTTGTCCCTACAGGCCCTTGCCCAAAGCCCCCTCCAGCTTTCTTGTCAATGCCCTTTAGGCACTGGAAGATGCTCTAAGGTCTCAGAGCCTTCTTAGGCTGAATGCTCACTTTTGCACTGTTCTACATGGCTCTAAAGAGTCAAAGAACTTTCTGGCCCCGTGGGGCTTTAGCAATGTATCTCTGTGGGTAGCAGGACAAGGTTACTGCTTTGTGGCATCTGAGCATGATGTGATCGACACAGGGAGAAAGGGTGAGGGAGAAGGAAATCATTTTGCTGCCAAAACCTTTTCGTGCGAGAGGTTGGATCTGGACGCGTGCTTTTCTGGGTGTACACACAGGTTATGCAGTCTGTAGCTGCTGTTGCTGTCACCACCAGTAGTGGCACCCAAGTAAACAAAATTGAGGAATGCCATCCTGCAATAGGAACTCGAAGAGGCTATTTCTAGATGGAATTGAAGCTCCATGTGATTTAGTGCACTGTAGCTTCATTGTGAGGGCAGAAGGCAACCAAAAGTGGTTTGGACTGGAATTCTTTATAGAGTATTGTTGCTAACGCTGTAGTGGGCAGCTGGGTTGAGATACTTTGGAGCTTTACTCCTTTTTGATACCATACTAGCACTCTTGTTAAAGAGGCTTCATAACAAGTTGGCAATGGTTGGTGCAAGCCCATATTTTTAGATGTTCTGTTGATATTTCTCCCTCTCCCCCCCCCCCCCCCGAATAGAGATATTCTGGCAAAAGCCAGAGAGACAACTTTAGAATGTGCATACTAAATATCCCCCAGCAGGTAAGCTGGAGCAGCAGAGGCAGCAATGGGTTAGCACCTGGGTTAGTGAGTTTTGGAATGATGAGGTCCAGCTTTCCAGGAAGGGCAATACCTGCATGTAGCTACTCCTGTGGTCACAACCCATCAGCTGTTCCAGCAGACAAGTGTGTGCTGCCCATCACGGATACAGGAATCCCAAGAATGTGAAGGACTCTGGAATCCCAGCTCTGTGTGCCTGCCCTTCCCCTCCTCCTCCAGGGGCTAGTGGGAGCAGGAAAAGAGGTCAGGTTTGAACTCCAAAGAGGAGGAATTTGTGAGTATATAGCAGATAACGCCCATCACTCACTATGCTTTGCCACTCCCCCCCCCATTGTGGAAAGTATGATTAAAGTCAGCCGCTCCGCCCTGGCTGTCTGAGCCTCATACATGCCTCCCAAATGCCAGATTCTCTTCATTCCAGGCTGCTGACTTCAAGAAGGACTTGCTCTGACAAGCTGGAAATGAGGACTGGCAGCTTCGTCTGCAACTCAGAGGCTTTATCTCTCTTAGACACTCTTCCTAACGTTTCCCACAGACATTGTTCTGCTGGTAAGAGCTGTTGTATGCCCAGGATGCCATCAGACACTTATGAATAAAGCTTTATGTTGTGAAACTACTTAAAACAGGCAAGGAAAGCTTCCTAGAGCAGCTGGCATCAGGCCTGCGGCAGAGCTTGCTCTCCTTGTGCTTCAGCCTCATTATATGGGGAGTGGTAAACAGAGTCAGCTCAGCCTTTTGATCATCTTGTCCCCTTACCTAGAGCTGGTCTTTCCTTCATTCGGGTTCTGTCATCCGGTCTTCATCTCCCACTCTGTTGCCATCACCTGATGATGTGGTGTTGCCATCATATCCACAGTGTGTTCCTTCAGTTCATCACCTTGGCCTCTCTGAACTCCTACCTTCACCAGGCCAAGGACATGTCCTGTGACTTCTAGGATTGACCTGGCTCCACCATGAACTTGTGTTTTTCCCTGTTCTCACTTCCTGATCTTGCCTCCTAGCGTTACTGCTTCACTGCTGCTTCTGCTTGGTGAGGGATGTGGCTGTACCCACCTGTAAGGGGTTCTTTATTGCATGTGCTTTTAAGCTGTCTGCTTATGCTGCGTATTTCACTTGGAGTATTTCTACTCCCTGGCCCATCTTAATCAGTTGATGAACTCAGCCTTCAATAAATGCTTTCACAGAGTGCAGCCCATTTAAGAGGTGTAATAATGGTTCCAGAGAGCGTCTGTGCTCTTCTTTGGATGTTGTTTTTGTTTCAAAGTGATTATTAGAGCAAGTATCTTTTTACGTTCATATAATATTTAACATAGGAAGTCGAGATAACCTTAACCTTGATGCAGTAAGGCATGAACCCTAATAGAAAAATGTCTCTTAAATCGGAGCGGTCATTATGGTTGTGACATGATGCCTGCTTAGCAGGGTATCTTGGATGTCATCATCCTGCTTCAGAAGCAGCTTGCCAGTGTTAGTTTTGGTTGTGGAGGATATGTACGTGTATGTAAGACCTACCAGTATCAAATGCCTGCCCAGTACTTCACAACTGGTTGTTAATAGACAAAACTGAGGGGGTTTTGTCTGATTTTTGAGGTGGGCTGTTTCCACAGGGGCTGTGGCCTTGGCTTAGGGCCACGTAACCATGTTGAACAGAAAAGGGATCCATCCCACTAGTCCCAGCTCCAGTTCCTCTCTCCTTACCATGGAAGTTTGCTCTCTGAAGATTGTGGGGAAAAGCTGGGTGAAGCAAAAGCTCTCATTTCCCCTTATCTAACTTAATGTGAGCAAAGAGCACTTTGCTTACAACGAGAGGGTTGGAATCAGTGTTGTAGTGAGGATTTTGAACAAGAAGCCAGCATAAAGAAGCACCCATAGCATTTAACCTCTGTGTTTTATTCATCCTGGAGCAAGTGTAATTGAAAGTGACACCTCTATAATTGATGAAGTATCTTTTTACCATTTGTTTAATTACCAGTTTCAGTGTCTAGAAAGCAAGCAGATCAATAATTTACAGTGATGAACTGCCCCGTGTCCTTCTGTTCTTCCAGTTCAGACATACAAACAACAGCTCCTGAAACAAACCCTCATGTTTTGATGCTTCTCTTTAGGTGATTTAAAGGATCTCAGTGTCTGAGAGCTGTTAGAACAGGAATTGTAAGCAAAGGAACCAAAGCTGCCTGTGTTTTATATGTATTCCTTACGTTATAGGCTTTGATTTTAGTACAGCCTTTCTTGAGACTCTTGAACCCTTCTGGCAGGTTAGAGGTCAGACTCCCTCATGGCCCTCATCCCTCACTTTCCCCAAGGGCACCTAGGGAATCTGTACCTGTTGAATCAGAGCAAGGAAAGTGTTTCTTTCCCAGTGGGATGAGGCTTCTGACAGTTCCTCATGTCATCCCAGCTGCCATGGACAGGAGGGTTTCCTCAGACAGCATCAGAACAAAAGATACCCGACTTCCAAGAGATCTCTCCCTAGTATGGAAAGTTTATAGGAGCATAATGATGTCTGTATCAGCTGTAGGGATTCCTTCAGGATCACAGCCCAGAAGTAGTTTGTGTTTATGTAGTAGATGTAAAGGGCCTGCCTGGGTCTGCCTGCTTTGTCTGCCTCAGCGGGATGTGTGCAGATTTTCAACCACACAATGCAGGACCATAAGTAAATCAGAGAGAGAAAGAAAGGATTTGGACCCAGGCACAGCTGGGGCATGAATGTTTCCATTCACTGCATAGGCCCATGTTTATCCAGATGTGGAACGGGCGTTCCTGAGAGCCGCAAAGGAATGGGCTCCTTGGTTATTCTTTGGCTTGTGTTTTGTCTTTGGGTTGATTAAATTGATGTCCTGATGATGCAGAAAGTGCTGAAAGCACTGGGAACACCATAGTGCAGTTCACCTGAGTGGGCAGGGAACCAAACCCATGTCTTGCAGACGAGAGATCCCTTTCTTTTCAACGGGTGCCTCTGAGCTGCAAGCCAAGGATTTTAATGCAGTTTTGATTCAATAGGAGTATCACTTTTTAATCAATATTCTGGATTGTCTGAGGAGTGCAAGCTGATGCTGGTGGATGTTGGATGGCCTTCTGTAATGATGTCCCTATTTTCCAGGCATCCTGGAATACTTTTGCCAACATGATGGGCAGCTCATCATTCCCTGCTTACTGTTAACTAAAGGTACATCTGTTTTGGGATAAAACTGTTTGCAATTCACAGACTTTGCTCACTGGGGGATCTTTGGGGTGCTGTCAGGCTGGTCAGAAGGGGATTACCTCAGACAATACCCTTCATCTGGTGGCTTTTACCCTCCTTTTCAGAAGCAACAGGGTAAAGGGAAGCAGCTCAGACATAAGCCAGCTGCAACATCATCTGTCCACGTGCTCCCTGTTGGCTGCCAGGCCTCAAGCCTGACACGCTGCCAGAAGCCAGTCTGCACTGCGTGTCTACTCGTCTTTGGTCTGCTTTTGGAAACTGCTTAGGCCATTGCTTTTAGCATAATCTGGAATTTCTACACATGGTTGGATAGTCTTACTGTGGGCTCACAATCCAGTTTTACTGCAGACTGTTGTTGAAACTTCAGCTTTTCATAAAGGACTTACGCCATGCTAATAAATGTAAAATGCTCTTTGTTCCCTTACAAAGAGGGGTTTGAAAGAAGTTCAGTCCCATATGCCTTCCTAATAGTTTCATTAGGATTTATTTATAACTTCACTGTCCCAAAATAACTGCCTGCCTCAGGCCAACAAAGTCAGTTTGGGACAGAGGGGAAAAGAAACCCGGGTGGAAGTACATATTGTGCCTGTAAACTCCACGCTTGTAAATCATCAAATCAAAACCTCCTCCGCTTGTTTGAATGGCTGAAGCATTGAATGTGCCCTTTCTCTGGGCTGGCAGAGTGGCTCCACTCTAGTTTGTAGTTGGCTTTCAGCATTGCAAAGTTTGCATTAAAGAAGAGGCACACCCAGGAGGAAAGTAAGAACTTGTTTCTCCCAGGTATCACCCGCTCCTGGCAGCAGAACTGAGTGTCGCAAGAGTACTTGCAGACTGGGCTGGTTCCTTCCTTTCCTTAAGGAACCTATAGACATTGCATGCAACAACCCCCTGACAGATGCCACTGAACCATATGAAGTATTTCCCTGAATTTGGGGTTCAGATTGTACTGATTTATGCTACTATAAGCTTTCCATACTTGGCATTTTGTTATTACGCGAACAGGATTGGGATGGAGGAGTAGTTGGTGGGGCATCGCTCGGGTACAACCTATTTTATAGACGTCCCCCTCCAATTTCAGGCAATATATTCCATCTGTGGAATATATTCTCCCTGTGCTTTCCAGGAAAGTTTTAGCCATTTATGCTTTACTTTTCTGCCATTGGAAGCTTGAATACACTAATATAATGTAGGTACTACCTGTGCTCCAGTCTCCCCAGAGCAGAAAAGTTCCTGCTTTTGACAGCAAACCAGGAGTTCAACAATAGCTTTATTCAGACCTTATGAAAAGGAAAAGCTCCGCGTGAACTGAAGGAAACAATTCCATTTGGCTATTTTGGAGGGAGGTATTTCCTTTCTAAACTGTTTTCCACAGTACCAAGTGGTCTCGGTTTGGGTGGGGTTTGTTTTAATGCAAAACTACATGGATGAAAGTTGTCGGTTCCAAGAAAAAAGGACAGCTTGGGACAAGTCAGTCGAGTTTAGTTGTTTCCTATAAAGCAGTCTGATAGAGTAGATAAAGCTCTTGTTTGGATTTCTGTGTGATAGGTGGTGACATGTCAGGCTGCCTTCCCCGGGTTTCAGATTTAACCTGCTACAGAAAAAAAGCAGCTTAAACTTAACTGGGTTGGTGTCAGGAGTTCTGAACAGGCAGTTCCTATATTTAGAGAAGAATTCTACAATCATCATTGGTGGCATGGGGGAAACCTGGGATCCTGTCAATATAACGTTCATAGGCATGGTTCATCTCTGCTTCCAGACTCCTAGACTCATACCCACGATTCTTCTCCCTTTTCAGAGCCTTATAATGGGTATGGAGGAGTTATTACATGCAAAAAGAGGTATGAGGGTATTAAAAGGCATTCTTTGTGTACTTAGTTTTCCCTAAGTCATAACCACTCACAGTTACTGGTTCTGAAGAAAACCTGCCTGTTGCTGCGCTCGTTTCTCCCTCTCTGTGCAGGCAGGAATGTCAGCACTGAATTGGTCAGAAATGAAAAGGTCAATTTAAAAAGCTTCAGGAATGGAGATGTCCCCAGAGATAAGCCAAATACGAAACATCCTCTTGGGACAGATTTGCTGTATAGCCAGGAAAGCTTAACACACCCTTGAGTGCACACCCTTTTCTGGCCCGGTAGTGTGAGGATAAGGGCAAGGTATGAGCAACTGGTGAGGAACGTACCTGAAAGCCTTGGTTACACTGGAGCAATCCTCTGGAACAATACAGGGAATTGTAAATCTCAGCTGTGTTCTCAGAAACTCCTGATGCTGTGATGTAGAAGAGCGTTGCTGCTGTTAAAACTCTCTCTTGCATCTCATATAGGAGTCTTTCACAAGGGTAACTTGGCTTGCTGCATTTTAAGGCTCTCAGCCTAACGTTGTTGCCGTGGCAAACTGATCGTTTCAGCTCAAGGAGATAACTAGTTAAGGCATTAGAAACCTTGGCTGGGATTTGGTCCACTAGAAGCTGTGCAGCTCTGGATTTGTAGACATAGGATGGAGCAGAGCTGCAGATAGCAAATGATTTGTGCATTTTGCCACAACCCATCTTTTGCTCTCAGAAATAGAAGTCTGGGTGATAAACCTGTCTAGGAATGTATATTGTGCTCATTTCCGTGGCAGCTATGGGGCTGTGTCAGACTGTGTTTGCTCAGCAAGCTTCTCTGCGCTGGGAGCTGGCCTTATCCAAAGGCAGAGAAGAGATGGAAAGATACCCCTCACTGGGGATCACAGGGCAATGTTCCAGTGATATCACTTGATCCAAATGAGGGCTTTGTGAGCGTTGTTTCATTTGTATAAGAAGAAGGGAAATCTCTCTTAAACTGGACTTGCAGGTTTTGTGTCTGATGGAGTGACAGGGAAAAGTGTGTGTTGGAGCTACGATTCCGGCTCCATCCAGAAGTCAGGCTGAGGCATTCACACAGCTTCTTGTAGCTGTGTGGAACTGCTTGATGTTGGAACTGCTGGCTTGTGAGACATTGATGCACACAATTGTGTGGGAACAGTTTGGAAATCAAGTTAAATGGCTTCTTCCACATGTGCCCAGCATCCTCACAGTTTAAAACCAGCAAGAGAGCACTGGCCTGGTCACAAACTCTCGTGCTCTGTGGATTGACTGCCCAGGAAGGGCAGGAAGGGGAGCTGTCAGCCTTCCTTCTGCGTTAGCATTGGCCACGTCATGCTTTAGGATGCGGCTGTGTCTTTTCCTGCCCTTTCATATCAGGGATGTGCTCAGCCTTGTTCTGCAGGCGCTGTTCTGTAGATCTGAAAGTCTTCTTTCTATCTTTTGCCTCCCATGATAGAAAAAGGACACGGCAGCTTTAATCTGTACATTCAGTTTTCTATTCTGGGCTGGGGAGAGGCCCCTCTCCGCTCAGGAGAGAAGAGTTAGGGGTTAAATGCTGCCCACCTTTGGTGGGGGAACCTTAGCTTACCGCATTCTGCCTTCCTGGATAGTACTGATGTGTGAAGAGTCCAGCTTGTGTCCCTCCTCAGTACACTTCTATGTTCTTCTCTTCCAGACTGCAAACGGTTTAGTGCTGATCTGGCCTTATATAGTCATTTCCTATTATTAGAAACATTTCCTTGGGATCTTGCTCAGGGAGTAGCAGAGGGAAATCCTGTTTCCTTCATCTAACGTGCAGGCAAATCACCACTGTTCACTCTTTCCTTATCTAGTGGTGATAGAACAAGAAGTTTTTGTTATGATATGCTTTCCAGTCTTAATTCCTTTCTAACACTAAACCTCTTTTCAGAAATGCAGGAAAAGGATTTTGAAGGATTAGGAACTGTCAGCCACCCATGTGAGCTGTAAAGCATTGTCCCCAGCCTGTAAGTTCTGCCTGTTCTTTCTCAGCTCTGACTCTCAGGTTTACTTGTCCTAACGCTTTGGACAACCAATTCTCTTACTCATTGTGACTGCTATGATAGGATGTTTCACCTGAATCTGGGAGGGCATCGATACAAAGCTAATGGCTGTGTTAAAAGAGAGAAATGACTTTATATTAATGAGGAGTTTCTTTCTGCATGCAAAGAAACGTGTGTTTAAGGGAGAGGACGGTCACGGAAAGCACAGAGATATGCACAGGCTTTGAACACTTCATTTTTCCTGTGAAAACATTTTTTCCCCTTAAAAGGAAGATGTAGGTCCTGCTACTGGGAGGGACTGTTTAGAAAGTCAGCTGGGAGGAATGCACATTAGCAGAACTGAGTCAGGCTGTTTGTATTAACAGCTCCCTCCAGAAGGGCTCTTCTTGTTCTTGCCACAGACGCTGCAGGGGAGCTGCTTGAGACGATGGTATCAAAGTGAAGGCAAAGCAATCCAGCTGAATTAACTGTTGGTTCAAACTCTGTGCTGTTGCAGCGAGCTCAACAATGACTGTTGGACTCAGGACGGGCAGAGTGTGTTTGTAAATCAACTGTCTCACCAGCCACCAGAGCTGTAACAGGGATGGAGCGAGAGCAGCCGCATGCACGAGACGCACTGGCAGCGTATTAAGGGCATCTGGTCGTGATAAAGCAGGACTTTGCTCTGATCATCAAAGCCACTCATCCATTTCTCTTTCACTGCTTCAGCAGAGAGCAACAACAAGGAAAATGTATCTCAGTTTGTTAGATTAACCCAGTTCTGGTTTTCACCCACGTCACAAACCCAGAATTATTGTGTGTGTGCGGGAGCCATGACTAAACAGGAACGCAGTGTGTGTGCTTTTAAACCTGCTGTGCCTCAAACGCATCTTATCATCAGGGGTAGCAAAACAGTGATTGGTGCTTGCAGAGACAGAGTAGGAGTCCCAGGAGAGGTGTATCTCCATCTTCATGCTTCCTAATATTCCCTGTTTTGGTGATATTCCTGTTTATCAGTGGAAGACCGAGCTTGGGAAGGAAAGAAGTGTGGTGTTCTCACTGCTGAAGGTTTCTCGAAACAAACAAAACCAGTATTGACAGTTCGAGGTGTTACAAAGCATAAATTAGACTCCAAAAGAATCATTTAAATAGGCTTTTTTGTCTTCTGGGTTTTTGAACCCTTTTGGCCGCACCTTAACATACTGCTCAGCCTTTGTCTGTAAACGTGCAAACACATCCACACAGAATCAGAGCATTCCCAGAGCTCGCGATGTCATGAAGTTTGCAGGAAAATTAAGGAACTTTGCCATCTTGAGACACCTTCTGAGTGAGTATAATGGGCTTTTGATTTAACCTTCGTAGGTCTGCAGTTCCAGAACTGACCAGTTGTGTCTCTAGGGACCAATGTCCTATGTCCTAGGCTTCTGTTCCCAATTACTTGTTTGGGGGACGTCTGGCTGCTTTCTGCGTGGGGAAAGAGGAGATGTGTTACCACAAACAAAAAGAGGGTAGAAACCAGACAATTCTTACCGGGGCTGATGGTATGGGGAGGAGGTTCTGCCTCCTTATAGAGCCTGTTGCAATATTTACTGATGATTCTTTGGCAGGGCATTGGTTTATGCAGTTATTGTGCAGTCAAATGTCCATCTCTGCTAGAACAGAGGTTTTTCCCCAGGGTGTGGTCCAGGCATCCTTTGGAACCTCCAGTTCCTGCTATAGGGTGTCTTAGGAATGTGAGGCATTTGAATCAGCTTTAGATCAGCGCAGTCTGGACAGCAGGACACATGTGGTAGGTTAAAGAAATTCCTATTTTCTAAGATGTTCCTCTGACCTGCAAGAGGAAGGGCCCTTGAATTCCTGGCCTGTCGAGGGTGGTTTCTTTCCCATGGTATCTTTGCCAAGTGCTTTCTAATTATGGAATGTGTGTTATTCTGGAGTTGTTTTGCAAGGCAGAAATAGTGAATATTATAGAAATCCTGATAAAAAAGATACACATTGACAGATGAACTCGACACCTTTTGCTTTTGGAATAATGTAGATGTGATCCACACTGGTTTTTGGAGTAGCATAAACCCAGACCAGCATCCCTTACCTCCAGATTTATATTGTGCAGTGGAATCTGCACTGGCCTGCTGATGGTTTCACTGGTTTTAGGCTGGTTTAATGGGGCTAAACTGTTCTCTTCCAGCAGAGCCACTACTTGTGAGTGCAGCTCAGCAGGCCACGCACTGCTCTCTGTGAGCCTGCCGGAGCAGGGCTGACAGGAAAGGTTTCCAGTCCCCTTGCTTTGAATGTGGAATTGTATGCAGGGAATCAGCTGCTTATCAGCATGGAGCAGAGCAATCCCAGTGCTCTAATCCAGGGTTTATATGAGTCCCTTCTGACTGGTGAGGCCTGGAAAACTTGATTCATACCTCTGCTTGTAGTTGCCTGTAGTGGTGATGCAGACCCAGCCAGCCATCCTCAGCAGAAATCGGAGACAAGGGCTGGGCTCTGTTGCTGGAAAGAAAGAGCCTGGTTTTATCACTTTAATAATCCAGGATCAAGGTCTTTTAAATCAAAATGATGCTGGTTATCTCTGTTTTCCAATCATATTTTTCCCCCTCCCACTTTAGGCTAACCCGTGTGCCAACAGGAGCTGGGCAGTAGTTTGGCTGCAGAAGAAAGCTTTTTGAGTAAAGGAATTCCCAGTGAATAAAGGGTTCTCCTGCAAGGAAATGGCATTTCCAGTGCTGAGGTGTGTCCTGACAAGTGTTAGGAGGTGTGAACTAGGGGAAAGGTAAAGGTGTTAATGTGAAGATAACTCACTACTAATACTTAACATGAATTTTATTGGCTGTTGTTTGGCTACAACTGGACTGATTTGAGGAATGATGGTGGAGAACTGACATTCTCCTGCTGAAGAATTAGAGCTGCCAGGCCACAGCTCTAATTAGACTTGGAACACTCCTGGATCAGGACTTGCTGTTGAGACTCAGTGATGGCTCATATGGCTCAGGGGAACAGAGATTATATTACCTAGGATCTTAGTTGTTCTCCTGCACTGAGCAGGGCTTTGGAGTATTGTCCATTTCTTTCAATGCTCTGACATAGATCAATGCTAAACCCCTCTCTGAAACATGTCCTGAGGCTGCCTCTGTTACTAATTCATCCAACTTCTCAGCTAGCTGATAAAAGGAGTAGAAGTCATGCCAAAGAGAGTTGTGTAAAAACTGGGAGGTAAGGTTTCAATCACTTCTCAAAATGGAATCTGATGAAGGCAGAAGCGCTAGTGGCATCATAGCACCCTTCAGAAGAGCTTCATCACAAATCCTTGCAATGGTTGGCACGTCCTTCCTGTGAGGAATGGCATCCACCATGGGCCCAGTGCCTTGGGGCAGAGCTAATGAGAGGGGAGCCCTGCACTGAACCACTGACAAACATCCCCTGTGTTTCTTTGGTTTTAAATAGCCTCCTGGCTGAGTAGTGGCCTTGTTTTGTTTTACTTTACTTGTTTGAGCTTTACTTTTAAAGCTTTTTAGTTTCTTGGTTTAAATCTCTAATGCTTGACTTTACCCTTTCTGCAATAGAATCTGGGCAGTGTGCATTTTGATATGAAATAAAAAAAAAACCAAAGCAACCTTTAAGCAGAGCTGGCTCCAGATAGTGCCAGTCATGAAATATCAGCAGCTGAGAGTGGGAATGGTTTCATGACTCTGTGCATTCAATGGCTGGAGAATCTGCCTGCTGGTACTGCAGGATTTGGGGGATGACTGTCATGAGGGACCACTCAAATAAATAGATTCCAACAACTGAGGTACTGATAGTGCTGGGCTTACTCAGTAGTGCTGCATGCTGCCTGGGGTCCTGCAGTCATAGCTGATCTGAGACTAACACACCTGAGGGTCAAAGAGCCTTTTTGGAGAAGGGAAATTGGTTTATGTCTACTTTATTCTACAATCATGAGAAAAGCCTTCCCCACTTAGAAAAGAGAGAAACAGGTAACAGAGTAATACCCTCCCAAAAAGTCTTACGGTGACAAAAGGGCATTACTGAGTTTGCCACCTCTGCTCCCCTGCTTATGGTGATGATAGCTGACACTTGGTGTCATACCTGATTGCAGAAGCACGCAAGAGATGTTCAGCAGATGCAAGAGAGTCTGCAGTGCTGTCTTTTCAGAAGCCCCTATGCACAGCAGGCAAGATTCTATTCCCATTAACTTTGATAAGGATGCTATGGAAAATCAGGGGGTGTTTGGATCAGGCTCATGTTTGCTCAGTGCAGATGTGGCCACATGCATTTAGAGCAAGTGACCTCTGGAAAATTCATATTCTTATCTGTAGGCTTAGACTAAGTTTGAGACCTTCCTAACTTGAGGTGTCAGTCCAGTTTTGCTGTACCTGTAATTCATTTTAGGATGGACACAGCTTAGATCATAGAGGAGCAAAATAATACATGGACTCATTTTAGGTTGGAAGTGGCCTGTGGGGATCTCTGGTCCAACCCCACTTTCAAACAGGGCCAGTTTTAGGTCAGGTTGCTCAGGCATTGTCTGATTGAGTCTCAAATATCTCCAAGGATGAAGTTTCACAACTTGTGGGGCCCCTGTTCCAGTCTTTGACAGCGCTCACTGTGGAAAAAAAAAAGTTTCCCAATATCTCATTGCAATTTCCCTTCTTCCAGCTTTCACCCATTGCCTCTCCTGCTTTCACTTTCCACCCAATGCTAGCAAAGGCTGCATGCATGCCCTGGCACAGGGTGCCCAGAGAAGCTGTGGCTGCCCCATCCCTGGCAGAGTTCAAGGCCGGGTTGGACACAGGGGCTTGGAGCAAGCTGCTCTAGTGGAAGGTGACCCTGCCCGTGGCAGGGGTTGGAGCTGGATGAGCTTTAAGGTCCCTTCAACCCAAAGCATGCTGTGGTTTGTGTGTGATCAAACCCAGACAGAAATACTGTTTGCAAGGATTGGAGACTAAGGGCAACAGTGGCTTCAGTATGTCCTAGGAAGGGTCTTACTTGGTGTAGTGCAGGTTGTTTTGTCATAGGGACATCAAGGACCTCCACATAGAGTGGGCGCTCTGAGGGTGCATATCTCAATGTTTCTGGATTACAATACTCCTGAGCCACTAGGCTAAAAGTCCTTGCAGGAGCAGACAAGTCAAACTACATCCTATCCTCAGACTGTTTGTGGTCTTTTGATTCACCAAGAGCATAATTACAAGTGTAACTGTAAGCCCAGGAGATTGATTCTGCTGCTGTCAGGGTGAGTTGGGAGCAGGTTTGGGGAACGCTCTTGCTGCTGCTTCAGTGCAAACTGGCTGTAATGGAGCACGTCTCTTCCTGTCCCGCCGCTGTGGGTTCGTGTGTTGGGCTCTGCACCAGCTTTTCCAGCGCCTGGGATTACTTTCCTTGCTGTTTTTCCCTGTGGTTAGGCACTCTGCAGGGAAGGCAGAGGACAGCTGGCTGCTCTTGGCCTGCCTCTCCTGAGCTCTGCACACCCGGCTCTCCTCTTTGCAAGGGGAGGAGAGTTCCTCTCCTTCTCCTTGGAAAACGCCCTCTCCGAGATGCTCCAGTAGGAGCTGGTGGGAGGGAAGGAGTTGTGACTGCACCGAAAATGTCATGAAAAAAAAAAAAAGGGAAAGGAAAGGCAACTGACAGGAGGGAGAACTTGTCCTCAGATTCCTGCTTTCTGCAGCAGGGTGAACTCAGGCTCTGCTGGAGCTGCCAGGAGGCAGAGATGAAGTTCAGAGGCGCGGTAAGGTTTGCTCCCGCTCTCTTGGTGGGTTTGCAGCTTTGGGATGTGTGTCTGGCCCTGAGGAGAAGGGAGACACGTTGCCAAGGTTCCTGCAGGGGAGTGAAAAGCTTTGCGAGAGATCCCTTCATTGGAAAGTGATTTGGAAGGGGTTGGAATGGGATAAACCCCCAAGGAAACGCATGTTTCGAGGAGGAAGCCAAGGTGGGAGCTGAGGAAGTGGGAAGAGAGGGGGAAAAGCTGTGCTCTGCGTTAGGGGAGAAGAAAGGGTGGAGCCTTTGCTTGGGTGGGAAGGGGCTTGAGGATGGGAAGGTACCCTACTGGTGCTGGGCTCTGCTGTGTCCTTCCCAGGGCCATGATGGGCTCCGTTCTGTCTGACTACCACCCTCGGGAATAGCAGGAAATACCTGCTTAAGGACTCATTGCCACTCGGTTCCTCCAGGGTGTATTTACTTTATCAAACTTTGTCCATGTTTTAGCAGCAACCAGAAAGCCTGGCTCTGTGTACTGCATTGCACCAGGAGCTTAGGAAAGTACGTGGCAAAAGCTTGAGAAGACCAGGATTAGGACCTGGAGAAAGGGATGAGTAAGAGAGGAGGGGAAAAAAGTCCATATACAATAACGCCATAGAGAAGACAGATCATGAGCTTCTTTCTTCTGTGTTGTAGCACAGGAAGAGGGACATTCAGTTGTGTTAGGAGTTGCTAAACTGATGCAAAGATTATGGTTGTACAATGCATAATTGGGCCATGGAATTCACTGACGTTGGAAGATGCTGAGGTCAAGAATGAGGGAATGTTGTAACAGAAGTATACGTGGGCTTTTGGCTGGATGAGAATGTTCAGGGCTCTAATTGGCAGTAACTTCCCAAATTTAGGAAGAGAAGGACTGAAAACATCATGTCTGTGGATTTAAGGAGTTCTCTGTTGAAGAAGCAGTAGCAAGGATTGGAGTATCCCATACCTGCTCAGTGTAGAGATCCTCATGTGCATCCCAATAGTCTAGTGTTGACCACTCTGAGAAAAAGGGGTCTTGGTGATGAAGGAAAGAGCAGAGCTTCTGGAGAACCTGCTTAGATGTGATAGCACATGCAAAGGTGGAGGTGACAGTGCTTGAGAGGTTTGTGCTTGGGTTTCTGTTGGCTTAGAGGATGCTGGAGCCAGCAAACTCACCTACAGCAGGAGACAGAAAGGTTGGTGATGGAGAGAGTGTGATAAGTGGTGTTGTCCAGGGCGGTGCTTGATATTCTCCAAGAGAACACATGGGTGTGGAAGTGCCCTTCACATGCCCCAGGAATGCTCTGGAGTGCTTGCTGTGCTGGGAAAGTTTTACTGTCTCTGAAAAGACTTCATGGTCTGAAATGGTTGAGTGGGGCGTGGGGAATCCAGCAGGGAAGGTGCCCCATAGAAGGACAGAGTGCTGCAGGAGCAACCTGCAGTATTGGTTGGAAGTGAGATGGAAGGATGCATGGATTTAGAGGGAAATACAATATTATCCCAGAGCAGTGAACCAGGATGCAGAGTGGGCACGCCATTGCTGCGAGTGGGGAGGCAGGGGGAGCACGTGCATCCCATAGTTCTTACCTGTAGGCTGGTGTCTGGGTTTCTGCTCCTCTCACCAGCTCAGTCAATGGCAAAACTTCTTGGAAGGGCAATGATGTGAGATTTTGCTTCTTATGCCCTCTGTTTGTTTTCTGCAGCTACTGAGGGATGCCCAGGCCTGTACCCTGGGGGCACAGGTAGTACTGCAATGAGAAGTGATCAGCAGCATCTCTCAAGCAGCACCAGCTTGTGTCAGCTGTTCAGGAGCAAAAATGTCAGCTCCCTAAATATAGAAATCCAGTGTATTTACTTTTCCAGCCTTGGTTGAGTTCCTGGTTTGTCTGGTTCATTTTTCTTACTGCTATTTTATATTTAACTTGTTGATTGAAATATCAGCAGCCCCTCTAAGGGGTAGATGCTTTGCCTCTCTTTTGAATCAGTTCTTACAATGCCCTTTTCCTTTTCACTACTGATTCCTTCTCTTTTTCCCTAACTTCCTCCCTATCCCCCCAAAAAGTAAAGTCTAGAAGATGTAATTCCATTATAAACAGGAAACAAATTATGTTGCCTGCTTGCCATTGAATCTCCATGGCCTGCTTTGGTTTCTGGTCCATTGTAATTTACATTCGAGCTCCTTGGATGGATTCTTACTATTCTAAATACTTCCTATTTGCAAATGTCAAGCATCATTGATTACTGTATTAACAGTCATATTAATTGCTGCAACATCTGCACCCTGCATTATTGCTTTTCAAAAGATGAAACGTTTGCTTTCCCAGTTCTATCCCCTGTGTGTTTGATAGATACTTAAAGTAATGCACACAGGGTGACCCATTGCTCCCGTTTCCCACTGTGCTTTGCATGATGGTGCATGAGATGAAATGGTTCTGTAGCCTGGAAAGTGAGGGAGGCAGAACTTTAGTTTCTAGGCAGTTTCTTAGTGGTGATGTAAGAAATCTTTGTGAGAGCAGACTGAGATTGCTTCCCCTGTATTTCTGGTTATTTTATGGTTTAATGTATTCCAGTTTGTCCCTACTTAAAACACGTAAGACCTCAAAATAAACAGTTTACAAGAATTAGTCAAGGAAATAGCGTTTCTTTCTCTTTAATATAATTTCTTGAATAGTGTATTCTGTAGTTAGATCCTTCCAACATGTGGTTTAGGATCAGGAGGGAAGTATCCAAGAAGCAGGCTCTGAACATGGGCTCCCGCATTCCATTGCTGGCCATGTATTGCTCTAAAAGAAGCAGTAATAGAAAAGTGATTCTGCTATAAATGGTGACTTGTTTGTAAGTTCAAGTTGTTCCTTTAACTCCACTGGTCTGTGTCATCAGAGTTGTTACCTGCTTTTGGGCCTGTTTGATCTGACACTTCTGATTTTACCCGCGTTGTCTGCTCAGAACAGCTTCATAGAATCATCATAGAACCATGGAATGGTTTGGGTTGGAAGGGACCTTAAAGCTCATCCAGTTCCTCCCCCCTGCCACGGGCAGGGACACCTTCCACTTGCTCCAAGCCCCTGTGTCCAATCTGGCCTTGAACACTGCCAGGGATGGGGCAGCCACAGCTTCTCTGGGCACCTTGTGCCAGCGCCTCAGCACCCTCACAGGGAAGAGCTTCTGCCTAAGAGCTCATCTCAGTCTCCCCTCTGGCAGGTTAAAGCCATTCCCCTTGGCCTGTCTCTACAGGCCCTTGGCCAAAGCCCCTCTCCCAGAGGCTTACACCTTGTGGGAAATAACTTCCAAAAAAGCTTACAGAATTAAAGCCAGAATGAAACGTTTGCTTTTGTTACTTCATTTTCTTAACTAAACAAGCTAAATACATGGGATTTGTGTTGGGATTATTAGCTGAGCTCAGGTGGCTTCAGAAGGGGCAAATAAATCCATGGGGCTGTTCGGGGAGGTGTTTTACGGGAGACCCAAGTTGCCTCTCAGGGATCCCTTATTCCAACCCTGCTGTTGACTAACATAGTCCAAAAAGTGCAGCTCATTTTCAGTGTGGCAAGGAGGAGGAGGATCCCAAGTGCTGCACTTGAGCCTGTCAGGGATTCGCTGGCAGGCAGCAAGTGCTTGACTAAGATCCCTTGATTGTGGTCCACCTCAGTTGTTTTCCTTCTTGCTTTCTCTATGTAAAAGGAAATGAGGAGCTCTCCCATTCTGCACCTCAGGAATTGAGGCCCTGGATAAAAGAGCTGAGTTTTGTCTGCCCTGCTGTCTAGCCCAGGCTGCGTCCAAACCCTTTCTCAGGCTATAGAGTGGAGTAGAAACCAGAGGCATTGTTTTCCTTCCTGCAACTTTGGCATGACAGTGAGGAATGTCAGACTATCCACGAGACAAATGTGTTTTCACTGCCACCTCCCCACGAGAAGTTCGTTCTTGGTTCAGACTCCTCATTGTCTTCCCGAATCTAATCTGAATTTCCCTTCCCACTCCTACTTGGTTCTTGCCTCTTCTTCCGTTCCCGGCTTTGTAACTATTTCTGGAGCCTGCAGATCAATCATCTTCCACTCCATACCAAGATAAAGATGCTGCCTCTTTCTATACAGCACCCACTTCCTGAGGGGGTTTTAGTGCAAGTCTTCTGCTCTGCTGGATGGATACTGCTTAATTCCTTGTCAGAGGAAAATAGTCAAACATACATCTTCAGACATTGAAGCAGAAATCATGTTTGTCATACGACTTTTCTTTCTACATCAGATGACTACAGTGCTTCCCTGCTCCATGTAAGACCATTCATTTGGAGTGCTTCAGGTGTTTCCACAAGCATCACTCATGGATGCTCCAGGAAGGACTGGGAGTTGCCTGAGCTACTGAATGCTTCCTCATCTCTTGCTGGCTGGAAGGTTGCATGAGGCTTGGAGCGACCTGCTCTAGTGGAAGGCATCCCTGCCCATGGCAGGGGGTTGGAACTGGGTGAGCTGTAAGGTTCCTTCCAATCCAAACCATCCCATGATTGGATCTTTAAGTCTTAAGCAGGGGAAAGTCCTTCTCATACTCTTTTAGCATAGTTTAAAAAGAGAACTACTGGTTTACACCTTCGCAGTGCATGTCAGAGATTTACCAGTTCACCTTAGGAGACTCTGGTATAATCTTGAGTGCTTTTTGTACTCTCATTTGTGACGGGGTATTTTCTGGTCTTGTTGACTCTTGGATGAATACAAAGAAAAGCTGGAACCTGAGCCAAGCTAAACCTGGCTCTGCAGGCTGCATTCAGCACCAGTTTACACCAGCAAAAAGTCTTTCCCAAAGCTTAATCACACGGAAGAGAAAGGCATGTGGAAGTGGTGCCGCTTTGGTAACTGCACTGGCTTGGGCCCCACCATTCAGGAGCAATGGCTTTTCCTTCCCTGGCCGTGAGCCACTGTTGTGCTAACGGCTCTGGAGAAGTGATTAAAAGCAAAAAAGTGGGTTAAAATAGTGTGGGAATGAGTCCCTGGGAGCTGTGCCCTGGGGTAGGTATGAGAAATGCTGTGGCAGGTTGTACTCTCTCGAGTAGGAGTGACCATCAGGATGTGATTTTAGTAAAGGGCTGTGATTTTAAGCAAGTTTGAGAGGGAAAGGCACCAAGATCAGCTGGAGATTGCTCAGATTTTTGCAGTGCCCTGTTTGCAGCCTGTTTTGGGGTGGCGTTAGCATGGTGTATCCTAGGAAGGTTGGGATCCTTAGCCTGCTCCTCCTTTTGGTTCCTATGGGCACGGTCAAATTGCTCATGGTAGAGTTAATGGGTTGTTACTGTCAATGGGCGCCTGCATTCCCTTCCCTCCTTGCCCTGGGTCTGACACTCCATGTTCCCATGGTTATGGTGATTCAGCTCACTACCTTGATAGAAAATTATCACCTCCTTTTTCCCCCCCCCCCTGTGCTTTGTTTAGCTGATTTAGCAAGTTGCATTGATTCAAGACAGGTAATTGCTTGCATGAGCACATGCCAGGGAGGCAAAGGCTGTGTGTGGTTTGGTGGTGCTGAGCTGTTAGACTACACCTAACTTGCCTCTTTGGTGGTAGTTTCACCAGCACTTAAACCCAGCAGGAACTGGCCCTGCTGCTGCAACATTCCCTCCTCTCAGTCTCCACTGTGGTTCCCAATCTTGTGCCACCATCATCTGTCAGCCGCTGCGAGTGAGGATGTGTAGAACCAGTGTGGGAAAGTGGCCTGGATTAAAATAATACTCATAAAAGAACCCAAACCCAAGCTAGTTTTAATCCATGTCAGGTTTCCAGCATAGCTTATTGCACAAGCACTGGAGCTGGTGGAAGCCAAAGGGTGCAGCTGCACAGAGGGCTGTGGGATGGGCCTTTTGCCTGTCTTCTCCCTGTCACAGCAGCTCATTTAGCACTGAACTCTCTTAGCAGCTTCAAGAAGAACTGATTTTCACAAGGAAGGATCTAATCAAACCCTCACAGCCTGTATTCTCATTACCCAGAATACACACTCCCTATCACAGGGCTTGCCCAAGCTGATTTCTCACGTAGCACAGAGCAGGAGCACGTTGGAAATGAGCTGTTCATCGCCCGGAGGCGGTTTGGCACAGAGAAATCCATCCACTGCAGAGGCACTGAGGGAGCCCGTGCTGTCCGTGGGCAAAGTGCTTTAATGGTTAATTAGCTCCACTCACTTATTTAAGCCCCCCGACTGGGTTTTCTAGCATTAATTTACAGCCACCAGATTTGAAGGCTGCCTGCTAGCACCAGATACTTCACATTTCTGTTATTGTAATGTATTCAGGGCCTTACGGTCGCACTCATCATATGCAGGGACATATGGTCATCATTGTGATTAGTTTTTGCTAAACAGTGTCTTCTTTCCCCCCTTCCTTACTGTTCTGTTTCCATTTTGCAAGTAAAAGGGTTATTCTCACCTCCTTTTACCCTGCATGTTGAAGTCACTGGCAATTACATAGTTAACACTGATGTTTTAAGTTGGTGGCAGACTTGGACATAAGCAGTAAGGCAAATGAGCAAATGCTGGCATGGAGAAGCACGTATTGCTCAGCTGTGGTTTATGACTGCTCTTCATATTTGCATTGGATTTAGGCTTGGGAGGGTACAACACTGTGGTTAAAATGATCTTCTGGAGAACCTGACTACGTAACCGGGTCACAGTCAGCTACTGCTGAAAGGTTGCTTGCTTTTGGGGTGTTTTGGCCTGCAGATTTCAGGTATGAGGTCGTTCTCACAAAGAGAGGTTGGAGCTGAATGAGGAGAAACTGAAAGCTCCTCAGCCTTTCACTGCCTGTCCCAGCGGAAGCACTTTGTGTGTTGTGAGTAGGATGGATTGCTCCTTCCTCAGGCTGGATGTGTGCCGCTGGGATCAGTGTGTCCTGCGCTGAGGGAGTGGCTGATGAAGGAGCTGCTGAAGTTGTTAAGTGACATTTTCTGTGGAAGTCTGCAGGATTATATAAACTTGGATTAAGTGTGTGAGGGTGGAAGCTTCTCCTCGGTATTCATGACCCTGCCCACTTAAACTGGTGATTTTCTTCTGGTTTTTCCTTTGTTACCATTATTTTTGCCCAAAATCTGCTTCAGGACTGCACTGCTCTAGGCAGAGCTTATTTGTATGGGATTGTTCTCTATTTCTTTTGCCAGTGTTGTCCTTTATGTCACCACCTTTCTTTCGCCAGGGCTTCCCCCTTTCCTCTTCACCTTGGCAAAGAGGGTTGAAGGAGACAACAAAGCGCTTTGCTGAAGGTGTGGAGGAATTGGCTTGGAAAGTTTGGGGCCTTTTAGGAAGATTACTTAGTGACAGTATGTGCAGAATTCCTCCCAAACGGCATCTTTCAAAGCTTCGAAATCCAGGAGACTCCTCGGAAAAAATAAGAAGGGAAATGAAAATGAATGTTTCTTTGTGATGCTTGAGCCATTACAGTGGGTCTCGGTTTGAGAGTTCCAGGAGGAACTGATTTGTCTTCCTGAAAGCTGCTAGTTTCACACAATCACTTATGTCCAGGGCTTTGAGAAGAAAGACAATTACAACTTAAAGGAGCAGGTAAAACTGCATTTGTGTGTGGTTGGTAAGTCTAAAGAGCTGCAGATTGAGGGAATTTGCACTGGTTCAGGCCCAAATTTATACTTGCCTGGGTCTTACCTTTATTACTACTTAACAAAACTGAGGGTAAATTTTCTTCTGACCAAGGTTGTTTTCATTTCTTGTTTCCTGCACGCCATCAGCCCCCGTGCTCTGACCACTATTATGTCTTGAGAAGGAGCAGAAAGGAACTACCTGACAACGTGAGTCAGCAAAAACATCTCCATCACTGTGCAGGGTGTGGGGGCTGGATGACAGTGCTGCAGTAGGGGTCTGGCATTCCTGGTTTGCAACACCACTGCCTGGGTATTGCTGTTAGCCTGTGAGCAGCAGGCACCAGTGGTGTTTGTGCCAGCGATGGCAACATCCCAGAGTGTAATAATAGATTCTCTGAAATGCATTAGTGCTGTAAGGAAATGATTTAGGAGAAGGGTGATTGCTGCGAGGAGTTTGCAAAGTAAGAGGGATTTAAGGATGTGATAAGGAAATGCAGATCCTTCAGCACAGATGTGAGGCAAATGGTTTACTGTGTTGGATCTCCTGTCTCTGATTTCTGGAGCTTCTCTTCTGTGCCCTGTACATCATCTGTCTGCTGTGTAGAAGTTTTCCCTGCAAGCAGCGACTGAGTCACTTGGTGCACATTTCCTCTCCCTGTTTTAGTACCTAAGGCTGAGTGGAGTAAGAAGTCAGCAGACCTGTGTCGTGCAGAGATGGTTGTATCTGAACCATGTCGTGTCAAAAACCCTCAAAAAGAGGGTCAGGGGGGAGAAGCTGCTTGACGCATGGGGTAGATGTTAGTGTCACAGCCTAGATTCAGTGGCATGGGATGCAGAAGTGCCCACTTCTCGTTAGTTCTGAGTTTTCCCATTGGGTGTTTTGCTAAAGCTGTTAAGTTGGTCAGCAGCGTGAAGCTGTTTGCTCATGAGATGAATCACCATTAGTCATGAAAGATTCCTCACCTCGAAACGACTTCCCGTTATGAAGTGAGAGAGAAAAGCGGAGAGAACACATCTCAGTCCCACTCCTGCTAGGGGAAATCCAAGCTTTATTCTCCTTATGAAATGATTGCTTGAAAGTTAGACTGAATTAGAAATTCAGCAAGAACTTTTCCACCAAAGCAATTAGGGGAAACCAGTTGATGAAGTGTTAGTATACGGTGACCAACATTTTCACCATGTAGTAGCTCAGCATGGAGTAGTAGTGGGGTTGTTCTGACTTCCTCTCCTGTTCATAGGTTGTCCATGGGTAATTGTGGTTAATGGCTCTTGTGGACTCGGTGACCTGCAGGTAGTAAAACCATGGGATATCCCAACCTTGCTCTGCTTTGCTTGCAGGGAGCGGGGGCCAACGGCATTCGGCTGACCATGGAGAGTGCTCTGACCGCCCGTGACCGGGTGGGCGTCCAGGACTTTGTCCTGCTCGAGAACTTCACCAGTGAAGCAGCATTCATTGAGAACCTGCGGAAGCGCTTCAAGGAGAACTTGATCTATGTGAGTAGCAGAGTGACAGACACCGGTGTTCCTCGGTCACCAGCACTGGGGTGGCTGCTGCAGGCGATGTGCCGTAGCTTTGCTCTGCAGTTGGATTTGGAGGTGGTGGTATTGGCTTTAATAGACTATGGCTGCTTGTGTCAGAAGTAGTGTGGGCTCCTGCCACATTAACAGATGTAGGGACTCGCTGCAGTGCTCTAGCTGAGGTCTGCTGGCATTTACAGCTCTGAAAATCCAACTCACACCACATTCTTCCATTTCGTAAATTCACTTTGTGGTGGGCTTTCAGCAACCCTAGGCTTGAACTCGATCCTGAACCATATATCAGAAATAATGCACTATTCCTGCTTGTTAGAAGCACTAAAACCATTTGCAGGTGCTGTTTATCCAGCAAGGATAACATGGCAAGTGTAACTCCTGCAGTGTCATTCTCACTGTGCTAAGAGGTCGCTTCTTCAGCACCTTTGGCCTCTTTGGAGGCCCTCAGCAGCATCCCCATCACACTGGGGCAGGCAGCCCTTGTCAACAACACCCAGCTCTCAGAGCAGTCTGGTCTCTTGGAGCATCTGCAGCCAGACCTTCTGTAACCTCTCTGCTTCACGTTCTCTTTTCCAGACGTACATTGGCTCAGTTCTGGTGTCTGTTAATCCATACAAGGAACTGGAAATCTACAGCAAACAGAACATGGAGCGATACCGTGGCGTCAGCTTCTATGAAGTTTCCCCTCACCTGTGAGTGGCCTGTGGGTAAACAGTTGCTCTTGTGCTGCTCCCACGCAGGCGTGTGCAGGAATGACATGTGAAAACAAGCACAGAGGACTGTTCCTTGTCCCACATGCACACTAAAGAGCTAAAGGGATAGAAAGGCTCCTCCAGAGGGTGTGGTGTACGGCTCTTTCTATTCCTGTTCCTCTCTCCAAAGAGGATGAGTTGCCTTTGCAAGAGCAGTATTTGGAAAGGGAGTTGGTTCCTTCCTGGCTGGAAGAACAGAGCTGCTTACCCAGTCCTGGCAGGACAGGAGTTCATTGTTCCAGGGTTACTTGGGGTTTGTGTTTCCCTCTACACTGCTCCTTCAGCACAGGGCAAAGGAGTGTGTCTCTGAGTGTGGTGCTTTCTTTCCTACCTTGGCTCTTACTGCCTGACCACTATTTATCTGGTATTTCCCTGGTTGCTACGCTACCATCTGTTCCAACTAGCCTGTTGGAACATGGAATGTATTTATTTACATGGTCTGGCCTGCTGAGCATTCCCAATTTCCCATTTAGAAAAAAAAAACCAACTTTGAGGTTTAGAGTTATTTTTGAAAGCATTTGACTTTTCTGTTGTCTGACTGAAAGAGAAGGATGATGAGAGCTGAGGACATTCAGCTCCAAATTGGGGGGGTTTTTCAGGACCAAATTCTGAGTACCTCTTGGAGAGTTTTTTTTGTGTGGTGTGTGGGGTTTTCTTTTCTTTAAAGACGTCTTGGAAGAGTAAATGATGTTATTTTTGAGCAAACTGTTTGAGTTGTTTCTTATTATTGGCACATAGCCCAAGAGAGTAAGCAAAAGAGAATGCGCTGCAAGCCCAGAGAGGGGGAGAAACACCATCACTTGGGAAAGTCTGAGCACTTGAAGTTGTGTTTGTTAGGATAAAAATGGGATTTTTATGGTGTTTCAGGCTTTTTGTGTGGACCTGTACGGGGGATGATTTAACCTGGCTCGTTCATCCAGCTCCAACCCCCTGCCATGAGCAGGGACACCTTCCACTAGAGCAGCTTGCTCCAAGCCCCTGTGTCCACCCTGGCCTTGAACACTGCCAGGAATGGGGCAGCCACAGCTTCTCTGGGCACCCTGTGCCAGTGTCTTTAATGTTTTTTAATGGATTGATGAAAACTGCCAGAGATGGGAACTGGGAATAGGCCATAAGCATCTTTAAGTAAAGGGGTTCTGTATGCAGGACTGCTCCCTTCTAGTGCTGTGAAACCCCCAGTGCAGTGTAGAGGCAGTTCTTTAATTAGATTTACATGTATTCGACTGTTTTCAACACACCCTGGAGACAGAACTTGGATAGGAAGAGAAGGACTTGCTGAATTCGGTGGGGTGAGTGTGCAGTTGTGTTGCTAGGTAGCTCGTTGGTGTTGCCTTAGCACCAAGTATTAATAGACTTGAGAAGGCCACGGCAGTTATTTTGGTGTGATTATTTCTAATTAATTTCACAGCATGAGAGTTAAAGAAAAGGGTTGTGAAGTGCATGAAGCAGGATATCTGCTTGATCACCAGCTGAAAATATTGGTGTGGTGGTCTTACGAGCGCACGCTGAAGGGCTGATGCTCCTCTTTTAACTTCTTCCATCGCACCTATCTGGTCTTTTCCCTCTGTAAGCAGCTGCCACCATTGCCAGATTCATCTTCCTGCTTTCTGGTGTTGGAAGAGTGTGTGTGGTGCTTGATAGAAGATCCTGTCTGCATGGGGAGGAAAAGAGAAGTGAAAGAAAAAGGAGCAAAGGAAGAAGCTGGGTCCAGGGCCAGCAGCAATAAACCTGCCTGGGTACAGGCAGGAGGAAGTATCCAGTATTTTGGGTAGTATTTGGCCAGAGTTGGTGATAGTTTATGTAGCCTCCAGGATGCTGCTTAATCTGTGCTGGCTCATCCAATTCTTCCTGCCATCCCAGAGGAGCTGAGAGAGGTTGGGCTGTTCTGGAGCCGCCCAGATTGGAAAGTGCAGGTGTGACCTTCCGAGTGTGTCATCACTTCAAATATAAGCTGGATTAAAGATTGATGGGAAACAAGATGTTTCCTGAATGTAAAACTTTTTTGTCCTGCAGGACCAATGCTGAGAGATCCTGTATACTTAGAAAAGGAACTCTGCCTGCACCATTATCTGCACCATTAATCTGGAGAGGGGCTTGGGACAAGGGCCTGCAGGGACAGGCCAAGGGGAATGGCTTTAACCTGCCAGAGGGGAGACTGAGATGAGCTCTTAGGCAGAAGCTCTTCCCTGTGAGGGTGCTGAGGCGCTGGCACAGGGTGCCCAGAGAAGCTGTGGCTGCCCCATCCCTGGCAGTGTTCAAGGCCAGGTTGGACACAGGGGTTTGGAGCAAGCTGCTGCAGTGGAAGGTGTCCCTGCCCGTGGCAGGGGTTGGAACTGGAGGAGCTTTAAGGTCCCTTCCAACACAAACCAGTCTGGGATTCCATGCTTTAGTCCCTTCCACAGGGACTTCTGTTGTCAGAGTCAAAAAGAACAGTTTTAAAAGGAATTTGATAGATTTGGGCTATGACCCTGCAGAAACTCGGCTCGGTGGTTAGGATGTGCATAGAGATGTCATCCCCAGCACGCAGCCCATGAACACATACTGCTAGGAGTATGCCTCTACTAGGAGTTCCTTCTGCGGATTGGCCTTAGCTGAGGAGTCTCTGCCCTTCACTCGCAGGAACACCCTAACCCCTGGTCATCCTTGTCCCTCAGCTACGCCATCGCAGACAATTCCTATCGCTCCCTGCGCACGGAGAGGAAGGATCAGTGCATCCTGATCTCCGGGGAGAGCGGGGCTGGCAAGACCGAGGCCACCAAGAAGATCCTGCAGTACTACGCCGTGACCTGCCCGGCCAGTCAGCAGGTGGAAACCGTGAAGGACCGACTGTTACAATCCAACCCTGTCCTGGAGGTAAGGCTGGAAGCTTGACCTGGAGTCACTGAGTCACACCAGCAGCACTCACATTTTCCAGCAGAGGAAGTGGGGGCAGATGGACTCCTCTGGGCAGGACCGAGCTGTCAGTGCACACAGGATAGTGGGATGGTGGGATAGCGTATCCTGGGAACACTGGTTCATGGTGTGTGGGCAGGATAGTTCACACGACACGCAGGGGAATCCCACTGTGCTTCCAAGCCAAAGGCAGGGCCGTTGCAGCTGAGCTCACCCTTTCCAGTCCACCAGGAGCAATTCTGGAATAGCTGGGCTGCTGGGATAGAAGCATTTGGCGTGGGAAGAGTTTGTAAAGCCACAAGTGGACACATGGGCTGCGGGCAGCTGCCCTCTGATACAAGCATCTGTGGGTGTATTTCCCAGTGCTGTGGTGTCCTCTAGTGTCCAGTCCTGAGCTGTCTTTGTAGTTCCCTTTGATATTTCAGCTCTGTATCAACTGTGTGCTGCATGCACTGGGAAAGGTGCTCCCTGTGAGAGGGAACAGCCCCAGCCCATTAGGGCATTGCCTACTGGGAGCAGAGCTGTGGGTGACTGAAAGCAAATAGCTGTCATCGAAGAGGAAGCTTTGAAAAGGCTGTCAGACGTGACATATGTTGTCAGCAGCGAACTGGCATTAAAATAAGCTTGCTGGGGTGATGGGAATGTTTTCAGAGGGATATTCCATCTGCAGTGCTTGCACTGGGTATAATGAACAGCGTTGGAATTTGGGTTGCAATCTGTTTCCTTCTTGGTTGCTCTTGCAGAAAGGAAAACCCGAGGCTTTAATGGCTGTAAATAAGCAACTGGCAGCTTCACCAAAGTGTTTATAAATAATCTTACTTGATGCTTACTCCTTTTTCTCTGAATCGTTGTCATTTCAGGCCTTTGGAAATGCAAAAACCCTTCGGAATGACAACTCCAGCCGATTTGGGAAATACATGGATGTGCAGTTTGATTACAGGGTAACTTAATATCTGTGTTACACTTCAGAACTGGTCCTCATCACAGCAGGTCTCTGTTCCCAGCTGTGATCTGAAGATAACCTTTGTCAGGTGTAACTTTGCACAGTGTTTCCTTCCATTCTGATCCAAATTGCTCCACACAATTGAGGATGAACGTAGTGCAAGAACTGCGTAGCTCACCGTGCTGCAGTCATTTAAACATCTCAGTTCATAATCCCTCCACACTCACAGTTCTGCTGCTTTTTGTGTTAAATTCCTTCTGAGAAGGAAATCTACACAAACAGGATCCTATTCAGCGTGTGCTGTAGCCATGACCTGTATAATGGCACGTTATTGTCACCTGAGAGCTCGTTTTGCATACACTTCAGAACTCAAATTGCCACTGTGATACAAAATGACAGCTTATTTTCTGTTTGTAGGCTGTTGTTTCCCATCTTGTTTGTCTTTGAATAGCCCACCAAGAGGCAGGAATGTTTTCCTCTATGTTCATGAGCTAATTCAATGTACCTGGTTTGATTTAGGGAGCTCCTGTCGGGGGCCACATCTTGAACTACCTCCTGGAGAAATCCCGAGTTGTGCACCAGAATCATGGAGAGAGGAACTTCCACATTTTCTACCAGCTGCTAGAAGGAGGGGAAGAGGACTTACTGCGAAGACTGGGCCTCGAGAAGAACCCACAACAGTATCACTACTTAGTAAAGGTGTGTGTTAACCAGTACCTCTTACAATGTTGTTTTATTACAGCATCAGTATACTCTCAGTTGACTTTCTAGTTTCCTTCCCTCACTTCAGAAATAACATTGCTATAAAAAGAAACATATTGAACATGAGTAATGCATCTTTGACAATAACTTACTTAGATCAAACTGTGTCTTTTTAGGGTCACTGTGCAAGGGTCAGTTCCATAAATGATAAAAACGATTGGAAGATCGTGCGAAGAGCTCTGTCCATTATAAGCTTCAAGGACAATGAGGTGGAGGTAAGACATGTTAAACAGCAGAGCTGCTTTTCCTACCTATAGGGAATATTTTCAGCTTTGATTTGTTATTTCTGCATATGTATCACCTGAAAAAGCCCTGAAAAGAAACCACAAAATCTCCTTGTAAAGGGTTACTAACACCAAAACCTCACTCACTGCCCTTTGCCACTGTGGCTTCTTGTCATCATCCTGATTCCTCACTGTTGCTCTGCAGGATCTGCTGAGTATTGTGGCCAGTGTCCTGCATCTGGGGAATGTGCAGTTTGCTGCTGATGAGCAAGGAAATGCTCAGGTCACCACAGAGAATCAGATCAAATACCTGGCTAGGGTGAGTATCACCAGGGAGAGAGGCGTTGCAGGAAAATCAATTGTGGAGATTTCCTCATTTAGAACTTGATCCTATTTAGAATATGATTTGGAAGTTTTCATAAGTTTATTTGACCTAAATGAAGTGTAAATATTAACATCAAAACCCTTTAGTTGACAACTTATCCATATGTGATCCGCTGCAAACTTGAGGTTTTCACCTTCAGGCTGTGGGATAGCAGTAGACTTACTCCAGAGAGTTCTACAGAAAGAAGAACCCTCGTGGCTTTGCTTACTCAGTTCTTTGTGCCAGAACAATCAAGCCAGTTTATGTGCTAGGTCGTATCACTGCTGGTGAGCAGGACAGACTGATGCTGCAGAAGTCTTGCAGTGTGAATGGGAAATAAAGGGTTGTTTCACTGGGGTTTTAGGATCAGGCTTTCTGGTGTCTTAAAACTATTACTAATAGATAGAATGTACTGCTTCATTAATGACTTTAATACTTCATTGCTTTGCAGCTTCTAGCAGTTGAAGGCTCTGTTCTTCGAGATGCATTGATCCACAAGAAGATCATAGCCAAAGGGGAAGAGGTAAGAGCATGATCTGGGGATCTGGGAGGCACATGGAATTAAATGAACCAATGATACACCATCAGCTCTTACCAGAACTGAATGTGTCACTCCTCCCTTGTTGAAGGAGGTTGTCAGTGCAGGATCCCACAAGTTGATGGTGACAGTGATGGGAGCTGAGCCTGGACAGGGTGCTGTGGAGTGAACTAGGGGAAACTCAGTCCCTCAGGGGGATGGCTGTTGAGTGGCTTTTGTCTCCTCCTGCACACAGCTCATCAGCCCCCTGAACCTGGAGCAGGCAGCCTACGCAAGGGATGCTCTTGCCAAGGCAATATACGGACGCACTTTCTCCTGGCTGGTGAACAAGGTTAACAAGTCTCTGGCATATGAGGTAAATGAACCTTTTGCTTGCTGGTATCCAACCAGATGTGAAAGGAAATTCTACATCTTTTAGCTGCAAGGCAAAGAAATTACAAACTCTACAAAGGTTTCTAAACTAATCTGTCTTCCATTAAGAGGAGGGTGAAGAGTAAATTCTGTAACTAAGTGGGTAAGATCCAGTGATGGATCATAGCTGTTAGTACATAGCAACATACATCTTTTACCCTGTTGCAGGAAGGAAAGTTTCCAGGCTGGAGAAGCACAACAGTTCTAGGGTTGCTCGATATCTATGGATTTGAGGTTTTCCAGCACAACAGGTTTGTTTCAATCTATATAACTTGAGTTTTGAGTAAATTCTGTGTGACTTCATTCATTGTGGTGTTTCTCTCCGTTGTGAAATGAGCTGTCTCTGAGGCCATCTGGGTTTGGTCTCACACAGAGTAATTAATCATGGAATTCCAGAGTGGTTTGGGTTGGAAGGAACCTTAAAGCTCCTCCAGCTCCAACCCCTGCCACGGGCAGGGACCCCTTCCACCAGAGCAGCTTGCTCCAAGCCCCTGTGTCCAACCTGGCCTTGAACACTGCCAGGGATGGGGCAGCCACAGCTTCTCTGGGCACCCTGTGCCAGCGCCTCAGCACCCTCACAGGGAAGAGCTTCTGCCTAAGATCTAATTTATAGTTAATAAATAAACATTTCCCCAATTTTCTTCTATTTCTCTTGATTTACACTGAGAGATTCATGCTGCTGCCCACTGATGAGAGCTTCTTTTACTTGTGGAACAGTGTTAGTGATTATTTCTCTGATTTTTGTTTGCAGCTTTGAGCAGTTTTGTATTAATTATTGTAATGAAAAATTGCAGCAGCTCTTCATAGAGCTCACATTAAAGTCAGAACAAGAGGAGTACGAGTCAGAAGGCATAGCGGTAAGAGCCACTATCATCACTTCCACTTTCTCCTTTGTAGCATCTCCTGCAGGCCAGAGCTCAGGTTAGAAAAGGAGCTGCTGATTTATCGTGGTCTCTAAAGTAGATGACTTAAAGAGCTTCCCTTTTTCCTTTCTTTCTGAAGTACTTTGTGTGATACAGCTAGAAGTGCGTAATGCCATTGCAGTCTTTGCTTCAAAAAGATGCTTTCTAAAGGGAATCTTAGGAAGGCAAATTCAGGAGTGAAAAAGCTTTGTTTCCAAGTTGACAGAAAGATTCTTTTAGTGAGGTGCTGCCCAAAATGTTCTGAAATGTTCATTTTTTCCAGGCCAGAACAGTTTTCACCCAAATGTGGTTTCTTGTCTTTGCAGTGGGAGCCGGTTCAGTATTTCAATAACAAAATAATCTGTGATTTGGTGGAGGAGAAGTTCAAAGGCATCATTTCTATTCTGGTGAGTTGACAACACCTTCTTGGATGAAAAACTGGGGCAGTGTAATGCAAACCAGGGGCAAGAACCCTGAAAATAATGGTTTCATCTTCTACAAGGGCTGTTTGAGCAGGTGGGGAGAGCACGGGTACACTGAACAGTGACATATTGTGCCATGGTGCTCTGCTGAGAACAGTAGGAACTCGGCACTGGAATGGGTGTGTTTGTAGGACGAAGAGTGCCTGAGACCTGGGGATGCCACAGATACAACCTTCTTGGAGAAACTGGAGGAAACCGTGAAGAACCATCCTCATTTTCTCACGTGAGTGGTCGCACAGTTACACTGGTAGGATCCCAGTAATAAAGCCCAGAGCTTTATTAACTCCTAGATAACATTATAACTCCTGGTGTTTAAAACCATCCAAGGTGTACTGGATCCCATGTGAAAGATGATGTTCTCTTTTGCAAAGAGCCTTGACTGTGAGTTAAGATAATAGTAAGCTGTCAACACAACTCTCTCGCTCTTCTCAAGAGTATGCTTCAGGTTAAAGCAGGAACAACAAAAGTCTGGTTACTGACTTACCTCTTCCTGGCACAATTCCATATTTCACCTTTCAGATTGCTTGCTTCTGTTTTGGAGCTCCAAATGTCTTTTTATTCTTACTGGATGCTCTGCTTATGCTCTCAGAGTGGGATCTCTGCACCTTCATGAGTACGCCAGCCTGCTGCCAGCATCTCTCTGCCCTCTTGCCTGCTGCCTCTCCTCTAGTTTCATGTGCACACAGAACCACCCCACAACCTCACCAGGAAGCTGAAAGTTCACCCTTTGGAAATAACAATGGCAGAAAATGGATTTATGTTTATGATTTGCTGGTTGAGAGCTCTTCCCTTTTGGCCTTGAAAATCAGCAAGTGGGGTTTATCCCCTGCTCCCTTCCACGTTCACACAGTCCCACTCTGGGTCAGATGCTGTAGTGCCTTATGAGGAGGATCCCCCATGAAACAGAGGTTTGCTCCTCCTAAAGCCCCTTTGCTTCCTCCCCAGGCACAAACTCGCTGACCAGAAGACCCGCAAGTCCCTGGGCCGGGAAGAGTTCCGACTCCTGCACTATGCTGGAGAGGTCACCTACAGCGTTGCAGGTCAGTGTGTGCATCATCATCTCTGCTGCCTCTCACCCTCCTCCTGTCCTGCCCTTTGAATTCAAACAGCTTCACTATAGAGCAAAGAAAACTTGACTACATCCACACCTCATTTGCTGAACCAGATGAATTTCCCACCTCACACTCCTGCCCTGCCTGTGATGTTCCTATGGAACACGGGTGGCAGCCTGAGCCGTTTCTTTTGTCCTCCAGGTTTTCTGGATAAAAACAATGACCTTCTCTTTCGGAACCTGAAAGAGGTGAGTGTGGATGGAGGATGTTTCCAACTCGGCACAACGAGGAGTTGGGTTTAAAATGAGGGGGTGGCACCTGAGGGGAAAGGGTTCTTCTAGACTCCACCTGGTGAACGCACACCCGCTACGAAAAGACAAATTGAGGTGCCCAAAGTTCACTTTATTATGAAGAATCAAACCAAAAAGCCCCCAGACGAGCAGTTTTGTGCCACGTTTCTTTGCTAGTTCTCTGTGCTTTCTCTCTGACAGTGTCTCTCTTTGCAGACCATGTGCAACTCTGAGAATCCAATCATAAACCAGTGTTTTGACAGGACAGAGCTGACGGACAAGAAGAGACCTGAAACGGTAGGGACACAAAGCTGGCTGGAAGTGTGGCTATTCCCTCTTGTTAAGACATATCCTATCTAACACAGGGATGTGGGTGCAAACCTCTTCTGTTTAAAGCTGGCAGACTGAGGTGTGTTCTTTGGTCACAGTACTAGCTCTGAGTTATCACTTCATGGAGTTTTCTTTCTTTTCTCCTAGGCAGCAACTCAGTTTAAAAACAGCCTCTCCAAGCTCATGGAAATTCTGATGTCCAAAGAACCCTCCTACATTCGCTGCATGAAACCCAACGATGCAAAACAGGCTGGTATGACCCTGGTGACTCCCTTCTTACATAGACACGAGGTCCCAGGCAGGGAGGCACAGGATAAAGAACTGTGGGATTCTGTTGTTTGGGCTTGGTGCCAGAGCTGCCTGTGGGGAGGTGATGGCACAGGAGTCACAGTGGGAGCACTGCTCTTGGGTGGAGTAGGGTCACGTTTAAAGCGAGTAATTATTAACCTTTATAACTTCCTTTTAATGACCTTTATTCTCCATCTTCCTCCTTGCATGCAGAGAACATCCTAAAGGAGAACTTTGGTTTGGAACTAAAGATAAATGTATGGTAAAGCGGGATGTGGGACTTGCAGCGTGAGGATGGGTTAGAGGTTAAAGATAATTGTGCAGGACATAAGAACTGACCATTCCCCATCTCCAGATGAAGGGTCAGCTATGTTCTGATCATGTTTCTCTCTTTCCATGCTCTCTTAAGACCGATTTGATGAAGTTCTCATCCGACACCAGGTGAAGTACTTGGGCCTGATGGAGAACCTCCGCGTGCGCAGAGCCGGCTTTGCCTATCGGAGGAAATACGAAGTCTTCCTGCAGAGGTGGGACCTCCTTGAGCTGCTCTCTCCTTGCTCTCGGTCCCATAGATGCTCAGAGCAGCAAAGGGCCTTTCCCTGTAGGGACTGGACTTGTTCTTTCCCTAAAGTTCCTTCTGCTCTGGATTCCCAGGTACAAATCCCTTTGTCCAGAAACGTGGCCCACGTGGGACGGGCGGCCCCACGACGGGGTGGCTGTGCTGGTGAAGCATCTGGGCTACAAACAGGAAGAGTACAAAATGGGACGGTGAGTTCTGCCCTTTCCTTCGTTTGAGGTGATGAATCATTGGATGTCCATGTCATTGCTTTTAAATAGGGCTTCTCTAAGGGGTGAGATTAGAGAGCCCAAAGGGGGGATGCTGAGGGCAGGAAGTGAACTCCTCCAGCTTGTCAGACATCATTCTGCATTTCTATTTCTAGAACAAAGATTTTTATCCGCTTTCCCAAGACTTTGTTTGCAACGGAAGATGCTCTGGAAGTGAGGAAGCAGAGCCTGGGTGAGTCACACACCGCAGCAGCTTCACGGACAGTGGGTGGCTGAGTTCTGATGATGGTTTTCTGCTTTTTTGTTTAAAAGATTGAGCCTTTTTTGACTAAAATTTGCTTGGTCCCAATTCCCAACTGCTCCTTTTCTTGCCACTTCAGCCACAAAGATGCAGGCCACGTGGAGGGGTTTCTACCGTCGAAAGAAATTCTTGCACATGAAACACTCAGGTATGAGAAAAAGAGAGAGAAAGGCAAGGGCAGGGCTGGGAATTGCGTGGTTTGAGGTGGCTGCTGCTGTCAGAGGTGGTTTGTGTTTGCTGTGCGAGAAGGAACATCCCCAGAGCCTTGCTGGGAGTAGAGTGGAAGGTGTCGGTGTGGTCCCCAGTGATTCCACGTGGGAGACTGAGCAGGAGAAGCAAACTCAATCGTGTTCTCCCAGCACTTCCCATCTGCCAGTGCTTTTAACTGCTGGTTTGTATTACTTTTAGCAATAGCCATCCAGTCCTGGTGGCGGGGAACGCTGGGGCGCAGGAAAGCTGCCAAGAGGAAGTGGGCAGTGGAGACTATCAGAAGGTATGTGAAGGATAACCCAGGCCCTCAACTGGGCACTTGGGTCTCGGCAGTGAGGTGATAGGAATAAACTTGCTTGTCCCCAAAGTACTTTTAAAACAGGTTCTGACTTGTAAATGAAGGCCAGAACACGGTTGGCAAGAAGCAGGTTCCAGATAGCCCTGATTTTGGTCACTGTTCTGATACCAGTTCTGCTTCCTCAGGTTCATCAAAGGTTTCATTTACCGGAACCACCCGCGGTGCCCAGAGAACGAGTATTTCCTGGATTACATCCGCTTCTCCTTCCTCATGAACCTCAAACGGAACCTGCCAAAGAACGTTCTGGACAAGTCCTGGCCGACTCCTCCTCCATCGCTCTGTGAGGTGGGTACAGGGCGGATGGGAGGGCACTGGGGCAGTGGTGGTGAAGTGAGGGGACCCTCCACTAGCAGTGCAAGGAGGAGCCAGGCTTTCACACGGCTTATCTACATCGGCATCTCTACCTCAGCGTCTCTACTGGTAGAGTTAATCCAGACGTCACCACAAGATGTAATTACAGCACAAGATGTAGTTACTAGAGCTGGAGTTGGGAGTGCAGTGCTATGGCAGCACCATTTGAGAATCAGAGTCACAGGTTGGTTTGGGTTGAAAGGGACCTTAAAGCTCATCCAGTTCCAACCCTCAGTTGGGTTTTTATCTGCTCAAAACAAGGTGCTGCAGAAAGTCCTGGTTGGTTTACCCAACGAAAGGCCCTTGATTGCTCAATTGCAGGCACTGGATGCAAGGCAGGGCACAGCAGTGTAAGGGGAGCATCTGGGTGCTCCTTCTCCAGTGTAACGCAGGTGGAGAGCATTGAATGGAAACCCTCTTAGAAAGGGGGGAAATAAGCTTCCTGGTATTGAATTTTAGAAGGAACTTTCAGTACTTAAATGCTGTTTGAATGCAGTGATGCAGTTTCTGAGGTTTTCTCATCTCTCCCTGCGGTTTGAGTTGGTTTGTCAACAGTTTGAAGCTCCTTTCATTCATGGTGTGATTTCCTGCGCAGGCTTCCCAGCTCCTGCGCCAGCTCTGCATGCAGAACATGGTCTGGACCTACTGCAAGAGAATCAGCCCCGAGTGGAAGCAGCAGGTACGAGGTCACTTGATGTTATTTCACAACCTACACTGGTGTCCCCAGGAGGGGAGGGACAGAGGAACTACTCTAAGGGGACTCCCTGCAGCAGGGCTGAGGTGGAGGAGCTCATTTAATGGCTCCACAGACACATTGTGGGGTGTTTTTAGGTTAAATACAAAAACCTAATGGACTAGATACGCATAAAAGACAAAGCATGGTACACCTGTTCCAGCACATGCTATTGGAGCAGTGCTGTATCTCCATGTCCCTATACAATGTCTGTACTGAAAGGCTCCGTTATTCTTCCCATGGAAGGTAAGAGTGTAACCAGCTGCATTATCCTGGTTGTACCATCTAGAGACTAAGAACTCTGCAGACACAGAAGTAGTCCTTTTGCAAACAGAGACATCACACGAACACACTGGGAGCTGCTGTTATAGCTGAAAAGAGTAAAAATGAGCCAGAGGTTTTGGTTCATCTGAGCCATGGAAAGGTAGAGGGGAGGGATTTATTGTTTAATATGAACAAAAGGCTCAGTGAAGGGACACGATGGGAGATGTGAGCACGGAACCACTGATGGGTACCTGGTGGGAGGCGATGGTGAGGGTTGTCATTGGTGCATCCTACATCCTGCTGCTGGGGGAGGCCTGCAGAGCGCTATAGATCAATGAGTGCCTGAGCCTGTGATTAAGGACATGGGATTAACACAGGCTCTGACTGAGCTGGGGACGGTGCTGGATGCTTGCTTTTCCCCAGACTCACACAGAAATACCTTTTACCTCCATTTTCACCTCTTTTTCATACTGTGCAACGGGCATCAGAGCTCTCACAGATGCGTTGGTGCCAATAAGGCCATTCCTGCTTTGTCAGTGGGCATTACCAAAATCCCAAGCATGGATGCCAGGTCCAGGTGGGTTCCAACAGGAGACAGGAAGACTTCTGAGACGAGGGAAGGGGAAAAAACCACCACTCTCCGGCCTAAAGACAGGGGCACTGTTGGGATGTACGGAACATTGTGTCTAATGCAGAAGGTCAGAACTAGATGCCAAGTGCTTAAAGAAAGCAAAGGGAACATCTTTTATAAGAGAAATCTATCTTTTGATGGAGAGTATCTCCTTTTGTCCTTGCAGCTGGAACAAAAAGTCATTGCCAGTGAGATTTTCAAGGGTAAGAAGGACAATTACCCTCAGAGTGTTCCAAGGCTCTTCATCAACACACGCCTGGGTGAGCGTAACAGGAGGAAGGGATGGGGGGGGAATTAAATCTGCTCTTCTCTTGCTAGAAGCTTCTTTCTGAGCCCATCGTTTTGGTTTTAATCCAGGTAACGAAGAGATAAATGCCAAAGTCCTGCAGGCTTTAGACAATGAAGCCATTAAGGTGAGATCTGTGTGTTAATACTTTGGTCAAGCTTCTAGAGTTATTCAGTAGAATATCAGGTTAGATTTAGGAACACAGTACACCAAGAAGATATATGATATGAAATTATATTATGTTATATTATATTATTCCAGTATCTGAAGGGGGCCTATAGGGATGCTGGGGAGGGACTCTTCATTAGGGACTGTAGTGACAGGACAAGGGGTAACGGGTTAAAACTGAAACAGGGGAAGTTTAGATTGGATCTAAGGAGGAAATTCTTTCCTGTGAGGGTGGTGAGGCACTGGAATGGGTTGCCCAGGGAGGCTGTGAATGCTCCATCCCTGGCAGTGTTCAAGGCCAGGTTGGACAGAGCCTTGGGTGAGATGGTTTAGTGTGAGGTGTCCCTGCCCATGGCAGGGGGTTGGAACTGGATGATCTTAAGGTCCTTTCCAACCCTCACTATTCTATGATTCTATGATATTATGTCATGTTATGGCATATTATATTGTCATCATATTATGTCATATCATATTATATTATACCCTTGGAAGATATTCCATTTGAAGAGCTGATGGCTCACAAACATTATTTGGACATTACCTGTGTCCAACTATGTCCAAACTGCATCAGCTCAGAACTGAGGAGAGGAAAGGGGAAACCCACCCAGCCTGCAACTAAACCCGGGCTCTCCAAGCTGGCTGTAGCCATCACGTTGTTCAGGACCCCTCCAGCTCAGCCAGGACCTGAGAACAGGAGTCAGAACTGGTCTCTGGTTACCAGGCTCTGTCAGTGCCTCCTGCTCTAGGCTAGGGCCAGTGGAACCAGTGCAGTTTGAGCACTGGTAACGCTTGTTTCAGTACGCAGTGCCTGTGGTCAAGTACGACCGGAAAGGATACAAGGCAAGAGCCCGGCAGCTGCTGCTGACCCAGAACGCAGCCATCATCATCGAGGAGTCCAAAATCAAACAACGGATCGACTACGGCAACCTGACAGGTGGGGATGGGAGCAGGCCTGGCCAGAGTCAAGTGCTCAGACAGTAACCCTGTCTTTGTCCTGGCCAGGAATGGATGACCCGGTACTGACAAGCAGCATTTGAAGTCTGGGATAGCCTGAAACTGTGTTTTCCTACAATGAAACTCCATCCAGTGTCACCAGAATTGCTCAGTCCATCTCCCCAAACTCCTCCTCCATCATTTCCCATGTCTCTGCCATAGGGAATTGCACCATTAGGGCACAGCAGCTGCTCAGGGCCCTCTTTGCCATGGCCTGGATCCTTCCAGAGGGAGAAGCTGGAGCCCTGGGGTTATTCCTTGGCTGGTCTGAAACCTCTCACTTCCCAGCTCCAGTTCTGGTGCCGGTCATTCAGTGACTACTGAATGCGAGCCCTGATGGGACTGCTGCTGTTTGTCACCATCTGAAGTGGTTTCCAAGGGCAACACTAATTTGGGGTTCTGTGACCCCCATAAGACGCTATTAGAGATGTGTGTTCATCTCTGCTAGGTTGGACCAGGTCAATTTAAACAGCAAATGCTCAGTTTAAACAGCTGATCCAGTGTGGAGCTAAAGTAATCCTTAGTATCCCAATAGTTACCCCGCTCACCCACCTCCCAGGCTAGAATGAAGTACCTGACCAGTTTTGATCATAGGTCCCTGAAGTGGCCAGATTTACCTCTCTTTCCAAGGCCAGGACAGCTTGTAACCAGGAATTCCCCCTGCATCTGATGGGCAGAGGCACCTGGAAGGTTCTTTTCCACCTTAGAGAGCACAGTTTAAGCCTGTTGTCCATCCCCTGCGTTCCTGTGAGAGTCCCCTTGTGCTGGGTACCGAGTGGCTGTTCTCTGTTGCAGGCATCTCGGTGAGCAGCCTGAGCGACAACCTGTTTGTGCTGCACGTGCACTGCGAGGACAACAAGCAGAAGGTACCGGGACTCACCCATCCCTCCTCCAACCGCCTCCAGAACAGGGTTTAAGGCACAAAGAGCAGAAGATGCAGCTGGGTGGGGAGGGCACAGACAGTGCCATGGCTGTAATTAACTCGGGGCCAGCTCCAAGTAATGTTTTCTTGTTACTCGAGCTCAGAATGGGTTCACCATGGACTTGCTCACCAGCAGGACTGGTGCTGTCTCGTGTGCCCGTTGTCACTTAATGGTCACAGCACAGTGTGACCCACAGCAGAGGCCCGTCAAGCCTGGGCCACTTGGAGAAGTGTTTTTCCACGCTAACTATCGCTGTCATTTAGGAACAGTGTCACTGTAAAGCCATGGTCCCAGCTCTTGTCTCTCCTTCCCCGCAGGGAGATGTCGTGCTGCAGAGCGATCACGTCATCGAGACCCTCACCAAGACAGCCATGCAGGCAGGCAAAGTCAACAACGTCAACATCAACCAGGGCAGGTGAGGGAAGCTCCAGAGGGAGCTCTGCTTCAGCCGTGGAGGGCTACAGCAACCCCCCTGCATGCATCAAAACCTATCCAGTACATCTTGGCTATGAACGTGGCAGATGGTGCAGCCAGGCATCAATACAGAGCAGCCACTTGAGCAGAAAAGGGTAAAACTGAGCTAGCAGAGGGGCCTCAACAACTCACATCTCTTCTTGCCTCTTCACAGCATCAAATTTACAGTTGGACAAGGCAAAGAAGGGATCATTGACTTCGTATCAGGATCAGAACTGCTCATAGCCAAAGCCAAGAACGGCCATCTAACAGTGGTGAGTACCTCCGGGCTTGGGACCGAAGGGCACTGATGAGCTTGCAGCAGCTCCAAACCCTGGGTTTGGGATGAAACCAGAGCTGCTGCAGATGGACACGGGACCCATGATGCTCCTGAACACCCAGGAGCTCCCCACTGCTCTGCCTGCAGGCCCCAGAGCCAACCAGGCTCGCTCAGACTCATCCAGTGCCTGTCAGTCACTTGCATTCCCCTCCCCAAGATCCAGCTTTAACTCTGTGCCCTGCACATCAAATTTAGACATTAAGAACACAGGAAGCTAAGGGAAAAAATCCTTTTCCCTTCCCAAGCTTCCTGCTGGTCACATCCAGCCCTACAGCTGATTTATGCCTTGTCCCATTAAAGGTCATTCAGGAATCAATGCAGATGTGTGCAGTGATAGCCATTTCCCCGTCCCTCCCTCCTCCACTGAATGGCCAAATCCTGCTTCCGCTCCCTGTGAGGCGGTCACAGCGTTAACACGTGCTGTGCCCTACCAAACAGCTCAGCTCCAAAGCAGGCTGCAGGCTGGCTCCTGAAGATCCTCACACGACACCTCCGCGCCCTTACCTTCTCCTCCTCCTCCTCCTGCAGGTTGCTCCTCGGCTGAACTCCCGATGATAACGTGCCACCAGGCCAGGACCTCCTCCTCCTCCTCCTCCCCACGGACCTGGCTGGATCGCTCCCAGCAAACCCCCTTCTTCCTCGCTTTGCTCCTTTAATTGTTACCAAAGACCTGCACTTCCAGAAACCCACAACTCCGTCTTTCTTGTCTTAATACCCAGTCCCAAAAGAGAGGCCTTCTCCTCCTCACCTTAGTGGCAAAGGCGTGGGTCCAAGGCACCGTCTGGAACCGTGGGCTCTGAGGGAAGAGGTAGCGACCAAAAGCCTTGTGCTTGACCCCATCCAAAAGCACAACGGGACCCCAGAACTCTGCTGCTTTGCCAGCCCCATCCATGAGATGCCAAACTTTGTATCCAGACAGAATGTGTCATGAAGAATTCGACTCCGAGACGTTTGTATTAAAGCCATATCATGTAAATGAGTAAGAAAAGCCCTGTAAATACTTTAGAGTGGAGTATGAGAGATGCACTATGAGAAAGGGAGGCGATGTGGAACCTTTTATGGTTTAGATTGGGAGGTTTTCCTGGTTTTAGCTCGTCATTACAAGGTATTAACCCACGAAACCATCATTTAACTTCCTCTCTCCTCTGGATCCAGCAGCTCTCACCTTTTGAAGTGACCCATCCCATTCCTTGCTCTATAGTGGTATTTTTATACTGTTCCCATACCCACATCCCCTTGGGTTTAGCAATAACTGGAAGTTGAAGTCCCCCCAGAAAAGCTCCTCCTTTACCTGCCCCTGCTCAGCGCTGCCGTCAGGAGGAGGGCTCCTTCCCCACTTCCAGCCCAACCTGGTTTGAGCACGCTCTCAGCCCGCACCACAGGCCAACACCAAGCCCCAAGGCTGCAGGGTGGGCAGCTGAGCGCCCACGTCTTGCATCCCAGCCCCGGATCCATCTCCAAGCTCGACCTGCCTTAGGAATCCTCCACATTCCGCCTGTATCCCGGTGCAGCAACACCACCTACCATAAGCCCCGAGTAAAATACAACCCCACGTTGACCACGTGCATACAATTGGCTCAGTCTCCTACGGTGCAGACCCCAGGGCCTGGGCTGCTGTATACACTGTAGTACATACACCCCCCCCATATGCCATCGGCTGCTGTATCCGCTGTTCTGTAACCTCGTCGAGACTACACTGAATAAATTTGTACAGAAAAGAAGCCTCCTCCATCTTGTCTGGGTTGTGGGCACGTTCCTCCAGGAGCAGCCCATTCCTACAAGGAGTTTCCTAGGATACAAGCTAAGCACGCCGCCCTTGTGCATCCGCGTCACTGGATGAGGAACGCTCTATGAGAAGAACGCACTGAGCAGACCATGGGGGATTTTGTGCTTCCAGGTAGGAAATGGTGTGGAGAAGATGCAGTTACACTACTTACACGTAAGGTTGTTCTTCAGGCAGAGGTAAGCTGCCAGTGCCGTCACTTCGTTCTCCCCCTCCAACCGCTCCTGTTACACGCGCCAAAGCCAAGTCAGTAAAACTAGGAAAGAAAATCCTCGGCGTGGGTTGGCATTTTTAATTTAGGTTTGTTTTATTTAAGTTTAATGTTAATTCCATGCTGTGTTTCAGTAAGAACAATACAGATTCTGTATCTGTGGCTCCAGTCAGATATCCAGTAGTACAAATTAGCTTCAAGTTACACATACTGAACAAAAGAGGTTGAGAGCGAGCGAAGGGAGATGGGGGACAGGGGAGGGGAGAAAGAAAAAATATTGAACACGCATGCAGGCTTTTCAATGCCACCTTCAATGCTAACCTGCTTGGAGGAAAAGTAAAGAACAGGCAAGAATGAGCAGCCACGGATTGTTGAACTGTTACCAGCACCATGATTCGCAGCAAGGTTCCGAACCCCATTACGATCCGTGTCCCAAAAGCAACCTGGACCTTCGAGCTGAGCAACGCCGTTGGTATAAAATTCACTTGGAAACAGTTAGAAAAGGAAAGGGGAACTGCCAGCACTCCTGGGCTGTGACACATCCCTGCCCTGCGAGGGGGAACGGCCACTCTACCCTGCCCCATCTGGCGGGAGACAATACAGTAATGCTGAGCGAGCCTTGACCTGTTAGTGTCTTAAGGAAACCTCTAAGCTGGCACCAGTAAAATCCACAGAAATTCACTCTTGCCTTTAAGAACTTTGAAATTGTGTAAAAAAAAAAAAAACAAAAAAAAAACAACCCCAAAAAACCAACCAAACCCCAAAACAAAACAAAAATAAACCCCAAAACAAAATAAACCAAAATAAAAATAAAGAAACCCAACAGGGCAGGAACCTAAAATTCTGAGCCCCAATGTAAAAGTCAGATTTGGTGGTTCTCAGAGTGACACTGAGGGTTGTTGTGGGGAAGGGGAAGGGATGGTCAGAGATGGGTTCTCTTGTTGGCCTTTGTGTCTCACTGGTTTTCATCTTCCACATCCTGCAGCGCTTCTTTATTCTGTTCTTCACCTGCGGAGCGGGGTCAGAGGGAGAGGGGCACTTTTAAACACACCGAGGGGGCTCTCTACAGGCACCCAGGTTAACAGCTCCGTGCAGAACACACGCTCGCATCGATGGCACACACACACACACGTCACACGGCCAGGGCCGGAGTGAAGCGTTCCCATGGGAATTCAGCCTCATCCCCACCTCGGTGCGTTTCACACACAGCTGCAGCACAGGCTATTAGAAGACTTTTGTTTTAAGGACAAACAGCAGCAACCCACGGGTCCTGAAAACAGCCTGTGCATGGGATCATCAACAGCCAAGAGAACAGTTGTGGCTCAGCATCCTTCAGTCACAAAATACCTTCCCCAAACCCTTTGTTTCTGTGCCAGAAAGCCCCGAGGACCTCTATTCGCTACCTACAGGGATAACGGGTTTAAAACAAGCTTTCTCTACCCAAACCCCCTCAAGTCTCACCCACAGCAACGTCCTGCAGTCGATTTTATAAAGAACGCTGATGAGGCATTATTAAAGGTACCAAAAGAAGTCTAAAACCACATCCCTGCTTCAAGTGCAGCTTCACGTCCCAGACGTGTGTTATTAAATGTTCCATGTTCTCTTAAAAACAGAAGGCTTGGACCTACTGACCCAGGCTGCAACACGCAGGGGAATGAAATCTCCCCCTAAAACCTCTTGTAGTTAAGTGTGGGTTACACTCAGGTGTGCTTTCTTTACAGTTACCCATAACCATGCGAGATGGTTTGAGGGCCAGAAAAGCTATCCATTAAAGAGGTTGATACGCATTAAAATCCAACAAGCCTAATGACTTCCAGCATGTCCAGATTCAGCACAGGACCAGGTACAATACAGGGTGGGCTTCCAGGAACACAAGACATCTGACATTCAACAACAGTAAAGTCTACATTTAGGATTATGAAGCACATCACTTGAGAGGGAAGCAGAGGCCCTAACCCAGGAAGATGGATTAATGGATCTGAGCATGCTCTAGTTGACACACGTAAGCAAATACTCCTGTAACAGGCGATTGTGAAAGTACTTTTCATGCCCAAATATTCTTAATATCCATCCAGGAATGCAGCTCAGTTCCCAAACCAACGTTACTTTGGGCCTTAGTCAAGCACACTGGACCTGGGCAGGGGCAGCAGGTCACAGCTCAGCCCTAGAATGGAGTCAGACACAAGCAGTTCATGAGCAGCAGGAGCGACAAGAGGCAAGCACCGTTAGTGACTGCAGGGAACTGACACTGGAAAGTTCATTCAGCCATGACAGAGACTTACAAAGTAGAGGTTTTAGGAAATGAACACTTGGACTTCCCTTTAGGAATCTATACAGCGGGAAAGAAGGGGAGAACAGGAATCATGAAGGTGACATTACAAGCAATGAAAATAAACTCAACAGCTGGCCTATGACATGGTTAAAAGATACAGGAGATGAGATGAAATGTGCAGCAGCTGAGGAACACCTCGGTTCAGAGTCCTGCCCTAAACCTACACAACTGAAATCGAGTGTTCAAGGCCAGGCTGGACAAAGCCTTGGGTGACACGGTTTAGTGTGAGGTGTCCCTGCCCATGGCAGGGGGTTGGAACTGGATGACATTAAGGTCCTTGCCAAACCTCCCTGTTCTATGATTCTATGAAACAGGCAAGGCTGAATGTGAAAGAGAAACCCTTGAGTGTCATCCCCCCCGTACCAGTTTCCTTCCTCAGTGCCACCGTGAACCTTTACAAGCTTCCAAAGTCTCTGCCTCACTTGGCAATACGGAGTTCTGGAAGCACCAGTTTTAAATGCCCTCAGTGCATCAGCATGGTGCGAGTGGTGAGAAAACTTGACACCTGTGTGCACATTGTTCATGAGCGCCGTGTTCTATGTGAACCCAAAGAACCACACTACAATGCTAAGGCGTTCTGCGGTGGTGTAAGTTTTGTCATCGTTCTCCATGAGCAGTAACCAGGTGATCTGAAACGCTTCAGGAAGGGCAGAATTATCCATCTGCTTTGCTATGGAGGTCGTTATGAGAAATGTCAATCCAGACTATGCAAAAAGAAACACCCAGAGCCTCTGTAAATAACCCTGGTGAACATCTACACTGTCAGAGATACATGGTGGCAGCTCACAGGACGATGTTCTGATGCTGCTCTCTCACAGCAGCAGTCCACAGCCTTGTGACTGCACTGAAATGGCACCAGCACACATCCAATACTTGGGATCTATGCAAAGAGCTGGAAGCTCTCGGGTAACTAACCCATCAATCCTACACAAGACAGGTACTCGGTAAAGAGACTCCACAACTGCTTTCAAATGGACACTATACCACTGAAGTACTCCAAAGTAACTCTATGAGGCTATCACCATGCTCCAAGTAACATCTTAAGTATTTAAGACATGTATTTTCTGGGTTAAGCAGTGATGTTTCAAACCTCTGCATCTCTAAGCACCTACTGTACATTAAACAGGACTGACACTTCTTCCCCCTTTCCAAGTTAAAGAAATTCAGCTCTTGCCACTTCTCTCTCCAGGCTGTATTTTAAACACGAGTTTCATTTCTCTATACAGAGATGATGTTTCATTCCCTACCAATCATCAGTGAAACCGAAGGCCTAATGCAGAGAACTAAACGAGTAAAGTTGGCATGTATGTGAAAGTATAAGAGGAGGAAGTCCATTGGGATGCCAAAAGGACACTTAACAATTTAACTATCAGATACCAGTAAGCAGAAGCAGTGTCCCACCCTCTGGATTCAGTACTTGCTGTAGCAATGGCCCACTTTAGGAGGTATAACCTAGTGGGTTTGGGCAGTGTTAAAGAAAGTCCTTCAAACACCTCAAATAGGAAATGAGATTTCTCTAAGCTGCTTCTACATCACCTCCTCTGGTAACAAAGCATTTTACAAACTCCCTCTCCCCTCTTCCCTTCATACTCAATAATTCTTCATAAGAAGAAGAAAAGCTATGGGAATTACTGATCTCTGCACCTTTACAGCATCATGGCACTAAATCCTCCACTAAAATGCCAACAGAAACACTGAGTGACCTGAAAAACAAAGGGCAGCAAGATGGGCTGCAGTACTTGCTCCTGCTCTGGCAATTCCCATCTCTCAGAATGACAACCACAGGTGACCATGACAAGCCTAAGAAGGAAAAGCTGAATTCAGTGAGGTCACTGCTTTTAGAATAATCACAAACAGCCAGACGGGAGGAAAAGAAAGCTGACATTACTGACAACTCCCTCCTTCAAGTGAGAGGAGCTAATGTCACCCCTATCAACTTAATCCTGTGCTAAGGGAGGACATAAATCCAGGAGGGTCAACTATTAGGAAAGACAGAGGTAAAACAACAACCAATCCACATTTCCATGCTTTCACTTCTGGATAGAGGTCAGGAGAGAGCAGCATTTCAGAGGAGAGTTTACTTACCATCACCCTGCATGTCTGAAGTCCATAGTGTCAGATTATCACGTAACAACTGCATGATAAGTGTAGAGTCCTTATAGCTTTCTTCACTCAGTGTATCCAGTTCTGCAATAGCATCATCGAAAGCTGCTTTTGCCAACCTGTAAGCACAGAGTCAATCGGATTGAACGCAGTGCTCAACAGAAACCAGGAGTGCACAAGTTAAACCCGTGCCTCACAACATCCGTGTCTGGTATTCACATCCCCATCTTCCAAATCACCACTTACCTGCAGGCACGATCAGGAGAATTAAGAATTTCATAGTAGAATACAGAGAAGTTGAGCGCAAGTCCTAAGCGGATGGGATGTGTTGGTGGGAGTTCTGTCATTGCAATGTCACTAGCAGCTTTGTAAGCCACCAAGCTATTCTCTGCAGCCTCCTTCCTGTCATTTCCTGTGGCAAACTCAGCCAGATACCTATGGTAGTCCCCCTTCCTGGAAACAGAAGCATTAGGGAGTCAGCAGTGCTTATTTCCCCACTAAATTAACAGTCAAGTTCAGAAACTCCTCTTTATATATTCACACAAAGGACACTGCTGCTGAATTACTGCAATGGTGCGTTAGTACTGGAGTGAATTTGAAACCATCATGCAGGAAAACCAGTTTGGATTCACTTATTTTCTTGTATTGGTACACAAGATCATAGTGTTACCCTTTCCATCATTAATCTGTGTCTCTACAAATGCATCTCATCTAAACTAGCCAAATTTAGGATAGGTACCTATCCTAGAAAGAGGTAATTCAGCTACAGAGGAAAACACTCTGATCATGTCAAGATTTAAACTGTGCTTCAGAAAGCAGAAAAGATGCATCAAACCAGTGACTACAGCACCATACTCCAAGGCCAAGTCCCACCTGATAATACAACTCTGAAGCTGATACTACATGGCACTGATCAATCTTGCTTTATTTCTGTCTCTAGTTCAGACAGACCAATGATGTGGCCTCACATGATACTTACATTTTGTAATAGAAAACCTTGGACTCGCCAGTGTTAGCTGCTGGAATGAGGTGTTTGTCCAGTACATCCAGAATGTCACAACAGATTAACTTCAGCTCAGTCTCCACCTAGAAAGGAAAACACACCCAAAATGAAAAGAAGCGGCGAGGTTAGCACGTAAGACTAAGAGCTACTTCAACAGCATCCAAATATCAAAGCAGGCAGCAGCACACAAATCCAAAAGAGGGAAGACAGAAGAACAGTGACATTAGAAGTCACCTGCTCCACAAGTGCAATAAGCAAAAGAGTTCTGTGTGATCAGCTGGCACAAGAGAGGCAAGGACTGATGTGGGATGAAATGTATAACTGAATAATGGAAAGACATCTCACTAGACAGCGGCATGAAGTTTGTCTCAGGATATGTAATTCCTTCCTGCAAGGCTTGCACAACTCCTAATTCCTTACGGTTTTGCTCCTGGAAGGCTGCCCTCAAAGCAGCACTGGTGAAGGGGATAATTTGAAGGTCATTAATACAAATCAGCTAAGCTCCACTGCACCCTAGAGTTTAAGTGACACCTTCAGAACAAGCTTCCAGTGACTACGTGGGAGGCAAAGCTCTAACAGAAGAGCCTTAAGACAAATATCAGGGAGTATCAGAAGAGAATAAAGATGTGTCACACATAAAGGTCAGATACGAGAGGAAAACAGACTCCAGGAGCAGGCAAAAAAGGCAGAGTGCACCAACTCAGAGGTAAAGCAGGAATCATCAACACTGAGATCTGTGGCCAAAGAAAACCCATCTATAAAGAGTTATTTAAAAACAGATGTTGAATGTTAACAGCCAAAGTTGAAAATATGGTCACAGCACCTTCATTTTCCCCTTTAATTTAGAATATAAAGCAAGGTCTATGAGGTTAGGGTTTACCACAGAAAGTTCCACACATGAAAGCAACGAAACCAAGTATACCCAAACACCCTGTCTTTTGCCATCAACATTGCCAAAAGAAGACTTGCTCTGAGCATCCCATGTCCTTCACAGTAGCAGTGGTTGGTTCACTGGCTCAAGCTACTTTTATGCATGATGAGGCAGAGGGTTTCAAGCAAAGGCATCAATTTAGTTAGAAGAAACTACCCGAAACTGCATGCCCTGGATCACAAGAGCTGCCTTACTTAGTCCATTATCCCTCTGCATCCTCCCACCCCTGCAGTTCTTTAAGCATTTTTCTTGCCATGTAGTATTTTTATCACCATAGAGCTCTATTAGGGTTTGTTACCGCCACATCTACCCTCAAAAGCTGTTAAAACTACAAATCCAAAATAGATGTTAAGCTGGCACATACATACACAGACTGATTTGTACAAAACTGCTTAGATGTGCAGGAGTTCCTTTAGAGAAATCAATCTACAGCAGATGTCATGTACAATGTCAGAATGCCCTAATGTTCAGAGGAGGAGTTAGATGCTATAAAGTTATGTGACAAATGCTTAAGGAAGTTGCTGAAATATGGTCAACTTGAGAAGAATCTACTTCATATGTTCTTGGGCTACAAAAGCTAGAAAACCTTTGGCCAGCAGTGAGTTCCTGCAAACTTCTTTCCTCTTGATCCTCTTTTTCAATGACTTCTTTTGCAGAGAGATCTTCAGCAAAACTGCAAAGAATTAAATCAGTTTCTAATCCTCTTTTGTTAAATAACCATACACGTACAAACGTCTATTTCAGCCCAGACAGACCTTTTACAGCTTTGCTTAAAGGATCATTCACACAAGTTATCAGAGATCAGCTGCTGTCCAGGGCAAATGTCCTGACCAAGCTTAGTTTGAATATGTTTTATATAAATGAAGAACAAAACAAGAAACCCCCACCAAAACCCTAAAAGCTCTTTTACAAGGATCTGTTGTAGACAGAGTGGCTCAATGAGCTCTTCAAAGCAGCAAAGCAGCACAAGAGCCCACACTAAGCTTGTTCAGAGCATTCAGAAACTATAGGTTTAGGGTCTATCACCATTCCAGCTCCAAATGACATAGGGTACTAGAGGCTCTGGCCAGCAAGGAAAGACTGCTGACCCCATAGGCACCCTGCTTCTATATTTCAGTGATAGTGCTGGCTTAATCAGATTCCAGACTGTGTTCTTAGCTCTGCAGATACAAAAGCTTGTAAACCACCTGGTGATCTAAAAAAGGAAACTTATTAGAAGCAACCAGGGGAAGGGTAACCTGCGCTAGTTCTTTGACCTGTTTTAGTACGTAGCCCCCAAAATAGCTGCACCTCACAACTGAGATGCACCACGAAACTAGAACGTAGGAAGCAGTTGCTAAAACCTGCAACCTCCCTCCCAGCCCTGCCAAAACAAACAAGCTAACCACCCACATTTATGCCAATTCATACCCTCAACTTTCTAAGTGGGAGGGAAGGAGAAGAGCCTTGCAGCTGCCCCAGAATACAACCCAGAGCACTACGAACGCACATACTCATACAGGCCAGTTAAGAGGAAGGTTACTTCTCCTATGGTATTACGGAAGGGATTTGGTTTTACTGGATGAAATGAATTTTGTTACATGCAGACATACACCAAGCTCTTGAGGATGAAGGACGCAGGCCTCTCTGCTCATCTACAAAGATGCAGTCAGATGAGAAAGCCTGGGGCTCTACTTTTGTGTATCCAAATGGCCACAGGACCCAGAAAAGCAGCTTGCCTTCAAAAGAAGCAAGAAGTGGAATTTCCCCCCATGGCTATCTATGGGTTTTGCTACATTTATCTTTAGTGGTTTGGGTAAAGGCACAGCCTGGCATCTCCAATTACCTCTCAGTATTGCCTAGTGTATGCCTCAGACAAAACCAGCCCAGCCCTATTCTGACAACACCATCATCCCTCAGAGTTCTGCCCCAGGTCACATTGGACAGTAGCTCAAACGAACTCCAACCATTTAAGAGCCATGTGCTAAGCTGCAATAAATACTGATGTACACCGACACCATTAAATAATTGCTTTCACACAAACTACACTTCCATTTCAACTTGAGCAGCACTTCATAGCTGAGCACGCTCATACACCCAAGTTCAGGTGGTAGGAGAGGTGTTTCCTGAAGATGTTACTTCCCTCCAACTCTCCAGGGCTTTCAGCTCAGCCTGTCAGCCCCCACACAACTCAACTTACTCTGAGAAATGCTACAAGAGCAGGTATTTGTGGACAAGGTAAGAACAATAACCTGAACTTTGCTGAGCCTGCACCAGACCTCATCTCTGCAGAGAAGCACAAAGCACGACAACAGGACAGCTGTGTTACCGTTCCAGCAATGACAGTAAGAAGCATCATCCAAACCTTTGCAGTATGCTCAATGCACCCTTACTACTCCCATGCCATCTTGGTAAGCCCATTAACACTCTCTTTACAGCAGCTGCTAACTCATATTAAGTCTCCCAGCAGCTACAAACAGGATCTAATCTTCAGCTGCAGTTGATAGCCTCCTGGAAAACCCAAGCTAGAGCTGACACTGTTCATCTGTCTCTGGTATGGAAAGGCATTAAAGTTCTCCAAAGCACTCTTCCACCTACAGCAACTGTCATAGCTATTCCCTTTAAGGATTTAACAGCTGAAGATACTGTTGGCACAACCCTGCATTTCATTTGGCCTTCTCTCTCAATAGGTACTCAAGGACTACATACATTTCCTGCACATCGGTCTGTTCGGCATGGCACTTGGTCTCTTCACAAAGAGAGAGATACAGAGCAAAGCCTTTTTTACAGTCCTTTCAAAAACAAGGAAAAAAGTCTTTTCACTATTAAAGGCTCTCTGGCAGAAGACAGTAACTGCCTACAAAACCCTGTGCAAAAACAACCCTGGAAGCACAGAGTGTTAAGACAAATTTAAACAATCATCTGATAGCTATTGTCTTATATGTTCTGGTAGGAAGATTTCAGACACCCATCAAGAAATGGTATTTGGGACTCTATGTAACTGGCAGAGCCTCATCCCATCAACATGCCAGCATAAAATTAGAAACTCACAACTTGAACAATTCCATGGAGCAACAGAAACCCTGTGAGTCAACAGAAAGCAGGCCAGAGCCATTCCCGAGGAAAGATTTGCAAGCCAACATCATTTCCATTGGTGGTATATGAATCAGTGCCAGGTGATATAATAGACTCCACTGTTTCCCTGAGTGAAGAGCTGAACCATGTGGAGGCACTTGTCATGAAATAATGGAGATTAAGAGATGTGCAGAAACGTGGGGGATTTAAACACAGGAGCATGCCTGTGCTGTGCTAAACCATCATCTAAGGAAGGTGGGGCAGGGGGGAACAAAGCTGACTGCTCTTATAGCTGAAGGTTTCATTAGCCCTTCCTGACAAAAGTCAAAGCCTGCTCCAAGCTCTCCATTTTAGGTAAAGCTGCACAGACTGACTAGAGTCAGCATGAAGTTATGTGGATCCATTTTTCTCTACAGAGAGACAGAAAGAAAACAGCAACACCCTAGAGGTTATTGCACATGCAAGCTTCACAGTTAAGATGACCATAGGAATCCATAAGGAATATGGGAATGCTTTATCTCAAATGGGTTGCTTTAACTGCTGTCAGTGTAGCTGATCAGTTTAGGACAAGAAGAAACTTAAAATTCTACATATCAAGAATGAGATGCTGTCAGAGAAGCCACACTACCCCAATACTCATTTCAACATAGGCACTGCTGTCTGAGCTCTGCCAATTCAATTATCAAGCCTAACCAGGCAACTACTCTTCTGTGAAGCACTTAGTTTCAAGGGAAGAAGGAAGAAAACAAAGCTAATGTACATGAAATGCACCCATCACAGTGATAAGGAGTCAAAGAAAGCGGCCATTTGGTTTCACATGGCCCAGCTTTGTGCCAAGAACACCACTGAAGATCCTTCCTCACTGGCATTTCAACTAACAGTGTTAATGCCTTGAACTAGGTAAGGCAGAGTACTGCAAAAGCCCCAGGTGTCAAAGTCTGAATGATCCAAAGCGGCTTTCATCAGAGGCAGAAGCTTAACAGCCAAACATACCTTTGACATGGTTAATTTTCCAAACAACATTGGTTGGGGTAAATCAGGTTGGAGGGGAAAGAAAAAGGCCTCCTGAGCACATGCAGCCTCACACTTAAGCAAGGAAGAGAAAGTGCCAGCCTAGTTCAAATGCTTAGCAAATAATAGCTGCACTGAAGGAAAACCCCTCCCTTTCTCCTTCCAGTCTACTGCCCTTGTGAGTGTTTACACAGGAACACCCAACCTCCCCCCCTTCACCAAGTGTTATTTATCCTCCAGAAAAGGAACAAGCTTCATCCTCTCAAGACAGTCACCTTATAACAGGTCACCACACTGCTACCTATCTAGAGCATCAGGAGAGTTATGGCAAGGACAACAACACTGGACCTTAACTAAGTGGCATTATTCTGCAACACCAACTACATCTTACCATTTGCCGATATTCCCGGATCATTTTTAATTTGTCTTCTCCACCTTTGTTTTCTTCTTTCTGTTCAATGCTGCTGATTATTCTCCAGGAAGCTCTTCTGGCGCCAATCACGTTTTTATATGCGACAGAAAGCAGGTTTCTTTCTTCCACTGTCAACTCCACATCCATTCCAGCCACTTTCTTCATTGACTCAACCATTTCTAGGAGGAAAAGGCCAGACAATTATTCTCGGAGCTGAAGCATCTGTCAAACCACTTGATGCAAGCTGTACGTTAATGATAGCTTATGAAAACAGCTTCCCTCCTCCTTTCATACACAGTTCGCCTCACTTTTATGCTGGAGTGTTCCAAACAAATCAATGAGCATGTGAACAAAGGAAGTATCTGATGTTCTTTTAAATGTATTTGACAAGGGTCCCCCCCAAAAGCCTTTATAGATAGTTTAGGTTTTGGTTTGGGTGGGTTTTCTGGGGGTTGTTAAGAGACAGACTAAAGGATTTAGCAGCAAGCATGCTTTCCACAGCAGATCAGAGTTACCAGTCCAATCCTACAGGAATGCCAGCTCTTCTGAGTGCTTCAGAAAAGGCAACAAATAGTGAGAAGAACATGAACAAATGTAACCTGGCTTTCAGCACAGTGAGAATAAACTGAAGAAGTACAGAAGGCTCCACTGATGTGTCAACTGGAATAGAGTCTAACATCCAGATTTGAATAGATGAAGTGTGAGTACTGCCATTAGGAAAGCAACTCAAGGTGCCAAAGGGAACCACCAAATGAGAAATGAGGCACTTAGAGAAGCAACAAAACAGTCATCCTGAGGATACTCAGAGGAACCATATCTACTCATGCCAAGCAGCTACTTACACTGAAAATTAACACACAAAATATCAAGTATTTGATATTTATAGTTTAAACCTTTTGGAAAGGACTTCTAAACCTCAGGTTAAAACAATTATGACTAAATACAGCTTTCCTCTACTCAAGTGGAAGCAAATGCTTGAACCACTTAAGGAAGGTTATAATCCTTTCATTACCTAACCACAGTATGATTGCTTGCGACATAGAAAAGACAAAAGTGTTAAACAGACCCTAATTGAGAGGCTAGGATGAGACACTCAGGAGGCACAGGTTTTGTCCTGCCACACAGTGCTTCAGCTCATTCACCATTTACCTTCCAGCTTCTCAAACTGCTGGGAACCCCACAGATGAAAAGAAGGGCATTAATGAATGAGATTAAGACCCAAGTACACCACCTACTCAACAGGATAACAGTTTCTGAGCTATCTGCCAGGTAGAGGGACACTAGAATGACTACTTAAGTCTGCTAAAAGCATGGTGATGCACAGGGTGACATAGCCTACTTGCCTCACAGTTCTGTGGCCTATTTATCCTGCCTACTCATCATTCCACCCCCACCATTTGATGTCATTATGTTCTGCTGTGTCATGGCAGCACGAGCAGTGGGAAACTCATGAAACTTAACTGTCATTTTTGTCCTTGGGTGCCAAAATTCACCATCTTCACAGGCATAAGCCACGTCAGCAACAGAAACCGTAGGCTCAGTCTTTTTCTCCTGGCAGGAACAACGTTATCAGTCTCCAACAGGTCTCCACACTCTGTAGTGACTCCATTACCCGGGGGGGGAATCCCTACCTCCAACAGTAGACTTTGCTTCTCCAAATCACAGACAGTAACAAAAAAAAAACTACCAAGGATTTAATAAAACCTTTACAAGCTGTGATTTACCCACTGAGCAGAGCATGTATTACAAATTAGAATCCCACCTATAAACAAGTATCTTGCCCAAAGAGAAAGATTTATCAGCCTACCTACAAAGCTGTTGGAGAAGAATGTTTCTAGTTTAGCAAAGAGCCAATTTTGACTCAGAATACAAGTATCTGGGCTGGTATTTCAACAAGACAAAGTAATGTTATGCACATACCTTGGTCTTCCACAGTAAAGCCATAATCCAGCCCTGAAAGTTTAAGCCTTTAATCACTCAGCAATACAGTTATGCTGTCCTTTTGCTTTTGTATCTTCTCCAATAGAGAACTAATTCTAACAAAGCCATCTATGCCTGCTAACAGAGCAAGTATTTAAGTTGTAAGTACAGCTTTACCTTTCACCCTGATGTGAAAACCTCAGAGACCATTCAAGACAAAAATGCAAGTCCGAGATTACATTTTAGTAATAAGGATTACTGCAGCAATGACAACTCACTGCACACACAATCCAGAGATGCTTATGCTGTGTTATGGAAAAACTAGTGTTATGCAGGTTCAGAAAGACAAATACTGTAGTTTCAGTGGTTACCTTCCAGGTTTTTTTTCAGATGACTGTGGCTGTCACTTTATTATGCTACTGTCAGAACATACCATCAGCGCAGGAAATCCCCAAAGTATAAGATATGGAAGGGTAAGGGAATATTCTGGAGAATGACACACCCGAGATTTATACTCTTCCCCAGGCATTTGCTGCTGGCTGTTACAAGAAGCATCACAAAAACCAGACATCTGGTCTGATCAGGTTTGTATATGCTAACAAAAAAGGGCATTTAACTAAGACTCAAAGCAATTGCTTAAGATACTACAAAACTACAATAACACCTGTGCTGTTGTTTTTTGTTGTTCCTAAAGTCTACTATTATGATTAATATGCACCTCATTGCAAAGATAGCTGACTCGCCTCCAGCCACTGTGGAGCAACAGTGAAGACATGCATACATAGCTTGGAAAGCACAAAGGATCTGGACAGCGGTCACCACTACAGTGAGTGCTACCTAAGAAAGATACTTAAAACAGCCTGGTACGTTGCTTGGGATTGGGTTTTTTTTGTTTGTTTTAATGTGAAAGACAAAAGATTATTCCTTACTTTAAGCTAAAAAGCAATGGGGAATTCTACAAGTATTGAGAAGTGTGTGTCTGATAACCATCTGCTAGGGACCAACACACAGAATCTGCACAAAGGGCACAGTAGATAAGGAAACTTCTAGGTAAATCTTTGCAGTATAGGATACAAAACTTAAGCAGGAGTAGACTATACCAAAGGGGTAGCCAGTGTCTACTAAAAGCTGAGTGTGATGCAAGGATATGAACAGAGCAGAAAGGAATCTTCCCACATGTGTTCACCACAAAAGATCATGCACCATAACCACCATTCAGAGAAGACTCAGTACTAGTCTTGTACTTGTTCATTCTTGGAATGAATGAAAGAAGAGCAGTATTAAGTCGTAAGAGTTCAAATTAAAGTATTTCATTCTAAACTGTTGGATATAATGTCTTGTTTAAGACTCTAATAGCAACAGCAAACACAAAGCAGATGTAAGACTATGCTAATACTCAAGAAGGGTTCCAGGAGACAGTCAAGAGGATCTACAGAACCATTAACTTAATGCTCCCAAGAGGTTAAGCTAATAGGAATTACTGAATAAGTGGGTATATGCATAAACACTATAAGGTAGAGCATGAACTTCTGGAAAAGCAAGTAACACCTCACAAATCTTCTGTGATGCTTTGAATGGGTCAAGCCTATGGACAAGGAAGGATCGATTGACATGGTCTACCTGGATTCCCAAATGCATTTGACAAGGTCCCTCACCCAAGTTTCTCTGAGGAACTCAACTGCCATGAAATAGGAAGGGAAGTCCTCACATGGATAAACACTTGGCTGAAAGACAGGAAACAGGGTATCAATAGAAAACTCAAGTGTTCAGAACTAGAAAGATCACGAGTGGAATCACACAGTGATCGTGCTGGGAACATGCTAACATCTGTGATCCAGAAAAATGGGAGGAAATATTAAGTACTAACTTAGCAGAAGCAGCAAAGTGCTAAGAACAAATGCAAGAAGAGCTGAAGAAACAGGGGCAAATGTTATTTTCTTCATTAAGTGAAGAGTATCTGTGACGATTAACGCACATAGACTGAGTTTTTCTACAACTGCAGGCTTCCACCCAGCATCAGTGGGCACCATCCTATTCACTGCAACTATCAGCTCCAAATTTAAGCCAAGAAAAGGTAGAGCTCATCATTTCATCCATCAGGAACTCTTCTTCTGAACACACTGTTACATTACCCACACTGGGTTTTTCTGTTCTCTTAAGAAATCCTGCATTTGGCAAGCGAGATTTAAGAGACAGCTAAACCTGCCAGCAGCTTGAGGGGGAGGCTTTCCCTCTATCCCTATCAATTCTCAGCTTTTAGAGCCCAACACTTCTTTTGACCTCTCAACTGGCTGGCTCAGGTCACCAGCTCAGAAACAACCACCCAGAAAACCAACAAATAAGCTTGTAATTTAGGGAACTGAACAGGCCCTAAGAGTCAGACCAGAACCCAAGTTCTAGTCAGAGTAGAGAAAAACAGCCAGGGAAGAGAGGACACCCCTCTTTCAACAGGGGCTTAGCAGATTAGCTCACCCCACTATGCAGCACTGCACCATGGTTCCAAAAGCGTAAAATGAGCACAGCATTTACCCTTTACATTTACCCATTTACAGCATTCCCCATACACTATACAGGTTTGAGATTTTTCTTCAAGGTTTTCATGTGCTTGAAGCATCCCAAGTACAGTCAGTATTAAAAGCAGGGTGCAACTACTGAGGCACTAAAAATTGATAATCCAATCTTAAACTCCCTACCTGCAGCATGTAGTACCAAAACGATCAAGTTTTATACAAGCATGAAAGAACTCAGCAGCTACGTTCCCACAAGTTAAGACAACCAACAGGCAGAAGAGGGAAAAAAATACCAAGGAATATCCATCCTGCACAGTGCTTTAGACTATGTTTTGCAGAGAAAGCAGCAGATTATCCTAATATTCACTGTATACAGCTGGCACAGAAGAGATATTGCCAACATCTGATTGCATGACTCTGCAATATACTCCTACCTTTATGCACTCTGAGAAACAGATGGGCTACTGCTAAATTATCCAAGCAACAGTGGCATTTTCTGAATAATCAATCCTATGGACTATCCCAAGTCTTTCTTGCAACATGAATGTGATTTCCAAGTCATCACTATTACCTCTTCAAGCTGTGAACATATACTTTCCTAAGTAAACCAGGGTTTTTCTGGTACCTGTAGCAGAAGATTTAGTTTAAAGCAATACACAGGCAAATCTAAAGACTTGAGTGTATTTCTCAGCCTGATTGAGATCTGCTACCAACTAATCTGCTAATACACTCAAGTGTACTCAAATGTAATGGACACCTACTCAGCTTCTGGACTCCTTGCAGAGAATCAAACCATCTAATTATAGATGTTTGTCTCCTTTGGTTGCTCTTGGTACCTCAGGAGATTCAAGAAGCCAGTTCTAGAAGGCCCTCTCACACAGCTCCTCACGAGAAGTCCATTTTTATGGCCCAGTATGTGAACAATTATCACTTAAAAAAACAATTCCTCCTAACTCCAATCTAATTGTCTTGCCCATATTTTATCTACCTCTTAGCTTCCTACATTTCTTAGGAATACACTGAGATTTTTCTGCCTTCTAGCACTTTCACATCTACCCAATTCTGAGACAAAGAGAGCAGTCATACCCCACGTCACTAGAACAGTAAGACCTTTGACAGACAGGTATAAGTACTAACCATTAACGTGGGGGGAAGGGGAAAAAAAAAGCCAGGCACAAAACCCAACCTTGATGTTTGACATTAAGTCAAACAACACGAAGTGTGCTTGGTATTTGCTTGAAAGAGACAAGTCCTCTGCAAACAGATATTAATAGGTTCAAATCTCAAATGGAGACCACTGCTGCACACAGTACTGCCTTCATAATAGACACATTTCCCTGATAGATGATTTATAAAGACATTAAGAGTCTGCTATTAACTTGATGTATTGGGAATCAGGAGACCTGTCCAATAGTTTGGGCTTTTTTTCCCTTCTTACCTGTGCCTTGACCCATTATCTGCTTTTGGGGACAAACAACCTACCCACACTCCTTTCACCTCACCTGAATTATACTCTATGTAAATCTTAAGTCATATACTTCATGACATAGTACAAAACTGCTGTTCAGAGTCTAAGTTCTCGTTTACAGTCATAGCTTGCTTCTCTCCTGATTAAAAGATATTACTTAGCTTCCACAATGAAGAAATGGTTTCAACATTCAGCAGCAGTCTACAAGAACCAAGATACACTTTTTTTTTTAATATAAATGACTCAAATGTAAGATAATGTCAAAAAACAACATAATGTTACCTAGTCCAATTGTTTCTGGGGAAGAAAAAATAGGTTATAGTTAATGTATTATTCTATTAATAATAGTCTTTGAAAGAACAGCACTAAGTGAGATTTCTCACAAAGCTTCCTGTATTCTAAGTAAGCTTCCTGGCATTTTGTGATTTGTCATGACATGCTAAAGCAGATCTGTGAAGATAGTCAGTTACCCAAATCTCTTAATATCTCTAGAGATCAGGGCTTAAGTGCTACCTACACCACAAAAGTACCTAGAAAGTTGTCCCCTTAATCTGGGCCAGTATACTGAGGACAGCACGGATATAGGATTAACTCCCAACAGGTCCCCAAATACAGCTTCCAAGACTTCACGAATTCTCTAAATGGGTCAGGTAAGTAACACCAAAGAAGCTACAGTCAGATGCCCACCATAAGTGCTGCTATAAATACCACAAACCATACAAAAAAAGCAACCCACCACACACCACCCTTCTGAAGTCATGGGAAGATGGGACAAAACTTAATGCTATCCTGCTACCGAACACGAAATATGGCCATTCCACACTCAAACCCAAGTTACACATGAGATCTGTATCCCCATAGACCCGTGGACAGTACTTACCATCACACCATTTTATACAGGTCAATTAATAACCCTTACTTCATGGGCATCTATCTCAAAGACCAAACTGAAGAGCAAAATTAAGACTAACTTATTTCACCATACTGCTTTCCAACAATTTTGTTCAGAGAAATACTGAACAGCTATCTTGGCAGAACTCAGTATTTCTCAGAAACAAGAATTATGCCAATAGTTTACTGTTTCACTGAACAAGAATACAGAATTAGATGCTGAAACAGTACCTACAGTACATATTCTTCCAGGCTTTGGATGTAAGAGCCACGGAGATGCATTTAGAACTGGGAGCAGAACTGGAGGGTGCACCTTAAATTTATTTACTCAGCTCGATTCCAACAAACTTTGCAAGTCTAAAAGCCACAGCACTGATTAAGTTTAGTGCTTCTCCTAAACGGTAACAGTCCCGTCACCATTCAGATACAGTACTGCCTAAGAAACGTTTCACATTTTCATCTAGCCACCTTGTTTCACCCATATCCATGATGCTGGTAGAATAGAAAGTCCATTGAGGGAAACGCTGCACCAAGGCAATTCTCTACTAATCAATTTTTATTAGTTGACAGAAGTCTGGTTGGTTTGCACTGCAGATCTCTACAATGGGGTAGAAGCTGATTATTTCCCAAATAACTGATTTACCACTGACTTAACCCAACACCAGGAAGACAGTCCTGCCTCAAAAACTTCCAAAGGTGATGAATCCTCCAGGATGCTGGCCAAGCAACCAGCCTGGGTTTCCACTCAAATCAAAGCCAGCACTTCAGTTGCACTGACTCATCTGTACCAGGTGGAGAACCCTCTTCTCCCTACCCACCAAACCAAGCCCTGGAATGCTACTGGAATTGGGAGAGGGGATCAGAGGGGGGAAGAAATGCATCTTCTCATCTCACATCCTTTAGGGTAGGTAATTAAGACACAGAAAAATACCCAAATCCTCAGTAAGTCCACACTTACTGCGGACTATGGAACCGCACGTATCCCTCCACACAAGTCAATTATGTTGTACTCCAATATCTGGATTGGGGGTGGGGGTTATTTTTTCTCTTACTTCTTACACTTACTGTGAAGAAGTGACTCCTTCCATGTTGTGCAATTCTCAGTTCTACCTCGTTTCCCTACTGGAATGGTCACAGAAGGGAGTCCTGTTTAGGCTCTCCTTTTTTTTGTTACAGTTTCTGCTTTTCTCCCCAAAACACGCCTTGTTCAGGTGTTCTGCAATAGTGTTACTGGGAGCTTTTCAAGCACAACTCTCTAAAAAATATGTCATTTGGCCAGAACTTGGTCAATTTTGTCTATGCTATGAAAATTACTAACAGCAAATATTTGGAGTGTCTTCCTACTTCTAAATGAAATGTAACCTATAAAGGGATTTATTTACTTTAAATGAGTAAGCATAAGGCCTTAAGGCAAAAGTAACACTCCCCGGAGAGTAACACCATTGAGAAAATTAAAGGCCCTTTCTATTATATGCAAGGGAAACATGGATAACGAAATAGACGTTTTGGGAGCTAGAGACATCATTCAGGGGTACCAGTTCCTCCACTCTGCCACTTTTCAGCCAGATACGATCAGGAACTGCGCCCAAAGTTACAGGGGGAAAAGGATGAAAAGACAAAGGTAGGAAAATAAAGCGATCTGTAATAATGCCTACCACCTAATGAAAGCACACACATTTCCTTCAGGCAATGAAGTATCATGGACTCGATCCCTCCACGGTGAGAGCTCGCTCTCTCTGGGTTTGCCAGGAGCGGCACTATGTCCGACCGACGGCGAAGAGAAAGAAAAGCGCTACCCCCCTCCCTCGGGCACCCCATAGGGCGAGCGAGCCTCCCCCCAGCATCCCCTCCCGAGGGAGCCGGGCACCCACCTTCCGGAGAGCACGGCGCTGGGCGTTGTCTGCGGCGAGCCGACCTGAGCCCCACGCCGCCGCGCTCCGCGAGGCCCGGACCGGCCCCACCACAGCCGCCTCAGGCCGCGGCGGTCAGCGGCACGATGAGGGGCAACGAGGTCTCTTTGTCGGCCCCCCCCCCGAGGCGGGGGCGGCTCCCCTTCCCCCCCGGGGCTCGCCCTTCGCGGCCGCCATTTTATTCCCGGCTTCTGCCGCCACCGCCCCCCCGAAGCGGGCCCCGCCCAGGCCCAAGACACCCACTCCTTCAGGGCCCCCATCCCCAGCTCCACCACCCTCTTGGGGCGCTTCTCGTCGCCATTTTGTCTGAGCCCCCCTCCTCCTCCGCCCATACCCCCCCCCCCCCCCCGCCCAGCCGCCATTTTGTGGCCGCTCCCTCCCTCTCCCCTTGGCCTTGCACGGCCTCGGCCAGCGCTCACCATCGTAGCGCTCGGCCTGCTCAGCCAACTTGGCCTGATAGACGAGGTCCTCCCGATCGTCCATGTCCTGCAGGAGGGGCGGCGCCGGGGATGCACGGGGCGGATGGAAGCCGATGGGTCCGGGGGGCTCAGCAGCTACTAGCTCGCTGCTCTCTGGGCAAATATGGCGGCAGCCCCTCCTCCCGCTGCATCCGGGCACTTGCGCAAGTGCGCGCATGCGTCCTGCGGCCTCCCATGGCAACGGCGGCTCCTTAGCAACGGGCGGGAGGCGGCGGCCGGGGATGGCGGGGACGGAGCCGGAGCCGCCGCTTCCCCGCCCGGCTGTGGCGGGGCCGGAGCCGAGAGGGCGCCGTTGTGCCAGAGGAGGCGGAGGGGCGAGGTGCGGGGCTGCCGATGGCGGGTGGGGCTGGGCCGAGCTGCTCGCAGGGTGCCCGCGGGCCTTGCCTCGCCTGAGGGTGGGCCGCCAGCGCTGGGCTGAGGGGTGCTCATGGAGGGCGGCGTTTCCCTCAGCGCTCCCGTTCCTCTGAGAGAAAGCGTTTCTGCTGCCCTCAGACGCTGTCTGAATACCTCTGTGTGTGTCTCCGTACAAACCACCGGGTATGCTCCGCACACAATGGGGAATCTAAGCAGTGAAAGGCAGAAGGGCTGATTTGGCAGCTTGCTGCGGTTTCTCCAGGCTGTTTACTCAAGCAAAGTATCACCTCCAGTGCTGTGTCTGACGTGGGACATGGTAATTTCACAGTTTTAAGAGGCTGGGAGAACTGGAAGTTAAAATTGCATTTTTCGCTAGTTCACAGAGTACTTATGAAGAGAAAAAAACTGAGAAAGCTCTGAAATAATTGAGATAACGCCTCAATTTCTGACATCAGAATGGTCTGAGGAAACTCAAAAGAGAATAAAGCATAAATTTCATCTTCAAAGATTTGCTGAGGGTCGCTGGGAATGAAGTCTTGTATCTGTCTTTCCGCAGTGTCTCCGGATGGGCAGGATAAAGACTCGGCCTTCCCGAGGTGTGGAAGCGCACAAAGATCTTGGCAGCCTTTGATAACGCGGCGCAGCGCTGGCACCTCTTGGACATGGCATCGGGTACCCTTTCATTTACTCCATTGTATTGTGCCCACTGAAGCAGGTTCCTGATGGGTTACTGAGGGCACAGACCTAAAACACCGTTTAAAGCATGTATTTTACAGGCTATTGTTTCCTCATTCATTTTAACACAGTATTTCAGCTGGTGAACAAGAGCTTTAGGGTGTGTAAAATGAACAGAACCTTATGGGTTTCATACAAATAAGTCTAAAACTATAATGGGATTCTTTTTCTATCACTGTTTGCCAACCCACAAAATCGATGGTCTCTTTCCAGGGGATATTTTGGCCCTCTTTTCCTAATCTCAAATCACAACTCCATCAAAGAAAAAACAAAGATATTGGTGTGTCTGGACTAAGGTCAAAAGCAGATGTCAAGAAAAAAAAGCTATTTTCAATGTAGTCAAAATATGATCAAAAAATGATGATTTTGTTAAAATTGGGACTCATTATACATATTTACCTCAGAATTCTTCATTAAATACATGGTACTACTACAAAAGCAGTTCAGGTAGGCACCCAAAAGACCCCAGCGGTATACAGTCACCATGTATTTGCATCAATATGCTAAAAATCGTTCTCAAATAGAAAATCACCTCTGCGCTTCATAATCTTGACCACAAAAAGTCTATTTTTCAGCAACTGAGGCTGTTTGATGTGGGAACTGTGCCTAATATAAATCAGATTTGCATCAATTTAGGTGCACTTTTCCGTGATCCTCATGTTCAGCAGTTACTCAAGTTGTAGAAACCTCAACAATACGTATAAACGAGGCCACTTTAAGCGTGCTTATTTGGCAAAAGTTGATACACTTGCTAAATGATAACCTATTGTCTAAATACCTTAAATATATTTGGATGCACTTGTTACAGATGGCATGCAAGTATTTGGAAGTTGGTCAGGGATTTGGCAATCACAAGGAATAAACAGTCTAGTGCAGGGGAATGCAGCATCATTTGCTGATGCAATCTGCTTGTCCCTTGCACCCTCAACTTTTACCACTGCTGCATTGAAAACAGTTGTTGGAAAGAGGGGGAAAGGAGGGGCAATAGGTTTCTGCACGAGCCATGTGTTGCAGCAACAGACACTTATACCAGGCCAAGGTTAAGCAGCAGAGGGGAGTGTGGAAGGGTCTATGGAACCTCTTCCTACTGAATTATCTCTGGGAATCTCATTAAAAGGCCCTCTTGGGTTGCAGCTCTGCTGCAGCCAAGTTGTATGAACACTGGAGCAAAGCTGGAGGCAGCACTTTTACCCATGAAAATTTAACAGGAACCCACTGGCGTGGAGCTGGAGCTGTGCTTTGGCATACACCCCAAATTAAACTGGCTTTATATACAGTATTGCCACCAAGATTCTTATCCTTGTGGCCGAGAGGCCGCTGTCCCCTTGCAGTTTTTAAGGATTACAATAGCAAAAGTAGGTCTAATGCAGGTTCACGTTACAAATGTTCTCCCACATGGGATATAGACATTTTGGTCCTCAGTTTTGGTGCTTCCTCCTTTGACAGCAGACTGCACATTGGAGCTTTTCATTGAAGTAGTGCTATCCCACCCTCACAGAGAAGTCATCCTGACCCATTATTACACATCTGTACGAGATTCTTTCTGGTATCAATTTGTATACCTTAATGTATGTTTTTACTGACAATTCTAGGAATGATTAAACAGCTTTTTATTTTTCCAAACTGTCACCCAGTATCCAAAGAATCCCCAAACTCTTTCCCGATACACCTGTGGAGGTAGAAGTGACACTAACAGCTACAAAGTCCCATCTTACTGTTCTTCATGAGCCCTCTTTTGCAGTGAGATACACTTTTTCCCCCACCCCCTTGACTCAAGCAACAGAAAGTCACCCTGGTTTTATTGGTGATTTTACCTGACTGTAAAACCTCTATTTTTCTGCTTTCTTACTGAGTTATGAGTTACTTTAGTTACCTTGGTTTGACTTACATCTATGTTGTTTTCGTATGAGTATGGCCAATTCAAAATGCCACACTCACTGCTCTATTTTCAATACAAGTGTCCCAATGAGAGCTGATCGAGAATGACACCAAGTCAAAGTTTTGGCTATACTTTTATTTACTTCACGTACTATGAACATATACATTACATGCTACAAAAAAAATAAAAAAAGACTTTAACTGTCAAGAAAGTGGATAGTGTTATAATACAATGGCACATGTTCATATTTGTCTTCAAACTGGTTTGGTTAGAATCCTTCTCCAAAACCATTAACACAAAAAAAATGAAGTGTTTTAAGATGATTAGAAATATTTGCATTATTAACAAATACAATTCAAACAGATTAACAAGATTTAACCAGGGCAAATATTAGTAAAAAGGCTGGGGTTTACCAAAATGAAAGAGAGATTAAAAAACCATAGCAGCCAGTTGTACTTTTTTAGTGTGATATCATGTGTAAATGCACCAGGAGAACACAGTGTAATTGAGCATTCTGCTTTCACGGTGTATTTCTAGAAATGATTATTCTAGTTCTAACACCTGCCTATGCACAAGAGACCAAAACCACAGCCAAGGAGAGACAAAAGATTGTGACCAACATTCTTAGCAATGATTTTTTTTTGCACACATCCGGGAGGAGGGAGGGAACAAACAGAAGAGGATTAAACAAAGGCCACAAAAGGATTTCATCTACATGTTCATGAACATAGGTTCTACCTATTTTCCTTTAAGAGCTTTGAGAAGCTGAAATGTCTATCTCGTCTGAAAGCAAACATACTCATTTCTATCATCTATGAAACAAAATCACATTTCGGCTTAGAACTGAATGGTGAAAAACAGTTGCATTAACGTATCAGTTGCCTAAGAAGCTGCTTGACAAGATCTTCAGATTCTAGTACAACAGCAGCTATTAAGACTCCTCTAGTTGCTTTTATTAAATCTTTCCAAGTGTACAAATATTCGCCATTTATACAGTCTTGACAAAACCACATCTACAAAGATTGCAGGGTATTTGCTACTTGATTCAATTTGCATCTTTCGTATTAAAAAGGCAAGATTTGCATAATAAAACCAGGTGAAAAATGTTCTTTTGGTATCTTAAAATAATTGTGATTGGAAAGGTTCAAACATCTGGACTTTCATGACCTGCAACTGGAAAAAGTACTTCAGAACAAACCGTGTTACTGTAAGAACACACAGTTCATTATGTTTCTTTTGCAACCTAAGCCTAAATGGGCAACTGGTAAACTCGGAATTAAGTTTGTTATATAGAATGCAGCTATTGAAAAAACACATAGTCCTAGTAAATATCCAGGTGAGAGGAAATATACAAATTAGCCTTAACAAAACCAATGTGTTACAGGACCTAAAGTTAGTTTCTCAGTTCTTTTCCTCAAAGTAAATCTTGTCCTAAGCTAGAAGAGATCCCACAATCACTGGCAGATCGCTCTAACCAGAAGAGCACCCCGAGCTGGACTAGTAGTACTGCAATTCTCTGTTACTGTTCTGCCACCACTGTCAGTTTTCTCATCATCTTCAGTAGTGCTTATGAGATTGGTGATGGAAAAGCACGATGAACACTGGTGTTAGGCTACAGATTAATGAGTGCCCATTACCTGAAAATTAGTCAGGCTTGCTGATGGATTAGTTTTGAAGTAAAACAACTAGTACTTAAATAGAACAGAAATATTATGATTTCCAGCATGTTACAGTTCTGAGGTAAAGTGTTACCAGGATTCTGTTGTCCGGGTCGGTGCCTTGCAGCAATAGCCTTTGCCACGCGAACCAGCCCTTGCAGCATTTACACAACCAATGAGCTGTTCTAGCACATGGCTTCTATCAACCCAAAGAACATTTTCAGTTTGCTACTATTCAGAAAAACTGTTGTGTATGAATTACACTGTAGGCAAAGTTACAAAATCTGTTTGCTTAAGTTTGGTCACTAGAGTGCTGTGCTTGGAAAACAATCCAGGGTACAGGCAAGGGGGAGTTACTTCAGTGTTTCATTTCAGTTTACAAAACTTACTGAATCCATTCTGATTTATGTTAGAGAAAACCAGATAATTAGAAGAACAGACTAAAAACCAAAACCAAGCAGTGCATAATACCACCTATTCAATGCACTGATTCTCCTTACGAGCTAGGAAGCCATAGTTACTCTATTCTGCCTTTTGAGAATCAATCCAGAAGCACACAAGTATTTTCCATTAGTTTATTAAAAATAAAATCCTTGTGAATTCACTATCAAATATTTTACAGATGGGAATTAAACCAGAGGAGTCCCCAGAGTAACTTTAAAATAAAAGCTAATATTTGGTTTGTCAGTTCACCATGTTTGACACTGATCTGTACTGTAAGAGTATTGTACAAGAGGAGTTATTGAAGAACTCCAGAAAAATTAAACTGGCCCTATATAATTCAGTATTACTGGAAAGCAGTGTCAATGTTTTAGTATATTTAGTGACTCAAACACTGCTTTAAAGCTATGCATTAAAGTGCTACGCACATATGTTTCAGCACTGATATGGATGTTCACACTTCCATAAGCTTTATATTTGTGGATAAAAAGAGATACTGGTGTGTTAATAGAAAAATTTAATTTAAAATCAGCTGCTACGTTTGAAGCATCAACAGTACTGAAGGAATCAATCTAGTGTCCACAAGCTTCTAGAATTCCAAGGTTGATTTGATCTGTCATTTACCATTAAAATGGTGAGCATCAATAAATCATAAGCCTGTCCTCAACGGGCTCTATGTGGATCTGTACTGCGCACAGGTAACTGACCACGCAAAGTACTCCACAGCCTTTCCAGGACAGAGGATTCAGGATGGAAAAAAAACAACAATATGGAGAAAGCTCCAGGATAAATTTGTGACATTTCTATCTATATATTGAATTGTCTAAGGTTGATGTTCATTGCCTGAGGAAGAAGCAACATAAGCAATAGGACCGGAGAGAGCTATAAATGTTACCTTAACATCTACATTACTGCCTTCTCCAACTGCTGCTGCTGGCAAGGTCCAGTCTGCTGTGCACATGGACAGAAGCAGGCATTACAACCTATAATCATGTACTAGTTCTGCCACTTGACACACGAGTTATCTACTGTCGTACCCTGAATTACATGACCCTTGATTAAGGAATGGTGGTGTTCAGTCCCAGGGGTTTGCGGGTTATCAGAATGCTTAGACAAGCGATACCGCTTTCAACATCTGTCGGAACATAGTCTTGATGGCATCTGCAATAAAAACGAGTTGAGATTGTTCCCATCTGGAATCGCAACTGTTGAGCCACACTCAGCTGAAGTCCTCGTCGGGATTCTGTTGATCCAGCAAGCGGACATGTGTGAATGGAAAGTGGCCACGTCTGCCGTTACACTCTCCTTCCCACTGACCACTCACGTTAATCTTTGTGACCTTTACCAGCTCACCGACCTGCAGGGTAGGAAATAAGGATGTGTTACAATTATAAAACCCAAGTGGACCAAATATACTTCTATAAAAAGTAGTTTTAGTCTTGACCATGTTACAGCCTACACCCGATGTTATTCACTCCTGAAGAAAGCAGAGAGAGAAAGCAGTGTACCTAGATTAGGTGAGCACTACCTAAATCAAAGAGCCTGTAATTCAGTGCCAACCTGCCAGAGCACCATCACAATAAATGCATGGCACTGAATGGACAGACGTTTGCACTCTGTGCTCCATCCACCACCTCATGACGGGACAGAATGTCAGCAGGGGTAATCTGCAAGCTAAACAGCTCCTTAATTTGGAAATCCCACTAAATGCTTTTCAGGTTGTATTGGAAAAGATCTGGATAAGTGGAAGATGGATGGATAGATAGATAGATAGATATAATCCAGCCACAGATTATTACTATACCATGGGTAAAGACAATTACCCTTTCCCTCTTACACCTGAATTGTTTGGCTAGAAAAACAAAAAGAATGGTTACTATGGACTGATGGAACAATATGCTGTAGTTTAAAAGTGTCCAGTTCTCATGTACCACACTAAACATAAGCACAGCAATGTATCTCATATTCTCATCTCCAACCTATATTCACATAACCAGTTCTAAAGATACCGTCTCCCTCTGACAAAGGTGGAGAACTGTACAGCAGTCCCTTTCCCAAGGCTGTGCAGTCAGGTAGTTCAGGTCAGGGCTGCAAGTCTAGGTCTAATCAGTCCCTAAAACTGTTTAATCTTAAAGGATACTTTAATTAAGGAGCACTTACACAACCTAAGACAGCACAATTTACATTGTAAAGACTGTCACTGGAGAGGTGTTAAGTGCAACACTGAAAAGCTGTCTGCCCATTTCTACTCCTCTGTTGAATTCTATGAGTAATCCTAGTTACAAGTAACATACAGCAGTTTTCAGAACTCTTCCCAGGTCACAGATGGAAAATGCTTTTGGGACAGATACACTCTATTTTCTTTCACTAATACTGTAAATAAACTCTCCAGGCACAGCCACAAGCTAGTATTACCACATTTCATCCAGAAATTCACTGAATATACAATTACTAGTTTACACAGATGCTCATCACTGCCTTCCAAATTCATCCAAAAGAGAATCTCACTATTCTCACTTGCCAGACAGTGAATGAAGGACAAGGAAAGCAATTTAAGATGTTACAAATATCCATTAATTTTAAGCGTTTTAATCACTTGCAATCTTTTGCCAGAACAGCTTTTAACAGCTCATAAATTCAAACCACTCCATGGACATTTAAATAAGCTTCCCATACCTCTGATGGTTACTTCTCTGGTAATGAGAGGCACGCCTGGGACTCCAGTTTTTCCTTTTGTAGCCATTAGTAGAGACATTTTAATGAATCATGTTTTGAAGAAAATCCTCTTATTTATTTGCTACAGGCAAAAGGAAGCCTTTGTGAACTACTGAACACTTGGTTTTGCTCTCGAGGAGTTCAATCAAGTAGGATGGATAGTTTTCCTACTGCATATAATCACTGGGGGATTACACCAACCTCAGTTGACCGTACCGATACATCAGCTATAATTTAACAAGGGGAAGATTAATTGTGACAATACTAGAAGGAAGAAAATCTCCTTTCCTAATCACAACCATCACCAGAACACTATCCTAGATAACTGTGAATCGCTTCAGACCTGGATATAATCTATGTATCAGCCTCCAACAGAAAAGTATATAACCTACAAGCCACTAGGAAGGAAAGCTTTAAAGCATTTAGACCAGAAGTGGATGTTCTCTCTGAATTCTTTTCACTTTTAAGGTTGATTTATGGTATCATTTGTCTATCATCCCACCAAGCACAGCACCTTGGGAATAATGTTCCTCCCGCTAAAAGGCCGGATCTGTCTCAAGTCTTCATTAGAAGTTTTAAAACTAAATATATCCCATATGCTTCAAAGCAAAACTAAAGGTTCATGTGAAGACTTCTAAATGCTGTGGTTTTATTCCAAGGTCAAGATGGCAGAGGTCTGCTACTGTTACAAAGAAAAACAATGGATTGATCTCATTTCCTCCTATCTTTTAATTAATATAGACTGACAACTCCCTGAACAGGTCCAGATATAAGCAAAGTTATCTCCTGCTGAATCTTTTTCCGTAACACAGCACAGCCCTTATTAAAACATGTGACCCTCCTTCCTTAAAACCTCGTTCTTTAAAACCAAGTCAGGTTAAAAACAAGAGGCCAGGTATTCTGCTTGCAGTCTGGACCAAAAAATGTTTGATATTAAGGATGTATTTTCCTAAGAGCAACAGTGTGATCCACCCCCACCCATTCACAGTGCCAGATTTAATGATAAGAGTTTTAATTTGGAAAGAATCCCACTTTCTATAGTTATTAAAGAGGTCTGGGCAAAAATGGACTGATAAGAGTCACATAATGCTTTCTACTAAGCTATCTAAGAAGAGATCTCTAAACAGAGAAGGAACACAATGAAGTGAAAGGAAATGGGGAAAAAGGAGACAACAAGAAACAGTACTTCGATAAACAAGATGAAGAGAAACTTGCAGAGAGTGAAGTGTGTATTGCTGTTTGTCCTGTACAGACATTGAAAGCAACTTGGTAACATTGTGATTTGAAATGATAAAAGCTGCAAAGAAGCTGGGGAAGCCTATGAGAAGCAGTGACAAATGGCTCACACTTTATATAATGCAATATTACATACAGAATAAAGAACCACCACTGTTATTACTCTTCTTAAATCTAGAGCTATAGCAAGACAGGAATATAGCGTTCTAACCAAGAGGTTCAACATGTCAACTGTGAAGTATTTAAGTAAGTCAACAAGAACTACAAAGACCCCTAGTCTAATAAAAAGGTAGAGAAATAACAATAATAATAAATAATAATAATAGTAATAATACGAGAGAAAGGAATGAACAAGTGATGCACGGTTGCTCACCACCTGCTAACAAATGCACAGCGCATCCTTGATGCCTGATCTGCCCCTTCCAGCCAACTCTCTTCCAGTTCCTATACCGAGTCTGACATTCCATGGTATGGAATATCCCTCTGGCTAGTTCAGGTCAGGTGTCCTGTCTCTGGCAGGGCATAAGAAACTGAGAAGTCCTTGATTAGGTTAAGCTCTGCTGAGCAACAACTAAACTATTGGTGTGTTATCAACAATATTCTCAGACTAAAGCCAAAACACAGCACTGCACCACTTACTAGGAAGAAAATTAACTCCACCTCAGCCAAACCCAGGACACTAAAGCACAGCATACTTGACAGGTCATGTGGGCTGTAGTGGAGAGGACTGAACTAACATAAGGTCAGCTGTGGCAATCACAAGCTGTTCTTCAGTGTGGAAAGGATTTTGCTTTCACTCAAAGTTGCTCACAATGGCCTGCATTATCCATTTTCTCACTCTATCCCACTTCACGCTACCAAACTGGGCAGTTGGGCAGTGTTGTGGGGATCCACTTTAAGTGAAATAAAATGTAAAGTTAAGCTTAAGAGAACACTGCTAGTACACTGCTAAATAAAAGCCCGAAAGAAACCCAAAAGGTTTTGACAAACAACGCAGCTCAAAGAAAATCTAACATCTGGTAATTGCAGGAATATTTCCAGGCTCCAGGAGGTGGCTGGCGGGAGAGAGTGAGAAAAAGGGAAAAAGAAGGTGGTTTAGGCTATATAAAGCCTGAAGGTCAAAAATCTCCACATTCCCCAAAACCTGGTGAGTTGGCATGAATTTCTAGACATGCTTCTCAACCCCCAAATTTACACTCTGTATCCTGTCAATCTCAATTCACAGATATAATAGTACCTCAGGGTATATTTACACTGCTTCCCTAGACAAATTTTATCTACAATGAGGGTATTTCTCACCTCCCAGGTTGTACATCATCAGGTCTGTAGAATGTGCTGCATGTGCAAATTCTGTACTAAAGACACAGACCTCCAGTTGCCACATCACTGAAGTGCCTTCTGTGCTCCACACAATTAAATGAAGTATTTGAGAGTGAAGAGGAGATGCTCTGACTCAGCACAGAAACTGTTTTTTCCCAAGTACTTAAAATGTTATATAAACAGGAAGTCAATTAGGTATCAGGAAATTCCAGAGCCTTTAGCTCAAAGAAAGCCCAGATTAAAAGAATCAATTTACATATCATCCTAAGGGAAAGGTCTGCCACTGAGAATACCTTAAGTCTCAATTTCCTCAACTATAATTTGGGGGGTAGCTATTTGATGTGCAGAGATAGAGCATCTAGTCTCCTTTTAAGAAGAAAGCAATAAAAAGGGGCATGGTCAAGTAACTGATTGTATCAGGAAGTGAATCAACCTTAGGGAAACTCACTGTTTTATTACAAATCTTACTCCATCAATCACTGCTTTATTACAAATCATATTCCATCAATCACTGCTTTACAGGAGACCTCCCTAATGAACTACAATATGTGATCCTGCTTCACCAATTAGAAACCAATGCATGATCATCATCCTCTCAGTCTGTGTAATGTTCAAGTGACTCTCAATGTTTCCAGTGATTGCTTTTGAACTGCTGACAGATTAGGGGGGGGAAAGCTAAGAAACAACCCAGCATACCTTTTAAAGCTCGGGGTGAAGCAAGAGACAGTGAACACAGGTTCAGACACACAACTTACGAACGGCTCCCTCTCCCTCCCCCCTAAAATAAAGACTTCAGAAGTGAAAACATGGATGGGGAAACACTTATGTTAGTGATGTTTGACAAAAGACACAGTAACCTGAACATGCTACAACAATCAAACTCTAGTCTACAAGTGACTTTAGTCACTTATTCATTCAAAAAAAAAGCTTTTATCCATAACTTATTAATCATGATGTAAAACCAGTATTACAATGCTTTTCCCTTTCTTATTCCTACAAAACTAGAACGTGATTGAAAGGGAAATCCCTTGAACAGATCTCTTCTTTCTAAGTTTTGCCCATTATGTACCTCCAAAGCCAAGGCTGTCTTGTCGTAGGCATTAGGGACTCGCTTCTGGATAACCCGGGCATAAATAGGGCCATTCTGAAGGTTAGGGAGCGGAGCGTTGATGCAGGGCTGGGCATAGGGCCCTGGCTCCGGCCCACCCAGTGGTTGTGGGTGGGAACTATCCTGGTTACCTCCAATCGGAGCAGATAGTGAAGCAGAGGAAGGTCTATACTTCTCGACGTAAGGAACAGGTATCATTCCCCTCTTCCCTTCGCTGTCTTCTGCATTCCACCATTGCTCTTCAGGTTTATCCCGGATTTTCAGTATGTCTCCTTTCTTAAATGGAAGATCTTCTTCATCATTTCCATTAAAGTCAAAGAGAGCTCGCACATATTCAGCTTCCTCCTGCCTGAGGATAACACCACTATTCTGCCTGGATCGGGAAACTGGTTCTATCAAGGTTGTAGTGTCCAAATAGTGTATTTTGTAGAATTCCAGTAAAGATGGCAAAGAATCAAACTCTTGGTCACCTATTCGAAATCGGCTGGGATTCAACCCTGAAAGAAGAAGGTAACATGTCAAAGAGAGCATACAGCAGTTAAAACCAAGTAAAACAGTTGGGAAGACAATTATATTTACAGATACATCACTCGATAGTGAATTTGGTCATCTTTAGATCAACATTTACCCTACTCAGCTCTTCTGTGTATTTCTAATCGGAGACAGCACTATCACGATTGTGAGGATAGAATTTTATTTGTAAAAGTTTTGTTAAAGAAGTTGTTTGGCACTGCCAAACATCCCAAATGAGGATAAAAATACCCCATTTCCTTGAATGTTACATGGACCCAACAGATATAAACGTTTGGTACATTTGAGTTTCTCAGGAGCCTGTACATTCAGCAACAGACAATTCCCTTTTTCCTGTTTTATACTATAAATCAGGAAGCAAATGAAATTTTGGTGCAATTTCAAGGAATTTGGGGTTTTGAAAGTTACTTCAAAAGGACACGTCGCAATAATGGTTATTTACCTGCTGTAATGGATCTTGGGTTAAAGGCACGGAAAACTGCTTTGCACAGCAGTGAACAACTTACTCGACTAAGCAAATGAGTTTCTTTTTGATAAAAGGTACCATTAAAGAACATTATGTCTATTTGATGCAATGCAAAGCAACAATGTATGTTTTTATAACAGGTATAATTTAGTCTTTTAATCTCAAGTCTTGTAGTTTCTTTGTCAGACGGAGCCTAAGCTATAAATCTCAACCTCAAATCCATTAAAACACAGACGATGTTCACATTCAAGTCATTAGAAGTATCAAAGTGCAGATATCCATTAGTTTTCAATCTGTGTGCTGCACTTTTTTCCCTGTTTTATGTTCTTCAGCCTTGGCTGGGGAAAAACCATACACATGATGTTCTATTTCCACAAGCCCTATAAACTGTAATCAGTTATGGGAAGGATTGTGGAAGGCTGGGGGAGGGTAGTGCAGGAGAAAGATTGATGCTTTAATGAGTAACTCTTAGGAAGAAAGAGATGCTTACTTTGCAAGTCTGGTTCTCTGCAGGGAATATCTAACAGTTCCGAGACTGAGCTCTTGAGTACAAAGCTAGCAGAATTCTTCAAGCTGTCACTGATCCAAAACCCCCTTCAAAGTAGCACTGTCAGCATGGAAAGCCAACAGTGCAAGAGACTAAAAAGGGGTTCTAACAGAGAAAGGGGCAAATTCAATACGACCAACATAGACATACACCCGATAAATAAGTTTTGAAGTATCCTGAAGGAACATGCACATTAGTGAAGTTGGTTTCAGGGAATTCAAAGCAGCAGAACTAAGTCATTGGAAAATGCCCATTTGCATGCATTAACTGCCCTGAAAGCCTTGCAAAAGAAATGAGCACAAATGCAATGAGCCAAAACCCAGAAGCAATTCCCTCAAAAAATAAAAAACCCAAAACACAAACTGGCATCACAAGAGATAAGGAAGTCAATGGAAGTATCAGTAAGAAATATGAACCCAGTGTAGAAAGAGAAGGAAGATTCCACCTTATTCTCCCAAAGTGTCATGCTGAAAAGATGCAAACTCCCCCTCAAGTTTTGTTGATGGGATGTAACTTACAGCTCCAGACTTAGCAAGAACTCTGGAATTTCACCTCAGAGGCAGTTCTTAGCTCTGTGGTCTCACAGGAGGTGACTTCTGGCTGGACAGGCAGCATCCTGACACCGCTTCACTACAGCTTATGTGCACTGCATAAGCATATAATATGATCTGGGAATGCTGTGCTTCCGCTAGTATCGGAAGCAGGAAACTGTGCTTTGTAACAAGTGGTACAGACATCAAGTTTCAGAACAAACTTGGTGACAAACATTAGCATACATCTGTTGCTATTTTAGAAGACAAACTTTAAGGCTCAAGGCTTGTGTAGACACTTATGTCAAAAGAAGAAGTCAAGGGAACTTTAGGAGGACCACAAGTCCTGAAGGAGTCTTCTTATAAGGAGAAGACTGAATCTCAGGTAATTTTGTGGACACAGAACTTACACGTGACAGAAATCTACAGCCTGAAACTCTAATTCACCTCTGTAAAACCTGCTACAAACTGACTCAGAAGGCTGAGATCTTCAGCCACCAGCAAAGTACACACAGAAGTCTCTTTAAAACTCACAGGAAATGAGCAATTCAGTAACATTCATCAGCCTTGTCAGCACCAAAGTCATCACTATGATGAACAAGGGGCTTTTGGGATGTCTTTCTCTCCTCCCTCCTTTTTCTCTTTAGCAGGTTCACCCTCTTGAATTAATGCATAACTGCCTGAAATAGCTGCCAAAAGTACCTGAATAAATCTGAAGTTGGACTCCAAAAGGAAAATCCACTGAAGTTTATGTGTGCGGAACGAGTGACCGAGATCAGTGTACTGTATCCCGGAAAAATCACATTCTAAAAGACATTTCACACAACTGGATAGGAGTGAGATAACAGAGATCTTCCAAACAAACCTCTTCACAACAAAAAAATCTACAAGTTTAATCCAAATCAGGGAATATAAAGGCAGCAACCTGGTCACTGCCTGGAGAATTTAAATAGGTGGCTTCTAAATTCAGCTAAAACAGGCATAAAAGGACAAAAATGGTTGAAACTCACAGTTAGGAAAAGAAAACACAGGTTGGAAATAAAACACGACTACACCTCACCAAGCAAGTGGTAAGCTTCCCATCTCTTTAAGTCTTTTGTGTATACTCTTGTTTGGCTACAAGGAAATGAACTGAATGATGCTCACTTGTGTAGTGAGGAAATAATTCTATTCACTATGGGCTTCCAAGTTTGTCATTAATGAAACTCAAAGATTAACAGATTTCAGGCTCAGAGGAATTCTTCAGCTTCTTGTTTGAGCTGCAACACTTCTCATACCTGTAGACCAATGGAAAAATTAAGGCAAGATGTACCACAAGAAAAGGTTACAGCAGAAAAGGAAATGGGTTTTGGAGAGCCAGAGCTGTTTCACTTCATGATTCTGGTACTCCTGAAGCACAAGTATTGAGCAGCCCATTGCATCTTCTGAGGGCTCTCAGGAAGAACAGAAGGCGTGTAAAGGTAAGCCTGGCTACTGGAGGAGCTTTAGTCACTTCCTGTTAAAGCTGGACAACCATTAGAGTAGGAGGAATAACTCTCCTTTCTCCCAGCTCTGCACATCCAAAGGAAGAACAGCTATTCACAGCTTGCACCTCAGCTTCTTTCTACCACTCAGCTCGTAAGATGACTCCTTTAAATGAGAAGCACAAAGGGCTGAGTATCACCTTTCTTACTTATTCCATCCTAGTTCCACCAGCACTGTGACTTAACCCAATTCCACCCATTCCAGCATGTCAGAAGAGCCACTGAAACCTCTGCTCTCAGGAAGGTCAGGAAAGAGTTAAAATCCAAAGTGTCCCAGAATGAAAGTTTCAAATCTGGACCCTGTCAGTTCTCTGTTTATGATGCACATTCCTTCCTGACAAAACACTTTCACCCTGTCTTGGCTTCATGTCAGTCTGGAAAAGACTGCTTATGTACGTTTTAAATAGTGGACAGATACTGGGGAAGCAGAGGTATAAACCACCTAACATTCACATTCTGAGAGTGTGGGCAGGTGTAACCACAGAGTAACGTCTCACTTTCTCAGACATCTCAGGGTTTTATATTTCTCTCTTCACTCCGGTTGTGTTAGTACCATGGGGCAGTTTACTCTTTAATCCTAAACTTCAGCAAGCTTTCCTCTTCAGTGCAGGGAAGACCTCCCAGAAAGAGACTTTCATTTCTGTATCTAGATCTAGTCTATAAGAGTGCACCCTTTTCCCCAACTTATAAAGTATGTTTGGGCAAGAAAAGCTGTTCTTATCTTGCTGGGTACTGAGACAGGAGGCTCTCATTTCAAAGCAAGACATCTCAGTGATGTAAGCCAGTTTCCTCCTGGAGCATTTGGGAGCCCTGCTTGAAGGCATCACATTCCAGCCTGTGTGTTTCCCCACCCCTATAGGGACACCTTCTTCCCTGTTCTCAAGCACCTCCCTACTCAAGCCTGACTAAAACAAGTAAGTACCCATGAACACCCTATACAACCAGTAAAACCCCATTCTCTGTTCCTGAGAAGAGCTCTAAGCACAGCAGGAGAATGTTCTTACAGGAGTTATATTGTCATTTCTGCAGATAATCAGAGGATTAAAGTAGATGCCTATGTATACACTTTCCAAGCTTCCAACAGTTCACATTTTAAGAACTTAATGTAAAAAATAAAATTAACCCCCCACAAATAACAGCAAATAGCAAAAAACAACCCTCAAAACCTCCCAAGTACCAGAATTAGATTATTCTGCTCACACATATCTAAAGACACTGCCTACAGAGCTGAGTATGGATATCATTATGTAAATATATGATTCCAGGAAGTACAGTCACAATGGAAGTGATTTAGAAATGCAAGTCAAACAGCATGTTCTTACCACGCAAACTTACTGAAAACACCACCTTCTACATTGTATCTGTCATAACTTCCTGCTTTAGAGACAAATTTTACAACACTACAAGGTTTCTGGCTTTATTACATTGTACTTTCAACAGAAATCATATCTTTCTGTAGATATTTTAGGCATTTTGGTTTAGTGCATATCATACATTTTTCCCCTGGACTCGCATGTCAAATTGCAAACATATGATGCATTTCGATGTTTCCTCTATTGTCCGTGGCCATACTAATGCCTGCATGGAGTACTTTGTCCTGTTTGCTACTGTGATATTTCAGCACAAATGATAGCCAGCTCTGATTCAGTTGTTAATTTCCATTGGAAACAGTGTTTTGCTTTCCCATAATCCAGTGATTTATCCTGTTTTCTTTGAATGACCTTAAAAACATCTCAGGAAGACGCAGCTGTTTTGAGAAGTTCTGTTAAATTCTTTATTCCTCATGCTGAAAAATCACCTGTGAGAAGTTATAAACTGCAGCATACCAAGCAAAAGGTGAATTAAGAAAAACTTACCAAGTTTATTTTATACTCTGGAAATGGATGAAAGCATCACAGGGTTTTTTGGCTTCCTCTTACATTAGGGAAGCCAAAGCTTCTCATCTCATTCATTCTGCACAGAGCAGTGTTAAAGCAGTCATGAACTGCACACACACATACTGAGACAAACGAAAACCAACCTAAAAAACCTGATCTGGCATATTCAGCTTTCCCAGTGAGAACCAATTGCTAAAAAACCTCTACCATTAACTATACAATTAACACAGTAAAGATTCTCCTGGAAGAAAATCTTAATTACACTTGAAGTTTAATTTAATACACAGACACCCCAGAACCTTCTTTGGTTTGAGTGTGAAAAGAGAGCAATGCATGGACACGTGCTTTATTTGGAGCTACTAAAATCTCAGCACTGCACTATCTGTGGTGCAGGAGTGATGCATCACCTGTCCTCAGCACATCCAGGGGAAATCAAAAGAGACCAACTAAAGCATAATTATACTGTTTAACATCTATTAAGCCTATTGTGCCAATAGCTTACACGGCTCCAATAGCAGCCACTCTTCTAAAATGGGTAAACATCTAAACCAGAAGAGAATTAGCTAAGGGGTATTTTTAGGGATTTTTAAAACCACCACCAAAACGTTTTAACACCCTTAGCATAAACCAGCCCGTGGAATGCCACAAGCATTGCTGAGCTTAAGAATGTAACACAATTAAAAGTGAGGATGGGTATGGTACTAAGGTGATACCCCAGGAGCATGGAAAACACCGGTTTTCCAGAGATGGAAAACAACTGCCCAGAAGTGACAGACGCACATCCTCCAGTGTTGGTCATCGCTACTGTCTTTAAAATCCTCTTGGGCTGGATTCCAGAACAAGCCACCCTGGTAACTTATTCTGCTCTGTGTAACACCAGTCATGCATGGCAACAACAATACATAAACCTCTGTCCTCTCAGACACAAACCCGTGAACACTCCACCACATCTTGTGGCAAACCATTTTACTACCCGCAGCAGTAATGACTTCCACTTCCAAGTGAATTCAGCCACCTTTAATTTCTACCTTGTGGAGCTTTTCGTGCCTTGGGTGCACTCTGTCACAAGTTCCTGGGACAAACACGATGATTTCGGGCTTTCCCAAATTTGCCAATAGGAAATGTTCCCCTCGGCAGAGGAAATTACCGCGTAACCATGCAGACCTATTGCCAACAGTTTTGTTTGGCTTAGATTATCTCCTTCTTAACTACAGCTTGTGCAGAGGCTGAAGAATCCTTCCCACAACAAGTACTGTTGCATCTTCCCAATACAGGTCTCTTATTCCAACCAGAGCTACACCGGAAAGAACAATTCACACGCTGCCAAAGAAGCTCAGCAGATCTCTTGTTACACAGGTTTACTGCACTCCCCAATCATGTGCTGGTTCCTCTCTGAGATGCTAGCAACACACCCACATCATTCTGCAAGCGTTAATACCCAAACTTGAGCAGTTCCACTATAACTTCAGTCAGGCCACTGCCTTTGTATTACACATTCTCACACAGCCGAGGACGGTGCTGGGGACTCTTGTTCATTCACTTGCACTTTTACGGGTAGAAATCCTGCTTCTCATAGTAGCTCTCCCTCTGGCACAATCAGTATCTTCTGCTCTATAAGCACTACACTTAAACACATCGTTGTCAGATGTTAGGTTGAGGAATAACATCAAACATTCCCTTTTAAGACACAGGGGGGAACTCCCCCTCTTAACTTCACATCGGACTTATATTCCTTAAGAGTTCCCACTACTTAATACTTTGACTCATTACTTGAAGTTTAGCCTCACTCCCTGCTAATACAAAACTAGTCAGAATCCAGGCATTTAGGTGACACCTCCACCGAACCGTACCCTAGCTGAAGCGACCCAAGATCTGTGGACTGTAAGTAACCGCTTTATGAAAGCGAAAGAACGGCTGAGCTCTACGGCTGTAGAACCCATTCAGGACGGCTGCAACAAGCGTTCAGCTCCAGCGAACACCTCAGCACGAGGTGCCCGGCAGGCAGGTGCAGGCAGCCGGCTCAGCTGGGTCAGGAGCCCCAGCAGCACACCTCCACTTCATTCCACCACAAAGAGCTCCGCAACTCGCACCGCCGCACACCGGGCACCGCCAGCCCTCGGTGGGGGTCACTCACCCGGGGCCCCGGGGCCCTCTCCGCCGGCACGCCGGCCTCCCGCCGGCCCCAGGCTGTTGACGATGTAGTGCGAGACGCGGGAGCTTTCGGACACCGAGAGCACGAAGTCACCGGGGATGGTGCCGGAGTCGCGCACCAGGAAGGTCCCGTGGCGCTGCCCCTGCAGCAGCGTCACCGCCTCGGCCCTGCTCAGCCGCCCCCAGTACCAGCTCGCCCGGTCCTCGGAGTCGAACTGCCCGGCCATGGGGCACCCCCCCCCACCGCCGCCGCCGCCCGCGGGCCGCCGGTGCCCCACTCCGCGCCCAGCCCCGCCACCCAAAATGGCGGACACCGCCCTGACCTCACCTACCGGATGTGAGCGCACACGGGAGACGCGTGGCGTCATCGCCTCGCGCGCCACGGTGCGTGTGCGTGGAGAGTGGCGCATGCGCGGTGAGCAGCGGGGAAGAGGCGGGAAGGAGGAGCCGTGAGGTACCGGGCTGGTTTATCCCCGCGGTGCGCTCACATCGGGCTGCCGTGAGGAGGGGCAGCATTCGTCTTTGCTGTGGTATATCCCACATCGGGCTGCCGTGAGGAGCGGCAGCATTCGTCTTTGCGTGTGGTATATCCCACATCGGGCTGCCGTGAGGAGCGGCAACATTCGTCTTTGCGTGTGGTATATCCCACATCGGGCTGCCGTGAGGAGGGGCAGCATTCGTCTTTGCGTGTGGTATATCCTACATCGGGCTGCCGTGAGGAACGGGAGCATTCGTCTTTGCGTGTGGTATATCCCACATCGGGCTGCCGTGAGGAGGGGCAGCATTCGTCTTTGCGTGTGGTATATCCCGTTAGGAGGGCAGAGTAGCGCCCTGAGAGTCACCATTGCCTGGTGGCTTCCCAGCTCCTGTGTCTTGTTGCGGTGGTTTATGTGAAGCCAGGATATCAGGAATATTAAATCGCAGCGGCAAGAAAAGACCTTCATTCTGTGCAGTTGTTCCCAGACTTCAAGCAAATAAATCGTGAGGTTTCTTACCATGGTGAAATTTAGTGTTCTGACTATAAACCAGAAAAACGTAATTGTCTGGCTAAAAACAGAGTTTTCTGACCAAAAGGTCTCCTTTCGATGACGGGCTGCTTCCCCCCCCCCGCTTCCCATTTCCCACTGTTGTACCCCATCTCCCACTGTTCTCAGCTGAAACCGCTGAAGTTGGGGGGGTTTCATCAGATGCGTTTTTCTCTGCTGCGAGCAGTTGGGACTCGTTGCAAGAGTTCCCTCTGGTGGTCAGGGGTGAGGGGACGGACAACGCTGCTGGTGTAAGATGCTGCTTTTGATATTTTTATGCTGGAATAGAATCTCAGACAGGTTTGGGTTGAAGGGACCTTAAAGCTCACCCAGCTCCAACCCCTGCCACGGGCAGGGACACCTTCCACCAGAGCAGCTTGCTCCAAGCCCCTGTGTCCAACCTGGCCTTGAACATTGCCAGGGATGGGGCAGCCACAGCTTCTCTGGGCACCCTGTGCCAGCGCCTCAGCACCCTCACAGGGAAGAGCTTCTGCCTAAGAGCTCAGCTCAGTCTTCCCTCTGGCAGGTTAAAGCCATTCCCCTTGGCCTGTCCCTACATCCCTTGTCCAAAGCCCCTCTCCAGGTTTCCTGCAGCCCCTTCAGGCACTGGAGCTGCTCTCAGGTCTCCCCTTCAGGAGCCTTCTCTTCTCCAGGCTGACCCAGCCCAGCTCTCTCAGCCTGGCTCCAGAGCAGAGCTGCTCCAGCCCTCGCAGCAGCTCCATGGCCTCCTCTGGACTTGTCCCAGCAGCTCCACGTCCTGCTTGTTCCCCCCCCAGAGCTGGATGTAGGACCCGTTGGTCGTGCTCCTGGTGAGACAGCTCTGCACACGGTAATCCTGACCTAGCTCATAGGGTGAGGCTGTGTAGACCTGGTGTAAATGGCATAGCTCAACACTGTACCCAACTCATGACATTAAAACTAAAGGAGGAAAAGGTGCATCTTTGTTTTTTTTTGTCCCCCATGACCTGAAGAGATGAGATTTTAGCCGCAGAAAAGTGGGATTTGGGTTGGAAATGGTGCAGAACTTGAGAATGGAGCACCCCGGGTGGGATTTCTCCACTAAAATAATAGGAATTGTAATGAAACCACTGGGTGTCATGGAAAAGGTGGTAATCGCTGCTGACAGCGAGGTGTGGAGCTCCTGATGGGGAAATAATGGTGCCACGGCAGAAGCAAGATGTGATTTGGGTTTGTTGTGTGTGAGGGGATGGAGCTAATTAGTGTTAACGAGAATGAGAAACTTGTTTTATGGAGACAAGTAAAACCCATACGGTTTATTCAGGCCAAGGGGAGATGGGGCTTCACTCTTGAAGCAGCCCAATGCCTTGGGTTGGGAATACACTTAAAGAGAGTAACTGAGCCCCGGAACAAGGGGATGCAGAGCCTGTGGGGAGCCATAACTCCTCCGCGCTGACCCAATCCCGCTTCGCGGGGAAGATGGCGGCGGAGCCCTCCCGCTCGCCGTAGCCCTGGAGGACCGCCGGGCGCGCCGCTCTGTTCCCGTCTCTCTATGGCCTCTCAGCCTGTGGGCCCCGACCCGGCGCCGGCCTCGTGTGGCGCTCTACCCACCCCGTCGTCTCGGTGGTGGTTCTAGGCGGTGGCGCCGTCTCGGTGTCCGGGCGCAGGGCGGGCCTGGCGGAGCTATGGCGGCCGTGCGGGGCCTGCGGGTCTCGGTGAAAGCGGAGGCGGCGGCGGAGCCCCGCGGCCCGGAGCCTGAGCCTATGGAGGTGGAAGAGGGCGAGCTGGAGACCGTCCCTGTGAGGCGCTCGCTGCGGGAGCTCGTTCCGGTGAGGGGTGTGAGGTGTGGGCATGGGCTGGGGGGGGGACATGGAGGGACCGGCGGCTGGGGGGGTCTGTAAGGGCGTTTGGGGGGACATTCGTGGGAAAAGGAGCGATACTGGGGGTGCGTGGAGGGAGTGGGGGTATAAAGGGAACTCGGAGGGTGTGGGGGGAATGAAGGAGCAGATCGTCAGAGGACGTGCTTTGGCTCGAAGGGATGAAGAAGGTGGTGGAGAAGAGGATCTGGGGGGTAGTAATGGACTGCGGGGAGGGCTGTGGGTGGGAGAATGTCAAAGGAGCTCAGGATGCACCTAAAGCTGGGGGTGGCAGTGGGGGAACTCGGGTTGAGGCACTGGGAATGGGGCTCTGATGAGTGAGGTTTGAGTGTTTCCTTTCCACCCCACCCCCCCCCCCCTTACTTCATTGTCTCAAATTGGTCCTGTACAAGTTTTAGTAGGATTAAGTTTAATACCTAAAAATGGGTCAGAGTTCTTCTAAACTCCTCACTCGTCTTTTGCTCTCAAAACTTGCATGGGAATTACTTTACACACTAGTCTCTAATTATGTGATCTGCCACCATGCTTGAGCTTGTGCCACATACGTGGCCTAAAAGACAGCACCGTTCTGTATTTCCTTGTGCTTCATGAGTCAACCCTAGACAGCAGGTTTTTGAACTTCAAAAATACTTATTTTGCTTTTTAATAACTAAACATTTGGCAACTTCACACAAACTTTGCTACTGTTACTGAGCAAAGCAGTTACATGGTGTGTCCTTTGGTATTTCTAAACCAAGACTGGCCTACTTTGTAGAAAAAAAGGACTTTTAGCCAAAATAACTATTGCAGCACAAATGTAAAGAACCTATTTACCCCTAAAGAAAGCAAGATGTGTCCTTCCTGCTCCAGACTTTTGCCAGATGATGGTCCTGAGGGTGCCAGGATGAGGAGGTGCAGTTTTTACACAGGCAAACAAGGGAAAGTACAACTGGGGCATTGGTCCGGGGTCTGTGTGGTTTAGTGAACTCGGCATTCTCTGGTTTTGCTCTCTATCAGTCAGGTTGTGTCAAAACAGTAATGTTTTGTCTTGCAGGTATTTGGAGATTGGGTTTGAAATAATGACAGCAGTAACGAGTTGCTTGTTTAAGTGTGGTTGTGTCTTGGTGGTTGGACTTTTGAGACTAAAAGCTGCAAATTGACACTTCAGGAGTTGGGTATCACTGTTCAATCTTTTGTGTTTTACAAGGAAATTAGATCTGAAGCCAAGATTGTGGAAGTTTTACTTAAGAAATGTGTTTGATGACTTCTGCATTGCTGAGAGAAAGTAAGAACCTTCACAGCAGCAGACACAGAAACTAGATTGTGCCAAACGAATGAATCCTTAGAGTAAAGGAAGTTTGGTTCAGCTCATATGCTTTTACCTTTACTGACATCAGCAAGGATCATTGCTCATGTACTAGAGGTGTCACTTGGAGTAAGGCTCAAAGAGAAGAGGATGTATTTCTCATAGAAATGGCCAGATTTTGTTATTTTCAGCATAACAAGTCTGTTGCTTTCAGTGTTCACTGAGATTTCATCATCATTTTCCCTTTGTTTCAGGACACTAGTAGGAGATACGAAAACAAAGCTGGAAGTTTCATTACTGGAATAGATGTAACCTCCAAGGTAATTCCTATGCTGTGGTTCTTCAATGTACTTCAACATCCTAAAGATTGCTACTGGGAATTATTGCCTTCCCAGCATGAACAAAAGCTTAGCTTCGTGTTCAGAGAGCTGCAGTTTTCAACACTTAGGGAATTAACTCTCCTTTTGTTAGCTGTGGCCTGCATCAGGACCTGATCTCCCTTATAAACTTGTGAGAACTGGTGTTTTTAAGTTACAAAAACTTGTGTGCCAAGACCTGACAATGGTTCTGTTGCAACTGCCTCAGTGCCAGTCGATACTGCCAAGCCAAACCCTTAAGAGACAAGTCAGCTGTGGCTTTTCCTCTTGGGAGTGTGACAGAAGGAAGAACAAGTGCTTGGCAGGAAAATCAAGTTCCATTGCATTGTATCTTCCAAGGGCATCTTCTTGTTTAATTATTTAAGACACAGCTTGAAGAATGTGAGCAGCTGTTGCATTGAAATAACTGAAAGTTGCATAATTCCATGGAACTTCAGAAACTTAACCCTACAGCTCATCTCTGTACATTTAATAGTGAATTGGCTGTTTCATACTGTGCAATTGACCACTAAAACTGGTATTTAGTAGTAGAGAAGAAGCATTTAGTCATATGCTTTACAGGGCTGATACAATTTTACATGTGCTAGTCAATATGAATCCTCACCACAGCAGTGTGCTGACAAATCACATATTCCCATTTGCATTAGTGAAGCTCATACTTATCAAAGAGTACAGAAAGGGTTCCAGATGAAGACTGAAAATCAGGTTTTGGCTTCAATAGCTTGTTTGTTCTGTAGCTCCATAAAGGATTTGCAGTGCCTCAAGTCAGGGCCAAGCTGTCATCTTTTGTGATGTTCTTTAATGATGCAACTCTGATGTGGCCAAAGCTGTTGTGGCAACCTTTAAAAAGTGGTGAAACCCCTGTGTTTATTTGGCTGTCATTGGTGGCAGGTTCTGCTTAAGCACAGTTTGTGGTCCAAGTTTTGACTTTGGTTAGTAAGATCCCAGACCCTATAAAGCTTCCTGATACGTTCTGCAGAGCAAGGTGCTTCTCCGTTGGTTGCAGAACTTGGACAAGATCCACATAAGCTGTTGCTCATGAGCAAGCTGAATTGCCAGTCTAAAGATGTCAGTAGTCAGCACTCCAGCTTGTGTCGCTAAATCCATGCGGAGAGAGACGAGTCTTTATTTTGTATATATTTAAAAATCAGGGAAAAATCTCTATAATCTTAAAACATGAATTTTCCACATGGGGGAAATGTTTGTTTTAAGCAAGCTTTATTTTTGAGTGCAGCCTCTGTACCTCTGTTAGAAAGGAGAAGATAATGTTACTGTTCCATCATGGAGTCTGAGCATTGTCCAAGATGCCTTGTTTTCCATGCATCCTGATAGCATCCATTATGTTGCTGGTCCTATGTTAAAAATATTAAGCATCGCAGAGATGTTTTAGGGAATGATTTCAATGCTCTGAAACTCTCAAGTCTCTTCAGAATGAATAAACCTCTTAATATGGATTGTTGCTGTCTGGGAGATTTTAAGCATCTGGTCCTTCGGTGCTGCTTGTTGGGAATGCTGCTGAGATTCCTGTTTTGAATGTATTGTTGTGCATTTTGCAGGAAGCCATTGAGAAGAAGGAGCAAAGAGCAAAGCGCTTTCATTTTCGAGCTGAAGTGAATCTCGCCCAAAGGAATGTGGCTCTGGATCGGGACATGATGAAGAAAGGTAGGCGTTTATCCAGCAGCCAAGAAGAAAAGATCCCTCACAGTCCCTTTACTTGATTTATCCTATAATATTCCCTGCATCTGCAGAGGTTTTCCCAGATTATTGCCAAAAGAAATCACTTCTGGTTTTTTTCACCTTTTAAAGTTGTTATTTTATGAGCTGTTTGGCTGTTCTCAGTTCACTCCTTGTTTTATCAACCCCAGAAAGAAGATGACAATTTTATCTTTACCTAGTGCTGCATGTCCAAGATTCATCTTCTGCCTCAGTGCTGCTTTAAGAACCTTTAAATTCTGTGAGCAGACCAGACCTTGAGCACTGTTTGTGTGTACAAGTGAAGCACACAGTGTCCTGTGCACAGCGAGAACAGCTTCTGTGCTGTACACACAGTGAAGCTGGGCTGCTGTGCTTGTGCCCTCAGATGGCAAGCTGGGCATGTTGGAATAGAAGCAGATCAGCCAGGAAGTGTGTGCACGGCAGATCAGTGCTTTTGGCATCCAGTTAGTTGGACCTGCTAAGCCCTGTGGCCTATAGCAGCTCTCATTAGGTGATACCAGTAGTAAAGTTTATAAGGCAGTTTACTGTGCAGTACCTGCATCTACCAATGCCTGTCATGTTACCTCTTTTTAATTCTCAATTTATCAAAGTTTTGCATTGTGGAAGAATAATTCAAGTGATGGTGTTTAGAATGGTGTACCTCATGCTTTGCTTCAATCAGGTTCCATTTAGCTTATTTAAAATGTTTGCTTTATAAACTCATATATTACTAATTTAACAGCTTCCTCGATATGAGTAAGTACCAATTTTATATCCCTTCGTTTGTGCAGCAATTCCAAAAGTGAGACTAGACACAATTTACATCTGTGGAGTGGATGAGATGAGTACACAGGACATCTTTGCCTATTTCAAGGAGTATCCTCCTGCTCATATTGAGTGGTTAGATGATACATCATGTAAGTAAGCGGGGCCTTTTGTCTGTAATTCTTACTCATGTTTTAATGCTAGTAGTAGCTGTACCTCATGTGTCCTAGTGGCTTTCGAAGTCACTGATATTTGTGTGTGTTTCCTTGTCATTTGCCTTAGTAAAAAAGGTTCAGAAGGAAATAATATATTAATAATATACTATAAATATATAGTATATAGTGGAAATCAAACCCACTATCTGGTTGAATATTTGCTTTTGTAAGGAGATAGTACAGAGCAACTTGCAGGCATCTAAGAGGAGGAAAAGAGGTATAAAATTACATCTTGACATGCAGAGTATACCTGCTATGAGTGTCACAGCAGATGACACTGTGAGAGAGCATGCCTGTGTGCAGTTAAGCAGGTTGGTTTTGTGCTGCGGAGGAGCAGACTTGTTGCCATATTTATTTAGTGCATTCGCAGGGAAAAATCAGTGGGTGGAAGAAGGCAGAGGCTGAATGTGATTTACATAGATTGGAAAAGGAATGTAAATTCGTGTTGCAAGGGCTGTTTTGGGGAGTACTAATGCAGTGAGATTGCCAGGAAGATAAAGGGTTGTTGACAGCCGTGTTTTCTTCACGATACTAAACTGTAAGAGTTGTTTGCTCCAGGTGGGTGCTGGATCATGGAACTGGAAGGCTCTGAGATTGCCAAGTGGCTAGAAATGCTGTAAATGAAATCATGTAAAAAGTAGGAGCCAGTGCAGGTTTTCCATTGATTGGGATTGCTGGAAACTGATTTATTAGCAAGCATTGCTAAGACTCGAGAATTAGTAGCCTGGTTCCCTGGAATGACCCTGAAGGAATTATGTTCCAGTGCAAGGTAAAATACATGGTGTACTATTGGTAACCTTGGAGTCACTGTGCACGACAGCTTGAGGTGCTGCCAGAAAACCTGAAACACAGTGAGCACAGGGTGGCCAAAGAGCTGCTGTGGTGATGCATAAGCTGGCAACTGCACAGCTTAACTCTGTATTTGAGGCTGCATTTCTAAGGTTGATGTTTATCCTTTTTCTGTGTTATTATCCTTATTCTTAAGTGGTACGTGAGTAAATTTAGTGTGGAACCAGAGTGAGCTTGCAATGCAGAAATGCAGGCTTCAGAGTCGTAACAATACTTTATCCAGTTACAGTTAAAACACATTTTCATTATTGATTAATTTTCATGCTGTATGAGTTAGCATGGCAGCTACCTGGTGAAAATACAAGGAAGACCACTGTCCTTTCAGCATAGATTTGTGTCACAGCATGGCAGAAGGTGTCACATTCCCCTCTGAATTATATCTCGTGGTGTCTTAGTGCAGAGGTGGATTTAGATGGTGTTCTGTATTTCAGATTGAACATAACAATAAAGGCTTTGAATATGGAGGTGTGAAGAGCAGGTAGGCATACAGAAATGGAAAGTCATTAGCCAGTCATTGAAGTTAGCACCAAAAGTGGGTGTTCTTCACCTTGTAAATTGTGTCTGTTCAAGTAGTTTGAGAGAGTCTTTTCTTCTGGGACACTGCATAGTTCTTGTGATACCTGAATACACTCTGCTTAACTGCAGAGCAGTAAATTACATTTGCTGCTGTATTTGCACTGAATGCAGAAAGCTTTTATTCAAAACCTGTTTCTAAGCAGTTTTAGCTCTTTTCAACTTTGATGGTTTTGAAATGCTTTTAGTTGGCCTAATAAGTTATGTTCTAGTATCAGCTGCTGATTCAAGGTACGTGCAAGGCATGTACTGAATCACATGGTTAACCTGTGACATGATGATCAGTGCAAAGTGTAGGCTTTCCTATTTTCCTGCTTTTTGGAAACGATTAACAGAATTCCATAGGAAAGTCCAAGGTTGTGTTAAATTGTCAAAGGGAAAAAAATCAAGGCTTTTTTCTCCCCCCCTCTTGAAATGCACTGATCCTGATCCAATATCCTACACTCAGGAAGCAGGCTTTGATACATATGATTGTGCATTTCACTTGTTCTGGTTTGAATCAGTTGTTGTGCATGTCCTCCAGCTTCCCACATGTGTTCAAGAATGACTTTCCCTCAGGAGGTGTATCTGGTTCCTTCTTTTGCTATGTCACCATATGAAAGTGTTTCTGGACTTCTGTTAGCAGTTTCCAGTAAGGCAGTGCATGTGACTGATTATGCAAAGTGCATTATGGTTTTGTGTGTGCTTTTATATGTCACAGGTAATGTGGTCTGGCTTGATGAAGTAACAGCAACACGGGCTTTAATTAATATGAGTTCCTTGCCTGATCAGGAGAAAACAAAAAGCAGAGAAAACAATGAAGAGAAGACAGCTGAAAAAGCCAAGAAAGGTAGATTGGGATATGCATATATAGCTCTCACCCAGTTAAATCAGTGCAACTTTAAACTTGGGCTTGGGTACTGCATAACCTGAATTACTGAAGGAGCTTCTGTCGTATAGTTTCAGGTAAATGTATTCTGCCACTTTAAAAAAGGCTTTCATCTTGGAAACCTTTTGAAGAAGCTGCTTCTTAAAAGGTGGGTTGGAGCTGGACCAAAAGCAGTCATTCAGTCGATACTGAACGTGTTAGATACAGGGTCATATTCAGATACGGTATTTGTAGTGGTACTTGTGGCACAGAAGTAAGTCTGTGGCAGTAAAAGGGTGAATTCCAAGTGTGGAAAAAGCAGGTGTAAGAAAATGTCCTGGTTTTGAAATACCACAGTTGATTCCTTTCTTGGTGCATCACCATCCTTTATTGTTAGCGCTGGTGTGACAGGTTATCACTTCACCGCTGTGTACGTCATCTCTAAATCTGGCCATTATACTTTCAAGAAAGCAGCACACTGAAAGGTCAGTTATACAAGAGCAGAGCAGGAAAAACACATCTTAATGTGGTGTTAAATCTGGTACCTGAATGCCTGAATTGTGAATTGATTTTACTTCCATGGGTGTAAATGAAGAATCAGGCTTTTGCTACCTTAGGACAATTTGCTGTTAGGCTGGTGTGATAAATTGCTGTGGTTCCAAGCACTGTACCATGCAGTACAAAGCAAAGAGAGATGTTGTATTTATGAACTCTTCCACGGGTTGTCTTTTAAACATGCTTTATGAACAAAATGCATCATGCTTTATGAACAAATGTGGGTCCTTCTAATTCATCCCCTTTTCCTGTTGCTTTTCTCCACGATGCAGTGGCTCCTCAACCATCCATGTGGCTTTAACTTTGGGGCAAATGTTGATAACGCTTCAGTAAGACTTGTTACAAAGTCAGGGATTAGTGACTGTCTTGTTTCAGTGGATCATAAATACATGTATTTAATCTTCTTGGCTACAAGTTACACATCGTGTTATCATTACACCACATCTCAAAACAAAACTTGTCATCTAAATTAATCCTGTTCAGCCGGAAAAGTGGGATATTGGATAAAGTACAAACTGTTCACTTACAGCTCAAGGTGTGAGATGCATCCAGATACACAAGAGTAACTGGCTTAGATGCATTCCTTGTGCATCCCTTGGTGGGGGGGCAACCCAAGATGTATTTTTTACTCTGAGCTAAAAAGAACCCTGAAAACTCTATATAAGCGTCTCACCATTGTAGTAGTTCTGGAAGTGTGCAGTCTTCTGTCAATTACTTCACTTTGAAATGAAGTCAGGTGGTGGTTTGGGGTTTTTCCTCCTTCTCTCCTAGAATATTCTAAGCTTTTGAATATTCACCTTGTTTACTTTGGTAGTATTGGATACTTGTGGGTCCTCACAGCATTTTAAAGGGAAACTAAAGGAAATAAGCTTTAATTTGTCTTTTATGGTCTTGGCCTTGCTGATCTCTCATACCCTGAAATGCAGTGTAGCTTCATTTGCTTTCAGAGAATTAAATTAATCCATGTGTGCTGCTGCGGGCATTTATGGGCACAGTGGCTGCCTGGTTCATTGTGTTCCGTGTTCAGATGTGCTTCACATTTCTATAGACATTTACTGGTTTGACTATCTCTGGGCTGTACAGAAGAAAGGATAATACCTTCCCTTTGATTTCAGAGACTGTAGGCAATAATAATCAAATATAACTGACATGCTAAATGGAGTTTATCCCCCCCCCCCAATTATTTTCCTTCTTAGAAAAACAGGAGGAAATCTCTGATGATGAGACGGAAGAAGGCGAGGTTGAGGATGACAATCCAAGTGATGTTGAGGTCAGTACAAAAGGGAAGTGAAAACACCATGATGGAAGTTTGGCTCTGGCTGCTGTGAAGCCTTCGTAACATTACACTTTTAACTGTATATACTTGTAATTCACAATTTAATGATCAAAGTAAATTGGATGGGGAAATGACAAGGAGTGCAGGTATGCTGGTGGTGAGAATAGCTTGTAATATAGAGTGTTTTGTGAAGAGTGATGGGGCATCCAGTGTGTAAGAGCCAGACTGGCTGCTCTTTTCTGCTGAGAGGAGGCAATGAAAGAACAATAATAGCAGGCATAGGCAGTGCTTAAAAAGACAAATACGGTTTAGAATGACCATAGGTATTTGTGGGAATCAGCATATACATTGATGCTTTGTAAATGGTGTAATCTTCACTGGCTGAATATAGAATAGGTGTGATTAGAATTTCTTTAGGAATGGCTTAGTGAACACTCGTACGTCATGGAAGTCTGAATTTCAGTTTCCATAAAGCAGATACAAATGGAAAAGAAAACCCTTTAGTCATTGCAGGAGGGCATGAGAACCTGTTAGTGAAACCATTTAGATATGAACCAAGCAAAAAGGAAAAAGTCTCAGTGTCCAAGTTGTGTTATTTGTTGTCTGCATTTCAGCCATTAGGATGGTGTCATTTGAAAGTGACTGGATTTAATAATCTGAGAGAATGTTATGAAGTAAGAGAAGGAAATATTTAAACCTTCAGGGCAAATTACTTACAAATTCACATCAGTTTGTCAAGCAAAAAAGCAAATTATTTGAGCATAATTTGAGAAGTAACTTTCTTAATACTCAGTGGGTTGCTGCTCTCTAAGCAACCCGTTTTCATTCAACAGTAATCTTATTTTTGAGTCCAAAATACCTCTTTTGCCCCCCAAAGTTGGATGCCCTCTCCCAGGTAGAAGAGGATTCTCTCCTGCGTAATGATCTTCGCCCTGCCAATAAACTGGCTAAAGGAAACAAGCTGTTCATGAGATTTGCTACTAAAGGTAAATGACCAGCTTAACAAGCACAATGAATTCTTGCTTGTTGTAGTTTTACTTGTTGACTAATCCCTGACTCAAAGTACCTGATTTTCTATTTGCACAAGTGTTACTTTCTTTGCTAATCGTTAGGTATTAAGATTTTGCAATAAATCCACATTTAATGTGTAAGTTAAATCCAGTTCCAGTTGTATGAAAACTGTGGTACCTACATCTTGGGCTCAGGGCATTCTTGCAAATACCATGGAGTAGGTTTTATGATGCCCTTCTCCATAGGGGTAAACTTCATGGTTTATTAATAAGAAATTAATTAGAGATGCTGATGAGATATTAGTGGAAGTTCTTTCTAAATACAGTTGAGATGTTAAACGATATTTATGAATAAAATGAAAATCCATATGATTTCTGGACCATGAGGGAAGTGACACATCCATAAGGAAAAGAAAGGTCATGAGGAAGGTGAGTACAGCCTCCAGCAGTTACAGGGGGATGGAATGCTCTGTGGAATGATATGTGGAAACTCAGCCTTGCTAGAATCAAGTTTCTAGATGCAAAACTCTGGTGGTAGGAGAAATTCCAGTGGTGTCAGCAAAGCTGTATCCTTCAGAAGGAGACTGAAGTAGTGCTGATCTGTAACACGTAGTCTTGCTTTCCCTCAGTGTCTTTGACTGGAGGGTTATGTATTTTTGTGCTGGTGTTGTGAGATACCTTCTAAAAGGGAAATATTCCTTTAATTTGTGTTTTTCCCAGATGATAAGAAAGAGCTGGGAGCTGCAAGGCGAAGCCAGTATTACATGAAGTATGGCAATCCCAACTATGGAGGCATGAAGGGGATTCTTAGCAATTCATGGTGAGTATTGGATAGAGGAATTGGAATATTGCAGGATGAGAGCGTCTGAAACGGTTTTAATTTGTGGATTTTCTTTCTGTTTGGTTCATGGAGATGCTCCTTATGTGTAAATAATGTTTTTACAACATGACTGTGCAAGGGGAGCATTTTCCCATGAAAATAAAGAATGTCTACATTCAAACCAGACAGATTTCTGATGTAAAAGTCTGTCTGATGTTAAAGTGAGTGCTAACTGTGTATGCTTAATCCAGGACTGAATATGGCTCATTCATTGTGCCTCTCCTGTGACAGGAGTGTCATTCTTTTTGTGGTGTTTCAGGAAACGAAGGTACCATTCCCGCCGAATCCATCGGGATGTGCTAAAGAAAAGGACGCTTATTGGGGACGATGTTGGCTTGACTCCTCCTTACAAACATCGTCACTCAGGTAATGGATGCCAGTGTGTCAACCCTGTGAGAGCACAGCTGGGGAATGGAGGGCTGGGAATAGCCTTAATCAGTCCTTCCTCCAATCCCTATAGTGCATGGAAGCAAAATCCAGCTTTGTGCTTGAACAGGCTTCTGAGGTCATGAACACCATGGACTGCTTTTGTCCTGTGACGATTTTCTTCCACTTAGGCTGTTCTGTAATATAGATGCCACTCTGTATTACGCTCTGTTCTCACTTCAGCCTTAGAGAGCCACAAAAGTCTTACTTCTAGTGGATTGTTAATTACAGTGATTCCCCCACATTAAAGTACTTTGTACGAATGACAAAATTCAGTTTATCAGAAGTAATTTGCTTTGCTACAGGCTTAGTAAATGTTCCCGAAGAGCCTATTGAGGAGGAGGAAGAAGAGGAAGAAGATCAGGTTATGGATGAAGATGACAGAGTTGTGGTAGAGTACCGTGATGAGCTGCAAGCTTTCAAGCAGTCCCGAGAGCGCAGTGCAACGCGAAGGTCAAGTGCAAGTGCATCTGACTCTGATGAAATGGACTATGATCTTGAACTGAAAATGATATCAACGCCCTCTCCCAAGAAGAGCATGAAAATGACAATGTATGCAGACGAGGTGGAGTCACAACTGAAAAACATTAGGTAAAAGTTTCTCCTTCTTTAAAAGGATCAGTGAAGAGGCAGTCTGAGTTAGTGACAGAGCTGTCGCAGCTTAAAGGCAAAGTGTCAATGCTCCCTTTTCACTTCTTAACCTAATTTTGTAGTAGATATTAAAAATAAATGCAAAATACAGCCAACAGTGATACAGGCTTTTAATTACAATTAACATCTTTCAGATAGAATCATAAAATAGTTAGGGTTGGAAAGGACCTTAAGATCACCCAGTTCCAACCCCCCTGCCATGGGCAGGGACACCTCACACTAAACCGTGTCACCCAAGGCTTCGTCCAACCTGGCCTTGGGATGGAGCATTCACAACCTCCCTGGGCAACCCATTCCAGTGCCTCAGCACCCTCACAGGAAAGAATTTCCTCCTTATGTCCAATCTAAACTTCCCCTGTTTAAGTTTTAACCTGTTACCCCTTGTCCTGGCACTACAGTCCCTAATGAAGAGTCCCTCCTCAGCATCCCTATAGGCTCCCTTGAGATACTGGAAGGCTGCTCTGAGGTCTCCATGCAGCCTTCTCTTCTCCAGACTGAACAGCCCCAACTTTCTCAGCCTATCTTCATACAGCTTCCCTTGCAGATTCTGTAACCCTCCTTATTGATAATGATGGAGCTCAAAGTGGAATCAATAGAAATTAATGCAAGCAAGCACAATTAACTTCTTGCATTTCATAACTAGGCCACGAAGAAATAACTCAATAACTGCTCTTTCTCTTTTCCCTTTACTCCTTCCTCTTCCTCAGAAAGAAGAATAACCCCCCAGTGTTGATGACAAAAAGGAATTTGTTTGTTATGGGCATATTAACCAAAATCACTTACGTTGTGGATTACTGATATCACTTTAATATGTCCCTTCAGTAGTCTCATTAGACTTCATTATAACATCAAGTCCTTTAACAGTTTTGAGACTGCACAGCTGCTCTGAATTTTGACACAGAGGCACAGCCTTAAGGAGGCAAACTCAATATTTGCTTTGCAATAGATACTGAGATATTCATGTGATAATTGCTAAACTTGGATTCTGACTGGAATATGAGTTCTTCCAAGTCATATTTTACTATTGTTTCTCATTTTAGAGATCCTGATATTACTGTTCTCTATGATGTAATGTTACGTTCAAGAGGACTTCAGAACTGTGCTAGGTTTCATTTCATTTAAGGGATGTGAAATCTGTTATTTTCTTTAGGAATTCCATGCGAGCAGATAGCATAGCAACCAGTAACATCAGAAACCGGATTGGCAGTAAAGGATCGTTAGAGAAGGTGGCAGATGTGAGACTACTGTTAGAAGAAAAACGTCAGAACAACAGTGGGCCGCGTCATCCAAACAGCACTGTAAAATCAGGTACTTAGCAACTCCTACATTGTGCAGAACTTGACTGGCTCATTAAAAGGGATATCTTCCTTTTACACTGTGCTCCGTTGCAAGTAACCTTAGGGAGTTCTGTGCAGCAGCAGTTTCTGCATTCACACAGTTTAAGTTGGCGCTGAAGTCCTGTAACTCCCTTTGCCTTCATCTTTTTGTTTGAGCCTCCTTTAAGACAAGAAATATCCAGCTAAAACAGGCAAACTTCAGAAGGCAAGATTCACACTGTGGGTCAAATAGCAATATATTTAGGATTCTCGTATTCTTGTTTTCATTGTCTTCTGCAAAATATCAAGCAGTATTAGAAGTCCAAAGCAAGGTGTCCCTTATCTGAAAGGAACTGTTGGAGCGTACTGATTTACGTGTAATCTTACCTCATGCTGGATGCAGATGTGCTATGCTCCTAAAGCAGAAATGGAGCAAGCCATAGAGTACAATCTCTTGGGCAGAGCACAACCTGAAAGCATTAAATGGCAAACTTATTGCCAAGAAAAAAAGAAAGATTAAATTTGGATACACTGTATTGCCACCACTGCCAGGACTGAAATCTGAGTATGAAAGACTTCAAAGACCAGGGAATCTGTCTAGTTTCAAGTTGTACACATGGTGAACGAGCATAAAACTAGCTGGGAGAGCTGGAATAAAGGCAGCGTGGCTTTTGTCATTTTAATCACTTGAAAATATCCCCAGATGTGCGGCGAAGACTGGGAAAGAGACCACATTCTCCAGAAACTAAACCTCCAAGTAGTACCTCTGCTGCTCGTCGAGAGCCCGTATCAGATGTCCACAGCCGGTTAGGACTCCCCAAGCCAGATGTTAAAGGCCTCTACTCTGATACCAGAGAGAAGAAATCAGGTAGGTTTTATGGAGAAAATGTAATGGTGCAATTCCTTTTGGGTTTAGAGTATAAGGGAAGTGTCAGCAGCAAACCATAAAGGATGTTCTTTAATTTCACTGAATCAACAAATGCTCGTTCAGAGCTTTGAAATCTAAATAGATGTAGGTTGAGCTGAGTATTTTAAATAGTTTTATATAGGTATGTTTAAAAGTAGAGGACTACTTTAAAACTGAGGTCAAAACAGGGCACTAAACCAAGTGTCATGAACGCAGTGGCATGTATCATTCTCTGCAAATGGGAAGCAGGGAACAAGACCTCCCATATTTTAGTTTCAAGTACTGCTTCAAAGTATAGTAAGTTCCATAGAATCATAGAATAGTTAGGGTTGGAAAGGACCTTAAGATCATCCAGTTCCAACCCCCCTGCTATGGGCAGGGACACCTCACACTAAAGCATGCCACCCAAGGCTTCGTCCAACCTGGCCTTGAGCACTGCCAGAGATGGAACGTTCACAACCTCCCTGGGCAACCCATTCCAGTGCCTCAGCACCCTGACAGTAGAGAACTTCTTCCTTATATCCAGTCTAATCCATGCCAAACACGATGGTGGGAGAAGGATGAGGAGTTTAAATGAATTCAAGCCTAGTTTCCTCAGACTTCCTCCAGCATTCCTCTTAGTCCTGTCTTCCTAAAAGCTGTTTGTTTTTCATCTGACCAGGTAATCTATGGACCCGATTAGGGTCTGCTCCGAAGACCCAAGAAAAGACTTCAGATAAACCTGAGAAACCTGTGGCAGCTCCAGAGGAGGACGACTCAGAGCTCCAGCGGGTTTGGGGTGCTCTCATAAAGGAAAAAGAACAGTCTCGGCAAAAGAAGAGCCGGTTGGATAATTTACCATCCCTACAAATCGAAATCAGCCGAGAAAGCAGCTCGGGATCAGACTCGGAGTCATGATCGGGTTTACATCCCGATCCTCAGCATTAGAACTCTGCACTGTGGCAGGGTTTCCTTTGCCCAAAAGCTGGACGCTGGCAAAGACTCTGCAGTGAAGGTTCCAGAAGTGTCTCTGTTCCTTTTATGCAAACCAGAGATGCAAACACCACTTGAAACCTGAAGCAGTCACGTTTGTCTGGAGTCTGTGGTTGGCCCTGTGTTACGTAGGGCATTGTCATATATGTTTATTACAGCAAACCTGTAGTTAATTCTAGCAAAACACTTTCCTCCCCAAGCTTTGAACTGAAAAGAAGAGGCAGAGATGCTCTGTATTTTTAAGACCTTTTTTGTTCTTAATGTTTTTAACACGGAGGCTTTTAACAGCGTATTTTACACAGTCCTTCCAAAGAACAGGGCATTTCATAACCAACATCATTGCCTTGCCCTTCTGGCTCTTACGCAGCACCTTTCCTTTCCTCTTGAAGTAATAACAAGTAATGCCCTTCCTGGGTGGGCAGCCAGCAGGGATAAGCTTGAACGGGACTGTCACGTTCTCCTCCTCCAAACTACGGGATGTGAATTGGAAGTTAAACATATTAGTACAGTGGAATTTCACACAGTATCCAAGTAGCATCAGGGCTTGAGGAGTCCTGCTTGTTTCTTTAGGTGATACTGTGTTCTGCTGCAGTAGGGATTGAGATGGTCAAGACTGCAAAGTTGGAGGTTTGAGAACTGTGTAAATTGCCAAGGGTTTCAGTTTTTGTTGTTGCTGTTACACAATGAGAAATCCCATTTCTTTCGTTTCCTCTGTGTTCTGTTCTGAAGAAATCTAACAACTGAAAAGCATCCATTTCTCTACTTGTGAGGATTTTCCTGTTGGCCACGGTGAAAGCTATAGTAGTGTTTTCCTATATGCTGTTTAACTATATATATATATATATATATAACTGAAAGAGAAAAGGAAAACTCTAGGATCACTGTCTCATGTCAATACTTTTGGATGTTCTCCCTGTATCATTCATGTGGATGTGAACATGGTTGACTTGTTACATTCAGCTTTTTTACCTGCATCCCCTTCTCTAGCTAAGAAAAAGGTTTGATCAGTGTGCAGCTGTAGTGACTTTATCTCTTGTTGCCTGTGGCATATATTTGCATTGCCAGTGGTTTGAAATAAGGAATGATGCAGCACATCACAGCCTGGTAAACAGAACAGGTAGCAAAACCATTGCTACATTTGGATAGGCTGAAAAAATCTCTTTGTGTTGTCCCTCTTTCCTATGTTCTCAGTCCAAAACATCTCTGAATCTCTCTTCCCCTTCCTGCTTTTTTACAAACGTTTTATCTTTTCCCTCCCTGTTTTTGTACTAAGCTGAAGTAAGTCTGAGGCTTCCGAAAAGCAAGGAATCTGCAATTAACTTTTCTTACCGCTTTATTATGATAAAGAATAGCAGCATGGGAAACAAAAGGAAAAATGAAAGGTACAGTGACTAGAAGGTATCTGGGGACTGACTGGGCTTAAAGCCTTATTATTTCCTCTTTTTGTGACACTCATCCTTGGTTTTCTATTTAATTATTGACTATATAAATATGTCTCATGAAAGTCCTGTTGAGAGTAAATGACTGTAATGGTTGATCACTGTAAGAGTTCATCTTAATGTGTGCTTTCATCAGTACCCCTTCCAAAGCTTTCAAATAGAATCATGCCCATTTCTCAACATACGGATAAAATTTATTTAACCAGTGTCTTTTTGCCAGTAAACCTTTGTTGTGTTGCCGCTTTGATTCCATTGTGACCTTCCCTTTTCCCGTTGTGACCTTCCCTTTTCCCGTTGTGACGACCTTCCCTTTTCCCATTGTGACCTTCCCTTTTCCCGTTGTGACCTTCCCTTTTCCCGTTGTGACCTTCCCTTTTCCCGTTGTGACCTTCCCTTTTCCCGTTGTGACCTTCCCTTTTCCTGGGAGGAGATGGTAGATATGAATCATGCACCTGACCTATGAAAACAGGCTTCTGTGGTGTTGTGGACCCTTGCATGCATTTAAGCTCAGCCACAGGTTGTAGATGTTGCTGATAACCACTGTGTTTCCATGTGAATACTCATAACTTGAGCCTGGTGAAGGGCAGGATGGGAAGAGAGAATATCTTAACTGTGATAGAAAGGCTCTGAACTCATGGATGTGTGAAATCAAGCCAAGCAATGTAGGCAAAGGCTTATGTCTGAGGAAGAGGAGCTGTTAACACTGGTTCTGTCTTCCAGATAGTCATAAACACGCCTTTAAATGTGTCCACATTAGTTGGGTCTGTTGCAGTTATGGTTTAGAAGGGAGAGTTTTGTGTGTTAATGACACCACAGTAGCTTTGCTGCAAGAAAAATAGAGGTTTAGTGTTGAAGGGACTTACAGAGTGGGGTTTTTCCTGCTTGTTTGCCTGGTTTTGCTTTTGGGTGATACAGAGAAGCCTTAATATTTGGTGGTATCAGGAATTCTAGCTTTGGTCTTTAGTTTCCTGCACATGAACTGCTGGGTTTTGCTCATTCAAAATGAGCACTGAATCTTCAGTGAGTGCTTTATCCTCAAGACAGTTAACCGCAACCTGTTTGACCTGGAGAGAGAGAGATTGGATGGAGAGTTGTGTTCTGAGACCCCTTCTATGGTACTAAAATGAACTTGTGTTGAGAATTGCACAAGGAAAAGTTTGGCTTTTGCCGGAGGGAAGGATGGGTCTGAATTTTGGGTGACTCCGCACAGGACCACAGAATCCTTCCTTTGGGAAGGTTTTGCTGTTTAAAACAGGGTCTTTTGGATTTTATGGGGTTCTATAAGGTGATTTGATTGCGTAGAAGAAAGAGTTGTAGGGGCTGCAGGCTCTGTGCCTGCAGCTGCCCTCAGGCAGACTCTCAATGTGTGACATTGATGGGAGACTTGAAAGAGAGGGCTTTGCTTTTCTTCTCGAAGATGATGGCCCATGTGTTTAGCAGGGAAAAGGAAAGCAAAATAAACCCCTTATTTTCAGTTCAAAATGACATTAAAATGTGAAAATAACAAATCTTATATTTAAGCAGCTTTCTGTCCCAAATAAAAGTGGTCTGGAATCACGCTGACCCATCCCAGTGTGCTGGAACACAGATGATACAGAGCGGAGCTGCATCAGTTCACAGTGAGGAGCTTGTGGGTGCTCCCTTGGCTATCCTAAGAGGGGATTGTGCCTTTCTGGGGACGAGATCATGGAATCCCAAAATCCCAGGTTGGAAGAGGCCTCAAGAATCATCTGTTCCAACCTTTCTAGGTAAGTACCCTGGCCAGTCCAGCCTTAAAGATACCCGATCTTGGGAAATCCACCACTTCCCTGGGGTGATCCCAAACTATCCCATCATTATCCCAATGGCTGGTTATTCTCAGTGCGACAGATTTTCCTCTTGTGTTCAGTCAGAATCTCCCCAGGAGTAACTGATGCCCATCACCCTTCTTGCCTTTTCCACGTGTGTAAGAAGTGAGTCTCCATTTCTTCGCAGCCGCCCTTTAAATACTGTATAAACCCAGTTTTTCCTGGCTTCCCTCACACGCTTCCCAGTCCATGGATCATCCATGTGGTCCTCTGAACCCTCTCCAGCCTGTCCACACCTTTTTGCGTAGCAGGGAATTGAATTCCATGTGTGGCTTGACAAGTGCCGAGTAGAGCAAGACAATGACACCTTTATCTCTGTTGATGATGCTCTTGATGTCCCTTTGCATCCCCTTGGCTTGCTCTGCTGCATCTGCGCACTGTTCACTCGCACTGATGGGGATCCCCACTTCCAGGTGCAGCCGGTCCCATCCCAGCCGGGATCACCCCACTCCCCTGCCTCCAGGGTGCCGCAAACCAGGGGCCCACCAGCCCGGTGATGCTCAAAGCCGCTCCAAGTCCCGCCTCCCTCCCGTGTCCCGCTGCAGGAGATGGATGCTTCCAGCTACCCCCGCCTTGCTGCAGCAGTGGTACGGCTCCCCCCCCCCCGTGAAGTGGTACGTTCCAAGCCTTTATAAGCGGTCGCCGCCACTTTAGCGCCCTTTCGCCATGCGTGCAGGGCGGTCGGTAGGGAGAGCAGCGGGCATGGGGCGGTTGGGCGGTAAAGGTGGGCAGGGAGAGGGCCCGTTTGGGTGTAGCACGCTATGAAGTAGCCATGAGGTGGGGGCCCGCACCCCCGCCCCGCCAGCGGTGGTGTCGGCCGTGCTTCCCGGTCCCCGGGGCCGCTGGGGTTGGGCCGGACCATTGGGGGAAGCGGAGGGGGGGGGCACACACACGGAGGGAGAGCGGGCGGGTAAGGGAGGGCTGCGGCATGGCGGTGTGTGGCGCTGACGGCCTTCGTCCCCACAGGGCCGGGCATGGAGGTGGGAACCGGCACCGGGGGGGCCGATACCCCGTGAGAGGAGCCGGGACCGTGCTGGGAGCGGTGCGAACCCGTTCTCGGTGAGTTGGATGGGGCTGCGGCTGGGAGGCCGGGGCATGGCGCGGGCTGAGGTAGCGCCGGGCACCGCCATGCCTGAGCTGTAGGAAGGACAAAAGGACATGGAGCTGTTGGAACAAGCCCAGAGGAGGCCACGAGGATGCTCAGGGACTGGAGCACCTCTTGTATGGAGACAGGCTGAGAGAGTTGGGGCTGTTCAGCCTGGAGAAGAGGAGGCTGCATGGAGACCTCAGAACAGCTTCCAGGATGTGAAGGGGGCCTATAGGGATGCTGGGGAGGGACTCTTCATTAGGGACTGTAGTGATATAAGACATGGGGTGATGGGTTCAAACTGAAACAGGGGAAGTTTAGATTGGATCTAAGGAGGAAATCCTTTCCTGTGAGGGTGCTGAGGCCCTGGAATGGGTTGCCCAGGGAGGTTGTGAATGCTCCATCCCTGGCAGTGTTCAGGATCACGTTGGACGAAGCCTTGGGTGAGATGGTTTAGTGTGAGGTGTCCCTGCCCATGGCAGGGGGTTGGAACTGGGTGATCTTAAGGTCCTTTCCAACCCTAACTGTTCTATGAAGGGCTCGACATGGGGGTTAAACCCCGGTCACATTCGATTGCCTCCTCGTGAGCCTTCTGGTCGCTTTCGGGCTAGGCCTTCGTTCCTGGGGCAGAGGCCTGCCCCGCTCGGGGCTGTGGGGGTAACACTGCGGTTAGCACATGGTATTCCTGTGCTTCCGTGGGTTTTCAGCTTTATAACGATATATTTAGCAAATGGATCACTCCATCAGAGGGCTGGAGCATCTCTCCTGTGAGGAATGACCGCGAGTTTGGGTTGTTCAGCCTGGAGAAGATTCCCAAGAGACCTTATTGTGGCTTTTCAGTACTTAAAAGGGGCTAAAGGAAAGATGGGGAGAGACTTTATCAGGGCCTGTTGCAGCAGGACGTAGGTGATGGTTTTAGGGCATTGGTCCTGAGGTCCTGGTTTTGGTTGCGTGTTGATTTGTTCTCCTGCATAAATCTACTTTATAAAATAAGCTGTTACTTTAGAAACCTACTTTTTTCCTAAACTCACTGTGCTGACTCTTCTAGTAATGCTTCTTTTGCTTTATCCCCACAGCAGGAAGATGACTTGAAGTAGAAAAGGTAAGTTAAAGTTTTAACTTGCACTAAGGTGTATGGAAAGTTGTTGATGTGAAGCAGTTAATGCAGGACAGTTAGTAAAAAATAACATGTAGCAGTTGCATCTTAAAGCAAATTAGCTCAAGCCTCATTTACACATCATTAAGAGAGCTAATGCCTTTCATAAGCCAAGGGGGGGATGACTGTTGGTTCAGGATGAAGCACTTTGTGGTGTTTGAAGGGCTCGGGTACAAAAGTTGGCTGTTGATGATGATAACCCTGAATAGGAAGTGCCGTCAGATGCGAGAACTGACGATAACATCCTCACGTGTCTGAAACACAGCTGCGTGCCTGCGGGGTTTGGGTTCTTAAGTTTGTCTTCTGGAACTAATGGGGCAACCCTTAATTATGCTTGCTGTCCGTGAAAATTGCCCTTGTCATATCTTAACATAGCTCCGTGTCCATCTGTGTCACTGTCTGCAGAGCCTGGCTTTCCCGATGAAGGTGTCATAGGGAGTAGATTACACTTTGGAGATGGCCCTAATGTGAAGGTGAGTGATGAATTTAGAATCATAGAATAGTTAGGGTTGGAAAGGACCTTAAGATCATCCCGTTCCAACCCCCCTGCCATGGGCAGGGACACCTCACACTAAACCATCTCACCCACATCCAACCTGGCCTCAAAAAATTTCAGTGACTCATGTAGAGCTTTGTACCATGTGGGATCTAAATTGGGAACAAGTGAGGTTTATAGGCTGCAAAAAACCTCAAGAAGCGTACTTCATAACTTGAATCGATCCACTTCCCCTCCTCTCATCCTCAGTATTCAAAGCCTGATGCTTATTTCCTGGTATCTATATTTAGGTGTAGCTTGCAGGTCTCTGCTGCCATGTACTAATTGTTCCTCACATCTACCACGTGATGTTACAGCTCTTCACAAGTCCTGCAGAAGGCAGTGAGACAGAATGAGCAGGAGGTTCCTCTAGGTGAGTTTAATACTTGGTGTGCTGTTAGTTTAACATGATGGGATTTGTCTGCAGTCTCAGAAACATGATCTGCTTGAGAACATTCCCGTTGGCTGTGTTTCTGTCTGTATATTCTTAGCTCTAGAAGTATAATAATTGAAGTTCTAGGCCAAAAAGTAGCTTGTAATAAAACAAGGGCAGCAGATGCGTAAGAGCTGTTGTCTTTTGCACTGCGGTTTTGCTGATGGCTCTGTAGAGCAAAGGGATAAAGGTCTTCTTTCTGCTAGAAATAAAGGTATCATGTGATGAAACCAACCACAAGTTGCTGGAATTACCGGCAGATTGACTGGTGGTGAGCAAAGGGTTTTCTGATGATATCCCTTACATTAGCAAATGGCTTGATACTTGCTGGGAGTGGTTAACTCACCCATGCTGTTGTGTTACAGGTGTTTACGCTTGAGAACATCTTGTCTGAGGGAGAAGGAATCCAGCAAAACCCGTGTGTGAGCTTGGAGACCCGTGTTTGTACTTAAAACATTAAGAAATGGTAACAGTGACACTGTTTTGATGGCACATCTATTAAAACCCTATCTCAAAGCAAACAACTGGGTCTGGTTTTGTCACTTGATGCACTAAGGAATGACTTTCCATTACCCAGCATGTTTTTAAAAGCCATGCTGAGCACTCCTAGAATTCACTATAATATAAAGGAGATGCATACACACCACAGTGTAATTGCTGCAGATAATTAGGTTTTAGTTGTGTCAGCATCTATCTGGTATTTGGCAATTTACTTTAAACGGTTTAAACAAGCGATGCTTACACTGCTGCTCTAATTACTGGAGAAACGAGGCCTTAAATACCTCTACAGCAAGAAGAGCAAACACAGCTATTTCTGTAGCTTGTTTCCAGGCCATTTCTTCATTATTTTGGCCTCAAGTCTTTTCTGAAGTCTGCTACAGCTGTAGAAGAATCTGTCCTTGCAGCAGCAGCATTCTAACTAAATAATGGTCCAAATGTGTGAATCTAACATTAATCACCAGATGTAAAGGAAAAGAGGCTCAAACTCTATAATTACAGGAGGTGTGGAATGTAAGAGTCTCATCAAGCCTGGAGTGACTGAGCACGTCCACCAGATGTTACTGATCATTTTGCCCACTTGGTGTCAGCAAATGAAAGATTTTAGTACAGCTTTTCGTGTGCTTTCTGAGACAAGGTAAACTTCATTAAGATACTAGTTCCTTGTGAGCATGCACTCATTCTGTGCCAGCAAGGACTGAAGGAATGTTAACTGTACAGCTCCAGGTAAAAGATACTTTGGTATTCCTTCTGAAAGCAATGAAACTTGGACCCAGTTGGGAATATTGCCAGAGGGGGTGTGGCTGTTAAAGAGCCATTCAGGACAGGCAACAAACCAGTCAAAAATAGGTATTTTCTCATGAGTAATAGTTACTGTAGTAATTTAGGTGAACAGTTCTTCGCTGTCATCAAACAAAGCAGGGATTTGTAGTCCATAAACGCACTGTTGGCAAGTGCTTGCTTGTTTTCATGATGGGACATGGAGAAGTGGTGACAGTGGGACATAAATGTGAGTTCAGTCCTGGCTCAGGGACTGCCTCAACTGCAAAGACCTGGATCTGGTTTGTCTGACTTACCTCCTGACTGATACCTGAACGAAGGAAGGTGCTGTGACTCCGTGCTCCCCGTCTGGCATCACAGGGCTGTGTCCGTGGAGTATGCAAAGTGTGGTTGGAACTAACTAGTTTCTTTTTATCTCTCTGATGCATTTGAGCAGTTGGAAGAACAGGTTACTCCAATGTTCCTTTTAATTAACATTTTAAAGTAGAATTGCATTCTGTTCCCAGCATTTAAAGAGAACTAATTTTTGCCTGATTTTAAGAGCTTGTGTATTAGAACATGTCAACAGAAGATCTTCCTTAGATGGTGTAATACACATTAGAGCTAAAAATGGTTTCAGAGCAAAATGCCCTTAGTAAACAGGAACAACTCGACAAATTCTTATGTGACTTTAATTTGCTCAAGATGGGTTTGCTGCAGCTTGGGTTTTTAATTGTTTGGTTCTTTCTAGTACGTATCAGAACTACTAAAACGGAGAAGAGTTGATCTGGGAATACTGTGAACAGGAAAGTGTCTGGGTTTATTGAAGTTACAAGTTGCTCTCTATTATAGTTAACTATTCATGAGTTTCATTTTAGTATTACTTGTTTATTGTGTTCATCAAAACCAAAGTTCCTCAGCAGGGATCCTCTAACAGGCTGGGGTTTTAAAAGGAATGAATGGGAAAGTGTTATTCCTATTGGAATATGGAACAAAATAGAAGGCCTAACCATATTACTGTGATCTTTCAGGGGAGCTGAGATAATCTCACTATTCATCTCGCAGTGCTTGGGGGGAGGAGAAATGGAGCCATTCTGTTTTGATTACATTTGGAGCACATCAGCTTCACAGTGTTGGGGAATAAGCAACAGGAATAAAAAGATCCTGATTTAAAAATACCATTATTTTGGCTTTTCTAAAGGTTTAAGAGAACAGTTGGCAGGAGGCCCTGGCACTCAACAGCCGCTAACAACCATGGATAGATCTGAAATAGATGAGAGGATTAAAGCAGAAAGAAAAACCAGTGAAGCTCAGCGTGGCTGAGCGCCAGCTCTTAGCAAGGGGAGAGATGGCAACGTCATGTAGTAATTCATTTGTGAGAGAAAACACAGTGATTACGTGTGAGCTGCACAATACGTGCTCTGACTGCTGACCTGGTGGAGAGTAGCTGCTCCGTGTAGTAGCCTTGCTGTTTGCTTCTTCCCTTCTGTATGAGGATGCCTTGCCAGTGTTTGGCTTCCTTTTTGTAAATCACAAGCTCTACATTTCCTGTAAGTGCTGGTTATCATCATTATTTCTTGATTAGTAGTATAAAGCAATCAGATCTCCATCAGCATTGAAATCGCTCATGCAAACCCGTAAATTACTATAATTAATATATCCCAGCTATTAGCTAAAATCTAAAGATGTTCTTTCTTGGCTTGGTAGCTGCCATTTCAGCTCAGTTTTAGCTGGCTGTAGCCACGTAATGAGAAGGGAGGAAGGGGTACACTGTATTTTACCTTTTCAGAACAAAATAAGCCCTAAATTTGGAAGCTTCACTCCTTTTCTCCTGAAGGCAGATGGAAAAGCAGTTCATCTTTCACCTCTGCTCCCTCTTATTTAAATTAGTGAAAGAGAAGCAAAGCACCATCAGAAGAGTTTCTGTTCTCTAGCAAGGAACAACGGAGATGATACTAGTTTTATGCCAGGGAAATTTATGGGTTTGTTTTCTTCCAACTGCCACATTAGCAGATGCTTTGTCTGTTGTAATCTCAGATGCTACAGGCAACTCAGAGCAAGGAGTGGAGGCTCAAAACAGCTGGGGGGTGTTTGACCTTTCTCATGCAGGCTCAGTGCTGTTCATAGCTTCTGATGTTCACATCTCATGTCTTCCTATGAAGAACAAGGCTGACACATCATCTAGTGGTCTGGTAGGATGACAAACATGCACCTTATTTTGGCAGTTTGTGTAATTTAGTGTCTCAGTTTTAGGCTTAAAATCAAGTTTTGGGCAAATGTTACCAACTGCTCCCAGTACTTAAAAGTGTAAGATTTTAATGGGTGGAACTTGATTCAGAGCATGCAAGAAGGACAGAACTAAAGAACAAAAAGCATTTTGTGCTCCTGTACTCTTAATTCAGGAAGAGGGAGAATAACGTTTGCCCCGTGTTACCTCCTGAAGCTGGAGCCCACAAGATGGTGCAGTGATCAAATTCAGGTTTATCATAGAGAAAGGCTTTGCAGCCTTGGGAGAATCTTGTTTGGGGATCCACAGTTTTACTGCTGGTTCCTTCCTGGTTGTCTAATAAGATTTGCAACTTTAACATGCAGAGCATCCCTTGCACAGGGAAAATACCCCTCTTTATCTGGCTGTTAGTAATGGTTGTTAGTGCAGCACCAGCAAGGGCTGAACCTCTCTGTTTTCTTTGATGCTATGCAAGCAATCCCAGCCCCAAAGTGGTTTTGGTCTAAGCAGTCATCAGTGACACAAGAGTGTGTGAATAAAGTGTATAATTAGAAGACAAAAGAGTTAAAATTCGGGTTTCTTTAGTAAAAATAACTACATGAAGGATTATCTGCTTTTCACTCCAATGCAGTGGTTGGAGGGACTTCAGCCCAGCTGCTTGCTAAAGCCCTGCTGTGGTTCCTTGGTGGTGCATGTTGAGCATCAGCTCAGCTGAAGTCAATAGACACCTCCCAGCCCAGTACCTATGTGTGGAGCTGTAAACCCATGAGAGGATCATTTCTAGGCTGCAGATTGGGTTTGGAATCCTGCTGTTTGAATCAAATTGGAACATTCAGAGTTTCAGCTCCAAGAATTCAGGCCTTTCCTGTACGTGCTGGTTTTTGGGTGTTGGACTCCTGCTGATGCTTGCAAGTCAATGCTTGGATTTTCTTTGTAACAGCGTTTTTAGTTGTAAGGATTTGTGATAAAATAACTGCATAGCACAGCTGCACCGTGAACTCTCTAAACAATGAAATAATCCATGTTTCTAAAGCTGCTTATGGCTTTCTGGTGGGCTGCCCTTGGGGTTTTTAATGCTTTTAATTTCTTTCTTAGTCTTCTGAATGATTTCCTTGTTTGTGCTTTTTCCTTACCCTTTAGGAGGATTCTCCAGGTTTGGTTTTCTTCATTGCTCTTGTATTCTGTACACATGCTGGCTGCACTTGATTCGTTTGCATTGCCTATGGGTTTGTATTCAGTGCAGTTATCACTGAAGTTACAACTGTGGAATAGGGTAGAGGTTTGATAGCACATTCAGAGATACCTTCCTAGCTAAGTCTAAGCTTATCACCCATATAATAAATAGTCCTGAACAGTTTAAACTTTATTAAATACTTGGGTCAACATTTGAGTGGTATTTGGTTCTTATCTGACAGCAAAGGCAATATTGATGTGTTGGTGATCTATGAATATGCACAGCAATATAATGTGGCCCACAGCAACAGGAGATGAAATGCTTTATATAGTGCTTTACATCTCTTGTGCCTCCATCACATAATCTTGAACTGATCTGCTAGTGTTCCCATGAAGCAGCTTTACCTCCTCATTCCAGATAAAGAAGCTGGAGATGAGAGCCTTGCTGGGGGGTGATGATGAGAAAAGGGAAGCCCCATTTGGTCAGTTGGATGAAGCATTTTTACTGACCTGTGTCCAATCTGGTGTTCATTACCTTCAGCCATAGCAGTAAATAATAGTCTTTGTGCCAAGTGCTCCTGGGGATGTGAATACAGAAGATACTTGCTGTGAAGATGATGGGAATCGTGTCAAGGCAAGGGGTGAGCTGGGAGCTTTGAAGTGCAGTGATTTCTGAAGGTAATGGGAGGATGCTGCACCAAGGTGTGTGGGCTTTCAGTTTGATCATGTATGTATCCAGTCATCTCTCAACCAGCCTGTATGCTTCTGCACTGGGGGAGGAAGATACTCTGTCTTTGCAGGGGCAATATAAAGCTCTTGTGTCAGCACCAGGCTGTTTGGTAGTCCAAAACAGGAGACCACGTCAAAGAGAAGGTATTTCAAAGCTCCTGCTTTAAAAGCTTCAAACAGGTCTTTGGAGATGACAGCAATGCTGTGCCTCTTGGCAGCGTATCAGCAGCTCAGAGGCGAAAGAGGAGGAGGAAGAAGAAGGGTTTCAGGGTGGAGAAGAGCAGGACCGAGGTAGCAACAATGACACCTGATGTGGTACCTGCAGCTGGTTACATGGATGGAGGCACAGCTCTGGTCTGATGGCTGCCGCTGCTCTGGGTGGCTCTTGGTGAAGGTTTTGGGGGTCAGTGGTTTAGTGAACACTCATCAGCTTGTGTCAATGGAAAGAGGGAGGTGGAAAAGGCAGCTCTGCTTCCTGAACCCCTAAGTCCAGGGGAGCAGCAAGTCAAGGCAGTGGGTTTGCAGATGGGATGCTGCAAAAGGATGTGTGAAGTACATGGAGGAAATTGGAGATCACGAAGTCAGAGGAAAGGGATAAAAGGAAAGCGGAAAGTGGCAGTGAAGTTACACTTTGGGGAAGCTTCTTCCCTCTTGAACCTCTGGAGAAGCACATTCAGGAGCCCGATCGCTGTGGGAGTGGAGTTTTGGCCTGTTCAGAGGGGATGTTTGTGCAGATCTGTAACTATGAAAGCAGATTTAAACTGTCAGACGCTTCTCACCTTCACAGGTCTTAATCAAAGGGATTAAAACGGCACCTGCAATTCCCCCTAGCCCCTGATAATGTGGTCACCTGTGGAAAACCAAGGTCTTGCAGGTCCTTGCAAGAAGGGGTGGCCCAATCTGTGCTGAACAACATCAGAGCCTGATGAATGCAATTAGAAGCCTCAGGGCTGCTGCAGGGCTTGGCTGGAGGTCAGGCCATTCGCTGAGTCATTGATTGAACACCTGGTGCTTGTTGGGGGCCTCAGGTGAGGCTGTTTATCTCCCTTTCGTTTCTAACCCCTCCCATTTAGTGCTCCTGCATAGGGTGAGGATCTTGGGTTTTCCTTCTCTTTCTTCCCTTGGCAAAATCCACTACTTTATTAAAGTGATACTAAATTATTGTGCTCCAAGGAAGGAATAGGGCAGTGCTGGGTGGGTTTGGAAGTAGTCCAAAGGAAGAGATGCATTTCTGATGGATGGTTAAGCAAGGAGCCTTTGAAGATGCAGACCTGAAGGCAGAAGGGCATGGCTGTAGGAGGAGGGAGAGGTGGCCCCTACATCCATTACAAGGGAAAACGAAGGCAGGTAAGAAAAACTCTGATTTCCTGGAGAAATCCTGAGCACACTTCTCAGGTTTTCCTAGGAATGAAAGAGGGGAGATGGAAATAATTGCTGGGCATGGGGAAATGCTGCTGTTTGTGCACAGAGAGGGTTGCAAGAGGGGGCTGTTGGTGTCTGTTACTTTGGAAGGAGTTTGGGGGGGCGAGGAGGGAAAGGGGAAAGCAATGGATGATTTGGAGGAGCACAGTGATTAAAGACCTTTAGAAACTTAAACGTGTAAGAGCTGTGCAGCAGAGGTGATGATTTATTGCGAGTGTATGGTGTTGCTTATTAACTGGTTGCTTGGCTCTTGCTTGGCAGTTCTCATGAGGGAAGGCTGGTTTAATCCCTGAGTCCATGAATTAGTGTGGGACTAACTAATATGAGGCTCTCTTGGCAGGTTGGAGCGGGCTCTGCCCATCGGATAGGTCACTTTGCTGATGTGCAGACCTGAGCTGCTAAGATTGGGCTGCACCTCCTAGATTAGAGCTGCAGTTCCATTGCGTGTGCTGGGTGGGGAATATAGCTCTTGCCTTCTACTGCCTCCTAATAGTACCGCTGCTTAAAGAAGCGATACCCACTCTGGTTAATGAGCTAGAATGAGAGCAGTCTCAGCAGTGAGACACAGGCAGAAGACTGAGTTTACCTCTGAGATGGGTGCCAGCTTTTCCCCCAGCAGCACTGAGGGCTTGCTTCATTTATTGCCTTGCAGGTGCCTTTCTATGCCACCAAATGGCTTTACCTGACTTAGCCCTGATGGGAGCTGAGGTTTGGACCTGTGCTCTAAAGAGAGCTTTAGTGAAAGCCGCCTTGCATCTCCCGGCTGTTGCAGCGCTTTAGGCTGTTCTGCTGCTTTGGTTTATTGCTCTTTTATCCTGGCTGAACAATGGAGTGAGTTTGACAGCAACTCTTGCCGGTTGTTGGCAAAACGTGGATCCCCGGTTGGCTTTGAGCGCGCTTGCAAAGCCTCCCTTCGTCTCCGCTTGGAAAGGGGAAGTAAATGCTCTGTTCTTCTCATGCTCTCCCCCTTATCGTTTGCCTGTTTGCCGTGAAAAGCTGCCAACTGCATTCACGTTCATTGCAAGAGATGGAAAAAGACAAAGGGAGGCGAGTGAGGGCACAAAGAGAGGCTGAACTTTGCATCTTAGCTTGCAGCTCTGTGCTGTTCCCAGTGCACGTGGTGCAGGGGAGCTCTGAGCCTGCAAGAAGAACAGCTTCCCCCAGAGTGCCTGGAAAGGTGCTTAGCCTTTAAATTCAGCATTTAACAAGCAGCGAAGGAGATGAAATAAAGCAAACATGGGATGGTGAAGTTCTGTTGGGGAGTGATGTGTGAAGGCACAATCTGAAGCAGATGCCTTTTACTTTGTGTGTTGGATAATCTGTCCACCTCTGCCTGCAGTTCTGTGCAGGATTCAGCAGGAATCATGTACCAAAATGGGATGTCCGTGGTGCTCAGAGGTTGCTTTTATATACTGCCTTGTGTTCCATCTGCATAAGAGCAGCTGGAATTGCAGGGCTTACCTGGAAGTAATAGCAAGACAAGAGGCCAAAGAGGAAAAGAGAGGTTCATTCCTGTGATGATGCAGTTTATGGTGATGCAGGATTGTCTGTATGCGTTAACAGCCAGTGTCCCTTCCTTATCTTGCGGTTTTCTGTGTATACCTGGGTCGCTGGTTATCCATTATGCCTGTAATGAGGTGCTTTGAGGTCTAATTGTGTAGCTGTGATCTTGCATTGTCTGTTGCTTGTGGTGCTTTTGGAGGCCTTCAGCTGCTGCTTGGGGTGCAAAATCCTCCTCACTGAGCATCTCAAAGGCTTGTACAAACCAAGGGGAGCTCTGGTTTCCCTTAGGGAAAGACACAGCTGACAGGTAACACAGCAAGCTATGGGGAGAGCAGTAGAGAAGCCTCACAGCCCTTACCCAGAGTGCTAAATGCATTGGCCACATCTTCAGTGATCAATCTTTGTCCCCTTTTGTAAACCTCAAATGCTGCTTCTGTTTCCACTAACAACTCTCTAAGAGATGCAGCCCTCAATGGGCTTACTCAAGAGGCAACCGATTGCTCAGCCCAGCCTGCCAGGTGGGACCCCTTCTTGAAGGATGCTGTATAGGCTCTGCAGGTTTATTTCCTCCTCAGGCTGAATTAACAAACTAGCAAAGAGTGGAAGATGGCACAGGGGCCGTGGAATCAATGAGGAAGCAGAAAACTCAGGGAATGAATGTAGGAATCCGCACGAATGACTGAAGGTGGTGGTGAACAGGTTGCGTCTTCTCTGTTAGATCAGTTCATGGCCAACCATAAACTAAGCCAGGTTAAAACCAGCTGTCTCCTCTGTATGGTTATAGAAGCTAGAAAATGCAAGCCCAAAACTGCCAGAAGGGGCTATAAACAAAGTGTCTCCAATTCCCCATCCATCGGGAGTAGTTGAGCCTTGGGCTTATGATGTTAGAGTGAAAGAAGCTGGCACTGTATTCCTGAATGCTTGCCAGCTTGGGAGCCAGTGTCACTTCCACCCTTCCCAGTTAGCAAAGCTTGTGGCCAAATCCTGCACTAGCGTTTGTTAATGGTGCTGCACAAGCAAAGCAGATGCAATACTTCCTTTCCCCACCACCTTAGTGATCATGGCTGCTCAAAGAAACGCTCTAACATCCCCATTTCATCCGCAGCAAGCGCTCAGCTCTCTAAATGACAGCTTTTGGTCGTACAGCTCTTTTTTGCCATCCTTTTAGGATGTTGTTTGGAGCCATTGCTTATTGCAGTGCCTGAAAAAGGAGGTCAGTAAGCTTGTTATAAGCTCGACCATCTCACCAGGTAGCAGGGGAGCAGGAGTCGCTGCTGCCTGGCCAATTGCTACTGCCTTTCTCTGTAATAAAGCTTCCTAGGAGAGAGCTGTTGTAAATTAGCTGCTTGTCCATCATGCAGCAGCTTTCTGCTGGGCAGGCAATTAATGGTGCAGTCAATGAAATGACTCCATTTAGCTGTGACCTCTGAAGGCTCATCTGCCAACTCAAACCTGGAGCCGTGAGCCTTGGCAGGCACCCCCGCGATGCTCTTCCTAGTGCAGGACACAGGGATTCCATAGCAGTGTGATTCCAAAGGCAGTGTAAATCAGGGAAACTGGTCTCCCAATCCATCTTCTTGTAAAGAAGTTCCTTGGAGGGGCTCACTTTTGCTGGTGGTTAGCTTTGAGTGCGTGGTGAAAGGATGCTGTGCTGCCTGTGGTTGGGGCTGTTGTGTTTGTACAGCGTCTGCTGCTAGAGAGCCCTCATCCCGGCCAAGACCTGCAGCATTGCCATAAGCATCAACAACTAGGATCTATCAGATTATTGTTATTTATTCTTTATGGTTGTAGTAAAAGGGAGATTTCACAGTTGGGTGCAGTATTTGCACAGTGAAATCTGGGAGATGGCTGAGGGGCTGCAAGGGGAAGGTGGTCTCATCCATCCATCCCTGCTCACAAGAAGCTGGTCCTCCCCACTACTTGGCATCTGGCATTTTTCCTGGTTCCTGAAGTGTTTTGGTATCACCCCACCAAGAAGAACGATTCCAAGACCTGCACCCATCTGAACTGCAATGTAATGGTTCAGAGCTCTTTATCTGCAAGAGCTAAAGCATCTCTGGTATCTAACGATGCTCAGTGGTTTGTATGTAAACCAGGTACTCCTTGAGAGGTAACACTTACTTTTCCAGGTGCCAATAGATAAGTTTTCCCCATTAGCTGAGCTCCAGCAGGTTATTTGCCATCTCCAGGGCCAGCACTAAACACACCAGCATGAGCTGCTGCTGAATAATGCAACAGATTCTCCTACCCAGGACTTCTATAAGGGGGGGGAACATCAGGCTCCAGGTGGCATGGGAGCAGCTGGAAGGTTCAGCCTAACCTCTTACTGGGTTCTTACGTGGATGGGTTTTAATCCCAGATGTCGTGGGGGAGATTTGCCTTGGTCTCTGTGTTCTCTGGTCTCATATCCCTTATTGCAAACTTTCTCCCTGGGGAAACAGCATCCTGCAGACATCTTCCTGAGCTCCTGCTGCTTTCTTCTCTATGTTACCAGCTGCAGCTGGAGCACTCCCTCAAGGACTGATTTTCCTCACAATAAGCAGAGTACATAGAGGTTTTGTTACCACTTGGCTCCCCGCCTTCAAAAGCATTCCCTGGCTGTTATGTCTTAGGTGGGAAAGGCCTGATGGATGTGGCCTGATCATGGTTTTGGAAGGAGGGACCCTGGGGTATACGTGGGGTTGGTGGCTCTGCTCAGGGACGTGGCAGCTCGGCATTGCTGGGCTTGGGCTAACGGGATGAGACTGATGTAGCTTTATTCCAGGCTGCTTGGAGCGCTCCTGCCTTTAGGGGTTGGGTTGTATCTGCGCCCAGGAGGGTGCTCACTCCGCATCTCCCAAGTGTAAGAAACCCTCCTCTGTCCCTGCGAAACCCTCTTCCTACTCCCCACGCCCTGCATCTTCCCATTCCTGCCTGTAGTGACAGCAGGAGGCAGGAGAGCCGCTGCTCTCCGGGTCCCACGTTTTCCACATTGAAACCCACCCTCTCCTGCAGCAGTTGCGATTCTTTTCCATTCCCATTCCCCATGCACAGCTCTTTCCCACCAGCCTCCTTCTGTACAGCCCAGAGGCTGCAAAATGCAGGTGGAAGGAAGGAAACACCCCAGCCTGAACCCCCCCCTTGCAGTTTAATCACTGTTTCAGTTCTCCCCTGCAGTGCTGGCTGCCCCTGAGGAGCACATGGGAAATCCTCCGCAGGCTGCAAAGGGATGTTTCTGCCTTAAAGCTCAAGAAGGGAATGGGAATAAATAGAACCCAAGCTGGGCTTTGCTAAGGCAGAGAGAAGGCTGCGTCGGGGAAACCCCAGCTCTTGAGTGGATGCAGGCAAAGCCGGTTGTGTTCCCAGGCCAAAGACCCTCCTGGGTACCTATGGGAGTACCCAGGAACCCCTGAATAAAGACCAGGGAGGATGGGGGGTGATGGTGTAAGTAAAGTGAGAGCAAGGGATGCTCTGGGCTGTAGGTGTCAGGGATTGATGCCTCGATTCCCATATATATAACACATCATAGGGCCCAAACCTGTTGTATTCCTTATTTATTGTCTAACTTTGCATGAGAAATAGCAGTTACGATGTGCTGCAAACCCATGTGTGCCATCGCTGCTTGTGGGGTGCTGTGAGGGAGGGGAGCGATCCCCACTGAGCTTTAACTCCATCTCATAGGACTTCTATTCCTCCAAGGCATGGAAAGGGAAGGCTGAATCCCCAGAGCCCAGCAGGTTCTGTGTTGCAGGGCCATTAGCTCTTTTGCTTACAACTGCTGAGCATTAGATAGTACTTAGTGAAGATGGGGCTGGCTCTATGAAGCAGCGACCCTCGCATGCTGGCAGTGACCCATCCGGTTCCCCTTTGTCCTGCAGGATTGAATGTTCAAGATGCTCAACAGAGCTGGAAAGATCATCTCTTGCTGTGTGTATCTGGCGGTGGAGCACGGCCCCCAGGCGGCCGAAAGCTCAGCTGCCCCTGGAAGGAAGGCAGAATGGGATCAGCGCAGTGTTTCCATTCGGGAGAGGTGAAATCTGCTGCTTCCCCAGGAGCACTGCACTGGAGAGGCAAGGTTGGGTGGTTTCTCCCTTTCTCAGCAGCGTTAATAGAGGGATACTGCTAAGAAGGTCAGTCTGTTTCCTTGGCAATGGCAGCTCTTGGCGATGCGCTCCCAGTTAATGCAACATGGGTGCAGTTGTGTTTCTGAGGACACAAATGGTGCCTGGTCGCTTTTTGGCCTTTCCTCTATGGCAGGTTTGGGTATGGGTTTGGGGAGGCTTGGGTAAGGGCTTGGAGGGGTTTGGGTAAGGGTTTGGAGGGGTTTGGGTAAGGGTTTGGAGGGGTTTGGGTAAGGGTTTGGAGAGGTTTGGGTAAGGGTTTGGAGGGGTTTGGGTATGGGTTTGGGGAGGCTTGGGTAAGGGCTTGGAGGGGTTTGGGTAAGGGTTTGGAGAGGTTTGGGTAAGGGTTTGGAGGGGTTTGGGTAAGGGCTTGGAGGGGTCTGGGTAAGGGTTTGGAGGGGTCTGGGTAAGGGTTTGGAGAGGTTTGGGTAAGGGTTTGGAGGGGTTTGGGTAAGGGTTTGGAGGGGTTTGGGTATGGGTTTGGAGGGGTTTGGGTAAGGGTTTGGAGGGGTTTGGGTAAGGGTTTGGAGGGGTTTGGGTAAGGGTTTGGAGGGGTTTGGGTAAGGGTTTGGAGGGGTTTGGGTAAGGGTTTGGAGGGGTTTGGGTAAGGGTTTGGAGAGGTTTGGGTAAGGGTTTGGAGGGGTTTGGGTAAGGGTTTGGAGGGGTTTGGGTAAGGGTTTGGAGGGGTTTGGGTAAGGGTTTGGAGGGGTTTGGGTAAGAATTTGGCGTTCAGCATCCCCTCAGCGTGGGCTCTTCAACCTGTGCACAATGATTTCCAGTTCCATTTTCATTGCTGAAGGTGTAAATCTTCTCCCACAGACCCGTTTCTCTCAGTTCTGAGGCAGAGCTGTGTGGTGCTGGTGCAGATAACAAACCAAACCAGGCGTGGGTGCTTTATGGCCATTTTAACTCGATGGTGGCCATTTCCTCCCCTCTTTGACAAGAAATGACCTCTGTAACTGTAATATCCTAACAGCAGTGATTTTCAGTACTCAAATACTTCTCCTAGGGCTGCTTAGAAGCCTCTGACCAGGAGCAGCAGCACAGGGAACATTGATTATATATGGCACGAGCTCCAGGCTTGTTTTGATGCTGATGAGCGGGGAAAGGCAGCAGCTCATGCTGCTTGCTTCAAAACTCCCTCTCTTTACTGAGCCCACAGGATCATCATGATCCCGAAGTGCAATAAATGCCTAATTGACCCAATGCACGCCATGAGGAAGGGACTGATGAGCTCCAGCCTCCTGTTTTTATCCCACAGTCACTGTCTCTACTAGAGCTGCCTTTTCTTTTCCTATGAAAGTCAGTGACTTGGTGCAATGCTTCAACACGCACAATATAGTGATAAAAAAGTGCCCTTTTTAGTTATTTCCCTTTCTCAGAAGGGCTAAATCCTGTCTGGGCACAGAGATACTGGCACAGCCCGTCTGTACCAGTGGTGCAAAGAGGGATGTGGGGTTCTTCTTCCATAGAGCTCATCCTTTTTGGGTGATCACACAAGGGATGCAATCACAGCGTTTCAGAGCAGCGGCGCTGGGGACAGAGCCTTGCATGAAGCCCTCTGCAGCCAAAAGGGGAGCTTTTGGTTGGCTTTTGGGCAGCCCCTTGTAGAAAGAACTTGCTAAGGGCAAAGTGTGTCCCGACTGATGCTCTTCACAGCAAGAGCAGAGCAGGACCAGCCTCCCGGGTGCTTTGTGTCAATGAGGGAGCTGAGCGTGCAGAGCATCAGTAAACGATGCAGCGCTCTAAAGGCAAAGGGCCTCTGGTTTATGGCTTTGCATGGTCAAACCAGGGGTCCAGATGATGCTGAGGCCCAGGGAGGCTGCTTCCAGTGCAAATACTTAGCTGAAAATACAGAGCTTGCAGCAAGGGGTTTGTGATTTAGACAGACAAAGGGGCCTGCGCTGTGCTTGAGGAGGGGTTGGGCACTGAGGTGCTGAGCAAACCAGGGCCTGACTTCTTATAGAATAAATGAAGTTTCCTTTCTGCAAGGAGAAATCTTGTTCTTGATGAACCCCCCCATGTTGAGTTAACAACACCCCATGAGGGATGTGCTGCTGGCACAGCAGGGCCGCGTGTGCACGTGGTGGATGGAGAAGTGATGATGGATTTGCTGCCTGTGTCCCACTGCCTGCCCCGGGTGTCTGTCAGCCTTCCCATAGGAACAAAACACCTTCTAGAGCCTCCGTCCCACAGCCAGGAGAGGAGGACCCCCACGTGTGGATCCTGGGGAGGGGGAGAAGCACAAACCTCCCTCAAGGATGGGTTGATGGTTAAGGATGCACCTGAGACCTGGTCAGCCTGGTGTAGCACATCTTGCTTCGTCTGTACCCCCTGGTATGTATAAGTAATACACACACATAAAAATACACTTTATATAGAAAATATACTTTATAAAATGTATTTTTATACTTTTTATTATATTTCTACTGTATTTTTATACTTTATAAATATAGATCTATATAAAGGGATTTATACCTTACTAAAGTTCTCATAATGGTGGAAATAGTCCCTAAGTGCTGCAGGAGGGGTCTTGTGTGAGTTAGGACAACGCTGCTCCCATGTCCTGTCCCCTACCACGGTTTGGGTGCTGGAACAAGGCTCCATAACCAAGGAACCATAACCAAGAACCAGCCCTGCGTCGCTTAGCACTTGCTTTATCCTCTGGTCATAACTGGGATGCTCTAGGGCTGTCAGTTGGGAATTCACCCTGTACAGAGGCACAACTCAATGCTGGGTCTTTATTAAACACCATTGTCATTTATTTAGGTGATGGAAAGCTCCTTTATTCAAACAGAACAGTTTATTCACTGCAGAGCTCTTCTCATGCCTGTTTGGGACGAGTTAGCATTAAAAAAAGAAGGAAAAAGGCTTGGATACATGCAAATCCTACTGAATGGTGCCAAGTGTATTAAAACAAGCAGCAGAGTCTCTTCTAAGATACCTACAGCCACTGACAGTGTGGAAACAGCTTCCTGGTGCAGGGATGTTGAATGAACAGAGCCAAGGAGATGGCCAAGAGTCCATGTTTGCCCCCAGACAAAGCAAAGCCGGAGTCAGTGCTGCGAGCCAGGGAAACGGGGTAAAGCAGGGCTTTGAACAGGTAGAAAGGGGCTCCCTGTGAGGCAAGGGAGTCACATGTGGGCCTTTGAACAGAAGGGAGAGGGGGGTTTTGACCCCTTTTCTGCCCTCCCCCAGGTTTGGGATCAGATGGAGTTCTGGTTCACAAGCCAAAGCGCCCATCCCAGGGCTGCTGCTGCTCGGGGCTGAGCCGTTTTCATCTAAAACCCCATCGAACCCACACGTTCTGGGGGAAAATCCCCAAACTGTGTCCTAGAAACAAAGCACTTCTGGTCCTGTGGGCGAGGGACACAGCTGAGTGAGCCGGCAGTGGCACGGGGCTGAACCCAGCCGTGTTGCTGTTCTAAACCAGCATCGTGTTCTCCTGCTGCCAGGAATGAACCTGAGCTGAGCCCCGGCTCCAGATCCTGCAGATCCCTCCCCAGAATGGATCAAATACCCCCAGCAGTGCTCCAGGTACCACCTGAACAGCTCTGGAGCTGCTCCAGCAGCACGGCTGGAGGGAAGCTGGGTTTTACAGCCAAGCAGTGGGCAGGCCCAAGTGCCAGCCTGCTCTAGGTAAGGCTGGAGGGTGAGTGGTGTCCAGGCACACTGTGGGATGGGGTTTAGCTCCACACTAGGAAAGCAAAGCTTTTCCTATGGGCTGCCTCACAATGTTAAGACAAACACCCCCCCCGGTGAGCGGGTGGTCACACCTGGGTTGTATCTCAGCAGATAACACTCTTCCTCAGCCATTCCTGAAGTCGGGATTGGAAAGGATGTAAGGTTTATCTCTGCCCATCACACATGGGAGAGCAGCTGGGGTCTGGTTAGACCCAGTGCTAAGGAAAGGGAGTCCTTCTCTGCTAAGGCTGGGCACTTCTTCCCCTCTATTTCTTCTCGGAGCCTCGTTTTACACCACCTTGGAGATGCATTTCTGAGAGGTTAGAAAGCCCAGCACATCCCTCGTGTTTAAAGATACCTGGCCGGCTTCCATAAGACACAAGCATTCAACATAATCACCTTTACGTGTTCTTTGAAAGGAAAAACAAGTTGACACACATGGAAGAGGAGGAAGGCAGCAATCTGGACTCCCAGAGCTGTATGGATCAACCTCCATTGCCGAGGTCTCAGCTGTAAGCCATCCTTGCTCAACGTGCCCGCCCAAGAGAGCCGGACATCACGTCTGTGGGGTAGCAGCACCTTGCTCCCAGCTGGGGAGCTCCCCAACCTCGACTGTTCTGTCTCTCTGCTGCGAGCCTGTGGTGTGAGTCTTGTCTGCTCCAGCTCGCAGGTCCTCCTGACTGTCAGCCAGACCATCCTGGCTCTCCATATCGCTTACCTGCCCCTCTCCAAACTCCAGGATGGTCGGTAAGTTCCCTTGCTTGGGGCACCGTCTCTTTAGGCTGACCAGGAAGGGTTGAGGCAAGGAGAAGATGTCCACGTTGTTACCCAGGTCGATCCAGGTGATGCTGGGGAACTTCTTGGGGTCCTTGAGGGCTTCGGTGAGGTCCCGTAGGATGCCTTTGGTGAGCCGGTTGCCGTTGAGGGAGAGGGTGGTGAGGTGGGGCAGGATGCAGAGGGCGGGCAGGAGCTGCAGCAGCATCTCATCCGTCAGCTCCGTGAAGCACAGCTCCACCGTGTCGATGTGCTCCGAGCTGTGCTGCAGGTAGGACGTGACGCGGTCCAGGTCCTTCAGGGTCAGCGGGATGCCCGACAAGTCCACCGTGTTGTCCTGAGGCTTTCCCATCAGGACAGCTTTCAAGCTGGAGCAGGGGGAAGAAAAGGAGAGGCTGGTTTAAATCAGTGGTGACAAGGTGAACCATAGAATGGAAAGGTCCTTTGGACCATCTAGGGCCATGGGCAGGGTTGCTTCACACTAGACCAGGTTGCCCAAGGCTCTGTCCAACGTGGCCTTGAACCTTAAGCATCCTTCATCTGAAGAGTCAGGCCTTCGCTTTAACAATGTCAGTTCTAGTCTTAAAGCTTATTTAACATGGGAAAATAGCTCCAGATGTGTAGGACCAAACAGCTCCAGTAGAAATACCTTACCTGGGTGCAGGACCCATTGAATCATAGAATGGTTTGGGTTGGAAAGAACCTTAAGATCATCCAGTTCCAACCCCCCTGCCACAGGGAGGGGTACCTCACACGAGACCACATCACCCAAGGCTCCATCCAGCCTAGCCTTGAACACAGCCAGGGATCCATCCCCAAGCACCCCTCGGTTGCAGAACAAGAAGGCTAACTTAAACTACCGATAGTTCTCTTTGTTTAATACAAGTTTTTGTAGTTCTTTTTCTTATGGCGATGCAAAACCTATTATTAAATGATCCAGTGCCATTTATTGCTCTACATCAACCAATCTGGACTCCCACTAAACTGCCCTGTGCCCCGGGGACCCATTGCAGGGGCACTGCTATTTGTGGTTTGCTGGCTTAGCTGCAGCCTCAAACGCACACCTCCACAGTAATTTAACAGGATCTATACTTATCCCTTTAGAAGGGCTCATTTAACCTGTACGTGGGCAGGAAGATAGCTGTTAATGTGATGTGCTTCTCTCAATTGGGACTTTGGGGGGGGTGGTGGAAAGAAACCAGTGAAATAGTATATTTATTATTACAAGGAATAAAGTGGTGCTCATCTTTTGGCAGCTATTGCTCTCCCATCTGTACCACTGCATCACTGCTGGAACAGCCCCAGCAAGCGAGGTGTAGAGAAGCTGGAGCCCTCCGGGTGATGCCTCACTCATAACCACTTCCCACCTAACCGAACTAAATTACTCTTGTCTTGCAGCGTTTGAGCACCAAAGGTGGTTCTAGCGGGATCAAGCTGTCAAGTGAAGCATGGTTTCCCTGCAAAGAAGTGAGAACCATTTAATAGTCTGGCTAAAATCAGCATCTAGGGATTGATCCTTGTTTCATCCAGCACAGAGGGATGCTGCGCGCCTGCCTTCATGCAACTGCCTGTGGGGCTTGAACTTGGCAAAGCCATGAGGGTAACAAAAGGGGAATAGGGATAACTTCAGGGCAGCTCTTGTGTTGTTTGGAGCTGCCTTCAATAGTGCTTCACGTTGGGTTTTTCCTTGCTTCTGCCAGCAACTAAAAGAGAATTCCTCACTAGGGCTCCATCCGTTTCCCCTTGAGAGGGATTTAGCTGGTACCTACTGCAATGGATTGATTATCTTGTATAAATAGCCTTTCCCCCCTGATGCTCTGCACTCTGTATCCATGGCAGAGGAAATCTCTGGAATCACTGGGTTGGAGCAGCCCCTGTGCTTGTGTTTGGGGAGGGGTGGAATTTGCTGTTCTGCAGCAGCCTGCGCTCAGTCTGTCCCTTGGGAAACAAAGCAATCCCGAACCTGATTTAGTAGGAACAGTTGTGTGGATATTCCACAGCTCCTCGTGGAAACGAGGGGGATGTCTGCTAGCAAACAGCTGTGAAAACGTTCAGCCCTGCCATAAAGGTTGCTGCAGAACGGCTCCAAAGCTCTGGAGGAAAAGCTTACCCTTAACCAAATCCCTATGAGCTCTAGCACAGGATCAGTTACTCCCGCTTGGTTTCATCCTCTCATTTCATAAGGATATTCCATAGGGGAAGAGACAGATTTTCTTCCCCATCTGGAAACACTCTGTGGGGTTTTGACCAGCATAATGATAGGATTGGGTATACAGTCATGCACTAAACTGATAACACTTTGGCAGGATGCTGATGGGAAAGCGGTATTAACTCAGGCCAGAACACGTTCCCCTGAACAAGAACAGTGATGTTTAGATCAAAGAGCATTAAAAGAAAGGGATTTCCTCCTGGTTTCATTGCTCTAAAGCACAGATCAGGACATGAGTTGCCCATGCATCAGGTAATAAAGTAGAATTGGGCTGTTGAGCCACTTCCTTAGGGGTGGGCAAAGGAATAGCTTGAGAAGAAGGAAGAGGCAGCCCCATACAGTGAAGAATTTCAGTAAGAGAGTTATAGCTGAGAAAACTACTGAAAATGGGTGGATTTGATGAGTCACCAGGACAAAGCTGAGATAAAAGACTTGCCCTGGACTACTTACTAAGGTAAGCCCTGCAGAGCCTTCTCAATGTCCCTACTCCTGCTTTAAATGACAGGCAAAAGACTGGGATCGTTTGGGACTGGAGGGCAGGAACATAAAGAAATGCAGTAAATGCTGTTAGTAAGAGTGTTGACAAAAGGGTTTAAACTCCCCCAGCCTTAGAGGAGGACCAGAGGCAGGGAAATCTAATTATTTAGCTTTAATGAGGGATGTGATGGAGGTGTATGTAATACAGCTATATTATATAGGTGTTATAGATCATATATATATATATCATTATATAGCAGCCTATGTTCTGTGTATATAAAATGGATATGTAATAGTAAGGATGAATAAAACAGAGAAGAGGAGGATAGGCTGCTCTTTCTTTGGCGCTTTGACACCCACTGATGCTCAAACACTAAACTCCCAGGGGATGAAAGGGAAGGAGCCTGTACACAGGGCTTGGATGAAGCCCCAGCCCCAGCCAGGAGATATCACTGAGCTCAAGGGCTCTGTGGGAGGTCCAGAGCAGAACATGGGAAGTCATGTTTGCTAGGATTTAACAGGAGAAAACAAAAGGAAATCGGGTCTGTGTCCTGGGGGGGAATAGGAGGAATCCCATAACTCAAACAGGGCCCTTTCCCTTCATCACCAGGAGCCTGGAAAAGGGTTGGTGGGCCTGAGACCCCAAGATGCTGCTCCAAAGGCTGTGGCAGGAGGCTGGGAGCATATCAGAATAGACCCATACGTGCTGTGTATGTTGTTCTGTAGCTGCTCCTTATTCAATCTAGGGAAAGAGCCAGAGCAAAAGGCTTCTACTTACACCAGGAGCAAGGAAATGACCCTATTTCCCAAGCTGAAAATGCAAAAAGCTCCTGTTACCAGGTTCGTGATGCTGCCTGCTTGGATACTTCCCTTTTTCCTCCTCCTCTTTTGTTTGACAGAACCCCAACGTGAAGGATGAAGCCCAAAAGCAATGCGGACAGAGCCCAGGTCAGGATGGGACCTCCCAAAGCTTGGAGCCTACATGGGACCACCACAGCTCATGCTCACCCTTTACTTCATCCTTATGTTGGCACTCCGATGTGTGTGTTCCCTGTTGTGATTACTCCTAAGCTCCTTGTCTAGTGGCACCCTAAATAGAGGTTTAAATAGCATAATTGACACTCTCTGTTGTTCACAGCCTTCACAAAGGAATAGCATGGAAAGATTTCACTTCTCAAATTGATTCAGGGGAAAGAGGATTGTTAAAGGTATAAATGTAAAAAGATGTCATTTTAAAGCCCCTTGCAAGCTTACCAATAAACACATCACCAGTTCCTGAGTCTTTGCTGTTAAGAGCTAAAGCCCCAGTGGGAATTAGCTATTTCGGGCTCTTCTCATAGCCAAGAGCCTTCCAGTTTTGCTAAGGTATGCAGTTCTAATGTTATAAAGCCTGGACATCCCCATTGCTAACTTACTTTCCCTGCTATCAGAAGTCCAGCCTGCTCCTCCGGTGATCCTAAAGATCTCCTATTGCCATGGCAAGAGCAGACCCTGGGCTCCTTCTCAGCTCCAGCACAGCCTGGTTTTAAGCATCAGAAGAGCATAGCTGGAGGGGATGCTGAAACCTTCCCTCCGTGTTCTCCCTGCAGCAGCATCCCATCACTGCAGGCTGCTGCTGGTGGTGCGGGATGCTCGCAGCAGCCCTCTGCGTGCCCAGGCGCTGCTCCAGGAATAGCTCTCTGTTTACACATCTTCCCAAATCCCACTCCGTTTTCCTTGGCTCCGCAGGCCTGCTCCTCCTTACCCCATCAAGCTTGCTGTTGGATGGCAAGAGTAATTTCTGTGCACGCAAGAGCATCCCCTGCACCAGGATAACTGATACGGGCCGAGTGGCTGTGGCCACAGGGCGGTGGTGGAAGGACCACGGGCATCAGAAAGATCTTGATCCATATCACAGTGAGATAAAGCCCATTAATTCACGTTTCTTTACTAAATTGACTCATTTCTTCACTAAATTACCCCAAACCTGTGCCATGTCTCCACAGACACGCATTAAAGTCTAAAATACAAAGGAGAAAGAGCCGGTTTTAGCCCTGGGTGATGCTGACCCTTTCCACCAACCCCACCTCCTTCATCTCGACCCGGTTGATGAAGAGCCATCCACTAGAGAGCACTGTCACCCAGCCCTTGGTGCCCCAAAGCCAGCAAATCACCCCAAACCCACATCAGAAAGGACACAGCCTAAGAACTGTACCTTGCACATGTGTTTCCACCTTGCAGACACCGTCTCATCTCTGGTATGGTGAAGGCACACCGGTGCCATTAGATACCCTACCTGCCCTCCTCTGCTGGGTATGTCCCGTAGGCAGAGTTAGCCAAGAGCTGACGATGGCTTTGGAGAGCTGCAGTCAGGCTTTCAAGACCCAGATCCAGCTCTGAACACACCTAAACACCCTAATATAGTCCAACTAACATGCATGTGGAGGAAGGAATCTGAACCAGCACCAAAATACCTCCTTGGGGAGAAGCAGAGTGAAGAAGAAGAGAATGAGGAATAAAAGAAACAGAGAAGAGTTGCTATTAGAGGTTGGGTGGATGAATTTACTTTAACAGTTCCCAAAATGCCTCTAATTCCACCCCAGAGCATCTTCCTGAGGAAGGGAAATAAAGGACACATTTTCTTGGCATTAAGTCTTTGGCAATGCGATATTTAGTCCCCTTCTAAAGCCAATGTGCCTCAATCCTGAGCTAGCACCAAGAAGGGAAAGCAAAGGGAAGGAAGGTCAGGGCAAAAGTGCAGCAGGGCTTCTGCCCTGTCTTTTGTGGGCTGCTGCAAGTGCAAAGGCTGCACTGATTTGGGATTGATTTACATCTTCTGCCTCGAGGAGGAGAACATCAACACCCAAAAGGAGCCAGACACATTGAACGAGTTATTGAAATGAATGTAAAGGGCGGGGGGAACTCATACAGTGGTTTTGGTTTTCAATCCAAACCACATAAATCTGACCCCCTAACATTACCCAAGTGACAATGACAGATCCACTACCTGGGAATTCAAGGAAAGTCCACCCAGGTCCAGCTATTGGGGTTATTTGGTGCCCTATAGCTGCTCACAGGGCCCTGTGCTGGTAACCCCGAGAGAAGATCCCATGGCAAGGTTAAACCAGAAAGAAACCACGTCAAGGATGGACCAAAAATCACACCCAGCCCTTCTCCTGGCCAAGCTCCATCAGCAACCCATCCTCCCCTGCCTCTAGCTGCGGGGTTACTGCTGGGTCATCATTTCACAGCATCTTTGTGGTGTTCAGCCAAAGGACCCAATTCAACCTTTAAAAGCAAGAAGCTTCTTGGAAAATGAAGCTCTGTTCCCTGAAGAACCAGCTCGAGGAGTGTCCCCAGTAGGGATAATTAAGCAGCGCTGCTCTCCTTTGATGCTGCTCTGCCACCTCCTTGTCGCGGTCCAGATGCGAGGAGTGAAGATTCAAGCGTTCAGTGAAGCTCCGCATAAGAACCACCATTTCTGTGTTACAAGGACAGGGATTTCTTTTCCCCCAGCTTGTTTCCAATTTCCTGCTGAACAAAATCCTAAAAATAAGCCTTTGGGATCCATCAAAATGCTTTGCTATAATTATAACTGCCTTAAACTTATTGCAACCAGAAAACGTCATTGTCCTGCTGTTGGAATACTCTCTTTTTCCAGCCCCATCCTCCCCAAAATGAAACTAATTTATACCCTCTTTCCTGTGATACATTTTGCTCTAGAAACCTGCCTTTTCCTGTAGTGAAATCCTGCTGGAATACACCCAACAAACTCGATGGCAACGCAACAAGGAACCGCAGCCGAGGCCACATTGCCAGCGCGCAGTGGCAGAAAAGGCCGTTGGCACAAGTGCCAACAGAGAGAACAACCAGAAACGTAAAGGAAAAACAACACGTTGGGATTGGTGCTTCTATAAATGACCTCCTGGAGGAGGCTTGGAGCAGAATAAGAGCTTGTCCAAGTTTGCATCGTAACAACCGACAGTTGGTGACCCAATAAACACCATTTCCTTTACATCCTAACACAGGATTCAAAGAAAAGGCTGAAAAGACTCTTGGAAAGGGGGGATTTGAGTTGATAGATAACAACCACCCAAGGAAGTATTGGATTTACAAGAGCAGCTCCTCACCAGAGAGAAAGGAAGCTGATGTGCTGTGGTTTGAGTGGGAAAAGGGCCTTTGAATTGAATTCTAGCCCTCGGTATCCAAAGCAGACACCAGAGGGAATCACAAGTAAATTGCTCATAAACTCATCCAACTTCCTGCCAATACGTTTAAAACAGTTCCAAAAATGGTGAGCTCAAAGGAAAAGGAGGAGAAAAGAAATAGGGGTGGGGAGCGGCAAGAGGAAGGGGCACAATGGTGGGAGATGGGAGATCCATGGGGATAGATGGATGGAGCAGGGCATCCTGATGGCCGGGGCTCCTCCTGCAAAACCAGGCTGGATCAATGCTTGCCTGCTCCTTCTCTGTCCCACCCACCAGAGATTTCAGGGACAAAGAACTGAGTTTTGCTGCATCTTGTCAAAAGGGGCTGGTTTTAGTCATGTCCCATCCATCCCTTTCCAGGGCCTGGGGACCTTTGGGATGGAGGAAACGCATGCAAACTGAACAGGCTGCCACTGAAGGGCTGAGGCTCGTGCTTTGCAGAGGCTGTTTGTGCTTCCTGTTCCCTGAAATAAGCTGAATTCCATTAACACAAAGGGGAAGAACACAGGATTTGGGCTGGGGGAAGGGGATTAAGGAAAAAGCTTCAACTCTGATCCTCCAGCCCCGTTTTCCCAGCAGAAACCAGCCCTAAGAGTCAAAAGAAGCCCCTCTCCCAACTGCTCTTCCTGCAATGGGGAATGATCGGCTGCCAAAGTGTGCGCCGGGGGCTTTGCTTCCCCTAAGCTGTTTATTTTAGTGGAGCACAGATCACATGTGGAAGAGTTTAGGCAGGCAGAGGTCCCCTATGGCCTGCGCTGCTCTAATGAGAGCCAGAGCCCGGGATGCAGCCACCAGCCCCGCTCCCATGGTCCCTGCTTGTCCCTCGCACCCAGTGGGACAAGGCTTTCTCCATGGCTAGAAGCTGGTATCACCCTCCTGTTCTCCCCTTATCCTCTCAAATCCTTGGCACATCTTCCACCTCAAGCCAAATCCCTGCCCTTCCCATCACCATCCCAGTGGTGTCCAATGAGAGATTCTGAATCCCAGCACAGCTCCCAGTGCACTCCCAGGTGGATCAGAAAGAAGCCACCTCCTTCTGTTTCAGACAGCTGACACCTACTGCTTGCCATGGCCTACAGCCATCCCATAGCTGTGGGGCTCCTCCAACCATGTTTAGGGGGTCAGGAGCCCCACACCAGCTCTTACTGTGAGCACCCTGTTTACAGACCAGGGCGTTTCTATGCAGTGAGGAGGTCTCATAGAATAAACAGAACCATGGAATGGTTTGGGTTGGAAGGGACCTTAAAGCTCATCCAGCTCCAACCCCTGCCATGGGCAGGGACACCTTCCACTAGAGCAGCTTGCTCCAAGCCTGTGTCCAACCTGGCCTTGAGCACTGCCAGGGATGGGGCATCCCTGGGAGCCTTGGCTGCATGAGCAACCAGCTTCCAAATGAAGAAGATACAGGCAAAGGGAGACAACCAACACGAATGCCTCGCATTTGATGTTATTAAAGCCTTGCTATCGGCTTCTAATTGCGATCTGCACACCTCTCAAAGCCAAACAGCTCCGTTCTGTGTGATTTTCAACCAACAGAGATGACTGTGGCCAAGGAAGCCCTCCCTGCACCGGGGGGATGCATCTGCTTTACATCAGCGTGCGCTGAGCAGAACGGGTCCCACTCAGCAGGGCAGAACAGAGCCACCCTTGTAACCTCGACTTTCATCAGATGAGGACTAACAGGATACAACCTGATCCACTGCTGGGTCCCTGCTCGTGGCTTCAAAAGGAAAAGGGATGGTTTCCCCCCCCCACCCCGAGCTTTTTCATGCTGTGTTCCAATGGGATTTAATAGCGCCCATGTCCTCCTGGCTTTATAAACGCAGCCAAAAGCTCACTGGAGCAAGGGCTTGAACCTGCTTTGTTTGCATCCTGTAGGCTCCTTTTCCTGGCCATGGGCTTTCATGCAGCTCACAAAGCTCCTTCATTTAACAGACCCCTTCCGTGGGCCCAAGGTCAGCAGAAAGCAGCGTTACCATTGCCGGGGCTGCAAGAGCAAACAAAAGAGAGCAGGCGCTGAGGCTTTAAGTGCCCAAAGAAAACCTCCTCTTCCCCCAGCACTTCATTGCTCTGGGCACATCATTCCCTGCTAATGGTGGGGATTTCGGATGGAAACAGAGCTAATAGCAGGGGTGAAGCTGGCTGCTGGGTATAACAGAGCAGTAACTCCAGCGGCTGCTCTCTATAGCAAAACACCATCGCTGCCCAGCGCCTGCATCCCTACGGCACTGCAAATCCAAGCAGGAAAACCACTAAAAGCTTCCCTGATTCCCCCCTGGCTGGCTCTGTAACCTGCTTGCTAAAGGCCAGGCTCTGCTATCAGCTCTATCAATAAACCACAGACCAATCCAGCTTTCCAAACACAAACATGCTGTCCTTCTCTCTGTTTTCCATAGCCAGCAGCAGGGAGGTTTCCTGTGGCTGTGCTCTGAGCTGCCTGTTAGAGAGGAAGGGGCCGTGCTGGAGAGATGTGGCCAACAACAGATCCTCCCAAGGCAAGTAATTTGTCTGTATTACATGAAAACACACATAGATATATATTTATGTGTGTATATATATATATTTGTGTGTATATATATATTTGTGTGTATATACATATCCCAGGTCTCCAACTCAGGATAATGAGCCACATTTTAGCACTCAGTAGCCAGCAGGACCCAACAGCTGATTAAACAGGGGAACACAGGAGAAGCCTCGCTCCAGATGGGCATTTCTCTTCGCCAAGATGCTGCCGAGGAATGCTCCCCATTCCCAACAGCAAGGTGAGACGTGACCGTTGGGAGAGCACACTGGGATGCTTTTTCTCCCCCAAACCCCTCCTCAGCTTCCCAGTCTGGTGCCAATCCTGCACAAGGGGAGGGTGAAACACATGGAAGAGCATATTGCCACCCTGGGCAACACGTTGCAGCAGTCTTGGGGCTGAGTGCCCCCTTTCTTAGGGACCGGGATGTGTCAAAACACATGCTGCCGTGTGCTGGCGAGGGATGCAAACCCCAAAGTTCAGACCTGAACAGGGGCAGGGGCTCTCAGATTGCATCTCCCTTTCATCAGAGGTGCCAAGCACCCCTTTTGAGATGCAAAAGAGCCTTCTGTGTTCTCCCCGGGGCTGGCAGGATGCTCAGCCTGTGGCCAAAGGGGCTTTTCTCCCCTCTATCCACCACCTATAAACCACTTCTGATGATGAAGAGTCAAACTGGAGGGAGATGAGACAAGTTTGTGCCTGGGTCACCATGGGGTGAGTGGGGACCTCAAGGGGGACAGATGGAGAAGGCCTGGATGTGAGTAACCAGAGGTAGGATGGGCTTGAGATGCAGGAGCCCAGGCCAGGAAAGGTCCAGCCTTGCTCCCAGTGCTCACACGCTTCATGCCCCATCCCTGGCAGTGCTCAAGGCCAGGTTGGACACAGGGGCTCGGAGCACCCTGCTCTAGTGGAAGGGCTTGGAACTGGATGAGCTTTAAGGTCCCTTCCCCATGGCAGCAAGGAGCAGCAGTGCTCCCAGTGCCAGGCCCTGTACTCATCAGCAAGGGACAAATCCTGGTGCTCTGGGGTTCAGGCTTTAAACAGTGGAGCCACGCAGACAGCTCACAGAGGGCAATGAACAGGGCAAGGGCTCATTTTACACAGGGAGTCAATGGAAAACCTCAAGCCCCTTTCCAACAGGCCAGCTTGGCCTGCAGCCCTCACCCGGGTGGCATTTCAATGTGCATTCATTATTTACAGCTTCCAAAGCAGGTCTTTGCTAACGCCAGCTCCTGGTGCAGAGGAAGGAGCTGCAGCCTCACCAGGATCAGGGAGCTGGGAGGGATAACCTCTCCCTGCACAAAAGGGCAGCCATGAGATGCCATCTATCAGACACCATCCATTGAGCACCATCCACCAGACACCATCCATCAGACACCATCCACCAGACACCACACATCCCACCTCATCAGCAGCTTCCCTTCAGCTGCACAGAGCAGAAAGACAGGCAGACAAAGCCGGGATGCCCTGGTGATGGATGATGTGGGAGAAGCCATGGAAGCAGCTGGTTACACACCAGAAGGTTTACTAGGTTGAATGTGTCAATGGAATAGAAACCAGAACAAATACAGGATAAGAATTGGGATTGTAACTGGGAATGACACAGAGCATCTCGTTTGAGCCTGCAGAACAGTTTGGGTTGAAATGGACCTTAAAGATCATCTAGATCATGGCATGGAAGGGAACAGAATGGAAAGGAATAGGACTAGACTATTTCAGTTGGAAGGGACCTGCAATGATGACCTAATCCAGCTGCCTGACCCCTTTAGGACTGACATAAGGCTCGTTATTAAGGGCACCATCCAAATGCCTCTTAAGCACCGGGTCTGAATGCACACGAAGGGGCACAACATCCCTTGCTCATGCCCCCAGGTACAGCAGCGCTGTGCTCTCCGGAGCCGTGCCAGCCATGAGGAAACCCCTGGCCAGCAACAAAGAGCTCCAGGGACCACCTGATTTCAGCCTCCTGGTTTCAGCTCACGAGCACCTTCATCCCCATCGCTGCCCCATGCGAGCAGCCCTGGATGGGAAGAGCAAGGGCAATGCCCAGCAATGGTCCATATGGAGATGCTGCTGTGGTGTCCAGCAAAACCAACTCATTCCCATCCCAAACTTGGTGGCACAGAACAAATCGGATTCCCCCTCAAGACCAGCACCGAGCAAACAGGATGGCAGCTTCTTAAACTGCCCCGAGCAGCGCGTTGTGGAGTTATTGCTCCATCACAGCCCTCATAACCGTTTCCTCCCTTGGATTTACAGGGCTTCACCTTCCCCCCCCGCACCAGGCATTCCATTGGGGCGCCGCTCGGCCTTGTTTCCGTCACTCCAAAGGTCATCCCAGTGCTCCTGACTCTTGACGTTCAACAACAAACATCCCAGTGCTTTCCTTTCGAGCCTCTTGGGAAGGACAGGCCACCCTGCCATCAAGGGACCCTGCCAAGGGGACGCTCCAGGCTCCATCGGCAGTGGAATGCAACCCATCTAAATGCCTTTTCCTCCCAGGCTGGATCCTGGATGAGGTCAGCCTCAGCACACATTTCCTCTGGGAACCACACTTCTGAGTGTGGGATACCCCTTTGCCCCAGGGGGCTCCCTCCTGCGTGGCCAACAAGTAGCTGGTGACAAGGGATAACCAGGCATCACCTTGCAGGGCGCTTTTGGTGGTTATTTAATACTTCCAGAGGATTTGAGTGCTGAACCACAGCAATATGCAGAGATTAAATCCTCATTTCCAGCCCTCTTGATAGGGGCAATCACAAGAGGAGGGGTACAATAAAGCTTGGAGAATGCCTCTCTTGTGTTTCTAGGGCAATGAACGGAGCTAACGTAGTAAATAACCCCGGTATTTGTAATGCTGCAGGATACACAGAGGGAAAAGCTCTGCTCCAGCCCGGTAGAGCTCTTATTAACAATTGCCATGCACCAGCAGCCAGCAGTTGGTATCGAGTGCCTCCCCTGGGAAATGAACTGCTTTCCGCCTGCATCCCGATGCAATCATCCCAAACAAACAGAGCCCTGTGTTACAACACACAGCCAGGACAAGGGCAAACCCCAGCAGCCTCTGGTGCAGGGGGTCACAGCCTGGTCCACCCAAGGGGATGAGGCACCTTCCGGAGCCATCACCATCACACCACTGCAGCAGGTATCTGCCTCCCCACCTGGATGGCAGCGCAAGGGTTCAGTGACTGCGTTTTGGTTCTCTGCCCCTTCTGATCCCTGGGACACCCATGTAATGTAGGGCAAAGTCAAGCCCCACTGTCACAGGCAGAAGAGCTCACCCACTCATGGGTCCCAAAGGTCTCTCTATAGCGCACACACACACACACACACACATAGATGGGGTTTAAAGGCAGAGGAGAGACTGTGTGATTCCTGCTCCACATCCTCCCACCAGCACCCCTTCGTGCTGGATGCACTGAAGGGACTCTTTGTGGCAGCAGCTACAACTTCTCCTATCGCTCGCCCACAAGCAGAGGACCTTCATCCACAAACATTCTGTTTCCAGAAGGAAGGGCACATTATTCATGCATCAGCCTTCCCCCCCCCCCCCCATAAAACTCCCTTTTTCCTTGGCTTCACAAGGGCTTTGTAAGGAAACACAAGCAGGCACTGCAAGCGAGCACGAAAATCAGCACCCACCATTCCTCCGGGACAGAGATGGTTTGTGCCCCTGGTGACATTAGGAGTGGGATGCTAAAAGATCATTCCTACCAACCAAACAAGGCTGCTTAACCCCTGTTAACCTAAAGCAGAACACCCTCCTCTTCTGTTTGAGCACTGACACTACCTGGCTACTCAGAAGGAAAGGGGTTTAGCTTCCTGTGCAGGCAGGGAACAAGGCAGCCTTGTCCCAGGCACACAGCTCCCTTCTGTAGGGAAAACACATTGGGATAAAACCTGCATTTCCCCTTGTGAATCCAATTCCTGCCTCTATAAAGCAGCAGCCGTGGTCCCATCCTCTCTGACATGGCTGCTTTGGCACTACCTATTGTCCCAGCCCAAGGATGTGCAACCCCAAACTTAATGTCCCCAACCCTAAATGCACCATGGGCCTGTGCAATGGGGACAAGCCAGGAGCTGGAGGACGATGAATCAAGCAGCATTTCTGCCCTTGGCAGGAGTATTTTACCCCATGCTGATGGTGCTGACACAGGGTGGATGTGGCACACTGTGGCCTATGGGACAAACTGCAGATACCAGGGGCTGGAGGCATCAGCCCTTTAAACCAGCTCCAGCAGGGTTTACCTCCCACCCCAGGCTACCAAATACCCTCCCTGGCTTGTTGCTGCATCAGCAGCCGCTGCAAAACAGCATCTCACAGGCCTAATCCATCACTTGGTTCCTCCCCAGGTCCTGCTGGTACCCGAGGGATGCACAAAACCAGAGCCAGGAGCTGCTGCATTTTCAGCCCTGCTTCAGCTGGGAAAAGCAAAGAAAACAAACACAGTTTTCTGTCCTTAGCATCTAAAACCCTGTAATTTGCACACATTACATGGAGAAATACCTATTAGACAATGGCTTTTACACCCCCAGTGTGGTTCCCACCGAGGCAGGGCCACAGGCAACCGTTTCCCTACAGAAATGGATGGCAACAAATAAATACTCATTTGCTGTGTTCACCTTATTCATACCCACAGAACAGGACAGCTACTGTTGGGCACTTTCAGGATTAAATATATCCTCCATCTCAGACAATCACAGCCCATCCGACACAACCTTCCTAACCTGTCCTGAGGTTTTCAAGCCACAAAACTGCCTGACCCAGAGAAGAATCAGCGCTGAGCCACAAGCTAAAACGTGTGGGGCTGCCAAACCCCCTTGGCCAAGGAATTAGGGGCTCACCCTTCCCATTGGCAATGACTTATTGAGGTTACACACGAGCAGAGCATCCCCATGGGTGCTTGCTTGGGTGCCTTTGGCTTGTGAGGAAAACAACAGACTATGAAGTTAGGCTTCAACTTTAAGAGAGTGAAGGAAATAAGCGCCTAAGATCTGGGTCCTAAATCCATCCTCAGCCTCCTGAGGCCTGACTTTTCCAACTGGAAAGACCTCAGTGGTGCCCAGCACACTTGTGCCTCCGTCAGACACTGACCTTGTCCCTTCCTTGTCCCTCGCTATCAAGGTTATCTTAAGAACCCAATGGCTGTTGTGGTAACACAGCAGGAATGTGGTTGGGCACCGATTCCTGCTGCTTGAGGAGCGGAGAGAAGTAAAGGCACCGGGAAAACGCATGTGAACTGAGAAAGATCAGATCCTTGCCCTTCACATGGCCCAGAGCAATGGGGGAAGGAGATGGATGAGCGAGGGCCAGGAGCTCTGAAGCACAGAACGGGTTTATGAAGTGAAGAAGGTGCCACATTGGCTCCTCCCAGTGTGGACTCCCCCCTGTAAGCTCTGTACCAGGCTCAGGGCAGGCACAGGCTTCTTTTGGGGGGTTTCTCATGTGACAGAGTGAAAAAAATCCATGGGTTTAGGTCCAGATTGACTCCATCTAATCCCAGTGCTCAGACTGAGCTGCTCCACCCTACAGCCCAATGCTTCACACTCCGGTGACATCAACAGGAACCCCGTGCAAAGGAAGGCTTTACAGAACCATTCTGTGATGATTCTATGATGTAAAATGGGGATAGATTGGGAACTAGGGTATGAATAATCCATATTCCATCAGGTGCTGCCCGCTGCTAAGCCTGGTGGGGCAGGCACCACCGCTCCATCCCCTCCCTGGTGCATCCCTGGCTCATCGCTGTCACTGCATGCACAGCAGCAAACAAAGGTAACGCACAACCCAGGGATGGGAAAGGCACAGGAAAGCCATGGAAGCGATTTCCCCCTGGGAAACACCTCCTCCCTCCCCTCCAAGCACGCAAGCCCGTGCTCCAAAGCAATCACAGACACACGGAGCTGTGATTACCAGCTCTGCTTTTCCAAGGCTGAAGGCAAGCGCTTGGCAGCAGGAGGAGGAGGGAGATTCCAGCATCTAATTTGACACTTGCCAGTTCAACTCTGGGCTGGAATTGTGTCCTTAGGCAGAGCCAGAGACGGCCAAATTACTTTAGCAGGCTGGTTTCATCCTCCTGCTATTGGCTACCCGGCCAGGCAAAATGATGTATGCTTAACATAAAGGGATGTGATTCAGAGGGAGACAGCAAGTGAGAGACAGACAGATTTAGAATACATACATATAAAAATAAGGCTGTTTGGCACAGGTTTGGGTGCTCTGGCAGCACAGCAGAGCGGGGCAGCCAATGCTGAGAGCTTCCTCCCTCCATTTAGCTCCGTGTGTGCACACACAGAGGCTGAACACATGCCTGGGGTGAGGTGGAAAGGGAAAGCACCAGCCTCCCCCCTTCTGCCTACGCTGCCTGGATGTAGCATCACCAACTGCAAAGCCAGCTCCAGCCCTCTGTCCCCATCCTCCTCCTGCAGCTGCTCCCCTTCCCGTTAGCACCTGTAATGAACACGGCAGTTGTGGCATGAAGAAAAGCCATTTTCCCTTGTGAGCGTTGGCCCACGTGTCTGTTCAGGCTCATTACAGCTCCTTGGCTTTGCTCAGGGCTGAGCTGTGCCCATGTGCGGGGCTCCCCTTCACAGCCGGGGTCCCAGGGTGGGCTGGTCCAAGGGAGATGGAGCCATTGATCCACCCCACTGCTGGTGGCTACATCCCGTGCTGCCCAAGGGAAATGCCAGCAGGCATGTCGTGAGGAAGGGATGCTAACCCATTAACTGTGGGCATCGGAGGAGGTGGCAGTACAAGATACCCAGAAGTTACCATCCCTTCACCAGCCCTGAGCAAGAAGAGAAACATCCCACTAAAGCCCTTTGATCCCACAACTTGGAAAGCCTTTTAATCAAAGAGAGATCAGCATTGCACAAGCATATCCATTCCTACAAATGCACTCCCCATCAGCTCCTGATCGCAGGGATACTTAAGCCCCAATTCCTTCCCAAACCCAGGTGCACGGGCAGCCCCAGTGTCCATCCCTGCACAGACAACTCATGGGCTGATTGATGTGCTTTGGGTAAGCCAATCACTATTAAAGCACTACTGCAACACAACAGCATGCACATCACAGTCCATTTTCCAACCCTTTCCCTATAATAATCCCTGATTTAAAACACCACCAGAGCCCCCCGAGCTCTGCTTGTACTATAGCCAAAGGCTTGTTATCACAGCTGTGAATTTAAGCCAGTTTCCACCCAAACCCAAGGTTGACTCCAACTTGCAGCAAAAGGTTGGCATCAACTCTCCCATGCCCACCATGGGGATGGTTGGAGGAGGGATGCTTCAGGTTTTCCAGCCCATTCCTGCTTCCCAGGCACGATTATGCTGCTCTCCTCTGCACTTGGGATGCAGCAGGGAAAGGGCAATGGACAAGGAGAAAAACACCTCTGGGTGAGCAGGAAGCAACCTGATAACACACCATGCATGGGGAAACAGTGACGAGACTGGAGATAACTGAGGACTCGGGAGGGGTTCATCTCCTGCCTCCCTCTGAGCCCTGGCTCGTAGCTGTGAGCGCTTCCCTTCTTCATGGTGGATTTGTTCCTCCCCAACAAGCACCTAAACCAGAAACCCAGGCAAATCCCATCCTACAAACCCTGGCTGGAGCAGAGCCAGCGCCGCGGGTTGACAGCCCCACGGTCGCTGCTGTGTGGTCAGGGCTCATTTCAGGCTGAAACCTCAGCCCCTGCTATTAAAACCATGGAAAACCTCAGCTGTTTCCCAGCTTTTCCAAGGGAAGGCAAGTGCTACACAGCAGGCTTGTAAGATAAAGCCTGGCAAATCCCTGCCATGCGGATGTGCTGGCATTAAAGCTCCAAGCTGATAATTAAGGCCAGGGACTGGTAATTAAAGACAGAGCGGCACAAATCACTGCTTGTCTTTCGGGCTGTACAGCCCCAACAGAGCTCATAGAATCCCAGGCTGGTTTGGGTTGGAAGGGACCTTAAAGCTCATCCAGCTCCGACCCTCTGCCACCAGAGCAAGCTTTAGTCACTAATACACCTTAAAACACCACAAAAATACCCTTACCATTGCTAAGGAAAAAGATGTGTCTCCGCCGTCAGGTCTCTGAGGACAACAGGGTGCAAGTGTGCTGAGCCAGATCTCCAGGCAATATGGTCCTAATCCTATTTGGCCATATAATCCTTTATTCCCTCATTTTTCTCCCCTGCTCTTCTCTTTCCAGACTGTTTTTTCACTCGATTACTTCCCACTATGGCTACAAATAGCATCTGCTACCACAGGAAGCAAACCCCTCTCGGGTCCATGAGCCAGCACCTGGATACAACTCCTGACTCTGCCAGACTGTGGCTCCTTTTGGATTTCTCACTTCCCTCCATGAAAATAACAAATATAATGCATAACACCACAGCAGACAAGGAGCTCTTTCCGTTCCTGTCAGCCTCAGCCACAGGTTCCACAGCTCCATGGATCCAGGAGGTTGGAGCTGAGGCTTTGCAGGCGAGGAGAGGACCGGGATCCTTTACTCCCTATTTTCACCCAGCTCCTTTCATGCAAACACGTTGCAAGCCACAATGTGCAGAATAACACGTGCCTGCACATGAAATACAAGCTACTTAGGGTATCTTGGAGCAGCTTCTCTCCTGCTCTCCAATGCCCACCATGGGGATGTTTGGAGGCTGGATGCTTCAGGTTTTCCAGCCCATTCCTGCTTCCCAGGCATGATGACGCTGCTCTCCTCTGCAACTGGGATGCAGCAGGGAAAGGGCAATGGAAAAGGAGGAAAACACCTCTGGGTGAGCAGGAAACAACCTGGTAACACATGGAGGGGGGACTCACCAGGACTGAGGCTTCCTCTTCATGATGCCTTGGCGTCTCCACTGCGAGTGGGGGCTGAGGTGGTAGGTGAGCTGCCGGCAAAGCTTCTCCATGGCCCCAAGGGAGTCCCCCTCCTGCAAAGACAAGGGAGGACACCAGGTAAGGTGCCTGGAGCGTTAGCATCGCACCCACAGGATGCTCTGACCCCAGAGCGCTCCCTGCTAGGAGCTGGCAGGCCATAAGGAACCACACTGAAATAAGAAGAGAAGGGGGGAAAGAATCCCCATTGATTGCTAAGATGCTTCAAGGATGGGGCATTTCAACCCACCCTGCACCCCTCTGGATACTGCTGCGGAATGAACACAGGGGTGCACGAGTCCTGCCTGCTTAAGGATGATGAGGTCCCTTCAGGGGATCCACAAGGCAGGCTTGTCCCTGCAGGCCATGCAGAGCAGCCCCGTTACCATTTGACACTACCTGCTAGCTTTCAGCACTGAAGGTGTGCGGAGATTGAGTGAGTAAATCAAACTACCCATCCATAGCCCTCAAAGCTTTACGGAAGAGCAAACACTAAGAGGCTTTAGGAGCTAATGGAGATCTTGGGAACAGAAACTCTCAAAACATAAAAGCTTCAAGGAAAACAGGGATTTTGGTGAACTCTCCTCAATTCTGATTAAAATTTACCAAATCACCCCAAAGGAGAGGTACCTGGAAAACTCTCAGTGTATGCAAGCATTTAATTCTAGAGATTTTGGTTCCTAAAACCAAACCCCAATCAAATACCACTCTCTGGACTGTTCAATCATGCTTCAAGATCTTTAATATCCTAATGCCTGATATAACATCCGATAATGGAAACCACCCCTCTTGCTCTGCTTGTCTGACTCTCTGAAAAGTCACAAGCAGAGATTAACCTTACCTAAAGGGCAATAGTGATAACAAGCATCAAGATGTGACTATTTGTGGCTTTATCTACCTGCTGTATCATGAACCACCTTAAAGAAGACAAAGAAACCAAATAAGAAGCCCTAAAATAAGCCCTGCTGCTGCCCTTCACACCCCCTGGTTGCTCAGGGTAGGGATGCTGAGGAAGATGCTGCATCCTCTCTGCCGGACACCGGTTGCTGCTGCTTTCACATCCTCCCCAAGCAGCCTGATTTACACAGCACATTCTCCCACCTCGCCTCCAAGTCTGCAGAGCAGGGCCAGCTGAAGGCATCATAAAGAGTGGATGAAGTGAGGAGCAGTGGGGCTGTTGACAAATCACCTCTGGGTGTGCAGGGAAACAATGACATCGGGTTGACACAGGGGACAGGAACCAAGCAGCACAAAAGCGGGGCAGAAAGGGCACATCCGCAGATGGCCGGAGCACAAATCTCAGCGTAGGACTCATGGTCTTTATCTCCTCTCTTCCATCTCCTCTGTAACACACAAAGCCTTGGCAGAAATCAGGTAGTTTATTCCCAGGTGCCTCCACAGAGATTACTGTGAATTAAAAGCTGATTTAGTGCAGGGGTGATGCTTGCCCAGCTCCATCCGTGCTAACTGGCAGCGAAGTGACAGCATCAATGCTCACTCGCCTCCATCAGGCACACAGTGATGGATGAACTCAGCAGCTCAGGTAGAAACTCCAGACACATGGATACCAGCAGGACAGGGTGTATGGAAAACACCGTGTGAGCACAAGCTGGATACAGCATGAATCAGGAGCCGCTTCGCATCATAGAAAGCATTTGACAGCCGTACCTCCTGATTCCCAGGAAATACGGGTTTAAGAGCACATTTAAACCCATACTTTTCAACACCTCATTTATCACCACGCTTCACTTGCAACAAGGATTTGAATCCCATAGATTTCAGTGGGATGTCAGCCTATGCTAAACCTCAGGCATGCCAAAATCCCCCCCTCCCACTGGCGACCCTGTGGCAAGGAATATCTATTGCTCCAGGCTTGGGATGGGGGAACCCTGGGAGGCTCAGCCTATGAAATGAACACAGAAACATAATGAAAGAGGAGGGTTCATTGCATGTTTGCCACTGGAAGGCCTGGAAGCACATTGCAGCCATGCTTCAGTTAAACCATTTCGGGAGGCAACAGCATAGGCTGCTCCCTTTAACCATGCTCTCCATTTGCTCTCTGCCAACAACACCTTCACTGCATCGTGTGGAAAAACTCCTTTTGAAAAGGGAGCACATCGAGAGCTCCAAGGAAAGATGCTGGAGCAGGATAAAGCGTATTTTAACCCTTATCTCACAGCCTTCACACAGTCATCCCTATCAGGCCGCTCTTTCATCCCTTTATACTTCACAAGCAAGCTCGACTCACAAGCACTGAAAGTACTGGGCTGCTTCTATTTTGGGGTTTTAAAACACGACTGAGAGAACAGAACTCCTTCTGGTCTTGGTACAGTGCGAGGGAATAAGCCAGCCACAAAAGAATGGTCTTCTCCACCCTGACCTGTAGACAAATGCCCCACTTCAGCACTGGGATAAATTAACAGCCCATTTCAGAGGCTTCATAAGATGCTATTTTGGTGCGAGGCTCCTTGCTCCTGCACATCTCATTTCCATCACTGCACCTCACCTGCCCATGGGCGAGACACAAACCTCTCTGCTGCCAAGAACCCAAGTTTTACCTCCCTGCAATTCCAGGCCGGACCCCAGGGGTAGGGAAGCTGCCCTGGATTGCCCAAACATGTGCTCAGAACAGAGGTGTAGCTGATGGGGTGCCAAAGCCTCATCTTATGGTCTAAACAAAGGCTTCTTTTGCTGTTTATGATCCAGATCTACCAAGAAGTGATTGAAGATGATGCAAACTTGATGGGATGGAGCCAAAGAGCTTGTTTGAAAACCGAGTCAGCTTAAAAGCCAGCCCAATCCACTTGTGTTGCTAAAGGTTTAACCTCACTGCCCTGACACAGCTCATTGGAACTAGATGATCTTAATGTCCTTTCCAATCCTAACTCTTCCATGATTCTATGATTGTCTTAAACCAGACCCAAATGGCAGCAGCGATCATTCCTGAAATAACACATAAGGATCCTTCTCTATGGAAGGCATCCCCAGTGATGCCAAGGAAGGCCTGGTCCCTCCTAGCATCACATTCACAATACGCATGTGTGAAATACGTGTTTGTTACTCTGGATTCCAAGCTTGGGGAGGAAAACTCCAGAGCATCCCAGGGTTGGGGAGATGGGAGGGACCACACTGAGAGCTCAGCTTTCCCACAGAGCTCGGATATGCCCTTTCTCTTAGCATTACATCCACAGGCACCTGATATGTGCTGGTAAGAAGCGGGCAACGAGCCCTCAGCTGAGCTCTCCACAGATCCATCACCTGCACATCTGGAAACATACATGGAAGCAAAAGCTCTTGGTGCCATGACCCTGCACATGGGATCCTGCTCCTGTGTCACGCCTGCAGCAAAACTGTTCTGAGCATCACACAAACGGGGGGGCAAAGCCTCCCTACAAGGAGCAAGGCAGCTATAGGGCACCCTCTTTCCTTTCCAGTCATCTTAGCTGTTTAGCTGCACATTTATGCAGCACCCTGGCTCGCAGCAAGACAGAGCAAGCCCATGGGGTACAAGCATTAGCTCAGAGAAGCAGTTTTGGGGCTTCTACTCAAGCGAGCCTACTTCTGCTCCACGTTGGCAGAGCCTCAGTGCAATTCCCTGCCACCAGCCCCGATGCTGGGTGTGGGATGGAGGAGGGATGAGGAGAAAGCTGAGAGCAGAGGCTCTGCCCCGCAAAGGGCCCCTTTCCCCGTTGTTCCTCCTCCGTGTTCGCCTGCTTCCAGCCCTCTGGAGAAGGAGAGGGCTGCTCGCTGCCAGGATTCATGAGATTTTTTAATCCCTTAACAGATTCCAGCTGGGAGAGGGCTTCGTGGCACATACCCCATCTGTGACCCACAGCCCAAAGGGACCTTGGTCGATGGAAAACAAAAGGCAGCATAAGCTGAGCCCTCTATGTCCCCAAGCACATGCTGGTCCTCACCCTGGCTCCAGCCCCAGAGAGAGCGCTCTGGATGAAGGGATGGAGCAACAGCGCTTGAAATGGGAATCAGTTACATCCTAGGGATAAGCAAGAGCTGGTAAAGGCAAAGAGCCAGATTCACCCCCTGCTTTCTGCACGGGGACCTGTTTTATCCTCGCTGATGGTCTCCCCTGCAGTGCAGGAGCGAAAGCGTTCAGCATCTATCAGCACCCCACGACAGAGCCTGGTGGTGAAGCATCACCAGCATCTGCGCACCACCTTGAACCACAAAGGAACGATCCTTGGACGCGTTCCTCACCGCTCTGCCAGGGGAGAGGGGAGGTAATTAGAAGCAGAGGGATGACACCATGGGAAAGCAGACATGGAATGAACAGGACCGTGGTTCTGATGGGGATAAACAACCACCGCATCACCGCCTTCCCCCCCGCATCCCAACGTGGCGACGCGAGGAGGTTTAAGTCTTACATCCACAAAGCAAAAGCAGCAGGCAGAGAGCTCGGGGAGGATGCAGCCCATAGGAGAGCCTTGTGATAAAGATGTTATTGCAAATTAATTTGTTTTCATTAAGAAACGAATCACCCGCTCCTCCTGCAGCAGCGGGATCCCTGGTGCTGTGCACAGCCCTAAGGGTGTCGCACAGTGGCCAAGCATCCCATAAAATAGGCCAGCGTTAATGATTCAGGAGCCCTGGTGGGGAACCCCTGCTGCAGCACGGCAGGGGATTGACCCAAATAAGAGCAATCAGCCATTGTCTGGGGTGGGAGGAAGCGACAGGTTTTATCTTGCGGTATTCCACAGCCCCACGTTTCTGTCACGCAGAATCAATGTCTGCAGGAAGCCCCCTGTTTGCCCTCTGAAATCATGATTTTGACTTTCAAAAATCTATTTCCACCCCTCTCCTTTTCTGTTTGTTTTAAAGCCTTCTCAAACTCGCAGCGTCTCTTTCTGGATGCTGCAGGATCTGGGGTCGTTGCTCTGAGGCACAAGAAGCTCTGTCCATGCACAAACCACTGCAGCCACAGGCCACTGCACTCATCCTGGAAGCACCATTCCCCACTTGGTGTGGAGCCCCCTCAGCTGAGATGTTTGCTCTCCATACAGTTCAGCGGATGATGATGCTTAAAGCATCCTGTTTCATACCCAGAAAACACTGAGAATCATAGATTTCTTTCTGAATCCCCCTCCTGGTTTAGCTTGGGTGATGAACTAAGACAATAGGAGGACAGTTTGGGCTACTAAGCAAAAAACAACAGTTGAGAGGGGAAAAAAGTATGCTCACAGTGGTAAACAGAGTCACTACACAGCTAAAGACATAAAATAGGAAGAGATGCTCTAGGAAGCCCTAGGACAGATCATAGAATAGTTAGGGTTGGAAAAGATCTTAAGACCAGCTAGTTCCAACTCCCCACTAAGCCATGCTGATGGAGGGATAGACTTAGACAACAAAAGGAAGAGGAAATGTTAGCACTGTGCATTGCCCCCATACACATTGGATCATCTCTAACACGTGCCAAAGCTGATGGGCACAGGGACCTTTGGATACCTCCTAGGAAGGTGGCAGGAGAAGGCACAGGGATGCATCTCAAGCAATCACTTGGTGAAAGCCACATCCATCACCATGAACACAGAGCAGTCAAACCCCCGCCCCAGCCCAGGTCAACGCAGCAGCTGGGATAAAGCTCTGCCCCCCCAAGACCTGCAGCAGCCCCAAAACACCTTTCCCCCACCGCTGGCACCAGAACAGCGTCCTGCTCCCCAGCCTTTAACAGGAACCGAACTGAGGATGCCCTCCCTTTGCTGCAGTCACGCAGAGCTGAAGTCATCTCATGGCTTTCTGCTTCTCCTTTTTACTTTCCTTTCTTCTTTCTTTCCCCCCTCCCTCCTCCTTGCTTTCAAAGCACGGGGCTGAACTGCAGCCTATTGTTGCATGCAGACATCTGCGCTGCAGCCAGCCCCAGCAAGTCACTGCCAGGCTTCCCTTTTGAAGCCCTAGTGGAGTTTCTCCAGCAAAGTCTCCTCTTCCTGTGAGAGGAGGAGTTGAGGAGGTAGGAAAGGCTTTAAATCCACTGCTTTGAAGGCCAAAACATGGCAGCACCCAGTGCTTACGTTGGTGTGTGATGGTCCCACTGCAGGAGGTTCAGGGGTTGCTCCTATCTACAACCCCACCACCAAACTCCTCTTGTTGGTTGCTCATTGAGTTCCTTGGGCAAGGCATGAGAATACCCATGGAAAAAAGTCCTCACTGTGCTACAGGGAAGAGCTCAAAACATCCTCATAAGGACACTGCAATTCCCTCTCCATCACTTCGGTCTCCTCTGGGAGGAGATCCCAGTGCGTGGGAATGAGCAATGAGGTGGATGATGCCCGAAGGCAAGCAGATACGGGCAGGCTGGGTGTAAGTGATGTATCTTGCCCACACAGAAGAAAACAAAACCCAAACAGTGTAACAGTAGGGCTTTAAAGGGGTCCATCTGACCACCCGACACACTGGTGCCAAAACTCTTCTGAAAAGAAGGTCATTTTCATTCAAATTGGAGGAGAAATGGACCAAACTCAGTAAAGGCCGTTTTAACAAGGATGAGGTCATTCCCAGCAGCAGCCACTATAACTGAGCTCATCCACTTGATCTTTCCTGACTTTCCCCAGGTATGAGGCCAAACGCCTTCCCATGCCTCATCCTGCTCAAGGTTAGGGCCAAGCACTCACTGGCACCAGAGACTCCGCAATGGGAGTAATGGGAGGATGTGCTCCCGAATCAACTGGCTTTATGAGATGGCCAAGAGGCCACCAGCTGGTCCTGGAAGGGGATGAAGGGCTCTCCTGTGAGAGGCAGCATTTGGCTTCTTGCAGGAAAAACACATTTCTTTGGCATGGGAAATGCACATTTGGGCTTGGTGACCCCTCTCTCAGCACGGCTCCAGCAGTGAGCTCCCTGCAGAGCCCTTCCCAAGCTCTGCTTACATCCCTTCTCCAGCCATCCATGTAGCAGAAGGAGGCTTGAAAAGGCAGCAAAACCAAACCAGCTCCTGATTTCCCACTGCAGAAGGGCACTCGGTGGTGGAGCCAGGTCTATGGGGTGCAGGATTTGGGTCATGGACCTGGGAACAGCCAGCAAAACCCTTGCAGAGCTGTCAAATGAACATGTAGAGCTGGCTCCCTTTCCTGGGGGCTCTTTGCCAGGGGAAGAGCATCTCCACCTTGGATAAAGCTCTCCTTCCTGTTCTGCAGGGTTGTATTTTACAAGGAGAGCTGTAGGTCCACAGGAACTCAACAGACAGACAAAGGCCAGCATCAAATCAGGTTCTATCTTATTTCAACTCACCTAACAGAGGGATGTTTTCATATAAAGCTATCCCAAACACTAGGAAGTGGTTTGTGGGAAATTCTACTGAGAATAGGGTAAAAGACACACAGAAATGGAAATGGACATAGGTGCTGCACAGAGACAATGCAAACCAAGCAAGCAGCTCCACATGTTTGGCTAAGGAATGTTCATACTGGAAATCCTACTCCATTCCCTATGGTTTGCTAGGATATAGGCTTATACCATCAACAACTCCCTCTGAAAGAAAGGTATAGGTAAAAGCAGCTGCCTAAAGCAGCACAAATAAAAGGCAAAGAGAGGAGCAGAAGGACGGCTCTTCTATTAAGCTATAAATCACATGTTGGTAGAAGCCTATCAGAAAGTAAACCTTCCCATCCAGCACCAGCCCTTTTGTACTGAAAGGAGCATTTTGGAGGCCTTGCAAGAACTGAGAAGAGGAAAACCCATCCCATTTCCTGGCAAAGCCCAGACCCAGCAACCAAACCACCCGGTGCAATTCCAAGCCCCACATCCAAGCCTGCAGCGACCAGGCCAGGTATGCAGAGACTGGAATGACAGCCCCGAGCCTGGAAGTGCTTTTACATGAGCCTAACTGCAGGTTGTGGCTGCAATTAGCACGTAACTTCAGCAGCACTTTTGGTCTTCCCCACCTTATTGGAGAAGCCTGAAGTGCAGTGGCTGAAGGTGTCCCTTAGCAGATGGCAGGTACTCAGTGCCAGGGCTCTCAGCATCAGCTCTGCCTCCAAGCGTGGCGTAATTAACACTTGGAGGAGCCCTTGGTTGACAGCAGCATAAAAACCTCAATGCAGACTCTGAAGTTGGCCTCAGCCTGAGGACGCCTTGGCAGGAGGTGCCCCCAGGGGTGATAACCAGGATCTCCAGCTCAGGGGAACTGCCTGACCCACTGCTCTTCACCGTGCTGACTGCAGCCGGTCTCCATTAACTCCTTGGTCCAAAAGGAGCGACTGGCTTTGCTCAAATTAACCCAATATTCAGCCACGGGCACATGCATTAACTCCATGGCTCAAAAACCCCCAAATCCTCTACCTATCAATGGTGCAAACCCTCTCCCCTATATGGCCCAAACTATGAATGCACAAGATCACCGCATCTAGCCATCGCACGCTGGTTGCAGAGATGGGAGTTGATGCTGATCTCCCTAAGATGAACCAGCAAGAGACTGAGCACCAGCAAGGTCAGTTCTTTTGCTCTCAGTAAAGAGTTTGCTCTTGTTCAGCTCTTATAAGAACCAAACCAGCCCTGGACAGCACAAACCTGGGCAACCCATGGCTGAAGACATCTACATTGGTCACTCCAACACGGCACTGAGTGCTCACCTCTGGCAACCACTGACTACCAAGGACCCCAGCAATGAAACCCTGCCTTGAACGAGCCCAAATGAGGAGCTGGGGAAGCTGCAGCAGGAGCAGAACACGGAGAAAGGACATTTGTAGAAACAAAACAAGAAATGGAAACCCATTCTGCAGCTCAGCCGCGGCGCTCAGCATCCGCTTTGACGAGAGGCCAAAGAGCGACGCATTAGATTCAGTGTTGACACACCAAAATGAAAAGCAATGTACAATAGGGCTTATCAAGAGAGCCAGAAGCACGAGATGAATGGGATCACGGCAACTCAGGAAGTTATTCGAAAGGATCCTGGAGTAATATTACACTTGGACTTCAGAGAAGCAATTAAAAGCGGCAATAAAACACGAGGTGATGGATGACCTGGAGGGGAACGGGTAAGATAAAGGGAAATTGCAGAGACAGAGTAGAAATCTCTTTGGTGAGAGCTACTGGAGGGTACCCAGAACAGCAGAGCACAAAAGGAGCAGCAGTCAAAACACCCTGGGGAACCTGCATGCTGCTTTGCACCCAGTAGCTGCATCGCCCCGCGCTGCGATGCTTAACGCCACTGATTGCAGCCTCAGTTGGGATGTGCACAGTAAAAGCGTGACTTTGGAGGAGGCTTTTGAGCACCAACACATGCTCCTGACACACAGAGCAGGATCCTCAGCCAGCTACATTGGAACCACTCAGTGCTGTAAACAAAGTCACTACCAGGAAAGCTATTTAGATACCACTGCTCATTCTTTGGAGGGTCACAGGACCATCCTTTTAACGACAAATGCATCTGTAGCCTTCTGATAGACACAGGGAGTTACAAAGCAAAGCAGCAGCTCCAGAAGAGTCATTCATTCCCCTGGAAATGGTTAATCATTATAGCTGCTGTGGAACAGCAGAGACAGGAAAACACCCAAGGTGCTGCACTTGACTGGACTGCAAATGGGAAGAGAGGTTGGAGGTGCCAAGCGCTAACATCTGCTGAAGTCAATGTATTCAGTGGATGATGGCTCTCGCCTTCCTCCTACGCACGCAGACAGGGAGGATTGATTCTGGAGCCTTGGGGACACAGAACCCCAGAGAGGTTCAGCCACTTGCCATCAGTCACTGCCACTGTCCAAAAGCAGCCAGCATCATCCCTCACCTACAGACCTGATGGCTGTGCTTACCCACGTGGCCTCAGGCTCTCGGCCCCTTCTCGGGGCGATGCACGCAGGATGCAGATGCTTGCTGCAGAGAGATGGGTGCACAGTGCTTGGCATGCTTTCCGTGATACCTCCCCTTATCCTGCTGCAGCAAACGTGGCTCTTCCCCCAGAGCCTGCCCTAACCATTCCCTGCAGGAACCAGCATTACCCAGGGGACATCCCATTTGGAACCGCAGGTCGGAGCCCAGCACCTGCCATTGCTGCTAAACGCAGGAACCCCTCGCTGTTCTCTGTACCCTTCTCCCCCCCCCCAGGGGTTAAACCAGAAGCAGATTTGATTATTTATGTCCCCGATGTAGGACATCACGTAGAGATTTTCCCAGCCCCATGGAGCCTGTCTCAGCTGCGCCGCACCAGATCCCACGGGAAGCAAACCCCAGCCCAGTCCGTTCCTGCTGTCGGAGGAGAGCAGGAGTGTCCCTGGGATACCACTGCAAATATTTATGTCATTCCATAGGGGCTCTCAGGCCGTGACGTGCACAAGGGCCTGGGAAGGGGCGGCAGAGACCCCCTGGCATCAGTCCCTGCTGCGGGCGGGCACAGAAACAGGAAGCCCAAGGCAAGGGCATAACCCCCAGAGCAGCACTGCCTTCAGCTCATTAATCACTGTGGGGCCCTCATAGGCACCAAGAGAATGGGAGTACCAGTTCCTTGAAGACAGGAGCCGAGACTGAATCATGGTATCCATTAGAGCCCATCTTGATGAACGGTGAGTGGGACTTTTCTGCTTAAACCAAGTCAGATGTGGCCATAATCCACGGCTGGGCAATTCCTCAGTCATCAATCAATTGATAGGAACCCTCTCCTTATTGAACCCCTCAAACTCTCCCTATGAAACCATTCATTCCTTCAAATCCACCTTGCCAGCAGACCATTTGCTTGCTCAGTATCCACACGCTTGTGAGTTAGGTTAGAAATAGGGATTAAAATACCCATCCAAGTGCCCAAATCCTCCAGTTCCCCCCTCCAGCCACACTGTACGAGAGGTCCCCACCACACACTCTTCAGTGCTCCAGGTAAATAACCAATGCTCCCACCAGGAGGCAGGAATCAATGCACTTCCTTCCTTTGCAGTAAATTACCTTCTGATTAAAAGCAAAAGGAGCTGAACTCGAACGTCAGTTACCATCAGAAAACATCAATCCAAGGAGTTGTTACTGTGCAATGAGGTACCTGTTTCTTCACCCATCCTCTCCCTCAGGGACACGTGGGGGAGAGGCTGCAGGTGAAGAGTGTGGCGGGGTGGACAGGGCCGGATGCTCAGCTCGTGGGATGGGGATGGAAACCTGCCTTTGCACTGGTGTTTCTGGGCAGTGACACACAGCTGACAGCTCTTGCTTAGGCTGACTTGAGGGCCCAAGGAAGAGGCAGGTAAGATCTGACTTAATCACGGGAGATGGCACAGATGGGCGAGTATGAGGTGAGGGAAGAACGATTTGCCAGTAATGGTACCATGGCAGCCCATCTAAACCTCACTGGTGTTGCCTTTTAGGCTTAACACTTCAAAACCCTGCTAAGTGCAATTTCCCCCTGTTTTCAAGGCGCCCTGCTCAGCTTTAGCTCACACAGGGGCTTTAGAGAACATCTCTCTCTTTGTAAGGAAAAGATGAGCAAAAGGCATGACACATTAAGGCAGGAAAGAACCAGAGTTGTCATTAGTGGGGTCTGAGCTTTGCAGCCTGTTCCATACTGCAGGGTAATGCATTGCAGATGTCTTAAATAGCCATCTTCACACTTGGAACAAGACCAGCCAAAAAAAGCCATTCATGCAGAACACAGCATTGACTTACTTGATACAGAATTGACTTAGTTGAGTCCCCATCACCCCCTTTGCTTTTATATCAGGTATTTGAGGTTTTAGAGGGTTCTCGTTCCTAAATCAGCTTCCTTTTATGTTGTTTTGCACAGCAAAGAACAAAGAATACTTCGTGCCCTCATTGCACTTGGCATCCGGAACCTGGGAGCTTTGTAGGATGTGCAAGATGCATTTTCCTTGCACATCTGATAGCAGAAGGGGAAGGTTGGGAAAGTTGCTGAGGCTGACAAGCTCCCTCCATGTGCCCTTGCCCCACACCTATCATTTCAGCTGTAAAAACGAGCATGGTGTCAGAGACTTGGAATGATAATGCGAATTCAAGATCAAATACCAACATGTACAGCAGAGGAGATGGATTATGTGCTTGGTTCAGGGCATAGGGGCACCGAGCTGGTGGTCACGGTGTCCTGATTATATTCGCTCTGGATAATCTGGGTTTATTCATCCAGTTTTAGCCACACGTCGCAGCACAAAGGGTAGTAAATAAGAGGGGAAAACTGCTCATTTTAGCCTCAACGCAGCTCCCTCTTAAAAATGCAGGGCATAAAAAAATCCATCATCATCTGCAAGTGAAATCCTCATACCTGAGGCCTGAAGGGAAGGTTAGCAATGGATGATTTCATCCAGGTCCCAGTAACCACGTTTCCTTTCCTTCCTTTCTTGTCTTCACGGGTGACAATCCATGGAATCAAACCCATAGTGCAAACCTGATCGATTCGGAGCTCGTGCAGAAGACCTCTGAGCCAGGCTCGGGGCTTAAGCAGCTATTTCTCAAACCACACAGCAGCAAACAAGAAACCAGATCTCCATTCTACCCAGAGCTAAATCCATTTTACTTCCAGTCCCAGTAGATCACTGCTCCAGCTACACCAACTGCATAGAAGAGTTTTCAACGCCCTCCCTAACACATTGCTGGCACCATATACCTTGAAACACTACAAACCTTGGTGGGGAAGCCAAGGACAACATTACCTGAGATGTTTGCCCATATCTAACCACCAGGATCTCATCTTTCACCCATCTCCTTAGTGCAGCTGCAGCCCAATAAGTGCAGGCACCAACAGAAGAACGGACAGGTCAAGCTGGACTTTGGGACAGGGTTTTGCTAGGCTGCTTTGCCAACCCTTCTATGACCACCAGAAGAGCTTTCCCTCAAAGAAAGCAGCAGGATGGGGACCAGCAAAGCCAAACGCTCACTGTGTATTTAGTCTGGGCAGCCTGCAGCGGCTGGAGGCACTTCCATGGTACATCCCCATGTGCAACCAAACACCCTGAGGTCACAAGGGAGAAAAAGGCCACCTTTGCTGAAGGCTTCACTTTCTCCTCTTCCCTGGCTCTGCTCCGCACTTATCCCGAGTTCAAGTCCTCAGGCTGGAGGAAAACCTGACTCACTCCCTATCGCAGGCATCAGTCCTCCATACACGTGGCTTTGGTCTGTGGAAAAAGAACCCGGTTTAATTTTCCAGTGGTTTATGGCCAGATATTCCTGCTGGCAGAGAGAGCTGTGAAGTTTTTATGGGGGCCCTTTGCTCCTTACACGTTTGTGTTCTCAGCTCCTTTGGCCTGGAACGACTCCCATTGGAAAGCTGAGCGGCTGCAGCAAGGATGCAGGGCATCGGGGCGGCTCTGTCCCACGCCATAGGGCTTCGGAACAGCTTTTGCTCCCTTTCCCCATGCACTGGGCAGACAGACATCACCCTGGGGATCGAGAGCACCAACCGCTGTGCCCGGAGCTGAGCTGCTTTCCAAGGAGCCCGCCTGGCACCTTTCCATGTGGCACGAGGCAGGATGATAAAACACTGCCCAAGGGCATGGCCATGGGGAAGAAAACACTTGTTCAAATGTCCCTGATCCTGTGCAAGGACCCCCTCGGAGTGGTGCTGGAAAACTTGCTTGGTCTGAGGTTCCTGGAGAGCAAACCTGCCTTTTCTAACAAGTCCTGCGGTAATGAATGGCTGGATTTGATGATCTTAAAGGTCTTTTCCAGCTGAGTTGATCCTGTGATTCTATAATAAGCCCCCAAGGTTTGCATTAGCTGCACAAGGCCGTAAGGACGGAGCGCAGTACCTACGGCCAGCACTCAACCCAACATCCACACGCAATAGCATTTACTCCACCGGAAAGCTTCCCCTTCAGACAGCAACCCAGCAAGCCTCAGAGCAGAGCTGGGTGGCTGCTCTCTTGCGGCTCCATTGGCGCTTCTGGTGATGCCACACGGTGATGCCATGGGCTCACCCCAGCCCCTTGAGGAAGGGATACTCGAGACACGGGTTTGGTTGAGCCGCGCTGTACGTTTGGGATGGGATCAGACCCAAACCCTGACTTCCAATCCAGCTCACCCAACCAATTCCCACTCAGTCAAAGCGCTCCAGGCTCCAGCTGGAGTCGTTGCCTTGCTGCTGGCTTGAATTTGCTCGCTGGAATAAGCATCCCCTGAGCTGTGAGAGCCCAGGCCAGCTTTTTTCCTGGCCATAGAGCCCAGGATGTGTTTACCCAGAGCTCGGAAAAACAATTCAGCTTTTATTTTAGCTCAGAGACCAAGGGGTCACCTTTAAGCTGAGGGTGGTATAAATAGAGACTAATGGAAAAAGCAATGTACGGGGAGTCAGGGAAGCGTTCTCTCCAGGAGGGAGGAGGAAAGCAAGACCCCATAACCCCGAGCAGACACATATATTTAATAGGGCAGGTTAAGAGGGACCAGGGTCAGCCCCATCAGTTCGCAGCTGCCTCCACCTACGTATCTATGCATATTCATGCCATGGGATGCAGCACAGGCAGAGCAGAGCAGGGGCTGGAGCAGCTCCCATGTGAAGCCAGGCTGAGAACATTGCACAGCCTGGAGAAGAGAAGCTGCCTGGAGACCTCAGAGCAGCTTCCAGTGTCTTCCAGGGGCTCTTCATCAGGGACTGTAGCGACAGGACAAGGGGTGATGGGTTTAAACTTAAACAGAAGGGGTTGAGGTTGGATATAAGGAATCAGTTCTTCCCTGTGAAAGCGGTGAGGCCCTGGAACAGGCTGACCAAGGGAGATGTGAATGCTCCATCCCTGGCAGTGTTCAAGGTCAGGTTGGACAGGGCTTGGAGCTGCTCTAGTGGAAGGTGTCCCTGCCCATGGCAGAGGGCTGGAACTGGATGGGCTTTAAGGCCCTTTCCAACCCAAACCATCCTGTGATCCTATGACTCAGTGTTAGGAGTCTGCATTTCCATGCTTACACTGGCATGAGCTCCTTCGCAGCGCTCAGTGCCAAGAGAAACGTGTGGGGAGAAGTGCAAAAGCAGGTACTGGGCAGGGGAGCAGGCTCAGGTTGCTCTGATGAGGAGCAGCTCACACACTTGGCCATGGCTCACCATGAGTCTCCCAGGGCAAAAGGTGGAGGAGAAACCAGCTTCGCCACGACACTTTGGAAAGGGGTAAGCTCAGAGGGGGAATGGGGCCTCTGCCTGGACATGTGCCCATCCAAATGGGTTTCTCCAGTTTCCCATCTCATTGCCCCATGGGGGAGGAGAGGAAAGGACCTTATTCTTCATAAGAAAGGGGATAGGGATACAGGAGCATCCTTGTGCGGGTTTAGCTAAGCAGCATTATGTCTGTATCATGACACGAGACATCCATCCTTGGGCTGGAGCTGGCGATGTGGGTCCCTGATGTCCCCAAGCCATGTCTGCACACTACTGCACCCATTTCACCCTTCCCAACACAGTCTAGAGAGTTCTATGGAGCACTTCCAAAGCCTGTTCCACACCACAGACCAGGCTGACACACTCTGAACACCCCTGCGGCTTCATCGAATCATAGAATAGTTAGGGTTGGAAAGGACCTTAAGGTCATCTAGTTCCAAACCCCTGCCATGGGCAGGGACACCTCACACTAAAGCAAAAGCTTTTCCTCAGCAAAATTAAGAGAAGAAAGCAATTTCCCCCATTTTTAAATACTGTTGGAGGCTATTATTGAGGAAAACATCCTCAGGAAGCAGCAGTCAATAACTCGATCCCTTCACACACTCTCACAGGAAATTAAAGAGCCATTATTAGCAGTAAACACAGCAGAGCAATGCCTGCAGGTGCCAGCTTGGACTGGATGGAGCCCTGCTCCATCACACCAACGGATGGTCCCTTCCCAAGGAAAGCTTTCAAACGCCCTGTGCAAGTCAAAAGGAGGCAGGAGATGGGTGAAAGCCTTGCAGCTCAGCAGCAGAGACCAGAACCCAGGAGCGAGCTCCGGGTTTGCTCTCTCCAGGAGGGAAAACCGAACATCACACAAGGGCAAGGAACCGACTTCATCCTTGTGAGGCAGAAGGTGCTCCCGATAGGATAGGGTCTTTAACACAGAAACACAACGTGGCAGAAAGCAGTAGTGCACAAAGTAAAGTGCTAACACCCACAGTACCGACTTGGTCATGCTGGAAAGGCTGATGTGGTGCTATCAAACCATGATCTCTGAGCAGGTCCTCTTGGTCCAAAGACACACAAGCACAGCAGTAACCAGGAGGCTTTTTCCCCTGGCACTCCAGGAGAAGCTTCATGCTCCCAACAGAGTGGTTTTCCAAGCCAGCAACAGTTATAGAGGTGTGATGAGAGCAAGGTACTCACCGGTTTGGGGCAGTGGATGTACCTAGCGAGGCTGATGATCAAGTCATGAGTGATTGGATCCACCAGGTTTCGAAAGCTGGCGTACCGATAGAGGACATCATCCAGAGAGGTCGACTCCATTCCTAAATCCTATGGAAAACAGGGTACAGGAGCCATATTAGATGTGCATAGGGAGGAAACAATGAGCCTGAAATTGCAGCAATGGAAACAGCAGGATAAAAGATGGGGAGGTTTGGGAAGAGCAAAGTGCTGGACTAGATTGCCTGGGGAAGGGGCGGAAGCTGTGCCGTTGGAGATGGATAAGGAAGTGTCAGGAAGAGTTCAGATCAAGCTGATCCTGCTCTAGGGATGGATCAGACCTCCTGAGGCCCCCTCCAAGACTATTTCCAATGAGTTGCAATCCTGAGTCAGGAAGATTGCTTTTTGCAGGAGGTGCCCAAAGGAAACTCCATCTCTTCCAGGGAGAGAAACCCTCTCCTACCTACCCGCAGTGCGGATGTTACCTTCCCAATCTGGTAGAGCTCAACATTAGGATTAAGCAAACATCAACAGAGAGCTGGATTTGGCACCTGATCATACAGCATCACCAGCAAACACCACGTGAAGGAGCCAGTCGTGGCGCTTGGTAGAAGCAGCCCTGCACACGCAGCTCCCGCCACGCTGGGATCTTTGGGGATCAACCCAAGCTCAGCACCTGACTGCTTCTCTTTGAGCATCCCACAGCTGTGGCAGTGTTCCCTTCAGCTAAAGTCAAAACACAGAGCCAACAGATCAGGGAATTGCTGCTCCTCTCTCCTGGGAGAGCTTAGGTTTCTCACATGAAGCATTCCCTCCTCCCTCCTGGCACGCATCCTTCTACGCACAGATGTCTTCCCCAGCTGCTCCCCAACCTCCCTGCCACACCAGCATCGTCTCTTTTCCACCACATGTCATGTTTCCAAGGGGCTCGAGGCTGAACCTCGTCCGAGGCCAAGTGATGAGCTCATGTGCACTTTAATAACCTCACACCAGTTCGTGCTGTCGGCAGCAAATCACCAGTCACTGCCTTGGGAGTAAACGCCCAGCATCTGGCTCCGGTCACTTGGGCTTGTTTAGCACGTTCCCTTTTCCTAGGGGAGCTGTACCTGGCCAACGAGGGCCATTTGCAAATAGGGAGGGTAGAAGGGTTTAAAATGATGGTGGTTACGAGCCGTGGCTTTCTTGGTGTAGGCTGGGAAGGTGTTTTCCTATGGCGCACCCAAACCCCTGCACCACGCCGAGAGGACTTTTCAGAGCAGCATATTCAAAGGCTTCATTTACCCCGGTGAGGAAGCCCTTGCTAATGCAGGATTTGGGATTAACAGCCCAAAACAAGCAGAGAAAGGAATGCAGAAGTGACTGAGCACAACCCAAAGGCTGTGAGCGGATCAAAAACCTGCAGCTCCCTTCAACTTGAGCTCATCCTGTCTTACCACACTGTGCCCCTCGCTGAGCACATCAGCTAAAGCCTTGCTTTGCCAGGCAAGATTAAGGAGTAGGAAGAGTTCATCCCTTTGGGGCTGAACGGGAAAGCAGAGCCTCATTCAAGTCCTTTTGCTGCACGGCCTCCCTGCCGTCACCAGTGACCTTCCTGCAGTCTGATTTGTTTCCAGCTCTAAGAGGCTGAGAGGAGGCCCAAACCACTCAGCAAGTCCTTGGGGGTGGCTTACCCACGGGAAGCAAAGCTTCTTTTACAGCAGTGCATTACCTTGTGGGTTACAAGCACCAGCTATGGTTTGAAGTATTAATACACTCTAAATATGGCCACTTCTCCTGCCACCAACTACCTGCCTTCAGCCTCCACAGGAGGAAGCTTCTGCAAAGGTATCAATGCAAAGCTATTTGAGTTAAAAAACCTAAACAAAAAAACCCAAACAACAACAACAAAGTGAAGGAATTAGAAGTTTAAATCAAAGAATTCCAGCAGTAAAATGCAATGTCTTCTTCCATGGCAGCCAGCAAATCAAACTGCCCAGCCACAGCCAGGAAAGGCATAAGAGAACACCAAACCAGGTGAGAGCCCAGCTATGGTCAAGTCTTGCTGCCCTGCAGAGCTGATGCTGTGCTAGATGCCCTTCTTCAACCTGGGTCCCTTCTGCAAACAGCAATCACAGAAACAGCCCTTCCACCCAAAACCAACCCGAACTAAGAGCTCAGCATTGACTTCCCCAAGACACTACCCATGCAATGCCATCTTCCCAGTCAGAAAGGAAAAATCAGTGCAAGCAAAGCATATGGGAGCTGTTCCCCGCCTTATCCTTCCTCGGTGCCTGATAAAACAACCTGTTATTGTCCTTCTGCTGCCTGCCCAACCGCACCACAACAGCTAACAGCTGAGCAACCAGCTCTTGAAGCTCCAAGTTGGGTTGCCACGAGGTGCGCCGTGGTGTAATACACCCCTAAGCCACAAGGAGCCATAAACAGCACAAATCAAACCCATTTGCACCTATTAAGCTATTTATTGCTGCAAATTGAATGGCAATGAGAGGGAACTCCAGCAGGTCCACGTGAGAAGTCATACAAGGGAGCAGGTTATGTTGCTGCTTCCACGAAGAGGCAGCGAAGGCAGTTATAGCTGCCCAAATGAGGTTGCTGTGGAAGATGCCACCCCGAGCTCCTGCTCCTAAATACCCTGAGAGCTGCTATTTTGGCCAGCGCCTCCTCCAAACCCTGCTTCTTATCTCTATTAATAGCCAGGGCAGCCCAATGAATTTCCAAGCAGAGAGGCTGGCGTAATAGAGCGCGAGGGAAGAGGAGCATCAACATCGTTTGCAATCAACCATCTGCGAGCAGCTTACCTGGGCAAAATGATTGCACGAGGTGAGCGTTAGCAACGTGGTGGGTGAGGGCAGACCAGGGGGGACAGGCATGGGAGATGTGACTCAAAGCACAGTGTGGGTTGCTCAAAGGCTTGATGGAGCACACGTTTAGCTGCTCAATCCCCCGGGCCTTGCGAAGGCTGCCCTTGAAAACAAGCAAACAAAGTCTTTCTTGCCTTTCATCTTTAGGATGTTCCATTCCATCGCAAAGCCTCTGATGTCTGGTTGAGTTACGAGGTTAGTAAGACACCTTAAAACTTAGTATTTATGGATTTCCCGGCTGCAATTGGATTCTGGGCTTCTAAGGCTGGCCACGGTGCCTAGAAGCAGCCTCTCCCTGTTCTGCACATGATAAGCCCTCCAGCATTTGCTTCACAGCTAATAAATTTGGTGTTGCTTTGCTCTCCTATGAGATAAGACCAAGCAATGTGGAAGTGCATTGCTGGAAAGGTTATCTGCTTGATGCACTTCTTGCTGCCCAACAGCTCTGGTCGTCTCTGTACACCCCCTATAAACCATCCATTTATATGGTGCAATCAGGGGGTTTATCAGGCTAGAAACTGCTTAATTCCTAACTGGGTGTCCTAAGGAAACAAGGCTGAAATAGTCACACAGTTCATCCATCTCCTCCTCCTCTTCCCCTTTTAAACACAGGAACCAACGGATTGACAGAGGAGTAAAGCATCTGAAAGTGATGTATTTAATGATGTTCCAACAGGTTTTGGGTGAAAACAGGCCCCAACAACGCAAAGATGCCCAAGTCTGCACCTGTGCAGAGGGAAGGCAGCACATAGCATCCACACGTGGTTCAGCTGTGACTGGGCAGCCGGTGGTGGGACCAACACATGCGGATGGAGCATCACAGAGGGCACCCTGGGAGCCTCCAAACCAACCAACAATTGCTACTGCAAATTCCCACCTCTAATCCACTAGCCTGGCACAAAAGCGGGGTTTAAATACGTGGGATAGCTTCTGTTTAGCAGAGTTAATACTGGTTTGGGACCAACAATTGCACATTCAAGCCTGAAGTGAGGGTACGGTTATGGAATACCCAATGGTTCAAGGAAGGAGTAAACATTTCCTTGGCAGATTGACTCAAATAATAAATGGTGGCAGCTTGGACCCCTTCCAGGAGGCTGGAATGAGAGAAACTTGGAGAGGCAGATTAATGGGCAGAGATACGATGCCACCATCCCGATAATAAACAACTGTGACTAAGGGATTTGCAGTAGAAGGCACTGTGGTAGTTTGAAACTGTGAGGCAAATGCAGTTGCCCCAAGTGGAGTTTGGCCAGACCACAGCTAATAGGCTTCTTCAGGAAAGTGCCTGTGGATATGTAATGAGAACAGACTCGGCTACCAGTCCCATCCTGATTCACAGAGCCAGTGGGGTCCCAGTATGGAAGAAGCTTGGAAACACTGTCAGGGGAAGGCAACTCCAGGATTTGCTCTGAACAATCCAAACAGTTTAGATCCATCACTGCCTTTAACACAAGCTCACAACGTGCTATTCACACACCCCTTCTAAACCAGCAGGACCTGCCTGTATCTTGGTCTCCCATCCAAGCCAGGCTATGCACCAGCCCCAGCCTTGACCGTGCTGTGCTGATGGCTGCCAGCTCCTAACTGCATCCCTTCACCCTGTCACCCCACATGCAAAAAGGACTTCATTTCCCTTGCAGAAATCCGAGATCTCCGTTGGAAAACATACCTACAGGGCAGGATACATCTCGTCTCCTGTCAGGTAAGGATCCAGGCTTGACACCTAAGCTCAGTCTACTGTCAATTCAGATGAAGACTGTGATTCATCCTATTCTAAGGCAGCTGGGCTGAGTCAGTCTCTGGCTGGGGCTGTCTCAATCAGTTATCAGCCAACAAAAGCCCATCTAATTAGTTTATCCTAGACATTCCATGTTTAGGCAACTGGAGCAGGAAAACCCCACCGTCCTCACCTTTGTTTTCCAGCACAGCAAGCGCAGTGCTCTGCATGGCTTTTGTACCCACTCTCCCAGCCAAAGAACAGCCCCATCTGTTCTGCAGCTGATCACCCATCAATCCCAGTCACATTCTGAAGGTCTGCTTTAGGGCTCCCCACTGCTTTGTTGGAGGTAGTTAGGAGCTCAAACAACTCTTGTCCTTGGAAGGTGATAGGAGATGACTTACGGGCACTGAATACCTTTATAGGTGCATACAGATAATGTACTGCGTTGTGTTCACAAGCACCGAATGCACACATCTTTAGATCAAGTATTTATAAGAACAAAGGGAAAAAAGGCAGAACCAAGATCCCTGCAGGAAAAAGACTTCCAAGTAGCAGACAATGCTGTCAGGTGGGGAGGAATCCCTCTTCTGCATAATTCCCACTGCCTGCTGGAGACCGCCCCTCTCTCTGGGCACACAGGAAGGGAATGATTCCCAATACAACCCCTGCATTCACAAACACCTTCCCCTGTTTGGAATTACAGTCTCCACGCACACGCTGCAATCGATGGGAGTCCTTAGAGCAACACCAGGTCTGCAAGCCCTTTGTGCAACCTGCTCCTTATCCCCACCTGCACGCCCTGCATCTCGTTCACAGCAATGAGCCAAGCGCCCTTGCTTTACACATCCCTGCAAACACCTCTGCTAATGGGTGTGCCAAGAAGAGAATCCAACAGTCTTGATGCATGAAGTACACCCTGCACGGCAGCAGGGTTACTCAGCTGAGGCCTCGAGGAGCACGCTGGGAGAAGCTGGGTTTTCCTAGAGCTGAGGTTTGGTTGATGTATTGGACAACCAAGATAAGGCTGCGGGAAAGGCAGCATCCCCTGGTCCTGCACGGGAGCATGGAAGCCCTCACCTCTTACTTTGCCCTCCTCCAACCCAGCCCTCACTTCACAGATTAACACGACACAGCCTGGCTCTGGCATTAATCCTGCTGGACCAGCCTCTGGTTAGTGGGAAAGCGGGATTTATTGTCCTGGCCCACTTGAGCCCCAGCTCCTGTTCCCAGCAGCTGCCACCATAAGAGATTTCAGGAGGAGGTCAGCGCGGGTCTCCTGATGTACAAGGGTGCAATCCTGCCCTCTCTGAGCACGGTGTGATCAGCTGTTCCCAAGGGATCCCAGTACAGGAGGAACTGCAGATCACAGCTGAAGAGGCACATTTGCTCCTCTACCCGTTCAAAACGCTGCTTCCTGAAGGTGCCCCCTCCTCTCCCCAGCCAGGACTTGCTGTTACAAGCTAACTGTGGGGAAAGAAACTTGATTATTCTAGGGATCAATCAGGGCTGTGTTATCAGTGCTGCCGATCCCACTGAGATAGGGATTACCCCCTCCTATGTGATACAGGGGTTTTGTTGCGATGTCCAGCTCTGCCAAGCAGCCAGCACAGAGCCAGCCATGTCCTGCATCATCCCCAAGCACTCAAATTCCCAGGCACATCACGCTGGTCCTGCAGCATCAGGAATGATGTTACCCTATCACCGGGAAGCCTCCTGGACAAGCGCCCTCACTGCTCCAAAGAAATCAATCCGTTCCTGCACATACAAGAGCCTGCAATCCAATAACTGCTATCTAAAACCTGGTTTCACTTCCAAGCCCTGGGCTGATTATTATTGCATTAGCTATGGAGGGATGTATTGTTACTGCCCAGTGAATGCTAAGCTCTGCTTCAAAGGGACTGGATTTAGGTGGTGGGAGACTATACAAATGCTTTGACAATTGCTTTGGGATCCCTCAAAGCTGATGGGGGCTAGGATAAAACCCCAGATCTTATTGATACAAGTGTTAGTGAAACTAAGCACCGCTGATCCCCCAACACAGCCCTTTTCCAGAGCAGGTTACTCAAGGGAAGTAATTTAAGACAGCTTTGAGAGAGAGAAATATTCAGTTAACTCTGAACACCGGCTGAAGGATGCGAATGCTACGAAAAGGTCCTTTCAGTGGACAAATTGCAGCTGACTCATAAAAATACATCAAACCTTTTTTAGTGCTGTTTGATACCACTTCCAAAGCCTGGGCCAGGGGAGCACAGGGGCAGAAATGGGTTTGCATTGACAGTGGCAAAGGGAGAGCCAGATGCTGCAACAGGCACCACTGGTACTACCCGAAGGACACCAAATACGCCCCAATGCGCTGCTGTGCTCTTGGGCTGCCATCAGTACCTCTGGAAAGCAAACACAGGGCTGAATCTGCAGGTGAGATGTTTTGCCATAGCCAAAACCATGCCCCTCTAGGCAAGGCAATGGGTATGCTCCTCTCCCATCTTAGCCTGAGCACCCATCCTCTACATAGGCACCCATGGAGCACGTGTATATCCTGCAACACACACGGCACTGGAGTTACCCTTTCCAGCTACCTGGCTGCACCTCACACCAGAATCTGGCTCTGTATCCCTGCAAGGAGACACATACTAGAGATCTGGCACTTTAAAAGCTTAGAGGGAACAAGATACGGGCAGATTTTGGCTCAGAACAAGAGATGGAAAACCAGGGTCGAACTTGACATTGAACTAAAAACTCCCTGCTCCTTTTCTGCATTAACACTTGCTCTGACTTAACCACAGCCTATTCCACACCAAGCATAAAGCTCTTGGTACCTTCTCAACAGTTAAAAGAGGCCTCCAACAAAGGAGCAAACCAAAGAAATCCCATAGCACTCAACTGGTTTTCTTACTGAAGACAGAGCAACAGGAATGGAATAGAAATAAAGGCTCCCACAGCTTCTAACAGCTTGCCAAGGAGGCCAGCATCACACGAGCCATTGATATGGACAACGTGAACTTCAGGGCTTTCATTTGCAAATCCAGCATCACAGTTAATCTCAAGCACGGACAAAGTCCATTAATAAAGCAGGTTCATGTTAATGGGATTCAAAGCAATGGCACATCAATCCATAAACACACTTGTGTGCTAGAATAATCTACGCTTCGCATAATAATCACGGTAACCATAATGCTGTGTGCTTATAGGGAGACGTGTTCAAGACCAGCCCAGGCCACCTAATGAGCTTAGCTGGGCTTCTTCTCCTGGTGGGATACAACCAGGACTGGGGCTGAGCAGCCAAAGCAGAAATACCCAGCAAGGAAACCAGATAAACACATGCACAAAGGGGTTGCAGCAGGGAAAAGAATTTGGGGAGGGGGTATTTGATGCAGAGGGGTGGCACTCTCACCCATGAGATGGAGATGAATCCGATGGACAACTGAGCAGCTCATTGCTGCAGGGGTACCTCCCCTCATATATTTAAAGGCCTGGTCCCCAGCCCTGGGGCAGTGTGAGCTTGTTGAGCTAACCCTGATAACCACACTACATAGTCCCTCTCCAGGGTGAAGTCAGTGAGGGAAGGGTAAGTATTCCTTACACCCCTGAGCAGCCGCAAGCGAGGCGCTCTATTAGCCTATAGCCATCGGGTGCCTCATGCTCAGCAGCTTTACAAGGTGGAAGGGGGGACAATGTCCCTTAAAATCCCTCCTCAAACCCCTCTGGTTTCACCCTGGGTGCCTGCTCCTAGGGTTCATCAGCCACTGGTGGGGCCTTTCCTGTCCTCCAGATGCATTTACTGTTACACACCGAGCCCAACTCATCCCCTCTTTCCCCTTAACCACTGTCCTCGTCATCTTCAATTCCTCAGAGCCAATGTGGGTTATGCAGAGAGTCTTCCCTTGAACAAAGTGGAGAGATCGAGCCCAAGCAAGTTAAACCCACATCCCCAGCCTCACATCTGCTGCCTCCTGCCTTTAACATCCACATTTGCAAACACCTTCGGTTGCGAGGCTGCGATTCTGCTCTCCTCCTCCTCCTCCGGGATATCTTCCCTCATGCTTGCCAAGTCAGGAAACCACTTAAATACCTGATTAACTACAAGCACATGTTTAAGTCCCACTGAAGCCAAAGGGTTTTGATTAGCAGAGCACTTAATAAAGGTCTTTGCTAAGCAAAACGTCTTCCCCCCGCTGCCCTCTCCGCCCCAGTCCCTTCACATCAGCGCAGGGTACAGCCTGAGAGGCGATGGCCAGGACACAGCATGAGCATCAGTGAGATGCAACTCCACTGCTCACTGGAAGAGCATTTTGTACAGCATCAGGCGACGAGATCCCAGGAGATGCAGGCAATTTGCAGGCTGGGCTGGGCTGGGCAGCTCTCTGCCCTGCCAGAGCCAGTGCTTCCAGTCAGCGCTATTAAATCCTCCTCTTCGTTTCACCACACATCACTGCGGAAAGGCGTGAGGGTGATGGTGGCTGCTGGCCCCTCTGATCCCCAGGGGCTGCCTGGGGTGTGACAGATTAACCTACACATGGCCAGAGAGCCCCTGCACTTGGGTGAGAAGAGGAATTCACGCCAGGTTTCATTGAGGGTGCTGAAGAGACACAGACAGTAAACAACCTTACTGCTGTGCTCCATGCCTCTTGCCCTGTTTGCAGGCTCTGGGTCCTCTACACAGGATCACAGAATAGTTAGGGCTGGAAAAGACCTTAAGATCATCCAGTTCCAACCCCCTGCCATGGGCAGGGACACCTCACACTACAAGGGGGAAGAGATGCTCTCTGCACCCCCAAACCCACAGCAGCACCCCAAAGCCAGGCTGGGAGAAGCACAGGACAGGCAGCAGAACCTCTTTGCAGCAATCAGAGATGTCAAAGGCCCTGTGCCCTCATTAAAAATGAGACTCTTTCTGCTTTGTTTGACACTCAGGGCCATTAAAGCTGCTCTTGTTGATATTCCATTTCCCAGCAAAGATGCCAGCAGCGTGCGCCAAATGAACTGGGGACATAAAACATCCCTCTGTTCCGTGAAGGAAACCCAGCACGTGATGGCTTTGTGGCAGTGCAATGCCCAGCAGACAGCAGCACGCTATAGCTGACACTATATGGGATGAGAACCACATCTTCTGTTCGCTTTGCAGAAGAGAGCTTCCACTGCTGAGTCACGGCAGAGCCTCTGCACTTGCAGCTGATGCAGTGCTTCTCATAGCTCCCAACCTGACCGGGAGCTTCCTTCCACCTATGGCTCATACCCAACCTCCACTGTTGGGGTCCTACAGGAGCCACCACCCAGTGCCAGGAACGAAGTTGGATGCAGCTCTAGAAGAGGGTAGGAAGGCAGAGCAAAGAGTCACTGCTTGAATGAAACAGACACTGCTGCCTCAGCCATTAGATATCCCAGCTAGAATCAGCCACAGGAGGATGCAGGATGGAGGTGCCCAACAGGGTGCAGGGGTTTCCTTCTTGGAGAGTGACAGTGAGGGATGAAAGGCTGGAAAGGCTGGTGCTTCACTCGCATTCCTGGCAATGGTTTCCTCCCCAGAGGGCAGAGCCTGTTCTTCCAATGAAGATGCTGACATAAACCTCCATGGGGTGCTTCTGGGATGAAGGCTTCTAGCACCCAACACGTCAGCTGGTCAGGACAACCCCCAGGGCCTTCATCTTAATGCTCTGCAGTCTTCATCCACAGAGAAGCACCGCAGTTTGTCGGGTAACACATTGCCTACCCAGCCTATGGGTACCTCCTGGAGGCTGTTCCTTCATGTATCCTACCGCAGATCCTTCCTCCTCCTCCACCAGTTCCTGGCACCCGTTGTAGCCATGAGTTCTGCTCCTGTGGTCTGCAGGGACAGCCCAAACCTCCCCTTACACAAACATCAGCAAAGCACCCAGCGAGAAGCCTCTGTCTCCATGCCCTGAGCTATTTCCCTATTTCTTTACAATGTGACCCCATTCCATTCTCGCCAGGAGGAGAGGCCTGGAATGCCAATGGTAACGGAGTACCCTGCTAATCCCTCATCCTTCTCCATGGGCGGTTGAGCCTTCCTGGGAACACCAAACCACACCCCATGAAATGCTATGGCCACAGAGTATTTCTAGGTAGAACAAAGGCTTTGGCTTGAAACCCCCACCACAGCTCTGGCATTGCGAGCCCAGAGCATCTCTTTTCCAGCCTCCGAAGAGCCAACACCAGTACTTTTGACCACCAATTCCTCTTCAGCTTTAACAGCAGAGGAAAAAGAACCCTCCAAGCTGTCAGGGTGCAGGACCGACTCCTCAACATTGCTTTCCAGATACAACCACAGGGCTGAGGAGCTGCTGAAACCTGATGCAAGCCCACGAGCCGAGCAAGAGCGGAGCCAGGATGAGCTCATTGCGCGGCCCCATCCGAGCCAAGCTTTCCCTTCCCTGCTCTGGTCCCACCGAGACATCCACAACCCTGGGCTGAAACTCCTCCTCTGGCCATGAAACAGGCGGTTTCAGCATCAGGGCAGCGCTGAGCCATGACTAATGCACTCACTGGGCTGCTCTCCAAGGGTAAAAGCAACTGCCCTGCGGTGAATCAGACACCTACAACCTCCCACACAAGAGACGGGGGTAAGCCGCGGTGTTCGCGGTGGGTTGGGGTAGCATTTTAACACACAATAACACCAAATGAGGCTTGGAACCCTCTGCCCCCCCCCTCCCCAAATCCGTGCTTGAAGGAAAGACTCCTTTTGCAAGACATTAAATGAGAAGCAAAACCCTTCTTTCTGTCTGAAGGTGCCACTGATGCAAGATCACCACTGACAAGTAAATAGGTTGGGAAAACCTGCTTCTGAGGGCTGGCAGGCTGACAAGCGCACTCAATGTGTTATCATTTCCCTTTATTTATCTCCCCCGACGTGCCTGCTCACAGAGAGATAAGGAAGAGCTGCCCCAAGCCCTCTTTGTGGCTCTGCCACCTCTGGATCCCACCATCCCTGTTCTTGGAACTTCCCTTTCCTAAGGATAGCTCCTTTCCCCTTTATCAGGGGGATCTCCAGCCTTTCTGCCCCTCCATTCCCTCCCCAAAGTCAGAGGGAGAGATGCTTCCCCCCTTTTGTGGGTTTTGGAGGGGTGATGAAGGCAAAGACCACAAGGTACCCAGCTGCTGCAAGAGGGGAGCTTTGAGACCCCATCTGCCTGCATCCCACCATCGCTCTTCTCCTATTAGTAAAACCCTTTTGGCCAAGCTGATCTCGCCCATAAAACAACCTCCTTTGGTTTGCACACACACACACACACACACACACAGAGCAGAAGCTCATAACTCCCAGGTCCTGCTCCAGAACCCAACTTCTCCTTTTCCCACCTCTTCCTTTTGCCTCATGCAACCCATCCTGTTTAATCAGCAGCACAGCCTGGGAGCCCTCAAGCTGCAAATGAGCCCTGCAGCATCCCACAGGCTCAGGGATGGGTCAGCCAGGGATGAAGCACGCAGAGATGGAGCTTGGTCAGCGTCAAGGTCCCACCAGGACCTTGCACGTGGTGCTCAGCGGCAAGATGTCATTCTCACCCTTCTGCAATGAGCGGAGGCAGCACCGTGAAGTGATCTAAACCTGCAGGAATGGTGCTTTTCATTCCTGCCTTTGGGATTATTTCAGGCTTCCGAGGCTCCTCCAAAGGGAGCACAAATAAGCAAACACGGCTCCTAAAAATGCAGTTGATTTACGCTATGTGGCAACACTAAAAGAGAAATGGCTTGCAGGAGAGGGGTTCAGCTCCTTTCTTTGCTTTGTGTTGGTGGAGAATAGCAGCTGATGGGCAAGAGATGAAAGCAGCCCAAGCAGAGATTGCTTACCCCGTGTCAGGGAGTTAATCTCGTCAGAGAACTGCTTTACATCTGTTTGACTGGGGATGGAGAGGTTCATTGGAGCCAGACCTCAGGCTGGTGCAGACAGGCTGACCCCATCCCCTGCACTGAGCCGAATCCTCCACCTTCCTTCTCTGGACAGCAAGGAGATGGGAAGGAAAACAGAGGGAAGACCAAGCAGCCCCAAGCCACCCATGGAGAGCATGAAGGGGCTCAGGAAGGGCACCAACGCTGGTTGTGTTCTGCAGCTCAGCCTATCCACTTAAGGACAAAGTGCCACTACTGGGAAGCCTGCAATGCACCCAAGGGGCTTACAGAGATGCACACAAGCTAAAAGCCAGGATAACCCAGAGTCCTAGCAGCAATCAGAGCTGCTGACACCCTCATCCTAAAGCAACAAGGCAAGAGAGAAGAAATGCCTCCTGTGGCATTCACCCATGGAAAGGCCTGGAAATGATGTGCAGAAAGCAGGTGTTGTGCACATACTGGTCAAAGACACCTTTTTTCCCCCCTGTTGAAGCCAGATCAGTGAAATAACTCAGTTGAATGCTTACAGCTTGCTCACACCAGCGAGTCCAAGGCAAGAGCAGCTTTCCCTAATCCAAGTCCCCGCTTGGATGCGATGGATGCGGTCCCAGGGTACGCTCCTACTTTACACAGGGGGAAACTGAGACACAAGGAACTTCACAGACACAAAGCCCCAGCAGCATCAGCTGGGGCTGCATCTCCCTGCTACGAGCAGCAGCCACAGCACACAGTCAACACATCAGCATCTCTGGTTTGGGGCAGAATTAGGGCTTTCACCCATGTCCATCAAGCACTCGCTTGGGTCAGGGTCTTTCCTAAACCCATGGGCATCGCAGCCCCACCACAAGTAACACTGCAGAGACATGAAGGGAGCCTGTCTGCATCACCCACACTGGTGATGCTCAGTGCTTTTAAGGGCATTAGGTATATGGTTTAGAGCTGCACTTCTAATCTGAGGAGAGGATGAAAAGCAGAGCCCGACGCTCAGCGATGACAGCGGGCACAGCTCCATACCTGCAATAAACAGGGCCATGCTCAGTGCCCTTAATTCCCCTCAAAGCTACCAAGCTGTTCAGAGCAGCTGTATAATTGCAACCTTCCACCCTGCTCGCTTGGGCAGGCAGTCTGTAATTCCCATTCTCCAGCCTGCCAGGTTGGGAATGGCACACACTGTAACACAGGGATTTTTCTCTGCTCTATAAGGGGCTGCCGGGTGGAATTCTGAAGGAAACTGGCCAGAGGAGGGTTTTCTCTCAAAACACCCATGGAAAAATGGGAATCTGATGGGGAAGGTAATGGATGAGACCATCACCGGGCAAATTAACTCAGGGTGTTTCAAATGCTTCCCATCTTCCCACCCCGAGGTTCAATCAGTGCTGCGACTCACACCACAGGGTACTGGGAACCTTCCCCCTATCTAAAAAGGGATGTATCGTTGAAGGAAAGTCAGTAGGTTTGGGGGGTTAAGGAAGAAATTAAGGTTTTCCCATGTTTTATCCCATGCTTGCGCGTTTCTATTTCCAGCATAAGATGCATAACCATTAGGTAGAGCAAAGACTGATCCGGGTTGGGATGCAGTGTTTGGTACTTGGCTGAGAGGGAGGAAGCTTGGAAAGAAACATCTTTCTTGAAGACTTTCATAGTAATGTCCCTGTCTGGCACCAGGGGATTTGGATGCCTCCAAAATATGGGAAGCAAAGTAAATCAGCTACAGGGGTGGGATCCTCTTCCAAGAAACCCAATGGTAAAGGCATTTGGCTGAGCAAAGAGCTTAGTAAATGCCCAGCCTCGCTAAGGAAGAATGAAGGGATGGGTTGGACAAGGACTCAATTCAATGACATTAAAATTCAATTAATCCTGCTCTTTAGAACAGCTTTAAACACCTAATACATTTACTTTCAAACACATTTCAAACGAGCAATTTAAAGTGATGCCAACCTCTGCTCATGCTTTAATGTTCAACAGCTGATGTTAGCCTAGGTTAGCAGGACGTGTGCCTACCAAAGGCTTAGGGAAAGCCACTGAAGAAAAGACAACCAGAAGAGACTGAAGCACGAACACAGCTTTTGGGGAAGAGTCTGGCTCATAAAGACAACAAAATCACCTTCATTTCACTTAATCCACCCAGTCCATTGACTTCAACAAGGCAATGAGCAAATCAGGAGTACGATGGGGAAATGCCTGTTTTCCAACCTGCAACTCAAACTGCAACCTGCGAGGCCAAGCTTGCTCATTATGGTGACCACAAGTGTAATTCGTTAGGTACAATTAACACATCAACTGGTTTTAAATGTAAAACGTGGTTTGAGGCATTTGTCTGCCCCACATACCCAGCATATTCCGAGTTTATGAACCCATCAAATAACAGTGGAATGGTTGTTTTCTGCGGTTGAAACTTGCTTTCATCTCCCTGTAACTTGAGTCAGAAACACGGAAGAAAACAAATCAAGTCGTGTGACCCCCAAATTCACCATTTCCCACCAAAGAGAATCACCCAGCCCAACAGCTGCCTAAAGAAACCTCCCCAGATACACCGGGCTCCTTGCTCAGAGGAGGAAGGATCTCATTACACCAAGCAGCTTTTTGCAACCCAGCAGGAAAACATCCTCTTTCTTATGGAATGGCAGAAAAAGAAGAGACCCTATCCACAAAAAAATAGCTGCTTTAATCAAGATCCCCTCCCTTGCTGGTTTTGGCTGCGGCCACCACCATGGATGCAGTGGTCATTCGCATCCGCATCCCAAACTGCTTCACGTATTGCATGGGAGTCAGGGCTCTGCCCCAGTGTGCTCATTTCCCTTTGGCATTCGAACCCCTAAAGGTCCAACCTGAGGCTCTCACCACCGCGTTTACCATCTCATGGATCTTTCCCAACCTCCTGCTTTGCACTTCCCACTGGAGGTGGGGATGCCCCAAGTCATGGTCAGAGAGATGGTACCGAGCCACCACAAGCACCATGCTCCACAGGCAAGGTGGGAATAGGACAGAGGTGTCCCGGTACAAACCCTCAGCACATCTCTGGCTAAAATAAGCCTTTCCCACCATAGACTTCAAAAGACCCGTGTGCCTTTTACATCCTCAGCAGATGCTGCTTTCTCCTGCCGGGATTTAATCGTTGTGCCAAGATGTGCCTGGCCTCGGGGAGGATGGGGGCAAAGAAACAGCACTGCACAATGAGACTGCAATTAATTGTTCCTCAGCTTCCAGCCATCACCCCAGAGGGCTCAGTTTAAGCATCCCCCAGAGACAGAGGAGGCAGCTCTGGGAGTGCTTCCCAGTGTGGTACCCAGCCATGGAACCAGGGGCTCCAAGGCACAGATTTGGTTAAAGCCCCATGCCCTTCAGTCATACAAACACAGGGAATCTCTGCCATTGCACAGAGGAGATTGCTGCCTGTGAGAGATGAAGACAGGAGAACCATTAAAGGCATTGTTGTTCATGTGCTGCAGTTAAATGTAAAGCAAGGAGCTGAGAGAGCCAGCACAAGCTTCCTCATCCTCCGGAGAAACACGCACACCCATCCCCTGCACTAGAGGGTTCTGCTCCGAGTGCAGGCGGCTGGTTTGGGCTCCCCATTCAATAACTAAGGCTCATTTCAACTCGATCCCTATGAGGAGTCTGGGGACAGTGCCTGACAAACAACCTCTTGTGCAACACGAGCATGCAATCCCCTGCAAACCCACAACCATTGCAAAACCTCATGGGGATGAGCAGGCGGAGCGGCGTCAGCGGGGAGCAGAGGCAGGGCTGCAGCCCTGGAAATGCTGCTGCTGTTTCCCAGAAGCCAGCCTCAAAGGCAAAGGGGACATTAAAGGGCTGAAGGCAGCGGCAGCAGCAGCCCCATCCGCTGCCTGTGCACTGCAGACCTCATGGAAACCCTCCATGGATCAACGAGGACGAAGAGGCTGCCGCAGTCAGTGCGGAGCCCAGAAGCATCTCACAGAGCAATATATCCGCCAGTATCAAACCTAATGGCAAGAGAGGCCTTTGGGAAGGTTATGTTATAAAGAGGCCCTAAGGAATGAGATATCCATTGAGATACTCAAAGACATGAGGAAGGAGGCAGCTCCCTCCCATCGGCTCTGGTGCGTGTCCCACGCGCTGCGCTCAAACCCTCGCACAAAGGGGCCCTTGCTGCCTCTGAAAGGCAAAGCCTGAAAGGTGAAAGGAGCCTTGAAGAGATCTGAGGAAGCCGAAGCAGCTCCTGCTCACAAAGCAGCGAGGTCAGAGCCACGAGTAATTGGAGCTAAAACCTTCTGCTTGGGCAGGGATGCAAGGGACAATTTGCTGTTGCGTTCGGATTAAACCTACCATTCAGTGGCCTTTCCTCCAAAATCTGGAGGAGGAGGAAGCCGAGATACACAAAAGAGACAAAGGGAATTAGGCAGCGAATCACATCAGGCCTTTGGCCAAGACCTGCACAACTTAAATGCTAAGAAATCCCCTCTCTTTATATGAGAATTAAACAAATATTAGTCTACAACCACCTCCCTTACCTAAAGGGAGGCCACCCCCACCAAACGCCCAACACGTGGAATACTAAAGCCATCACGAAGCTACAATATACTGAATTCCAAGTGCATCCCCCTGCATCCCTGCCCCGAGACCCCCCGCGCTCCATCACAGCACTGGGATCTGCAGGGAGGCCTCTCCCTACACAGCCATCACCCCCGTAGGCTGGCAAGAGAGAGGAGGCATCCTCAGACACGGGGATTTTACAGTGTGAAGCAAGATAGAAAGGAAAAGGGGAATAAAAGGTGGAGCCCCGAGCTGCCTGTGCTCCACGTCAGATGTGGAAGCAGCAGCAGCAGCCTAAGGGGGGGTTGGAAAAGACACATCCCTGCTATTATACAGACAGATAAAGCGCTGAATAGGGGCTGGCTTGCCAACTGCAACCCTTAACTTCTCCCAGTGTGGAGACTGCTGGCTCCAGGGAGGGTACAGGCAGGATTTCCCCCTCCTTTTGGGAGCAAGCAGCTGCCCAGCATCCTTGATCAGCAGCATCCAGCACAAGAGGTCCAGAGGAAGGAAACCAAGGTCTGACCTATCAGTTTCATCTCTGACCCTTCCAGATGCATCACCTCCTGCATCCTGAGCTATGGGAGCCATCGCTCCCTGGGCACACAGCATTCCAAGGCAGCAGTGCTTCCCAGAAGGCTGTGCCAGGGATACTTGGAAATCTGGCCATGGAGGGGTGCCCCCCAGGTGCAAGTGGATATATGAACATGGATCTTGCCCATGTCAGGCTCTCTCATTGCCATCCCTGCAGCAAGCAGAGCCTGCCGGGGTGTGCTGCGTGCACTGCATTAATGCATCCGCTAGCAACACTCATTCCTTATGCAAGTGATTCCCCAATCCCAGAGGAACATCCCTGCTGGAAGAGAAAACCCGCTCTGCTCCATGCCAGCGGCAGGGCGAGCATCACTGCCGCACAGGGAGCTCCGCACTGGGATTGAACCCACGCTGCTGAGCACGAATTCCCTCTTCCCTCCCTCTCTGCATCCCCCCAGGACACGTTTGCCTTCGGAGGAGCTGCAGCAGCCACCTTCCAGGGGGTTAATTCAAACCAGGCTGCTGGGATGCTGAGCAGAAAAGGGATGCATCCACCTGCGAATCCCATGGCGGGAGGAAAAAGAGCAGAAGGAGCCAGGATGGGAAGCAAGCAGAAAAAGCAGGCTGCAAGGGCAGGGTTAGGAAGCACGGCTCCAGCAGCCTAAGGGTTAAAAGTAGCTGTGGGGAGCGCTGGTGGTTTTGTCAGCAGCCCAAAGCAGAGGAAGTGAGTGCTAATCCCAAAGCTGCCCCGCTGTTCCCCGTTACCCAACTTCCACCCTGCATGGACCCACAGCAACCAGTGCTGCAAACCTCCATCTCTGAGGGGCTGAGAAACCCCATCCTCATCACCTCGGATGCATTGGCTGCTCCTAGCACTCAGGAGAAGGGACCAGGCGCTTGCTCGTGTGGACCAGGGCAGTCCCCACAGCTGGAGTGCACAGACCATACACAAGGCATGCACAGGGTGCAGCTAAGCTGCATCATCTCAATGACACCACATTGCCCACCCCCAGCTCTGCTCTCGATGTCCATAAGCACACCCAACCACACAGCCAAGCAGTTTTGGCACTGGCAGGACTGGTGCAAAGCCAGGGGCCAGCATCCTTCAGGGAGTAAGCATGAATCTGAGATAAAGCAACCCCCAAACCATCCCCTTCACCCTGATGAGTGGCTGGAGACGCTGCAGTCATCCCTAACTCACCTGCAACATGCTCACCTCCATGGGGATCTATTGTGCAACAGCATCTCTGTGGTTTAAGTGTTGTTTGGGGCAGGAGGGTTGGAACTGGATGATTTTTAAGGTCCCTTTCAAGCCAAACCGTTCTATGGGATAAATAACCCCGAGAGCACTCCTAACCCACAGTGAAGGTGCACATGGTGTAACACACCAAGTGTAACACAGACCAGGCTGACGGTGGCCATGAAATGCTTCTGAACACACAAAGTCAGCCCAAGGGGGCAAATCGCATCCTCATGGGTGTCTGCTTTCCCAGCCCATGCAAGTGCAACGCTGACCAGTTTGGTCTGAACTCGGATCAACCTCTCCCTCCCCACCCCAGCCTCTCTGAGCTGACTTCCCAGGGTGGTTTGGAACCATTGCATTGCTCTCTACGAGAACTCCAGAAGCAGTGCTTACCCTCCCCAGGATGTCCCAGTGCTCCCTCAGTGTCTTCTTGCTGCCTCCACAGCCCTGCTCCAAAGTGTCCCCAACAGCTCCTGCCTCCCTGGAAAGTGCAAAATGCCAAGCACTGGGGGAACTGGAGCAGGGGGGAAATAGGAACACGTGTGATAAATCACCAGGACAACTGGGATAAGTAGCCCTCTTCTGCATCAGCTGCTACTTAATGCACTTAATGTTAACTAAGCAGAAGGGCTGGGCTTAAGAATTGCTTTTTACCCCTCTGTTCTGGTGCAGCAGGAGAAGGCCACCAGAGCCTGAAGAGACCTCTCTCTGCATTAACCATCTTCCAATCTCTTTGTTTCTCTGTTCCCCCCTTGGCCAAACACCTTCTTATTATGGAGATATTCATCACTTCATTAAGGAAGCATCCCTGCGCCAGGCAGTCCCCATCGCACCAGGCAGCATTTCATCCCCGAGCCAGCAGGGTGGATGTTGGGACATGTCACGACTTGCTTCCCGCAACCATTGCCTGCAAAACCCAGGGATCAGCCTTGGAAAAGGGAAGGGGATGCCAGTACCCACGGCAGGGATACATGTGGGGGATAGAACAGGGGGGTAACAGGCTCATGGCAAAGAGGTGCCGCCCGCACCGCCTGGTGGGCACCAGAGCATGTTTGCCTGCAGCCCCATTGCTGCAAACAGGAGTTCTGGTGGTGTCTTTGCCCACTGGGGACCCTGACCCCTCTCTTCCCCTGCCCTTCCTCGCACAGGCAAGGCCATGTGAGCTCAGAACCCACTTTACAAGTCGGGCAGCTTTGCCGCACCTTGGACCTTGCCATTTGGCTTCCAGCCACCCTCAGCGCCCGGGGCAGGGGGGGGTTATTACAACACTGCCTTCTTTTTCCCTGTTCTCTCGGGGTTTGAACTCCTGGATCTGCTGCACGACTCCTGCCCCATGCAGGGGATGCCCGGATGCCTCTTCCTCCTCCTTTCCTCTCCCCCCAGCCCAGCTCTGCAGCCGCAAGCCCAGCCAGAAGGCTCCACGTCGAGCCATAACCAATGGCAAATTCTTGGAGTGCAATGTAATGCGCTGGGAAGCGCCTCGCCATTCCACTTGGGAAGACGATCCGTTTGGCAGCAGCGAGGAGGAAAACATGCTTTGTTTTACAAATCCTCCCCCCAGCAGCACAGACACTCCCAGAATGTAAGAACCCGAGAGCGCTCGGCTGCTTTAACCACTGAAACTCAAGAGTGCCGAAGGAGAAAGCGATGCGCTGTGTGGTGGCAAAGCCTGTGCTACCCTGCAACCGGTGGCACCCACTCAGAGCTGCAGCTCTGCGTCCCCCGTGATGGGGTGCAGGGAATGGGAGTGGGTTCCCATGTTTCTCCCAGGTGCTGGACACAACTAATTCCGTTTTCCCCCTCTCATAGGGTGAGGCCCTGCAGCAGAAAGCAGAGGAGATGCTGCCAGGTAAACCCAGAATGATGCTTTACAGCAAACTGGATTCGGCATTACTCAGGACAAGAACTACTTCCATGAAAGGCGACCGGCTCCATCCAGGTACCCAGGGAGACACTTCCTGCAATCCCAAACTCCAACCTCAATAAAACGGGAAGCGTCTCGGTGTATTTCTGCTTATCCTCCCATGCGTTTCATTGCCAAAAGCACCCTATGCGCACCGACAGCTTAAAGGAAAACCCACCCTATATAAAGAGGGCAGCAAATGGAGAGGGGAGCTCCTTTTTGCAGTGTGGGGCTGTTGACAGCAGAGCAGAAGGAAGCACAACCAGAACCTGTCATTGAATCAGACTGCTGTGCCAAAGGAGCACATGCCCTTTGAGCGGCCGCTGCCAGCGCCGGCACGCAGGGATAACACCACAAGTGTTATTGTGAGGGCAGGCAATGGGATCGGATTGCCCCCGCACCGGAGACTGCCTCTGACCTCTCCAAGCAGCAGCGTCGAAGCGAAGGAGTCCGCCTGCTGCTCCCATCCTTTATCTCTTTAAACCCAAACAAGTCCACTTTGTACCTTAGTGCTTGCGTAGCTGTTTGCAGCCTCTAAGGGTTCTTGGAAATGCTGATTAATCCTTGCAAGAGCCTGTAAAGCAAACGGCATCACTCCCATTTCAGGGGGGGAAGGATGGAGATACCCACCCTGGACACTGCTGGAAGGGCAGGACATGCCCTTCTCCAGCAGTAAACATCCATGCCCTTCTCAAACAGGAGGTGTCCATGCCCCTGCATGGTTTCTACCCTGCCCTTTGATTATTAAACACAGGTAAGAGAAGCCCCCCTGAACCTTGTTTTGCAGTGGGTGGATAGGGCAGGATGCTAATGCCAAGGAGAGCTGAAAAGCTGATCAGCCAACGCGGTCACCTTGCTTGAAAGGAAGGATGGAGCACCTCCAAACGCTGGGATGCTGTCACCTATCTACTCTCTAGCACACTGGAATGGCTTCAGAGCCAGGGGAAGTGAGGGGAAAGCCTCCAAGTGACCCAAATCTCTGGGATTTTCAGGCAATAAAAAAGTCTAAATGCAACTGAGACCCTGGCACCAGGTTTGCTCCAAACCCCGGGTTCTGCAGCAGCAGCATCACACGTTACGTTAGCAACTTCATGGACCAACCAACACGGCAGCCCCTCTGCGGTGGATACCATAGAATGGCTCACAGGAAAAGGTCTCTGCCCCACCAGGCTCACCCACTGATCCCTCTCTGCATGGGCAAGCTCATTCTTTCCCCCCACATCCTCACTTTTTAGGCTGGAGCTCAGCCTCCCACAGCCTCCCAGCCCCAGCTCCTTGGGAGCAAACCAAGCATCCCTTGCAGCCACCGATGCACCCCTAAACCAGCACCTCCCCAAAGCCAGCCTATGGGAAACCACAGCAAGCGGGATTTGTTCAGTGGGGCATCCCATATTTGCTACCTGAAGGCAGGGAATAAAACCACCTCATTAAAAACATGCTTCGAGTCTATTATTGTATCTAGGACAAAGTGTTCCTTATTTTGGCACTCTATTTTATCCAAGCAAGCCCTTCAGAAACACTCACAAAGACTCATTTGTCTGGAACAGGCTCCTCGCTTCCCCCAGCATTGTAAAATCCATTCCTAGAGGTTATTTTTGCCCCCACTCAGACGATGGGATGTCCCCATGGTCGGATTTGTCATTAGGGCACATCCCTTGTGCTCTGCGTGGCCAGCCCACAGGAGGAAGAGGATGGTCCAGAGCATCGCTGCTGATGAACAGCATCTGAAGCAGGAAAGAACTTGGAAGCAGCTCACGGTGCTTCACAGGATTCATTGTTGGGGGGGAGTTTGATATAAACACCTTCTAAAACGAGCCCCTGCCAGCTCTAATGGGCAGCTATACAGTGAGAGGGCTTTGGCATGGCTGAGAGGTGCAAGGTCTGGGCACAGATCCACTGCCCGACTCCCAGCTGCTTCTGTCCCATGGGGGTTTCAGGGCCATGTGGCTGCACAGATCCCAATGGAGAGGTCATTGTCCCAAAGAGTTACACCCCCAATTCCCATTAAAGGGGCACATCCATCTGGGAGCAAGCACGTTATCAAGGTTGAGAGGGGTTTCTATCAAGGGACACAAGCACATACAAAACTATTGGGATTTCTCATCTTGGCTGCTCCAAAGACAGCCCTAAAGCCCATAAACTGACTGGTCAGAGGGACCCTGATTGATGGCAGTCAGGGACATGCCCCAAGCCACACATCTACTTGCTAAGAAGTTAAAACAGGACTAGGAAGTGAGGTGGAACAAAGGCAAAGAGCAAAACCCAAACACAAAACCCAAGAGGAAAACCATCAGACTTTGGACCAGCCACATCCTCCCATGCACAGACAGGTCTAGGGGGCAAAACCACAGCTCCTGGTGCCCAGCAAAGATCTGAGCAGCTTGTCCTCAGGTGGTAGAACTGGTTACACCACGAGCCGCTGCCCTGGGAGGAAAACCCAGCTTGAGGATGGGTTTGGTTTCAGCTTGCATGGAAAAGCTGCTGCTTTCCAAAGCGCTGCGTACCCCAGCGCCTCGCCAGTACCCAGCGCACCGGCGTTCTCATCACCGTCCATCAGCAGAAGCGATTAAACAGTGATTTGCTGGGCACGGAGCAGCGCTCCTCTCTGTTTGCTCACAGCAGCTTCCCGTAGCGCTGCTCCCCCGCTAATGCCCGGCTCAAACAGACGGGCAAGGGGAAAAGGTCTTGGGCTCCGCACAATGAATTCCCTGCTCCCACACGGCGCCTCACGCACTCGGGTCTCCAAGCTGCAGCCAACACCAGCAAAACTCCACCAAGCAACGATAAAAGCCGAGCTGGCAACTCCTGGTGTTTCCAAGCCAGGGAGCAGGGATGCTCCTCAAGAAGCTGCTGCCTCCAACGGCCTCAGCACAACGCCAAACTTTCCCAAAGTTGAATGGGAACCTCCATGAGCGGGGTTCAAACCCTAGGGCGATCAGCACAGGCAACGAAGGGAAGGAGGAACCCGCACCCAGCAGGGTTCCTCGCTGCAGACAATGCAAAGCACCTCCCCGGGGGTTATTTCCCCGTCTCCAGCATCCATGACCACCCTGCAGCTCCGAATGACACCACTGAAGTTCCACCCTCCAAAAGCGGAGCGTGCCCCCTCTTTGCTATGGGGCTTTAGAAACCAGGATGCGCTCTTAGACTGCATCGTGCTCCTAAGCCGCCTTCCCCCCCCCCCCCCCCCCCAGGGAGCATCCTGCCCATCCTCACCTGCCTCAGGTGCCTCAGCAGCTCGGTGGCCTCCTCCTGCTTCCCCTGCTTCACCAGCACCAGCATGTCCTGGATCATGCAGATCCGCCGGTGGTAAGGGGGGAGGCTGCTCCCGCCGCCCTTCCCGAACTTCTCGCCGGACTTCACCACGAGGGAAGCGAGGAAATCCCCCCTTTCCCTGGGCGGCGCTTTCCTGCGGGGATGGGCCGGGGGGCTCTCGGCAGCGCTGCCCGCTTGGCAGCCCTTAGTCTGCTTGGTGCCCATCGTGTGTGGCCCTGGGGCTGCATGCAAGGGGGGGCTTGGGGGTGGAAGGCACGGAAGCGGGGGAGGGGGGGGACGGAGACGGGACACAAAGGGTTTGGGAGTGCAGAATGGGGGGGATGGAAAGGATGCACAAGGGGATGCAGGGGGTGCACAGGGAGATGCACAAAGGGTTTGGGGGGACACAAAGGGATGCACAGGAAGACGGAGGGGATGCACAAGAGGTTTGGGGGTGCACAGAGGGATACACGAAGGGTTCAGGGGGTGCACAGGGAGATGCACAAGGGGTTTGAGGGGACACAAAGGGATACACAGGAGGACGGAGGGGATGCACAAGAGGCTTGGGGGTGCGCAAGAGGTTTGGGGGTGCACAGGGCGATACACGAAGGGTTCAAGGGGTGCACAGGGGGATGCACAAGGAGTTCGGGGGATGCACAGAGGGATGCAGAAGGGGTTCCGGGGGTGCGGGACGGGGCTGGGCACCCCGGTATCCTAGCAGGGGGGCCGGTGCCCAGCGGCGGGGCTGCTCCGCTCCCGCGGGCGGAGGAGAGAACGGCTGCTCCGGGCGGAGAGGAGCCGCGCCTGGGCCCCGCCGCCCCGCTCCATCGCTGCGGGGTTGAAAGCGAGCAGCCGGGATCCGCGGGGCTCCTTCTCTTTCTGCCGGTCCCGGGCGGCGGCGGAGCGGTCGCGGTGCTCAGCGCTGCAAAGCGGCGGCGGCTCCGCGCAGCCCCCCCCCAGCTTCGCCTCCTCCCCTCGGTGCCTGGGGCTGGGGCCGGGGGGGGGGAGATGTTCCCTGAGGATGATGCGGGAGAACGGCCGCGACTTGGGGGCAACTGTTGCGCGGCGGGGGCTGCCCGGGAGGCGGCGCGGTGCGCCCCGGGGAGAGCCGGGGGAGGGCCGGGGGCGGGCACCGTGCTCCGAGGCTGGGCTTGCGGAGGAAGCCGGAGCCGGACGGGGCTCTTCCTTCCTCCGCCGCCGCCGGAGGGGATGGGGCTGCAGCGGGTTTGGGGTGGGGAGAAGCGGGGCTCGGCTGCTGCAGCGCGCGGAGGTGGAGCGGGGGATCCCCGACGGGGCTTCCCGGTGCTTCTCACCCCAAAGGACCTGCGGGCGCCGACGGCGGGGGCTCTCCCCGGGGGGATGCCCCAGAGCGGAGCTCCCCCAGCTCCGGTTCTACCTGTGGTAAAACCTCCTGGGCCCCCTTCACCCGCATCTCTGCCAGCAGCAGCCCCGGTTCACATCTGGGAGTCGCCGCTGGTGTCCTGCCATCCCCAGCCAAACCCGCACACCCCCGCATGCAGCGCTTGCAGCCTCCCCCTCCGCGCTGCTCCTTCCAGCAGCTCCGCATCCCATATTCCATCGCTCCTTATCTTCCAGGCACTCCGCTGCTGGCAGGGTTTAGGGCACGGATTAAAGCTCTTGGATAAAGATCGCCATGAGCAGCTCTTCCTGACAGGGACAGCTCACCTGCTGCAGGAGACACTGCTCAAGGAACGCCTGGGAGGGAGAAGCTTGGACTGACGAGGCCCCAGCCGGAGCCTCAGACCCTCTCCCACTGCAAGCGGCTGTTTTCCAGCACAGACATGCAGCAAAGTCTCCACCCTTACGCTTCTGCTTAGATAGGGCAGGAGAAGCCCCACTGCAGCCCCTGTGCAGTGCCTGGGCTGGGAGAGCATCCCCTCCTGCAGCAGGAACGTGCTATTGAGGGCGTTTTGCAACTGTGTTTGAATGAATCCCAAAGCAATAGGCGAGCACTTTTTGCTTCCTCTGCATCCTGTGCAACTGCAGATCCCCAAACGTACAAAAGCCATGGTATGCTCATGAATAAAAGGCAGCCCTCCCCAACAGCCAAATACCTGGAGACCCCATGTCACTGTTTCTATAACTCCAAAGACCGATTGATTTAATGCATTTCTATACATGGACCACAAGAGCAAGGCCACAAGGCCAGTTTGCAGCATCCTTGCTCATCATAAAGCTCCTCATGAGCACATGCAAGGGCCCCATGCCCACTCAGAGCAGCACGAAGGTCACCTCCAGGCTCAGCACTGGTGGCTCCATGGTACAAGACATTCAGGTCCCTCAGTGATGCTCCATCCCGGCTCATTATTCACTCTCACACCCTCAAAAGGGTCTCATCCAGCTGCAGACCCAACCTAACAGCAGCGCTCAGCTTCCATGCACACACACGAGCTTCCATAGGCACTCAAGACACCCGCCTACAAACCCACCGGTGCCAAAAGGCCTGACCCCAGCACTCGTGATGGGTTCTGCTAAAGTCATCAGTGCCTCCGCAGCCGATATGCGTTTCTCCTTCGTGCAGATGTGTGCAAACTGCAAACCAGTTGAGGGCTGCCCAAGGGAGTTTGCCTTTGTTACTCTGCCCATGCTCTTTCTGCTACCTAACATCGAGGGTGTGTTAGAAAAGCCTGATGCTTCAGAAGAGAATAACTCCAGACTGAGCCCATGACAGAGCATTCCTCCTCTTCCTCAAGCTGAGATTTCAGAACGTTCTCACTCCTACATCAAAAAGAAACCGCATCTTCCCAATGCATTTCGCAGAAGCCAGGGAGCATCCGTACCGCAGAACCTGATGGAATAAGCTGGAGTGCAGGATTCCAGCAGCAGATACCTCAACACAAAGACGTTTGTGCTCAGCTCCCCAGCACCCAGGTGTGGGCATCCGCCGCCAAACCGCTTTGCGTGTGTGTGCACGTCTACCTTTGGTTTCAGATTAGTCACGGATGGAACGGGCTTCCTGCTTCCAGGAATCACTGCCAGATCACAATCCAGTTACACTTCTCCCTCGCCAGCCCGCTCGTGTCGTCCTTTGTGATGTGCTTCCTGAAATCCTGCAGCAAACCCCTCCATCCATGGACTCACAGGCTTAGATGGGGCTTCACAGCTTGCCAGAGGTAGAAAACCCCTTTCTGATCCCGGGTTTTGCCCAGGATTCCCATCCTAAATGGGAAAACCCACTCTGGACAAGTATGGCCCAACGTGGACCATGAGTTCTGCCTCACCCGGCAGGTCCTGGGGGTCATTTCTTGGTCTAAACCTCACACTTACTGTTTCTCTAGGGAACAGGAAAGAAACACCCCCAAATCCAAGGACAGTTGTTTCATCACTCCCAAAACCCTTCCCACAACCAGGAGGGGACAAAGCCACGGCAACTGCAAGCACCTGGAGCACCCCCAATCCCATCTATGTCCGTCCCTTCCCCAAGCATTCAAGGGGTTCAAAGCAGAGATTGAGCCGAGACCAAGCTCTCATCATGCTCTCTGGTTTAGGAGGGCAGCGCAGGACTTGCTTTTTCTTGCTGGGGATGGAATGATTGGGATTCATTTTAAATGTCAGCATCAGATTCAGCTTGCTGCTACCCATTGCGTGGAAAGGACTAAGCTGACTATGAGAAATATTCCTTTCAAGATGGCATTTAAAGGAATCACAGAGTTAATGGGATTTTCATCTCTTACTTAACAAACAACAACCAAAAAAGCCCTCAAAACCCAGCCTCAGTGTAAGACAGCATCGAACCCAGCGAGAGGAGAGGCGTCAGCCTCAACAGGCCTTCTCTGGGGATGAAGGGCAAATTGAGAAATGGGATTTTAAGAGAACAAAAGGCCATCCATATCCCAAGCTTGATTCAATTCTGCTTTGACAAGGCGCAGCGGTGAGACAGGGCTGAAGGGCCTCCTGAAATGCTATGGGATGTAATTGCGGCTGAACTAAACTCCAGGATAAATGGGGCAATGTAATGATGAGAAATATTACATGCACCGAGAGAGGTTTTTAAGGAGAAATGAAAGACTCTCCTATAGAAGCACTTATGTTTCCTCCAGGCAATGGATGAAGTTTTCCTGTGTTCACCTTTGAATTCACTCAACACATTTAGTCCAAGGTAGAAAAGGCAAGTGAAAAAGGATTAAAAACTATCCCTGTCTTCATCCTGAATAGGAAATATCAGTGCAATACAGAGGGAAGCATCTTCCTCCTGTTCTTCCTCACAGCCTCGCCTCAGCAATAGGTAGAGAAGGGCCAGAGATGAGGAAAAGGGGGATGCAGTCACTGAGCCTGGGTACCAGGGGGAACAAGGTTACCGCAGGCAGGAGCACAGAGCTGCCAAACCCCCAGATCCCAACGTGGAAAGCTGTCTTCTTCATTGTTAATTTGCTACCCCTCATCACTTCTATTACACCAGAATAACTGTGCTCACACAAATGGTTTTGTGAGGAAAGAATCAGCATTCAAATCAAAGCCCAGACCCCTCCCAAGCAATTCTACTGCAACAGAAGGAAGTGGGGATGCTTCATGCAGCACCCTTGGCCAACCCATTTCACCTCCAGATCCCCCATTCCCCTTGCAAGCTGGGCTCACTGAGAGGCCTCTCCTCCACCACCCTGGGGAGCACAAGAGGAGGTCCCTCTGGTACTCCTTCCTGTATCTTTAACACAAACCCAACCCAGCAAAAGGCTGTGTTCATCTCCTGAGAGCACATGGGGGTTGCTATGGGGTTTGATAGGGATTTGGGGGGGGGTTGGGTGTTTGTTTGCATTTTTGAGCTATTTTTTGCCACTGAAAACTGTTCAATCATGGAGCCCAATCAGAAGAGCAGAAAAACATCTGTTAGATGCCAGAAGCATGCCCTCAAACAGAAGGGGTGGCTGAGAGGGCGCTGGGTGAATGCACCCCTCTGCACCCGCACTGACCCCTCACGAGCAGAGGGGAGCAGGGACAGCCCACATCCCCCATGCTCACTGGATCCATGCACGTGCTCCGTGCTCCAGAGGCTCTTCCATAACCCCACATTGTGCAGATTCACCTCTCTCCTCCCAGATTTCCCATGCAAAACAGGCCCAAACCCTTCGCCCTGAGCACACACAAAAATACTTAAGCTGCCGGAAGCAATCCATCTTCCCTTCACGTGATGCCTCCAGCTTCTTTCCCACTCCACAAGCTGGATGCTGTGTTTATAAAGCCAAAAAGGCTGTTTACACACCGGCTAGGACTTGTTTAGCAAGAGGTTAAAGCTGCCAAATATTTGCTGGAGTCATCCTGAAACCCACCCTTTGCTGTCCCTGCAGCAGGAACGAACCCGCCTGGGGAGTTCTGTGCACTTTGGGCTGGAGGGAGAGTTCTTGCCTTGAGATGCTTTAGCAGTGTCAAAGATCAGCGGGTGTTTTAATGGAGAGCTCTCTTTTTGTGCTGCAGCAAGGGAGGCAGCTAATTCCAATGTGGGTTTGGGAGTCAAAGCTCTGGGAGTGAATCCTGAAGACGGCATCATGCTGCAGAGCTGCATCCTCTCCCATGCTCTAGTACCCATCCATAATGGGGTGCAGGCACCCAGCAGTGCTATAGGGGTTCACCCAGTGATGGGGGGGATGAAGGACTGGTTGCTGCCTTTGGGAGAGGTGAATCACTGGGAAGGGGACATCCAACCAGGACCAGCTCCGTGCCTGGGAAGCGCAGGGCCAGGATCGCATCCATCCCTCCCGGAGAAGCCGGAGCGGGAAGCGAGCGCAGCGCCTGGCTGGAGCCAAGAGCCACGAGTCAGCTTGACTCACGCTCCTGAGGGTTTCCAAGTGTTTCCCAGCATCCAGCAGTGACGTGAAGATGGATGCTTTGGAGGGGCTGACCCCATCCATTGCTGCCACAGCCCAGAGCAGGGTGCGTTTGGCCTTGGGAATAGGGGCCATCACTTATGAGTTTACTGAGTCCATTCTGCACATGCTCATGTCACTGGATTAAACACTCTGGTTTCCAACACTCTGCTCTCCAGTTTCTGTTTGACCATCATCTGCTGCTCCAGGACCCAGAGCTCAGTGCCTGAGACCATAAAAGCATCATGGAACCCCAGCCTGGTTTGGATTGGAAGGGACCTTAAAGCTCACCCAGCTCCAACCCCTGCCACGGGCAGGGACACCTTCCACTAGAGCAGCTTGCTCCAAGCCCCTGTGTCCAACCTGGCCTTGAACACTGCCAGGGATGGGGCAGCACAGCTTCTCTGGGCACCCTCACAGGGAACTTCATGCCATTATCTAACCTCCACCTCCCTTCTGTCAGTTTAAAGCCAGTTAAAGACCAAGTTGCTGCTATTTGGCAGCTTTGACCCCATCAAATCTCAGCACCAGACACAGGAAGAGCGGTGCCAGCCTCGTTACCCCCACAACTGTACTCAGTAAGCTCCAGCCGAGCTGGCAGCACCTTTAGAGGAGGAACAAAACCACCTCCATCCACTGGAGCTACTGGGGCTGAGCAGGAGCTGAACCTGGGGGTTGTTTATCAGGAACAAACGGCTGCAAATCCTATTTGTGCAAAGCTGCTTAAATAAACCCTGTGTTCGGAGCCTTCCGTTCGCCCAGTGCAGGGGCTGGGGTGTTTTGCTGCTAAGGGTGAAGGGAAAGGGGAGTTTCCAGCCTGGGTTTGCCATTCAGCCTCAGCACCCGAGCCTGGCATTGAAATATGCAGCTCTCCAGGCTTAAAACAGTAAAGAAATGGGAATTTGTAAGCTCTGGTACCTGCTGCTTAATGGAGCCTGAAAGGAAAAGGAATGCAGATGGAGAGGGGAGGGCAACAAATAAATCCTCATCATTTCATCTCCCTTATGGGCTGTGTATGCTCATTGAGTGATGTGGCCTCAATGAGCTAGGCTGGCATCACAGGCTTTATCTAGGATGAAGAAACTCATTTCTGGCCATATCAAAAGAGCAAGAAATTCAAGCTTGTAACTTCTATAGGGTTATAACTTAGTTATGAGAAACAAACTGCACCATGTGCAGCACGATGTAGTCTTAATTTAATTGCAGAATTCAGCTTTAACCTTCCCATTTTAGCTTTGTTAGAGCTGAAGAGCACTGTATTGTATTTAGAGGGCAGAGTGGCGTGCTTTCCCCAAGACCCCCAGCATGGACTGCACCAAGAGCTGGACATTCCCGAAGCGATGCTGTGATCCAGCTCAGGCACCTTCTCTATTCATAGAGGTGAAAAGACCCTTCTTTTGGGGAAGGAATGAGCCTTTTGTGTTTGCACTTCCAATCTCTCCAGCATGGGGTACAGCTGACCTAAATCCAAGGCTTCCTGGCCACAGAGAGGCTGAAACCACAGGTTTCTTTCCAACCTGGAGTAAAAAATGCATAGTTTCAAAGCAAGAATTAGAAATCACGGTTTTCAGTCACTGGCATAAGGAAAACCTCCTTATTCTGGAAACACTCATGTTCTTATCAGGTTACTGTGACAAAGTGATTAGAAAGAAGGCAGCTGATATCAGTGTTACACTGTGGTTCTCTTCAAGACTGCATTTCCTTCTGTCTTTGTCCTCTCTTTTGGGGAGGGTCCAGGGATGAACCTGGGACGATGCCACTTCCTAAGCTGCCCTAACAAGGTCTGCAGAGGGGTAAACCTCACTGGGAAGCCTTGTCCGTGGGTTAAAATAGACAATAAACCCCACCTTGCATCATGCACCACACCGGCAGCGAGATTCCATCCCGTTTCATTGGCATAATCAAGCCCTTTGGGGTCACTGCAGCCAGGAAGGGTGATGTGAGTCAGGCCGAGCTGAGCCAGCATCATCTGCTCTCGTGATAGGGAACACACCGTGTTTAAGAGAGAACTGTGGAGCAATCCCGAGTGCTTGTGTGGTCAGGGCCCCCCATCCCCTCCCGTCACAGCGGGGGGCTTTCTGAAGCCAAACCTGGCTTTAGACCATAGAAAATGGATTTATTCAGGCAGTAAAATCCCAACGTTCCCTAAGTCTTGTCCCTGAGCACATCCAGAGGGAATCAGCCCTAATTCCCAGCCAAGATGCCCAAGACCCCCCCCCCATTAATACACAGTGGATCTGGCACAGATTTAACCTCATTGGTGAGCACTCCCCTTCATCCTTTGGTCACCCCAAAGGGTCAGAACCCAGGATTTTCCTATCCCAGCCTGGCCAAGAAGCCCAGATCCAGGTGCTCAGGCCCTCAGCTCCAGCTCTCGGGTTTGTCTATGTTCCAAAGCCCCATTCCCATTAACCGGCACTAAACAAGGGGCTGGTGAAGTCTTTTGTATAAGACATTTGTTTCCTGGGAAGAGGGGGAAGGGAAACAGCTTAAAGCATTCCTTGGGATGCCGGAATAATCCAGCCCAGATGGGAAATGTGCTCATAAAGGGAAGATGTTAAATACAAAACAACTGGGGGGGGGGGATGAAGAAGGGCAGGAATGGAAGGGAACAAGCGAGGGCAGCGCCTCTTGCAGCCTTCATGCTGCAGGTGATACCCGGGAAAGCCAAACTCCACCTCTCCCGTCTTTGCTTTCATTCTTTGTTCCAACAGCACAAACAGGATCACCTCCCTCATCACGACAAGAAAACAACGGCAGAAACCACCTGATGAAGGTAAAGAGGGGGAAAGAAACTGCAGCTTTCTGAAGGAAGAAGGAAAAACGGGGCTAGAGGAAGAGGATGCAGGTGAGGAGCCCCTTCCCCTTCACAGATGGGAGCAACAACAGTTTAAGGCACTTTAGAAAGGAAAGAGGAGGCATAAACCAAAATACAGACCTAAAACCTGTGGCGGGGGGGGGAATATAGAAGCAGTGCTGAGAAGCATGGATCTACTTTCCCTTTGCCATAGGGCTCCTGCTGTGGCATTGCTCAGCATCGCAGTGGTACCCCGTGCAACACGAACGTACTTCAAGGCTGGGACATCAGTTTTGAATGCAGTGATTGAACTTAACCTCAGAGCAGTAACCAGGAACAGCCACCAGCAAAAGAATTGCCTTAAATTAACCAAATGAACAAAATCAACCTTAAAAGCATCACAGAAATCAACCACTGACGGGTCAGACCTTCATCCCGCCCCAGCAGACTCAACACAGAGGCTCCATCCCCTCCCCAGTGCAGACCTAACACATTGCTATAGGGCTCCCTATCATGAGCACAATGATAACAAACACCCCTTTTCAACAACCCAGAGCCTCTGTTACAGCCAGCTGCCATCAGAGGGATGAGAGCAGCCGGGATGGAGACGCTCTTGCCCTGGGACAACCAGTTCAGACGCTCGGTTTCATTTCTGTTTCCAGCATAATGAGCACACGTTAACCCAAAGGCACAACAAGACTCAGGGAAGAACAGACAAAGCTGCTCCAAGTGCCAGATGGAAGCAGCCCTGACCAAATTCAGAGGCCTCTTCCCTGCTTTAGCCTTCTCAGCTTTAATCTAGATAAAAGCCTTTGCTTCTTGAGCAAAGAGCTTATTTTGCACTGTAAGAAGATGAGAGTTAAATCTTTGTGAGCCAGGGGAGTATGGCTATTTAGAGGGGATGAGACATCCCTAGACCCACACCTTGCACTAGATGTGCCCAATCTCACCCTTCTTTCTAAGTGGGGGCAAATCACTACATGACGTGGGGTAGCCTACACCCATTGGGAAAGAAGAGCCCATTACCCCAGTGCACAGCTGCCATTGGAAGGTCAGCCCATGGACGGGCAATGGACACACCGGGTTCCCCCATCCTGTCCCTTGGGAATGCCCATAATTAGGAGGAAAGATACAGGGAGACCTCCACGTTCCAGCCCTTGCTTGTGCTATCAGGATGCCTGTCAACACGTTCCTGCTGCCAAGGGCGGCTGCAGACAAGCGATGAGCTGATGGATGTGATGGGGTGAACCCAGGGGGTCGGAGGGAAAGTTACAGGCCTGGAAGCTTTAAAAGGCACAAGAAGAAAGAGAAATCAAAGCTGAACGCTGCAGCTCTGCCTCTGCTGCAACCCTGAGCCCTGAAATCACCCAGGAGCGCTTTGAATCCCTGCAGAGAGGGCTCCGAGCATCTGATTCCGGATTGAAGCCGCAGCACAGTGAGCACCAGCAGCATTAACCCAGCACGCAGTGGAAGCACAGGGCCCTGCCTTCCTTCCTGGGCATCGTAGGGAGGCTTAAAAACCTCATCACACCCCAAAACTACTCCTAAACACAGCCTCTCATTTAACAAACATGGATGCAGAGGTGTGGGGCTGCCACCTATAACCACAGCAGCCTTACACCGACGCTCTTCCCTGCTGGGAGCACCAATCCCATCCCAATGCAAGGCTCCTTCTGTGTTCTCAACCACTGCAGGGAGGTTTCAGTCCCTGTGAATGGTTGGGGTGGGTGAGTGAGAGCCCAGTGGAGTTAATTCCATCCATAGAGAGCTTACATACCAGGCTTAGAAGTCAGGTCCTACATCCATCACAGCAGGCATCTTGACTTGGGATGCTCTGTATCAGCACTGCACAAAGCTATGACAGCCCCAGAAAGTAACCACTGAGCCTGCCCACTGCCACTGGACACACAGCACTTCCCACCCCATCCATCCATGCACATTAAATGATCCCTAAATGCAGATCCCACAAACCAATCCAGAGACTCCAAAGGGATTTCTGGCTCAAGTGATGGCTCTGGCTCTGCTCAGGGGGCTCTTCCCTCTTGTGGCTTTGGTAGCAGATAAATCCATCACGTTGCTTTGCCTTTATGTCAGCATCAAAAACGCACACACACATTTGGCATGGAGCAGATCCCGGTCTTTCCACATGGGATGGATTAGTGAGTCACCCTCTGAGAGCCCAAGAAGTTAAACTGAACTCCTCTAACACCTCCTTGGCCTCGTCTCACAGGGTTCAAACAGACCCACACACACACTTCCATTTGCCAGAAGGAAAAGCAACCCCTGCTAACCCTCTCCATGGAGAGGGCCGGGTGATGAGGTGATGGATGGTCAGTTCAGAGGATGGTTTCCCATTTCTAGGAATGGGCTCCCCCCCAGCCATGCCAAAGGTTTCAGCCTCATTACAACAGCAGGAACCCCACAGGCTTGGGGCTGGAAGGGCCCTATTGCAGGGAAATGAGCAGGGGGATGCCCCATCCCTATGGAAAGGGCAGTGGGGGGGGATGTTTCCCAAGATCTCTTGGCAGCGAGGTACCATCTGGTTTTGCAATCAGTGGTGTGTGTATGGGCAAAGCTGTGCCACGTGAAGCGAGGGTGGAAGCAGCAGCGTTTGGCAATGATGGTTCATCACTAAGACACCTCAGAGGGGACAGATCACACTGGAGAAACCTCTCCTAAGCACACTGTGCTTCCAACATGAACATCTCAGTCTCCCCTCTGGCAGGTTAAAGCCATTCCCCTTGGCCTGCCCCTACATCCCTTGTCCCAAGCCCCTCTCCAGGTTTCCTGCAGCCCCTTCAGGCACTGGAGCTGCTCTCAGGTCTCCCCTTCAGGAGCCTTCTCTTGTCCAGGCTGACCCAGCCCAGCTCTCCCAGCCTGGCTCCAGAGCAGAGCTGCTCCAGCCCTCGCAGCATCTCTGTGGCCTCCTCTGACCAAGCCCACGGGAACACCTGAACTAAGAACCCACTCAGGAACATCAAGGGAAAGGGCTGGAAAACTGCTGCTGTTCCAACAACTTTTCATCCCTTCCTAAATGAATTCCCCCCCCCAATTTTAAGGGGTCCACAACATGACAAGGAAACACGAGGCAAGGATGGAACCAGCCCATCCTTGCCCTATGGATTCAGGAGGCGCAGACCCCAAACCAGCTCCCAGTGGTCCAAGACCGGGCTCTTGTCGCCACCTACCGGTACTTCCTGGGGTAGCAGCCCCGCTCCCAGCCTTCGTCCCCTTCCCGGCAGGCAGCCCCCCCTTCCCCATCCGGCAGTTTTCACCTTGCCCCAGTGCTATACATTATTTTCTATGATCAAGGAAGAATTTCCTTGGAATTCTCCCTTTTCCAGCTGTTTGCTCCATCTCTGAGCCTTAACGAACACAACCAGGGCTTCAGGAGGGTGAAGATCAATGAGGGGGGCACTTTCAGCCACCTGCATTGCTCCAAGCCCTGCAGCAAGCCCCTAAACCACTGACCACCATTTCCTAACGCCCTCTGAGGTCTCTCTGAAGCCCAGCTTTGCCCCACAACACCAAAGGAACACCAATGCAGCCACCCCACCACCACCATCCCTGCAAGGGACTGGGACTCACCAGGGCAGGAGGAGTCCGGTAGCTCCAGTGCAGCCTGTTCACCTCCAAGGGGTTACTCCATTGCACCCAAGCCATCCATTCACTGCTGGAAACCCCTCTCCACGGTCGCCTGGGGGGACAAGTAACCCCACTAACCAGCAGGGATTGCCATATGATAACTGCCCTGCTCACCCAAAGCCTCTCACTGCAGAGGTGAGGAGCACTCAGGGGTGATTGGTATCTGCTGTGCTTGGCAATCTCATACCCTGCTCCAGCTGTGCAGGACCAGGACTCCAACACACCTGCCTCTAATTTAGGCCTTCTAGAAGATGCCAATTGCGTTCATTACAGGGCTCTGGGGTGAAATGGGCACAAGGACATAAAGGGTTTTAAAAGGACATAATGGGTTTAACCGTGTTTTTCAGGCTCTCACCTTCCCCGAGCTGCTCCTGGGCTCTCATCCCTTCCTTACAGAGGAAACAACTTCATGGTGTAATTCATACCAAGACCTCAGAGAGGATATTGCTGTAAGACCTCCTCTTGATAGACGACAGAGGCCATTAACAGAAGGGATCTTTTCAAAGAACAGATGATAATGTCATGTATTGTGAAATGATTTACTCCCAGACACTAATAAGGTCCATGAAAAAGCTGGTCTATGGCTTGTTCTACTCTTTTTGCAGCTAGAGATTGTACCTTACATTGCTAGGACATGTAGTTACAGGCCAAGGGGAATGGCTTGAACCTGCCAGAGGGGAGACTGAGATGAGCTCTTAGGCAGAAGCTCTTCCCTGTGAGGGTGCTGAGGCGCTGGCACAGGGTGCCCAGAGAAGCTGTGGCTGCCCCATCCCTGGCAGTGTTCAAGGCCAGGTTGGACACAGGGGCTTGGAGCAAGCTGCTCTAGCGGAAGGGGTCCCTGCCCGTGGCAGGGGCTGGAGCTGGAGGAGCTTTAAGGTCCCTTCAACCCAAACCATCCCATGATCCTATTTGTTTCATCAAGGTGCAAGAGTCACGTTGCAAGGAGCTAACAATAAAGAGAGCACAAGGAAATCTCTGCTCAGGTCCCAGCCGTTTCTTGAACACCCTGTAAAGGAACACCTTCAGAAGGTAAATAGGGAATACAGGTTCTGCTGGGTGGCCTGGCAGGTTAGGACACAGCCTCCTCCTCCTCCCAGCAGCACGGTCAATCGGATGCATTTTATAGCCAGAGGATAAATGACTTCCATCAGTAAAAGTCACAGCTCTTGGAGCTGGAAAAGCCCTTTGTAAAGGAGAAACAGACCTACAAACACAAAGGCAGCTCAAGTCACCCCAAAAGGAACCTTGATCTCCTGAGAGCCTTGCACCTTGCTGCTCAGCATGGCTGCTATTTGTTTAGTGGAGCCTGGGGTTACCAGACTCCTCAAGGTCAGCTCCCAGGGCTGGTGAAAGCAAACAGGAAGGATACCCAGTTAATGGATACCTCAGAGCAGCCTTTGTGTGGGCAGCTCCCTATGAACATATGAGCATGTTTGTTTGAAAGGGTATTAGAAGAAAAAGGCTCAATTTGCTCACAGAAAGGTGCTGCTGTGAGGAGGGGGATGCTGCTCCTCCTCTGCAGCAACGCTTCCATGCAACCCAAAGTGTTTTGCACACAGCACTGATTAGAGTAGCCATGGATGATGGCAGATGCTGCTGCTCCTCCTGACCTGCAGCAGGCTGCTCCCGGTGGCTGTAATGTGACTGCAAACACCCCCCACGTGGGTTTCTTCCAGAGGAGCAAGCTTGACATCACTTTTCATTGCCCTCACTTCAGTTTGTTAGCAAACACCAGCGTTATGAGCAAACAGCCTGATGACTGGGTTATCAAAGGAATTCCCCACCCATCCAACCTGCCAGCACCTGGGATTAGCAGCAAAACAGCCTTTTCTCCCCCTTCATTGTACCAGCTGTGCAAGACACCCAGTGGTAAGCTGCTCATACTATCCTGAGCCTTGGAAGGACCTGATTTAAAAGCATTAAATTCCAGCAAGACTTTCCCCTATGTAAAAGGGTTGGGAAACACCAAAGTGAATTCAACCACATGCTGATTTGCCAAGGACTTCTTTCCCAGTGGGAACTCACTCCTCGAAGTTTACTCAAGTGTAACTACGCAGCAAGAGCTCTGGAAACAGGATTTGCTTCAAGGAAGTTCTATAAGTCACTGAACAAAGCTGTGCACTCGCCAAATAGCGGCTGCTCGAGTTACGAAAGAGGTTCTTTAACAAACAAGTGGGTACGTGTCCCACTGCGTTTCTCTTCCTCTTTGCTGGCTAAAGGACAGGATTCAGTGGGGGCCGATGACTGCTGTGTTAAGCGGAGTAGGGACAGCCTCACTCCAAGCTCAGACCATGCTAACACAGGACATCAATGCTGGTTCAGGGCAGACACTTCCCAAGCAGGTTTCCTACAGCCAAACCAAGGGGATGCATAAGAAATGGTCAATTAAAATCACTTTCTTCTACTCATTCTCAGAGTCCCTCTCCCCAGTAAAACTTACAAACCAAATCTGCTTTTAAACAAAGCTCTCGTTTGCCACCACACGGGAGTAGGCATCATTTGGATGCTTTGAACTCTTTGTTTTGCAGAGGGAAGATAGTCTGGCTGCCTTAACATTAGTCACATACACAAAACCCAGCTTTTAACCAGCTTCCAAGAGCAAAGCAAGGTATGTTCCTACCCTCTCCAGCACTGAAAACACGCAGGTGCAGCTTACTCCAGCTGCACAGTGACTGGAGCTAGAACTTAATCACAGAACCATAGAATCACAGAATAGTTAGGGTTGGAAAGGACCTTAAGATCACCCAGTTCCAACCCCCCTGCCATGGGCAGGGACTCCTCACACTAAACCATCTCACCCAAGGCCTCGTCCAACCTGGTCTTGAACACTGCCAGGGATGGAGCATTCACAACCTCCCTGGGCAACCCATTCCAGTGCCTCACCACCCTTTATCTTCAACAGCCACCCAGAGAACTCCTCCAACCATCTCCAGTCACCTCCAGGCACTCTGAAGCACCCAACATCTGGTCTTGGCTCAGCTGAGTAAGTTACACAGTGCTTGTAGTGAGTCATCATGAAGGAGCAGCCACAGGAGAGATGGCTCTAGGTCACAAAGTCTGCTTTGTGGATGGGCACCTACATCATAATATATAGAAGAAAAACCAAGTGTACACAAGGTGCAAATTGTAGCAAACAAAGGGCTTGACATTCCCATCTGTTGCTGACTTTCACAACTAATTTCCTCCAATGGTCCACCTACCACCCCCTCCACAGCAACTGGGCAGTAGAACCAAAAGACGAGAGGATAAAGTCGGTTGTTTTTATTCTGCAAAGCAATATGCACATCTTACAAACACAAAATTAATCTAGGCGAGAAATGGCATTTCCAAATCAGCGATTAACCATCATGCAACAAGACAAGTGAAATGTAAGAACAAAACCAAAACAGCCATCTTAACCCTACGGTCACCTGCAGAGGGTTGAAAACCAAGGCTCAGATTTTCTATGTAATGCCAAAGGAAAATGCAAAAGGAAATGGCAGCTTTCTAAGAACAAGAAAACACGTACAAATAGAATCAAAACTGATTCAAGTCATAGTTCAAAAGAAAAGAAAACAAAACAAAAAAAGGAAAGATCAATATGATCTGAACTTTAATATTAAGTTTTTACTCTTCTGTTTGGCTGCATTCAACTTTTGTATGTTGCGCCTAGGAACAACCCAGTATCCCTGAGTATTGCAGCATTTCAGCCTGATGGACACCCTCTCTGCTGCAACACAGGGGTGCAAAGGTGTAAACTAAGGGCAAAAAACACAACTCTAATGTCTTCCCTTCTGTATTTGTGAGTTATTTCTGGGTATTTCAGTGTAGTGGGTGATAAGTTACAAAGCAGGTTCCTTTAGTTACCCAACAGCAAAAACCAGATTTAAAAAGCCCAATACATCTGCTTTGCCCAACAGACCAAATTCCAGTTTGGACAGTTGGAGTTTGGTTTTAAACTGGCTGAAACAGAAAGGACTTGGCTCTGCTGTTTTAAAGGAGTTCTGTTGGGTGTTTTCTACCTGCACCATCACCCCAATCCATTTCCTATTCCTGCCTTTGGTCCCCAGATCAAGCCACCCTCATAAGCAACTCTCCAAGTCAGAAGGCTGGGGGTGTGTGCTAAGGAACAGCTCAGACAGTTTCCAAGAGAAGCCATCTACCTGGTTTGACTTCATGGGCTCATTTCAGTGAAGCAGTGTGAGCCCACAGCAGCATCAGGAGAAAACTGGAAGCTTCATTTTATCCCTAGACTTCAAACTAGGCCATCTCTAAAGCTTTGCCTTAACGTCCCTGGAGGAAAACACACATTAGTTAATACCACTGAAGTAACTGGAATTCTGTAAAGGAAACGTGTTCTGAAGAAGGTGTGACTATTTTGCTTCAAACGCTCTGAAAACTGGTGAAGTGACTGAAGTCCCATACATACAGACCAGCAGGATACCATTAAATAGTGACTACAGGGTGTAAACCAAGAATCTTATGCCAGCATAACTGAGACTGTGAGATATTTGACTTAGGTTTCTTCTTTTGTGTAGTTTAAAGCAATAGGAAGAGGGAAAAAAAAAGACCCTGTGTATGTATGCAAACCTGCAGTTATACCACCTGACAAGAAAGCTGAAAGACAAGATGAAAGGTCAGTTAAGGCAACCAGTGGGATTGTAAAAGCAGTGGTGGAAAAGTCTGCAGGAAAAGCTTAAGGAAGTTGCTCAATAAGAAGCCAGAATGAAACAGCAAAAGCCAGAACAGGAAGAGGAGAAATGCATGGAATAAAAGAGCTAACTCAAGAATGGACACAGAGAACAGTATGTGTTTTACAGTGTGGTTTCTGTGACCTTAATCACAACAGCCCTGGTCTTCTCCTTGTCCTTCTCCCCTGAGTGGACAGCAATACATGGAAATGGGACAAAGCTAATAAAAGTGTCATTTTCAGCTCTCCTTCAGAGATGGCTGGAGAGTCCTGAAGTGAAGCCTTGTAACAGACTATGGGATTTCTTAGTCTTCCATTATTTGCACTTGCCCAAGGCTGTGCAGAGCCCCATCAGCCTGTTCAAACAATGCACCTTTTTATTAGCTTTCCCTCTTCTAGGAAGAAAACCAAGAGGTTACAGAAAGCTGCTCTGCAGCAGAGACACCCAATCCTGGTGGTGAGGGCTGCGGATGGGAGCTCAAGTGGAAAGCTTTCAGGTAGTCTCGATGCTGACCGGTTCTCTGGCATTCAGCAAGCCAAAGGAAACAAAAAGAATGACAAAGATCAAGAACAAACTAATCAGACTTCATACTTGCCAGTAAGAAACATTTTAAAATGGGACTTCACTTCCTTTTTACTATGAATAAAAGCACAAGTTTGTCCTAAATACAGCACTATTAAAATGTGAATATGTACTTCTTTGTTTCCAAAAGAAAAAAAGTATCTAAAACCTTGATATCGTTTCTTGCAAGCAAGGAGCAAACGGAAGAAAGTATTAGGCCACACAAACACACATTTAATTCATGTAGTAGATTGGTGGCACTGGAAATGCAGTATTCTATCAAAGGTGCATACTTGTTTCGAACACACTGTACATATCATTGGGCAAAAAAAACCAACAAAGATCTGTTGGTCTGTTTGAGACACTTGCAAAGGCATCTTAACCTGCCCAGATGCAGCTAGACAAAAATATCTTGCTCTGACTATATGTAGCCATATCACTAAAGATATCTACACAAACATTCGGCTATGTCCACAGGTAAAGACTGAACGGTTCCGGCCGCACTGCAATGCGGAACAAGTGCATCATCCCACCTATTCTGAATATACCTTTATAAATATGTACAAATCAATTACAGGCACTTGAAATGTCTTTGGTTGGAATAAACCAACATTGCAAGATAATGTATTCACAGAGTGTTAAGACCCAGTCCGGGTTCAGCAGGCAATGATTTCGGTTCTCAGTCATTCTCAGTCAAAGGAGAGGATGGATTATGCTTCTGACAAAGCAACCTAAACAAAAGGGAAAGAAAACATCTCATTAAACTCAGATTCTTAATCCTGTGACAGTGATAGTACTTATCTCCATGCAGCTGGCATATCTGTCCTTGCCTTTCCAAAGAACCTTGAAAAGTCACACTTGGAAAGGAGATCAAAGCGAGTCTGAAGGTGTTTTGTACTTTGCATGATCAATTAAACAAAGCCCTAAAACCTAAGAAAGAAACTAAAAACAAAACCAAACCCCCCGGCTTATACTACAAAATATCATTATGATCAAAAGGTGCCAACACATCCACGATTTAATATATTCATATTTAATCCATCAAGCAAAGTGCAGGTCTCCAGCACAGTACTGAATAAGGGCTGTTCCAACGGCTTTGCCATTGTTTTAACTGAATTCTGATTAACAACTGTTAGAATCAGGTATCATGTTTTATTCAGTTTTCAATCTGCTGTGATAAGAAATGAAACTACTCCATACCATCTAGTCAATACTTCATTTAAAACAGTGCAAGTAACACAGAGGAGTTGCATTACAGCACTTACTGAACTGCAATAATCCACTTTTGTAGGAGAGGAATTGAACTCAGAGGATCTACACAGCACACATACGTATTTTGTGGCACCCATCTGTAGTGTCCACAACGAAACGCCCATGTCTCTTTGAAAGGGAATTAAATCTACGTCTCCAGAGATAAGAGAAACCAGGCTGTACTATGTAAAAAAGGAGGTTTCCCATGTTTCCTTATCTGAGTCAATATTTTGTCATTACACAGACTCACCTTCTCAGAGCAGAATTCTGTATTGCTTTGCCTCAGTTTGCTTGGTCTGCCTTTAATAACTGCATAGCAGAACATGGTAATCACCATCACAAAAAGAAAGTAACTGGTATGCATGAGATGCAGGTTTATTAGAGAGCGATCGTCCTGCACAGAGAAGTAAAACCACTTACTGACAATGCATCAACAGCTGGCATTTTATATTAAAGCAGTAATTATCAGAGCAACAAAGAAATTACTTCATGAATCAACTTTCTCCCCTTGATGCAGCTGGCAGAGTAATGGAAGCAACTCCTAATCGCGGCACAAAGAGCCAAAACGTTCCTTATGCTCAACATTCATAGTAGAGATCTCTTCCCATATACTGGAAGTGTCTTTTGCCAAATGATTTCAAAACACAGATGTTAGCTGATAAAAGCTGATGCACATGGAGGTTACGAGAAGACCATCACACCCTCCAGGTGTAAAGCACATCTAACTCTGTCCCAGCCCTCACACTACAGGATAAACCAGCCTCGAGTGTGACTGGTTTAGGACATGAACAGAACCATATGCAGCTAAACCAGAGCTAAGCATTTATACAACATGACACAGAAAACCACCCCAGCACTTACATCTGGAACTATAACCGTCAGTTTGGGGTTTAAAGCGTGATACACTTTCCCGATTGCTCCTTTGTAACACCAGAAAGGGTTATAATCTTGTGCATATTTTGTATTAGAGTCTCTTGCTGTGGTGAAGATCTTGTACCAGAGCGTGGCATTGCTGTATGTCTCAGGAACACAATGTGGTGGCTGACTGCATTAAAACCAGAAAGAGTTAGCACTCTAATTGCCATTCTCCATGTTCAGCAAGAATAATGTTTAGAACTCGGTCAAGCAGCACAAAACATGGGTTTAGTTTGGACTTCTCAAAACAAGAACAAACCCCAAAGCTTAACCAAAAAAGTGTCTAAAAACCATATGGTTCCTGTACTAAGATCAGAATTTAACTGCATGTTGTTTCAGTAAGTCAACCTCCCACAGCTGAAGTGGAACAACACCGGGTTTCATAAGGCTTCCCGAACTCATCTGGTGGCTTTCCAGGTTGTATTGAATAGTGGCAGTGAGTCTAGAGAAGACAAAGGGAAACTATTCTGATGAAAGGTCTGTACCTGCTGGGGTATGTGGCTTTGCTACCATTTGGCTTACGTTGATCTCTCAGCAGGGAACAGTTAAAAACCCTTAGTGTCCAGCCTTAGCTCTCACACAAGTTGGTGAAACCAAACTATAGGGCATCTTCCTCAAATAGTCACAGATTCTTTTGTTCCCAGTGACATTTAAATCACCTTTTGAAAGGCAGGGACTACAGCTCAAAACATCCACAGAGAAATCCAGTGTTGCCAAAAGAGAGCAAGAGTCTCAAGGTTTCTACTGCGGGGAGGAGGGCACGTACATCATTTCCAGTCAATGCTAAAGCTCATGAGGAAGTAACAACCTCAGAGAAACAGCTCAGGAATTAATCACCCAGTAATGAGCCTATGAAAGAGCGTTTAAAATGCACTTACACTGTGACAGGAAACACATTGCTGGCTGCTGTCACAGTCATGCAGGTGGTGAACACAACCTGCTCGCAGTGGCCGTGAAGAACGCAGTCATCGGAATTCCAGGCAGCCGGCAGGGTGAACGTAATATTTATCTCCTCATGGGATTCTCTGCCTTTGAGAAAGAGAGAAGGAAAGCTGGGTTTCATTCACAAAAGTATCTGAGCAACGATCACTAGGATAAGGACAACACGCAAATGACTAAGGCAGCAACCATCACCCTGAATCTGTGCCTCTGAAGTCATCCAGGATCTTTGCTATCAACAAAGAGAGCAAAAAGGAAGTTAAAAACCACACCAAGCTACAAAAATCCCCGCTGTTGGTCTTTGTAACCTCTCCTGCCTCAGAAGAAATGGGGTCATTGAGCTCCTCGCAGCAATGAAAACCTCACTGTTTCTAAGTGAATTCATGCATGGTTGGAGAACTGTATTAGAAAGTAAATCACAGATCTGCAGCCTTCCTCCTCCCAAAGACTTTGTTCCACACTTGCTTTTGCTGATGCTTACTTTTCAAATTGGAGATATTCCTGTAGACAGAAAGGTGCAGATTAAACAATGTACATGAACTCCTTGTGGATATATCCACACTGAAAATAAATCCAGGCTACCAGAAATGGAACTTGCATTTGATAGCTCTTAAAGCAGCAGCAAAATATCAGCAACAAAATAGAGTAACACAGATTTACAGCTATGGCAAATGTCTCTTCACAGGTCTCTGAGGCTCAACACACCTTCAGGCAGGAATATAAAATGCAACCCTGGTAAAAGCTAAAACTCAATGAGGTTCTATTACTGATTTCTACTGATTTCCTACAGTCTCCTGTCAAAACTTGCTTGTGGGCAGCCACACAGCAGATCGATCTCTTCACATCAAAGAAACAGTAACCATCTTATTTGTTGCTGTTTGTAATATGAAAGCTTATTCATGTATGCATTTTAAACTCTATTTTGTTAGACAACATAGTACTTGATCTCGAATGTATGCACATTAATACCTTTAAAATGTGAGTTAAGGACTTGCAGATGTATCACGATACAACTGAAGATAGTCACTGCAGAAGCTTTTGCTGCTTGGATTTTTGTTGGCTTAAAAATTACCTTCCATTGTCAATAAGTTAATCATTTAAAGCTGCAAAGGCTAATCTCAGCATACCTGCAGGTTCTTTTCCATTCTGAATGCAGGGAAAAGTGTTTCTAGCAAACAAGTGAAGGGCTCTATAGAGGAATATACTCACAATGAATCTGGAAACATATATACGTTCTAAGCAAAGATTGATCTCACAATACCAAGCTGGTGAATTTTTACAGGATTATATAGTTAGCATGCCAATGCATAAAGGTCAAGTCTCACATACCTGAGAGTCCAATTTGGTGTCCAAAAATGGTGGAACTTAGATGTGTGACATTGCGAGAATACCCGCCGAACGGCCTGAGTGGGTCCAGTGTCAACGTGATGGTAACAGAGATGTTTATTGGACCAGAGTCCTCAAGAGTCTGTGGAGACTGTGTGGAAGATCTCGCCTGGCCACTAGTCACAGTACTCTCTGGAGTTGTGGTATCATTGATGAGATGCTTTAAGGTTTCATTCTCAGATATACAGAAGTCCAAATCATTAAATCTCAGGAGGAAGGTATTCCAGTCCTTAAGACAAACATGAAGATTTCAACCAGATCAGCACGTTAACTGTTGGCTCACCCTTCTCTAGAGCAGTGCAGATCTTGCTGCTACCATCCCATCTGCGCTTCCAAGCCATTGAACAGAATTACACGGCTCACAAAGCAGCACAAACACCACCATCGCAATCTCAACAAGCTGTTTACAGGAGTCAGAGGCATTCAATCCCAGCCACTGCCTGACCGCTGCTCAGTGCAGCAGCAGAACGTCCTTTAAACTACAACAGGAAGGTGCTGACTCGGTCTGTTCTCTCCACACTCAGGCTATGAGCAGTTTCTAGCAAGGTTTCCCTCATTAGGGAACAGTACTATTAGATAATACTTGATGCCCCATCCCTTGCAGCGTTCAAGGCCAGGTTGGACAGGGTTTGAGCAACCTGCTCTAGTGGAAGGTGTTCCTGCTCATGGCAGGGGTTGGAACTGGATGAGCTTTAAGGTCCCTTCCCAACCTAAACCATTCCATGATAAGGAAGTTTCACAAACAAACTAGCTGACATGACAGAGTAAGAAATGCTTCTAGCTGTAGTAAAGATCCATGTCAGATGGTTCTGCTTTGTCCTTGAAATAAAAGACTATTCAAATATTCATATCAATAACCTCTTTCCTTAAGGAATTAGAGGCAAGTATAAATGAAGGCAATCTCCCATTACACTCTGCACGCTCCCACGTTATTGTGGGGTGAAAATCCCACCTCATTCGCTTTGGGCATGTTGTTCAACTCAGTATTCCCACTGTTTAGCTCAGGAAAACTTGCTGTACCTACCTCAGTCATTTCTGGTGACTTGATCTCCTTGATCTTGAAGAAGTAGCCCAGTGTCAGAAAAGCTATTGCCATAGCACTTACACTGATCATAAAGACCACAAGCGGAGGTCGACTGCTGATGTAAACCTTCAGGTTCTCCAACAAGTTTATGTAGAACATTATTCTGATTGCTCACCTGAAAGCAAAGAACATTACAGCAGAGTGACTGGGCTGTGTGTGGGACGGGGTAGGGGTTGGTACATGTAAGAGGGAAGTCTGGCACTGAACCATGGGCTCATATACTAAAACGAGATTCAATTTCATGACTCTGTATTGTTCACTGAACACAGTGAGCCTTAAAGAAAGCCCAAATCAAAACATGCTCCACATCACCTCCTCAGCACCTGAAACTGCCAACTCAGAATAGACTTGAAGACAACTTCTAGCACAGCCAAATATTAAGCAATAAACCCAGCTCTTTCCTTTCCCCCCACACAAAAGCAGGATATGCACTGCTACACCTTAATTCCAGTAATATTTGAATTTATCAAGTTACAGCGTGGATGGAGTTGCAATGCAACCCAGAAATCAAACTTTCTGTGTCCTTGTATACACTTTCAAAACTGAGGTTGAAGCCTTAGAGCTCCTTCTTCACCCTGTCCCTAGTCCCAGATGTGTCTACCTTCAAACTGGGAGCAGAGAAGCAGCTCAACATTTTAGGCTTCTGCACCAGAACCCTGTGGTCAGAATCAGCTAAAAACTGCATTGGAATGCAGGCTGGAAACCTTCTTTATGAGATTCCTGCAGGATATAGAACATTAAATGTTATACTTTGCCTGATTCCCCTTCGGAATGCTCACTTGCAGAGCAGAAACACTCAACCTCAGTTTGCTTCATCAGCTTCCCCACCGCCACTCACTCACAAGTCCAGTGTTAAAGGGCAGCCTTGAGGCATCTACTTCAGGAGCTTCACATGGAAGGAACCTCAAGCAAAGCTCTTCTCTTTGTCTTACCTAAAAATCCTGGTTGAAAAGGCTTTTAAACCCCAATTAAACTAGAAAAGGGAGACCTTAGAGCAGTGCTGCTTAAACCCAAATCCATAGGAAAAGGCAAACTTCAGGACTAGCATCTAAAGAGTTCAGCACTTCAACGGTTAATGTTTGAGCACTCACACAGATCTGATAACATTTAATTAAGTCAAGGACACTGCTCCCTGCAGGTCTGGGTGATTCTCATTTACTAGAAGCACACGTCACTTACAGCCCAGATGTAGCCTGGCTGAGGAGGGGTAAGAGGATGAGAGGGGCAGGTTTGGGAAAGAGGGCAAGGGAGAGAGTGATCTTTGATCTAGTGATTTAAAAGAAAGCAAGGGAAGGGAAAAGGCCAAGCTTTCAGACAAAGCCTTTTTCAGATCCTACAATGATCACAACTTTGTGTCTATCCAAGATTTTACTGGCAGAAATGCTTCCATTGTTCCTAACAGAAGGAATATTGTCAAAACCTGCAAAACTGCCCAAAGAGGAGAAAATTCAACTCCCTGAGAAGGGAGCCAAGGTCCTGCGGCAATAACCCAGCACTGAGCTGCGCTTGCTGACTTTCCCCCTCTTGTCCCCACACACCTACTTGCTCTCCTTGGTGAAATGTGCTGAACCAGTGCTCTCTCCAGAGCACAAGATCACCTCCTGGGTGTACTGTATTGCACCATCAACTGTCTTTCATCCGCTCTGCAAAGACCAGGGAAGCCAGCAACTTTTCCTCAGCAAGAATGGGTGCTAACCATCTCTTTACACAAACACACTGTGTCTGTGTCATGGTTTAAGACCAGCTGGTAACTCAGAACTGTGCAGCCACTCGCTCCCCTCCTTTCTTCCCCCCCTGCTCCCAGAGGGATGAGGAGAATCGAATATAACTCCCATAGATTGAGATAAGAACAGTCCAGCAATTAAGGTACAATACAAAACCACTACTGCTACCATCAATAGTAATAACGATAAAGGAAATAACAAGGGAAAATAATACAATTGCTCACCACCCGCCGACCAATACCCAGCCCAACCTGAGCAGCGATCTTGGCCTCCCAGGTAACTCCCCCCAGTTTCTATACTGGGCATGACGTGCTGTGGTGTGGAATACCCCTTGGGTTAGTTTGGGTCAGGTGTCCTGTCTCTGCTTCTTCCTGGCTTCCCCTCCTCCCTGGCAGAGCATGAGACTGAAAAGTCCTTGATCAGAGTAAACATTACTGAGCAGCAACTAAAACCATCGGTGTTATCAGTGCTGTTCCCAGGCTGAAAGTCAAAAGCAGAGCACTGCACCAGCTACTAAGGAGGAGAAAAATGACTGCTACTGCTGAACCCAGGACAGACTGAGAGTGAAACGCACAGTGCAGAGGAAGGATGGAGAAGGAGGGAAGCAAAGGTGATATAAATACATGCCTTACCTTAACTTCTATCTCTGTCCAAGACCAGCTGCGCTACGGCCAAACAGGCCAGGGAAAGGTAAAAGGCGGCAGGAGAGGGAAAGGGAACACTGGTGCTGGTTAGCATCATGCCGAGTACAACCCGTGCTTCTGCTTCCTATCTTGTCACTGGCAGCTAATTCCTTAAATGAGCCCTAGTTAAAAACGCCAAACACTCCATCTAGAAGCATTGGAGACACATGTTGAGATGGAAAAAGATCAAAAGATAAACCAAAAGCAGAGTTGTGTTCAGTGCTCCCTTCTGGATTTCCTTTGGAAAATAACAACACAGATGCAGGCTTTATTACAGCATTTAATCAAAGCTGAATGTCACCCGCAGCATATACAGCACTGTGATTCCTTTTTAAAGGGGCTTCCAACAGCTCCATTAGCATGCTTGTTTACCACAGGGGCTAAAATCAGCTGTAAAACTGGATGTGCTGAAAAGCGTACCTATAAAAATATTTGGGTTAATATCTTTATGTAAGAGATCACCAGCTTTTAAGTGCTGCTTGCTTAATAGGCTCCCATAACTCACAGGCTTTGAAAGCAATTAGGAAATGCTATAAGCTGCAATTTCCGAAGTGTAATGTGCCTTTTGAGCATTTGTGAGAGAAAAGGGAACAACTGTGGATTTCAGTGCTAGAGCTGATGTGAAAATAGCAGTAAGACATGGCTGGTGCAAAGCAGGACCAAGAGGAACGTTTCCACCCTGCTGCCTGCTGAACTCCTGTTTTTTTCATGGAATAACGTGCTTAAATAACACTAATTATCAAAGAACATGTGAATCAGATCAGTGCATGGAAATGAAAATGTGCATTCCCACTAGATTTAAGGGTTTGGTTAATGCTCCTCTCACTTCAACTCCTCCTTTCTATTAGGAGCTGTTAGCAACCCCCTCTACTGAACTCTGGTGACATCCCCTCTGCAGGCCTGCATCTAGGTCTGGGGCAACAGCACAAGAAGGATGGGGAGCTGTTGGAGTGAGTCCAGAGGAGGCCATGGAGCTGCTGCGAGGGCTGGAGAGCTGGGCTGGGTCAGCCTGGAGAAGGCTCCTGAAGGGGAGACCTTAGAGCAGCTCCAGTGCCTAAAGAGGCTGCAAGAAACCTGAAGAGGGGCTTTGGACAAGTGCCTGTAGGGACAGGCCAAGGGGAATGGCTTTAACCTGGCGGGGAGGAGACTGAGATGAGCTCTTAGGCAGAAGCTCTTCCCTGTGAGGGTGCTGAGGCGCTGGCACAGGGTGCCCAGAGAAGCTGTGGCTGCCCCATCCCTGGCAGTGCTCAAGGCCAGGTTGGACACAGGGGCTTGGAGCAAGCTGCTCTAGTGGAAGGTGACCCTGCCCGTGGCAGGGGTTGGAGCTGGATGAGCTTTAAGGTCCCTTCAACCCAAACCAGGCTGGGATTCTAGGAAATGCTGTTCTTCTCCCAGCTCTAGCTGTAACTAACAACTTCCCCTGGATAAATGAATACCTAATGAATATCATCTAAATTTTCATTTCTTTTTCACCCCGTTTAAAAAACAACAAAAGGACCTGACTCTATCGGCAGGTCAGAAAGCGAGATCAGGTTTCACTTTTTTAGCTAGATAAATAATGTAGGAAGCAGCTCTAATAACCGCTGCGGCCTTTCTGCACTCCGGCTCAGCCTTTTCATACTGGTGCAATAAAAATCTTCACAGTCAGCCTAACAAGGAGCTCAAGCACAACAGGAAGAATGAAAACTGCCAGCCTGGAACATCGGCTTCCAACTCCAAAGTAATTGCTTGGTATTGAGGTGTGTTCATCAAGACCAAATGCCGCGGTCAGGCAGAGTAAGAGCTGATGGTACTCACCAGGAAGCACTCAACAAGCACCAGGGAGGTATCATGCTCTTAAATCAGGCCCTACAAGCTACGGAAATGGTGTTATACAGTTAAAAAGATACAAATGGGGAAGGATGGAAAGGCACAACAGTTCATATGTCAGAGTTCCAGGCAAACACAGAATGGGGGAGCCTAAAAAGTCACTTATAGGAAGACTCCCTAAAGTGTAGAGTAAAACAGCCCAAGACCGTGCACAGCAACCTTAAAGAAGTAACATTTTCAATCCCTGCTCATTTCTATATGAAAGCACAGAGAAAAGGTAACTTCTGAAACAGACCTATGAGGTTTCCAACAAATAAGGAAAATCAGGCAGTCTATTGCAAAGACCGAAAAATCAACGCAGTCAATCATAGCAGAAGTATTAAATTCCCATTTCAGGGCTCAACAGCACAGGAACTAATTCCTAACATCAATTTAAAAGATGTCTGCTGTCCTAAAACAAGTATTAAAAGTAAAACTGCAGTTGCCAAAAGGAAAAGAACCTCAAACCCTGGAGTTCAAAGAGGTCAAAGCAAACGTCTGGCAATCTTTATGTGTATCTTGCTGTAACGACAACTACCATCTTTCCACTAGAAAGCTTAGAACAATGTAATTTCCTTACAAATATTTCCCTTTCTTGTCATGGATGCAACATCTAGAGGGGTTTAAATAGCAATAAATACTGAAACATCTTAAGGAATGAAACCGCAGGTGGAAGAGAAGGATGGGAGGCCGGCACTAACCCATCCCAACAGCATTCCATTAAGACCTCACATGTTTTCTAAGCCTGACCATCCTATTGCCCATAATGATGTTTAATCTTAACTGTGCAGCTCAGTTCGTTTGTAAATCAATTCTGTCTTCAAAGATACCCCATTACCAGCAGCACAACAGGGGTTAGGAAATTGGTCAGATCAGGGTTAACTATTTGGTATGAAAATAACATGCCAGGTAAACACTCATAAACACAACTGAACCAAAGGATGATTTTCTTAGCAAGCCATCCAGAAATAACATGCAAACAAAGCCACAGTGTCGATCTCAGACTAAAGTGCCTCTCATTTAACAACAGTAAACAGCAGCGGGTACCAAAAATATCTCCAATTTGGTTTTCTTCTCTTCAAATGAACCTGATGTCTAACACCTAAACCACTAAAATAGTACAGCAAAACTGAACACAGTTGTGCTAGCTGTGAAGCTGGGATGGGTACAGGGACCAGCACTCTTCAACATCTTTGTCAGTGACACGGACAGTGGGATTAGTGCACCCTCAGCCTCAGTTTGCTGATGACACCGAGTTGTACGGTGCAGTCGACATGCTGGAGGGATGGGATCCAGAAGGACCTGGACAGGCTGGAGAGGTGGGACTATGCAAACCTTATAATGTTCAACAAGGCCAAGTGCAAGGTCCTACGCCTGGGTCAGGGCAATCCCAAGCACAAATAGAGGCTGGGCAGAGACTGGATGGAGCAGCCATGAGAAGAAGGACTTGGGGGTGTGGAGTGATGAGAAGCTCCCCATGACCCAGCAGTGTGTGCTTGGAGCCCAATAACCACTCATGTCCTGGGCTGCATCCCCAGAGCAGGACCAGCAGGTCAAAGGAGGGCATTTATATTCAAGTGTTCATATTCACTTTTGTATACAAGAGCTCTGGCTTGGGCATTTTTAAATCCTTCCATCTTCTGCAAACTAAACCAATGACTTCCAACATGACTTATCATCATCTAATGTGGATTACAGCAAAAGATACAATATTAGATGCCAGGACTTTAAAGTTGCATTAAAAATTGCTCTTCTGGTTACTGCTGCTTAGCAGGAGAGCCTGGGAGAGGAAGGCAAAAGTATTTGTGTTTGTAAGATCCATCAAGGTTCTATAGGAAATTAAATCCTGCATTTACCATACTGACAACAGCCAAACCAGCGCAGTTCACAGACTTGACTCAAGAAGTATTAAAAGCCTCAGGAACAGTTTAATAATCGGAAACTGGTTTAGTGGCCAAGTGAAGGAGGTTAATCGTTGACTTCATTAAACTACCCATTGAGGAATGTGGTACCGAATCCAGCAAGGTACAGAAAAATGCCAGGAAAAGGCTCTTCAGACTAATGGAAAGTGTTGCTGGAATGAGAACTGTGAGGAGACAGAGATGCAGACAGACACACAGCTTGAATCACAAGCAGAAAATGACTGACAAGCGGAGGAAATGGCAGCTTCAGTGGGAACAGCAAAATAAGAGCTCTGGATGCAGACAGAAGGTAACATTGGCTGTGTAAGAGAAGCAGGAAAACAGCCAGAGGCTGTGAAGGAGAAAATACCAAGAGCAGCAAAACCGACTGAAATGAGAGACTTGGGCAATAGCTGAAATATGAAATATTACCCTCTCTGAACACTCGAACCCCTGTTAAAAGAAACAGGACTTTCATTTCCTTAGCCCAAACTCACCTAAGTAAGTACAGTCTGCATTTCCCAGATGGATAATTAACAAAACCTCATGTGCCAGGACAGACGCAAGCTTTCTTCCAAAGTAAAACCCAGGAGTGCCGAGTTTGGAATCAGCTTTAGTCACAGGTCAGAATGGTCTCCTCAAAGAAACTAAACTCCCAACACTGCCTTGCTTTTGGCAAGGGGACATTTGGGAAAAGCAGCAACATTCTGACACCAATAACTTCGGTGAATGCTTAGTTTAAAGCTCATTTGATAAATCAGCTTCATGTCTATGGAATGGTATTTAACAAAGACAATAAAGCTGACCACAGCTCAGAGCTGCAGGAGCTGTCAGGGAGTGTTTAAGGAGGAAGCTGCACTCCCCAGCACGCTGTCCCGAGGTGATGGACGTGCCAGCCTCCTGGCTCTCACCGGATGCATCCGGCTCACACAAAGGACACCGAGGTCTGTTTGTTGGTGCCCTCAGATGTTCCTCTCTCCTGACAAGAGCACTTTGTGTTATCAGGCGGCATTTCAAGCTCTTGTCTTTCAAGTGGGGCAGAAGAATGACGTTCCACTGGCCTGAGCCACTCCTCAGACCACAGGAGGTAACAAAGCTACTAAGGTCTTAACCCCCTTCGATTAAATCTAGGGTTGAAGATCAGCCTCGGAGGCACAATTCAATGTTATCTCGGCTCCCTCTGCCTAAGTTATCCCCTCTCCTGCAGACCTGCTGGCCAGAAGCTGGGCGTCAGTTTATTCCCAGAGACCAAAGGAAAAGCAGGTGGATGGAAGCGGCAGCAGCTCACAAGATGAACTTGGAGCCATTTTGTATGTCCAGCTTGGATGCAAAAGGATTAGTGCACATGTCCTATAACTCAAACATATATAGAAGTGCATTAATGATTTACCACAACAGGCCTTAATCCCTGTGAGGGTGCTGAGGCGCTGGCACAGGGTGCCCAGAGAAGCTGTGGCTGCCCCATCCCTGGCAGTGCTCAAGGCCAGGTTGGACACAGGGGCTTGGAGCAAGCTGCTCTAGTGGAAGGTGTCCCTGACAGTGACAGGGGTTGGAACCGGATGAGCTTTAAGGTCCCAAACCAGTCTGGGATCCTGTGTTATCCTTTTAACCCCACAACTTTCCAGAAGGTGGATGAGGATGTGCCATGGATCCTCTGTGAACTCCTATCTAGACTCAACGCCTGTCTAACAGTGCAAATTAACCCCTGTAATTACACCACGCAAACAAACTTCCCCGGAGAAGACAAGCCCTTAAAAAGCAAACGAAAGGAAAGTGGAAGCACCAAAACTGCTTTGGAGCTCTGAGCTGCCCCGTTCTGCTGGCGTTTCCTTGTGCCCCTACCTGCGCTTGCCATACCCGGTTCGCAGGTACCATTCGGCTTCAGCAGCCATGTTCTAGGCATGATGCACCAGAAATTCCACTATTGGAAACATCAATTTCAGGCATTCAGACGAGTTAAATCAAAAGAGTAAAAGCCACAAAACACGGATGCGAAGGGAAAAGCAAAGAACCAAGGAAGGAATCGCTGTTCAGAAAGGAAACACGTTTGGCGCTACCGGAATCACTCTTCCGCGCTGCTCCCCCCCGGTACGAGGCCGCACGCACCCCGACAGCCTTATTTAAACGAAATATGAAGTAAATAACGAAGCTAAACTGACGCTGAACCGCATGGGCCGAGCCCGCCCGCCCGCCACACCGCACCCGGTGCCCCGTACCCCGGCCAGCACGGCCGAGGAGGAGGAGGAAGAGGAACCCGACCCACCCGGCCCCGCCAGCCCCCAGAGCCACCCCGGTCCGTGCCTTACCGGAGCCGCAGCGGGGTTGGCGGCCGCGGTCCGGTCCGGTCTCCGGTCCCGGCAGCGCTCAGCGGGGCTGCGGCACGGGCGGACTCTGCACCATCGCCCTGCCCTGCCGGGCGCTGCGGGGAGGCCGCTGCCGCCGCCGCTCCCGGACACCCGCCTCCTCCTCCGCCCGCTGCTTCCGGGGGCGGGGGGGGGGGGGGGGGTAACGGGGACGCGGCCGCCACCTCTCACCCCGCGCGGATGGCGGCGCGGAAGGGACAAAACTGCTGCGAGGGAGGAGCCGGCGGCGGGCGCGGAACAGCCCCGAGCGGGTACCAGTGATACCGGGAGATAAAGGGTTAACACTGTGCCTGCTTGCTTAAGCAGTCGCTGCGCTTGGTGAAGCACAACCGTAGGAGGCAAAGTTGCTAGAACGGTGAAGCAGAACTGTAGGAGATAAGATTCATAGCTCAACATTTAGGACGTTCTTGGTTAAAGAGGATCCATAGAAGGAAAAGGAACAAAAGATAGCCAGAGTAACAAAACTTACAAACTTGACAAGTTTCTGCTTTAAGATACATAAAACCGGCTTGTACCGAACCTGAGGTTTGGAGAGGAGCCGAAACCCTGTTGAGTCTGCAAGAGGGTACTCACGGTGATGAAGAGGAACTACAGGCCTTCATCCTCATGACCCCCTAACGACCACCACCAGGAGGCACTGTGCGGGCGCACCAATGGGACAAATGCCAGAAAACTAATTATAATACTAGATGGGAATATTATTACTATATTATATATTATTATATGCAATATAAATTAATTGAGTGGCAAAGGAGGGGTGCGCATGCTTTTGGAGAAGCAATCCCCGTGCGCCTCAGCGCTGAAGAAAAGCATGCCTACTTTACAACTCTAACGAGTTGTGGAGTCTATCCGCTTATCACCAAGGGCTGGGGACAGGCTCGAAAGGGGAGCTTGGGGGCTGCGAGATGCCCAGCACCCGCTCCTGCATCCCTTAGGGTCACCTCCTCCCTCCATTCCCCCTTCTCTCCACTAAAAACTATCCAAAACTTTGGGGGTTTACCTTAAAAAACAGATGGAATTTGTTAGGGGAGGTGTGAGGCATGTGGTTAACGGTGGTGGTGGTGGAATGCTAGCAGCAGAGACAGTGGCTATGTGACATACTCCAATGAAAGGCAATGAAATTCCCAGCCCACCAGCATCCCCAGTTGTAGCCATTTACTCCACTGTTACCACTAGAGCAAGGGCAGCTGCAATTCAGAGCCAAGGTCCCCTCTCTGCAACCCACAGCAGTTCAACACACTGGAAGAAAAGCATCCCTAAGCATTTGCAATAGTGGCGGTACCTTGGAAGCAGTAGTTACATGAAGGTAGAAAGGTGAGGAATGGGTTTGTCTTCAAAGAGAGCCACTAACTTCCTCAGTTAGTGCTTGGAAGGCAGAAGCAGCATTCCCAACGCACATGTGGCAAGCCTCAAGACACTTAAACAACAAATCATACACCAAAGCCCTTGTACAGTTTAATGAACCAGTCCTCCTTTAAAATATATGTACTACAGCAAAATGAAAAAGGAGTTCACATGCAAAGTAGCTTACAATGTAAGTTCTGATTCCTAGCAATGAGCTGCACAAGCTTTCAGTAATACTGAACTAGTAGTGGGCTGTTGAAAACAAGTGATTTTTGATGCCGTGGCTGTCACCAAAGCGCAGCAGCTGCTGTGAATTCCAATTCACTAAGGCAGCATTTCACTTAAACTCTCTGGGTTACAAGTAACTTGTCCATAGATACTATTCCATAACATTTTACATCACTAGTGGCTCTTGCTGTATCTCGCCCTGAATTGCCTCTGGGACTAGAGCATCAAGAGCAGCAGTGCCTGGTCCCAAGCGGTATGGGGGCTGCCATTCTGAATGGTTAACCCTGGAATGGCACTCTGCAGTTACTACTAGAGCAACTGAACTACTTTTATGCAAGACAACATCCCCGTTTTACCTACAGGCAGGTCATTTGTCTAATAAAATACTGACAGTGAGTTACTCCAACACTAACCTGTGAAAGCTGCTCCGAGTGTTGCTACTACCCAGGATTTACCATGGGTTTGGAGCAAACTACTCCTGCCTGCTGGCTAACTTTTAGATAGGGTATGGAAATCCATCTTACCTGCCTTACGGAGGAGTTGTTTGCTGAAAACACTCCCACTGTAGTGGCTTGATAACAAAGATGACATTTGAATAAGAGATACTTTAGTTACAAATGCACCAGCAAGTCGTTCTTAAGTACTTAATCACTACAATGAACTTTCTGCAAAGAAAAAGACCTTGTTACCTACACTTGCACTTGAATGGCTGAGAACTGTGCCTCCCAAAACGGAGGGAATGCTGAAGCAGCCACAATTATATTCACATTAATCATTAACAGCATTACAAAACCCAGTGATGAAATTCCTGGGACTCATTAACAAGGGAATAACGTACACACTTTTATTTAAACATGGCAATTTACACAATAGCTCAGTTTGGTGGTTTCTTCCTCCCCCCTCCCTCCTTGGGAAAACCGGTGTACCTGGATATAAGAATTAGCACCTACTGTTTATAAAGAAAATAAAGACTTTACAATTTTATTTACTGCAAACATGGTCAGATCTTAAGCAATTTAAGTGCAGTGACACATGGATATGTTAAGTCATAAAACTTCTTATGATCATCCGATTAACTCATTGCTTCCCCATAGCAGTGGAGTTTTGGGTAACTGGTTGTTCTCTGGAACACAAGGAATGCATAGTTCATAAGGCTAAATAGAAGGGACAAATCACAGTTGTGGTCTGAAATTATTGCAGCGCAAGTTTTCAATGGCAGGGTTTGTAAAGCAGTAGAACATAAGAAAGAGGTAGGTACTTCCCTCCTCGATGGTAAGAACTTAACATCGTGGCTCAAGCTAAGTTGCTTTACGTAGGGTATCTCAGGTACACCAACAAGTCACGGCAGACTGGCTGAACTGGAAGATACTTCAAATGATATATAAATGTTTCACTGGCATTAAAAAGTTATATTGCAAGGGGTTACTCTGTGGAGTGTGAGACTTAACTTGAAATACACCCATCTAACCTTATGGGGGCATAAAGCCCTATTTACCTTGCTGCTCAGTGCTTTAGCAAGGGAAGTCCCTTTGCTAAGGAGGCCCATTAAAGATCAGAAGACTGATGCTTCCTGAAATTAAAGTGCACTTTTCTGCTCATGCTGCTTCTAAAAAGCAAACTCTAATCATATGGACTTATTTACCTACCGGGATTGCCAAAACAGCAATCAAGACCTAACCCATTGATGGAAGTTACTGGGCAATGCCAGGAAAGAAAGCCACTTCTGGTGCAACTCTTGTGCTATCTCCTCCTCCTCCTCATGAATTTGTATTTTCAATACAAATATTTCTTCCTATTTCTGAAGCCTGGCTCAACACCCTCTTCAGAAGCAGTAATAACCAGCACTCTGTGCACCACTGAAGGCTATCAGTTGTACTGACAAAGCAGAGAGAACGTTCACATGGAGAAATACCATCTTTTAAATAGCACTTTTTTTTTTTTACGGAGCAGATTGAGATTAGTGTGAACTTTTCAGATCATTACAACAATTTCCTCTAATTCAATCAATACCATCTACCTTACTGAATCATTAACAGTGTACTTGCCTTTATACTGCAATGGGATTTAACCAAAAGGTGTTAAAATTAATACTTTGGGCATCATTTTCACTCAAACACAAGATGTCATGCACAGCTGAGACGTTAAGATTTGAAATCTATTTACAATTTTACATATTTTACAATATATATTTCATCTTTACAGCTACAGGAGAAATTCAGGCTCACATGGGTGCCATTCAAGGTTCTGCTGGAACTTGAATTCAAGTTAAACTAATCATTAAAACCAAGTATGTGCATGCCCAGAAGGAAGCTCTCAGGAAAAAAGTCAATGGACTAGTGTTGCTTAAAAATTACACCAGTTTGTGTAGAAAATTGAAATTCAGTTCAAAAACCCACAAAAGCCTAATAGAAATCCACCTAAAATAAATACAATTCATTACACTTAACCAAAACAAAATGCACCTTAAAAAATGTACTGATTTAAGCTCATCTGATTTTTTAGCCTTAAATTTACTTCCCTCCCCAAGTAGCAGATAACACTAGGTGAGAATAATGCTGCTTTTCAAGGGTAACACTGATAATTACCCTGCATACACCTGAGGCTGCAGTGGTGGGGGCAGCTTGTCATTCTCCACATTTTCAGAGTCAATAGCTGCTAAGGCTTGACTTTTTGGCTTTATTTCTAATGGGTATTTCTCAACAATATTTTGGACTTCCTTTGTAATTCCTTCAGTCCAATCTATTAGGTCTTTCTCAAGCTTCTTGGCTTCATTGACAATTCTTTCCTGCCTCTCATTCAACTGAGACAGGAGGTCTAAGTTTTTATACATCTGCTTAACACCCAGGCACACATCAGGTGAGAAACTGTCGGATTCTTGCTTCTTTGGGGATGTCTGACCAGTCATAAACCGATCAAAGTCTTCCTGGCTTAGGTTTAAAGACTGAGCATCCAGTTTTTCAATGAAGGCCACAGCACAGCACTACAAACAAAACAGAGAGTGAGCGTCACTGCAAGGTACAGACTGAAATGTACACCTTCATTTTTTATCCTGCTGTACATCACAAACCTCTAAGGTCTCTCTGGTAGGTGAGAGAACAGAAGGTACATGGCAGCTAGACAACAGCACTATATTGGTATTTAATGATCTCATCAGCAGGGATCTAATAAGCTCTTTATTCACTTTCTGAAGGAAGGAATGTCAAATGCCCATCTTACCTTACAGATGCTCTCCTCAAAGGAATTTTTAACATTCCAAGTATTTCATTCATCTATTTTCCCTCAAGAATTGTTTCACAATGAAATACAGAGAAGCCATGTTCATAGTCATAATTCCTTCCCAATTAAACAAGCGCACACCAATAAATGTCTGCTGCAGAAGCTTTAAAGAACCTGCCTTAGCATCAGACTGTTCAAATGAAGGGTTTAACATTATAGAGAAAGCAAAGCACTGTCTGGTTTGGAAAACAGAGAAGGAAGAGGGAGGAGATAGAAAGCAAAAGAGCTGCTGAACTTTAAGTATCATCAACCACTACTGGAAGATTAGTTTTACTTTCCCTTCTATGTTATGTTGTGTTTGCTTTTGTTGAAATCTCTCCATCCAAATAAAGGACAATCTTGTGTAAAACCTCCACACTTACCAGATTGGTAAAATAGTAACCATCTTCTCCTGTCATTAACCTGCTTGGATTACAGAAGCGGGTGATATACTGGATGTTAGACTGCAGACGGGGTGGGTTTCCCTTCAGAACGATGTATATAAGTGTTGGAAGAAAGTCATCAGCAGAAGCCGGTTCATTTTTTGTGATTTTTATTGCATTAAATATATGCTTGCTGCACTTGGTGATACATGCGAGTTTATCACGAGGGACACGCTTTGAATCCATTTCAATGATATCTGTAAGATAAAAAGGTTCTCCACTCACTACAACTGTATTAATCAGACACCTGAATGAGTAGGACACTTACTGGACAATACTAATACTGCAGCAGCTTTATCTGTGGTGCTTGGAGATCCATAAAAGAGCTGTTTATTCAACCTTCTCTTGGTTCAGTCCAAGTATTTCAAATAGATTCTTCTGGAGAAGAACACTTACCCCTGCTCCACAGATACGTACTAGTCTGATACCATAAGGACTACTGCAAATCTAAAAGCCTGGACCCCCTTCTGATAACAGCAGAAAGTAACCTCCATGAGCAAAAGAGATGAAAATGAAAGCTGGAAATGTAAACTTCATTGGTCACAAACCTGTAATTGCTTTTACAACCATATCAGAGACTTCTGGGATTTCTTCATTGACAGGAACACAGAGCATTTGTGGAGTTACCCAGTGCAAAGCCCTGTGACAAGGAAAAAAAAAACCCATTAAATTGTTCTGTGCCAGTGACATTCAGGTGTTGGAAACAAGCTGCTGCTTGAATTCAAGGCACACAAGGAGTGCTTTGTGTAAATGAGGCACCAGTCCAGTCATAAGCTACTTTATTCCACTGAAGTAATTTATTTCCAGAAGAAATACTTTCTTTTTGCTATAATTTTATAAAAACCAAACCAATTTGTTTCCCTAATGTAACAACTTTCATTATTCACTCTATTCATTCCTTCTGCTTCTTAAATCAAGTGAGTTTAACCCTCTGCTTAAGAAGCTTGGCATTTTTGTGTGCACAGCAGGTCTGTAACATGCTCCATTCAGAGCTCATTTACAGGGCTGAGGATTACCCAAATAGTTTTCCTTTAAAGCCTTACCTGATTCTCTTTTGGACAGCAAGATCTTTCTTCTCATCATCTGTTGTCTCAGGGCAAAAGACATATTTATACTGTCGAGTCATAATGTATTTTTCAATCTGATCCATTGCTTTCTCCACTTTTTCAGGGCTCACTGAAAGGTACAAATCCCACCCCCGATACTGTAAATCAAGTATTTTGTGGCTCTTTGATGATTTAATACAGTTTGGTCCTATTATCACCAGATCAGTACTGCTGACTTGTGCCAACCTGAGTTAATAGAATGGATATTAAAAAATGGAGTATTTTTACTCCTTTAAATGTATCCCTGGATATATTTAAACCGTGCCACTTACACACCGGGCACATAAAAGCTCCTGTCTCACTGACTTCTTCTGCATTACAGTGTAATGCGAGGCTCACAGCCTGTTCATTGGGTTAAAGCTCCACACTCAACTTTAGTTTTAAACAAACAGTATTGAGTTTAAAACAAGAAATGAAAACAACTGAACCCATTTTAATTTGTATTAACAAATTACTTAGACTGTAAAACTTCACAGAACTGGTGCTGCTGGGAACAGTCCTAACTATGGTACTAGAATTGGTTAACAGCACTTCTGACAGCTGGTTAGGAATGCTTTGTTTTTACTTGAGGCTTTACCCTCAAATCATTACTTTCTGAGCAGTAAGATACAAGGCAGAAGAACACGGTACCTTTCCAACGTGTCTGTAATTTCTCTGCTACATTTTGATAGAAGTCCTGAGCACATTCAGATTGCTCCTCAATACTTAAGTCCTGTAATAGAAAGCTGATTAAGTGTGCATTCATGGAAGAAATGACAGCAGTTCCTCTGTGGTTTGATTAAGGGAAGTGTCCAGCTGCAGTAACAGTCTGAGAATGTAAATACATCACCAGAGGTGCTTCTGTTGGCTAAATTATATCCAAAATGTGAGAACCAAGATGCACTGACTCCTTGGCATGTGAAAGACATTTGCTGAACAGACGTATATTAGCCATAAAATTGCACAGGTGGAATGCCACTTTCCCCAGACACACCCCTGAGTAATGGTCACAAACTGACCATTGCAGACTGTGAAGCCGAATGCTTTCTCCCTATTTTGTCTCTAACTTTTCAAAGAGACACCATAAGTCCACCAAAAACCCAAGAGCATAAATCATAATCTGAAATAATATCTATCCAATAAAGGCTCCTAATGACCATGAAAAATATTCAGTGTTACTTGTGAAACAACGCTGTCTTTTGAGCGTTAGCTAACTGAGCTACTGAGGAACATAACAGATTGAAGGGTTAAAACTGACTTTACCCATCAGGTCTCTTTGTACTATTAATGTCAGTATAAAACCATACCTAAAACCAAAACAGAACTTAGAGAGAACTCAGATCCTGAATTCTCTAAGGCCAAAAACTAGACAGTTACCCTGGATGCAGTCTCAGCTCTGATGGCAGTGCTGCATTTTAGGCCTGATTTATGTGTAGGAGCAAACTGTACATTTTAAGAAAGACTCCTTTTTGTCTAGCACAAGCCATCGAGGAACTAGGAAATGAAAGGACTTTCAGTGTTTATAACCAATCAGTTCCAAACAGACTTCAAGCTGTTTTCAAAGTGGAGGGCATGTCAGATTGCACCCCAACTCCCTGTAATTTCAGTCCAGTTTGAGGATATAACTTGTGTTAACTACACACTAAACAGGAAAGGTAGAAAGGGAAAAAATACAGGTGTGCTGAACACTGACTCATTTCAACCACAGGTGGCACTAGTGACACATTAACATTTAAGGAACATTAAAGTTTTAATGGAGAATGAAGATGTAACCTGTATTCCATATTAAAAAAGCACAGTCAATTCCCCTTCCCCAAAGGAAAGGAGATGTGTGGGTTGATACTTTCTTTATAACTTTTTAAGACTTAAGATACCTAAAAACTCACAAGGTACTATATTCTAATTTCCACAAGTCATTTGTCTAGAAGACTGTTGTTCCACAATCTGATTTATGTGGGATTTACTCAGATTTAATTTCTCTGGGATGTAAAGGAAAGCTCTTATAAACCCGAGACACTGGGGTTGGAGATCTGTTTGCATACCAAAAGCAAGGCATTCAGAAGTTAAGACTGCCACTGTTCTTCATTTGACTACGCATATCAGACATATGACACTCCTGTATATATCAAACCCAAACTGCTGGAAGAAGAGCAGCATTTTCTCCATTTCTCCCTAATTTCCCCATTTATTTATGTCAGAGGCATGCAAAACTTACCCTTTTATGATTCATCGTGTCCAAAAAGAGTTTACATTGCTTATAGATATCTTGTCCAGGCTTATGGTACGTCTTGAGGAATTCTATGAATTCCTTGGATACCCGATCTGTCTCGATGCTGGCCTGCCTGTTTATAGAAGGGCTGGGAGCCTTGGCTTCTTGGATCTCTGCTGGGAAAATTGGGGCACATCAGATTAGGTTTTTTACACTGACGGACGAATGCAGGACGTGCTTAACGTGTCTTAAAACTACAGGTTGTTTTTTCAACTGCGCAGATGAATGAGCATTTATTTCTCAAGCTTTAGCAGTGAAATGCTGGATATTATTAAACAGAACACCAGGAAACTGAGTAACCCACAGCAGCAAAACATTTATAGCCACAAACCCATTTACACTTAATGGCATTTTTATATTAGCAGATTACCATAACATGGGTTTGCTTTTGGGTTTCTTACATTTTTCATTCCCAGGTTAGATAACTATGTAAGAGCAAGGTTTCCAAATGGGATTCTGCAGCAGTTTAAGATAATGGAGGGGTCCCTTCCCTATTCTCCCTCACCTTCACATTCCTGCTTTGCTGGGACCAACACAAGTTCTCAACTGGCTCATGAACTAGCTCAGGGGGCAGTCCTACTCAGAGAAATCAGTGCTGCTTATGGGCTTAATTTCCCTCCTGATCAGCTCCCCAGGCTGGCTTCCCATCATGAGCAGCAGCAGAAGACAAGGAATGGGAGGATGAGGTTGGTGCAAACACAGCAGCCCTTCTTTGCTAGGCAGCAAATGCCACACAGTCACACCCACAGTGCAAATGAGAACCTGGTCACTTGTGTTTCAGCAAGCAGCAGCACTGCGTCTGCTGGAGGAAGAATGTCCTTCACACTCAAGGAGGAGGCAGGAACACCAGACTGCACACAGCGCTGGATGCAAGTTCATACAGCTGCAACCACGGGGTTTTTCCATGCAAACACATCTGACTTTCCAAAGCATGTGCTGCAAGTTAATTGTACTGATCCAATACCTTCACTACCCGAGTTTAGTTCACCCACCTTTCAGCTTGCCAGCCAACACTGTTCAAAATGAAGGAGTGAATAGAGATGATGTACATGAACATGATGAAAAGCAAGCAGCAGAGAGACAGAAAACATGAAAATATTCATGGTCAACATGATACAGACATATCTTTCAATCTGAAAACACAAACATGCACAACAAAACCCATCTGTTTCCATAAGCATACATGCAGAACGAAATAGAAGGAAACAAAATCAAAGGAAATGAATGGGATTAGTATATTTAAGTTGGCGTGTTTCATTTGGATTTGAGGTAACTTACTGGTGGTTCTTTGGTTTGTTGTTAGTTGATTTTCAAGAGATCCAGCACTATAGTAAGTTCAAAGCTGTACAATCCAGTGACCAACAACCACTGATCATCTGACCACATCACAAGACTCATTAGGACCTTGCAGAGTAACCTTCTCTGGATAATCCTTTGGTCAGGTACCAGTAGAACACTTAAGGTATTTAAGTGATAACAATGGAAAAGGTTTGACATTTAAATTCCAGCTGTAGCAATCAAGATAGAGAGTGCAAATCAACCTCCTTCCTAGTTACACAAGAATGCTTTTCTAGCAGGGATTTCCTTCTAACTTCTTTATCTCTAAGATTCAAGATGGAATGCATGTATAGCATTCAAGCTGAATGGCAACTATTCCTGTATGTTGAACTAAATTTGCCACATTTAACATCATGCAACCAATAAGCAGAAAGCATAGTTTTGAAATAACACCCAAAGAAAGCAGATCCTCTTTTGAAAGAATAGAATTCCAAGCTATTTTTTTCCACAATTAAGACTTCAACTTCCAAAGGAAGTCAGTATTACTCACTTCAACACCGAGTTCACTGTATTATCAAATAGAGTTCCACTATTGGACCTTAAGGGGTATGACACTTTCAGTCATAGATTTAAAATGGATTATTTTTAGTTACTCAAATGATGCAGTCAACTGAGGCAGATGACTGCTAATGCATGCATTAAAAAAATGAATGTTAAAATGAAGTGTGTTTAATGAGTCACACCAAGAACTACATGTTGTCACTCAGAAGTGATGCAGCTTCATTAACCTCAGTGTTGAAATCCTGATTTAAGGAAAATGACTCTGTACAATGTGCACTGATTCCTAAGGATTGCAGGAACAAATGGACTTTCAGCAACAAAATGTTGCTGAACATCTTTGTGATGTACTCTGGAAGAGTTAAGTCTAACTAAGAAGAAGCTGATCAAAGAAATTCCATTTGAACAAGTTAAAGAGAACCTAGTAGAAGAGATAGGCCAAAATGAAAGAAAGGATGGGAAGAGTTAAGAAAGGATCACCTTTACAGAGAATAAAGGCTATTAATATGAAGCTCTTTCTCAAGGCATTCTACATAGAAGCGAGTTGTCACAGCAGAACATCAGCACTCCAGTGAGTCACTATGGTTGTGCCATGGTCATGGATCTGTGTCCAAGCAAAGAATATAAACAGTGTTTGTCTTCAGCTCTGTAACACACACCCATTCCTCCTCTTCATATAATTTACAAAGACTGGTACACCTTCAAATCTCTTTAGTCAGCAGAACACATCAGAATTGCAAACATATACACAGGACAAGATCCTAAAGCTGTTTGCATCAGGGGTTTTGGTGTCCTTTTGGCTTAAATGAAACCAATAAGTCCTCTCTTGATAGGAAACTGTCTTCTTCACTAATATAACAAACATCTGGAGATGTTTTGAGAGTGCAAAAGTTCTGGAAGTGTGGATTATTAAACTGAAGTAGTTCCAATTTATAATCTGATTCATAATGGCAACCTGGGATTATTTTTTGATACAAATATGAAGCAGCACAAGATGCAGCTACTGCATAACCCTTCAGATGACACACTGAGGCAGAGCTCAGAAACTCCAGCTTTATTTCTACACTTTCCCCACCAAAGAGCAAAGAATTGGTTTAGTGATTCAAGTTCCCCTCAAGATGCTGGAATTGCTTGTTTTTGTCACCTCCATCTCCAACAGCATGAGTTATAACTGGCACAACCCTAGTTTGTATTTTGCAAAGCCCAACTAAGAAGTAAAGCTCACTAAAATCAGGCAGACAGCTTGCTCAAGCTGTACTGCATTACCTTCAGAAGGGGAAGCCAGTTCCCAGGAGGGAGTAAAAATCTCCTTCAAATCCCTGAGAATGTTATCAGCATTTCGCTCCCTCCCAGGCTGTCCTTGCTTAACGCCTTTCTCTTCAGCCACTGAAATAAATGCAAAAGCCAAGCGAGCCACCAAGAGCAGGAGCATGTCGGGAGAGATGGTGAAGGGGGTAAAAACAAAAAGAAAACACGGAAAGTGAGAATGAATGAACTTAAAAAAAGGAGCTTTCAATACATAGCTGAATGTGTCATTTAGCCAGTTGCTGCCCATGCACCAAGACAAAGTCTAAGATGAAATTCAGGCACACAGTATTTCTCATTAAGGAAATGCATCATCTATAAGGCTAAGATACATTAATGTGGCTTTTTCTTCCGGAATGCCTATTCCACAGTATTTTCCAGCTTTTGCCCATGTAAGCTACTGCTATGCAAAGACTTCAGCGCCATTAATCATTCTTATAACACATGCTATAAACATTGAGGCAACCACAGACTCGATATTCACAACCCACATACACATAAGCACAAGTTTCCTTTCAGATTCATTCTCATTTAAAGGCACCCTGCTTACACATTCCCTTTTTCCTATTAAAGCTGTTGGAGTGATCATTACAGCAGCAGCAGCTGATACATAAGCATTTCTATCACACTTGGACATACCAGTCTGTTTGAGGTGACTGACAGCCAGGCCCTTTTCTCCTGCTTTCTTTAGGAAGAGTTAGCTCCCTTTCAAGTCCTACACCACAGTATCCAACTATGGTTGACTCATGAATCTGGCAGGAACATGCATCATATGAATGAGATACTTCCACTCAGTGCAGTGGTGTACCACCACCAGGAGTACGTTTGCGCTACACTTCAGTGGAAGAACTCCTGTATAACTAACACAAACATGGTTACAGGTTTAGAAGTGCACTGCTGTACTCAAAACATTGTTTGGCATCACCCAAAAGCTCACGTTTTAATGTGTTTTCAGGAAGACTTCACACACAGTAATCACCCTCCAATTTCTTGAAGTCAAGTCACAGTGCACTACCCTGCCTTTTAGAACAATACATCCATCAAAACCACTTTTTAACTTAACATGCTGTTCAGAACCATTAAAAACAAAGGAGGAAGTTACCCTTCTTAGCCCCTGTTCTGGAAGAAGCAGTGAAGAACTTCTTCACAGTAGTGACTTTGCGTGTTTTCTCATTGGTTTTCTTTTCTTCAAACTTGGAGAAGGTCAGTGACTGTGCCCCTTGGGTGCTCTGGCTACTGGCATATGCTTCTTCCTCCTCACGTTGAAGCCTGCAATTAGAAAGTGTAGGTCTTAAACCAGCACAAATAAGCTGCGCAATGAATTACTCATTTGACATGTTAATTCTCCTCTATGCCCATCTTCATTCCTTGCTTCCTACCACATCTCCGTTCACTTCACTATATCCACTCTTTCCATGTTGCAATGGTGAAAGCAAGGAAAAGCTTATAACGGCTGGGGAGGATTAAGTAGTAAAGTCAAAAGGGAGGAGACAGAAGTATAATCATGGTCACCTTCCCCTCATGTCACAGCCCTCAAATCTACACAGGCAGAGGTGAGGGGAAAGACTGTGGGAGGACTTCCAATAATTGATTCAGTTGCCTTCCTCCCTGCATCATGTTCCAAGTTTCACAACCTATTACTCTACTATCTTATTAAGATAAAACTGTGGTTCACAGCTGAACAAGTGAAATACCCTGTCACAATCTCAGAAATATTCTGAGGAATAAACCACTGTTGTCATAATTGGTTTTCAAAGCCCTGGAAATACATATGCTTCTTGAATGAATGAGGCAAACCACTGTAACACTGATGGGTGCTCTGCAAAGACCAAGCCCATCTTTTAATCTACATGTAGAAAGTAGGGGAGGGAACACATACCAATCCTACTTTTCTTCCTATACAGGAGGATTAAAATAAGTTAAGCTAGATCCCCCTTCAAGATCCTACCAGGTTAAGCCATTTTTCTTTAAACTTACATCCATCCAGCTCAGGATGGACCATAAATGGTCTTGCATTTGTAATCCCTTGAGTAGGGAATTGTCTCTTATCCATGCTGACAAGTCTGTTTGCTACAACAAACAACCTGAGCTTATCTGTTCCTTTAGTATCTCCCTACTGAACAGTTATGTATTAAAGAATTCCTTAAATATCCCACTTTATTGTATGTAGGTGTTAAGATTGACAGTGTAAGTATCTGCTCTGATAAAACTTAAGTTTTTATTTACTGTTAAAGCCAAATTTATGGCAGAGAAAGCAAAAAATGTCCTCTGTACTGTACTCAACAGCTTTCCTGGCACCTTCTGATAAGGCTAGAAAAGGTTTCAAGCACTTCTTTCTACCTTTCTTAGAAGTTTATCTGCTCCAGCTCCAGTTTAAAACAAACCGAATTCCTTCAAGGCTTAAGGTAAGAGTGTCTAAAGGATACCAGCAAACCTTGGGCTTCCAAACTACAACCATCAGCCTGGACCCAGCTGAAGTTCAGAAAGCTTTCACAGATGTCATCTTCTTCAGGAAGGCTGATGTGAACACTGCACTTAATGCCTTTTTTTCCTTCCCTCGTTTTCTTCCCCCAGTGACCTTGGTTAACGCATCACTTGGTAACTCAAGTTCATTGAAGGTTCCAAACTCAAGGGCAGATAAGTCTCTTGGGCATTTATCTCTAGAGTTCTGACATACAGCATTAATACATTAAGGTAAGTGTATGCAGAGAACTGTGTCAATATGAACAAGTCTCAAGTCAACTACCAATCAACTCAGCTAGATGCTCCTCCATCTCAAGAATTCACATACCCCTGAAACAGTTAATGCAGAGCGGGTGTCATGCAACTCACACCTGGATGTTTCAGCTGTAGTACAAAGAGGATGCTCTGCAGTTTCTCAGACAGTGGATAAATCCTTTGCTTTCTACCCAACAAAAAGCATTTGTAGCTGCTCTTATTTTCTCACTCAGGTACAGGTTTCCTTCAACACTTATTTTCAGGGTCAAGCAAGGAAAACTAGACTGCTCTACAGAAAATAAGTGCTTAGAAACCTTACCTAAATTATTAAAGCCAAAGTTTTGATTCTTTTGGGCTTAACCCTTCAGCTTAAAAGACACAACAGACAAGACTAGAACCAGTTTTTACTCAGCAGCTGCAATGGAAAACCATTGTGCTGGCTCTATTCAAGACAATAACTTCGGTCTCCAGAGGCAGAGGTATTTTAATCAAAATTATCACTTTCACCCTAGTCAGAATTACAGACTTCAGTATGCAAATCAGGTCAAAGCATTTGTTGAGAGCTTGGGGGGGGTGTTTCCATTTGTTACTTCACAGACTTTCTTTTGAAACCTCTTAAATTAGAACGTCATAAATATTCATCTTTGCATCAAAAGGAACATTTTCATTCCTGATGGAAAGGTCAAAACTGAGAACTTGTGATGAAACTGAGAGAGAGCTAGAAAACAGGAGATGGGAATGGTATTTGGTGAAGTCACCCTGCTGTAGGAGATGAAGGAATAAAGAGGGCTCTTTACCGCTCTGCCAGCTCCCAGTCCTCTTGAATCTGTTTCTGCCTGGCCTTATGGTATTCCTCTCTCCAGCACTTGGAGCAAAATCCCTGCCAAGCAGGATTGCCATAGTAACCACATCCTTTCTTGCACAGTAGCTCCGACTGATCAACATGAATCCCTCTGCGTTCAGATTTCAGGCTCATTTTCTTCCTGTTTAAAGGGAGAAAGGTTAAAGACAGAAACATAACAGCAGCCTGCTAGAAATCATTTCTTTTGAAGGCTTGCCTTTTAGAAAGAAGTAATCTGTTTTCATTATTTAATAGTGCCATAACAATAAAATAAAGGTCAGCAGAGGAAGGGTGCAGTTATACAACCACACAGACCCAAAGCCAACTGCAGCATTACTGTGTTTGCACAGCGTTGACCTGCAAACAGCCGGCCTAGAAAGCAGCACCAGTCACAGCCAGCTACTTCCACACATGGGAAAAGGCTCTGATCTCACAAGCACGTTGTTCCAACAGGCACAAAGCAATGGAGGAAAAGAAACACAGAAAGTTAATCACCAACAAGGGAAGCAAACTGAGTAAGAGAAAAAACCCAAACAGGTTTGTCTTCAAGCTGAGACTGCCTCTGCAAAGTGATTCTTTGCAGAGACTATGTAACAGATCCTTGGCCTCGAAGAATGTGTCTTCACAGCACAGTGGAACATCATAGTTAATCCAGCAGGGCACATCAGGATGGATGAGGCTGATCTCCATTTCCTTTAGCTCTCAAGTTACTTCAGAGTTAAGCTGGGCACCTGCACATAGTACAGCTCTACAGAATTTATATATACTGACTGATTTATTCTCATGCCTACACCACCACTATGCAGAGCCTGTCTTCCAACAATCCAACGCTCCCTTTTCTTTCCTTGCCTGACAGAAACCAACCCACATACCAGCTTGCTCCCAAGGGCATTTCAACTAGTTCCAATTTTAAATGCTGGAGGGAGATTTAGATTAGATACAAGGAAGAAGCTCTTCCCTGTGAGGGTGGTGAGGCTCTGGCACAGGGTGCACAGAGAAGCAGTGGCTGCCCCGTCCCTGGGGCATGATCTTTATGAGGGGGGAACAAACTAAGTATTCCACCTTATCTATGTAAGTGTTAAGGCTCCTTCCAAGAACAGCTTTTCTGTCTTTGAAAGAAACGAGTGTCTAAAAATAGTTTCATTGTAGGGATGAGTATAGTGAGGGAATCAGTTTCTTTGTGACATCATTTATAATGACACATCCCATTTCTATAGACAGAGCGCAGCTGAATATGCTTCTCTTTCCCACAGAAATGCCTGACAGTTAGGCATTAATACACTTCTGCAAAGCAAAATGAGAACCAACCAACCATCTACACCTTAAGTATTTGAGAGCTTTACTTCATTCCCACATGGACAAACAGAGGGAAATCAGGACACTGCCTTCACCAAAACATTCTAGTTTCTGTGCTACCTTCATTTTACGATTCCACAAGTAAGGTCTTTGTGTTGACTGCAATGATACACAAATCTGCCGACCAACAATCCAGCTACCAGACCAGAAATCAAACAGCAAATGTCTGTCCACTGCACAGCCTGGGACAGAAATAGCACGTTGGCGCTGTCTGGAAATATAGCCCATTCTCAGAGCATCACACACCCCCTTTATCACCAACTCTGCAAAGAATGGGGAATCAAAAGCTTGAAACTCTCCAGTTGCTGCTGATTCAGCTTAAACACCACTTCCCAAAACTAGAAGCTGCAGCAGCATTTTGGTTACAGATTTCTATTGGAGGAGCCTGTACTAGTAGAAACCACACACAGAATTTCCACTACTGCCATTAATGTAAAGCTGATCAGCCTGGATGTTTTAATTGCAAACTGCAGGGAGCTATAAATACACAATGGGCAAAAATATTTCCATAATAAGCTTCAAAGAAATATTACACCCATTTCTATAACCCAAGGAGATACCCCTGTTCCTATCACTCACTCAATAGGGTAAGTTACAAGTCTGTAGGCCAGTTTCATGAATTCAGATGTCTGTTCTTATCCAAATCACCATGAATTAGCTTTCCGTATCCACAGAGCTTTAACCACCACAGTTATCTTTGGCACCCTGTTAGCTCTTTATGTACATTAAAACTAAAACTAAGGTTCTGTTCAGTGTCAAAGTTCAGCAGCACTCCCTGCAGTGAGCAAAGCAGGTCTCTTAACAGCAATATTGTTCTCTTTCTTGCATTCTTTCAGGAGAGATTTGTAAATAGTCACAAAGCCAAGTCACAAAGCAAAGCAAGTTGTTCTGTTTCCTCCCCTTCAAGCATTTTTGATTGCATCAGTTTCAGATCCAGGGACAAAAGAGGTCACCCTGAATCAATATGAAGGAATCACATGCTGCACTTGGAGCAGAGGCTCTCTGGTTTCCTTAAACACAGGCAAGCATTACACTAAAAATGTCACAGCCAATTTTTGCAGGGCAGCATCCACATTTATCAGAACAACTCAATACATTTTAATAAACTGAATATGAAAATCTTAAGTTGACTTTCTGCAATGAAATAGCTGTAATTTCATGATCTGCCATTCCTAAACACGTTTTGCTGCAACTTTTCCCTTTCTTCTAAATTTTTAAAGCTGTCTCTCCAACAGTTCCTCTGTGATTCTGTCAACGCTGCAGCTGAAAGCACACATGCAAACAGGACAGGGGTTTAGTTACCGCAGTCACAGAAGTACCAAAACCAGAAATCCCAACTTTTCCAACCACATCACTTTCCCTGTGATCATACTTCATACACTTCAATCCAACTCTGAAGATTCACTAAAGGAAACACAGAAAGAGTTAAGACACAGAAAACACACATTTCGTTGCAAGTAGCACCAAAGAACAACAAAAGGGTTAAGGTCAGCCTGGAGTGGAGCAAAGTGGAAAGGGTTTTCTTAAGAAGTATTTTCCATTGACCTGAAGGGCAGCAGCATTCACTGAATGCAGTTAATAAAACCTACATCCTAGTTTCCAAGGATTTTCTAGTTTCAGGTCTTGGGAGACCAAGTTTTTCATGGGAAGCAATGAGGGTATATCTAAACCTACAAAGGGATTCCATCAAAGCATTTAGTCTTCAGGCAGTATTTGCAGATTACAATCTACAATCTCAATTCCCTGTACAATGCTGGGAAACAGCTACAGAGACCAGAACACAACCTACAACAGTCACCAAAGCTGAGGCAGCAACACCTTGCTCACATCCCACCTAAAGGACACTCGACCTCTGACATCTTAAGTGCTCATATAAAAAGACAGTGAAGTTCAACAGTAGCACAGAACAAACCAGACTGCACCGATGGAGTGCAACTATTTTGCTACTACTTTATCTAATGATCTCCCATGACATTCCCAAGGCACTAAAGAGAAAACTTTCCCAAGCAGTGCTATTTCACAATTAAAACTATGGCATAAGAAGAGAGCTCAAAAGGTTGTCAACACCCGATAACCACACGTGACAGCTTGATCTGCAGGCCGCTTACGTAAAGCACAAAACTAGCTCTACATTTCCAAAAGGTGCCGCCTCCTCCAATTGTAAATTCATAAATCCATAGGCCATTTTGGTCAGAACCCTATAATGGTTCTGACATTATGGACTGAAGTAGCAGCAATTGCTGCTTGAGGACATTGTGACTCAAAGATCTCAACAACAGCAAAAGACTATCTTCTACTTTTTACACAGACCAGATTACAAAAGACCTATAAAAATTACAGTAAACTTATTAAAGCAGATATCATAGTCCCAGCAAAGAGCAAGTGCATTCTTAGCTTTAATGCGGTATGGAAAAGGGGCTCCCTTCATCAAAGAGGATCTGTCACTAAGGGCTGATTTAACACACACATGAAAGGGATTCCACTTACGTAACACAGTCTTTCCAGCAACAAACCCAAGATCATTTTCATAACACATTAGGGTTTCCAAAGACTGCAGACACAGCTTTGGCTTCAGGAAAACCACTGTGTGTGAAAGGAGGGATAGGAGTATAGATTTATCAGCAGCTTGTATTTCTTGTTCCTTTCTAGTACCTACCTACTTTACTTCCCAGGGGCTGAGTAAGCAGATACCCTTCTTGTCAATGCAGATTGCATCACAGCCACAACGAGATACTGACTTCTTCATAAACTATTTATCAGTCCTGGATTGCTTAGGGTCACCTCTGGTAGAAGAGCTGGTTGAGAAAGCTGAGATAGCAAAGCTGAGTAGAAAGGGGTCTCATTTAATGAGATGCCTTTAGTAAGAGGTCATTGCAAGTCAGTTTAAAATTGCTACAAGCTATGAAAACCAGTTTCTAGCCAACTCTGTGTGCTAACACTGGAAATGAAAGCGGTATAAGACTGTTCTATGAATGACTTTCAATTTTGGTAACAAAGGCCCTTAAACTTAGCCCAAAATAGGAAAAGGCTTCAGGTAACAGAACAGGCAGGCTGCCACAAAGGTATGAAACTGCCTCTGACTTCTAGAAAGCCTACTTCAGCCTTCTACACTTCAGAACACAAACCCATGTCTCCTCGCATCTGCATCCCTCTGCCTGCTTTCCGTTTGGGTTTGTTTTTCTCTCATCTCTTTATCTTACTCTACTCCCTGAAATCAAGACTTCTCAAAAACCTCTTGGCACAACTATGAGCAACTGAAGCGAATGTGATTTGGCTTTTCAAGTTTAAGTCTTCATAGCACTTAATGAACAACTTGCATTCATTCTTCTCATTAAACAGTATCACAGTGCTCCAAAGAATGTTGACAATGTCTCTGCAACTGTCTGGTCCTTAGTGGCCATCCCCAGGCAGGAAGAGAAGAAAAAATGAGGAAGTCTCCAAACACACATTTCTGGTTTACATTTTACTGGTGCCTGAATAGAACATCACACTTGACAGCAGATCAGGTGAGCAGCAAGTCCCACCGAAAAGCATATGCAACTTCAGTTACTGAACACAGATTTACAAGGTGGGTTAGAAAGTGCATCAAAACTGAGGGGTGGAAGGATGAGATCTGGTTAAAACTCTGTATTTTGCCAATGGGAAAACATCCTTAAAATAGCACGTATTTATTCCAAAGATGATATGCCACAAGATAAATGCCACAACATTCTTCAGAGCCACTTAAGTGTCAAAACGTGCATGATTCATGTGCAACCCTGAACACTGCAGCATGTAATCAGCAGAAGGATAATTAACTAATGAGCTAACTTCCTCTAAAGGAATGGGTGGAGCAGCATGATCCAAGAGACTCAGAACAGAAAACACGAAAGCCATTAGACACCTTAGGAATTAGGGAAGTAACATGGCTGCTGTCTTTGCAGAGCGTGAGTCTTCAGTTTCAACGTGCATCTTTCTTGCAATCAAGACATTTCAGCTGCAGTGCTTGTTTCCTGGTATAAACAGTGCACGTTGCTAATTAATGATCCTGAGGACAGAAGTCATTAGCTGTAATGACAGACACACGGTCTCATCAGCCACCTGAAAATAACCACAGTTTGAAGCTGTAATTTGGCAGAGGAAATTGCAGCCACTGCTTCAAACCTCTTGAAACCAAGTGGCCACAAGGCTTCCCCACTCTACCCACAGAGCTCACAACTTCAACTTGAAGATGTGTTTTCCCCTCAAATGTCAGTACAGACCTTAAGCTACAGTAGTGTTTGTCCACATTGAAACCTTAACTCCAGCCCGTGGCACTGGCCACTCAGCCAGGAGTAACATGGATTCATGAATGAACAGGCTGTGTCTCATCACCTACATGTGACTCATGATTGTGCTTCAAAATCACAAGAAACAGCTGAAAACTGCGTTGTGCGGTTTGACTGGGAAAACAAGTAAGAATATGAAGGGGATTAGCTAAAACTTGTCAAACCTCCTCAGATACAGCAGTGATGGACCTTCTACACCCTCTGTGCTTTTTCCAAGATGTCAACCACACTCACTGGATTCAAACTACAGGTTAAAACCTTGGAGAAAAACTGCAGAACATCTTATACACTTTGTACCTGACTTGTTACTGACAGTACTTTAAAGGACTCCACAAGCACAATTTTAGGTGCCATTTGAGTTCACAAGTAGTCCAATATCAGAAAGAAAGAAGAACACCCATAATCAGGCATTACATAGCAAACATCAGGAGGGAGCTGAGACTGTTCTAGATTAGATAACACTGCAAGCCAAGATTAAATATCAGAATCATGGACTATCATCAAGCTTATAATCACTTTGTTGCATAAAGTCATCTTAAGAACGACTGTAACCTGATTTATATCCCTTTCTTCCCTTCTATTGTGTGCTGTTTTAGGGTTTTGTCAGCAAAGCATTCCATTGAGTCAGTTCTCTTCCTAACCTTCCCTGCTGCAAAACACTTGTGCAACCATGTCCAGAAGGCCAACAATTGCCAAGTAAACTTCTGTTCCTGGAAAATGCTACGTCCTTCTGAGCTGAGCTGTCTCAAAGGAGTCTCAACTGGAAAGCCAAGAGCTGCTCCATACACATCCCATGAAGAACTGTTAATACAAAGCACCACTTCAAAGAATACCTTCACGACCAAACAAGAGAAGTATGGAAAGTCGATACTGGACTTAAATCACAACCTCCCTTTTTCCACCCTTTCTCCAAACCCAGGCAGTGCCACCAACTCCCAGCACTGGGCTACATCAGAGCCCCACTCAGATCCCCAAAATGAATTCAATTTTGCCTGTAACAACTCCTTCAGTTAACCCCACAACCCCTCACACAAGCATCAGTGCCCCTGCCCACACCAGCAGGATTTAAGCCGGCGTTAAACCACCTCCTCAGACGTTCTGTTACTCCAGGTGTGTCATTTCTCTTTCAACACCTCACACACCCTCTCTGAATATACAACCACTCCCTGCTGCAAGAGAACAACCTGAACAGGCACAGGGTGCTCACACGGTGACAAATACCCACAGAAACATCCAAAACGCGCTGCTCAGCATCTTAAACACACTCCAAACTCCATCTGGTTTGGGCTTCAAGGACTTTGATCCCCAGCCTTACAGCAGACAGACATGCAGCAAGAATGCTTATAAGCAAAGAGTTCCACAAGGAACTTGGTAGGGAAACAGAGGGGCCCGACCTGCAAAGTTTTAGTGGCACCTTCACCCTGATTAACTATCGAAACACACCCATGGCATTAAGATAAATACATATAAAAACAACCGAACGTGAGGAGCTGCACGCAGAGGCCGCGGGCTGAGCACGGTTCTCCGCGTCCCGGTGCGCTCAGCCCGTTTACAGCCCCAGGGGAGGCGGCGGCGGCGGGGCCGGTAACGACATCCCCCAGTCCCCCGGCCTCGAAGCCGGCCCCGACACGGCAATGGCCGGCACTTATATCAGAGGCAACGGGGGAACGGAGACACCGACCGCGCTGCCCCAACCGCCACCACTCCCTCCGCGCAGGACCCCCTCCCGCCGCCAGGCCCAGCGGTCCCCGGGGCAGCCCCCGACGAGGCCCGGCAGCGCCTCAGCGGGGTCAGAGCCGCTGCTCACCGGCTGCCCCGGGCGGGGCGAGACCCGCGGCTCCGCTCCGCGTTGCTCCGCTTCTCTCGGCGGCGGCGCTGCCCTCAGCGCGGCCCGGCGCGTCCTCCCCTGCCCTCCCCTCCCCTCCGCGGCGGAAGGACGGGCAGCGGCTTCCGGGGGCCGCGCCCGATCCCGGAAGGAAGGCAGGGAGAGCCCGCCTGCGGCTGGCGGGTACGGCCGGGCTGTAGGAAACCCGGAGAAGGGGTTTGGATAAGGGATGTAGGGACAGGCCAAGGGGAATGGCTTTAACCTGCCAGGGGGGAGACTGAGATGAGCTCTTAGGCACAAGCTCTTCCCTGTGAGGGTGCTGAGGCGCTGGCACAGGGTGCCCAGAGAAGCTGTGGCTGCCCCATCCCTGGCAGTGTTCAAGGCCAGGTTGGACACAGGGGCTTGGAGCAAGCTGCTCTGGTGGAAGGGGTCCCTGCCCGTGGCTGAGCTTTAAGGTCTCTTCCAAACCAAACCATTCTGCGATCTCTATGATTCTATGGCAAATGTTTTGCTTTTACCTCACACTCAGGCAGCACTCTGGAGCATGTGCTTATGGAGACTGCAGAGGGAACAGAAAGAGCTAGTGCTATTTAAACCTTATTCCTCTTTCCCTTCTTATTTACACAGTCCTCTCGTGCTGTTTTTGGTGTCTGGGTTTTTTTTCCTTCCACAGCAGGGCTCCACACAGACATGCAGCTGTGAAAGCAAGGGATGGTGTTAGCAAGACAAATAGCAGGGAAAAGAGTAATTTAGTTACTTCAGAAACTGAGCACTGCACAAGGGGGGACAGTTTGGCCCTCCTTGGGACTGTCTTGATAGGAACAGAAGGGCATGGGGGGAAAGAAGCAGAACTGAAAGGGCTGATTCCAGCCCATCTCCCCAGGGAGACTGCAGACACTGCAAAAGTACTTCCTTCCTTTGAGGGAAATGATGGTGAACAAGTTAGCAGCTGGTGCCATTAAAATGAAGCCTGCAATGGAGATTTGTGTCTTAATTTTCGTTTGCAAAGCAAGCTCAAATCATAGGGACTGCAGTGGCTGCAGGCCAGATTCCAGCAGTTTTCAGTGGAATGTACTTTTATTGCACAACAGAGACTTGATATCCACATTTTCTTCTATGTATTTTAGCTAAAAAACATGGACTACGTATTACCTGAACTGAAAAGTCAAACGTCGTAAGAAATAATACACCACAGTATTAAACATCACGCATCAACTTACTTAAACATCAAACCCTGATTGGTAGCATCCAGGCTGGATTTTCAAAGGCATTACGGGTTACAATGCATAGACACATACAATTTACAGTTCAGCAACACAAAATCCATTTACAAAAGTCACAGTGAAAGTGGAAGTAAACTTATACTGAGCTTGTGTAAGTAAAATGACTAAGAACTGGTTTGGGAAGCAACTTCCAGTTAGAGGACTACATACAGAAGATAGTAACAGAACATGATAGGGAAAGACTGGAGGGTTCTTTTCTGTTTGTTAAATCATGTTTCCATAGCCCAAAACTCAGGACTATGCTGGGCCCTCTCTGCTGTGTGTGACCAACCTGAAAACATTGAAAACTGTTTATCTATAGGTAACCAAAGAGATCAACACAACTCCAGGGTTCAGTAATACCAACCATAACTTAAAGCCTGAGGGGTCTATAAATTGCCTAAAGTAGTTGTTAAGTGACAGAAATATCATGTCCCAGAGATTTATGAGCAGTTAAGAGAGCATCTTTCAACAGTCTCTGAAGTCTGCTCTTGCCTGCCAGGCAGCTGCATCTCAAACTTGATTGCTTTGCTATGCAGAAAAGACAGATCCAGTGTATAAGATGGGACATAAAGGTCCTCAGATCTCTGAGTGATGCTGAAATTCAAGTAGTGTGACCCTGCAGCCACCCCACAGGTCACTGCTGTACAGTCCACAGCCACTGGATTCTCCCACCCCCTTAACAACACATTGCAACAAAATGAACTTACACAGGAAACGGATGGACATGGGTTTCCAGATAGGCTGGATCCTCTGCCTGACCTCACATAAATGGTGATGAGCCTTCCTCTTGAAATAAAATGGAAACAATCTTGAAATGCAGTGCAAACAATCAGCTCGGACACAAGGCTTTCCCTGTTGGCACTTCCATCATCTTCCTCATCATATCACCTGAACCAGGTCATCTATCAACAAGAATGAGGGGCGAGAATAATGTTGGGAAGGAAGGTTCCCAGGGGTGCAAGTGCCAAATGAAAATAATGACCTTTAATTATATCACTAATTATTTTAAGGGATCATGCACTTCTCCTTCAGCTCAGAGCACACAATAAACAAGGCCCTGGGACCCCAAAATACAGGTACTTAGGCGGAAAACATATTACTGTGAAACAGACATAAGCCCTAAGAGTTTACATTTCTTAACAGCCTTTAGGAAAAAACAATGCAGAAAGTAAAATTAAAGTGACTATGCTATAAATAAGGGATTTTAATTAATTTAGTCCTGGTTTTTTGCCAGTAATTAGCAATTATCAGTCACTATATTGTAATGTTAAAAGAATTTTAAACCAGACTAAATAATCACCTTGTAAATAAATTTGGGGGAGCAGCAGAGAAGTAGTAAATTTCCTGCACATAAAGTTGTACATCTTAGAGAAAGGGGTAAGGATAAAGGGGGAATCCAGAGTCATCAGCTCACCATGAATCTTCAGGCTAAGCACTTCATCTCCTTATGCCTCTTACTCTTCATCTACAAATGGAGATGTGGGGGAGTGTGGATCAGGATCCTACTGAAGCATTCCTTCAGAGCTAGCAAGGGTTGTCCCTGGGGAAATACGCTGCAGAACTAATTCCCTCCCTCTTCCATGTTTGCAAAAACCAACACATGCCTAATGCACAGGACAGATTTGGAACAGGCTGCATTCAATTCGGGGGGGGGGGGCAGTGATAGGCAACTTTGGATTTCACTAGGAAAAGCAAAGATATACTAAGAACCATAGACAAAAGAACCAAAGCAGCATGTATCCTGTCTTAGAGCACAATGTCTTTCCTTCAAATGGAACTGAGCTAAACAGATGGACATGCATTGTCCTTCTAACTATCTGCAAATATGATATTCATAGCAATTATTATATTGGTAACGCAAGACCCTTCATTGCCTGACCAATTTGTCCGTGGCATCAGGTTGCAAACACAGGGTATTTGGGGATGGAAAAGTAGTTATCTAGATGCTTAAGTGGCAAAGAAGCTAAGTAGGAGAAGCACAAGAAAATGGGTAAATATATGTTCTAGCAAACCTCTGGCCTAGAAAGTCCTAAAGAAAAAAAGCAGTATTACGTAGGCATTTAGTTTAATTAGACAATTATAAAGCATCCACGATATACAAAAACATCAGTCATCTTAAATATGGATTTAGTAGATCAGCTACTCACATTTCTGTTGCAAATGCAGAATTCAAAAGTTACGCTACACGCCAAGAAAAGGTAAGTCAATAATAAACCAGTTATTAGATTGAACTCCCTGACATCCGCCTGCCCAACTCTTCTGTTTCTGCCAAAACATGAACCCACATTAGGCAACATCATCTAAATCATTGTAAACAAAGACTGCTTAGAAGGAGTGTAGTCAGTAACAATACTATTAACCTGCACAAGTCACAACACAGAATGTACATGTTTAATGAAAGCATGTTGGCTCAAATCCCTGCTTTCTCTTTCAATATTGCACTTAATGTTTGCTGTCTTCTGGAGGATCTGAAGGATGAAAGCATCAAATGAGATGCAAGTGATACAAACTAAGACTGTCTTTTTAGTTAGTCTTCCTTAGGAGGAATGTTATAAAATATCAGTGTGTGCCTATTAAGAAATAGCAAACATGATCAAAACAGGGATTTTGCCATCACAGCTTCTCTAGAGTAACAGCAGAAGTCTTACAGCCAAACTAAAAACATACTGTTAAATCCAACTGTTCCATTTGTGCTGAAATTCAAACCAGACTTATGTCCCATGGAAATACATACATGGTTACTGATTAACCCAGTAAGACTGCAATTCTCATTGTAATCTTTATATAAACTGGTCCTGTAAATCCTGAACTTAAATATCTTAAGTAGTCTCATTTGACTTTTAATTTTGCGCTGTCAAACACAAGTCCAACACCTTGTAACATAAGGCCAATATTTAAAAAAACAACTGAAATGAACTTAAATGAAGACCCAAATGCACATGATTTCCTCCCTCCTTCCATTTCAAAATCTAAGCTCTGGACTTGAACCTCAGCACTTGACAATGATCCTCTGTAAGTAAACATGTGAAAAGAGATCATCAGAGCTGTACGCCCCCACCTCAGAGAGGCACATGACTAAAACCTCCTAAATTACATAAATACAAGTGTGACAACGCAAACAAGTTGCCTCTTTTTTTGCAAGACAATTTGATCATAAAGTTATTATAATTATGAAAATTCTCAGTTACTGAGGTAATTTTAAGAATAATTCTAATTAACATGTTTCTTAAGTGTTTTGGTCACAAGCTTAATTAAGCAATATTCTTGGATCAGCTAATCCAATGGAATGCAATACACAAACATTTATTTTCCCTCTCTTTAAGATTACTTTGAGGCTACTTCACGTGGGGTCTTTTGGAGAACTACTTGATTTTCTGTCCCTCACACAACAGTTGTATCTTCAGATGTTTAGTTCTCCCTTTCAGTTTTGGACATTAAGTAATCCAGCCTTGAAATGTGGTTACTAATGTCAGAAGTGCAACTATTACCTTCAGAAAAGAACACGATTCTGCAGTGTCTGCCTCCTTCAGCATGGAAAGACATTTACTACACAGATATATTGGTTTATAATTGGAGAATTATTTGAATATGAAGGTTATGAAATTATTTTTCCTGATATTATACCAGGAAGGGTCAACAAGAATGTTAAAAATGAGACTTAATTGCCTGGAGAAGGTGAGGTGAAGAAAGCACTTGTCTAGTATCATCACTTGACTCTAACTCTAGAACAAAGTTTAATATCACAGAATGTAAAAAGACTCAGTAATAAAATAACATACATTAAATATTCCTCTTACTTCTGCTAATAGGAACATACACATAGGGTTTTCTCATTTACCAAAAGCCTTTGTAAATGACCTGATTCTAAAGAGCTTTTTTTTTTTTGTAGATACTGTAAACATTTAGAATTTCTAAGGCTAAAAACAGGCACAAGTCTTTCATGAACAGTTATTATTCCTAAAAGCATTAAGGAATATATTCCAAATCTGCTATTCCTTCTTATAACAATGGAAATAATTGAAATATAATGTTATAAGTCACAATGCAGATTTTTAATTAAAAAAGAAATATAGCTTAATCATGACAACAGTTAATACTATATAGGGAACGCTCCTTTCTTTTTGCTTTTTTTAATGATCTATTACACGAAAATTACATTTCCAGAATCTCTGTGCTGGGTGTTACTCGATTTTAGGAAGTGGCAAGTTTAAGTAGTGATTAAAACTTTTCTAAGTGGGTAAAATTCAACCACCTTATGTCAGCATTCTTAGCACCCCCACTTTATAACAATGCAGGTGAGAGCTGCAATGTCCGTTTTGCAGTTTCTGATACTAAAGCTACATGGAAGGGGCCACCTTATAGAAGATGTTAGATGCTCCACTCTGTAACTTCCATGAGGTGATTTTGTTTTGTGCCTCGTTAAGGTACCTGAGCCAAGAGTCTTGTTTCAGGCTGGTTTTTCAAGACTGCAGAGGTTTGCCAACCTCTGTACCAGGTTTTCCCTTGTGCTGAGCAGCTAAGCATTAGCCAACGTTTCAGCAGACTGATTCCAATACTTGTTAGCAGCAATGCATTTCCAGAGACACGTTGCAAAAATATTAAAAGCAATTGTCATCTAGAAGTCCTTTTATCCCCTGCACTGTTCTGGACAAGGTAACTCACCACCAAGTAATCTTGAATTCATAGATAGGACGCTTGCAGTAATAGTGATTTATCAGGTGTTTATCACACACCCCAATACACTGATGATCCACAGTTATCCCTCTGTCAGACAGGTCTGTCACAATACAGTGCAGGAGATCATATACATCAGCCACAGCCTCCCAGGGCCCAAAAGATACATCTACTTCACAGTGATGTTCAAATAGCTTTGTCTCACTCTCACTCCTTTCAAAACGTAAAGAATTGAAGTGTGGGCATTCATAGGGAGTGATGGGCATCTCTTCTTTGAAGACACAGACCTTCAATTTTGCAAATCTTGCTTTTCTCTGCATAGCTCTGAGCTTTGCTATTTCAATGATCCTTTCCAAATGATCTAAAAAACAGAATGAAAAAGTTGAAAATAACACTGAAGCACTTGGCAAAAGAAAAACAAATGCCATTATTTCATGTGAAACATTACTACAGTGCTTAAGTTATTCTTAACATAATATTAGCAGCAAAAAAAAAAAGCTGTACATAGCTAAATATATAGTAATTAAACCAGTCTGTCATCTTGTGAACTCCGTGTCCCTACAATGTGCCCAAGTTCATTCAGTTGCATCCTAATGGCACAAACACGGACACAGAGAAACCTCCTCTTTTAATAAGCCTTACATGTTGTGGCCTAGATCTTGCTCTCTTTTAAGGCAGCATAAAATTCCACATCCTTGGATGCAGCAGGAACAAATCTGATGTGGAGACCTCAAAGATCTAAAGAGCATGAAAAGTGCACAATAAACTTCTCAACTACAGTGGAGTTTCAAAGCTGAAGCAGAGCTGCAAGCACCACTTAAACTACTCAAATCATGTTGGAACAAACAGCCAATACTACTTTATTTATTTACCTTTGTAATACGGCATAAGGCCCAGGAAAGCTTGTCTAACTTTTTCTCCTTTCAGAGGCTGGATATCCTCTAGATTGTCTAGCAATGGTCCTATGGAATAATACTGAGCTTCCTTGTAAACTGCCCTCACACGTTCTCTTGGCGGCAGATCACCAGATCGTAGAAAGTTAAGTATGTCTCTAAAAGAAGGGCAAAAATGTTATTAAGTAACATATTTCTGCCAAAATGCAGTGAACAACTCACTGAAACAGAAATACCATCATATTTTAAACAAAAAGGTTGAAGTGGCGTAACCACTTAAAACAGAAGAGGGGACAGTATTTTACAGGAAAGAGAACATAGTCACTGTATTTCAAATTTAGGTCTGTGACAAAATGATCTTTTCCATTTTCCTGAAGAATTATATACATGGACAACATCCCACAGAGAACCAGGACTGTAGTGAATGGATGGTGCATTTGCAAAGGGAAGTTTTCACAGGATCAGGGCCACATACACTTTTAGTATATATCATAATGATAATAACACTTCATTCTAGTTTGGAAAGAGTGTTAGGCTACAAGATTTTTTAGCATGGAAAGTAATCACTTCATAAGCATTAAGAAAGCTATTATTGACCATAGCAAACAAAACAAAGCATTCCTGCATTCTTCATCAGCATGTCAACAAACACAGCACGTGCTGACTTGGCTCTGTGTTCCAGCTATGTTTTCAATTCAGACTGACAACATGACAAATAAAGTGATTTGCCAACAAAGTGCCAGGCACTTTCAAATTACCAAATGTAGAGAAACAATTATTTTCTAATAAATATAGTGGTTTAATCTATTTCTGTCCCAGATTACAGCACAATCCAGATGTGCTCTGAAACTAATTCAGTCCTTCTCTGTTGAAGAGATTAAGGAAATGTAAATTAAATTGCAAAGTGTGCTTTGAGCAAAGACCTTAACCCATGAACATTAAACCATGAACACTGCTTACCTTTGCTAGTGATCTCATACCAGTTCAGAGTACTAATATGATCATGGTTAGTTTAATTAAAAACAAAGCTAAACACACAGGAAGGAATGCTGAAAGTGAAGGAACATAGCACTATCAGCAGTAATAATATTTGAGGCTTGTGCTTTTTACCAGCTATGTTATATCCTATTTAAACACTGAAAACAGCTTGTTTAGAACTTAGATGCATTCCTTACATTCCCTCTTTATCATATATACTGTAATATCAATTAAAACCAGTGTTGTACAAAAGAGCTTCCTGTGAAAAGCAGTGCCAACTACATTCGTTTTTAAAACTTCAAAATAACTTGATACCTTGGAAGGAGACACTTTGGAGGAGACAACGTACAAATTCAAAACTTGTTTTTCTTTTCCTACTGTAAAACTTCAGCCCTTAAGAGTAAAACAAATAGTTTCTTCATTTCTTTAAAAACAATTTTCTTCATCAACAACTTCTAAACTATACTACTGAGGACACATACCCAAAGTAGGTTCCATCTCTGTCAATAAAATATCTGCCTTCAGCATCTGTTGGGATGTAGTGTCTTCCACTGAACATAGCCGCCAGCATCGTATCCTCGTACCGCCTCAGTGTCGACAGTCTTGTTGTAAAATACATGCCTCCTACGTTGAGTGGAACAACTTCTGGAAACTGCAGAAGCAACCACATCATCGCAAATGAGCCCCTAATCCGTGCCAGACACGTTCAGGCCGAAAGGGTTACAACCTCTAGAAGACACAGCAGGCAGTCTTTGCCAATGTGACATGACTTGGTCTGACAAATGCTTTCTTTCCCAGCCTGTTGCCGCAAAGCAGTAAGGTTCAGGGGTTAAGAACCTGAATACTTTGGCTGACTTCTGGGTGTAATCAGGGATGTTTTAATGTCAATTGGGAATCTGAAGTAGCAGTAATCACTCAGCTTTAATACCAGATATTCATTAATAGCATGAATGCCTCCTCCTGCTCTTCCGGGGAAACAAAACAAAAAGAACCCACCCTCTCCAACCGTGGACTTGCACTCAGTTGCTACTCTACTGGTTCCTTTATGATACTATACTATACCATACTATTTTATATGATGCACTGAAAAAAAAAACACCGACTCTCTATTTAGGTTTATAGGAGGCCTAAAATCTTAATATCACTTCTTAAGATGCTCTGGTATCAGAATAAACAGTTGTTATTTCTCAAGTCCAAGCATGGATGGAACATCAAACATGAGTAATGCTGCCGAGCTACTGAAGTAAAAAAATCAAGAGACTTAGCTTTATCCAGCCATTTAGCTACTAATGGAAACTGAATTCGATACCCATAAATCCTCCAACAAGGAAATCGCAAATTCTCTGACACCTGAGCATTACGTGCTGCAATAACTGGCCTTTATCAGTACAGTACCAGGGAGCTCTTACCTGCTGAGGCAGCAGAGGTAGTGCTTGTCCTGCCTGGGTTGCAGTAGGAGTGGCTGGCTCTTGGAAATCATCCTCTGCATCCGAGCTCGACATGGCATCATCCGGGTTTCCACTCACTTTGTTCTGCCCCGTAACTACCACCATCCCTCTGGCTCTCGGAGGCAGGTCTGCTGGGTAGGCAGCCGTGGCAATGCTAAATGGGAAACAAGACCCAAATGACTTCGGCGCCCTCCCCACCAGCGGCAGATCACGTGGCAGGCAGGGCACGTCACTCCCCGGATAATTTACAATGGCATTGTTATTGCTGGGAAATGAATCACAGCAGGGATGGCTCTCGTGCTGAGAAACCAACTTGGAGGGGTTGTCTCTGCAGGAAGGCTGTTTGCACAGCTGGACCAAGGTCCTACAGTCACAGAGCCCCTGCCAGTGGCTGGGTAAGACACCGGCGCCCATTGGCTGTGCAGTGCGGGTGTGATTGGCTCCGCCACGCTGCTGCAGCACAATGTCATTTGCTGGGGGAATTTGGGTGGCTGCTGCTCCAGCCCATCCATCGCCATAGGCCGCCGGCACAAGCGCGTCCTGACCGCACACTCTCATTGGCCATGGGTGCTGTGCAACACCCGGACTGCTGCTCCCAACCCACCTCTGGGTCTATCACCTTCAGCTGCACAGGCGGAGCAGAGCCTGTATGCACAGCGACACACACTGTAACAGCTCTGTCCAGTTCTAGCACTTCCTGCGAGATGAGGAAATAGGAGTTTTCCAACAGAGAAAACATTTTCCTGCCTACTGCATCACATTACACTGTACATAAACACACATATCTGATAAGCATGTATTTAACTCAGCATATTACATTGTGCTTTTACTGCTTATCAGCAATTTCCTTTCCTGCACAGAAAAAACATGCATAGAAATGCCAACTACAATGCTTCTACGGTCCATTTTCAGCTGGAGGATGGGATGGAGTAACAATACTTTGCATTATAAAAACAATAATTAGAAGAGCAGAGTAGGAAAGAGTAGAAACCCTGCTGCTCTTTTTACACTGCATTATGTAAAGAGTACCTCTGTTTACAGGATTGCCGGGGTGTCTCCAGTGGCATCACAACATCCTAACAAAGACATTATACTACCAGAGGCTTTATCTAGCTCTTTAACCCTGCAAGCTCCTTCTCTGAAATCCCTATAAAACATAAACAGAAAAGGAGTATTTGTACATGCACATCTGGTACATTTATTTATTGACTAAATAAATGTTGCAGAAAGGTTGCTTCCAATCCAAATCAAAACGCAGAAATGACATAAAACTTTAAAAGCCATGATTAATTATTCTGCCTTATGAAATCTTTTAATAGAGTCATCATGCACATCATCAGCCTGCCTGTACACCTCAGTTCTTAAAGGGAACACTGCAAGTTCAGAACGAACCCAGACAGAACTGGGATGCTTCCAGCCAAAATAGATAATCTTTAGAGAGCTGATCAGATCAAACGCTCCACATTCTGTGGAGGTGAATTCAAGATCCTGTCTGGCACCCTAATGAACCTAGGTGAGTAGGTATTGTGCAGTTTCAAACACTTCCTTTTAAACTGCTGTTAAAGAGGCTTGTCTCAGCTCAGGACAGGGACTTACTTTCTCTTCTCTACATTTCAAAAGATGGATTTTCACTTCATCATCCTTTTTCTACAACAGTACAATGCACAGGAAAAGAAATGAGCATGGAAGAGCTTCTCAAAGTCTACACCTTATTAATGACTTTAATATTTGTCCTGAAACAACATTTATTCTGATATCATCAATTATCAAAACAAGTCAACTATGCCTCATAGATAAAAAATATATACAACATAAAGGAAAGATTATTTTGGCAGCGACTCCTTCAAGGAGGTAAACTAATTATCATCAAGAAACAGCTTGCAAGAGCTTAATTTACAAGATGCACAGTAAAACTTGACTGCGGGCCTGTACTTATTGTGACTGTATTATTTATAATGCTGTTACTTGACACACGTGCTTTGACTGCTCTATTTCCAGTTCTCTTAAGACTATTCAAAACAACTCAAGACTGACCCAAACTATGATCTTTAATTCTCTGTAATTTTCAAGGAAGTCCAATGTTCTTCACATAAAAAGAGCATATTCTGAATAAACAACTTCAGCTCCATTAAGTACATCACCATCATTGACCACAAAATGTATTTTGGGCAAGTTCATTCATTTGGCATTGTACCAAAAAGATCCTCTTTCCCAACAGAAACAGAGGTTTGAGAAAAAGGATTTTTTTCTTCCTCTTTCATAATTCTCCTTCAACATGACACCAAGGTTGAGGAAAAACACGTGAGAGAGCATACAATAATTATGTTGTGCTTGTGAGCAGCAACCTTCATTGCCATTAGAACACAGAGCAATCCCCTAAATAGTGATGTTTAGTGTACAAGATCCCAGCCCATAATTAGTCCAGGATTTAGGAATAACATTAGTGGCAGTTAAATGACGAGACTGATCATTGACAAGTTTAACCTGTTTTCTGACGCTCATGAAAGGGTATGTGAAGTTCCTCTCTTGGTTTGCTTCACTTCCTGCTCACCCATGGACATGGAGTAGTGCAACAGCAGTTGTGACTGGAACAGAGAGTATTCTTTCCTGAAAGACAAACATAAGCTGATCACTGACCAGTTTTCTAACATACAGTCTTCTGCATTTTGGTTCTCTTCATTTCAGTTCATGAGGAATACGCATCCATCTGAATATCCTCTTCTTGCCACTTAAAGCATGCACAATCATTAACTATGCACAAAAATACTTCTTTGCTAAATCTCTCTTTAAAGTTACAGGGTTTATTTACGAAATGCACCCATTTCACTTTCAAATATGTCTAGGTCCAGATGAACAGATAATTAATGAGAAAACATCATCAATAAACAACATTACTACTAAATCAAATGTGTAACTGACCCATACATCAGCACCATCCAACTCTACCAGAAACGACTTCCAGTTTACAACCTACCTGTAATTTAAATGGCAGAGATTACTCCCCAGAGCTTTGATATCCACAGCTCAGATACTGTCTCACGTACACTTGCCAAGTGAACTGGACCTGCATGTTTTGCTTCCTTCCCTAGGGAATAATAGCAACCCTCAAGCTGCATCAAATTTCACTTGATTCCAAGATTCAAAAGAGCTTTTTACGGCTCTGCTGTTCCCTCAACTTTTCTGTATTGGTTTAAACAACTTTCCCTTAAATACCTTTCGAGGTTACACCGGTGTTGGCAAAGTTACATACTTACAAAAAAGTGACATAATGCACTTGTTTAAAGGTATTAATGTACAAATGCTTCATAGGAGACCTAACAACGTGCTATCCAAAGCTAACTCATCAGCAAATGCTTGTTCTGGGGAGATGCCAACCACATTGTTAGGAAGGCTCTCACTTTTTCCAAAGGAAACTAGGTTCCTGTGAGAATGCAGAAGAGGGGACTTAGCAGGCTCTCCATAACATTGTTCCAGAGACTTCGTGTGAGCAAAGAGGGAAAAGACACAGCATTCAGTCAATTCTAATGAATCCATGTCAGAATAGCAAAGAACTATCCTGAAAAAGGGCTGAGATCCCCAAGCTGAAGTAAACCGAATTATAATGGAATGGTTTGGGTTGGAAGGGACCTTAAAGTTCATCCAGCTCCAACCCCTGCCACAGGCAGGGACACCTTCCACTAGAGCAGCTTGCTCCAAGCCCCTGTGTCCAACCTGGCCTTGAACACTGCCAGGGATGGGGCAGCCACAGCTTCTCTGGGCACCCTGTGCCAGCGCCTCAGCACCCTCACAGGGAAGAGCTTCTGCCTAACAACCCATGGATAAAGGCTACTCAAGCTGTACTCACTGGTTGCAGCAACTACCGCCTTACACAGAGTTTCACAGTATGGACAATGAGCTCGAAGCAGCTTCCCAGTTCCACCCCCTGAGGTGAGAAGCCACCATTCCCTTTCGGGACAGGGCAGCACAGTCCCAAAACAGCTCAGAAACTGAGTCAGAGGTGTGGTTAAGCCAGCTCTCTTATCAAATTAATCATTAATTAGGCACCTCAATACTGAGCACCTCGATAAGTCCTTTAAAACAACCTAAATGGTAACAGGGACCGCACAAAGCACCTGAAGGTGGGGGAGTTGGCTCTCTATGGTGTGACTCCGCCCAGGCCGCGGTCCATGGCAGGTCACTGGAAGCCGCCGCTCCCCGACCCCCTCCCGCTCCCCTCAGCCGAGCCCCGCGGGTGCTTTCCCGCCCTTCACCTCACAGGCTCCTCCCGCCGCTCCGGTACCGGCGGCGAGCGCTCATGCCCCCTGCCGGGCCGCGGGGGAACCACCTGCAGCTGCTGCCGGAGCCATCGCCGCCGCGTCTTCCTCGCCCAGCCCGGCTCCACATCGACCGGAGGAGGGAGCAGGGCAGCCGGGGGGCACCGCCTCTCCGCCCGCCCTCACCTGCTGCCAGCCCCGCAGAGCGGGCAGCCACCGCGGCCGCCGCTCCCCTCCCGTGTCACGTAGGGTCCATCCGGGTCCTGCGCGGGCGGGGCCGCCGAGGCGGGAACGGGCACCGGCGGGAGGCCCGCCCGCCCCTCACACCGCTGCAGCGGGTTTGTGTTTGGTTTAGTTTGTTTTAACCGGTTTTAATCGTTTCTGCGCTTTTTGTGAGGGGAAGCACCCCTCAACTCATCAATTCGTCGCCCTTCTGACGGGGAACCGCCTGCGCCGGCTTCGCGCTCGATGTACAACGGGAAGGCGGCCCTCATGGGGCCGGCGGCCGCTCCCTGTCGCCTCAGCGGAGTTATGGCGGGCTTTGCCACAGCCGCCTTCCAGAGCGCTCCATGGGCTTTGCCAGAGCCTGCCAAGCGGGTCTGCTGCCTTTTAGGGTATTCCATGGGCTTTGCCAGCGCCCACCAGTGCTCCTGCTGCCTTCCAGAACATTCCATACGCTTTGCCGGAGCTCTCGGGGGCTCATGCTGCCTCCTACTGCCATTTGCATTTGAACTCTGCACCATTTTGGGGGCTTCATTTATTTTTCCGTCAAGACAGTCACAGATGCTGGTAAACGAAGAGACTGCCACACTCGTTTTCCTTCTTCCCCAACAACGCAGAGCACAGAGAGGACCAAAGGACCCCGTTGGCCATCAGCAGATGCTGTTGGTGCTGTTTGCTGTGTGCAGCATGGTGGCCTCTACAGCGCTCCCAATGAATTCATTACACCCAAGGGGCCCTCCTCACCACAGCAGCTCCTGTGTCCAGCACCCAGGCCGCAGCCCATTTGAGGACCTCGCACCATGGGGAGCTGAACCCCTTCCCTGATGAGGTACGCAACTGCTGCTTTATTTCTAACAAACCCTAAAGATGCTGGGTACCTGTGCATTTTCTTCTTTTAGTGTTTTAATTTTCAGTGATGGGCTGCCCATGCAGCTTTAGGGGTGCTACTTAGGAATTAAGACATTCAATAATCATAGAATCATTGAATCAAGTCGGTTGGAAAAGATCTTTAAGATCATCAAGTCCAACCGTTCCATTAACCCATGTCAGTAAGGGCCTTGTCTGCATGGTTTTGAACACTGGGATGGTGATTCCACCCCTGCTCAGGGCAGCCTGCTCCAGTTCTTTCACCCTTTTGGTGAAAGAACTGCCACTAGCTATTCGAGACCTGTGCAATTTGGATGCCCAAAACGTTAGATTTGAGAGATACTTGTGGTTTATCCTCCTCCAGGTCTATGCACTTAGTGCCCACAGGGTGGACTGAGTTGTCTGGTTATTCACACTCTGATGTTTACAGCTCCCTGTTTGCCCACAGCAGGTAGTGAAGGTCTCGCCAGGGTTCACTGCTGAGTTTCTGAGGCTCCTGAGCTTATACAGAATTGAAGTTTAGATTGGATATAAGGAAGAAGTTCTTTCCTGTGAGGGTGGTGAGGCACTGGAATAGATTGCCCAGGGAAGTTGTGAATGCTCCATCCCCGGCGCTGTTCAAGGTTAGGTTGGACATGGTTTAGTGTGAGGTGTCCCTGCTCGTGGTGGGGGGGTTGGAACCAGATGATCTTAAGGTCCTTCCCAACCCTAACTATTCTATTGAATCCCAGCCTATTCTTCCTCCATAAATTAGACAGCTGGACCTTTGTCTCTCCTGTTTCAATTAATCTGTTTCTTCAGAAGTTTCTGTGAATTACTTAAATGTGCTCCCTGGACCTTGGGGATGACAGGTCCTCCACAAAGCCACTTCATCCTGCAGCAGAGCTCTGTCCCCTGGTCCCACCAGACGCCTTTCCTCCCTCCCACATCCCCATGGCTGTGCCTTGGTTTTTGTTTGGCCTGGTGCTGGGTGCCTTGTTTGGTGTCCTTCCCATGACTGGGTTTTCAGGATGTGGATAGGTATGAGCATCTTGTCTACAGCAGGAGGGGCCATCACACATCACCCACTCTGCCATGGGGCATTGCGGTTAAAATGTTCCCCATGTAGTCTTTCAGAACCTGTGTGTCATTTTTGGATGTGTTTTGGCTTCTGTATGAAATAATGAAGCAGCTTTTTCCTCCTTGCTGCGTGTGCTGGTGAACGTGGTTATGGCATTGTCTCATGGTTGGAATTAATGCCTCCATTTTGTGCTATTCTGGGTTTAAAACACCCCTTCTCACTGGGAATATTCTGGGGAGGAAACCCCCAAACCCAGACCTGCTTGTGACCGTTCCCGGCCTACCGCCGGCTGAGCCTTCACAAACTCGATGCATGCAAGGCGGGGGGCGTGGCCATGGGCGTGATGTCCGCCTCGGAGGCGTGGCCTAGGGTATAGGGGGCGTGGTTTCAGTGCGGGCAGGCGGTGCATTGTGCGCGGCGGTGGGGCCGGGCCGGGGCCATGGAGCGCTGGACCGGGCGCGTCGCGCTGGTCACCGGTGCCTCCGTGGGTATCGGCGCGGCTGTGGCGCGGGCGCTGGTGCAGCACGGCATGAAGGTGGTGGGGTGCGCTCGCAGCGTCGACAAGATCGAGGTACCGAGGCGGGGGCTTGGGGGCATCTTTCTGTGGCGGCCGCCCCTACGGGCGGGCCTCGGAACGAGCGGCCACCTCTCTGCGGCGCCTGACCGGGGCGGGAGGGCTACCGGCCGCAGGGCTGGGGCCGCGGGCTGTGTGAGGCGGGGGCTCGCCGGGGCGGGGGCCGCCCCTGGCTCCCTCCGGTCCGGGCGGCTGCACGGTGGGGGCCGGCTGTGGAGAGTACCCGGCAGGAGGGGGCTGATCCCGCAGTGTTCCCGCCCCGGTTGCCGGAGCCCGCCTCGGGGAAGAAGCCGGGTGCAGCCGGCGCGGGGGCTGCCCTGGCTAGGCGGGATTCCCGGTGGGGTTTTTCCCCTCTGGAGGAGCAGGGACGGTTGGCTGGAAGTTACCGAGGAGCAGGCTCAGTTCTGGGGCTTTTTTGTTGAGCTGCCTCTTAGCGAGGGTATAAATAGCATCTGCGTGACCCGGCGGAGCGCTATGAGGAGTTGGTCTGGGCTGAGAAGTGTCCACGGGCACGTTAAACGCTGCTTGGTGTGTGGGGTGCAAGGCACTTCTGCACCACCGCTGGCCTTCGGGAGACTGGAGCCTCTTAAAAACATACAGCAAGCTTTTGGGACAACGTGAAAATAGAGGTTCAGTCCCTAATGTGATTTTACCCCTGTGATATGAGCATCTCTACAACTAAGTCAAAAACCTCCTGCTGCTGGCTTAGAAGTAAAGGTGCTTAAATGAAATCGTTTCTGTGGGATCTCTTCTAGTCAGATGCACTTGCAGGTTTCACCGTGCAGTGGCATAAGTGAAAGCTTATTTACTTCTCAAGAAGTTTCCTGGGAGGGAAGAAAAAAGTTTAGTCAGCGTAAATATTGTCATCTTGGTTGGTGCTTGTCAAGCTGAAGGAGATGTATGTGAGCATCCAGTGTCTGTATTTCCTTAGCAAAGGATTTGCTTGCACAGTTGACCACACCAAGATAAAGTTGTGTCCCCAAAAATTATGGAAACCAAGGCTTGATAATGCTGCTGGTGCTGCTGGGGAGTGGGGTTAAATAAAGAAACACTTGGAAGAAACGAAACTTTTCCCGTTCTACATCATGAATCAGAAAGATGCCACTTGCAGAGATAATAAGCCACACTGGTGCATGTTTAACTGTTCTTTGGGGCTTGCTTCTAATTTTTGGGCTTCCCAGTGTTCTGATACTGTGGTTTCAGGAAAAGCTGAGCTCTCCAAAGGCTTTCCCATGTGTGACTGATGGTGTTTAATACACTTCCACAGCCTGGCTTCAGGAGGCTGGTAAAGGATGCTGTAAAGGATGCTGTTTGCCGTTCTCCTCCAAAACCGACAGAAAAGCCATTTCCAATACTGTCGTTTCCACTATTGGACTTTGAAATCTTTTGATTTTTTTTTTTTGGTAAAGAACATCAATGAAACTTGTATTTTCCTTCAGTGCTTCAGAGGACTTTCCTTCCTTTCTGAAGCCTGGAAGCCTACCTTTCTGAAAGTTTTCAGGCAGAAACACAATATATATCTAAGAATACTCTTTTACAGGCTTTGCCTTTTTATTTGAACCTGCTCAAAATGCAGTCATGTTTGATATAGGTGATTTATCTGGCTTGCATGGTGTGCACGCATACTGGGCAATGCTGACTGTTGGGCATCTTCCAAGCCTCTTGTTACTGTTGTGTTCTAACCTCTTGTGCTTAACACTGCATCTGATGTTTGTCCCTGCTTCATTCTTTCTCTTGTCCTCTCCAAGGACTGAATTGTGTTCACAGCACACTGTCATTTGTTTTGGTAGGTGTCTGGACTCAGTTTTGCTCCGTTGCTATTCTGGTTTTATTTATTGTGAAGCATGTTTCCTTAAAGAGGAAGAAAGTCCCAGAGGTGCTGCTCATGTGGGGAAGGGGCAGAGCCAGGTCATGCTGGGAACAGGTCCATCGCTGACTGGCTGCCAGGGATGCTTGTGTCAGCATACATGAAGCTTCTTACCCACTCCTGCCATGCCTTTGGAGTGGAGCTGTTTGTAACAAATCTTTCCTCTGGGAGCTTTGCCTTGTGGGTTTTTTCTTTAAAAAGAAATTTAGGCATCAGACTGTTGAGCTCACTGACCTGGAGCTTGACTTTGGACATGGCTATAAGAGTATCTGGAGGAGCAGGAGTTGGTGTTGTGTGTGGGGATGACTGTGGTGGGTGATGCAGCCAGACCGTGTCTTGGGAGCTGTCAGAGAAGCTTCAGATGCACTGAGCATAGAAGGGAACAGGAAGGTCCGTGCTATCAGTGCTCTGCGAGCATGTCCTGACCTGGATTGCTGTGTAGTCAGATCTGTCCACAAAATACACGTATCTATTATCTCTGGCACCTGAATTTTCAAGTCATTCTTGGTTGGGAGCTGGGGTACAGCATCCCCGTGGAAAGCTTTGGTGGGAACTCAAGGTATCAGAGAGAGCAGCTTGCGCATAAGGATATGATGGGGAGGTGGTGCTGATGTCCAGTGATGGAGGGGCTAGAGAAGAGAAATATGAAGGAGCTATGGGTTTGGTGTTGCCAGATGTGAGTAAAGGGGAGGTTAGAGCATCATGGCTGCAGTTGCTGCAGGATAAGTTTTGTTGCTGTATCAAAATTCACTAATTTGATAAATACCGTTGTAAATAATGGTGTACAGAGGAGCAAACCCTCCAGGTAAATCAAGGCAGCTTGAAATGGGAGGAGTTCAAATGGTACAGTTTAAAACCAGGAACACAGAGCTTGTTTCGTAGCCCAAAATCTTATGTTTTCATTAATGTTAGACAGTAGTCATCCATTTGAAGGTAAAGTGGCTGGAACCATTCTGTGTGGTGGTTTTATCACCTCCTGTAAACTGGTGATGTTTTGTAGGGAGTTTAACTTGGGCAATAAATGCTCTGTCAAGATTTCTTAATCTCTTGGAAAATCAGATAAGGGCTTGAGGCAAGATACTGAAGAAACTGCAGAATTGTGGGTTTGGTGTTAGAGCTGGTCACAACTCCAATGCTCCTTATTTGACTTTGAAATAAAAATGTTAATGGCTTGCAAAAACTGCAGAAATCCCTCTTTTCTTTTTTTTTTTTTTTATGCTGCTATTGTGAGTGGGGACTGTTTGTGTGGGTCATCCCACAGTAACTGTAATAGTCAGACATCGAGGGATAAAATATAATTCAAGTGGCTTTATTATACTTTTGAATGCCAGGAAATAGTTAAGGTTGAAAGGTTGTTTTCAATGAGAATCCTTGAGGTGCTAACAGATGATTTGGCATGTTCTCTTGCTCAGTGTTTTCTGCTCTTCAGATACTTACACATGTTTCAAGTCAGGAGCAAGTGTTAGTGCTTAAATGAGTTAGCCAAGAGTTTCTAGCAGCCTGTAAGACCAAGCTTTGGTGGAAGCTGCTCTGTATTAGATAATCACCTTCACAGGGATACTGTTGTTGGTCACTGGGTTCTCCAGTGTGTGGGAAGACTTGCTGGGATTTAATGACTTGACACAACTCATCTGGTACGCAACAGCACGTTAAGTCACAGTTCATCCTGTAAGAGTTTCATTAATCCCAGACTGATTTGGCTTGGAAGAGACCTTAAAACAGGCCAAATAACAAAGCACTCCTGGGAGCATCCCCTAAAGCAGCAGTACCTGGCTGTGCTGCCAGAGGGGCAGGATGCTGCTGGGGGAATGATCTCCAGAGGCTGTCAGTGAGCAAGGTGAGACTGGGGCCCTTGGGCAATGGCGTGTGTCAAGGTGTTGGAGAGATTTAATCATGGATGTCATGTTGTAAGAAAAATACTTCTCTTTTCCTTTGTTGGTGTGTGGAGAATGAGCTGTGCAGGAAGCAATAAATGTAGTTTAAAATACAAGGTTTAACAATTAATTCTAATGCATTTGTGACAGTTATTGATCAAAGGTAACATTCATAACCAGGGATTGCATTGTCAAGGTTATCTCTTGCTCAGGAAATAGCCTTTGATAAGCTGAGCTATCGATTGCAGATTCAAGCAGTCCAATCTCTGAAGAGGTTAGTGTTCTCTCTGAGTGGCATCATGGCAGTGTGGGAGAAGGAGGACATAGCTGAGCCTTCCTCCTGGGAACTGAGCATCCCAGGTAACTCTTTGTAGGCTGGATGATTGCTTCCACCAGTCACTGGCTGGGCTGTAAGGCAACTCTTGATCCCTTTGGTGCACCAAGGTGTTTAATTGTCATAGAACTATAGGATGGTTTGGGTTGAAGGGACCTTAAAGTTCATCCAGCTCCACCCCCCCTGCCACAGGCAGGGACACCTTCCACTAGAACAGGTTGCTCCAAGCCCCTGTGTCCAACCTGGCCTTGAACACTGCCAGGGATGGGGCAGGCACAGCTTCTCTGGGCACCCTGTGCCAGTGTTTAACATCTTGGCCTCCTCCTGCAGCTGTCACGTCTGTTGAGTTGAACCATGGATGTCGCTGCAGTGGGGTCTGTCCCTCTGCCTTACAGCTGGGTTTCATAACGCATTTCCCAAACCACAGGTTTCTCCTCCGAGCCTGTGTTGTCTTAATCTTGTGACTTAAAGCAACGTGCTCATAGCTGAATGTGAGGGATGAATTTTGGTGCCTGGCTCTCACCACTGGGCAGCCTGGCTGAGGCTTTCTTCCCATCTCCTCTTCCCCTGGCCCCGGTGTTGCTTTCACAGCCTGCATGCTGCAGAGCTGCTCAGTAGCTCGATGAGCTATTTTTTAAGGCAGGAGCAGCTTCAGGCAGGATAATCCCACAGCACTGTCAGGTGTAAATAAATGACCTTCGGAATCTCCTTGGCCTCTGGAAGGTCTTGTTTTGTTTGGTGAAGGCCGAGGGTGGGTGCCCAGGGCCTGTGAGGTGCTTTTATTGCCACTTTGTCCCTGACCTTTCTTGATAAATGCGAAAGAGATCTCTGTAATTGCTGTCCTGAGTAATGGGAACAAATGCTTTGCTCTCTGATGGTTTTTCTCAGCCTTGAAGCTCAGGAGGTGCTTGGGAGAAGGGTTGCTTTTAAACCAGGTTGGTTTCATTCTCCTACCCCCAAAATACACTTTAAAATTGTCTTGTTGTAGCAGCTCCCCTTTCTGTTTCTCTCCTGTTCCCTGTGCAATAGGTATATGTTGTGCTTACACACCTAAAAATAAGTAATAACTTAGCTTTTCTTAGAATTTTGGAGATGTGGTGGATGCTTGTTCTGCCTCTGCCTTACTGTGTAACAGTGTGGATCAGGTCACTGTCCCGTACCTCAGCTTCCCTGTGTAAAGCCTGGCTGTGCTGCTCTGGGGAGGGGGGAAGGTTGTACAGGAGCAGCGTTCACACACAGAGGGGTTTTTCTGGTTTGGTTTTTGGGTTAATGGAGAGTGTCCCTGGGTGGGGAGGTCAAGATGCAGCCGGCAGTGGTGGGGAGTAAGTATGATGATGGTTTTCCTGGGGCTTGGTAGTTCAAGCTCTGCAGAAAGTAGCATCTGTGCTAAAGTTGAGCTTTAACCCTCACTTTTGCCAGTGTCCATGTGGGAAGTGTTAATGGTTATTTCCTGGCTGACAATGTTACAGAGTCACAGAAGGGTTTGGGTTGGAAGGGACCAGGGTGCTGCAAGGGTATGTAGGGGCAGGACAAGAGGTAATAGCTTTAACTTGCCAAAGGGGAGATTGAGATGAGCTCTTAGGCAGAAGTTCTTCCCTGTGAGGGTGCAGAGGCGCAGGCACAGATTGCCCAGAGAAGCTGTGGCTGCCCCATCCCTGGCATTGTTCAAGGCCAGATTGGATACAGGGGCTTGGAGCAACCTGTTCTAGTGGAAGGTGTCTCTGCCCATGGCAGGGGTTGGAGCTGGATGAGCTTTAAGGTCCCTTCCAACCCAAACCATTCCATGATTCGATGATCTGAGGGTGTCAGGCTGAAGCTCAGGCTCAGCTCTGCCCTCTGAGAGCTGTGTTTGCAGTTGCCTTGGAAATCGGTTGCTTGAGCAGGCAGTGATCCAGCCTGTGACGCTTCAGGTCTGCTGTCTGTAGGCATTTGGGTGTGCTGAACCACTCTGTCTTTGAACCCTGCTTGTGAAGGCTACCCAGGGCTGGAGAAGGACCATGGGTGGCTGCTAAAGAGCAGCTTCATTAGTAAGTGTATAAGGGTTTTCTGAGGAAGGAAAGCATCTACATGCCTGGCTGTGTGGGAATCTGCTTTATGCATGTTGGAGATGAAGAGCAGGCAGGCACCTATGGTGCTTGTTTTGGATAGTCATACCTCAGAATAAGCAAGAGAGATTGCTCTAATGAGCTGTCATCGTAGGAACAGTGTTTCCTCCTCCCCCATGCCAGCCTGGAGCAATGTGATCTGAGCAAAAAACCAAGTGCCTTCAGCCTTGATGTAAGGAGTGATTGTTTGAACGTCTTAAGGTAGTAGGAATGTTCAGGGCAGTGTAAATGGGGTGATTTGGCTTGTGTATGACACTGGAAATTTAAAACTCAATGAGCTAGATAAAAATCATCTTGGATGTTTGAAATGGCTGAACACTTATGACATCCCTGTTCAACAGGGAGTCTGACAAGGGCATTGGAGGTTTTGGTCATTCTTTCACCTTTGCCTGTGCCAAGAGGTGGTGGGTTTCTGGAGCAGTCTGAGAAGTTCAGTCTTGCTTACCGGGCAGCCTGTACTTGAGGTGTACTTCATTTAAACAGTCTGAAACTGGTGCTAGTTTTCTTCATCTGTGCTAGATTTTGTCATTGGTGCCCCAGCTGACTACTGAGTATTTGCTTTTCCATTTAAACCTTATTTTCCATGCTTTCCCATCCCCACCGTTCTGCGTTCTGTCCTGGAGCAGGCACAGATCTGAGCTGAGGAGTGGGGATCAGCGAACAATCATTGAGAAGTATCAATTTAAAGTTCAGGAGAGGGAAAGAGAATCACTTTACTGTTTTATCCATTTGAAAACTCCCTTTAGACTCCCACAGAGGCCCTCTCTGGGCACCTGGATGCAGGCAAAAGGACCTGGAAGAAATGTGAAACAACACTGATCCTTGGATCGGATGCAGGCAAAAAGCCTTGGGTACCCAGCAGCTCTGGGAAGGGGCTCAGTGTGATTATCCCCCTTTACAGATGGGGAATCAGCTCTGAATCTTGCCCATAGTTACAGAACTCACTATGGGAATAAACCTCAGTCTAGTGCTTTATTCACTGTATATCTCTTCTTCTATTATGCTGTTGCACTGGTATTAAATCTTAATTAAAAGAAGCTTCAAATTTGCCAATCAGAACAATGAAAGGATTTCGAAGCCTCCAGTTTTCTTTCACAACTGTGATGCTGCTCATTATGCTTTTTCTCTTTCATTTCCTTTAGACAGCAAAAGTAATTGGGGTGACTTTAGTTTCTTTCCAGTTGGTTTCTTGGCCCAGCTGTGTATTTAAGCATAAGCTAAATCAGTAGGATGCAAACACCTGTGATGAATGGCAGGTTAGATTAAAAATTACCTAATGGCTTCTTCTGCTTTAATCTCTCTGAACTAAATGTGTCTGAAGTTAATGGGATCATTTCCCAAATAAAGCTCTACATGACTCTCTTCTTTTTTTCCACTTCCCTTAAGAGTCCCTTTAAATTTTTATATCAATTAGTTTTGTTAAACCATTTAACCAAGACTGAATCTAAATGCATGGCACTGTGCCCTTTCCAAGCATCATATGCATGAAGAGCATTAACCCCTTCTTGGGAGAACTGACTTGCTGGGTACTGTGCTCATGCTGGGTGTATCAGAACTGCAGGGTAAGGGCTTCCATCCATGGTGGGGATGGCTCTAGATTAAATGTTTTAACATACAGGGTATCTGTTTCTTCTTTATATTGCATTATCCCAGTTTGTACCAGTAGCTCTAGCTCCTGGCTGTCCATTTCCAGGCATCCAGTGACAACAGTTTGGTATGGAGGTGCTCGGGTCTTGTTCAGATCTTCATCTCTAGCTGGCGGAGGTGCACTGCCCTCGTCTGTATTGGTGTTGTGTTATGTGGTCATTCAAGTTGCTTATCAAATCTGGAAAACTAGCTTTTTTTCCTTCCCCTCCTTGTGCATGTGGTGTGCTTAAAGTGGAAAGAGCTTTGAGTGATTTAATGGGGCTCTGAAAGAATATTGCAAGCTCCCTAATTCAGAAAGTTGCTTTACATGTGTCTCCTCTTGCAAACTTGCCTGCAGTTGATGTTTCTTTGAAGAGCCTGTGATGGCTCTTTATCTATAGCTGGTTGAAGCACGTTCAGCTCTGCCTGCATGTCAGTGGTGTTTGGCACTTCATTTTCAAAGAGAATTTGTTAATAAATTGTAGCCTGAGAGATGAAAGGTTCTGTGTTGAGTCTCATTTGAGGTGGGGAGACACCAGACAGGACAAGAAGGAGCTTAAGAGATATTTGATTTTTCAGGAGAGGACAGAGTCCTCTTCCAAGAGCAAATCAAGGTCATACTTCTGGCCATCACCTGGTGAGCTAGGCGAAAAGAGTACCAGATGTGAGCTGTGGTACTCCACAAGCAAATACTGAGTGCAATGGATTCCATAGTAGAGTGGTCGAGTTTGGTCAGTGGAATGGAGAGAGCTCTGAAGCTGTCACCTTGGTGACATCATGAAGAATGTGACTGGTAGCCCTTTGTCCATATTGCCTTCCACTGTGTTTGCAGGAGGCAGTCCTGTCCCTGGAGTGGCTTAGCACCTTCATACTGCTTTTCATTTTCTAAATGCTGCTCTTGCAGATTTTCTTCCAACTGTTTTCTCAAGTGGGTACTCTGATCTTTAAAAAGTACATATATTTCTACTATTACCAACACATAATCAACAAGACTGCATGTATAGCAAAGTGGAACCAGCTTCAGGAGGTACAGAGAGGTAAAATTCAGCCCCAGAAGCACCTTTGTTTTCTGTCGAGCAGCAATATTGTCTAGCTCAGCCCAGGCAGAGCTCTCCAGAGAGTGTGATGCTGTTGGGAAGTATTGATCCCTGGGCTGGACTCTCTGTGTCCATCCCCCTTCCGCTTGGTGCTGTGAGAGCAATAATAATTCCTGTGTTATTGCGCTGCCCCCACTGAAGCAGTACCCAGACAGGAGAGCAGCTTCTTGACCAGACTCTTAGACCTCAGCTGGTTTTGGCTTGTGGTCTGTTGAGAGCTGTGCAAGGCAAAGCAGAAAAGTTTAAACTTGCTGTTGAGGGACTTGGGCCATCTCTGAAGTCTCAGGTATTGAGAAAGGTTAGAAATTATTTACCAAATAGAGCCACTTGCCCCGTAGTAAGATGAATGTGCTTGGTGTGCAGAGAGGGGTTTTTAGGTCCTGGCTTGTCTGTTCCTCCCCCAGTGAAGATGCTCATCCCTGCTCTGTGTAAAACTTGGCTAAGAGAAAGTTAGTCACCGAAAAAGCCACTGATGATGAGCACATATTACGATTTGGGAGGTGATGCTGCACCTCATAGCAAGCAAAAAGAACATCAACATCCCTCTCACGTGAGCTTCCTAGGGATGTTCTGGATGTTCCCAAGGGGCCATGGCTGGTGTCCTGGCCTCCCTGTACCTTTGTTTCACCCAAGGCTGGGTGAGCTTCAGGACAGACACTGCTCCAATAGCTGCCTTTATGTACAGTCTGTCCTGTGCCCTCTGCCTCACTCCTTTCATAAACAGCTGGGAACTGCAGTCCTTGGTATGTGGGGAGGAGTGGGAAAGCTGCCTCTGGCCAGGGAAAGCTTCACTGCACCCGCTGAGATATGACGTTGGTGAAGCCGCTGCGGGCAATGGTGTTCGAGTGATTTGGTGGACGTTTGTAGCCGGGGTCTGTCTGCACAGAAACCAGACACCATGTGGCTCTCCTCACGCTGGAAGCTGTCACTGTCGCTAATACCACACATTGGAGATGAGATGCTGCTTCTCATTAACATCAAAGGGTAGAGGGCATCCTCCAGAGGATTTGGCGGGGTGGCTGCCACATCATTAACACAGCTCTTGGCCTTTCATGTGCTTTATATCACCTACTTTGATAAAAGGTGTGGATGCTTGAAATAATTGTTGGTAACATTGTCGGGCATGTTATTGCGGTATCCTTTATCCATACAGCAGTGTGGCAGCCTGATGCCATGGCAGTATTTATTTGTGTTTTGCTAACACCTCCTTACCTCAACCTGTGTTGCCTGGGGTGATGGATGAGCACAGAATGCGTCCTCAAGTTTAATAACTTCAATGCTGAAGTGCTCAGCCTCTCATGAATATGGATATTTCGTTTTTCTTAGCATTTCCAATGACTTTCCTAGTCTCTGCTTTTAAGACGGGCTCACCAGAAGCCTGCTGGTTTTTGTTAGCTCCAGGGTGTGTTTATAAGCAAACGTGTGTGTTTATATGCTGCTGATGGCTGTTTTCTTCCTCCCTTACTCTTCCCTAGAAACTAGCAGCTGAATGCCAGAGTGCTGGCTACCCTGGAACCCTCATCCCATACAAGTGTGATCTCTCCAACGAAGAGGAGATCCTGTCAATGTTCTCTGCCATCAAGACCCTTCACCAAGGAGTTGATGTGTGCATCAACAACGCAGGGCTTGCTCGGCCAGAGCCCCTGCTCTCGGGGAAGACAGAGGGTTGGCGAACGATGATAGATGTGAGTAGTGCCACACAAAGTGGGAACTGTGCTAGATTCTGATTTCTTCTGGCCACCAGCATCATTGTCTCCATCTATTGCATGCATGTAAAGCTGAGGACCTGCTTCCCGTCTGGCTCTGATATGGCCTGGGTTTGATGATTGGGAAGTGGAAAGACATCACGCACTGCTGAGACACCTGCCTTTACTTTGGAGTATGAAAACACTCAATACCTTCAGTAACACTTTCCCCCTGTAACTCAGTGGCTTTCTAAAGGGTGATGAGCCTCGCACTTTTTGCTTCAATAAAATAGGAAGTTGAATGCCAAGCACTGGCTTTTGTAGTTAATCCTGTTAGTTGTAGCAGTGGGTTGTAAAATGGGCAGATTCTTTTTGGCTTAAAAAGCTGTAATGCTTTTTGTCTTCATAGCTTAATTTTCTGCCCATAATCTGGTTAGAGCTGGATGTGAATGAGGTAATTTCCTGTGCTCAACTGGGAGTTTGCCATGTACCAGCAGCACTTCTCCCTGGGTCTTGCTGCCCTGAGGTCCTGCTCTTCATCTTTGGGGGTTTCACCATCTTTTGTCATTGTGTGATGGCCCTTTCTGCATGCAGCAGTGGCAGCTGCAGCTGTGGGACCCCAGGCCAGTTTGCATACTCTTGCAACAGCTCTCTTTTAGTGGCCATCCTGCAGCTCTGGCCAGTGAGATGCTGAAATATGGCCTTGAATAAACCTTGAGTAAGACTTGTGGGCCCTCCAGCAGCTAGGAGAGCTTGTCCTAGTGAAGGAAAAGACATGTCTATTAGAAAAGCTGCTCAAAGCTGGAGGCTCAGGTCTGCTATGTCTGACAGTGGAGTCAGCAGGGGTCTGTTGGCTCCTGCAGCAGCCAGCGTCTGTTCATCAGGAGTAGTTTCAGGGGCTGTGTGAAGCAAGAGAAGCCTGTTGAGGCCTCCAACTCCTGCTGCCAGGGCAAGAGCTGCTGTATCCTGACTAATTAAGCTCTTGTTAGGGTTTTGGCCAGTCTGCTGGTCGCTGTGACTGCAGCCAAAGCAAGCTCAGCTTGGCTTTGTCTGCCCAGGCAGGCTTTTGTGGGCTGCCCAGCCTGGGTCACTGCACAGCCGCATCTCCCTGTCCCGGTTGCCATGGAGTCTTTAAAGAAAATGAAGTGTAGCTGAGGCTGAGCTGGTGTAAAGCAGGACATTCCCTAGTGCTGTCTGGCTGCCCACCTGGCCCTGTGGGTCACCTGTGCCTTGTAAACCCCTTGTCCTGATCACTGTGATTGCATCTTGTGTGGAGGCCTCTGTGGATGCTGCAAGCTGCTTGCACTGATTTGTCTTTGTTCTTCTGACCTTTTGTTCTCTATAACATGGCCAGGCAGTGGGGAAACACGTGGCTTTTGCCAGCTGAAGGCCCTTCCCCTCTCTGTGCTCCCTTCCCTGGCTGCTCAGGTGGGAGTGCTTCCTTTATCCCACCTGCCACCACTTTTTAGGGAGAAATTCTTTGGAATAAGGATTGTCCTGTATGAGGCACTCCAGCATTGCTATTTACAGTAGCCGAAAGCCTGTGGTGTCCCCCTTGTTGTGGGTGCTGGTGTGTGCACCCTTTGGAGCTGCTTTGGGGTGACGGATGGGGTGGGAGGAGAGGAAGGGTGATGGCTTTGCAAGGGCAGCATTAGGAAACCAGCCTGGGGACATGTTTTATTCCCAGAGGTGATCTGTACAGCTGTGTCTGCTCTCATTGCTTGGCAAAAATGCTGTTGTAGCACAGAGAACAGATTAAGACACCAAATTTTCATGTTTCACTGGCAGATTTTGTCCTCACCAGCTTCCCAGCAGCTGCTCTTGACTTGTGTGGAATTGAATTACACTCACACCTTTAATGCAAAGGTGAAGCCTTGGGAAACTGCAGAGCCAAACACTTCACCCCACTCAGCCTAAGCAGCCTGACAGGCCTGGGCTTTGCTTTTTACCCTGCTGATAAGGGGTAGAAAAGGGTTTTTCCTTTTGCTGTGTGCCCCTGTTTTGTGGCTGCAGCCTCCCTGCGTGGCAGTCTCTCTCATGCTGTAGCAGTGAGGACTGGGGAGAGATCTGCAGTGACAGCTCTCCCCGCTGTGGCACACCAGCCCCAAGGAAATGCTCAACCGTTTCTCCTACATGCTCTGAAGTTCTCAGAGGGTCAGGATGGGGGAAGGTTGCCAGCACCTTCCATGGATCACTGGGCTTTGCAGAGCTGGGTGGGAGCAGAGAGGCTTCTTCCAAAGGTCCCTCGGAGAAGGGTGTTAGAGAACAGCATGGTCTGAGATGCTGTTAGAGTTTCACTGTGCGTCTGGCTGCAAGACAGGAGAAGTTTCTAAACAGCCATTGATCTATCGATTTAGGAGGCATTAGGGCCTTAAATTAAAGGCATATTTTTCCTTTTGCTAAATTGATTTTTGCTTCCATTCATTTTTTATGAGCTTTGAGCCTCCTTCCAGGCTCCCCTCTTCAATATTCCATAAAATTTCTTGCTATACATCTAACAGTTGAAATCATGTTATTTACATATTCCTCCTTTGTTTTAATGGTCCATTCCTTATTGTCTGGTATTTATTCCCAAGGGGGAAGCTGTTTCTCCCTGAACTGCAGGAGTCTTGGATTAGGAATCTGTTGCTTTACAGAAGCACAGAGCCCAGTGCTGCCAGCCAGCAAATTTGGTGTGTGTGTGTGTGTTACCTCAGTCAGGTTCTGAGCCCATCATCCTTTGGTTCATAGCTTTCCCCCTTCTCTCTCCTCTTAGTTGTAAGGTTGTGCTTGACATGAGGCTGGACCAAAGTCCCCCAGCCGTTCCTGACCTGTGCGGGAGTCTCTGGGGCCAGGTGCTGTGTACATACTGATTCCAGGCACTGGGTTTTGAACACCTCCTTCACATTTTACCTACTGACCTTTACAGCCAGGCATTTGAGCTGAACTTTCCATTTGCACTGCTCAGGGCACAAAGGGCTGTAGCACACATCCTCTTGCTGCTCTAAATGCTAAATGGGGTTGATTCTTTTTGGCATTATTCATTGAGCAGCGAGGCTCTGTTGTTCTTGATTGTATCTCAGCACAGATGGTATGTAAGTTTTCTGTAACCTGTGTTTTTCTATGTTCTTAGGAGCTACAATACTCATTTTGAAGCTTTATAGAAAAGGCTGATTCTGGGAAGTGCTCAGCCCTTCCAGGAACACGGTCTTTTATATTCTCCCAGCCTGGCAATTGGAATTCATTCATGACTAGAAACTGGGCTGCTGTTGTTTCTGTTGCATTAGCACACACACACGTGGTGGTCACAGACCTGCAGCGTGCTGTGCAGGGGCAGAGCACAGATATGTTGGCCATCTGCTGAGGGACTTTTGAACCTTTTGTTCTTAAAATAGAAACAAGGCTGAAAACCATCTTGTGCGGGTATTTGTGACAACAGCCTGTAGATTGTTTCTCAAAGTGATACAGCCCTAAGGCTTGCTTATTATTCCAGGCGTGTTTTGTTAGGTTCCTGAGTGCCTGTTCCACATTTTGAAATAGGATTTCACCTAAAAATACAGTGGGTTCTATCAGGAAAAGGCAGTGAGGCATTCCCAGCTCAGCTGCTTTTAGCCACTTGTTTTGTTGTCCCAGGTGTCTTATCATACAGGCTCTGGACTTTCCCATGTGGCTGTTACTAGTATCTTGCTTTGCCAGGAGTTGTCACAATGTTGTAACTCTTGCCACACAAGGAAGCATTGCTCAGCACAGCGGTGGAGCCAGGTCTCAGGCTTTAGGTTGATGTTACCCTCTAGTGGCCTCCCGAGATGCAGTGAAATTGGAAAGTGACTGCACCAAAGACTCAGTGCCTTGATAGCTTCAGGGTGTATTGGGGCAGGGAGGAAAGCAGAGCTATTGCTTGTCATGGAGGCTTTTTAAACTGACAGTTGCCCAGATCTATATCTGGAAGGACTGGCTCCTCACTTGGTTAGTGTATCAGACTGGAGCAGGTTATTCCTGCTTTCCTTGACCACCTTACTGTGAAATCCAAAAGCCTTCAGATGCCCTCCTGCTCTGGGCTTCGCTCCAGTGCTGAGGTGACATGTCTGCTGACTCTTCCTTGCACAGTCAAGGTAAATCTTCAACCTAATGCCAGGGAATTTATCTGTAGTTCTAGGTATGATGACTGAGATACCCGGCAGTGACTGTGTGCTTAATCAAAGTGCACTTGGATGAGGATGATGACTCTACTTGTTGCCTGGGTGCTCCCAGGATCAGATAAGCATGCATTTATCTGCCGCCAAGACAAAAGCTCACAAGCAGGGCCTCTAGTAATCAGTAGGAAATAACATCTGAGGCAAAAGCAGTGACTAGAAGATCCTTCAGCTGACCCTGTTGGTCTTTTATGTGCTGCTCAGTAATTACATCTCAAATCCATCCCTTTTTGCCTCTTAGCTTCTGGTCTCCAAACTAAGGTGGACATCCTTTTGTGCTAGCAAGTCCTGGTTAGCCTGCCCTACTCTTGTTTATAAGCTTCACAGTGATGATAGCCAACCCTCTCACATATCTTTTGCTCACTGCCACATGGCCTTGTTCCTGCTGCTCCTCCCATTTATAGTTGCACCTGACTTGTGATTCGTCAGAAATCTAGCTCTTCCTGGGTATTTAGTTCAAATGGTGTTTTTAGTCCTGCCTGGCCTGCTTATTTTGTTGGCAAAGTGATGTGCCATTAGGTAGGACCTGCTTTGAAATGGCTGCATCCTTTCTAGGGAGTGTCAGCAAACACTTTCTACCTTTCAGCCACTTCTGCAAATCTAAACCACTATAAACTTGAGCAATTTCAGCTGCTGAGATGACTTGCTCATCAGTCTTGCACATGCCTCTGGCTGCTTTGTATTCCGGCTGGGGGAGCTTCTATACCTCCGTCTTCCTGGAACCTTTGACTCTGTGTTTTATGGTCAGCGAATGCCCAAGGCATCCATGCATTAAAGGTGGCACATTGCAGAGGTGATACGGCTGAGTTTAACCAAGCCGTGGCTGTCTCACGAACTGGGTATCTGTGGCCCAAGCACCTTGTGACTGAGCCCCAGCTTGGTGGCAGTGAAGTGGGTGTGCATTTCCCTCTGTTTGTGGGAATTGTGATGGGTTTGGGGACTGGAACTTGCATTCTTGGCTTCATACATGTGTGGGGAAGTCAAAGGGTGCCCGGCAGGGCTGCTAGCCTTAGTTTCTTCTTCTTTTCTGATCCCTCAGGTCAATGTAATGGCTGTAAGTATCTGTACCCGAGAGACCTACCAGTCCATGAAAGAGAGAAACATTGATGATGGGCATATTATTAACATTAACAGGTATGCAAGGGGGGAATGTCAGATCAGCCACATGGGCTTTCTCCTGTCTCATAAAGAGGATTTAAGCAGCAGAGCTTTAATCTTGAAGTGAACTGGTGGTGCCCAGGGATGGATTTTCTAAGGATTGGGATGGTTGATTTTTCAAACCATTGTTTTTAACCTCTGCTGATCTAAATGAAAGAAAAAACAAACCAAGGGGAAAAGGATAATGCCAACCACTTGTGATGGTGCAAGGTTGAAGATTGAAACTTCTCGACCAGTTCCAGGAAACCATGTGGAGAGGAGCCTCTGGTGGTGTGCATTTCCTGCAGGAGCAGGGAATTCTTCATGTACCCACTGTGTCAGCCTCTCTTTCTGTGTTTGTTACAGTGGTTTGAATATCCTGTTGTTTTCTTCTTCGTCCTCTGTTTGCCTTCACCTCTCAGCACTTACCTTTCTGCTCTCTCCCCAGCATGAATGGCCACAGTGTTGTGCCACAGTCAGTGGTGCATTTCTACAGTGCCACCAAATACGCAGTTACAGCCCTCACGGAGGGGCTGAGGCAAGAACTCAGAGAAGCAAAGACTCATATACGAGCTACAGTGAGTACCGTGGGCTCTCCTCGTCTCTCTTGCTTTTATGGGTGGTTGAAAGCTGGCAGGCTTTATGGGGCAGAGGTTTTTCCCTTTGGAAGACAGGCAAGGAAGTGTAAAACTGGGAATGTTCAAGTCTTGTGGCTATTTGTCGCTGGCCACCTCTCTTTCACAGGCAGAGAGTTTGGGGTGGAGAAAGCAGGGCAGCAATGAGCTGTATCAGGGAATGAGCTTTTTGGGTGCACAAAATGGGCAGTTGCTTGTTGGGGGGGGAGCTCATGGCAGTCAGCTGGGCTGTTTGCTCTTGTTCACAGCTTGCATCTCAGGAGTGATGTGTGTCCAGAACTGAATTTGCATTGCAAGGTTTTCCATTATTTTCTCTGCTTCTCTGTCCCTGTGGGGCACAAAGAGGGAAGTACCTGCCACAACAACCACTGAGGCAAAACCTGTTCACTGGAACTACTCCTTTAGTAAAAGGAGGGTGGGGAAGAAGAACAATAGAAAGGGGGCTGGGTTTTGGTTTGCTTTTGCTTTTTCAGTGCTAAAAAGTGTTCTTTGTTTCTTTTTTTTTTCTTATTCTTTTACTGAAGGGGAATGACAAATCCTATTAGGATATGCTCTGCTTTTTTCCAGTGTATCTCCCCAGGACTGGTGGAAACAGGATTTGCTTTTAAACTTCATGACAATGACCCCGAGAGAGCTGCTGCAACCTACGAGAGCATTCGGGTAGGACATGGAGGAATGGAAACAGGGAAGTGGCTCTGATTATAATTTAGCAGTTTCCTGGCTGATAGCACAGGGAGCTGGCTCTTGCAGAACTTCTTCCTTACAGAGTGCCCAGTGCTTTCCAGGATGTTATCAGCATCCCCAGAGTCTCAGCACTCAAAGCTCAGATTTTGCACTGATATTTACACACTAGACTTTCATTTGGATTCAATTTTCAACTCCCTATATTGTTTTCCTTTTATTTGGGTGTCACTATAAATAAATATCAGTCAGCTCTGATGTTTTGCAGGCTGTGAGCTCTTTACTGATGAGAAGATACAATATGTAAACATGCCTGCACAAGAAGAGATGGAAGAGCCTGTTGTGCAGGTGGCTAGCACAGGATTCCTTATGCTTCCCTGGGCATTTTTGATAAGAGTGGCAATGCCTGACCTGGCAGAATTACTGTGCCAGTAGAACAAGAGTATTCACAGCAAATGGAGAATTATCAGCACCAGACATGTCCTTTGATAAATTTTCAATGAATTACTACTTTCCTGCTTGCTTGCATGTTTCTGACATGCCCCAGTGACACTGTCGAAACTCGTTATTGATGTTAGGAAAGGAGTGATGTTGTGGCTCACTTTCTGAGGCGCCCTTTGACTGAGAATCTCTTTGGTGTCTTTGCAGTGTCTCAAAGCTGAAGATATGGCTAATGCTGTCATATATGTCCTCAGTGCTCCACCTCACGTACAGGTAGGCTGGTCTGGGTTGGAGGACTCTGGAGGATGCAGCAAAGGCTGCTCTGACTCTGGAGGACTGTGCAAGGCTATGTCAACGGGAGGGATAGCGTGCGATGCTTGTGCAGCTAAAGGGGCTTCCCAGCTGTGAAACAAGAAATAAGTGACCAGCTTTGGGCTGGAGGCAGGACCAGTGTCAAAGTTTAGTATATGTAAAAAGTTCCTGTTGCAAAAGCAAACTTTGATCAGGAGAGGTTTAGGAGCCCCTCGTGTGAACTCTGCTCCTTTGCAGCAAGACATGGCTGTCTTGTCTTAACATTAAAAGTCCAGCCCGTGGCTGATCAAGCAGTGCTTCTGCCTGGCCCCCTATGAGCAGGACTAAACTAAAAACTTGAGTTTGCAATTAGTGTTATCTTGAACCTTTTCTGCCCATATATTATGCTTTTATCCATTCTGCTGAAGGCAGAGTAGTCACATTCACCTTCATTCCTTCCTAAATACTTCTGTTAAGCAATCTCATTTCTAGCCACAGGAACGTTCTTCATGTGCAGTTTGTCACTGTAGTGCTGCAGCATGGAAGTGCCCAGTGCAGGATATAAAATGAAACCTCAGTGCTCCAGTAAAATCCTATGTTGGTCTCTTCTAGATTGGAGATATACAGATGAGGCCCACAGAACAGATATCATAGCAGATGAAGAGGACTGTGAGCAGCACCGTGTATCCACTCCACTTCGAACCCTCTGGCAATTCAGGGTTCCATCAGCTGGCTGGCAACGTTTTAATCAAGTACCAAGGATCATGTTTGAAGAATTGTTTTTCTCTCCCTCTCTCTGAGTTGGTGCTGGTGCTGAGCCAGTGTATGAAAAACGAGTAGTGGGTCTCTTTGTGCCCCACTCCTTTCTGACGCTGTTTTAAGAGTAAAATGTGTTTGCAAATAATGCAGGGAAGTGGTTTGTGGAAGATTATTGTCTCCAGGCTGGTTTATTCTTCCTTTTTCTTTCTTTATAAGGTTTGTTTCTTATTTGCTGATGCTGTGTCTGGACACAGGGGAAGTGGCACAAGGTGTTTGCCAGCTTCAGTGTGCTTAGGGTTTGAGATGTCATACATGAATCCATCTAATTTTGGGGTTTACTTTCATCAGATTGATTACTGATGGTAATGATGCATGTGGTATTTTCTACTTCTTACTCCACTGCCCTACACCCAATGTACAATCTCGCCCTCCTCCCCAAGCTCTCCTTTCCCATTCACATGAATCATGCCTGCCGAGTTTGAGGAAGTATAAATGTGTGTGCTTGCTATTTCTCTTTCTTTCTAGGTAGGTAGGTAAATAGTTGGAGGACGAGCACCTGTACTTCTGCAGGTTAGAATGATAATCTAAGTGGTATAGTTACAGTAAGAGTGAGTTGTTTGGTAATTTAAATAAAAACTAAATGTGTGCTGTCTTGTGATCACCTCTATGCTTGGTATTATCTCCCAGCACTCTTCATGTTTCTGTATGTGATATTTGCATGCATTGACACTTTTCTGGAAATATTGATGGGTCTTAGAAAGATGTTTAAATGCTGGTTCTGTTTAAATGCTGGTGAGCTGGAAATGTTGAAAGTTTGCTTATATGCAGAGATACACACTTGGAGAGAGTGAGAGTGAAATGAACCATGCTGAAGCTGTCCAAAAGGAAAAGATTTGCCTGCAAAGCAGCAGGTGAAAGGTCTGGTTGAGATCTTGTGTTAGTTCTACACTGGTGCAGCCCCATTGTTTTGCTCTGGATTTATTCTAGCTTGAGGGAGAAGAGAATCAGCCTCAAAGCTGATACGTGCAGAGCTGGAGGCCACTTGAGTTGTCTTAAGATTCTTGAGTGTGGCAGAAGCGCATCTGTGTGTAGTCCAACTCGCTGCAGAGCTATGGAGCTGTTAATGTACATGTTGCCTTAAGGTTGCAGACTTGTTCTTGCTGCCTCTGGACTTCCTGTAGTGTTTTGGAAGGCAAAGGTTGGTTTAGGTGGAGTAGGAATGGTCAGTTGATTGGAGTGGAGGATTGGGAGCCAGAGAAACTTGGATTGGATTTGCTTACACCAGTGGGAGTTCATCTGTGTTCCACCACCATAAGGGAGACTAAAAATGGGCCACTAGAACATGAGTTTCAACTCCCTATATAGCCTTGGGCAAGTCACCTTACCTCTCTGCCTCAGTTTCCCCATCTGTAAAATGGGGATAATAATACTTGCCTACCTCACAGGGGTGTTGTGAGGACTCACAGACTTTTGTAAAGCACTTTGAATCTGAGAAGCGCTGTGTAAGTGCTGAGTGTTGAGATGAAGTATTATTATTAATGAAATCTCATGATACTTAGAATTCCTTGTGCCAAAGGTGAGCAACTGTAGGATACAAGGAGAAAACTGGTAACATTTACTTTGTAATGCCAAAACAAAGGCAGTTTGCCCCTTTTTTTCCTCTTTATAAATACATGCTCATGGTGTGTTCTGTTCATTCCTCCTCTTGTCACCAGTTTCTGCTGGCAAGTACTTGTAGCCTCATCTCCGGAGTTGGCCTTTTCATTTACTGTGAGTGAAATTTGTGCCCCATGAGGTCTTGGACGCCTGTAGTGCACTGCCCATCTTCACCTTGCTGAGGTCGTGGCTTTGTGTTGGATTCTTTGCACAGAGCTGGGTTTCAGCTGTGGCGTTGGATTAGATCATGTCCTGCAAGGAACAGCCAGCCCAGATCTGCACGCAGCCAGCAATCCCTTTTGCCAGCTGGAAAAGCTCTTCTGTCTCCAAGCCGCTGTGATCCTCCATTCAGAGCCATTTGGCTAAGGAAGGTTCAGTCCCTGCTGTGCTTTCTGTAACACCCCTGTGATGTTCAGCCAAACTTGATATGAAAACTGGTGTTTTCCATAGTGTCTCTTTTGCAGGAGTTTGTTGAAGTGCAGTAGATGTGCTGTGCAGTGTGTGCCATCTTTTTAAGAGAAGATTATTGAACTGGGAGTTCAGAAAGAGTTGAGAAATTAGGAGATATATATATAGGTATATATTTCTGAGCAGAAAAGGAGCAAGGGTGTGGGATAGCACTGGTGAAACGTGTATTGATGGCTGCAACTATGTGCTGAGTTAAGCAGATGTTGAAATCCATGGCCGAGGAGGGACCTGACTTATCTTTCTGCTCTGTAAAAGAGGCTTTGGAGAGAATTGCTTAAGATGCAGGGCCTTGAGAAAGGGCCATTCTGGGTACTTGCTCCCTGCAAATACAAGCTATCTGGAAGTTTGTTCTGTTCTTTTCCCTGAGAACATTGGTAACAGTTGCAAGTCTATAAAGTAACCTTGAAATGATATCCAGTATATTTTTCCATTTCAAATGTGGTTTTAGGGGTATAATCCCTGCTGCCCATTAACTTCCCACATGAAGCATGGCCCATGGAGGGGTTTGTCTGGCCACTCTGCCTCGTGAATGCGGTGCCGCCTCCCTGGGATGAGATGGGATTGGCAGCATAACTCCAAGGCATTTAAACCCCCAAACAGAAGGGTGAACTGTGTAATTTATCAGTAGGTTTCTCATTGTGAACTGTAAAATAAAGAATAAAAAGAGAGGCACACTGTGGTTCTCCTGTTGTGTATGTTGCAGTTCTTGTGCTATAACATCCTTGTGCTATAACATCCTTTTTACTCTTCACAGCTAAACCTTTTGTGAAGAGTTCAGAGAGAAATGTGTGTGTTTGGTTCTTCATAGTTGTTTTCCAGAGCACAACAGCATCCAGTTGTCTCACTGATAACCTGTGGAGGTTGGATTTGCCCATCCTTGTTCCAATGAAGCCACTGAAATCCTCAGGTAGGCTGCTGGTATGGACCAGGTTGGATTAAATTATGCAAGGGATGAACTGCTCTTGCTTCTCAGACTTGGAGATTGAGTTATTTCAATCTCTCCTTGAAGCAAAACAGGTTATTGTTTTGTTAACTGAAGGCATTTTTGTCTCCCAATCCCCTTTCAGCATGTCCAAGTGCAGAGCCACATTCCTGAGCTCAGGTTTACAGTCACTGAAATCCACAGTTTTTGCCAGTAAGTCATGAGCAGCTGCATCAGCAAACGTTATCTGGCAGATTGGGATGAGGTGAGTAGTCTCAGCTCTCATTTTTGTGGGGAAGGAACCATAAGCATAGCTGGCCCTAGGAAGCAGCAGGAAAAACAAGATTTTACTTAAGATCTTTGAACCTGTAAAGGCAATTTCATGGTATTTTTTGAGGCCTGATGTAACTTAATGCTTCAGAGTAATGGTATGGAAAAGGAATGAAAAAAACTGTGGCTTCTCTCTGCAAAATCGTCCAGCAATCATATTGTGGCATGTCCCCCGTGGTCCGTGCAGGTATGTTTTCCCGTGGGATAAACCCTTGGAAGCCCTAAACCTGTTGCTGTGAATGAGCTGGTTCCTTGTTTGCCTGCCCCTTGTCTACCCATTTATGAAAAAAAGATGGATAGAAAATAGCACATAATGAGAAGAGCAGCATTTTGCTTTGGAGTTACAGGTCAGGAGTGAGCTGGGGAGCCACAGGGCATGCTGAACACACTTGGAGCCCTTTCTCAATCTCCCCTCTTTTTGCCATTGTGGGTTTTACAGCCTCTCTGAGCACACACCACCTTTGGGAATGGGGTCAGAGGGAAAACAGCTCTTTGCTGCCCTTGCTAATGGAATGAGCTTGCTAATGCAATGGCTGTGGCCGGGAGCAGACCCGCCGGTTCCCGGTGGATGCCGTGTGGACCGCCCGTCCGCTCCCTCCCACCGCCAGGCGGCGCTGCCGCGGCGGGCGGCTCACCCCGTCTCGGTGGTGCTATCATGTGCCCACCCGGAAGCGGTGCGGGGCTCTGCGGTGTCGGTGCTGCCGCCGCGGTCGGGGCTGGTCTCGGTGCCCTGCCCCGGTGCCCGTGGGTACCTGTCCCACGTGGAAGGGCCTTCGGGGCACCAATGGAGCTCACGGCCCGCGTGTGGAGGGCCGCGGGGCTGTCACCCGCTCACTGCGGCCTGTGGTGGAGGGGCCTGAGGGGCTGCTCGGCCAAAGGTGGGCCTGAGGCAGCACCGGGCCCTGTGGGAGGTGGCGGTCGGCTTCACCCTTCAGCCCTGCCTAGGGCTTGTCGGGCCTCCAGCACCTCCTCTGAGGGCCTGGTCCCGCAGAGCCAACCAAGACCAGGGCATAGATCCAAAGACAGAGGGGCCATGCTGGCTGCCCCTGCAGCCGGGGAGCTGTGGAACTCGAGGGAAGGCGGCTTGTGGAAGGTGAGGAAGAGGATGGATAGAAAGCCTCTGGTCATTGCAAGGACTAAAGGCTCCGAGATCTTGTTTGGGATCTCCCCGTGTTCCCTGGCCCTCTCTCAGTCGAGAAGGGACCTGTTCAGGTTGTTCCTCAAGCAGAGCAGTGGCTCCCGGCAGTTTCTTATGAGTGAGTTTGCCCTTCAGGCCACGGCCCGGGGAGTCCCTGTGCACTATGTCAACAGGAAGCAGCTGGATGCTCTTTGCAGAGGTCAGGTCCACCAAGGAGTTTGTTTGGAGGCCACTCCTCTCCGTTTCAAGAGTTTGGAGGAAGCTGAAAAGCCTGATTTGAGGGATGAAGAGAGCCTGAACCGGCAGCTTCTTTGGCTGGTGTTGGAGCAGATCCAGGATCCCATGAACCTGGGGGCACTGCTGCGCTCTGCGTACTTCTTGGGGGTGGACAGAGTGGTGACAAGCCGGAGGAACAGGTATGGGGCTGGTTGGTTGCTCCTTCAGCTCTTCTCTGTCTTTTCCTGCTAGCTCTCAAAGAGGTTTCCAGCCTGCATTGCTCGACAGCTGCTTTAGAGGGCTTTCCAGGACTGAGCTGGAGCTGAATTTGGGCAGCTGCTGCTTTGTGCTGCACTCTGCAGGGAGGCTATGGGATGTGGTGTTCCAGGCTGGAAAAGAACCTCCCTGGGCACCCTTTGTTGTAAGCCACTTTGTGTTTCAGTTGTCCATCGGTGCATAAAACTGCCCTCTATTTCTTGGGTTAATTTCTGGGCCCTTCTATTCTCCATAGCAAAATACATCTATGTAGTGAGCAAGATATCTAGTGGACTAGTTGGAATTGGGCTGCAGAAGGAAACGGAGAAACAAAAATTCTCCTGGATTTTTTTTTTTTTTTTTTACTTTTACATGATGCTTTTCCTTTCTTTTTTCCCTTGCAGCTGCCCCCTGACTCCAACAGTGAGCAAAGCTAGCTCTGGAGCTATGGAAGTCCTCGATGTCTACAGCACCGATGATCTCCAGAGCTTTTTGAAGGTAGAGTGATCCACATTTTTTTCCCTTTCCTATGAAGAAACCTCAAGATATTTCACGTGTTGAACAGAGAGGCAGTACAGGAAAAGTATTTCCTATTTGCATGTGTTCCTGTTCTGCATTCCTCTCTGCTGCCGGTGGTCTGTGCTGTCGGATCACCTCTGACGGGTGTGCACAACCAACCCCATTCCAAACGGTGGGGAAACGGGTCCGAGTTGTGGGTGTTCTGGAAGATGGCGAGAGCAGGATAACGCTGTGTCTGCCTCCTGAGAGGCTGCGAGCTCGGTAAGACCAGGTCTTTGTCCCTTCCTCTCCGTGGGGGCCGAAGCTACAGCTGCTGCCTGCAGCAGCTCCTGCCTGGCTGTGTCGGAGGTTGCATTCCAGGGCCCAGGCACATGATGGCAGCATTGGGCAACCTTTGGACCAGCAGAGAGGAGAAACCAGTGCTGGTGTGAGCTGCTGGGAAGGTTTTTGCCTGTACCTATGTGATGAGATGAGAGAGGACCCTTTGCAGAACGTGCTGCAAAAGGAAAGGGAATGCATATGGGAAAACATGGGTCTGTGGCACTTTCAGGATGATGGTGAAATGAAAGCTACATCAAACGCATTGATATTCAGTTGAAACACCTGAAAGAATCACTTTGTGACTGTAAATCTTTAATTATTAACATATTGAACCATTGCAGCAGTTCATGTAATTGGGCCCACGTTCACTCCCCCAACCCTTGGCATTGCCTGGCTGGTGCAAATGTGATGTAATATAAAAGGTGCCAGTTTCAAAGGAAACGAAGCTGGCAAGAAACAGCAGCTCCTTCATTGTTAAAATGGATTTCCAAGACAAATATAAAAGCTCTTTTTACTAAGGAGCAGGAGGGAAAGCTGCTTCTCTGGGTATGTGAGGCACTGAGTGCTCTGCCTTTTGTATGAGCTGAGTTTTGGCATCTGAGTTTACTTGCACTTGTGTTTGAAAACGTTACCATGGGCTTCTGATGGCTGAGCCTGCACTTGAGAACTTCCACTGCATTGCTCTGTGGATTAGCCTCATGGTATTTTATTTAACACTACTCTTTTTGTGTGCTTTCCTGGCAAAAAACCAAACCTTCCTAAAACTGTTTTATGGGGGAAAAAAAAGCTTTTTTTTATTGCTGGAGAAAACAAATGTGTTTATATACATGGCTTAGTTTCTTTTTTTTTTTTTTTTTTGCTTGAAAAGAAGGCAGGTTTTTAACATTTATTTCTCTTCTCTTTCTAGGCTAAAGCTGCAGAAGGCTGGGAAGTCCTGGGAACAGTCAGCAAGCCTGAGGATGCAGAGAATATCCCTGTCATCAGCTGCTCAGAGTTTCAGTGGAATAAACCCGTTATTATAGTAATAGGTATTGCATTTCACTGAGCTTTGGGCTTGGTGGAAGTGCACGTGTGAGGAAGCAACAGGGGTCATGTTTCACTCCAAAGCTAGTTTTGGGTTTGTTGCATCACATCACACTTTGGTCTGGAAACGAAGAGCTGAGAAAGAAGTAATGGAATGATCTGGCTGCAAATGAAATAGGGAGGCAGAAGAACACGTTGCAGGAACAAACTAGTCTGTGTAGTTGAACAGGGAATTTAGCAGCTGCATGGGGTCTAGATGGCAGTTTTCAGTGGCAGGACAGGTCTGGGGCAGTGTAGCCACAGGCTGTTGTTTTGCATTGTGTTCTGTGGTGCTTTTGGCCCTTTCCTGTAGTCTTGAACCTGGATTTTCTGTGTTGGCAAACCACAAACCTGAGTGAGAGATCCAGGAAGTGCATGTTTGCTTTAGATCTGCTGAGGACTAGAAGGATGAGCTGAGCCATGTCTTTGCTCTGTCATGTTTGCTCTTTAAAAATACAGGAATGTGTGCCTGTGCCCAGAAAGAAGCATGAGGAGCTGTTGCTGGGAATGGTTTGAACACAGAGTTGGGCTTTGTGGCATGGAGACCACCACAGAGACCAGTCAGTGGTGGCTTTGTACGCCTAGGAGAAGGCAACAGGAGCTGTTGGCTGCTGTGGTACCATCAGGAGGAGGTGTAACCTCCCTGCTAGACCTGTGTGCTGTTTTGTAGGCAGGGTTTGGGTTTGTGCAGCAGCGAAGGGGAATAGCAGCCTCGTGGCAGCTAGAGAAGGAAATTCACCCCAGAGTGCTGCTGTAGGCACCGTTGTGTGGCCATGCTGTAGCTCCCCCGCTTTGTGTCACCTGGCACAAGAGCTGCTTTGAGCTTTTACACTTGGAAGTAGTGTCACACTGGCGATGAGCAATCGAGGGGCTGTAATCCTGCCCCGTGCTGGGGTTTTCTTGGCTCAGAAGAGATTCCTTTAATTAAAATGTTTATTGAACTCCTAGAAATACTGACAAGACAAGGCTGCAAATCTGGCATCTCTGCAAGATGTGTGGAGCTATATTACAAAGGGAGCAGGGAGGCTGGCAGCGCTGCTGATGGACCACAAAGAAATGCATCCCAGAAATGATGACAACACCAGGAGAGAGGAAGGGGGCAAGAGTGGCAGTGGTGTCATTACCTTGAGTTATGAGAGATTTCTCCAGGAAAAAGTCCAACTATCCTTTTGTCAGGGGAGATTGGAGGCTGATTGGTAGATGCATGAGGAGAGCCTCCTGGACCTTGCAGCGGTAATGATTTCAACTCTCTGCTGAGCACTAACTCTTGGCTGAAAAGAAAATTGAACATTACAGTCATCTGATGCTGAGGTTGTTGGAAGAAACATCCTACATCTGAATATGTAGCGTAGCTGCAGCAGAGATAATTCAGCTTGGTCGTGAGCTCCCGAGCACTGCACAGATTGTCTTGTAAGTTAAGCATTTGCAGACTTGAATTCACCCTCCTGGCACCTTGCTGGCTTGGCAGAGAGTGATTTGGACAGTCCAGCTTAATGTTGTCTGCACTGGAGTCATTGCTGAAGGTGACAGGCAGGCTGGCTGCCTGAAAGACTGGGAGCTGTGTGTGAACAGGAGCAGATTGGGAGCACTTAAACGTCTGTGTAAGAAGAGCTTCTGGGTAATTTATTCTTACACCTTCAGTCTTTTGCTCAGGGTTTAAGGCTGTTTGTGGAATTGGTGGGTTTATCTTCTCGCTTCTGCCTGGATTTGAACTTCCTGCACTGGGAGCTGCAGTTGTTACACTGGTGTTAATTGTAAATGGGGCAGGAAACCTGGTTTATCATCTTGTCCAAGCTCGAGCTCTACTCTTTGAGGGCTGTCAGTGAAGGATAAAGCTAAGAGATGGGAGTCAAAGGTCTGAAGTGGGAAGTGGTTTTGTTCACCAGTATAAACTAGGATTTAATCTGATTCAGTCAATACTCCCTCATTTGTGTCACACTGGGCAAGTCTTTTTGCCCTGAATTTATGGTTCCTCATTATTTTAAGCAGCAGAGCCATAAAAAGCTTTGTAAAAGCTGGAAGCAAAATTACTGTCTTTATTAGGAATTGTAAGACTCTTACCAGGGAGAGGAGAGGATGGCTCCAGGAGCCATCCCGTCTCTGTCAATAGCTGCTGTCCCAGTTGAAGAGTCCCATGAGAGTGTGGTTTGAGAGGCTTAGGAGGCAAATATGACAGTAAGTTGTAAAAGTTTTCTGTGTTGAATCAGGAGAAAGTAGGATAATGTGTTTTCGTTTCTGGAAGCATCCCTAGAGAACCGCAGTCTTAGCAACGGAGAGGCAGGCCAGGCTGTGGAAAGCCTGGCTTCCATTCCTGTGCAACCCAGGCTTCTCCTGTGACCTTGAGTAACTCACCCAGGCTTTGCCTGCATTGCTGGCTTACAGCAGGAGGAAAATAGTGAGATTTTGGTTTTCTAGAGGTTCACTTTACCTCAGCCAAAGGATGCTCTTGCCTGCATGGCTTATTTCATGCAGGAAGGTGATGCAAGATGTGTTACCCAAAGCAGTCTTTTCCTTACCCAAAGTGCACCTTACTAGTTAAATCAGGGCAGCATAATGGGATACTGAGTCTGGGATACTAAGATTCCAGTCTGTGAAATGGGAATGACAACATCTTCCTGCTATGTGTGGTCAGAGGGGTGTTGTGCAGATCAATACACAGGGATCTGCTGGGGAAGTGCTGTAAATAGGCACCAGAGTTTTGTGGCAACTTATCCCAGAAGGGATTTTGTTTGCCTTATGGAGGAGTGAGTGGCATAGAAAGTGCTGCTAAAACTTCAGGTAAGTGTCTGTTTTAGGTGAGACAGCACTGGTCACACAGGCAGAGGTGAAGAAGCACTTGGTTGGCAGCGTGTGCCCTGGCACTGCTGTCCCAGCACAGGTCTGGGCTTCAGCTGGGGCCAGGGGTGGGCTGTTGAAGGCGAGTGTTTGGCTTCCAACCTGCTGAGCCTCTTTGGTCAGAGGGTGAGCACAGAGCCTTTGGAATGAGCTGGTGTTCCTGCAGCCATGTACACATGTCTGTGTAGCTCTAAATAATGAATGTGGAAGAATTCTTTGGGGAGCCGAGCAGGCTGGGAGGTCTGTGGTCTTCTGCATTCTCGCTTGTCTGTGTGCAGGATTGTTTAAAGCCTCTCCCTTTCCATTTCCCTTTGTGACAGTGTGAGTCAAACAACTATTAATGACCTGGGATAGATTTCAACTCTGTTTCACCAGTGTATCAGCCCAAACATATCAGGGCTGTTGGATGGTTTAACAACTAATCAATTGAAGCCTCTGGTTAAACTGTCTGCATTCACAAGTTGCACCCAGGTGGTGGTACTGTGTGCTGAAAAGGCTGAACCCGTCACTATCAATAGGGATGTGGGATTTGCTGGACCAGATCAGACCCATGGCCTCTTGGCTGCCTCATCCTTTTGGCAGCAGCTCGTGTATTGTGGGCACAGTGGCTGCTTGCATTCAGGCTACAAGGGTCTGTGCTGTATGCTCTGCGTGCAGGTGTGGTGCACTGGTATTGTTCAAAACCACTTCACATACTGGACAACAGATCTGGGGAGCTGGAGTGGGCCACGAAGGTGCCCCTCTCGCCTCTGGTGGTTCTTGGCTGTTGCTGCGTGGGAGTTGGTGAGGTTGCTGGTGAACTTTGGGCCAAGGATGTACTTGTGACAGAGCATTAGTAAGGACTGTACTGGGGGGGGGGGGGGGGGGAAGGGATGTAGCAGCAGCTGTGAGCTGACCTGAGTGTCTTTCTGCTGCAGGTAGTGAAGGGGATGGGCTGTCCCTAGAGACACAGCTCCTGTGCCATCGGATGCTGGCCATACCCCCTGGCAGAGCCCTTCACCCTGGGATCGAATCACTGAATGTCTCTGTTGCTACTGGTAAGAACAGTTCCAAGCACAAAGGCATCACAGTCCCATTTTCTGTATTTAAAAGTCAAACCTCCAGCCCTGCAGAATGATTCTCTTGTGGTTTAAAACGTATCTTTATTTATTTACTTTGCTACAGGTATTCTCCTGCACTCCATCTGCAGCCAAAAGCTGAGGCACGGTGACTGAAATGTTCGATTCGGTGGTGGAAGCTGCTCGGTGCTCTGTTGGTGTGGATATGGAAGTGCCCTTTCCAGGGTCTTCGTCATTGCTGCAACTTTTACAAGGGAGAGACGTTGACTTGATCTCAGTTTGGCTGACACACGGTACCACCAGAACCCTGCCTTAATGCTGCGTGTACTGGGTACCACCTCCCACCTGCACCTCGGAGGAGCAGCTGCAAGGAAGGGAGGCAGAGGTAGTTTTTTAAAGCAGACAGCCGTATCCTTCAGTTCTTGCAGTAAAATTCGTGGTGATGGCTGAGACTTGTGCCTGTTGCGTGGAGGACTTTGTACATTGGTTGTGCTGTGGAGAGAACTTGGGTTCTCGGTGAGAAACTGCTGCCTCCGAGAGTGCCCTGAGGCCACCACCCCTTAGCAGCCGAGAGGGTGCTGGTGAGAGCCAGGTATGATTTGGGACTACTCAGTAGCAGTTTCCTCATGATGAGGTGGTTTCTCTGTTACCTGTTGGTGCTTGGATGTCTGTAAACAGGTCTGCAGCCCTGCCAAAAGATGGACATGAGCTGTTAGAAAACAGCTGTAGTGGGAAAAAACACTGCCCATTGCAATAAAGCCTCCAAAAAGATTGGTTGTAGACTTGGATCAGTCCTTTTTGTGTCATACATAAATCCAGAGTGTGACTAGTGAAACAGCACTTCCTGCAGGTGGGAAGAGGAAATCGGGAATTCCTCTTCTTCCAGGGAACTTTCCTGTCCATGGCAGACCTGATCCTCCTGGGTGCTGGGCTGCCCCAGCACCACCATCCTGCTGAGCAGTGGGGTGAGGGTGCCTTCATTTGCAGATATCCTGGTTGAAGCCAGGCTGAATTACTGAGAACCAAATGAATGTTATCACTTAGCACCTTAATTATTTTATTTAGCTGCTGTGGCCCTTTGCATAGGATTCCTCATTAACACTTAATTTACAGTGCCCTTTAGGGATAATTTCAAACAATTCAGCTCAGTCTCCCCCTTCCCCCCTTCCAAATGAACAAGTAAATCACTCACAGTGACTAATTAGGACTTTCCTTTCAGCTAAATGAAGTCTATAAACCCGCCTGTGGATGTGGAGGTTTTTCACATGTCTCCCTCAGAACGCCTGGCCTTGGGGATGCCTCAGGTGCCTGGGGTAGGGATGAGACAGGACATGGAGCTCCTGAGAAGTGCCGAGTCTTCACTTGTGTGGTTGTGGCTCTGATGGAGAGGATGCCTGGCATGGGTGCCCATATCCTGAGCTGTGTCTGCCCCTTTGCCCTCTCCAAGGACAACCCCCAAATCCCTGTGAAATGACAGCAGTTGTGGCAAACAGGGCTTTGTTGTCCGAATCTGAAGGCAAGCTGGCCACTGAATAACAGTGGCATCACTGGGGTGACATCTCTTGCGTTTTGTGGCCTGAATTGTGCCTTTTCTTCCCTTTTCCCCTATTTTAATGCTGAAATAAATCACCCATGGGCCAGGGGGCTGCAGAGCAGCCTCGCTGCACAACTCTCACCTTGGGTACCCCAGCAGAGGGTGCCCGTGGCTCAGATCTGCTCATTCTCAGAGGAAGGATTCCGCACTTGAGACTGACTGAATCCTTCCTCTGGAGCAGCAGGGATGAGGATAAAGCCATTTCTGTATTCTTGACTTATAGGTAAGTATATACATTTCCAATTTCATAGGAACTGCTGTTTCTCCTTTTACTTTCTTTCTTATTTGAGCAGTACTTTAACAGAAGAGGCACTTTACTGGCATCGTGTGTGTTTGGGAAACACACTATTCTCAGCCACTCCAAATGAGGAGGCAGGTGAGTAACGATGGCGCAGCTATTTTACTTCTAGGAGGCTCCCAAAAACCTTTGAAACCTCAATTCCCACAGCAGTTCTCCCAACAGGGTGATGTGGTACATGGAAGTTCCCATTTGTCCATCGAACATTGCGACTCCCCTGCGGATTTCCTTGTGCAGCTGCTGTATCCATGGAGCACCTTGACTCGGCACTGGAGTATCAGGCAAGGATTACAGGCAGTTGCATAAGGCTTGGGTTTTGAGAGACAGGGATTTAAGCATGTAACTAGGGCTGCAGCTCAGACTTCTTTGCTTGAGAGCTGCAATACAGGCTCTTGTGAGTGCAGTAATCCCACTCTGGGTAGCTCTGCTGTTCCCATGTAGCCTGTTTCCATCGGTGGGAAGTTCTGCCCTCACTTTGTCTCACTGGGATCCCCCCTCTGGCCAGCTTTTGGACGCATCTGCCATGGATGATGCTTTCTCCTGCTTCAGGCTGAAGCCTGTGAGGAGCACAGGGACCTCTGCGCAATCACACCTTTGGAGATGGAGCTTTGTGCTGTGTGACTTGCCCCATATCTAATAAATGCGAGCCATTAATTGGATCATTGCCCACTTCTCCAGTTAATTTCCTGGGTATTTTTAAATGTTAAAATGTAGTTTTTATAGTCTTTCATTATTTTTAGCCTTAAGCTTCCCTATAATCGTCCCTGTAATGTAACTGTAAAAACCTCCCAGCTTTGTATCATAAAAGGAGGACATTAATTGTCATTTCTTGTGTACATCAGCAAGATCAAAACATGCTTCCTGATTACTTCTGTGTGTACATACAGTCTCTTTGATATTTAGATATGAATAAAGTGTGCGTGTGTAATGTGAAAGTCAGCTCTTCCCTCCCTGCTGCTTGGCAGAGGCTTATTTACCAAATGGAGTTTAAAATGTAGTCAGTGCCCTTCCAAAATGATTTCTCAACAATGAGAGTGTCTCTGAGCACAGTGGCACAATATTTGCCCCCTTGGGTCAGAAGATGCGTGCAGAGCCTCGGCCTTTTAGTGCTCAGACAGGGGCAAGCACAAACCTTTTCATCTCCCCAAATCGCCTGGCTGCAAGAGAAACTCCTGCCCTGGGTTTTGCTTTAGTGCACAGATTAACACCACAGGGAGGAATCCCATCCCATCCAATCCATCGCTGGGTTGCAGTGAAGGATTCCTGAGGCTGGATTTGGGACAGGGAACACCTCTCCTTGCAGAGCTTGGAAGGGCTGAAGGGAATAACCTGGGGTGCTGCTGAGTGCAGGAGCCCACAGGGCCCCTTCCTCGCCGGTAGTGAGGAATCCTCTGCTGCGCCACAGCCCTACTCCCAGTTTGTAAATGTAATCAACCTCGAGGTCTTGTTACTTCCACAGGTGCAATTAACATCACCATCTGCTAATCCCTGATTAATGATGTTTACAAATATGCTACAACATGTTAAAATGTGCTGGCACTATTATTTCCATTCCCTTTTTCTCCTCTCCCTGTTCCGTTGCGGCTTTCCCGGCGACGGCTTCCGTGCATCCCGCCCTTAGTGCGCAGACAGTTTGGTTTCCCTCTTTAAAAGCACTGCTCAACTCCAAACGAGCTGGGGGAATGAGTTCAAATCAGAAGGTCAGTGCTGCTAAATGGGATTTAATTGCACAGGGGTTGAGGTACCAACTGCTGAATCTGAAGAATGAAACTTTGTGGGGAGCAACACACGGTGCGGTTTAAAGTGTATTTTTATTGATCATCCCACAAGTGATGTGTTAATGGGAAGAGAGGCTTTGCTTTGGGTTTCATATCGATGTGGAGTTGTAATAATGTCACACAGGAATATTGTGGACGGGTTTATAATATGAGAGTGTGTTTTCTATTAACTGCTGCCTTTTCAACAGAGAGAGGAATACATTATAGCCCTACTGTATGTCCTCCAGATCTAGGTTACATGTAATTGCTCAGTAATTGGTAGAACCATGTAAAAGCCATGGTATTTGCCAGTAAACCCTCCTAAGTTACCATGAAATTGAAGTGTGATATTTATTCTCTACAAAACTTGCTACCCAAATATCGTGTACGATCAGGTTTGGTGTCTCTGCAGTGGCTATGCTGTGTGTAACGCCCACACAGCTCTGGATTTGCATTGATCCCTTTCATCCTAAGGGCTGGGGGGTTCTGACCAGGAGGTTCAGGGGTTATGTTGCTTCAAGGGAAGGTGCTTTAACCTCCCTTAGGCTTCAGGCTCAGGATTATTGCACTTATTTCAAGGCTCAACTTAAAATGATGGAGGTTTGGAGGTTGATGAAGGAGTTCGTGTGTTTTCAATGGAATAGTAATTACATGTATGATGGTTTCTGAAACCTTTGGAGATTAAGGAATTGTCAGTTCTCTGGGGGTGCATCTGCAGATCACCTGTATCTTAGCTTCAGCCTGGAGAATAGACCTTAGAGCAGCTCCAGTGCCTAAAGGGGCTACAAGAAACCTGGAGAGGGCTTTGGACAAGGGATGGAGGGACAGGCCAAGGGGAATGGCTTTAACTTGCCAGAGGGGAGACTGAGATGAGCTCTTAGGCAGAAGCTCTTCCCTGTGAGGGTGCTGAGGCGCTGGCACAGGGTGCCCAGAGAAGCTGTGGCTGCCCCATCCCTGGCAGTGTTCAAGGCCAGGTTGGACACAGGGGCTTGGAGCAAGCTGCTCTAGTGGAAGGGGTCCCTGCCCGTGGCAGGGGTTGGAGCTGGAGGAGCTTTAAGGTCCCTTCAACCCAAACGATTCCATGATTCTTGTAATTTAGGATGTTCAGAACTGTCCCCAGCTTGGCAATTTCCATTATTTTCTTTGTTATTTTCTATTTTGCTGTGTTTTGCTCATGTGTGAGGACCCCACGCTCATGAGCTTTTACCTCTGATGGAGGTTTTTGCCCCCTCCTGCACCAGGGCTGGGTGTGTTCAGTGGCGACTCCTTATCACCCTCCATGTGGCTTTAAATACAGGCAGAAGTAACTGCCTTGCTTATGATCAATAGTTTTATATACTTTAAAATGTAACAACACGCTTTGAATTGATGCAGAGTTAAACCTGCCAATTTTGTTTCTCACTGGCCTGTTTTAGAAGCTGCAAACTCAGCAGTGCTTCCTATGCTTGGCAGGCCAGAGCTCAGCTGTTTTCTCTGGAAAGCTGAACATCTACATCCCATGGATTCAGCCCTGACTCTAGTGGCTCCCTTTTCATGACCACGGAAGCTGCAGAGCTGCAGTTGGGTATAAATGTCCTTTCTTTTGTATATTTTAAAGCTGCCTTTGAGGGGTTTGTGCAGAAGATAAAACATCTGCCTGATCAGTTGGGTTCAGGCTCCTGGAGAGGTGTTGCCCAGGTGTGCCAGCACCTACCCTAAAGCTCATCCAGTTCCAACCCCCTGCCACGGGCAGGGACACCTTCCACTAGAGCAGCTTGCTCCAAGCCCCTGTGTCCAACCTGGCCTTGAACACTGCCAGGGATGGGGCAGGCACAGCTTCTCTGGGCTACCTGTTCCAGTATGCCTTTTCCTCTGTACTTTGGGGCTGGGTCTTTTGGTGCTGGCTTGGGATTGGGAGTGGGAACAGGAGTGAGCTGGTCCTGGCACGAGAACAAGTAGGGGATGTGAAGTGATGCTGCAGGTGGTGCAGGATGGGGTTGTCCCACCAGCATGCTTCAATCAATGTGTGGGGATAGCATCATACATGAAATATATATATGCCATGGAATTACAGCAAGGAGAGTTTCCCTTTTGCATTTGGGATAATTCCTGGCACATGAGCTCCTTCCTATGAGATAGGGTGAACCCCATCCCTCCCCACTGAGTCTGGAGCAAGTTGGTGCCATAAATCCACCTTGGGCACAGGGTATTCACAAGTAGGGAGCAGTTAAGAGCAAGGGGGATGCAGGAGTGATGCTGAGGGCTTGTGTCACCCAGCAGAATAGCTGAGGGGGGGTGTCTGGCGGTGCCTTCTCAGCTTTGCCAACCCTCATTAGCACCTCTCAGCAGAGCAGAGCTTATTCAAACTCTGTATCACAGGGCTTTTGCTGGAGATTGCATCTGTGCCTAATATGCGTTTTTATATAAACAAGGGTACTAAATGGCCTTTCAGTTCCCTCTGTAATGTCTTTTTTAATGGAAGGTCCTGAATTAAGAACATATATGACTCTAAGAATTTTCTAAGTGATATTGAAAACCTATTGTAAAGTAGGATTTCTCCTTGCAAAATTATTTTAATGAGGTTCCAGTTTATTTTCTGGCTATATTTTACTTACTTAATCCTCCAGAGGGGCTTTTCAGAGGCAGCATCTCATTTTCAATGCAACTATTCTTAACATTAGGGAAAACTACCTTTCTGAAATGCATGAAGGGGAGGGGAGAAAAAAAGGAAGAACCAGGGGAAGATGTACGAGATAAGAATAAGCTTGAAAAGCTTTGAGGTGGTTTATGGCTTCTCTTGAAAGAATAACAGTTCATGTATTTTTGTTATGGTGGGGTTTAATGATGCTTGCAGAAAAAAGATAAGGTAGAAATGGAAATATAAAATTAAACCAGCAAAGTGGATGGGATTATTTTAGTTACTAGTATTACCTGGGGAAAACGCTCCCGGCGTTGCTTATCTACACTAAATATTTGCTTTTCTAACAGGGAAGGCCCTCTGCATCGCCTGGAGTGAGGAGAGGAAGCAGCATCTGCCTGTGGTCCAGCACCTCTGAGAGGATGGAGACGTCACTGGCTGCCCCCGTGGTGGGTTCATCCCATTGCATGGGGCTGTTTCTGCCGGGGTTGTGCTGGGTGCCACGATGGGGTGATGATCCCTGAGGGGCTTCACAGCCTTGTGTCTGTGGGGGGAGCAAGAGGAAGGCACAGTGGGACCTGGTTCCCAGTGTCTGTGCCTGTTCTGGAGATGCTTCCTCCAGTAGGATCCAGGCACAGCTGATCCCCAGGGTGGTCTTGGGTTGGAAGGGACCTTAAAGCTCATCCAGTTCCAACCCCCTGCCATGGGCAGGGACACCTTCCATTAGAGCAGCTTGCTCCAAGCCCCTGTGTCCAACCTGGCCTTGAACACTGCCAGGGATGGGGCAGCCACAGCTTCTCTGGGCACCCTGTGCCAGCGCCTCAGCACTCCCATAGGGAAGAGCTTCTGCCTTATATCCAACCTGAATCTCCCCTGTTCCCATCCCTCCCCTCTCATTTCACCCCATCCATTCCTGGCATGTGGACACCCTATAGCAATACATTAAAGGGCCATAATTCCACCCTGTTCCAAGAGCTTTTGCCTTTGGCCAGCTCCACACGTTTCCAGTCTGAGCTGAGCCGGTGTGGATCATACAGTTTGATGGGGACTTGACAGCATCAGCCACATCTCAACTCATCTGCAACAGGCACGGCCCCTGAGCATCCTGCTCCTGCCATTGGGTCACGAGAGGTAAACCCGCTGATGAATTAAGCCTGACATGTGGCCTTGAGCCTCTCTGGGTAGTTAATTTTTCAATTTCTTTCGTGGATCTGGGCTAGTGAAGTTTGTTTATAATTAAAGTACTTGGAGATTTATACTTTAGTTCAAAGAGCTGAAAAGAAGCAGTTTCTATGTAGGTTTCTTCCCTATCAGAATCTAAACCAGATTATTATGTAAATTCTTTTCGATCCTAAATTCATTATAAAGTTCAATTTCAGGAAATGCTCTTGACCATCTGCTGCTGCTTGAAGAAATGAGTCTTGGAGATTGTTTAGTACCAGAAATATTGTAGGTATTTAGGGTAGATCACAGTGGAGCATGAGGGCAATGTACTGATTCCTCAGCCTGGTTATATAAAGCTGTAGTGCTGATGCCACGAGCTGAGTTGGGAAGCGCATCCACAACAACAGCAGCTTCTGCTCTGTCACCATCCTGGTTCATCCTGGCTCACTGTGTTGTGCCAACCCCTTCCCATCCACACTGATGCCTCATAGGGAGGAGCACGAATTCATTCCTGCTCTGCAAGAAAGCCGGAGAGGGGCTTTGGCCAAGGGCCTGTAGGGACAGGCCAAGGGGAATGGCTTTAACCTGCCAGAGAGGAGACTGAGATGAGCTCTTAGGCAGAAGCTCTTCCCTGTGAGGGTGCTGAGGCGCTGGCACAGGGTGCCCAGAGAAGCTGTGGCTGCCCCATCCCTGGCAGTGTTCAAGGCCAGGTTGCACACAGGGGCTTGGAACAAGCTGCTCTAGTGGAAGGTGTCCCTGCCCGTGGCAGGGGTTGGAGCTGGATGAGCTTTAAGTTCCCTTCCAACACAAACCAGTCTGGGATTCTATAATGAATGAATTGGTTTGAGATCCCTGGCATGAAAAACACCATGGAAACACGATTTACTATGTATTGTAACCTCCAAACTTGCTGTGTCCTGATCCCCAGTGAACTTTTGCTCTTGATTAGAGCAAGAGGAGATGAAGCCCTTGTCACCCACACATGCACAGGGCTGGCGTCCAGCAGCACCACTGAGCTGTGCTGAACTTCAGTCTTCTCTCCAGTGTATTTTACTACCAAATCTTGTTTGTTATAAGTGGTGTCAGGTGCATCAGATGAAGCCCAAGAGCGGGGATACAGATGTGCTCACATCCTGAACGCTGCTCTTCCCCAGTTCCCAGCACTTGCTTTTGTGTTATTCATCCTCTCCAAGGCACTAAAAGATGTTTTTACCCCTCTGCTCCATCCCATTTGTATGGGGGAGGGATGTATTCAATGTGGTTCCTTCTCTTCCACTGCAGCCTCACTCAACAAGTGCAGCACCCACGGGGCCAGCGGCTGCTGCTGCTATTGATCAGGACCGGGGCTGCCCTTCCCAGTGACTGTGCCCAGTATTGATGGATCGAACAGGGATGAGGCTGGGAAGCAACGGCTGCTGGCGGGAGCAGGAGGTGCCGTGGTGGGGGTGTCCCCAGGGCTCGTGCTGAGCATCACCCCAGCATCATCCCAGCACAAGGGGATGCAGCCGCCCCAGGGTCAGGCTGGGGATGATGCTGCAAAGGGAATGTTCTTTAATACGGAATCATGTACAGTGCTTGGAAAGATGAACTGTAGTGGAATGGACTTGAGAAGGGCACTTGTGTCCATCTGGATGCCTTGTGTCTGCGTGCAGGGGCACCTATGAGTAGTAGCAGTATATTATATATATATACTGCTATTATAAGCGTCTATTATATATATGGCAGTGTGTGTTATAGGTCTAGAAGCTTCTATAGGCGTGTGTGCAAAGGGCTCACCACTACTCCCAGTGTAGTAACTCCAGAGCATTGCCTGAGGTTGGTGTTTTAGCAAACCCAGTTTCACCACTGGCCTATTTGTACTACCACAGTGTGTAGGAAGCCGGCAATACTAGTGTGGGTCTAGAGGATGGGGATGGTTCAGCAGCCCTTGGATAAATATCGGAGTGTGGAGTATGACGGAGAGGTTTTGTTGTTCCTGTTGTTCTTCATTCATGTACACGCTATGAAACCAGCGTTTTCTTATCTGGAGCTGTCCCAGGCTTCAGCATCCAGAGGCTGGTGATCACTAATCGCCTTATTTCCCCTCCTTCAGGGAAATTCTAACTCCTGTCCTCTGCCGCTGAGTAGATCTTTAAGCTGGTAATAACGTGAGACAGAGGGAAATTAACGGCCTCGTCCTGCTCTTCCCTGGCTGAAAACGGCGGAATTAAAGAATTATAAAGGTATAAATTTGCATTTAGATGATTTTTCCTCCTGATGAGGGGTTTGGTTTTAATGGGGGGGTGGTGAGGGAAGGTGTTGTGCCATCACCCTCCTGTCCGACCACTGCTTGCCACTGACCCCGATGTGCTGGGATACCTCCACTGACCCATTCCCCCTTGAATGTCATCCCCGTTGGTGACACCCACAGAGAGGGGATGAGGAGGGCAGGCAGCCTTCCTCTGCCACCAAGTGCTGCTGCAGTGATGCCATGTGGGTGCTGCACCCCTTGTGCTTCACTGGGGATGTAAGTCCGGGATGCGGGGACACACACACAGAGTGGGACCAGGGCTGCAGTGGCCTTTGTCTGCCTGTGCCAAACAGATGTGAACAAACCCGAGTTCGATTTCCAAGACCGCCTGGGGAATATTGCAAACTAATTATAGCAAACAGAAGATGCTCTCCCCTCCTCTTGCAGTTTTTGATAAACATTGTCTCCTCTCCACAGCTGAGTATTTAATTAGTGTTGATTGTTGTTCGTGTGTTCAATAACCACTCATCAGGAGGGGGGTGTCCGCTGGGGCAGCGTGGCCTGGAGCACACAGGAGCCGAGGGTGTTCATAATTAAGGATGCAATTTATTTGAGTAAGTCATGTGCGCAGGGCCCTGTGTTTTAGGTTAATTTTCAAGGTTAAAGGGTAAAAGGAAAAACAGCTCATAACTTGGGAGGATGAGGAGGGAGGGTTGGAGCTCAACACTGTCATATAATCACAGAATGGGTTGGGTTGGAAGGGACCTTAAAGCTCATCCAGTTCCAAGCCCCTGCTGTATGGAGTTGAACTCTCCAGCTCTGGAAAGGTTTGGTACAAAGGGAAAAGCAGTGGGTGCTTTTTCTGGGTGTGCTGGGCTGAAGGTCACCATCAGTTCAGGTTCATCAAACCACACCATGGTGTGTGGGAAGTGTTCTTCAGCCTCCTGTTGGCCTGTTTGACCTAAGGAATAATGATGCACACCAAGATCCCTGTGTGCAGCCCACACCACGCTGGGCAGGGATTTGGCTTTGCTTCCCAAGCACTGTATGGATCACTCCCCTTTAGAGGAGGAGAACTAAAACCTCCAGCAGGAACAAGTGTGGTTTTAAAGGCATGTATCAATGCTCTCTGGAGACATGGAATGAATTGGTACAAATGATCTCTCTTCTCATTTTCCAGTGACCATGCACCTGTGTCACTGCTTACACCAGTATATGGAGGGTGTCAGAGCATCTCTTCCAGAGGGACATGGAATTCCTTTTGCATGCTTTTAGAGATATCACTATCATAGTGTATGACTGGGCAGGACTCTTCTGGGTACCCCCAGCACCAGTGGGCAGGCATTGGGCGCAACCCCTATCCTGCTGCCAGGATGGGTTTGTGTGCCAAATAGGGAAGCACCAGCTAAAAGAGTAAATAAGCAAATGCCCGTCTCCTCCCTGCATGGTTTCCCCTTTATTCCTTTCTGTGTTGATCCTGCCATGCTCCTGACAGGGTGATGGAGCTGTCATGCTTTGGTGGCCACCGGCTCGTGGTCCGGCACCTTTCCCTGTGCTTTAATCTCTCCTCTCTGCTCATGTGGGGAGTCTGTACCTAACCCCCAGCCAAACAAAACGTGAAGAAAAATCAAACCCAATTACAGCCCATTGATTTCCTTCCAAATTTGCTTCTAATACACTTTTTGACTACTCCTTGATTTAATTCATTTATTTCCCCCCCTCAGTTTTCCTTTCTCCTCTCCTTCCCCATCCACTCGCGCAGCAGCAGCCTCCTCCGGGGAAGCGAGCGGCAGCACTCCCTGTGCTGGATGTGCCGAGCCCCAGAGCACTTGGGAAATGCCTAGACCAACGTGGGCTTTTTGGCTCTTAATAGGCAGTAGGGATGATCTGTGCGCTGAGCATCTTCCTAAGGGACAGGTAGGAACATACATTGCTTTTTCCCTTCCCTTCCTCCTCTTTGTAAGCCTGGCCGCTGTTCTCAGTGAGAGCATCGCTGTGGCAGGGGCTGTGGGCACTGCTGCTGGGCATCAGCAGCTCCTACACCTTGCTGGGTGTCCAGGAGGTTGCCCCATGGGTTGTGTCCAGTCCTGGTGGGCTGGGGTGGGCAGTGGGGCTTGTGCTGGTCCCTGCCTCTGGCACTGATCAGTGTGAGCAGAGGTTTGGCTGTGGAGCAGCTCCTGTATTGCCTGTACATGGATGGTGTGTCCTGGTACCCAGCGTCGCTCCGGGGAGCCAGTGAGTGTGAGACCCCTGTGGGACACAGTGGCTGGAATGCTGGCACTGCAGGGCAGACCCCATTCTGGCTCATCCCATTTCACCTTGGAGCTCCTTCTGCAGTCCTAGTGCATTGGGCCATCACTTTGGATTTGGTCCCTTGCAGTGGGGCTCGGTGTAGGGACATGGCTGGGGTATGTTGGATATAGCAGGAGAGAGGCTCTGTGCTCAGATGGGGCTTTGAATTCTATGGTGATGGTGGGGAATGGCCCATGGTCAGCATTCCCCAGGTGCTGCTTCCTCCAAGCTGCCATGGCATGCAGGGACACCAGGTTAGCAAACAGGCGTGTGACCAGATGCAGGGCACCCACGTGTGTTGCAGCTGGATGTAACCCCAGCCTTGGTGACCCCTTTGCTGGGTGGCAGGGGAGGCTGGAGGTGCAGAGTCCTGCCAGGGAGCTGTGGGCAGTGAATGAAGGGTTAATGGTGGCTGGAGCTTTCTGTTGTACATCAATATATTGAATATCCTCTAATCTGGATCTGCGGGAACGGGGTGAGATCCATGGGGAGCAGCAGCCGTGTCTTGTCCTAAGGGTGCTGCAGGGTGGGAGGGCTGAGCGAGGCTGCCCTCGCTGTGGCAGTGGGATGGAGGGAGGTGAATCAGTCTCCTCCCTTTTCCCTGGGCATAACCTGACCCACCATTCACAATCGGGCTCTTGAAGATGTTCTCAGCCGTGAAAACGGAGACAAAAACCCCTGAAAGAACAATACCCCAAAGGCTGCCCCATCCCTTCCTTCTGCGGGGGATCCTAAGGCCGCATCCTGACCGCAGCCACCACTGCCACCTGTGCATGACCCCAGTGCCACGGAGATGCAAACCCCCATCCATGGCATCCCTGGAGATACCCGCTTCCAAGAGCCCAGCCAGATTTATAGCATAAGGAGATGTATTTAGGCCAAAGAGGGTTCAGTTGTGTTAATTATGAAAATCTAAAGATAATCTATATTTAATGTCAAATTTGTCTCAAATTTCCTAAGGAACGGGGAGAATAGATGCACGTGATGACATTTAAATGAAGAACAAGGTGCAATTAAGCTCCAAAATGTACAGTAGACTAATTGGGAGAGGATGACAAATATAGTTATCATCAGCAACTAATTAGGGACCTGCTTTAGTCTTCCCTGCTTGATTAATCTTGACTAGGTGCTAATAAGTTACTAGGCCCGTAAGTTGTGAGCAGGCTGTTTGTTGCTCCTGTGGTGTGGCAGGGAGGTGGGTTATGTTTGTGCTGAAGGGGGATATTCCTATTAAAGGGGGTGGTTTTATTAAGGGGGGATCATGGGTGAAGCCACGTGTTGGTGCTGGAAATATCCCCATTGTGATCACTTAGGCATGGTCCCGTGGTGAACTGAGCCTTGGAGCACAGAGGGAGGAGGATGAGGATACCGGGAGCGCTGCCTCAGCTCTGGTGACACATCCCTTGTCTCCCAGATTTACACTCTTATCTTTTTGCATTGAAAGGTAAGAATAATAGTAAAATGTTAATGCTGTACTCTACATATAATACTGTACATAAACGGATGACATGACATGGGAGACAGATAAATCACCTCTGTGTTCAGACAATAATCTGCCTGAGACAGAATAACACATGAGTTCTCCGAGCAGAGGAATGTGCTTGGGAAAACAGGGCTTTACAGCCCAAATCCTGGCTGGCTTTTACTCGTGCCTTTATTAGAGTTTGCTTTTAGGGAATTAGATGTACTTTTAAATATGCTGGGCCCTGCACTCAGCGCTACAGGAGCCTGGAAATGCGCTCACAGGTAAGTGACTCGCTGTGACTTGGTCCCGTTAGACATCAAATGCATTTGCTAGAGCTGGGCTAAAATGGGGAGAAAAACGTGTTTCTGCCTGGAGAACATCTCTGGTCGCATCCCTGGCATGCTGTTCCTTGTGAGTTTGGGGTGTTCCCTAGGGAAGCTGCAGCCCCATAAAGCTCCGGCTTCCCCTTGGGAAGGTGATGTGGGAAAATTGCCTCAGCTTGGCTCTGCGTGGCTGGGATGGATGTGGTCCCACACCCATCCTGGGCTGTAGCTGTGCTGGAGAACATGAACATCAAGTGCTGGTCCTGCTTGTGGAGCACCATTCCCACATGGAGAACATCTGGTGGGTGCCATCCCATGAGCGCAGAGCAGCTGGGAAGGGGACGATGCTTCCACCCTTTCAACAGGGCACTCCTGCCAACTCCCCCTTGAAATCCCCAGGGGATTTCTCCAGCGAGGAGATGCCGCTGCTGGCTCGAAGCCTGTTTGTTCCCAAGGAACAATCCCAAGCGGTGGTGGCAGAGCAAAGCCATTACCGGCGAGGATGAACTTGGCTCAGTCTCCATGGCAACGCTGGCCGGGCCCCGGCGCTGCTCCATGCACACGAGTCCCGTTGACCTCACTTAGAATTATTACCTTTAGCCAAATAAAATAATTTGTGTTAATAAAGAGCCCGTTTCCTCTCGGCCTCCACGAGCCTTCCCCAGAAGGCAGAGTGACTCCTTAATTACACTTTTACTGCGGGGTGATTAATGCTCAATGTGTGATGCTCCGTTTAAATAAGTCGCTTATTAACACCTTTAATATGCTTTAATTTTCTTCCTTTCCCCCCGTTTCCCACCTCCCCTCGCCCAGGCTGGTGGTGGGAAGGGCTGCACAGCGCTAGGTGGAGCTCCGATGTTAGGGATGGGTGCCCAACCTGCACCCGTGGATGAGCCCTGGGGTCCTGCGGACCCCCTGAAGGACAAAGTGATGGGAAGCAAAATGGGAACCCCAAGGATGAGGGTCTTGAGTGAAGGGCAGCCATGGGATGTTGCAGGGCAGGATGTGGCCATGCTGGGTGTGGAAACTCCCATCGTGGTCCAGCTCTGTCCTCTGTGGCTGCTGGAGATGGCACATCCCACCCATGAGAGATGCAGATGGAGCAGGGCTGTCCTGAGGAACCTGCTGGGGCACAGCAGAGCACTGAGCACATGGCGGGGGGGACACCCTTTTCTGGTCATTCCAAACAGGGTCTGTCTTTGGGATGGGTGATAGACGCTGCTGTGGTCCCTCCATCTGCATGGAGGTGGGTGAGGAAGTCATCACTGGCACTCATCAGTGCTTTCCCTTTGGATACTTGGAGGCAGGATCCAGGCACTTGCAGGCGGTGGCACCCTTTGGGCAGGACCATGGGAGGGTGAGAGAAGAGGGCAATGTTGAGGCCCTGCATGGCATTTTAAGGATCATTTTCCCTCCTGCTCATTGTGTGGTTGGTGCTTGGCTGGTGTTTCAGACAAGGCAGCCGTCTCTGTTGCCATCTGAAATGGGTTGTTTCTTGTGATTGCAGCTCAATTTCTAAAGTTAAAAAGTCATTCTGGTTTATATCAGGTTTCTCTTTTAGAACAGTTTTTATTTGTGCAGCAACAGATGTTTATAAATACATGTTGTTATTTGTCACATAAGAGAGTGTATTAACAGGAGTAGTAGATTCCAGATTGCTTCACCTTACTGTGTGTGGGTTTATGAGGTGCCAAAACCTCCTCTTTCCAAATCTCACGTGTGATAATTTGCTTACAACTGGGTGAAATGTGAGGATGGCTCCGGCCAGGAGCACCTCCCAGAGCACCTACAGCCTCAGGGTGCAAACCAGGACATCCATCCGTGTTGGTTCCCAGCATGGGAACTCGATCAAGTAAATCAACATCTGGCATTGTTGTAGAGTTTGGAGATAACATCGGTGGTTTCTCCCTTTGCAGCCCTAGGTGAAGACGGAGAAGGTGGCAGGAGATGCTGGCAGACATGAATGCAACGGGGGAGCCAGGGCTGTTAAGCCAAACTGTTCCCTGTGCAAAGGATGCCATGAGGGATGCTGCGAGGGATGTCACAAGGGATGCAGCAAACGATGCTATCGTGGATGCAGCAAAGGATCCTATGAAGGATGCTGCAAGGGATGCCACAAGGGATGCAGCAAACGATGCTATCGTGGATGCAGCAAAGGATGCTATGAAGGATGCTGCAAGGGATGCCACAAGGGATGCAGCAAACGATGCCATCATGGATGCTATGAAGGATGCTGTGAGGGAGGCAGCAGAGGATGTTGTTAAGGATACTGCAAGGGATGCTGCCTCCACGAGGCCAGTGCTGCTCTCCTGCTGCTGCCAGCACAGGAGCTGAGTTGTGCTCTGGGCACCACGGCTCCTGGGGTGGCTTCACCCTTGCCCTGTTCAGGTCAGAGGTTCCCAGAGCTTTCCCCATCCCTGTGGGAGCAGGATCAGGCCCTGCATCCACACTGCTCTGTGTTACTGTGTGATCGATGCTGTCCTTCAGCACCGAGAGCTCCCGTGCACCTCTTTAAAGAACTCCATTTACTGCTACAATGAACACAGGCGGCTCGGCAGGGAGCGATGGAGCCGAGGGGGAGCCTCTTTATTTATACAGACAGCTAAAAAGGACAACCTCACAAGAGACGACATTTACCCAGCAGACAGGAGCTGCTTTCCCAGGTTGGGTTCCTCCTCCTTCACACCATCCATTTTGGATCTTGGAATTCCTGCCTGCCTTCCCGGTGGAAGAGATGCTCCCTGCAGCCCTGGTACCAAACACATCGATTCTGGGCTAAACTGTCCCAAAGTGCAGCTGATTCCCTCTCCCAACTGCCTTTCCCCTGGTTTCTTCTGGAAATGGGATTTATTATCCCTCTTATACAGTGGAATGTTGAAGGGAACTTGTTAAAGAGCTGCTGCTGCTGGGGGGGTGCTGAGACTCACTGCAGGGTTAAACAGAACTGCAGAGAAGCAAATGATTCCTGAATGAACCTATCCCTTAATTCATCAGTGAGAGCTCTGGAGGCAGTGCTCAGGTGCTTCCCAGGCATCATCTGGTGGAGCTTTCCCTTGGGAACCTCAGTTTTTCCATCCAGGTGCCAGGTAAGGATGGCTGCAGATTACCTGGAGTGCAGAGTTACCTCCTCGAGTTATTTCCTTTTCTACCCTCAGCTTGAGGACTTCCAAAGGGAATTGGAGGTTTGCTGTTGTCTCATCCCCTTGCTACTGATTCTGTTTTACTGGTTTCTCCTTCTCTTCTCATCTTCTTGGTTCAGGCTGGAGGGGACCCTGGGAATAATCTCTCATTAAATGATGCTAATAATTCTATTCATAGAAAATGCCTTGTAAAAGCCATAAAACCTCTGGTTTTCCCCTGCTCTGTCTTTCTTCTGGGGTGGGAGATGTTTGTTGCTTTGGTTTTAGTTTCTCTTCCCCTTTGAGTAGTTTGGAAAAGGGAGGAGCTTTGCTTGGGTTCAGTCTGTGGAGCCCCAAAGCTCTGGTTGAGGAATAGCTGATGGAAATCCTGAGCCTCCCACTGATTTCAGTGCTAAATTAGGCATTTTCTTCATTGTTCCTGCTGTTCACCACCTCTCCCACAGAAAGGCACCAAAGACCCCTCAGCTCCCTCCCCTGCACTTCACCATTTGGAGTTCATTAGCTTGGAGGGCTGAGCTGTGCATCAACCAGCGTTTCTTAATAGTCATCTATTTCAGGACTAATTCCCATCAAAAATGAGCTTTTATTGCATTAAATAAAACTTCAGGTAATTCTGAGAATAATATTTCTCTAATGTTCAGGACCTGGGGTAAGTCTACAGCCCAGTTGATGCTGTTTAATCAGCGTGAAGCTATAGATACGGCACTGGTGGGGTGTGCAGGTTACTCCTCCTTTCTCTTTATTTTCCAGCTTTGTACCTTTAGTATCACTTTGCTTGCAGATGGGTATTTTGCTCTGTCATTTCTGACCTAATGGCACTTGCTTTTGCTATGTTTCAGCTGATGAAGTTAAGCAGCAAATAAAGGGAGGTTCATCTTCATCGTGTGATGGCAAGGAGCTGGTGGGGTCCTGCGCTGAGGAGATGGGCAGTAGCAGCAGGTACTGCCCCAGCCCTTTGGGGATGCATTTATAGAATCCCAGCCTGGTTTGGGCTGGAAAGGACCTTAAAGCTCCTCCAGCTCCAACCCCTGCCACGGGCAGGGACCCCTTCCACTAGAGCAGCTTGCTCCAAGCCCTGTGTCCAACCTGGCTTTGAACACTGCCAGGGATGAGGCAGCCACAGCTGTTCCAATGTGCTTTTTCCTCTGTACTTTCAAGCCTCCCCAGGTTTGAAAGTGTCCCCTCCCCTGTTCCATCACCAACTCCACCACATCCCAAACCCTACCTCACTGCCTCCGAGGTGCCAGCACGCAGTGAAGCCTGCAGGGACAGGCAGCACCTCCCCTGCATGTTAAAAAACTCCCTTAAAACTTAACAGTGGCCAGTAATGAACCAGCAAAGGTTTATTGCCTATAAAGGATAAAATTAATGTAAGTTATCCTCATAAACTCTCCTGATTTGTGCTGGTCCTTCCTGTTCTCCCTGCGTGGCTCTGACAGCCTGCTCTGAACTGCTAATGGGGAGCTCTTAGGCCTTGCTGGAGCAGGCTAATTAGCAGGTACCAGCCTTGCTTTGGGTGCTGACAGAGCTCAGGATGCTGCTGTGGCCTCTTCATCCCATGGCAAAGCAGAGGCACCAATTCCAATGTTCTTTAAGAGGCTTCCTTACTAGGACACAGTCTTTGGTTAGTAACAAGGTGGTTTTGCACTGTTGGTCCAGCCTGTGCTCCCGTTCCACCAACCATCTGCACTGGGAATAATTCCTCAATGGGGAAATAATTCCTCAGTGGGGGAAATCCCACCTCAGTTTTTCTCTAATGCTGTAGCTAAACCAAAATGAGAAACTCTGCTAAAAAAGCACAGAAGACAAATGCATACAGCCATGTAGCACATGTACCTGTGACTTACAGCCAGTGTGGTTTTATGGGGGTTACTTATTTCCAGTTAATTGATGAGGTTTAAAGGGGGAGCTAAACTTTTAGCCAATATATAGGGGAAATGATATTAAATCCCCATATTAAAGCTCATCATTAACCTGTTTGGGTTTTATTGGGCTAATGGTGAACACAACAGGCTGTGAATGGGGTGTTTAATTATTTCAGTGAATATTCATCACGTACAGGACATTGAGAGTAAATAAAGGGAAGAAATTGCTCCACAGTGATTGGGAGGTTGATCAGCAAAGGTTTGTCTTTAAATTGAGTGAGCAAGAAGCAATACACCTGCACTGTAAACCCTCAGGTTTGCAGTTGCTACATACATACATATATATATATGCACACACACACACATATATATATATATATATAAAAGAAATAAATATATCCTTTACTAAGCAACTTATTAGGGTTATTTGTTTTCAATGGCAGATATTTAGGGAGTGGGTTAAATAAGACATCACACAGGCACAAAGTGGAGACCTGCCCAGCTACTTCCTGCAAGGGCTACCAAAGCTCTGATGGAAGTTCTTTGTCCTACATTGTGTATAAGGGCTCGTGTATGTTTAACTGGAAGATGGATGTCCTACAGACAATAGGATTGGATGCCATAAAGGGACGTGTGACTTGTGATTTAAAAGACTTGGTAACTTGTAGAGTGATGGTCTAAAATGACTTGATTTTATAGCTAGTTTCTGCCATCTGAGTGATGCTGCATGTATTGGTTGTATTTATAACTTAATAGCTTTTCTCAATTTTATTAGACTTTTTATGATACCTGTGGCTTTATGGTACTTCATAATTTCTCTCAGATTCATTAAATCCCATTGAGGGAGGAGCTAATGGCAGGTGATGCATTCCCAGTGCCATGGAGCAGTCCATAACCCCCCAGCATCTCCTTGGCCTCCTCTGGACTCGCTCCAAGAGCTCCACGTCCCTCTTGTGTTGGGGGCCTCGGAGCTGAAAGAAGCAGCATCTGCTTAGGGTTTATATCATACCAAAACAGCCCCGGGGCAAGCACAGGAGGGATGCTGGACATTGCCTGCAGGCCCCAGGAGTCCTGGGAGAGGAAGAATAATGTTTCTTGGGGTCATCAGTGTCTTTCAAAGGTGCCCTCCATCCATGGTGAGATTAGGGTAATTTTCCTCTTCTTGAACCAGTTAAACCAGTTATTTCCTTCCATAACCATGAGCCAGCAGGAGGGAAATCTTGCATTTAAAACCAAGGGGCGTTTTGGCAGCTTGGGCTTTGGTATTGACAAAATTCGGTGCTCTGTTCACTGTAACCTTTCTGCTTTGGTAGATTCCTTGTACCAAAGGCAGCGTTTCTGTGTTTTAAGGGTGCTAAAGCCTCACCCTGCAGTTAAGCTGATGCCAGCCCTTCCCAGTGTGTGATGGCATCTCGGTACCACCACGGGGATGGTTTGTGTGGGGAAAAAAACATCCCTGCAGCTTGTCAGCTTTGGCATTTCTGTGCTTGAAACTCACCCAAAAGGAAGCTGAGCTTAAGAAAACTTGGGCATGACCCAACAGTAATCCATAGTAACGTATTGATGGCTTCTTGGGGTGTTGCAGCTCTCCTGCAATGGCCTTTTCAGCCCTGAAATCATAGCCTCCAGGACAGACCCAGCAGCATCTCGTCTTCTATGGGCTTTTTTCCCCTTTCTTTTTAAGAAAACAAAGGGAACCAACCTCGGAAGCCCCCAAACATCCCCATTTTTAACCAAAAATGTCATTTTTGTTAGTAGTACAATAGAGACCAAGCTGCAGGGCCCCAAGGGCAAGTGCCACAAACTCCCAGTGCCCCAGCCTGGGCTGTAATTGTCTCTGAAACAGCCCTCATGGAGCAGAGCTGCTCCTCTTTAGAGGCAGATCAGGTTGCTTTAATGTATTCCCTGTGGAGTGGGAGCCCCCGGGATTATTCCTTTTGTATCGTTTAAAACAATTCAGTTCCCAATCCCACTTCCTGGAACATGGAAGAAGGTGGGGTTGAGTTCTCCAAGAAGCTCTGTGTCCCTATGGAGGGTGGTGGTTTGGGAGGGGGGACAGTGGTCCCCATCACCTTGCTTTCCTTTGCCTCTTTACGATCCCTGGAGATAAGGCTCTGCCTGGCTCGCCGCGGGTTCATTACCAGCTCTTGCTCGGAGGGGCTGCAATGCATTTATAATTTTTATTGTTATATCTTTTAATTTTATTTTGCTTTCCTTGCTGTCTCACACAGGGGGAGATAGGAGCCCGTATTTATTACCGAGCAAACCATCTCCCTCCGCCAATGTATGTATCAGTTAATTTAATCTCCCCAGTTTTATTTAAACTGTTTTTCCTCCCTTTCTTCCCTTCCCTCCTCCCCTTCTCCCCCTCCTTTTCCTCCTCCTCTCGGTGCAAGGTGATCGGTTTGGGTTTTTTAACTGGGAACCGAAACTATCCCGGTGCCTTCTCGAGCGGCGGCGCACTGAAAAGGCTTTCTCTGGTTGCTACGGCGTCGCTCTGCCTTTCACTGCTTGTGCCTGGGTGCCTCCCGTGGCCCCCGTCTGATTGACATTTACAAATTACCAAGCTGAGAGTGTTCAATCTTTGACCCGTGTGTTTCTATTCAGCAATGAGTGAGATTTGCAAGCATTTTGTCATATAATTACTGCAAATCCCTTGAAAATTTCCACAACAACGCCTGGATGAATGGTAATTTGTGCCGACAGCCGCCGGTGCCTTCACAATGCACCAAGATGCAAAACAGGCCCATTTTTTTTTTCTTTACCCTAAGATTTCTAAGGGGAGGGGGGGGGGAGGAAAGAAGGCAAAAGAAATGTTTTGCATGTGAGAGTGTTGTAAAATCTTTGGATTGTTGGATTTGTTTGCTTCCGTCGCCTGTATTTGTGCTGATTTTATTGTATTGACTGGATGCATTTTTTTTCCTCCCCTTCTACAGTTTTATTGTGTGTTGGTCATGTGCATCCATCACCCGCATTGTTCTCCAGGAAATTTATTCCACCTTTCAGCATGCTCTTGATAGGACTTATTGCATTACTAGTTAAGTGCTGAGATTTGCTACTACAAAGCTTTGAAACAGCCCCTTGTAATGTTTATTTGCCAGGCATGGCTGAGATCATATGTTTTCGTGACACTTGGGGTCCAGCTGCAGCTCAGCAGCTGGCAGGGATGCGCTGCTCAGGGTTTGGGCTTGTGGGATGGGTTGGGTACATCTCCAAAGTGGGCAGTGAATGGGAGAGCAGCAAAGACCAAGAAGGAGGTGGGTGTCCAACACCTGTTGAAATACTCATGGAATCATGGAATCATTTGGGTTGAAGGGACCTTAAAGCTCCTCCAGCTCCAACCCCTGCCACAGGCAGGGACCCCTTCCACTAGAGCAGCTTGCTCCAAGGCCCTGTGTCCAACCTGGCCTTGAACACTGCCAGGGATGGGGCAGCCACAGCTTCTCTGGGCACCCTGTGCCAGCGCCTCAGCACCCTCACAGGGAAGAGCTTCTGCCTAAGAGCTCATCTCAGTCTCCCCTCTGGCAGGTTAAAGCCATTCCCCTTGGCCTGTCCCTACAGGCCCTTGTCCAAAGCCCCTCTCCAGGTTTCTTGTAGCCCCTTTAGGCACTGGCGCTGCTCTAAGGTCTCCACAGAGCCTTCCTTACCTATAACTGTCTGTATGATAATGTTTTGATGGAGTTCAGTAAAGTATTTGCCTTTAAACAACACTTTCAGTTCATTCAAACCACCTTTTCAGAACTTCCCTACACTGATGCATGTCTATCTTTATATGTGTATATATATGTATATATATATGTATATATATATATATATGTATATTTCTCTGTATCTACAGCTGATGCTGCTGCATTGGGAGCCTTCCCAGGCTTTTTGCCTGACATGAGAATCATGATAGACGTTTTGTTTTGGTTAACACCAAACCAACCTTGCAAGAAGAATAAGAACCAAATCCTGTTTTGGTATTGCTTTTATTTGCTGCCTTTTGGTGCTGGCTGCGTTTCTGGGCCAGGGCAGAAACCTCTGCTTTTCGGGGTTTATTTAACATGAGGGTGGTTGTGCTGCTGCTGGTGGCACCACATCAATGGGTTTTCTCGAGGGTACGAAACTGGATGTGTTTGCTGAGGAGAGCAGAGCTACGGGAGGGCTGATGGGGGTGAGCCCAGCCAAGGGCTCGGCTGGGTCTGCAGACCCATTGCTGGAGCAGGATGTTTCCCAAACGTGACCCAGTGCAGGAGCCCCACAGAAGGATGCTGGGGGTGAGGCTGGGTTGGCTGCTCAGGGTCAGCTCATCCTCCCCCAGCCAGTACTCATGGGGCGCATTTTGATACCTATGATGAAAACCCCCTTCCAAATCCCATGTATGATTATTCTTCCTGTGGTGTTCCCTCCGAGTCAGCCTCGACTGCACTGCAGTATTTTCCCTTTGCTGAGGAATTTCCTCCCTTGTCTTTGCAAGTGATTATCCCAAACCACAGCGAGCAGCACTAAACCACACACTTCAAGCTCTGGGAGCCGTAAGCGCAGGGATGCTTGCGCAAAACCAGGCTTGAATGGGTTTGGATGCGTTTTCTTTGGCCGCTTTTAAACGTGAACCAGGAGCAGGCTTCTAGGAGCTGAGCAATGGGGAAAAATAGGGTAGGGTGGGATGGGAAGAGAGTCATGATATAACTCACAAGGTATTGTCCATGTGGAGCTGTGTTGCAGGAGCGCGGCGTGCAGCGGGTCAGCGTGACGGATCGCAGGCAGAGTTTGGCGACTGCAGCTTCTGAACAAACCACTCTTGTCATTAGGCTGGAAATGTAATCTCTGCAAAAGAAGAGGCTATGGTAGACTTAGCAAGATCTGTTCCTGTTATGGGAATTTAATGCACCTGGTAGAAAGTAACTGCAGGTCATCAGGTTTTATTGGCACGGTGCAGACGTGCAGCGTGATGAACTGATGTGGCAAAACATTCCCAAAGAGCAAAAATAAATAACCCCATGTCGGGGTTTGTAGTGGGTGTCATTGAAATCAGAGCAAATGCTGCTCTTCAGACACTTGCCTCTTCATCCCTGGTAATTTCTGCTGCTGTGCTGCTGATGGAGATGGGCTTTGATAGAGGGTTCGCAGATAAATTTTGGTCTGACACATATCTCGAACTTGTGTAGTCACCTACTAATTTAAACCAATTTGCCCTGGGTGATGGGTGAATACACTTGAAAATTAAATGGGTCTGATTTAAGCAGCCCTTCTCTGAAGCCAAAAGATTATATAATTAAATTAAAAGAAAATGTGTTTTATAATAAACTGTATTTCCTCTTGGCAAAATCCAATTTTGAAACAAGATTGTAATATCATATCTAAAAATGTTTTCCCATGGGTATTACCAGTCTATTTCATTTAATTGTTTTCACCCATCATATTACGAGCTTCCCAAGTAGTGGAATGAGTGTGTTTTTCATGAAGAACAAGGGAGGAAATGGCAGGGAAAGGGAAGGCTGGCCCTTGAAGATGGGGTGGTTGTCTTGCAGCCTGCTCCAGGCTCCTGGTTCCTCACCCAGGGTGATGCTGTGGCTGGCACAGATTGAGTGTCACACGGTTAGAGCCTGATGGCTGTGAGGCTCTTTGGATGAACGTGGGTTCTGGGGACCTGCGACTGGCCTTTGGTGTCTCAGGTTTTCAGTGTCCAGTGCAGGAAGGGGCTCAATGAGCTGTGCTGGAAAGATTCTGCACTTAAGCAGAAAATATTTAACACTTTGGGTCCGAGCTGCTGGGAGCCTTCCTCCTGTTTATGCCAATGCAAAGGGGTTTAGTAATGCTGGGGGGTCCCTGGGTGTGCCCCAGCATGAGGATGAGCAGGATCAGGCCCCCGGGGTGAGTGGGACCTGTTTTGGGGCCGGCAGCACTCTGGAGTGGGATTCTGGTGGGTGCCACAGTCATCCCACCAAGTGCTCAAACCCCAGATGAGGGGAAGCTCCACATAACTACAGGGTAGGCTTCAAGTGAACCGTGAGCCAATTCCACCCTTAATTAATCTGCTCATTGTCCTCTATATACATTCACCTGTTCATCTGTTGTTCCAGCAGGCAGAGAGCACCACGAAGGGAGACGGGCATCACTTTCAGTCTTGCGCATCTGACGTGGCTGACAGCGATGCGAAGCCAAGGCAACAGCAGCTTCGGTGCTCCTGATTCTGCTTGGATTTGGCAAACTTTGGCAGAATGCATCATCAGAACAGTAAGAAAAGCTGGGGGCGCAGGGGTGACCTTTGCTGTTCTGCTCCCACTGAACCCCATCAGTGCTGCTGGCTCTGCTCTGTGGAGGGGCTGGAGGAGCCGGGAGATGGGGCCAGAGAGCAGCAGCTCTGTGTCTCTGCTCCTTGCAGGTCCCTGCTGGACCCATTTATTTCCTAGATGGAATGGGCCTATTTATTATAAGCAGTGATACGTTAATCATGGGCAGAGGAGTCAGAAACCGGCCTGGTGATGATAAGCAAAAGTGTCTCTGCGTGAGAGCTCGGCATGAATCCTCCCCTGCTCTCACTGTGGAGGCAAACACCCTTCCACCATGGGAACAGCTCAAGTGTCCTCACCTCCCTCATCCCACATTATCTAATTCTCCATTAGAAAACCCCAAATCTATTTTTATATTTGGCTTTTGAGGGGTGCGCCACCGTGTGTGGGGTCTTTCTCAGGGAGGAGCATCCCTGGGTACCTGCAATGGGCAGGTTTCGGAGCAGCCACGGCAGCTTTGAACATCCCACCACCATGGGCAGGACCACAGGGTCCTTTCCTTCTGCATCTTTCCCCCATCAAGGTCCTTTCCTTCTGCATCTCCCCCCCCCCCCCTCCCCCCCCCGCCCATCAAACAAATCAGCTTTTCCACTGTAAAAACTTCCCAGGACTCATTGGCTTTTTAATGCTGGGGGTTACACAGCCCCCAAAGCTCAGGGACCACACTGAATCAGTGCCAGCTGCTTGATGATATCCTGGGTGCCCACTATCATCTGGAGCCCCCCAAACTAAATCCACGTTCAGTAACACGGAAGGAGCTGTGCTGAGCAGGGGCTTCCTGGGGTCTGCAGCACTCGGTCGCCTCATTAAATCCTTCAGAGCCTTTATCAGGGACAAACCCGTCGACTTTCTGGGCAAACGTTGATTAAAGCAAGAGCGAGCAGGAGTTAAAAGGCTAATGTTATCAGTTTTAGCGCGCTGGGGTGGTGCTTGCCGGAGGTAAAACAATCCTGCAGCGGAGAGCGGTGATAAGTGATGCTGCGCCTGAGCCAGCCGGGCTGGATGAGGATGAGGATGTGGGACCGGGGGGCATCGGAGGGGGAAGGACGAGGGCATTTAGATGGGAAGTGTTTTCCGCAGGCGTTCGGCTGCTGTCAGCCATTTTAGCTTCCTGAATCCTATTTCCCTGGTGCTTCCAAGAGAAGCTTTTTGGGGAGTCCCCAGCTAAAACTCACATTTGCATTTAAATGGAGCTTTTATTTTTGGTTTTAATGAGCAGGATGCATGGGAGACTTGGACTATTAGGTTTCCTTGTGGGAGAGAGTGTGGAATTCTCTCACCTTTTACACCTCCCCCCCCCCCATCCCCTTTAACGTGATGCTTGAAATTAGACATGAAAAAAAAGGAATAGTGCGTCTTTAAGGGGAATATAATCATAAACAAATAAGTCTGGTTGCCCTTGCAGCAGAACTAATCTTCCCTCAGCTGAGCTGCGATATAGATCAGTAACAAGAGCCACGCGCAGGGGGTTCCTTTGAAATGCATAATACCTCCTCGTATAAATTGGAGTTGGTGTGATGGAGCTGTGAGATGACATATTGTGGCATGACCCCTCTCTACTGATTGTGGGTGAACCCTGCAAAGGTAAATCTAACACGGCGCACACATCAGACAATTTCATTTTCATCACCCAGGGACAAAAACATAGCAACAGAAGCTTTTCAAATGATAATCTGCATGCCAGGCGCAATAGTTCCCTGCCTCCTGCCGCCTTCTCCTCCTTTTTTTTGCATGCTCAATTCATGATGTAGGTGAAAGGAATTAGAAATTGCTTCCAAAGTTCATTCATTCCCTTCTTCTCCTTCTTCCCTTTCTCTTCCTCCTTCTCCGTTTGCTTTTGTTCTCTCTTCCTCTCTCTCTTCCTCCCTTTCTCCTGCCTTTGTCTCCTCATTTGCTTTTTTTTCTCGTTTTTATTTTTCACTCTTCTTTCCTTTTTTCCTTCTTTTTTCCCCTCCTTTTAATCTTTGCTTCCCCCCTTTTTCCTCTTCCCCCCCCTTTTTCCTCTTCCCCCCCTTTTTCCTCTTCCCCCCCCTTTTTCCTCTTCCCCCCCCTTTTCCTCTTCCCCCCCTTTTCCTCTTCCCCCCCCCTTTTCCTCTTCCCCCCCCTTTTCCTCTTCCCCCCCCCCTTTTCCTCTTCCCCCCCCCCTTTTCCTCTTCCCCCCCCTTTTCCTCTTCCCCCCCCCTTTTCCTCTTCCCCCCCCCTTTTCCTCTTCCCCCCCCTTTTCCTCTTCCCCCCCCCTTTTCCTCTTCCCCCCCCCTTTTCCTCTTCCCCCCCCCTTTTCCTCTCCCCCCCCCCCCTTTTCCCCCTCTTATTTCCCTTTTTCCCTCCTTCCTCTTTCTCCCTCTAAAAGTTTTGGCTGTAACTGATCCATTCTTCTCATCCCCTCAGGGACATTCCAGTAATAATGATTTATAGGAGCTGAAAAATCCACGCTCTTGCTGTTCCTAACCAATATCCCTCCTACCCTCCAAAAAGGGAGTTTTCTTGCAGAAGAGCTCTCCGTACGAAACCACCTCCCCTGCTTCTCTCCACTCCCCCCTTCACCTTCCTGCACTTTTTCCATTCAAGTATTAGGAGGAATCAGCCAGTTTGCATCATGCCAACCAGGAATACATCACCCTGCACCACCGTATCCCATCTAGGACTGGTTACAGTTGACTAAAATGATGCTCTAGTTGTTCTTTGTTCTTGTCTCTGGTGGGTTTGTGTTGAGCTCTAGTCTTTGGAGGCTGAGAATGGTTTAGGAAAATCCCCCTCACAAATCCAGGTGTGTTTGCAAACCAGGTGAAATGGGAATTGTCAGTGCCCATCCAAGCACTAGAGCTGATGGTGGCTTTGTCATCATGGTGGTGGCTCCATGCCGGGGCTGAGCCCATTGAGCTCCTGTGCAAGCAATCGTGTTCATTAATTCCTATGCTCATCAGCACTCTGGTAGTGCCTTGGGCTGGTTCTTTGTGGCTGTGATGCTCCAGACTGCCCTCTCCTCCATGTAGTAGCTACAAGGTGTTGGGGACATTTGATGTCTCTCATCTTCGCCCCATGGGATAATTGTGGGTACAGGAGGAGCAGATTTGGGGTGGCACAGGGTGGGCACTCCAGAGCAGGGGTTATCCCTGGGTGTCCATCTGCCTTCCTGCACTGTGTGTTCCCACCTGCTTGGCTGCAGGACAGCCTTGGAGGGAATAGAGCAGGGACCCGGATGCTCAGTACCCACAGAGGTATGGCATGGCTTTGGGATAGCCCCATTCCTTGGCTGTGCCTCAGTTTCTCCATCAGTGTAGTATATCCCTGAGAGCTCTTCAATTGAATTTACAAGGTGATGTGAAAAGCTTAGTAACCTCAGAAGCCACAAGGTCTTACTCCTTGAGGAGGGGTTTTGCAGGCACATGGAGACACCAATCCCATTTGGAAAGGAAGAACAGACAAATCACATGGGATTTTTGTGGTGAGCTTCACATCACCATGCTCACAATTAAATAACCCCACCTTGGGTGGCACCGACGAGCATGGGGTGCAATGGGAAGGCTTAAATCTGCTCGCAGGTAAGGGCCATCATGGGCCCCTAATCCCGTCACTGCCTCCTCCTCCTGACGCCGAGTGACACAGCTATTGTACACGTAAGGCAGTGACACAGAGATGAGTTTGTCGGTTCCACCTAGTGTGATTGCCATTTTCTCCTCACAGAGGAGAGGAGTGAAATTGAAGGAGAAAAGGTCAGAAAGCCCTGGTCATCCTCTCCCCTTCTCCCAAATCACTTGTTCCTCCGGATGGAAATGAGAAATGACAGGTTCCCGTGCCGCTTGGGATGCAGGCAGTCCCGAGTGAAACAAAAAGGAAAGCTGGTTGGAGCAGGGGTGGGTAGCAATGAATGTAGCCTGTTAATAATGCATTTCAGAGGCACGGGATCCTGGTTATTGTTCGTGGCATCTGCTAACGCCAAAGTGACAGTGACGAGTTCTTTGATTAGAAGGAGGTCCCCACCACCTCCTCCCTCCTGGCCCTGCAGAAGGGGTTGTGGAAAGCACCACCCTTTGCCTAAAATCCCCACTGAATGCTTTGCATGGGGGGCACTTGGGGAAATGGCTCTTTTCTTGCCTTCTCTTTCCACTTTGGTGCAGAAATGTTTCAGCTCAGGATCAGGATAATCTCATCCTGAGAGTGCTTTTTTTTGCTGGTATTTGGGTTTCTTTCCCTCATTCCTCACACTTTGCTCAAAGGAACCACAATGATGCTGTCCATCCTCCTCATGATTTCAGTGCAAGCTGGCACACCCCTTTTGAATCCCAGGTAATGACTGAAAGCAAACACAACCAGTGGCACTTCCTTGAGTAGCCACTGACCCTGCTTTGGGCCACCTCTCCCAGGGGGGTGCTGGTGCACATGGAAACTCCTGGGAAACGGTAGCTGCACCCACAGCAGAGGATGCTTGGGTGGCATGGGTCAAGGCAGCACTTGTGTCCTCCTGCCTACAAACCATCCTGCCCACTTCTTCGTGTACTTGTAACTCTTCCCCAGGTCCCCCCTGCAATATCTTTAATGGGCTGCATGGGATTTATTTTTTACTCTCTTTCTGTTTGTTGAAGAAAGAAACTTTTTGACAGGAAACATGGGGAGAGAAATCCTATCTTTTCCTGGGGGAAAAATAAGTGCCAGTTTTGTTCATCTCTATTTCTGTGTCAATGGGGTTCTTAAAAAGAGAGATTGTGCCTGGGGTCCCCATCTCAATAGACAAAAAGCCTCATGACTGACAGCATGAATTCAGTGATTTTACTGCATTCTGGGTAGGAGGAGGAAACACAGAAACAAGAGCAAGAGAAACACACGCTGCCCAGGTAGAAACTGTTTCCCAGCGCTGTGATTTTTCCTGAGAACTGAAATCAGCAGCATCTGGGCTGGGAGGATGGCAGCTGGCAGGGGGCAAGCTGGGCTGAAATACCCACAGATGTAAGCACTAAAACCTGTGTTATGGTTAGAAGCTCAGCATAATCAGCATCAAGCCCAGGGACAGGCTCTCCTTCCCCAGTGGTGTTGTTCAGACCTTCTTAGTGGGGTACCTGAGCTTGGACAGGGTTGGGATTTGCTGCCTTGGCTCAGCCTCAGGCTGCTGGCTTCTGGGAGAGGCCATGGGATGGTTCTGCTCTGAGTTAATTTGCTCCTGCTGAATACTTGATGTCTCCCCTTTCTTTACACCAGATGTAGCGGCTGGAGGTGTCTTCTGTAGGTGTTTCTACCTGGTCTTCAGTAAAACGAAAGAAGCAACAGCAAATCCAGTTCAGATTGGATGTAAGAAAACCTCTTTCTAATTGATGGTGACCAAGCACTGGAAGAAGCACCTGAGGTGTGAGGGAATCTCCATCCTTGGACAGTTTAAAATTCATCTGAAGAAGGCCTTGAGCAGGCAGATGCTCCGTGAAGGCAGTGGTTTTCTGCAGGAGCACAGTGAACCTCCTCCTTGCTTTCCTCATCTGCTCCCCCATCACCTCCCTGTGCAGATCCAGGTTTGGAAGGTGATTTACAGCTGCATCCTTTGGCAGAGCGCTCTGCTAATGCATAACTGTGCTACAGCCACTCATGGGAAGGCACTTGGCTGCAGTGCAGATTTTGGGCTCTTGTGCACGCAGGATCTGCCACCCAGCACCTCCATGTGTTCATCATCCCGTTCACACATCAGCAGCACAGTCCTTTCCTTGCCAGCGAGGATGAAAAAAGCCCATGGCCAAAGCTCTGTGCTTAGAGTGTTTGCTCCAGTGTGTTTTCCTCTTTGGGAACAGGATGGCTTCTAGGTGCCTTTATTCAATACCCAGGCTTGTTGGTGCTGGTTTCTTGACCAAAGCCAGGCTAAACTAAAGATAAGAAGCCGATGAGCTGCAGCACCACCCCAGCAGTGAACGTGCCTGAGCTATCAAAGAGGTCTCCATGGCAAGTCTACTCCTCAGGCAGGAACTTTTCCAGCCACTGAGCTCTCCTTTCCCTGGGTGCTGCCATTTCCATGCTAAGCTGTACGGTTATAGATTTTAAGATAAGATGCTTTTGTTTCCCAGTTCTGAGTTACCATTTGAAACCGATATGACAGGCCTAAGGCTACTCTAGGAATTTGCTACAAGTTCCCATCTCACACACGTGGTGCCAGTCAAACAGCCTCCCTCTGCCTCAGCCTATTTACTCGCTCAGGGATCTATTCTTAAAAGTTATTAGCAGATTACTGGTTCCTCTCAACCTCGGGCACCGATCTCCCAAAGATACCATTGTACTTTAATAAGGTGCATTTGATAATCCTCAGATAAAGACATTGAAGTGGGGGGGGGAGAGGGAGCACCGATTCATCTAAGGGGCACAGGCTAGGGAAGGGTTAAATTACTCATGTTTCTAAATGGCTGAACTACTGTATGTTGTAGTTTTCAACTGCAAATCATCTTTAATAGCAGACATCACGGGATGGCTCATTACATTAAGCTATTTTTCATGCTATCTCCTGTAATATCCTTTAATCCAATGCGTTTCAAATCACCTCAGGCTAAAATAAGAGACATAGCGATGTAATAGCCTAGTGTATTAGTGGGTTAATTGCCCTGTTGTACTCTCTGGTAGATATCTCTGGAATGAGTTCTATATTAATTGTAAATTGCTTAATACATTTAACTCCTTGAGCAGCTTGGGCCTCTGCTATGTCTTTAATGAAGGGGAAAACTTCGGAGTTGTCAATAGTTGTTTTGTGGTGGGCAGCACTGCAGGGTGCCCCGGTCCTTCCCTGCCAGCACCGCGCATGTGCAGCAGCACCTCTGCACTGAAGGAGACTCAGCCCTGAGCTCTAAAGGGAAAATATTGCTGTTTCCTGGCAGCAGCGAAGTTCTGGAAGCAAGCTGACAGAGAGCAGATGGAGATGGAGTATTAGGAAGTTCTTCCCTGTGAGGGTGCCCAGAGAAGCTCTGGCTGCCCCATCCCTGGCAGTGTTCAAGGCCAGGTTGGACACAGGGGCTTGGAGCACCCTGCTCTAGTGGAAGGTGTCCCTGCCCATGGATTGAACTTTAAGGTCCCTTCCAGCCTAAACCAGTCTGTGATTCTATGATGTCATTCTGCTCCAGTCCTGCAGAGCCTCACCTCGCTCAGAGGGTGGTCACCAGCCAGCTTCTAGATGAGGATCTGCAGAGGCAGCAGCACTGGGACTGCGGAGACACGGTACATCCCATTGTGGCCATCCCGACTGGACAATCAGAGATGCTGTGGAGTTAATAAAGAGAAGGATTAAATAATACATAAGATTCCAGGCTCATCTTGCTAGAGCTGTGGCCAGAAAGGGAAGATGAATGAAACCCTCTGCAGCTGTCAGAGGATGCAGCAGCAGCAGGTCACTCACATACAGCTCTCCAAGTATTGCCCATAATGTGCAGGAGCTAGTGTTCTAAAATGACTTCTGCAGCACCAGGCAGACCTGCCCACAGCTTTTCTAAAGACTGGAACCTAAGTGTCACCAGGCTACTGCAGGATAATGTCACTTATTTCTTTGGATTGCTCCCAGGTTGTGTCAGGGGGTGGAATAAGGAGCAGGCACAGCGGAGGTTGGAGGAGGCTCTATTATTTGCAGGTGAGACGTTCTTGACTCATCTGGGATATTGTGGTTTTTAAAAGCCCTGGCAATAATGTTAGTGTCGATTTAAAGGAACGCACAGAGCAGGAATGCTGGAAAACTCCTTTTCCTGAAGTGCCACCTATTGCTTAAAACCAGCAGCATCACGGTGGTGGTGGTGAGGAGACCACAGGTCAGTGGTCTGAGTTTAACCTGTGTGATAAAGAGCCCTGTCCACCTGCTCTACCTGACCTGACCTGTGCAGTTCAGCCCATTCCCCAGTGCAATGTGGCCGTGCCCTCAGGCTGGTTCTGTTACAGATGCCTTTTCTGCATCTTACATCTAAGATAAATATAATACTCGTAAAGATGCAATTCAGGAAGCCTTTTATAACACACTTAACTTTAAAAGCACTGGAACTTGAACATATGTTTAACAGAGCAGTGTTTTAATGCTCCTTTCAGCTGAAGCGTTTATGCTTTGGGTTTCGAATGGGGGGGGGTTAAATAGGGCTTTCCCACCCCAGCTTCCATGGGGAGCCCAAGCAAGGAGGCAAAGCAGGGTGCGTGTATGATTCCTGTGCTGGGGTGGGAACAGCAAGGCTGTCACCACACAAGCTTTCTGCACGTGTTCCTGTCTGGACTTCCATGCAGGCCTTGGAGGTGGGGATTCAGCATGGCTCCATCTTCTGCAAGGAGAGATCTGAAGTCACTTGCCACCATCACGTATAGCAGCTCAGAGCTTTAACTCTGGATTTTGGAAGCCACCCTGCACTGTCTCACCCCTGCACCATGCACAGTTCTGGTTGTTATCGATGCTCCATAAATTCACATAACTTCATATGGGTTTCAAACACCCAAGTAGGCATTTCCATTGCTAGTTTGAGGACGTTAATACTAAACACAGATGGAGATCTATTTGGCTATTACGCCCCAATAATGCTTTTTGTCCTCACTGAAGCCGTGGAGCAGGGGGCATGGTGATGAGAGCTCTGTTTGCTCACTGGGGTAGACAAGGAGAATGGAGTCTTGCTCAGGTGAAGTCGACTAGAAATTACCCTGGCAATCAGCATCTCCTTCAGTCACCTTTGTTATGAGCACAGCAAAACCAAAAGGCTGCCTCAAAAGCACTGAGGCAATTGTTTTTTGCTGTACTGACTTCAGTGGAATTACTTCTGATTTAAACCTTGGGAAGTGAGAGAGGAGCCAGATACTGTGTAATTCTGCTCTAGCATCACCTCTTCCCATTAACAGTTCCTCCCATTTACATGAATAGTTAGCTTGAGCTAGAAGAAATATCATCCCTCTGGTTTCCAACCTGATGCAAAGATACTTGTGAGGCAACCTGAATGGAAACTGCATAACTTGGGGAGGAAGGTTTCTGAATCTAAACAGCAAGTTGTTCTTTGAAGGCAAGACACAAAGTGCTTAGACTGCTGGAAAAAAAAAAACCATCAAGTCATTCTCTCTCTGTAAAAGAGGTGGTAATGCAATCTGAGCTTAATTTTGATGGCACACTGTACTTCACAACAGTGACAACACCTTAAAACTGTAATGAAAGGGCCTGATTTATTACTGAAATAATCCATTTAGCACTCCAATAAATAAAGGGAGAAAATACAACCAATATTTCGGCAGAAGGGAGGGAAAAAGAGAGAGGAAAATGGCCTTGCACAGCAGTTTTCTGGAGGTGCAGCAGGGATTGTGGCCACACGTTTTGGGGCTGATTATTTTCCTGCAGGCAAACATAAATACAAAGTTAGGTCTGAGCTTTAGGCCTGGTGTCCATGCTGCATTGTGAGGTGCTTTAAAACCAGCAGCTCTGTGAGTCTGGAATGCCAGGGCTTGTTTTGACTGACAAGGGTGGGGATAAGATGTGAACTTGCTGCCTTACAACTATTTGGGTTTGAATACGCTCTGGTAGCTGTTATTAAGTGCAAGTCAAATGTCTTTTCCTCCTCTTAATAACACGATGTTACTCCTGCACATGTCAGCTCCTGCCTCAGTCCTTCTCCATTTCAGTGGCACTTGCCCCCAGTGAAGACTGGTGGGTTTTATGCTCCCTCTGTATCACTTCAATTAATCTGTTTAATATGCTACAGGAGCTGGCAGTGGTAATGGCAGCAAACGCAACAGAACCCTCATGTGGCAGATGCTTGTGTCCTGGATGCACGCTGGAGAGCAGAGCTGGCATCTCTCTAGAGGAAGAAAAACTTCCTAACACAGAAGCAGTCGGTCAACAGAATGAGTTACCTGGGGAAGGTGCTGGACTCTAACACTGAAAGTTTTAAGGCCACTCTGGACCAAGCCTTGAGGAAAGATGCAGAAGGGATGCAAGTGTGGCTCTGCAGGGTCTGCTGCTTTCAATGAGGGATGGTATTGGTGTGACAGCAACAGTAAAGGGGTTCTGCACATCCCCAGCATCATGGACAACACAAACCCATGGCTCAGGAACATCCCCCTCCTCACCGTGCTAGGAGCCAGACTGAGAGGTGTTGGCCAAACCTTAGCACGCATAAGAACGTGTTGTGTCCCCATCTCCCAAGCCCAGCTCTCTTGGTGTCACCATCAGCCAGTGCTGCACACCACTTCTGCCATCATTCAAATGAAATGGGAAGTGCAATGGAATGAAAAAAATGGAGAAAAAGCAGCAAACTGCAGCCACGTGGCCCTTTTAGGGGGATATTTTGCTGTGTGGCCTCAGAGCATCCTGCCTTGGGGGCTTCATCTGGAGGCTGGAGGAATGGCTTCAGTGCTGGTGTCCCACTGCACCCTGCCCAGGCCTAATTGGCCTGTTTGTTTTGCAGTAAGTGATTCCTGCCTGTCTTGGGGTGGATTGTTTTTCACACCATTAAATGAAGTTCTGCTGTATTGATCCCTGTTTTTCCAATTTGAAGCCTGAAAAGTGATGAAGACATTTTCTTGTTTTCTCATGTACTTTTCCCTCAGTTCATTTAGGTGACCTGTCTTTAGTTTCTTCCTCTGCTCGCTGTAATTGCTTCTTCAGAGTAATGTTACACCGCCAGTGCAGTACTGCAGCTGGGGTATGTTCTTCTGGAAGGCTGAAGGAAGGCGAGGTTGAAGTCATCAACCAATATTAACTGTGGGAGGTTTGTCACAAATGACATCTCAATAGCACCGTCTCAGTGCCTCCTGCTGAAGCCTCAGTCAAACAGTGCAGAGGATGAGGGCAGGACCATGGGACAGCTTCATCGCTTCAGGCTGCTTAAGATTTTGCTTAAGAGATGGAAACACTGTGGATCGTAATTTTACTTTGGGCACAGGTATTGTTATTTGTGTCCTTTCTACCTCTGTGAAAACCTGAATACTGGAATGTATTTAGGGATCTGGTTTTGTTTAGCACTGACCTAAGGGGTGGGTTATTTCAGAAGAGATTGATAGAGTGGGTGCTGAACTTAGGTTTAAGTGGCAAGTTTAATTAAGGAGGGAGCAATGGTTGCTCCAATGTAGCCTCTCTTGCAATTAATTAGAGAACAAGGTCTAAACTGAGCCCATACACACAGAGAGGTCTTCTAGTGGCTTCAGTAGGCTCCGGGACTACTCTGCTTCAACGTGTAGAGAAGGAATGAATTTCAAGTGCTTCCTGAGTGCTTCATAGCAGCACCTGGGGTACCTCTGCCCCTCGCCAGTGCTCCCAGTGTGCTCCTGTCACTCTGAAGCAAGGCAGAGTATTCCTTAGACTCTACAATGCTTCAGAACAGTTTTACTCCAGCCTTACCTGGTATTTTTGCTTCCCAGTTCACAAGGAGACACATAAAACATCCTTGTTTTAAGGAACTTGTTGCTGCTTTGATTTCTTAGGGAAGTGGATTTTGGTGGCTTTGCAATAAATGATGCTGCACAGCACTTTATTTTGCTTTTCATTGCAGGAAGGGAGTAAAGCAAGTGCTAATAAAGATGGGGAATTGGCAACACCTGTGGAAGGCTGGGGGAATGGGCCCCACCTCTAAGATGCTTCCAGAGGGAGCTCAGCCCCTTCCCTGCTGTGATGCTGCTTACAAAAGCAGTGGGGGATGTCTGTGCACACCCAGAGTCAAGCACGGCTCAGGTAAGCTCAGGAAGAATTTATTCCCTGCTCCTGGAAACAATCCTGTCTAAGAGCGAGTGGCCTGGAGGAGGGTGTGGAGTCTTGAGGGATCTGGAGTGCAGGAAGGCAGGTGTGCAGGGGGGGTTCTGCAGGTGCATCTCAGAGCACACTTATTAGGAAGATGATTATTTATTCTGCATTTCTGCTGCTATATTATGCACATAAACCTGAATTAGGTAAGAACTTTACTGCACAAATTGTGCTTGCTTGATGCGAGCACAAAATAAAGAGGAAAAGTCTTTTCTTTGGATATCTTCTGCTCTAAATGGGTTGGAAATGCTGAGAGAGGAGGTTTGGGGGGGGGGCAGGATGTGTCTTCATGCTCTCAGCATCTACTATCATGAGGTCCCTGCTCCAACTGGCCTTCCAAAGTGTTATCACAATGCCAAGTGATGCATAATACAGATTAGAGATAGGGAAAGGCACGTAGTAGGAAAAGAAACTTGTGCCAATGTATTATTCCAAGAATAGCAAAAAAATCTAATCTGCAGTTTGAGACCATGGTGCCATATGGATATCTGGGGGCAAATCTTGGGAATGATGTCCACCAGAGCTAAATGATGTGATGCATCTCAAAAGGGTCACTGCACCAGGCATCGTAAACAGCACAAAATCTATGAACAAGGAGGGTATCATAATTTCCTCCTTTCCCCTCCAAATGCAAAATCCCTGGGAAAAGGCTAAAAACTGGGAAAAGGGGTAATTCTCAGAAATGGGTGATCTGTTCATCACCTAAGCAATAGACGAGGATTTATTTTGACTGTTTTTTGTTGTAAACTACCTTATGCCAATTGGTGATAAAGGAGGTGAGCCTTTCAAAAACCCACTTTCATAAACCACCGTATGACCTCATAGATATGCATGGGATTTAGAAATAACATGGGTTTTAATGAAGGCACTTGAAAGGTATGGTGCCATATTGCAATTTTATGGAAGATCTTAGATTAATGAAATTAAACGTGAACTGCATTGTTTAGATGATGAACTTAAGGTCATATCTGCAGCATTTGAAAGAGAAACCTTGAGTGGAGGGTGTAGAATCATTGATTTAGACCCTGGTAGACAGCTGAATAGCAAGCACTGAAGCATGAAGGTAAATTCCCATATTTCATTGTTAGAAGGTTAGCTGGTGGCTGCCAGCTTTTCAGTGATAATCACCAACCAATTCCACCCTGTTTCAAAAAAGATTTTGCCTTTGTGTGCTCAGACACTTTTAAACCCCATTCCTGCTCAAAGCAGGGGCACGCTGCTTAAAGAGGAGCTATTTCTGCAAAATATGGGATGGTAATGCATTGATGCTGGCCCTGGGTAGTGATGCTATTAAGTTCATTTGGATCATCAGCCATTTAAAATGCTTATAAGGAGAACAGAGACCAAGGCACCTCCTACTGGAAGTCACAACTACGGGTCGTCAGGAATTAGCTCTTTTGCTTCCTTAAGGTTTTTTACAAGACGGTGGCTCCTTTCAGGTTTAAGTAGTGTTTTCCTCCCCAGACACACACAGACAGAGGGAATAAATGCATGCCTGTGTGTTAAACTAATAGACATGAATTTGTACAACAGGAAAATTGCAAGGAATGAAATCCTCAGGCCTTAAGAATAAGTGATAATGGAATGATACTGCCAATTACTGCTGGAGAACAGTGTTGTCACAGGGAACAGCTCATGGAGATGGAAGGATGAGGGGCGGAGAAAAGATTCCCTTTTGACAGTTTGCCATTAAAGGGAATTTGTCAAGGATGTTAAAATTAGATCTAACTGGGCCAGATCCTCAGATGACATAAATCAGTCTGTAGACTTCAAACCATGATCTGGCCTCTTTGTTCTTTCTTCATCTTCATTATCTGCATCATAACACCGCCGGAAAGCTGCAATGATGCTTTAAGCTCCATTGTCTTAGCGCTGAACAAATGCAGTGAGAGGAGGGATTTCAACACTTTCATCTGCTCTGCACCCTCTTTTATTGCTTAAAACATCCACACGTTTTAGAAAGCCTACAAAGCAAGTGTGGGAGACTGGGATCTTATCTAGGCTAGGATTTAGGCTGTGATGTTAGTATCAGTTAGACAATCCACATGGACTGACCTGCTCTCAGTGTGGGTGAGATGAGCTGCTTTCCACAATGGCAAAGTGAGTGAGTCGCCTTTAACAAGTGCTGCTGCATGGCAGAATGAAATGGGAATCCATCATCCTGCACCCAGCCCTGCTGATCAGAAATACAGTAATACTTAAAGGGAACATTTAGCTTCTGGGGTGGCCTGCTAGGGTGCGGGGGTCTAGCTGGGTGCAAGAGAGGGCAAACTGGAAAAGTAAGCTCTCAGACAGGAAAAGATCCTGTACTTCCATGTATGTTCTCTTCCAGCCCAAATTTTTGGCAAGCAAAGCTAAACTCTGCCACATCATGGAAACTGAAAGCTGCCAAGTAAGGAAATTAGAGAAGAAATAATGTTGGATAATGGTTGTAAATGAGTTGTGATCACTCCTTTCATGAGAAAGTTCCTTGTTTTTTCCCTGGTGTACACCACAAACGGCTTGCACATGATTTATTTGGGTGTGTTTGGGGAGGAGAGGCAAAGGGAATAAAGTCTTAGCCATTAGCCATTTAAAAAGGCAGTTGGGAGATTCAGAGACAAGCTGCTTATTACAATAAATGGCAGCTGTGTGTCTAAATCCCCTGGTCATCCTGGAAAACCTTGTCCCTAATCTTTCCCTTGCACTGACTTCCAAATGGGGCATTGCATATCCCATTTCCAGCGTGTATCGAAGTGCAACTGGACAGGAAAGCTGGGATCACAGAGGGGACAAGCCTAGCTCTATCCCATGTGCTGCTTAATGTTCTGAGTAAGGAGAGAGGGTAATGGTACAAAGCTCTGAAATGGTACAGAGTTTCCTGGGAAACTGTGGGGAAAAAAAGCCCAAGTCCCACAGAAGTGAAGGGAATGTGGCTCCTTGTTCCCATTCCCAGAGGTTTCTCATATGTGCAGCTCTTGGTATCCCACGGACTAACACTGCTGTGTCCTGTTCTATGGAGCTGATTTCCGAGCTTTTAATGGATTCATAGTTTCCACCCTGTTGTAAATCTTCCAACAAATATTCTTCCAATTTGGAAAGAAACTCCTGGCCCTGGCCACTTCATGAATGCTGACCCATGAGTCTAAACAGGGAAGTTAGGGCAAGTTAAATATCAATTGATTATAAACCCCACATTAATTGACATTGAGCAGCTCCACTAATGGAGAGGAGCTCATTACAGAGCAGTTAACCCTCCACGCATAGATATTAAATAATCAATTAGTATTTATTTAACATACAATAACCTCCCTATTAGAGCTAAATGAAAAGCCTCTTTTATGGAGGCCTTGCACAAAGTGCTGCACTGGGCTAACCTGAAGCCTGGAATTTGCATTAATAGCCTGAATCTTTGTTAACTCGGGTGCCCCTAAGATGATTTTAACATGTTCAGTGAAAGACTAGAGGGGTTGTGTTTGTGGCAGTCACTTGGCTCTACTAAGAGGCACTCAGTTATAGAACTAGATCCTGAGGCTCCGTTGCAGACACCCCATGAAATATAAATTTACCCCATCAGACTGCGCTGGGCACTGGGTTTTTTCTTCCTCCCACAGAATCACAGAATGATATTAGTTGGAAGGGACCTTAAAGCTCATCCAGTTCCAACCCCTGCCATGGGCAGGGACCCCTTCCACTAGAGCAGCTTGCTCCAAGCCCCTGTGTCCAACTTGGCCTTGAACGCTGCCAGGGATGGGGCAGCCACAGCTTCTCTGGGCACCCTGTGCCAGCACCTCAGAACCCTCACAGGGAAGAGCTTCTGTCTAAGAGCTCATCTCAATCTCCCCTGTTCCCATTCCTCCTGTGCCTGTCCAGTGCAGAATGCACTCCACTGACTTATTTTGGGTGTAAAAATGCAGTTTGGACAGCATGCTACATCTTATGAGCAGAATCTTCAATTAAAACTCTTCCTAAACGATAGGAATTGTGGCACTTGAGAGCCAAAGGTAAGTCAGGTTTCTCCAGGATAAACACAGTGCATGTAGGTGTGGGGGAAAAGAAACGAGAAAGCTTTGGCAATGTGTCCTGTGGGCTGTGCAACTCTCCTGTGGGCCTGAGGCAGCTCCCACTCCCCCTGTGTGGGCAGAAAGGCCCTGGGAGCCCCTGGAAGAGGAGAGTGCCAGGGAGGAGCTCAGTGCAGAGAGTTGCTACTCGTGCTGCCAGCCAAGATGCAGAGACCTGGTAGGTGATGGGTGAGAGTGAGACAGAGAGGCCTTTCATATAAAGTATTTTCAAATGCAAAAGAAAGAAGAACAAGGAGAGGGATGGGCAGACAGCAAGACAATATAGAAAGCAAAGAAGTGGCAGGGCTGGGTAATAGAAACAGGGCAAACTGGGGAACTCAGAAAAGGAATAGCTGAACTAAATTGCTCCAAATGAGTCTCTCCTGTGTTATGCTCTGAGCTGCCATTTATATCTGTGTGGTGTATTGAATATTAGCAAATGGATTTGCTTCCATTTCTCTCTGGTGTAAAGAGGTGACAGGGAGGATTATAGCAGCTATGTGGTTTTCCTTGGAGCCTCGGTGAGTTTTATATTGGGGTCTAACAGGCCCAGTGCCTATTCAGAGCTGAATTGTATCACCCGTGCCCCATGCAATGATCTGTTTTCTGGTGGGGGGAAAGCTGGGAAATGAAGCAGCTTCTCCAGAAGTCAATTTTGGTGCTCAAAGTGGAGCCAGCTCAAGAAATTGTCATTGATCCACTTCTGAACTGGGAGCAAATTTCCATACAAATAATCAGAGCCTCTGAGCCGCAGCAGTGTGTAATGCTGTGGTGTCCCGGGGTGGGATGGGCAGGATGGAGAGCAGGAGCTGAGCGGTGCTTGGCTTTCAGGCTCAAAAAAAGCTGGGCTCCTGAGAATGTACCTGGGAATGCGGCTTGGCTCAAAATCCCACAGAAACCCAGAGGAGCTCTGCCACCCGGGTCAGCCCAGAGCATGTAATGACAGCTCCATCCCAGAGGTGTGGAGAAGCAAAGGTGAAGAAGAGCAGGGTTATTCTGGAGCAGCCCTGGTGGCCTGGGGTGTTTTATACATGTGGGAAAGAGGGTCCATGTCCCCCCAGCACCTGACTGCCCCCCTCCAGGGGAAGAGTCCCAAGAGTCCCAGCCTGTTCTGGCTGCAGAGCAGCAATGGGAGTGAGGGAGATCTTATGATAACAGCAAAATTACACTTCCTGAATGTAATTTTCCTGAGAAAATGTAACTGTGTTTCAGGCCAGCTCTGCTGTGGAGTGGAATGGAAGCACACACCAACGCCTGCCCCTCCTGAAACTCATAGAGGACTTTGCTGTTTGCTGCTCACTGTGGTAGAAAGAGACCTTCGTGGTCTTTTCCCTTCAAGGACAGCACCAGTCGTTTGAGCAAGTGATGGTCACCTGTATTCACAGGTAGATGATGTATGCTTAGCACCCGCAATAAATTACTTCTTTTTCCCTTACAGCTTCTGGAAACATTCCCAGTGCCTGGCCTATTCATCAGGATTGTTGCATTTCTGCTGCTGAAAAGAGGGAAGTGCCTTGTGCTCTTACTATTTATTAGCATGTACCACAGTGTGAGGGACTGTGCTGGGCGGGGTGGGGGGATCCCTGTTGTGAGCAACACTGGGTAAACACAGCAGAAAAGACAGTGACAGTCCTCATCGCAGAGCGTTAGCAACTCAAACAGCCACGTCAGTCAAGGAATTTGAGAGCAGGGATGTAACACAAGGAAAAGGAAGAATGTGGCAGTTTGCAAACACTGAGTGAGTTGCATGATTTTTCATGGGTGTGTTCATTCCTTAAGTATCCTGAAGGAAATGCAAATGAATTTTACCCTGGACAAGTCTGCGTGCAAGCTGGATCTGCTGGAGCTGCATGTTAGACACGTAGAGATTTCTTTCTCTTGTAGGAAGAGATAACCAAAGGGCTTTTTGAAACATGCAGGAAATTATCCAAAGCCTGTTTTTGCCTAAGAGCACAGGGGATGTATTATTGAGCCCAAGGGAAGGGCAGTCTTGTGCTAATCTATTAATAATAAGCAGAAGAAAGTAGAAGCAGCGGAGCAAAACCAAACCTGATTATTTTGCAAGGCAGAATTTTGGGGTGATTGGAATGCACTGATGGTTCCTAAAACAACCACTTTAATCCCTCCACACTGCAAGGGTAACATCTCAAGAAATTTAGGAAATTAGGCTAAACATTTTCTATTATCCTGAAATTTTGCCTTAGAGAAATGATGACACAGAAGGAATTTCCTTGGGAGAGAACTGAGAAAAGGATGCTGCAGAATTCTTTTAGTTAAAGTGACTGCAGTGCTAAAAATTAATTCTGGGGCAGGACAATAAAGAAACTCATAGAAGAATGTTAATTCTGCTTCCAATCATGCGAGGAGTTCAGTCACTGAAGTCAGGAGTGAATTCAGTCTGTCTGGTTTCCATGGGCTATGGGGAGGCTTTGCCGGTGCTATTATTTCCTGCTAGATTTGCCTGGAACTTTTCAATGCTATTAGTGGAATCATTTCCTCTATGGAGAAGCAGCCACATCTCCCATGGCTCTCCATCTCTGCTGTGGGTTGCTCCATTGTACATTGCGTCTTCCTTTGATCCTCATAGACAGCACCAAGTGCTCTGCCTGCAGGGTGGTGTTCCGTGTTCTGGCCAATTACCCAGGCATGAAGCCAGTCATGAAGGACAAGTCTTCTCCTGGGGAAAACCCCCTCTGAGGACTCACCTCTGCTGTAGTGCCTTCAAGGAACCAATCCACTAATTATGGGAGAGGAGTGCTGAGGTTTGTATCTTATCTTTACCTTTACATGAAGGTAAAGCAGAAAAGGAGATCCCAAGGCTGAGACCCCAGGTATGTCCCATCACTTTGAGGTGCTGCTTGACCCCTTCTCTGTCTCTCTGTTCCCCAGGGAGACCTCCTTCCCTTCACAGGCTGCCTGTATTCCATCAGTGAGGGACTCTCCAAGGCCTTCTTGAAAATCCCAACTTAAACAAGAGTGTGTCAAACTTCGCAAGGTGTGGCTGCAAAGGATAACTAATTCCTGCCAGTAACACATTATAAAGTGCTCAGCTGGCAGGCATTGGGGCAGAGGAAAATGGTTACTTCAGCGGTATTACAACTGCTTGTCCTCCATCGCCACGGACGGCGGCTGGCAGCACGCAGCCCCACTGATTTAAGCTCTGCAGGCTCCCATGTTGGCTCAGAGCTGCCTTACAGGACTTGGCCATAAACTGCACAGCCCAAGGAAGATGTTGCTTGTTTTCTGAAGGCCAGGATGAAAATCACCCCATGCATGTCCTCTATCTATTGCCTCTCTGGGCAGGGAAAACATAAATGCCTTGCCCACCATTTTATTTATTGGCTTTTCTCTGTTTCCTGGGAAAAGCCTTTTTTCCCCCCTAAGTACTTGCGTGTATGTGAGCCTGTGTGGGGCAGGCGTGTGTGTGTGTGTGTGTGTTTAGGAGGTTAAAACCAATTCCTTGCTGTCAGCAAGTGATGTTACAAACCTGCTCTGACAAGGCTGGTTGTATATTTACAGTTGGTGAGAGCGAAGGCTTCATCAATCTTCACGCTTTGAAAGGGACAGGCCCGCTCCCATGAGCACCTGCTCCGGGAGAACAGCTGAACTGTGACTTTCCAGGGAGCTAGCTGTAAATTTTAGCCATTCCCCCCGCAGCCCACGCATGCTTGAGCTCTTTAACCTTCCCAGGCTGGCAGGAGTCCCAGCAATCAGTTTAGTGCAAAGACTGGGTTCTTGTTAATTAACCTTTTGTTTCCCACTGCAGGTGTTTCAAAGTTTCTTCATGTTAAAAAGGAAGAGGGGGAAAAGGAATTCTTTGCAGAGGTGCAGCCACTCTCTTCCACTGCTCTCTATGCTCGGTGATCAAACAGGATCAGCCTTTCTTGCGTTTTCCCTCCAAGGTTGTCTCTTGGATGTGTGTCTGTAACAGCGTCTGCTGGGTATCTGCATCTGCAGAAAGTATTCCAAGCCCACTGTCATTTTGTCCTGCCAGGCCACGTTTCCCTCCTTCCTGAGGCGCCTCCTTTTCCAACCCATTCCTCCTTCTCCAGACAGCTTTCTCCAGGCATGCGGCTCCTCTGTGCGTTGATGTTCTGTTTAATCTGTTTGGCCTCCTGCACCCAGCCTGCCCAGCCAGGGAGGTTTGATTACAGACCCACTGAACACTCCTGTTGTGGCAGCCTCCAGTCTTCCCAGAGTGCTTGCTCAGGGAAGGGGAAAACCCAACCCTGCCTATGGCTCCAAACAGGCCAACCTGTGCTAAACACCTCTAAGAGTGCACTGGGCAAGGCCAGTGAGGAGACAGAGTTTAGAAAGTGATGTAGGAAAGCATAGGAGAGAATTCAGACGGATCATGCTTGGCATGTGTGAAAGCAGTTGGTTTACCTCATGTAGGCTGTCCTGTTGATAAAATAAAGCTATATCCCTTTGGGAGGGAAGTATTCCTGTGCTGTAGGAAAAGGGAAGTATTGTCCTGTTTGATCAGTGAAATTATTAGTAGAACAAGAACCTGTTGTATCTCTAAGAAAATTCATACGTGGAAATTTATCACAAGGAAAAAAAAATACGTTTAAGCCCCACTTAAAACAATAAAATAGATCTTTTGAGGGAAAGTTTCAGACTTTTCTGTAGAAGAGGAATAATGGTTTCTATAATTTAATAGGTGCTACATTTGGTGAGGAGTGCCAGCAAATCCATTTCACATAATGATATTTTATCTCCCCTGAAATGGTCATTTTCATGAATGTCTTTTTATTGGTTCCCTTGTCCCACAAAGTGTCCAAGGTGGTGCTGCTCATCCCCAGAAACTGAGTGCATACAGAGGCAGGGATGACTCCAGAAACCTATTAATAATGGTGACACACAAAATGGGCAGGAACTGCATGACAGTTAAATGTGCTCCCTATAAATAAAGAACATTTCTACTTTGACCCTCAGGGCTGTGGCTTTTTAGCGCTTACTTTTGTAGGAGTTAAGGTGGTCACAGCTATTAAAAGCTAGAGATAAGCTGCAAGGAAATTCAGGGGAGGATAACAGCACCTTTTCCTCTGCTGAGATGGATGGAGCATTAACTATGAAGGTTTCCAGATTCTTAGAACCCTTGTAGTGTACCTCATATATGAACTAAAAATCACGGTTATGGTTTCATTCTGGTCGGTACATTATGCTGATTAGAGGTAGTGACCACAATCTGTGACTGCTATTGCAGAAAATAAACTGAGTTTCAGGAAACTGAAGGGACGAATTTCTTCTTGGGAAATACAAGCAGAAAGTTGGAAGAAAATCAGAATAAAATGGAAGGAAGTGAAAAATATACAAGGGTAGGTATCAAGAAGGCAATATATGATGTTATAGTGTGATATATACACTTGGTATAAGATGGCTGGTGACATTCACAGTCAACACAAGGTCTTTGCAGCCTTCCCTTTCATGTGCTGTGTATCCATAGAATCAAAATTGCCCGAGTTTTGCCACCCTTTGAATTCTCCCTCTTGAAGCTCCTGGTTTCCTACCTGGAGGCACCTGGAGCCCTGTTTGCGTGGAGGAACAAGGATGTGCCAACATGTGGTCCATGAAACTACAAATTCAGAATGAAGCAAGGAGCTAAAGAAGTGACAAGATGAGCCGTTATGGGAAATGAAGGGAAGACCGTGAAAATGGTTCTAATAAATAATAAGAAACGTTGCATGGGCCAAAGGAATAATAGATCAGCGATGGAAAGACTCTAAAAGCCACTGAGAGTTATTGATAGACACTGCGTAAGAAAAAAACCTAAAAAGACAGAAAAATCCCTTCCAGTTTTGCCTTCATGTTCACAAAGGCAGGAGGCAGGGCACATGCCAGAGTGAAAGATAAATTTCCTTTTGCATAAAGAAGAAATATTGAAGGAAACCGAGCAGAGGTGATGGAGAAGTTAAGAGTGTTAAAAAGACCCTGAAAGCATGTGGTCCTTGTCAACCCCTTCCAGGGTTTTGAGCTGAGTCAGCAAAACGCATGACAGATCTGTGGAGGGAAATGAGAACCTCTTTGGAGCCCAGTAATGGAGAGGTTCCTGCAAGTGTCAAGCCCAGAGGTCCCAAGAAGCCTTCCGGAAATGAAAGGTGGTGGTACAGAGGCAGGTACCTTGCATGGCCAGGAGGCCAAAGTGGGCCTTTAATCTGGGGTTGCAGTGGGGAAATAGTTAGGAGAAGTTATGAGTTTAATTAAGGAAAGCCATCAAGGATTCACAGATTGGAAGCTGTGCCAATAAGGGGAAAAGAAAACTGACAGCGGCTTTCTGAGGAATGAATGCAAATCAGAGGGCAGGGAAAGCCAACAGATATAACTTGTGCAGTGGCAGGAAAGGTTGGGTATAACACAGTCAAGAAGTGTAATCTGGAGTAGAAGTGATGAGTGTGGGCCATGGAATTTGAGCACTGGGCTGGCGGGTCCTTGCAGCTGAGCTACTTGTGAGGATGCCCGTGTGCTGGCTGTGAGGAAGCATGATGTGAAAGGACTTCAGGACACAAGATAAAGTGGGTGCTGAGGTGAATTTAACCAAAGGAAGCGCAATCATAGAATCATAGAATGGTTAGGGCTGGAAAGGACCTTAAGATCATCCAGTTCCAACCCCCCTGCCATGGGCAGGGACACCTCACACTAAACCATCTCACCCAAGGCTTCGTCCAACCTGGCCTCGAACACTGCCAGGGATGGAGCATTCACAGCCTCCCTGGGCAACCCATTCCAGTGCCTCAGCACCCTGACAGTAGAGAACTTCTTCCTTATATCCAATCTAAACTTCGCCTGTTTAAATTTTAACCCGTTACCCCTTGTCCTGTCACTACAGTCCCTAATGAAGAGTCCCTCCCCAGCATCCCTACAGCAGAGACAAAGGGACAAATGGTACAAGGGTTTGAGGGTGCCTGGTCTGGCTGCAGATGAGCACAAGTTCAATCCAAGCACTGCTCAGGCACGTCTCTGCACCAGGTTCCAATGGAAGACTTCTGATTCATGCACTCCTAATTAATTCAAGCACCCCTGAAGTAGGTAAGTGCAAGCTAAACAGCTACAATCAGCCATGCTGTGTCTGACTTTCCAATGGTGAACCAGGAGGAAACTGCTCTTGTGTTTTGGGGGAAACCAGCATTGTTTTGGTTCTGTCTGGTGACCGTTTATTTTGTACCCAAACAGCTTTAAAGCACTCATTGTCTACAGTAAGCAGGTAACAGGGACTACAGGAAGGGCTTTGCCTATTGAAACTCACGTTTTTGGGTTGGGAAAACTGCCGGGTTTTCTCCCCCAGAACAAAATGGGAGCCTGGGTTCTTACCTACAACCAGCCTTGAGAGCTGTGTGTCTCGCTGGTCACCTCAGACAAGCTGCTGCATCCCATACCTGGCCTGTCTTCTGCCTTCTGCCACCAGACTCGGTAACGTTTCCATGGATGAACCCGCTCCAGAAGCACTTCAGGAAGCAGCAGGGACAGGAGCGGGTGAGCGGCTGCTGGGCTGGGGAGGACTGGAGGCTTTTGGGGCCTTCCTCTGAGCTCCAGTGCTTCTGGGTGGGTTTGAGGGGCGTAAATGAAGAGGAAACTGAACCAGAGCCGCCTCACGCCAAGTGTGCTGCTCGTGAGGGAGCACGCAGCCGCCTCAGGCAGCCATGTTGGGTGAGGAGACATCTGCCCCGGCTGTGCTGCCCACTGGATTCCTGTTATCCAGGACTGACTTGTATCCACCTTTTAATTTAACTGCATTTGTGCCTCAGAGAGAAGGAAATAAGGAAAACAAGAAGAATCCTTGAATCCCAGAATGGTTGAGATTGGAAGGGACCTTAAAGCTCATCCAGTTCCAAGCCCCTGCCACAGGCATGGATACCTTCCACCAGAGCAGGGTGCTCCAAGCCCCTGTGTCCAAACTCGAACTCTTAAACATCAACCTGTGGAATGTGCTTCACTCCACTGTGGGCTTGGACCAGATACTAACATCTGTGGGACAGCTGCGTAACTGCACCCCATTGCTGACAGCTCCTCTTTGGACCAGCATGGCCTCACAGTAAAGGAGGCTAAACATGGCTCAGCTTCTGCGTGCATCTTCCTCAGGTAAAGCCCCGGGTGGAAGGTGACTTTGCAGGGGGATCATCACTTGGTGGCCATAAGGGGAACGGGGTGCTGTGAGGCGGTGTGTGAACATGGCGGCTGGGCAAGGCCGCCCCCTGAGGTAGCTTTTGGGCGGGAAAGCGCCCGCCGCGCCTCAGCCGGGCTGTGGGGGAGCCGGTGCCCGCCGCGCCTCAGGCGGGCTGTGGGGGAGCCGGTGCCCTCCGCCCGCCGCTAGAGGCTGCTCCACACCTCATTAAATAAATAAAAACAACCATTAACGAAGAAGCCGCTGCGAACGTGGCTTTCCCCGGCAGCACTTCGGAGCCGGGCCTTGACGGGGGCCGGAGGAGCAGTGGCATGGCGGTCGTCACCTTGGGTCTCCACCACAGGACTTTGGTGGCTGCTCCAGACAGAGGGATCCTGACCGGGGGATTTTGACCTCCCGTTTTCCATGTACCAGAAAGACAGTGGGGACATCTGACCAAACTTATCCCCCCACGTAAGTGTCTTTATGTATAGCAGAAGTTTTGCTCTGGAATCCCGGCAATCCCTGGTGGCTTTGCCAGGCAGAGCCTTGCAAGGAATGCATCTAAACATGCCTCAGCTTCCTTTGAAGCTGTTTCTTTGCAGGTTGAATTCCTTTGTCTCGGGAGCAGGCACATGTGGTGTTGATCAGGCAGCCCCCAGAAATTCAGCCCCTTTTCACTTGGGTTTGAAAACACCCCAAAAAACCCAACAGCAAACAGACTCAGAGATGCTGTGTTGGTGTAAATAGGAGCCCTGGTGCTGCAGCAATTGCTTTGCCAGGCTGAATGCCAGCAGCAAGTGTTGGTGTGCTCCTGTGACTTACACCCAGAAAACTGCGGTTGTTATTAGCCTCTGTTCTGCTGTGAGCCGCCGCTCTCACAAAACAATATACAACTTCATTCAAGCATGCTGTTGTTGTTGTCTGCCTGGCACTTTAGGCTGCTGGGTGAGGGAAGGTTTTATAGGCTCGACGTTTACAGTAAGTAAATATCAGCATTTTCACCAGCCTCCTTCCTCCTCTTCCCAAAGCTCTGACTTTATTTCCGCTCCCTCCGCCCTCTTTTGCCACCAGCTTGATCTTATTAGTCTGCAAAATTATAACCTTGTCGTAAACCTGGCCTTGGGAGCTAAGGAGGACCCCTCGCAGCCACGCTCATGGGTTCATTTGGGGTTTTTATCTGGGAAGTTGGTCCAGGAGTGGTTTTCTTACTAGGATAAAGCTGGAAAACCCTCTCCATTTCCTGGAAAAGCCACTTTCTCTGTGTCAGCATCTGCCACACTATGTGTACTACTTTGGCAATGGACAGACCAGGAGTTTACTCACTCTAATTCCCATGTTCAGTGTCTCACAGTATTTCTTGTTTAGCCTCGCAGTGCTCCTGAGAAGTTTGTAATTCTAAAGTCATTCTAAACAAGAATTAAACAGTAAAGAAGTGCTGGTATCTTCTTATTGCAGATGGGCAGGAGCTGGAACTGCATCCACACTGGGTGGCTTCAGGTTGCATCTGGCCATCAAGTCCTTGCTCTGAGCATACTGCTTCCACAGCACAGAGGGACCAACTCCAGCTTCCAGCCAGCTTTTGTTCCAGGGAAGCTCAAGTACAAGATGGGTCTCGCTCCCCCGTTGCCTCTGCAAGCATTTCACACAGCAAACACCTGGTCTGCAAATGCAAAGCCACAAATGAGTGAAGATGATACAGACATAGCTTGGAGGCTTCAGACTCACTTGCAAATGAACATTATTTCTCAGAGGCAAGTGTGATTCTATCTTTGTGGGTAGCCAAGAGGGGAATGGAGTCACAGATACCTTATGCAGTCTTACACTTTAAGGCGGGGGAAAAGAGAAGAACTGACATAGCAAATGTGAGAAATCAAAACTTGGGTGTTTATTTAGGGAGACTGTAAAGGGACCATCACTTGGGTCTGGGGAGAGGAGAGGATTTTGTGGGAAACAAAAGCACTGTCAGCTTTTGTGTCTATTCTAGATGTTCCTAGCATTAGGCAGAGCTTACAGCTCTGCCTTTTAGTAATTTTATGGACCTGATATTTTAAGGCACCAAAGGGAACGATGATGTTCATCCGACATGTGAGATTATAAAATGGTGAAGTGTTTGTTTGCATGGCCTGGATTGGTAATGTCTCCTTTAGAGAGTTTACTGGTTTATTACCCACTTGCTGGTGGAACATACCGGAAACACAGAAACAGCAGAATTATTCTCATTTATTTTGTTGCAGTTAGGTTTTTATGAAGACAGGTGTACAGATGGAAATATAGATATGCCTGAGCAACTGCAAATACAAGACAAAAATACAGGATTTGCTTGCCAAAGCTGAATTCCTGCCAGTCCTTGAGTCCTTTCCTGGGACATTGTTTGCTGAAGAACACCAGTGATTTGCTTTAATGGAGTATAAAGAGCATGTACTGGTGTGAGGAAGACCTGTGGGCAGAGAGGAATAGATGGACCACACAGACAACATGACAGTTCATCATTATGCAAGGTGGATTTTTGCACCTTTGAAGGAGTAGGTAGTTATTCCCTAGGGCATTTGGGAATGGAAGTCTCCGAGGCTGGATTATGTGTTAATAGCAACACGTGCACATGTATACATATTTTTACACCTGACTGTGCATGCAATTTTGAGTAGAGGTTCCCAGGCACTTTCAGGATAAAAAAAAAAAGACTGCTGATTTACATCTATACTGTATGTTTCCTGTAAAACAAGGTGGCTGGGCAGTGTGATGTTTTGCTACAGTGGGTGGCCATCTCTGTTAGCTGTGCATTGTTTGATGGAGCAGGTTAAATTCTGCCTCTAGGTACATGCTTGTGTTTGATATGGAAATGGAGGAATCTTAGCTGGTGAGGTGCTGCAGGTTTGCAGCTGGGGGCAGAATTGAGCCCGTGCTTAGTGCAGCCGTCCAGACATCCCTTCCTTCCTCTGTTCCTTCCCTGGATGCTATATCTGCACTGTGAAATATTCCCCTTGTCTTCCTTTTTTTTTCTGGAAAGACCTCCTGTAGCATTTGCTGTGTTTATAGCTTTTTATGGGACTTGCAGCACGGGAGTTTCATTGCTGCTCCATAATCAGTGCTAATTCTCCTCATTTTATGGTTTTAAAAATGTACACACTCTGCTCTTACAAACTCTGTAAAATGCCGTTAGTGTGTCTTGGGATGATCGTATTTTGTTTACAGATATTGTAAACCTCTGTCTTTCTGTGGTACAATTACCAGAAAATGGATTAAAAATTAAATGAACATATTGCTTTGTTTGTTTTTACTGAAAGCTGTTCTCCAATTAGCTCCTTATTTAATCAAAGATTGCATCTGAGTTTATTGTGTGGCTTTGCCCAGTCTCTGATTCTTTCTCTGAGATAACTGGGTCAAGTTTTATTTACATTGCGATCCATGTAAACCACACTCATCTCTCTTCTAAATGCTCTTGCACCTTGTTTTGCAGTGCTGTGCCAGGCTTCAGATTGTTCCTCTTCTAACCTTCTCCGATGTTAGTCTCTTCCATCACGGTCTCCTTTCTCAGCACACAGCTTTGAAAAGGTAAGAACAATTTGGGAGGCATGGCTCATACCAGCTTTGCCCAAAACACTTATCACTGCCAAAGTAATTATGAACTATTTGATATCCTTCCACTTGGCATTAACAGGGCTGTTCTCACCAGGGTCCCTGTCCAGCTGCTTTGTCTCTTGAGCCCATAATTTTGTGTCCTCATGATGGCTGTTTTGAACAGATGTTGTTTTATTTTTATATTGTCCCATTGTGTGGACTGACTTCAGAATCAGTCTTCCATCAGCAGCTGTAGGTACTACCCATAGCCTGGTGATCTTTACTAGAAGAGTTCTGCTCTCTGTTGGGATAGACATAGCCACAGAGAAAACAGCGCAGACGTTTGATGACCTGTGTTAAGCAGAAAAAGAGATCGCTGCAGCAACTGTATTTGTCAGTAACCAGCTTCTGAATCACTTGTGTGAAATCACAATGAAGTTCCCAGAAATCAGCCCTTTTTGGCTGCTTATCAGAGGAAGATGCTCTGTTGTCTCCATGAAATATGCGAATGGGAACTCCAGTGTCTGTAGATGACCTGAAATATATAAGCTCTATGTCACACATATTGCATTTAATGCTGCTTTTCTCCTTTTAAGTAAAATGTTCCCAAGTGTTCCCAACTGGCTGATTTCTCAGTGTTCTAAGTTACTCCTTTGGCTCTCTCTGGAAAAATATACAAATACTATGATAATGATGTTCCTGGTGACTGTGATGGTGTTGAATGACCCATCACAGTCAGATATTGTGCTGGGTTTGTGTGGCTGGTGTGAAAATGACATTCATTTAATTTGGTTAGAAATAGTAAAAGTGGTTATTGTCCATGAAAATGATAACTGGGAAATCAGTTACTGATTAAAGTAAGACCAAGGTTCCAAGTGTCCCAGCATAGTTACAACTTGTGTGGAAAAAAGTAAAATCACTATTCATGACTCCTTCCCTTTTTACCTGAGAGGGACTTTCCCTTTGTGTAGTGCATTGTTCAGAGTGGATCCTCACCCATCTTCTCTCATGGGCTATTGAAACTGGTCTGAACAGTAAATATGAAATCTGTGCTGATGTCTTTACTGCCGACACCTATTTCTTAATTTCTTTTTTGTGGTGTTGCTACCTAGATATCATATCTGACAGCCTGGGGCTTCCCCCCCAGGCTTGATGATAGGTAACAACAGCACAATTAATCCAAAAACAGTTTGTTCTCTACCTGCTTGGATGGGAAGGTAGGAAACTGTTCCTAATTCTGTGTCTCTTGAATGGAAAGAACTGCTGCTTTACTACCACTGTCTCAACAGTCAAATGGATGTCAGAAATACTGCTCTTATGTTTACTATTAAATGTAAATGTAATACCTACTGAGTATCAGCATTATGGCTGTGTTTACATGAAGAAGCCCAGCTGCAGGCTTAGCCCTACCTATGTAGAGGCTGCAGAAAACACACAGTTAAAAGAAAGTCTTGGCTGTGCTGAAGAGAATCTGTTACTTGAAGGTGAGTAGAGATTCTGTAATTCGCATTGCTGATGATCCCAGGTAAATTCACTGGCAGTAGTGATGTTGCTCCAAATTGACACTAAAACAGCAGAGATGAATCTGGCCCAGAGCGTCTCTCTGGTGTGTTCCTTTAGCAATTAATACCACATTTTGTCCCCATTCCTTCCATGGAGTGCCTTTGCTGCTGCGTCTCACAGCCCCTCTGCAGGGACGCAGTGAGGGTATTTTGCAGAGACAATGTCTGGCTTCGCATTCATGTCTCTTAGGATAGAGTACCTAGGATGCCTTTTTAGCCTATATTTCATACTGTTCTGTGTGAATTACAGGATCTGATGATTAAAATCTACTACCTGGGATCTGAAATGAATTGTTTGCTTTCTCCTGGAACGTCACGCTTCTCCATTTCCTTCCCCTTTGCACACATACACATAGGCATGCATTCACACAAACACACTGGGGCTTCATCATACAGCAAATTGCTTATACACATGTAAGCAAATATCTTCTCAAATCATCTCTTATCACCAAGTGGGGTGTGGTGCTTGTTGTTCAAGGGGTTGAGGTTGCCTTTCAATCTGCCAGGGCCAGCCTGACACCAAAAATAAACAGCATAAGCCTGGAACGGTTGTCACAAGGGGCAGAGAGAACTTGTCAGGCAGGAGTGTGTGAGCCGGTAAGATGATAATGTGGCATGACACTTCTGAAATGAGACACCGGTTGCCATGGTGAGGAGTCAGGAGGGACTATCTCTCCAGAGGCTGAAATAAAACATGCTTTAAATGATGTTTGATTAGAATTTAGATCATGTAACTGAGTGGCTGGACCTTTTTTTCTCTCCTCCTTTTTTTTCCCCTCCCTTTACTTGTTGTCATTGCCGTCTTTGGCTGCTGGCAGAGTTCACTTTGGGAAGAAAGGGCTCTGGGTCTGGAGCAGCCCTGGTTGTAACCCCCCTGGCTCCACCACTTCCAGCGTGCTGAGAGGTTACTTAGTTCCATGCCCAGTCAATTATGCTCCTTGCTAACTCTGCTTGCATTTTCCACTTGAGTCCATCATAGTTGAAACCAGTTAAAAATGATTCCCTCTGTTCTGAAAAACAGTTAATCAATAACACTCTGAGAATATTTCTTGTCTTCATTTGCTTTCCCTGACCAGGCTACTCAGGGTGTCTGTCATCTTGTTAATGTATATTAAAAATACAGCCCAGCTTATGCACAGTTTCCTTCTTGGACTCTTCATGTTAAAGGAGAATGTGAGTGTGTGCGTGTGTGTGTGTGTGTGTATACGACAGTGTAAGTGGTAAAAGGAACCTGAAACCGAAAGAATTTGGGAAAATAATGCAAAACAACTGTCCTTATGGCCTTGTAAATGAAATGGGACATTTAAAAGTAATTTTAGCTTTCTCTGCAGTTCAGCAAGCAAATGCATTCTTCATGTCTTTCCCAGCAGAAATGGACAATAAAGGAGCTGGTTCTGAAGTACAGAACTTCCTGAATCTGTGGTGCTTTTTGATATATCCAGACATTTAACAGTCTTGAAGCAGGTATCTAATGTCTGGATAAATCTGCTGGGAAACAGTAATCAGCCAATTCCAGTATGGGCAAAAGCACCAAGTTCTGCTAATTTCAAGATCACCTGAGGTTCAACTATTTATTGATGCAAATAAACACCAGGGCTGAGATTTGCTGGGTGCTGATCAGTTGTGAGTGTAAGGTGTTAAAATATAAGGGATTTTTTTCTGGGGTGGTTGCTGAAGTGAACTGAGTTCGATGACCCGCTATTGAGAGTCATCGTTAAGTCCACATTGGGCAAGTCAATGCAGAAGCATTGTGTTATTGCCAATTTTTGGACTGAAAGGCAGAAAGTCAAAATGATTGTGGAGACTCTGTTACAGTTTGCAGTGGATGGAGATACTTTGTACAGTGGTAAAATTCCCGTGGCACAGTGAACAGAGATGTGTGTGTAGCTAATAATGATATTCTTACATACACACTGCAAATGAGCTTCCCCTTTATCAGCACATTTAAATTGTGGTCATTTGCTTTGGTGATTGAAATAGTTACACCAGGGCAGTGAACGTGTGACTACAAGTACCTTTTTCTCGGCTATTAAAATCCCTAGGCAAGACCATGCTGATTAGAGTTTCTATTGTGTGTATTTAGAGGAAAAAAAGACTACATAGTGGCTGTACATGAGGCAGAGTGTATTCCAGGAGTCAGAGGATGCCCTGTAATTTATGAGAGACAAAGAGGTACATTAGATATTGTTAGAATACATAATAATCCTCTGGCAATAATTTATTTGGCTTGCAAGGTTGGGATCTCCATAATTCTTGGGTGCGCTCTAATGAAGGCTGCTGATGCTTATTATATATTTTTGTGTACATTACATGTACCTGTGAATATATGGATGCTGCACTTGCCTCCTGCTACCCGACTACTCACGGAGCTGCCAGTGGAACTATATTGTGTGGACCATTTGTCTAAATAGTCCAGGAAAGTGCCTGAGCTGTATTGGCTTCTTGTCAGCAGTTCTCTGTAACTTTGTGCTCATAAAATCATCTTCTGCAGATTTAGCCTGGTTTTCTCACACTATCAGGTCACCCCTGGCTCTGGGGTGACACAGGCATCATCATGGAGTTGTGGTCTTCAGCAGTACGTGCTGCTTTCATTAAATGAGCGTCCTTTCTGAAAGAACAACAGAGAGATCTGAGAGTGCATGAGGACCTCCCTGAAGGCAGCGTGGACTTTTGATGAGTGGGCTGGCCCATACATCAAGCACGTGTCGTTACCTTGTGGAACAACCATGTGGAGGGCAGAAAATGGTAGAGTGATGGGAAGAAGCAGGGAGCACATATGAGATGAAGCAGTAGGGCATATCATGTTCAGAGGCTTTCCCTACAGTAAAAATTCTTGGTTCCTGTAATCCAGAAGAGAGAAAAAAGTTCATATGCACAGGCAAGGGAAGTAAACAGAGAGAGAACTTGAGATAAGGAGCTCAGTGCTAAGAGAGCTGGGTGAGCTGGTAGAGGGTTGCCAACATCAGAGTAATAAGAAGAAAAACCATAGTTTTGAATGGGGAAGCCTCATCTCTCACTGTGTTTATGGGTAGTTTCCTCTGTAAGAGACTTGCACTCCTAGCAGCTTCATAACCAAGATATGTTTCTGCTTTGCTGAATGCGGCATGTTCTGTTCACATGACCCTTAAGAATCAGTGGAAAGGAAGGGGTTAAAATTGTTTATAGGGCTTTTTTGTGCATATTAATTAGGTATTGCTCTATTTTATCACTATAGTGCACTTTGTACAGCAGCTTTAAAAAGGCTTTAAGTAATATTTGCTATGCTTCCTGCAGTCTAATCTTCCAAATAATTTAGGTTATCCATGCCATGGAATTTACTCAACAGTGACGTAGAAATTAGCCCTGAAGTGCTGGAAGATCCCAGAGCTGCTGATTATGGTTGTCTGATAAAAGCATCGGCCTATAATGGTTTTATACAATGTTTTTGTCTAGTGGTTCATCTGGTTTTGAAGGCAGTCAGTATTTTGATCAGAAATGTGCATTAGGAAGCTCAGAGTCATAAGGAAAGCCACTCTTGCAGGCTACTTGATTTGCAAGGCTATAGTAATAACTTGCAGATTCTTGTAGCTGTCTCTGGCCTTGATGCAGGCACTATGGTAGTGGCACTACTTAGAGCTAGAAGTTGTTTCTTTCCCCTCCCTGATTTGGGACTGTAAAAGCTGAGGAATTCAGTGAAACGGCTTCTGTCAAAGCTGGGGTTGATTCTTTCTAACCTGGTGCCTGGCTGATGCTGAAGACAAAGCTCCTTTTTCATCCTGATGCTGCAGGTACTCAGCAGACGAGAGCTGCAGCCAGTTGTGAGCCTTTGGCAGCTCTGAAGGAGGGAGATGCTTATTGTGCAGGTGTTTGCAGATACAGGGATCATGGAACCCAAATTCTCTGTGGGTTCCAGCAGGGCCAGGATTTCACCCTTAGTCAAGAGTGACCTGATCTGCCTTTTCTACCCTGCTGTTAGGGTGACTACAGGATCCTGGTCGCAGGTGGCCTCTGAAATTCAGCGAGTTATGCCAGTTCAATCCACCTGTAGATCTCATTCTCCCATTTCAGGGCAATATTACTTTCCATTAATTCTAGCTGTATCTATTCTTTTATTGAATCCACAGTGAGGTCACTACAGAACTGTAAACCTTGATAACATGTCTCATTGAGAGTGCTTGATTTCTTCATCTGGCTCTCTAGAATTTCCTCTGCCTATTGAACCTGAATGCATCTAATCAACTGCTGAATACAGGGTTCTGCAGGATGATTAACAACAAGCAAAGTAGGAATGATCTGGAAATTATTACTTAGCTTCTTGAAGTACCTTCTATGGAAACAGATTTTTGTTTTGCTCAAACCAAGCCTCAAACCTGCAACATTCTTCCATGGGGAATTTTCCAAGCTTGCTTTTTCCCATCATCTTTCCACACTCTCATCTTCCTTTCCTTTGGCAAAAGCACATACCACTTCACCACAACATCTGCATCTGCTGTTGTAGTATACAGCTCTTCTGATCCCACATCAGGTGTCAAATCTTTAATATGATTTCCTACATGTTTGACTAATCAATGCAGAACATCATCATGAAAGATAATTTTGCCCTCTGGCACTTCAGGGACAGGATAATGAGGCCTGGTGTTTTCCATTTTTTATTCTTCCACAAGAATCTACATTTTTTAGTCCCAGCTAATTGATTTAAGTTCATGGAGGAAGGTTTTTTTTCCCCTTTCCCTTCCAGTATCTTGGATATTAATGGATTCTAGTGAGCTAGCAGAGCTGTGTGATCAGTATGTTTAGAGATTCAATATACTGCCGTTCTGACCTTTCAGAAGCCAGGGGGAAAAACATTAGGCCCAGCATGTTGATCCCACATGAACACTGAAATCTCAGGCAGGCTGGAGCTGTTTGAGCTGCCTGGAGACAGGAACTTTCTGCAAGAAGGGAGGTTTGTACTCAAATCATTTACCAAACAGGAGGGAACCAAAGTCTTGCATCCCATTGAGGAGATTTATGGCCTTGCTTAGGCAGTGCTGGAAGGTGGAGAGATGGAAACTGAGGCTTTCAGAAGAGACCAGGCACCCATGCATGACTCTGAAAATCTTGGTCAGTGAGCATGGCATAGCAGGCTGTGAGTGATAAACCATGAGCACAGGCCAGATCTCTCATCTCCTTCCTTTCTGAGCAGGCTGTGAAGCTTTGGGTTTTCTGGAGGGAAGCTGGGCAGACTCCTCACTGATCATCTGTGAAGCTGAAGGACCAAGACAAAGCCTTTTCCAGTGGTAGCTGAACTCTGTCCATCTCAGCAAACCTCTGTTTTAGTCTAAACATCCCTGAAACAGTGTGAACCAGCAAGTCAAAACCTGTTTTACTTCCTGCGGCACCACTGATAGCATGGCCTGAACATCACCTAGTGAGTGATATGTCCCTGTTGGCCACAAATCCACCAGGTTCACCAGATGAGACCTCAAAGGGAGTATATTCCCGCTGCAGCAGGTACCTGAGGCTCTAAGAAGTACGAGTTAGACATGCTTTTATGAATAATTCGTATATTTCTTCAGTATTTTACCACCATTAACTAGAGTTATTCTTGTATTAGTATTTTTTTTAGGGATGGCAGCAGCTCCTGACAGATTTGTTTGGGGTTTGCCCTCTTCATAAATGAAGTGGCCGATAAAATTTAATTTTTCTTCAAAGAAAAGCCTATAGCTCCTTAAATTGCTCATTTAACATCACTGAAAAGTAATACTCCACTTTCGAATGGACATCGTATTAACTTTAAAAGGCCTATTTAAAGTGACGGTTGTCAGTGAGTGAAAGCCAGATATGGTAATTTCCAGTTACAAATCAGAGTGAGGAAACTGGAGAATGGACAACCTTGTTAACACAAGCGCGACGGAGGAAGCACCGGGGTCAGAGTGCCAGCACGGGAAGGAATAAAGACACAGCACCAAAAATATGTCCTATAATTAGGGCAGCTGTAAGAGTCAAGGTTGAAGATTCTTCACCATGACATGTCTGATATAGAAAAAGTGATAGCCAAGAGTAATCACTTACAGGCACCGAGCCTTAAAGGAGCAGCACTGCACTTACCCTGGCTGGGGCAAGGGAAGCCTGTAAGACAAAGCACTAGGGGCATGGGGTGACCCTGGAGCAGTGTGTATGGGGAAAGGGGAGGGAAGGGATGGAGATTTCAAGGGTCAGCACTCAAAGGGACTGAAAACTAGGAAAAATGGGTCACTCATGGAGAGGTTTTTTGATCGTGGTATGGAACAGTGTGACTTGGAGAACAGGGTGGGTTACCCTGTGTGCTGGTGGGGGTATCCGGGGTTTAGATCCAAGTGAACAGGCACAAAATCACCCTGGGGGGAATGTTGAGGGGAGGAAGGTGACAGGCGGAGGCTGAAACAGTGTTTGTAAATGGACAGACATAGGTACACTGGGCAGCAGGAGAGCAGACCCTGGTGGTCATTCAGATAGCACAGAAAGGACCCCAGCTCCAAGCAGCAAGCAGTCAGGAGGGCACACATCCAGCTGGATGAGGTGCAGAACATGGCTGTTGTGTGGTGCAAGGTCTCTTCTCCCATTGGCAATGCTCAGAGGAAGAGCCCTTGCAGGAGGAAAAGGAGACATTTCTATTAGTGAAGGATGTCTCTGGATAATGGTTCCAGCTTCCTGGGGATCCTTTGGGATCTGTGGAAACCTTCCAGGCTTTCTGCCTTCTTTGTGACCCTCTTTGGCAATGGTTATATAAAAATCCCAAGGGGCTGTCACAGGAGAAGCCTCCTCTGCTGCCTTCTGCTGTATTTCCTTGGGGAATGATCCAGTCCAGGCAGTTAATGTGGAGCAACACGGGCACATGCTTTTCTTCCTCAGTCCCTGCCTCCTCCATGGGATTCACTTGAAAGGGTAAAGGAGATTCAGTCTGAACTAAGTGCATTTACCTGCCCCAAACACCCTTATTTCTCTATGTTAAGCGTATACCACATAACCACCTTCAGCTGAGCTTCTCTGTCATGCATTTTGGAGCCCTCTGGCTGGAGCAGCACTTGCTCTTCGACTCCACACTTGTGAATAACCCACCACATCTCTCTGGACAAGCCCGTTCCTCACCTAGGCTCAGTCATTTCTAACAGTAGTTAATGGTTCATAAGTAACAATGAGGAGCCCTTAAGAGAAGGACTGTTTGACCTTGCTTTGGGCTACTGTCTCCCCTCCCATTGCTGTCACAGATTTGGTTACCTGATTTTTGCCTAACAGCTTGCAGAGCCAAACCTTCCTTCAAGGGCAGGAGGATCATCCAGCCTCCATGGACATCTTCAACATCCATCATTTGGTTTGCAGCACTCTTGCGGTGGGTTTCAGAGGTTGAAGTGAAGCAGCTCCTCTCCTTTGCATGAACACCCTGGGAATGGAGTCAGTGTGTCACTGGACAAGGAGTTCTTTGGCTGAGGAGATCAAAGGCTGAGAGTGTTCAACTTCCCATGCAGCCCCTTTGTCAGGCAGTTTATTTTGCCTTTGTCTTTGTCAACCTGTACTTAGGGATGCTAATTCGATTTTCCATTGAGAGGTGAGGATATCTATATTATTTTCCTAAAACTCCAGAGAATATTATAAATTTCTTTTTATTGCTTCCAGCCATGTTATTTAAAGTAATTAACCTTAATTTATAAATTTTTATATCAAACTGCCTTTTAACTTTTAGAACTGGCAGGAGAAGTCCATTTCCCAGGGCTCCTAATAGTTCTCCATTTAATCAAAATTCATCCATCAGATTCCAGTGTTAAATCATCTTTTAATTGGGAGTTACATTCTGGTTAATAGTTTTATAATTCGCCGCCTCTAATAGTTTTTACCACAGGGATCTACTCCATTTTTTCTCACTCTATTATTCCTGGTGTTCAGCAGGGACAGTTTAAAAACGTTCACTTCCCCTGCCTGTTCTTTGTGATCTCATTAATTCTTGCTAGCAAGTTCCCTTTCTCCTCATTACTGGAGCAGAACTACCTTTATCACTAGGTGAAACCTTCCTCGTTTCTACAAGTGCTCTCCAAGTTGTGTGTTTTTTTTTCGTTGCCTCTTAAAAGGAAAAATAACAATCTGCAATTTATTGGAGCAAATAAGCTCGTGTGTGCTGTGCATGGCCTTGGTACTTGACACTGTTGAGGTTTCAGCCTGGAGATTTTGGGGGCAAGAACTTTCTCTAACTTTGTGTTCTGGTGTTTCTCACAGCCCTGACACGGGTCAGGTTTTTGAGGAGGTATTTCCAGTTAAAAGTATCAACTACTAATAGTATGACAGAACAAAACAATCCAGGAGGCATAAAAAGGAACAGACTGATGGGAATGGCAGATTTGGAGGGCATCATTTGATGCAAACCCACATGTCTTTTGCATAGTAAGTGCAGTTAGCCGATGTTCACCAGCAACAGGAGCAGAATTGGGCCTCAGCACCTCTTACTGCTTTGCTTACGTGCAAATGAACTCTGCAGTGTAGCATTGTCAGCTACACTGCATGCAATGGCCTTGCTGGATGCAGCTGAGCAGATAGGGCAGTGCTACATGAGCCTGGGATCCTCCCAGAACAATAAAAGGAGCCGAGGAGAAGGAGATAGTGGTGTGGATGGGGGAGTAAAGCCAAGCTTGTCGTTGCTCAAAAAATGCCTGGAATTAGTGTAAAATTAAATGTGAAACCTTAATCCTCCAAGGGCTGATTCTCAATTTGCAGATCCACAAAACCTCTGCAAATTACCCTACCAATCCTACTGACAGTTATAGGAATATGTTATATTGACTACCCAAAGTCAGCCTCGGCAAAGGAGAGTGCGTTGTAAAGTGCCGGGGTAAGAGTAAAGAAAAACAATTTCCCAGGGTTTATATCTTAGTCCCTTGGACAGTCCTGGAGAATCGTTTCATATATAACTCCCTATAAGAAAAATAGGATGGACAAGTGTAAACAGAATTATTATACAATTATAGTGGCCCTCGGAATAACTATAACACTGTCCACACTCATTTTTATGCCTCCATAAACTACCAGCACTGTAGTGTTCTTTTAGCCCTTCTTTGCCCCATGCGGCAATGGAATAACTTCCCCTACTTAACATCTGCATCTGTGCAGTGATTTGATATGACAATGATTCCAAAATACTCCAGCACTTTTAATTGACTTATGTTGAGATCATATCAGCAGCCACAGACAAGATCTTATCTCATGTATGACTCCCATCCCTCCTGACTGTTACAATATTTATGGTAATAAGGATCGTTGGCATTAGCCAAGTATTAAGTCCTCAGCTGTGGTAACTACATTGAGAAGCAAGCCATAATTTCACAGACTGCTGGCCAGCCTTTCCTCTGAGTGATAAATAAATAAAGGTTTAGCTTTTTGCTGGGTACAAAATCTATCTATGGAGTTTTTATGCCTGGAACCTAGGTTTCGGGATTTCTTAGGAGAAATACTACAGTAATGCAGCAGTTAAAAAGTCCCCAACGCTTGCTACTGTATCTGAGGAAATTAGCATAGAAATCTAAACCAGTATTACAGCTCTTGTATGCATAGCAGGCCTACTATTACCTCCTCTTTTGTTGCTGCTGCAAACGTTTGCTTGGAGAGACCTTCCTGTCAATGCATTTTTGACAGGGGTCAAAGTATTTCTGAGGGAAACTGAAAGAGGACTGGGCCTGATCTCAAGCACTGACAGCATCCACAATAGTCTGTTTACTCCTCCTGCATGCTGGAAAATTAATTAAAAGTGTTTGTGAGATGTTTTGAGGCTGCAAAAGCCCAAGATGCTCTTGATAAGGAGAATGCAGGTCTGCCTGTGGGTGCAGGAAGCACTGCAGGTAGAAATGGATGTGCTGGCTGGAGATCCTTGGGGGTTCTTTGACAGGGGTATTTAGCAAGACCTCTTGCTTCTCTTGGTCGGAGAAGTACGTGTGCAGCTTTCACCGCTGTCTTTAGATGGCAGTCCAGAGGGGGGAAATGCAGCCGGATCCAACAAAGCATCTGTGGATCAACCTGCATTGTTTCATACTGCTTTTTTCTAAAGGTCCAGGAGTGCAAATTCCCCAAAATATTTGTTAATTTTATTATATTAAATTTTATTACAAATTCTCCCAGCTTTAAGATACTCATCCCCCCCTGCAGTTCTGATCCAGCTCTGGGCCAACAACACAAGAGAGATGTGGAGCTGCTGGAGCAAGTCCAGAGGGTGCCATGGAGATGCTGGGAGGGCTGGAGCAGCTCTGCTCTGGAGCCAGGCTGAGAGAGCTGGGCTGGAGAAGAGAAGGCTCCTGAAGGGGAGACCTTAGAGCAGCTCCAGTGCCTAAGGGGGCTACAGGAAACCTGGAGAGGGGCTTTGGACAAGGGATGTAGGGGCAGGACCAGGGGATGCTCTGTTCTTTTAGGCGGTACTGCAGAAACGTCTCCAAGGCTTTACAAACTCTTAGGGAAAAATGCTTTGAGATTTAGTGAGATGTAGTAACTTTTTAATAGATTGGTTGGACTTTCTTGTGAAATTGTCACCTTAGAGATGGAGTTTTATGTGTGACATCCATGTGTGTAGGAGTATAAAAAAACACCTTGTTTTTAATTTGATTATTTCAGGCTTATTTAAATGAGCATGACTTAGTTTTTGAGGTGTTTTATTGGTTTCTGACTTTCCTGTGAAGTTTTTCATTGGAGAATTTTTTCAGCCTGTTTTTGGTGTGGTTTTTTTTGCATATACTGTATATCCCTTACAGAGATGGGAACTTACGAAGATTTCTCTAATCGTGAGTCACTGGGGATGTTGGATACTGCAAGGTTCAGGTTGTTGCTCACTGCAGAGCCTCCCAGGACTCTCTGAAAGCAGTTCTTTCTCTTTTATATCACATGATAGTGAGACTGTAGGTAAAATGTCAATGTTCTGTCTTTCTTTCCCTGTAAAACACTATGATATTACAGTCGGTCTGAAGTGTTCAGTGTTGGGAGATGTGGGTTGTGACAGTCTGTCCCCACAAAGCAGTTCAATGTGTCCTGTCCTCTACCCTCAACTTCCCTCAGATGAATAAACCCCGCAGATCTGGATCAGCAGCCAAGCACCTTGCAGACTCCTGCCCCAAATTCACATAAATCCCATCAGTGATGCAAATTAAAGATTGGTTGGACATTAAACCAAATGCTTTTCATTTTGTGAATATATACATACAGACACACAGTTTTAGATTTGGCCACTTAAAATCTTCATCAAGTATTTTCATTCTGTTACTCTTCACTAATGCATTTTTAAACGCGTTTCTCTTGCATCAGCCCAGTCTCCTCTTTCATGAATCCTTATCTCTGTCCTATGGGCATCTGTATCCCTGCCCTAATGTTCCAGTGCACAAGTACTGAGCTGCTCAGAACCCTAATCGTACAAAACCAGACGAGTCATTACTGAAGTGGATGAAAGAAGGCATTAAATATTGGCATAAAGGAGAAAAGATAAACTGGTACAAGAAGGTTCATCTCTATTAGCTGGAGTGTTTGGGGACACCACAGAAACAAACCCAGGGTTATAAATACTGCCCTTGATTAGGAACCTGTGATGAAATCCAAGGAATGAACTTCTGTGCCCTGTTTAAGCCTGCATGGCTCTCACTGGCATCAGGGATGGTTAAAGGTGGAATGAGCTGTGTCTGTTCTGTGTACAGTAGTGCAGGATTTGAGCTCAGAGTTACACTGTTGGGCATTCACAGTCATGAAGTAAGTCAGGAAATACTGAAACTAAAGGGCATAAGTGATTTGGAAAGTGGTAAGTACCATCACTGTGAGCTAGGAGACACTGTTTGGGGGCCAGTAGCAAGTTCTCCTTTGATGCATCAGCCCAAACACTGACGAGGGGTCATTAAGGAGAGGCTGGTGGCTGAGCAGGGCAGGGGGAGGCCAGGCAGGCTGCTCCCACCTGCAAACCTGCCTCCACTTCCCATCAGGGCATCTGCAGCTGTGGGTGCTTAGCAAGACCCTGAGAAAAGAAAAGAGGAGCTGGAGGGGCTGCTCCTTTTCTAGTAGGGTGAGTGGTGCCTGTGCCAGGCTGCTGCAGGATAGTGGGGCATAACCCGCTTGATGCATCATTGGAAAGCACACGTGGAGCTGCTCCTATGGCTCCAAGGCTTTGGTGTGAGACCTATGCGTGTGATTCATCTGTTGGGGAAGGTAAGGCATTACAGCTTTCTTCTCTGGGGTGGCTGGGGATGTTGCTGTTGCAGTGTGGTGTGCCTTGCACGTGTAGCAGGCTTGCTGGGTGCTTGTGTTTGGCTTCTTGTGCTTCTGCTTGGTAGGAAGCAGCTACTGAAGGGCTTGTAAAGCTCTGATGTGTTGTTTCTCCTTCTCTGGCCTCTGGGGATATGCCCGGAGGTGTGGGGCTGGGAGCCCTCTGCAGTGGAGTGGTCTCTGTGTCAGGATCAGTGGCTTCTCTGGAGAAAAGGAATGAGGTGAACTTCCCAGGTGGGAAATCCCTGAGAGCTCGAAGTAAATACATGGAACACAATTCTGTTCCCCTTTCTCGCTCAGGTGATTTCTGAGCAGCGCTTCTCTGAGCCTGTGTGCTGGAGTCCATGAAATAACTGCCCCTTGGACACCAGTGTCCCTGGAGAGCCAGGGAATCAGGCAGTTGGGAAAACAGCCCTGAGCAGCCGTTCTCCCTGCCCACGTTGTGCTCGGCTGCATGCTGGCATGTAAAGCAGCCCTAAATTACAGGCAAACAAACACAAAACCCTGTCGTTTTTCATCTCTTTACTGTGCTGTGTGGGCAGAAACTCATCTGGTTGCCTGTAACAGAACGCCTGGGTGGAGAGGAACTGGGGGGGGGGCAGTTCAAGCCACTCCTCCCCTGGAGATGCTGCCCTTCAGTGAATCGTTGAGGAATAATACAGGGTGTAGCACTCTTGTTCTCTGCACACAGTCAAACAGAAAACAACGTACTCTTGTGCGTTTATTTGGGGTGAGGGATAATGGCCTTCAGAATAAACAGCAGCTGTCTGTAAAGGAAGCAGTGTTCTTTCTGCACTCCTCTGGCCCCAGCTGCCTGCTGGACCTCCTTCCAAACAGTGTCATTGAGGGGGGAACCCTCACAGAACTAATCTAGTTAGAATTTATTCTCCTTGATTTTTGTGCCTCTTCTGTTCCCCTTTCTAGTTTTGTAGCTATGATGCAGTATTGATCCAAAGATCTATAGGATCATACCATGGCTCCAGGTGGGTGGCAGGATTGAAGCTTGGCTTCATTTCCATCTGAATGGGACAGAAAATAATTCCACTTTCCAGCTTTTATTGCTCAGAACATTGCATTTCTCTCATTGCAGTGTATGGGAATTAGCTCTGGAGGAAAGAAATGATCCCTCCCCTTCCTTGATACAGAGTGGAGCAGAAGGATTCAGGAAGATGTAATGTAGGCAAGCAGACAGCAAGCTCATTGCTGTTTGAATTGGGTGCAGCTGGATTGCTCTAATGAAATGGGACCTCTCAGCTGAGGTTCAAGTGGTGTTTCTGTGGATGGATGGTCCCCAGACGGCAGATGCCTTGTGTGGCTGAGACAGCTTCCTCCGGCAGTGTGGTGTGTTAAACACAGTAACAGCAGAGGAGCAGGCTTCGATCTGGGTGTTGGTGTGATGCTGAAGGTGGGAATGCCTCTGACCATCGCTGGTACCCAGGCCAGCTCAGATAGGCTGGGTGGGCTGTAGTCACTTGGCTGCATCACAGACCTGCTTGCACATCTGGAGCTGGCTGGCACAGCCTTTCCTCCTGCACAGCTGGAGCTCAGTCCCCACTGGGGCTCCAGAGCCAGCTGTCCTGAGGCTGCATGTGTTTCCAGAATTGCTCCAGGTTATATTAAACACTGACCAAAGAAACCTGATGGCTCTCTGAAACCAGCCTGCCTTGAAAGTAATGAAATGACACAGATGTGAATTTGTAGATGGGAGAGAAACCAAGGGACAGTGGAGCAAGAATGTATGTGAAGATGCAGACACCTAGTGCTGCATCTTCATCATGATATGATTTAGCGTAAGGTGTCCCTGCCCACGGCAGGGAGGTTGGAACTAGATGATCTTAAGGTCCTTTCCAACCCTAACGATTCTATGATACCTCACCAATGTGCACAGCAAATCTCTGCCAGCCTGGAGAGTAAGAGATGTTTAAGCTGCTTCTTGTTCTCCTTTCACATCATCATCTGGGTGGCAGGATGGTGAGTCGCCTGGTTCTTTCTTCCTCGCCATAAAGATGTGTGTTGAGAAGAGCAGTTGAAATGGTGACCCTGGCTGGACTTTACCCTGGACATGGCTCCTTCAATTTGCTGTCTGAATTTAGTAAATCAGAGAAGTAATTTCCCTGCAAGAGAAGTAGGCTGCTGCCTGTTCATGAGCTTGGCAACCTTCAGTCACACTTCTGCTGCATTATGTCCTGCTGGAAGAGTTTCCAGGAGTTACTTCCCGCTAAAGGGGGATAAGGGGAGACATTCACTATCATGCCAAGGGAATAGTGCTGGCTGTGCCCAGTGTCCAACCAGGAAAGGACTTCCAAAATGCAGTGGCATACTCTGGTGATAATGGTAGATAATACCATTAGTGTTTTAAGACTGGTTTTAGGACCACAGATCCTGGGAACTCCTTGTCAATGCCAGTGTATGTGTGTGGGAAGTAAAAAATTATCTGCAAGGCTTTAGGTTAATTTATGAAGGTTCCTGTAAGTCTGTTCATGGCAAGATGCTAAATGTGTCTCGTATCAGAGAGATGCTCTCAGGAGAATACCTGTCCTTATGAAGCATTTACTTATAACACAGAATGGATGCTGTCTACTACCTGATGTCACTTTAGTCATGCCGTTTTACATGATAGCAGTGGGATTTTCTTCCCCTTCTCTCCCTTCTCCTCACCCACCCATCAGGTGACAGCCTGGGCAGGTCTCTCCTGGGTGCTCATCTCATTAGCACCCTGAGCAGGCTGCTTCAGATGGGGGTGTTTGACATGCACTGACACCCAGGCACAGGATTTGTGCTTTCTGTCAATGACAAGTGGAGCAAATATTGACAGTGCCTCTCAAAGACTCCAGTTACTATTGCTGTTGTTAATTCAGGGCACAATTTATCCTCGTGCCAAAGACCCATGTTAGTCTATGCTGTTGAAACAGCTGGACTTCCCTGTTCCAGGTTTTTGATGTGGGGGTAAATTGGAGAATAAGGGACAGACTTACAAAACCAAGGATGTGTTGTGGTCATCTGTGGAGCTTTTTTACTCTTTGGGGGTCTTTTTAATCCTCATTTTCTGCTTTCCTGTTTCTCGCCTTGTGTTGGAGCACTGGTGTGCGCAAAGGTATCATATGTTTTGTTCATGGAGGTTCACTGTCTAATAAATTCTGTATTAAACCATTCTGTCCTAGAGACTGAAGCACAGGCTCTGCTCCTGATGGGGATTCTGGTCCTGTGTGCCCACATCTGGGCCAGGGGCAGGGGAAGTTATTTGTTTAGGTGAGGTGGTTTGCACTAGTCAAAGTGAGCCACGCATGAAACCAGCTGGGTTGGTGTGTGGATTAGTTCGTTGGTCAATTTACTTTGGTTTTGCTGCTCGTTTGTGCCACTGGAAAAGGCTGAGTGCCTTGCTAAGGCCCTAATGCCTTCCTGTACCTTCTGATCTGGGATTTTGAGAAGTTGACTCTTGTTACTTCACATTTGGAGTGGGGGGAGATGGAGCTGGATCTAGGGAGGACAAAGTAGTAATTTTCCTTCTGAAGGTAGCAAACTTCTGGGTAATGCTCTGCACATCTGTCTCTTTAAAAGACTCCTAGATTTAAAGCAGAAAAAAACCAGACGTGGAAAAAAACCTGGATTAAACTGTCACTCATTCACAATCCATCCAGGAAACTCATCCATGCCCCTACAGGTAGCTAGTTATCCCATCAGGAATTTCATATTCTTGTCTGAATCCTGGAACACAAATTGGTCCAGCGCTCCGGGTCTGCCTTGATGAGGGTCTGCTGGCACAGATGTCCCCAGCATGTGTCCCATAAGAGCCCGCTCAAATAACTGCTTCCTTCCACACAGGGATCAAAGGTTGAGATGGTCTTTCCAGAGCTTTAGCCAGGCTGTGCAAAGCATCTGCAAGCTTTAATCCCCTAACCTTTCCTTCCCTCCCTTTTCTCTTTTTAAGGATGGTATAAATGGAGTTTAAGGGTTTATCTTTATTCTTTATAGAAACCAGCTGTTACTTGTAAAGGACCCCTGGAAAAGAAAGCGCAGCCTTGCCTTTATCTGAGAGACAGTTGGGTTTTGGTTACTCTGGCAAGGATAAAACCCAGAACACTTCTATACCCTTGTGCAAATGCCTAATGTTGACATCTTTGGCCAGCTGCTGTTGTGGTTTCCTCTTCCTTGATGGAAAAGTCCTTGTGTGACATGGCCTTGGGGTGCTGTTATAATGCAAAGAATTAAAGTTCCATTTGAGCCATGGTCTTTCCACAGTGCAAAGTTCAACACCACTGAAAGCTGATCCTGTTGATTTGGTATTGGGTACTCCATGGAGATAAGTTACCTTGACACAAACATGGTATTGGCAGGAGAAGGCACAAATGATCCAGCTCCAGCCTTTGCTCACTGAATTTTACTGTGAGCAGCACCTTTCACACAGCCATGCCAGCTTTGCTATCTTAAAGCACGTTACTTTCAAGCTCATTTCAGTCCTGGCATTATCTCCAGCTTAAATAGCAATGGAAGATTTACAGCCTTGGCACAAATAAATACATAACAAGAGTTAAATGCTACAAAAGCCTGTTAAAACTGCAGCTGTCAGTGGCAGCAAGGAGCCTTGCTTGCTTGGAGCTTGAGTGGTTGCCTTTGGCTGCTTTTCCTTTGCAACCCTTACTATTCAGCCTTGGGTATCTATTTTGTTTCTTTATTTTAAAGAACAGACTTAAGTAAAATTTATCTGAATTTTCCAAATCTGCTTCATTAGGAAATAATCAACTGTCACCATCAAGAAGTCTCTTTATTCCACACAGTTATTTCCAAGAGACTGAATATTGACTTGAAATCAGCTCTTGTGGGTCTAAGATGCTTTTAAGCACAGATGAGGATTGTTCTTGTCCTCTGAAACTGCTCCTCTAAGCAGCACAGCTGCAGTTCCTGCTCCATGTATTAATGGTTCAGGCAAACATGACAGCAGCTGGGCAGTGGGAAGGTGAAAACTGCTATGGTAGGGACACTTAGGAGAAGTGAAGAAACCCTTCTTGAAGGTGGGGAGGCACTTGGACAAGTGGCTTGGGAAGCTTGATCTTGGGAGTCTCCTAGTCTTTATATTGGCATTCCCAGCTTGGGGGAGAGACATACACGTGTGTGGTGGTGGTTTTATCCCCTGGAGTGCTTCTTCTATCAAGCTTCTGTGTTGTTGGGGTATAAGTAACTAGTAATAATCACTAGGGATGGACTGGAAGTGGGAGAGGGTTTCTGGGCTGCTTGCTTGCCTCTGTGGGAGGCTCCATGCCCCTGTCTGTGCACTGGGAAAACGAATCAGGAGCAAGGAAGCAGCTTCTAAGACTGAATCCCAGCACAGGAATGCCATATGTGGTCTGTCTGTGCTTGAACTTTCCTTCTCCAAATGTGTCACCTTTCCTATGATGCTGGTTTGTCAGTCTTGTACTGTTGTGCCCTTTCCAGATAGTACTTAAAAATATGGCTTAAATCTTCCCCTTGGCAGAAAACCTGTCTGGAAGATGCCCTTGGGAAGAGCAAAGGGCTGGATCACAAAGGTGTTTGTTCCTGAATGGTGTTATAAATGTGGTTGCTGTTTGGTGCCAGTGAGACTGGGGATGCCAGCAAGCTCTGATGGTTTGGAAAGCTTATTTGGAGTTGGGAGTTACCCTGGGGATGGGAAGTGGCACTGCCCAGTGTTTCAGGGATGCCGTGAAGAAAGACACAGGGAACACAACAGCCTTCCTTTGCTAATGTCGTGTTCAGCACTTCCTGAACTGTGTCTGTGTGTGTGCGGGGGGGAATGGAAGCTGGTTGGGAAGGAAAAGTGGTAGTGCTTGTTTTGACAGAAGTAACAACCTGCCTGGGAAGACCCTGTCTTTGTGTTCTGCCTGCTGCTCAGCTTATTGCTGCCTCATTAGCAAGGAGTTCCCTAATTAGCAAGAAGCTGTTAATTATGTGTGTATTGCATTACTCAGCTTTAAACATTCTTTTAGATGCTGAACATCTAGTGCTCTAAACTCTTTCTGTGTATGTTTCTCTTTCATCTGGCAGAAGGGAACAAGTCATGAAGTGCTGTAACTGCCCCAGATCCAGCAAACCCCACAACCCCACTGCATTTCTTGGCACTAATGAACACTCCTAATGTCTTAAAACCACAATCGAATGGCAAAGACTTGGTAAGGTTAATAAGACAGTAGAACCCCCGTGTATTCAATCAGGCTCGATAAGAGAACAAAACCCCTCCATGTTTGCTAAAATAACTTTAAAAACAACTAACATTGACTTTCCACACCTAGTGGAGACCAAATTTTCACTTGCTGCATGCCTGCTCCCCGGCATGCCCAGGCCTGTCACCGCACCGGCGCTCCCCACGACACCGCCGCTTTGATTTTTGACTGCTGGGCAATCTTTTTCATCAGATGGAGCTGGATCGCAAGGTGGAAATGAGGTGTCCCTGCATCTTCCCACTCCTTCAGCTCACACAAATGTTTTGTGTTGAGGCCATGGAGCCGCTTCCTACTGGCCCCACCGCGTGAAGCTTTGATTAGCAATTATTTCTGAGATATTAAAACCCACAATAGATGTTGCAGGGCTCTGGAGTTTCCCTGGTGATTATGAAGGGAAAGGAAAGGCTGTGGTTACAACTCGATAGTTATTTCTCCACGTCAGAATGTGAATTACTGGCATAGCCTTATGGTTGTATGTGCATCTACACTCATGTACCAAACACGTGTGTGTGTTATCTGTGTCTTCATTTGCACTGGTTAAATAGTGATTTTTAATACTTTTTATTAGGGGATAGAATCAACAGGAGCAGACAGTACCGAGTGCTTTGTTCTTGGAGCAGTGCGTCTTCACCCTCACCTTTTTCCTTTCTCTAAGTAAACTAAGATAGTAAAACTTTAAACTTAGCTTTATGAAGCCATGAATAAATCCGAGAAAGGGCCAGTGTGTGCAGGTCTGATGTACAGACTAGACTGTATTGGTTCTTTTGCTGTCATTAAGCTGCATGACACAGGTTGTGAATGCTCCATCCCTGGCAGTGTTCAAGGCCAGGTTGGACAGAGCCTTGGGTGGCATGGTTTAGTGGGAGGTGTCCCTGCCCATGGCAGGGGAGTTGGAACTAGATGATTTTAAGGTCCTTTCCAACCCTAACTATTCTATGATTCTGTAATCTCTCAAATAAGGCTCTCTTCAAGTATATATTCACTTCCTGATAGTCTTGTGAGCAGCTTATTTGCTGTTGGGTGTATATGCTTAATATCAGGTGAGCATAGTACAATGGATGCCTTTTTAGTACTGTGAACAGTAGGAGTATCATCTTTGTGTCTTCCTGCCTTGTGACTGCATTGCAAAAATGCCACAGAGACAGCAGTCTGGTGATAGGACAACTAGTACATTTCCCAAAAGGTGCTGGCATTGGATTCTTGCAGAACTGCTTAAAAACACAGTTGTGGAGCCGGGATAATCCAGAATACTGGAACACTGCTCAGTCAAAAATGTGCACTACCTTTAGCTGTCAAATGACTGAGAATTAGTAAAACATGAAATAAAACCACCTGAAAGTGCAGCAGTTTGGAGGTGCAGAGGAATCTCAGGTGAGATGTGCAGCTCCTTGGGGGGACAGGGCAGGAACCACACTGTGAGCAGCACTTGGCACTGGGAGGCCCCGAGTATTCAAGCACTAAATGTCCACTATTTCATAAGGGCTTTTGGGTAAGGAAACTAAACTTCCCAGTGCACGATTTCTCATGGAGTGATATTAGAGGCAAAGAAACGTTGCGGGCTTGTATCAGTGATTGCACTATAGGTTAAAATTCGTATTTGATAGCCAATATAGATGAATCACACACACAAATAGCTGCTCCTGCCGGGGTGAGTTTGCAGAGGGGGTGTCTCAACGTGCAGTCACTTGTAAAGGCTTGGGAAAAAAAATCTTCAACTGCACATTATCCAAGTGAGCTTCCATATTTTACCATGACACCGACTCCGAGACTCATTTCCCTGGGTTAAGTAGTGTGGGGTGAAGTATCTGCCGCTCTCCTTCTCCCTATCCATCTGCTGCGGGATTCTGGGCATTTAACCTGGAGCGCCCGCTGATGTATGACCGAATCAGGGAAAAGAGGCCGCGCTGGTTAACCCTCTCCCTTTGTAGCTGCACTTAATGAATGTCACACAGCCCCACTATAGAAATGATGGAACATCCATTCTGGCAGCAGGAACAGAGCCCACCGTGCAATGATATGGTGAAATATGCTGAAAATATTCACAGGAGCCTGGGAACATAAACCCATGATTATTTTTTTCCCTTAAATCTCAGTATTTGAGCTCCTTTCCCCCCCTCTGTAATAAAAGTGCAGTTTTGAGCAGCACCTCCTTTTTTGAGGGGAAGAAAACTCTATTTCCTTTTAGTGTAGCTGTATGAAATGTCTGACTTATGCTAAGCAAAATGTAATTATGTGTTCGTGCAGGTCTTTTGTCTTGCTGAAAGATGTCCTGTAAATAAGATTGCAGGTCTTAATGACCCTGTCCAGTAATTCCTGGGCTAAATTCAAAGGTGATAAAAGTGGGTCTATACCTTCCTTTGCAGAAGGTATTTACATGCAGGTGTGTTATCTGCCGGCCCAGTCCTTCTCCATTCGCTCCTGGGGACCTGCTCCTTCCTGACCAAGTTCCTACTCAACATCTTGGAGGTAGCATGAGCCAACTGTGAATGGGACAGGAGCATGTAGCTGCAAAGCAGCTCTTGCCATGAAATGCAAGAGTCTAATCCTCACTCCTTGCACTATTTCATGCATCTTTCTCCACTGAAATACCTTTTCCCCCTTACTCAATACAGGCTACATCTTGCTACTTCTCACCTGTAAACTTTGAACCCAATCTCCTCTTCGCTTTGGGCTTCATTTGTGTTGTCAAAATCCAGCTGGAGAAAAAACCTAGTGAAACTTGCTCTTGCTTTGAGCTGCTGTACAAAACTCCAGTGTCACTTAAGCTTCCCTAAAGCACTGTGATTCATCAGCCTGATCTAAACCAAAATAAATCTGTTGTCTCCAAAAAGAGTATTCAGACTTTAGAAGCTGGTGGTCGATTTGCTTATGTTAGACTCAGCCTCACCCTGGCAGCAAATGCTCTCAAAAACTAGGTACTAAAACTGTGTCATGATTTGCCTGCATGTTCCTGTTAAAGAGGATGCTGTGATCCATAATGCTTTTCCTAGAATTCCTCCCTGAAGAATAGCACCAGCACCTTTGGGTGTCTGAGTGCTTTCCTGCTGGTGTACTCCTCATTTGCAAGCACCATGTTTATACTGGAGCAGGGAGCCCAAGAGGAGCTTGGATCTCAACCTTTGCTTCTCTGAGATAATCAGCAAACAGTGTGAATGTGTGTGTGTGTGCACACAACGTGTAAATAAATGGATAAAATACTATCAGTGGGACCTTCATTTCACCCAAGCTATTGAATCATCTCGTAATAACTGCTTGTTATTAACCAAGTGGCATAATTCCAACTTAAACTTCCCCTTTGTTTACTAGAGACTTGCTGAAGAGCTTGTGCTGAATACTGAATTTTCAACCTAACTGCATGTATTGATAGCTGGATGGAATGTTTAACTCGGATCTAGAAGTAGAGGAGGAGTAAGCAAGGCATAAATCTCAGCTTGCTTTTAAAAATAGTATTTCAGGCCTGTATTTTAAGAGAAATACCTTATGAACATGATCTGTTTAAATAGAGGATGATGAAGCTGAAGGCACATTCTCTAATACTTGCACACTGTTTAAAGCCTCTGCTTATTTTTAACTTTCACAGATGTTCTCAGGAAGCACAGGGCTGAGTGTGTGGCTTAGTGTCTGTGTCCTTCAGCCTGTCAAATTAATACTGTAGCTCCGGTTGAGCCCTGACTTCTGCTCTGATGCACCAGGCAAGAAGTTTTAACTGTACAGAGTGCCCAGAATACCACTTTAGCATTGATACAGGCAAATTCATGCTGACATTAATACAGCACTGTGATGTCCTGGTTCTTTTGCTGCATTAAATGGGGAAAATATGCCAGTTGTGGAGCCTGTAGTAAGAGTCTTAGGTGTTACTTGGATGAAATGTTTTAGCATCCCTGTTGAACGTGAGGGAGATGAAATAGTACTTGTATTGAGAAGTTAATGGTAAGCAGCCAAGTTTAGGGACTGGTTGTACCTGGATAACTTGTGTTCCCACTGCAAGGAACGCAGGGTATACAGCCCAGGGATGTGAGCAGGGAGTGAGCCTGGTAATTCTGTGTGTGCAAAACTAGGGGGGGAGGAAATATCCCCATTTTTCTCCAAGCTGTAAAACCACTGGACAGGAGCTAGAGCTGCTTTGGGCAGGATATTTGCTGTAGTTTCCAGGCAATATTCCAGCTTGTCAGATGCAGGGAAGGGAGGTGATGCTTTGCATGAACTGTCCTCCTAGAAGGTTACACACTTTCCTTCCAGCCAGGCCCCAAAGTTGAGTGTTTTCTTATGTGATGACTGGAGGCTCCAAAGTATGAATGATTGCACTGTCTGCAGCTCAGGGCAAGAGCAACTGTGCTCTGGACATGAACCTGCTTATTGCTAGTCAGCAATTCAGGTAAAAGGGGGATTATTGTCTTAGTATTTCTCCCTCTTTTCTTCCCTCCCTTGCCTAAGGCACATAATAAAACAGGCTGTTTCTGCTATAGGGAAAAGGACTAATTTCCTTTTATCAACTGGCATAATCAGGATGTGCTGTGAGCTGCTGGTGCTCGGTTTGTGGTGACTCAAAACACATCTTCTTGCAGCTTCTGCAGAGCTCAGAAAAGGTGAGAGCAAGTTGTTAATCACAGATGCTGCTGTACATCTTAATACAGGCAATCAAATGAGGATGGAAGGGTGGATGTGGCTTTGAGGCTGAAGGAGTGTCAAAGTGCAGCATGAGGAGAGTGAAGCTCCTGATGGGGCCGGCCTGCTGACAGTTCTCTGTTGAAATGAGAAAAGGGGAGTAAAGGCATCTCAAGAAATTAATTTAGATGTTTAAATGATGCTGTTAATCCTTTCTGTAAACAGCACTTGAACAATGAACTGTACCTGCTCTTCCTGTTCCCTTTCCCATGTGGAGAGCCACCAACCTGATTAATATGTTAAATGAAGCAGATCCCACTGCTGTCTCTGCATAGGACTGCTTCCTGATGGTATGTGAGCATCTTCCACGTTATCAGTTATGACCATCCTCCAACCTCCTAACCCAGAATATGTGTATCTTAAGGACACTGTGCGCATGATAGAGGGTAACTGCATCCCTCAGATTTTGGGTTCTTGGTCTTCAGAACTGTGTTTTTCTTTGTAAGTCTTCAACTTTTGGAGTCCCTCAGTGCTGTGTGTCCTCATCTCCCTGTGCAGTCTTTGTTTTACCCTCCTCTGGCACAAGTCTGCATAGGACCAGTCATGCACAGGCTTGCTCCTGGACTCCCATACCACTCTCCTCACCCCAGCCAGGCTTGACAGAATGGGTGCCCCAAGATAAATAGGCACCTTCTGCATGGAGCTGAAAATCGAACCGTCCCCATGCTCATCTGGAGCTGAATAGATTGTCAGAGAGCCTGGGGACAAGGAGGGCGTTAGGGGGGCAGTGCTGTGGTGCAGTGTCCTTCTGCAACAGGGGATGCAGGGCCAGCATCAGCCATGGTGAGCTGTGGACCTAACGACTGGTGTCTGCAGCACCTAAGAGCCAAAGCCACTGCGAAACAACACATGGGGCCTGGTGGTGGTGCATGGGAGGGGGCAAGAAGGGCTGGGGGAGGAGGGGAAAGGCATTGCATATAAATCATTATTGGCGACCATCTCAGCTCTTGAGCCAGGCTGTCGCTTGCTGCTGCTCGTGCTGCAGCCCAGACATAAATCATAATTCCCCTACAATAGATCCTTTTGCAGCCGCCATCAGGAAAAGTGTGTTGGTTTTATCGATTTTTTGACACCGGGGCCCTGGCAACGGCCGCTCTGAATCATTATGAAATGAAACTGATTAGGAATTCATGGAATACTAAATAAACTTTACGAGCCCGTTGTAAGTTTTTTGATGCATGGGGAGCGGAAAATGAAAACTAATGATATAAAAATTACACAGCGTGCTGAGTATTATTATACTGCTATTGATTTGTTTCAAACTGTACATCAAAATCGAAGTGTGCCGGGTGTGCTTGGCTGCAAGGCTGATGCTCAAAAGCTTTGGAGGGTGGTTTTAATGCTGGCTCTGGCATTTTTTGCCAGGCAGAGATGGTTTAGGGCCACTACAGCATAACTGAAGTGCTCCCTGCACCTGCCTGTCCCTCTGCAACCACCCTTTGCATGGTTATCACCCACTTTATTCTCCTGTTTGCATGCAGACTCTCATGAGACAAACATATTGATGAGGGTTTTAGCCTAAGTGGATAAGTCCCCCCCTTCACACACACACACACACACACACCCCACACTTCTGCTCTAGGGAATTTTACTCCTGTTCCTTGATAGCCAACATTGTGAGAGAAGCCCAAGACACTTGACAAACATTAATGCAAAACTGCACAAAGGGATCATTTGTTCTGCCACTGACTGCAGCCACCTCGGCACTGAAGGGCACCAGCTGGTTAGAAGCTGCCCATCACTGGGGGGCAAGAAGGGATAACCTAGTGCTTTTTAAACTTTCCCTTCTATAAATAGACAATTTGTAGCATGATCATAATAGCCCTGGCCAGACTTAAAATCAATGGGAATAATGAGTGGAATTGGTGTGATCTATTCACTTCCTATCCACTGTTTTTTTGACAGTGGAATTTAACAAAATTAAGGAGAAAATAAAAAATAAAGGCTGGGATTGTTTCAGTGTAGCCTTGAGACAAACTGCTGAGTAAGAGGAGAGGGTGTGTGTTAGATGTTTTGCTGTGGTGTCATTGCATGGGTTTGTTGAAATAAAAAGGATTCTCATGCTGAGCTTCCCAGGCCAGACCAGGAGGGTTCAGGGCTGGCTCTGTGTCTTCCAATGCTGTTGCAGCTCATTCTGCTGTCACTTCCTTTACAGGGAAAACCTGCCTTTAACTAACCAGCTTGGTACTTCATGGGATTGTTCTGCTTGGGTCTCCTGTGGGGCGTCTGGGGTGATCCTGCCCCTCGTGAGCACAGCTGGTGCAGGGCTGTTGGAAAGTGATGCAGTTTGTTGGGAAGATGCCTGATCAGAGGGCTTTGAGGATTTCTGGAAGTGCAGTCATGTGGAAGAGCAAGAGCCACTCCTGTAAGCAAGGGGATGTACCATGGTGGCTGGTAGTGATGGCTTTGGCTCCCGGAGGGCAGGCAGATGGGGTCTCCTGGGGGTACAACTGCTGCTGTAGCATCATCTGGCAGCTCAGCTGTGCTCTAATGCAGGTGACTTCAGAGGCTGCTCCTGTGTCAGCTCTATTGTCAGCTTACCAGTGCTGGTGATCATCTCTGGTCTAAGCATATTGACTGTAAATGAAAATGTAATACTGGTGAGTAGGAAGAAAATCCCGCAGAATCAAGAACAAGAGAGGAGGAGAAAATTTAAGCAACTGGAAATAAGCTGCTGATCCACAGAGAGCTAAGCTGCCGTGTCCCTCAGTAGTCTCCTGAGACTACACTTTGCTGTGTAAGCCTTGTGCAGCTCCTCCTGTATCATTGATGAATTGGGATCTCCCTGCTGCTGGCTGCTTATCAAGCATCAGTCTGTATTCTGTGGCCTCCAGTTTGGGGTATTTGAAGGCATGTGGGTTCTTCACTGTACAAATGGGTTGTCTGGGGCTCCTTTCCATTCCCGAGTATACATAGAACTGAGCATGCTGAGCATTCCCTGTGGGTGTTGGTACACTTTGGGCCAGGAAGTTTTTGGTTAGGGGAACTGTCTGTGGCCATGGTGGTGTTGTCCAGCATGCCACTCTCTTCTCTGGCCTTCAGCTTAAATGTGTGCTGGATAGAAAGAAGCTGTTATATTCAAATAGCCATGGAAATTCAGCTAAGTAAGTTTGAAGAGAAATCTGGAGGTAACACTGAGCATCTCTATTTATTTGGAAGAACAAAAACCGTCAGGTAATGCTGTTCCAGATGGGAGGTCCTGCTTCTCTTCCATGTCTGAGCAGTTTACCAGGGTATAAAAATAGTTGTGCTCTTTTTAGCCTTTGAATATGAACATACCACGTGTTGAAGTGCAAACAGCTTTAGTGTTTTCCAGTAGACTGGAAGATGTGCTTAACTGTCACAGACCTCATGTACCTGCAGCTCAGAGTGATCAAGGCTTAGTTCAAGGAACAGCAACTCTTGTATGGAGGGAGAAAGGTCTCCATTCTTCTCCTCCCAAGTCCTCACTGGTCCCAGGTTGCCACAGACTCCTATGATTTCCTTGGCAGCTGTGGATTTGGTACAATAATCTGTGTCTATTTACATATTTTTCCTGACGTAAAGAGGGAATCATCTCCAGTGGAGCTAGTTTTCCTCTTGTTCCTACACCATGTGCAGCAGCAGCGTCCGCTTTATGTGGCCTGTCAGCGTGCGTGTGCGTGCGCTGGGGAGTTTCCTAAGATATGTATATTGAATTTAGATTTGTGCTCTTAGTACCTTCACTCATTCATTCAGAGCCATATTGACTACATAAATTGAGTGTTACAAGTAAGAGAGAGTTTAGCCATTATTTTCTCAGTGATTTGATTTAATGGCCTGGGTGTTTTGGCCATTACTTCTGCCTTTTCATTTGCATGGCTTCTTGCCTCTGCTCATTAGCATGAGGTTTATATTTGCCATTGAATTCCCCCCCCCCCCTTTTGGAAAGCTGAATTTTTCATGATTAAATAAATCTGTGTCTGTATCTTCTGTGGACAGACAAACACACATATATACAGGACTATATATACAGTATACATAGGTTTTTCTTTCTCCCTGATTATACGGAGTTAAATGCAGCTGTCTGACAGGAATATTGTGTACTGTATGGGGAGTGATATACAGGTCAGTATATTACTGATGAATAAAAGTTTCCTCCTAAGGCAGCTGCTGCAGATTACTTAGTGCTTGACATGGCATGTCTTTGTGTCACTGTTACCGAGTGAAATTAAATCAGAACAGGAAAATATTAATTTAAAGTAGGGGATAGAGGCCGCTCACTTCCAATTACTCTCTACCCTGTCAGCTTTCTATGGGCGCAAACAAGGAAGGAGGCTGGATTAATTGCTTTGGACTCTGCCCCACTACAGGCCCAATTATAGAAACATATTGGCTCCCAGCACTATTATATACACTGCTGTGCAGGAAATTGTGTGAAATTTTAACGGATTTCAGATGTAATAATAGAGAACACGACTCAGGACAGCATTAGCAGGCTGGGTGGAATCTTTACGGATGGGTTAAGGTTAAGCTGTTTGGGGGTCCTTTGTGTATTAAAGGATCATCTGGTTAACCCATGTACTGGGAGCTTTTGATACTGGCCTGGGAGCAAACAGAATAAAAACATTCATCCTCTGACAACAAGGAGCTAAATCCTCAGTCAGAACGGGGGCAGAAACATGCAGCGCAAGGGTGGAGAGCGTGAGGCTTCCGTGTCGGGTCTGGGGGGGGGGGGAAGCTGGCGGGGAGATGTGGGAACCTCTCCCATGGCATTAAACATGTTGGCGTTTCTAGATACCATATAGAAACCTGGCTACTGTCTACTTTTGTGTGAGACTCGCATGAAAGCCCAGCTCAGAACAGAGAGCACTAACACGAAGTGAGTAACACAGACATCTTAAATGCTCCTTGGATAATTGTTTCAAAACCAGTTGTAGCAGGAACAAGTTTCAATTCAATGGGTCAGTTTAAATTTGTTTAACTTTTTGCTTCTCTCCCTAAGCTAAGAATTCTACCTGTCTCTTTTCTGTGTGTTTGAACCCATGTGTTGAAGACACTTTGTGTGTGCACATAGGCACTGATCTGTGTCTCCCTCTTCTAAACATCACAGTTTGACTTGCTGTGGCCACAACATAGGACTTCCTCCAAATGCAGAGCAACTCTCAATGTGCGGTCAGATTACTGTGCCCCTCTGTTTGTCCATGTACACGCATGATGTGTGCACATCAGATGTAATTTTGGCATGCAAAATAGGAAAATGCAGAGCCCTTTAAGTGCATGAAGTGCACGTTCATTTCTGCCCAGCTGCTTCTTGAAGTATGCAGAGAGGGGCCTGAGCTGACTGTAGGAGTCCAAAAAGCAGGAGGGGTGAAGCACTGAATTTATGATGTTTGGGCTAGGAAATCTATTTTAGCTCCCTTTAACTGATTGTCTTGCAACCATGTGTGTTATGAGTGGCGAGCAGTGTATATGGATCTCAGGAGACACACGTGCAGGATCTTATTCACGAGCAGATGACAGTGTGAAAATCCTGTTGGCATTGAAGGCGCGATGATACAGTGAACCGGGGAGGAGGGAAGTGTGGGGGAGGCTGAAGTGGTCCAGCTTGGTCTGAATGGTTTCTGTCTCTTTGGTAGAGAATCAGAATTCCAGACTGGTTTGGGTTTGGAAGGGACCTTAAAGCTCATCCAGTTCCACCCCCCTGCCATGGGCAGGGACACTTTCCACTAGAGCAGCTTGCTCCAAGCCCCATCCAAACTGGCCTCCGGAATTCTGGAGGTGTTAATGCCAAAGGTCTGTTGAATCTGCTAAGGCAGATCTTGCTGCTGGCATTGTCTGTCACAGCCTGGGAACTGGTATTGACCTAAAAACCTTTGGTATTGACCAGTTCTGATAGGGCTGTGTAGGGTTTTAAATGGTGCTTCCAGCAGCCTGGTGGCTCCATAGCAGTGTGTTGGGACACAGGTTTTAAACTGACTGATCAGGTCCTTGCAATTTCTTTTTGTAGGAGCTTGACAGAATTAGCTGTTGGAGTTTTTAGGGGAAAAAAAAGGCTTTTAAAGCACAGGAGATGAATTCACCACTGGTCTTTTGAACAGAAAGACTTAAAAGATGCTTGTGGAACTGCAGCAGCATAGAGGGGGTTAACATCTGCTCTGTTGATTTTTGACCAGGGCCCATGGTTTTACTACAGCAGTAAAGTCACTTTCCTTTTATGTTTAAAAGCCAGCAAGGAAAAAGTGCGATTACAAAGACAACTGAAATCTTCACTGGTACCACCAAGGTAATCAGTTCAATTGATTTTATTCCCCCCCCCCAGCCAGAAAAGTATCTAAAGTTAAATTCTATCTGTGATTTTATATGGAAAAAAAATTATCTGTCCTCTGAAATGCTTTCTGGTTTTTAAAATGCTCTATTTTATTTGCCCTATAAATGCAAACTTATAAAATGCGATAAGGGATCTGTCTCTTCTCCCTGCACAGACAAGACCTGAGGAAGCTGCTGCTATTCCTGCATGGCTGCCAGTTGCACAGACAGATATCACTCCATTAGTCATTAGCATCTAAATCATTCCACTTCTCATTCAGGTTTACTGGGCTGTGATGGCTACTAGATTCATAGGACACCTGAGCCAGGTCTTTTGTACAAGGTCTCATGGAGCAATTGATTGTAAAAAGACAGCAGGAGAGAAACCACTGGTTTCTGTGCCTTTTGAACAGGGAGGATGGGCTGTGCTACCGTGGCTTTGCTCTATGAATTATTGAAGTGTCTTTTTCCTGGAATATGGTACAAGGGTTGAATTTGTGCTGTGCACACTGGTACAACAGCCTCATGCATAAACTGTGGGGATTTTGGGGGGGAATTAACAACCATCCAGCCAAAACCCACTTAATTTTCAAGGGTGCTTTAGGATCTCTTATACTGGAGCGTGTGAGCATCTCCTCACTATCTTCCCTGGAGTGGGAGGGGAATGGAGACAAAGGAGCTCTATGGTGGAGCAGCTCCATGAGAGTTCTGCTCTTGGGGTATTATAGTTAACATTGTAGTTAAACTTGGAAATAAGGCTTTTCTCCGACAAAGAACATGGAACAGACTTCAACATCTAGTGTGAATGATTCAGCAGCTGCTGGAGCACAGGGTAATGTGTTAATATGGCTTTAAAATACTGGGACAATTCAATGCAGTTTAATACCAAAGTACTGAGGAAAGGGAAAGGTTTGTTGTCAGTTGTATGATTTGTTTTCCCCACAAGAAATGGAACAGTACAGAACATTGGCCTATTTTTTCCAATGTAGCAAAAATGTCCTTTGCTAGGGTGGAAGAGGAAAAGCCGAAGAGGTGTTTTAACCACTAACTCCAAATGCAATAGCCTCAAGTCTCATAAATGGAAAGCTTATTTGGGAGATTCTTTTAGGTTTTTCTTGATTTGTGCCATTGAGGAGAAGGTGGTGCAGGGCTGAAGCTTATCTCCTGTGTTGCAGTTTATTGCCAGGTAGAACTGGTCTAAATGCAAAACTGACTCCTTGGGGGCTATCACTTTGGGAAATGGTGAGACCCTCTGGAGCAGCTGGACTGGGCAGTCCCTGGGATGCCCTATCCCAATGGGTTTTAGAACACATATTCGGGGGTTAGAGGATGCCTTTCGGGTTGAGGTCCACAAAAATATCCCGACACTACTCTTCTTGGAGCCTTACGAGGCAGAGAGAAAAGGAAATGAAAGTGGAAAGCAGTCTGAGGGCTGTTATAGAGCACTTGCTGACAAGGGGTTGGGTAAAATCCAGGAGAAGAGGATATAATGCCCACCACTTGTGTGGTTTTACTTAATGTTTTTTAAAGGAAGCAGCTGACTTTCTGTGCATATGTTGGTTTGGGGTTGACCCTTCCAGCATCCTTGTACCATTCTCATTGCCTCCAACCCATGTATTACAAGCAAGCTCCCATAAATTTCTGGCAACACTATCGTTCCCAAGCCCTCAGGCTAGAGGGATCTTTAGTAATTTTGGATTGGACTGGATTTGAAAATAGGTCCCTAAGGTGAAGGGCCAGTGTATCAAACCAGTAAATCATGTGTTATACCAACTCCTAATAATGAATGAAGTGCCATTTCATACAATACCTAAGTTAGGATTTTATTGATTAACTCTCATCTTGGTGTTCCACCCAAATCTAAGATATATTGCCTGCTGTAATTTTTACATTAGCTGTCAAATTCATCTTGTCTTCCCAGGGTTATGATGTGTACAGAGCAGACAATAAAAACCATCACAGTTTGGTGTTTATCTAATGAATATACACAGGCCAGAAAGATTAATAATGGTTTGATAGGCAGAGCCAAGAGGCAGGAAATAGCTGGGGACTGTGATTTCAGATCACAGGAGGAAGCACACGCTTGTCTCACCCCTCACCTCCCCTGCCAGGCACTACCGTGTGACACCAGCCTCGAAGCAAAGATGATGGTGTTTTGGTGCAGTGACTGCCGCAAGTAAACACTGGATGAATGCTCTGATTTGCCAAAGCTTTATCCTGGTGCTGACCCTGGATCCAAATGTACCCGCGTGCACAGACACATCATCCTGGCTTTCCTGTCCTTGGGAAATAATTGTTCTGAGGATCTCCACCCTTATATATTTTCTGATTAATAAATACTTGGTGGTCCCCCAGTCTTGGAGCAGAGTCACTGGTAATGCTTTCTTAATCCAGGGCCTGATCCCCCCCAGTGTCCTACCGCTGCCTTTGCATTTTTGTATGGCCCTGAAGACAGAGGTCACAGCCTCTGGGAACGGGAGAGGGAGCCCTTACCCCAGGCATGGTTCTGGCCACTGCTGTCCCCAGAGGCTGGGATACCCTTTTTTGCCCAGGGGCAGCAGGAGGCTTTGCCTCTGGGTGCTGGTAGGGAGGAGATAGGCTCCCTTGCTTGAAGCTCACGGGATTCAGCCTTAAATCCCTCTGTGCTTTGGTTTTCCCATCTATAAAGCAGAGAGATTTGTGGCTCTCCAGGAGGAGGGGCACAGAGAAGGTTTGATCTATGTTTGTTGGAGTACAGGGGATAAAAGGCACTGTGGAAGAGCAAAGGGCTCGTGCTCATCTGCTGAGCACAACCTGGGCCTGCATGCTCCAGTTCCTGCCAGAGGAGGTGGCCAAAGCTCGGGCTTAGGGTTGTGGAGTAGGAGAGGTTTGTGTTCCTGCTGCTGGGAGCCAGAGCTCAGCCGCTGCGTGTGATGCTGCAGGTTTTTGTTAGGTAAATATGTGCTGTGCTGCCGGCTGGGGCCTGCCTGGAATATAATGAGCATTAAAGAAAGGAGGGAATGCTGAGGGGGAAAACCAGGGGAAGCAAAGCTGTTCCTTGCTGTGCGTGTGCAGGCTCAGGCTGACCTTACAGGGGTCTGGAGGCGGGTGGCTCAGAGCTGCTGGTCACCCGCTGTTCCTGCTAGCCACGGCTTGGCAGCTGGGCCCTCCTTCATCATCCTGACCTAGCAATGCCTTTGTCAGTTGTGTGCTCTGCAGCAGTTTGAATTGTGAACTCCTCAGGGCAAGGACTTTTTCCTCTACCCTTTTTTTCCTACAGCAGGAGAAGCAGCAGAGCCCGGCCTGAGTTTGCTGTGATGTTCTGCAGGTGACTTTTCCAAGCTTCCCATGCCCTTGAGTTCTCCAACCAGATTTAGTGCATGTCACACATTTCACCTGTACATCCCAACCAACCATCATCTAAACAAGTAGTCAGATTATAACCTGTTGAAAAATCTGTTTATTGGAAGAGATTAATGAAGCCTCAAACCTTCCCTGCTTCCTTTCCTCCCTTCCTTCCCCTTCGGTCAGCGTTCGTTTGCATTTTCCTTTTATACATCTCAGCACGAAACAGTAACACGTTACAGCACAAAGCAATACACCACTTATCTAATCTTGAATATAATATGGGATAAACACTCTGTGTAGAGGGGGACTGCCACAGAATACATGCAGCAAGAGCTGGCTGGGGAAGGACAATAGATTGCTGCAGATATGGATTGAGTTAGACAATTGAAGCAATTATACTGTTCCGGAGACTTCAATGAGACTGGAGAGCATTGCCTGAGCTCCGGTACAAGTAATCAGCATTCCTATTCATCTCAGCCCCATCCTGCCTGCGAGGCGGCTGTGCTGTGCTGAGTAGGGCTCCTCACCACTTGCAGTCTACAGACAATGCCCTGGCATGCTTTGCATGAGCCATCTCATGGGTTTTACTTTTTGTCCTAGTCAGAATTTGAAACTCATTAACTGTGTCTTTATTTTGTGCCCCTGTTTACGTGTGTCTTCTCGCTGCATTTGGATGAGGGATATTTTTGGCTCTGCCATTTAAATGTTGTTTGGTTCTGTCTGGAAGTGGCTGGTTTTCCCCCTCTGAAATGGCAGTGTCTCAGCAGCTGATGAAGGCACTTGCAAGTCTAAACTGAAGCTGGTGGGTACCTTGCAAAGTGCTTTGTAACACTTTGGGTGAGAGGAAGTAGAATGACCTCTGCTATTTCTTTTTAGCACCATTTAAGCTGTAAAACCAGCCAACCAACTCTCTTGCAGACGTTGGCTGCTGAGATTGACTGCAGTCATGAAGATAACGGTGGGAAGTATTTTTCTCTTAAGTCCACTGCTGTCCTAAATCAGGCAGGTGATCCTGGAGGAGCTGCTGCGTGAGCTGGAATGCTCAGCATCCCAGCCAGGGACATAAAGACACGAGGCAAAATGTCACTTGAGAAGTGTTGCCTCTTTAGCAGTAACTCTGCTCCATAAATGCAATTGATCTCCTGAGAGAGGAGGGATTTCTTCAACAAACACAAGCTTTGTGGGGAAAAAATATATGAGCTGCTAGGCTTCTGCTCCTTCTGTATGTGCTCCATATCCAAGGCCTCCACCAAGTGTCAGAGCATCCACAGGGGATCCAGGGATTGCTGTGTATGGGGTTATTCATTCTGTGTTGTGTTGCATGGTTGAATTAAAGCAGGTCCAGCTTTAAATAACTTCAATCTAAATCACAGTCTAAATTTAGAAGTGAGGTTGTAGTTTTTCTGTCATTCAGTTTTTCACTAGGATATTGTTGCTGTTGTCAGATACCGATGCTTGGTCATGCATTTAAATCAGCATCAGGAGGGTTTGATTCAACCAGGTTTAAATCTTGCTCTAAGAAGCAGCTTGAACCCTTTCAGCTAAAGGCCCATTTTCCAGGAGGGGCTGGGGAAGAGCATGTGATGGTGGGAGTTTTACAAGTGTCTAAGAACAGAAGCTTATAATGAAAGTGCTTCCTCAGCCATAACTGCGGCGTGCTGGTGTAATTGGAATGCTGAGTGGTGTGCTGGGTTTAGGAAGGTAATAAGAACCGCAATCAGTATTAAATAAAATGTATCTTCCTTTAGGGGAAATAAATGTATATTAAATCAAATATTCATGAATCCAAGTTAGTCTTCATACATTACACAAACAGTTTTTCAAGAATGCAGCTATGTGCCAGGCCTAAGTTGATGTGTGTGAAGAAGAGGGATTAGCTCTTGGGGGCTTGTGGGGTGGGAAGGGCCTTGCCCATCACTACCTGATGGAGCAAAGTTCTGGTCTCCTGTGGGGTCCTGCTGAACACAACACAATTTGATGGTGGTTTAAATTGTGCAGAGCATTAAAAGAAGTGAAACTGCCTCTTTGTGGTATTTAGCATCTGCAGTAAAACCTGGACATCCACCTGGATCCTTCAAAAGTGGGAACCTGAAAGGGGAGTTAGGCCAGTGATGACTTTCAGTATATGTCAGTAAATTCTCTGTTAATGGGGGAGAAATCAATTTTCTGTCATTAGGCAGCTTTTTAAGCTACTGCAAGCTGCTGTTTTCCTGCTCACTCTAAAATGGCAGAGGGATGGGAGAACTTCCTGTGGCTGCCCCATCCCTGGCAGTGTTCAAGGCCAGGTTGGACACAGGGGCTTGGAGCAAGCTGCTCTAGTGGAAGGTGTCCCTGCCCGTGGCAGGGGGTTGGGACTGGATGAACTTTCAGGTCCCTTCCACCCCAAACCAGTCTGGAATTCCATGATTCCATTCCAAGAGGCAGAGCAGAGCTGTTCCAGTTCCTGCCAGCCTCTAGTCACACTGTGGACTATCATGCTGGCAGTCCTGTGTGATATATTAGGACAGGAAAGATGTCAGCTTGGTACCAACTCTGAGTGTGGGTAACACATGTGTGAGAGCTTAAGCTCTGTAGGGGTAGAAGGGCTTCCTGCTTCTCACCTGAAGGGAATCCTCTGTGCCACCGTGGGATGTGGCTGTGCTTGGCCCTGAGAAATGCATTTCTTGTTTGTGACAAGGGCTCTCTAAGCTTCACAGCCTCAGTCTCAGTTTCCACCCAGCGTGATGCCAAAGCATGGGGGTTTGGGGAGATTTAATCCCTCTCAAGCCAGGCTGTAGTTGTTAGCTAACACCTATATGCTTAGGAGACAAGGTAGTAAAAGTTCAGGTTTGTAAAAGTAGTGACAAATCTGTAGGTGTTTCCAGAGCAGTTTGTTAGTTTAAGCAAATTGGACTTATTTGGAGTTGTGTCAGCAGAATCCTTCTGTGCAGTTTGTGAAATGTCAGTGCTTTTATCCAACAGCTACAATCAATTTGCTCTTTGATAAAATAAGCAAACACCTCCTAGTCGCATCCTTATCCCTGTCTTTAGAAACAGAGGGGCACAGAGGCCTGGGGCTGGAGCCTGTTACCTTCCTGGGGCGAGGAGGGTTTCATTCCTGAACACTTCCAAAAGAGCTGCACACAGCTGTGGGGAGAGGGCTAATTTGTGTCATTTGCTGAAACCACTGGGCTGCTCTTCCCTGCTTGGGGAATTATTGATTTTATCACTCTACGACCTTACATGTGTCAGTGTCTTGTGCACGCTGGCCTGTAGGAAGTGCTAGCTCCTGATTCACAGCTCAAGGATAATTTTATGTTATTTGTGATTTCTTTCCCTGGTTTGGCTCATCAGCTTTGTGCTCCTTTTACTTCTGTAAGGGAAAATGCACACAGAGATTCAAAATACCAACCCAAAGCGAGCCCTCTTCCCTACTGCCTGCCTCCATGCTGGTGCAACCCATATACTTATAGTCAGTGCAGGAGGAAGGATGCTCTCTGCAGACTCATTGTCATCTCATTGATTTCATTATCTGGGTGTCTTCAACAGTTTTCTTGGATCTTTGTAAGCTGGGGAGTGGAGAAATGATTGTAGATCTCAGTACATGACTGTGTAACCCCTGTGAAGCACTGTGAGGCTGGGTGAAGTATATGGGTGGGGTGTTGTCTGTTATTGCAGCTTCCCTGCCCAAAACTCAGTGCTTGCATTCTGAAGTGGAAGGGAGATGAGCAGAGATGCTGTTATGGAGGAGGGGTGGTTGTAGGGAGAAAATATATGGAGCATCTACTAGAGCTTGCATGGTACATTAATTGTCTGTAGCTTTTTCCTTTCCTTCTCAAAGCAAAATTAATTATGGGGAGGTGATGTTCCTTTAATGAACATCATTTAATTTAAAAAATGGACAAGTGCACTACCATTAGGTCTCTTACTTAATGTAGTGTGTTTTCTTAAGCTAAATTTGGTTATTGTTGCATTGTGGAGGTGAAGAGAATCCTCTTTTTCTCTGATCTGAGCGAGGAGAGAGCATCTTGGCTGCTGAGCATCACTTCTAAACAGAGTCCAATCTCTCTTTGCCTGTGGGGGACACTGCTTGACCACTTATTGCATATTTGATCAGTTAATTTCTGGCTCTGAGAGACTCCAGTGGGGGTCAGGGTGACAGGAGGGTTCAGATTCATTGGCACAGGGAAGGCTGCAGAGGCCGTGCTGTGCCTGTCGCTGCCAGCTTTGAGTGATTCCCCTCTGCCTTCTTCCTAAAGTACAGGAAGGTGCAGCAGCGCTTTGGAAGTGCGTGTAGGTTGACAAGAGCTTAATAACATCAGCAGTGAAGGGTGGGTTTCTTTTACCTAACAGCAGTGAAAATCAGCTCATCTACAAACCACCTCTGCTCCTCTTTCCAGTGCCACTCTTCATCAGTGCTGAACGACATAACCAGGTTGTGCAGTGTCACTGCAGTGATGGGCTCAGCAGCCTGGTCCAGGGGAGGGCACAGCATCACCTCCATGGGGCTGTCACAGTATCACAGTATGCTAGAGATTGGAAGGGACCTCGAAAGATCATCTAGTCCAATCCCTCTGCCGGAGCAGGACACCTAGATAATGTTACACAGGAATGTGTCCAGGCAGGTTTTGAATGTCTCTGGGGAAGGAGACTCCACAACCTCCCTGGGCAGCCTGTCCCGTGGCTTCCCTCTGCACCCTCTTTAGGAAAGGGTACAGAAATTAAGTGCTTCAGATATAAGAGTAAGAAACCATAACAAGGATGATCTTAAGGTCCTTCCCAATCTGAACCACTGTTTTAATTAAAAACAGTAGCAGTGAATTTGTAAATTCAGGTGTGCACTGGCAGCCCCTTTGGTTTCAGGTGTTCTCTGCTGCTGTATCAAATCATGGTTCTAAAAATGTGACTCTCAAAATGAAGGAGTTGTTTCCTATGGAGAACTATGCTTCTACACTTGTGAAATCCAATGGGCTAGTGGGCAGCTGACTCGAAACCTGCTTTTAAATATGAAGGTCAAAATTAGGATGTTTTTATATATATAAGGAAACCAGCTCATGTAGGGAAAAAGGTCCTGATTTTTTTAATTGCTTCTGCTTTTAAATATCAAAGATGATGTTTCTGGTCTGATTCTTGGCTATTAGCACTGTATATGAAGTGTGATTCTTGCTATGGGTGTCATCTTCAAAGGTATCTTAAATTTAGACTTCTCAGAAAAAACTTAAAATTTCAATGGCTGAAATAGGAGCTATTCCATAGAAATCATTAGGAAAGAGAAATCAAAATCCCACTGTACTGAGTTGCTCCTGAAGGATTTTAGTAATGTACTTGAAGACCAGGGAGAGGATCCCAAATACACTTGCTGTGTATTATTTTCTTCCACTGTCAAGGGGTTATTGCATCTGTCATCCCCTCTTGCCATGTGGGTGAGGTGCAGTGTTTGTTAATATACAGGGAGATGGCACTTCCACATCTGGGAAATGATGGACTTGAGGAAGTCAGCTCAGGTGAAAAGTGCTCCCTAAGGGTAAAATGTTCTATGCCTGAAGCCATGCCCATGAGCAGGGATCAGCTCAAACACTCACCTCTGCAGGTCCCAGGTTTTGCCACCCAATCTCCTGTGCTCAGATGAACTTGGCAGTGTTAAACAAGCGCCCTCTGCACGCTGCTTTCCTGCTCTCTGCTCCATGCAGTTTGAGCACAGCAGTGCTAGCTCCTATATAATAAAAAGGGCTATTCTTTTTAAACCTACGGAAAACTGTATTCCATTGTTACTACCTTCATTCTCAAGCTGTGTTTGTACTCCCGAAGTTGCCAGCCTGGTTTCCAGCAATAGAAAAGATCACCTATGTTTTGAGTGGTTTATTGGCTTGTTCAATAGCTCTTTTCTGTTGTTTGCTGTGATGGGGAGGGTCTGATGTGGGGCGCCATAACCAAGAGGTGCCAGCACCCCCGTGGCCAGCAGCAGTGCTGGCTCTGTCCAGCTGTTGTTTCATCTTTAGGTTACTGGTGAGCAATTTATGCTGATGCTCTTCTGGGAGCTTGAACTTGCCACACATGGATGGATGGATGGATGGATGGAAGGGAATTTAAAAAGTGCATGATGAGACCTGTGTGATGTGGAGTTGCTGCATGGAGCAGGAGGCTTCTCCAGGACCCCTCTTCCCTGTGTGGTTAGGATTTGCTAGTTTGTTTTTACACTCTGTGGTTTGCTTTCAGCGCTGGCTCAGGGAATACTTTGCTGTCCAGGCTGTGAGAGGCTCAGGGCTGCTCTTGGCACGCAGGGGAGAGAGACAGAGCTAATCCTGTTAGTGCATCAGCGTAGCTGGTAACACACACTCACAGTTCTGCGGGTCCCCAGGCAAAAATGGGCCGCTGGTTATGCCATGGGGGACAGAGCAGGAGGGACTGGGGCTGGCCCCGTGTCCCCAAGGCGGAGAAGGGATGCTGGCAGCCTGAGCCCGGCTCTGCCATCACCCACCACCGAGAGCACCCATCCTGCGGCTCGGGCGGTGCTGGGCGAGCGCTTTCTCCGCTCCCTTCTCCCCCACTCCCTGCTTTGCCAACATAAGAGGGCGCTCTGTCATCTCTGCTTCATTTTCAATCGCAGGCATTCCGTTTGGGCGGTGGGGTTTGCAGGCACGGGGTGGAAGTTCTTTACAAACAGGCAAGAGGCTGTGTGGTAACAGAGCCCTGCGCTCCGCCATCGGCACCGCGGTGGTGATCCATCCACCAGCGCTCTCCCCGGCCATGTTCCCGTTCCTTGTCCACGGGGATCATTTGTTTGAGATAGTAAATCTGTAGCATCGAAGCGAGGCTCCAGGCTGGGATTTTCCGGGCTGTTTGGAGAGGGAGTGTGTCTAGTTTCAGCCGAAGCAGTGTGTATGGAAATCCTCTTGGGACTCTGCATCAGCAGGAGGGGAACCCTCAGCCCCCCTCATCCATGCACGTCGACTCCTGCTGAGAAGCATAGCCTGAAAAAGCTGCACTCACCTTGTCGGTGCTGTGGTGTGGGTGGTGCAGGATGAGCTCTGGGATCTCTGCTCGGATAAAGCAGGTCCTGGGATGCAGGAGCAGAGCATCTTCCACAGCCAGGTACCGGGAGGTGATGTGCTGTGCACATGCCCCATGGCGTGTGGTTAATTCACCTCCAGCAAAGTGCAGCAATCTATTTTGGCTTTAACAGTGTACTTTTTAGTTACTGGAGGAGGTTAAGTAACTCTGCTGATCCATCCTGTTGTTAAGTGAAAGTAGCAGGGTGCCAACAATTAAAGAAGTAATTGTTCAATTGGTTCTGCAATAATACTCATTGATTCTTTGTTTGAAGTGATTCGCTTTTCAATCCTCCTGCATTTAGAGATCTTGTTTCACCTGTGTCAAGGCAAGTTCAGGAAACCTCATTAACTGGGGTTTGGGTTTTATAATTAGGTCCCTAAAATAATTCCTAGGTGGTGTTAATAACCCCATTTAAAAATCTATTAAGCTTTTGGAAAAGTTGGACAGAATCCTTTGTGCTGATTTTTCCTCTCTTCCCTCCTCCTTTTCCCCTTGGAGATGTGGTGCTTCTTCCTTTTACAGCGCACTAATTAAAAACAGTAGGATTATGGTGGGAAATAATATGCATGTGAGGTTATCCTCCACAGGGCAAGAGGAGGCTGCTGCCTCTTTTCCCCTGCCTCGCTCCAAGTACACTCCACATCTTTTAGCCTGAGCTGGCAGAGTTCATGAAAGGACAGATTGCCCGTGCACGCTGCGAGGACCCCTGGCATTGGCGAGCCTGCGAGCCGGGTCCAGAAGGGAAACGACAGGAAGAGATAATCTGTGGAAAACGCTGGGTTTGGATCAGCTGCTGCCGCTTCCAAAAGGCAGGTTTGCTTTTACAGGAGACCCTCCCCTAAGCCTGTCTGCAGAGAGACAGGGTTTATAGATAGTTGAGCATCCATCCCAGCCTGCTCCAGCCCCCCTGCCCTCCCCAACAGGCCACTTTGGGCCTCATGTTGGCTTTTCCTGGCACCGGGGCTGTGCCGTGTGCCACAGCAGCCAGGCCGAGCCGTGGGGAGCGTTTGCGCGGTGCTGCACCTGAACACACGTTTAGACTCCTTTTAGCAGGAGCAAGGAACCCGCTGCCCCATTTTCCACAAGCTGCTGACTGGGGAGAGGCTGCTGCTGGGTTATTTTCTGCCCTCCGCTGGAGCTCTCCCAGGGCCCTGTGCACGGATCTGTCCTTCTGTGTGTGCCAGGCGCGTGCGCTCCTCGTGCTGCTGGCGGCTTTAAGGGTTTCGCTGCCATCTGTGAGCGGGCCCTGCACCCTTAGGCTGCTGTAGTGTGCTGCAGGGAATCATGTGGCCTTTTGGGATGCCAAGACTCTGACATGGATCCTAGGAGGAATTGAAAAGAAATGCTGCCTTGTGGCTAATGCACAGGCATATGCCAGCTTTGGGCTCTGGTGGTGCTGGAGCAGGTATGGGAATGCTTTGTCCTGCCTCCTCCTAAGGAGGTGTTTGTGTAACAGCAAGTATCCCAAGAAGCTTGTGGGATCCCATGGGATGGGGCATTTACTTGCTGGACGGTCAGCATGTGTGTGAGGAGGCATTGCCTTGTAGTGCAAGTCCTGCTGTTCTCCCTGTGTATAAATTCCAAAAGGAGACCTAGCAGGAAGATCTTGCAGTTGAAGCTGGCATTCATTACCTGCAAGGTTTGCGCTCAGCATCCTCAGGGAAAGCTGCAAACCACTTTTAGCCTACCAGAGCTGAGCTGATGGCTTCAGAGTCCAATCTGATGTTCTCTGGGAGCTCTGAAGCATGTCCCATGTCCTGAACAAGCCCCAAGAACAGTGTGTTTCCACCAGCACGTTTTAGTCCTGAAAGTCAAAATGTCAATTGTTTTATCACCTGTCATGAATGTGACAAAGTCTACTTAAACATGTAGATTCCCTTCTCCACATGCACCAGAACGGCCTTTGCATCCCACGTGAAGCCTCCAGGCTCCTGATTTATTACGGAGCTCCAGTGGCTGGAGCAGGAGAGCCAAGTTAAATCTAGAGAAGTGGCTGATGTGACAAAACGAACAGTTGTCAGCAGCAGAGAGGGGAAGCAACCAAAGCTTGAACGTTAACACTCAGCAAACCATGGCTTGGTGAAGTGACGCTGCCTTCACACTCCAGTTGTAAGCACCAGGGTGAGGAGGATGCTGAGGAGCAGGAGGCAGCAGTGCTGGGAGAGACCTCAAGGGCAGAGCAGCCTTAAGGGGGGAACAGTGAAAATAAGAGGTGCAAAAGCCCCATAGAGACCTCTTCTGTCAAACCCACTTGCTCTAATGGTGTGAGATTACTTTCTTTGGGAGGAACAGGGTGGGAATCAGGCAGCATTCCTATAGTATTCACTTGGATTTGGGCAGCCATAGGTGGAGAATTTTAGGCTCTGACAAGGAGACAGCTCAGGGAGGACAGGGAAGGGAAGGAGGGGTTTGGTTCAGTTGGTGTGAGCCCAGTGCTGAAGCTCTTGGTGTTATTTTTCTGAGCCGACAGGAGGGGGCAGATGTCAGAGCTCGAAAGCGGATCTGAGATTGGGGGGGGGGGGGGAGGTTAATAATGAGGTTATTCGTTATGAACTTCTGAATTGAGATCTTTTGCTGAGTGGGCCGAGTCCTCGATGTGCAGCATGGAAATGTGGAGCCCTTGCCTAAGGAAAAGGTGAATTGTGTGTTTGAAATAGCTGATGGAGGTGCAGGGTTAGAGCGGTGTGTGATGTTTGCTGTCGCTTTCCAGACTTCAGGCATCTCTCTTCACCTTGACTTGCAATCCTGTGGCTTACATATAAATGGCTGTGCCATTCCCACGGCCCCCCCTGTGGTTATTTGTGGTGTTTGGGCAGGAATCAGACCTCCTGGTATCTGGGAATTTTCCATGTGCTTCGCTTGAGCAGCTCTGATAAAACAAATGACTTCCTAGATGGGTATTTTAGAGCCAAACCACCTCTTCTTACCCAAACACAGCATCCTGAGTTTATGAAACAAAACACCTGAGAACTTGGGCTGACTGACCTGTTACTGGAAGGCACAGGTCATGGTTTGGATGAAAAGCTCTTCATGAGACTCCCAAGCTAGATACTTCCCTCCTAATCCTGCATGAATAAAGGGAAAAGGTTAATACATGATGAATTGAATTATATCAGTGCAAATGGCATCGTTGGAAGAAGCCTCTTCCTGCAAAAGGAACAAATATCCAGTGATGCATTAGGGTCTCCTGCACCAGGAATATTTGTCATCTTGGAAGAAAGTGGAAGAGGCTTCTTGGTCAGTGCCTGACATGTCCCTGCATGCTGGGAAGTGCAAATAGAGGAAGAAAAATTAACACATGAATGTCCTGTTTCTGCAGGAAAATCCCCAGTGAAAGCTGAGGGAAAGGGCTCCTTTAATAAAAAAAGAAGCAATGTAGCTGAAAATAGCAACAGGGTTTTCTGTTTGCTTTGCTGGATAGGAAAAACTGCAACTTCCAGCGCTCTGAGCTGGAGGAGATAAGCCTTTGCAGAAGAGGGAGAAATACTTCCTAGGAACACAGAAAGCTGGGACAGACCTGCCAGAGCTGGAATTCTCAAATCAAAACCAACTGCAAGGCACATGTAGTCGGGAAGAAGGAGGGGAGAGGAGGAGCTGGGGGTGGTTGCATTACATGCATGGATCTTGCTGGCCAGGCTGGGTGCTCATCCCAGCAGCCCTGCAGCCTGCCCTGCCTTTTCCTCTCTCTTACCCACTTGGACAAAAAGAGAGACTCAAACTGTTGCTGAAGTGTGTAAATGTATTGAGTGTAAAAGAAAATAACCACATTATCCAACTGTGAGGCATTATCCAGTACTTTAGATCCAAAATGTGTCTATTTCTTGCCTTTGTTTTGTGCTTTAGACAGGATTTTGAAGGCTAATTGACTTCTTGACTCATCCCTTGATACTATCAGTTCTTGTGGATTTAGTTGTGTTCCGCTGAGCTTGTGGGGTTGAGCAGGATTGGGTCTATGAAGAGCAGAAGCTTGTCCATGGCTTTTGTTCCCCAAAAGCAGTGCTTGCTTTGGGTTTGATCAGCTGGGGTAGAAGTTGTCAGGTGTGGAGCTGTACCCGGGGAAGCAGCAGGAGAACTAATATGGTTCATTGACCTTGGTCTCTGGAAAACAAACACTGGTGTCGTAGGCATTAAAACCAAGATCAACTCACCTCATCCTCATTACTGTGGAAAATGGATTAGTATCTTCTGATCTCATAGTACATCCTGGCTTTGTCTTGTTCTGTGGCTGCTCAGGCCCTTGGGGGCTGCATAGGAGCTGTGGTGTGAGGTTGGTCCGTGCAAGCACAGACCAGAACATGCTGCAGTTCAGTTGTGTGTCCTCAGTGGGCCCTTGAGCATAACTGCAAGCACTGCAAACCTCCATCTCCTACATCCTAATGCTGTGAAAGGAGATGAGCAGTGCGTGGTGGTAACCTTCCTCCTCCTGCCCCTCTGGGAAGGGCTAGGAGGAGCACATTTAACTTCACAAGGTGTCAATGTCCAGAGCCTCTGTGGCTGAGGTCTGAGGCTGGAGAATCATAGAATCACAGTCTGGTTTGTGTTGGAAGGGACCTTAAAGCTCCTCCAGCTCCAACCCCTGCCCCGGGCAGGGACACCTTCCACTAGAGCAGCTTGCTCCAAGCCCCTGTGTCCAACCTGGCCTTGAGCACTGCCAGGGATGGGGCAGCCACAGCTTCTCTGGGCACCCTGTGCCAGCGCCTCAGCACCCTTACAGGGAAGAGCTTCTGCCTAAGAGCTCATCTCAGTCTCCCCTCTGGCAGGTTAAAGCCATTCCCCCTTGTCCTGTCCCTGCCTTTTCTTACAAAAAGCCCCAGTCCAGCTTTCTTGTAACCCCTTTAGATACTGGAAATGCTACCCGTAAAGTGCTATTACCACCAAGCATCTGAGGAAAATGTTAACCCTGTTTATTCTCTTTAAACTTTCTCCCTAAGCTTAAAGCACAGTCTTGAAGCTGTAGACTAGCATGATGTCTCTATTTCCCTGCTCTCCACATCTTGCTACAGCAGGACCATCCTGGCCCCGACATGATGATATGCCAGAAGTCTGGGCTTTGCAAGGCAAAGGGCACAAAGGGGCAAGGGAAGACTTGCTCCAGACCTCCTCCTGGCAGCCGCTTTTAATTGCAAATGGTGTGATTTTATACAGGGGGAGGGAGGGAGAGCCCTTGCTCCAGGCTAGGGAGCAGAGATTGAGAGCTCGCTGCTGTGGTCATCAGAGGTGAAGAATAAGTCATAAATGATCCACGGGCAAAGGCCAAATATAGACTGATGGCTGCATTGTTCCCTGTAGCCTTGGGAAGGACCTTGGTGCTGCACTGTGGGCTTAACCCTTCCCTGTTCAGTACTGCTGATGGATTCCAGCAGTGGATGCTCTGTGCTGTTCGTCTGGGTAGGGGTGTCCAGACGGGCTGTTGGGTCTGAATCTCTTGCAGCCCAAAGCCTGCTGACAATTTCTCTGAGGACGGCAAGGAAAATAGAAATCTCTGTCTTCATATTGCTTAAGCACATACATGGGGTTGTAGGTTTGAAACTCACCTGTGTGAGTTTACATTTATTTGTTCTAAAATGTCCTGTGGTGAATATTGCTATGTATTTGCGTCAGTTTATCCTCTTAAAATGAGCACCATAAAGCTGGGAGCACATGGTAAATCCCTCAGAATTCCTGCACTAAGGTTTTGCTTTTGGTCTGTGTTAGATGGTTGCAGGTCCTTAGGGTGGCACTTTCTGGCCAGGGTGAGCCTCCAGGGGACAAGAACTTCCTTGTAAGCTGGTGGGTCACATCCACTCGCTTGGGTCAGAGGCTTCAGGCACTGTGGAGCTTCTCTTTCTTATTACCTATCTGGATGGGCTTGGAGCAACCTGGTCTGGTGGAAGGTGTCCCTGCCCATGGCAGGGGGTTGGAACTGGATGGGCTTTAAGGTCCCTTCCAACCCAAACCTTTCTATGATCTCTGTTAGCCTCTCCTGTACCAGTGTACAGCACAGATCTTCCCTTAGAGTCTCAAAGTCTTGGTATACAACCTGTAAAAGACACATGGGCTGAGTTGTAAGAGACATTGAATGATGTCTGAAAGCTGGGCAGGGCTGTTACTGCAGCTCATCCCCTTTCAGAGGATCAAATGCTGACCGGGAACCAGTGCTCCACTCCCCAGTCTCTGTCTCCAGCCTCGGAGCATCCAGCCAGGACACACTGGCAAGAACAGGCTCAGCTCACTTGAGCTGATTGCCTTCCAAATCTGACCCCATTCCTCCAAGTGGGGCACTCGTGCTGAGCACAGGGGCCATCTCCTGTCCTCCTGGCTGGCTTTCTGAGCTGGCACCACAGGCACCCATCAGTCACTGTCCATGGTTAATGCTAAAGCAGCGGTGGCAGGCAGCCAGCAGCCATGATACAATCTTCCTGGAGGAGAGAGGAGCTTGTTGGCTTTGTAACTGCACTTGCACCCTCCCCTTCCCCATCCCTGCTCTAAATGAAATGTCTTTCATCTTTAAAAGAAAGTGTAGAGAAAGCAATTCCCTTAAAGCATCTGAGCTGGTGCACAGTGCTGCAGGCTGCTGCACAACTGGGCTGATCTGAAAAGCACAGGACCTTGCAATGGGATGGGTTCTTCTGACAGAGGTTTTCCTGCTGAAGTCCCTTAGCACTCTCCTGACCTCATCCTCTGGGACACGGTGCAGTCAGTGCCACCCAGGCCGGGCACTGCTGTGGCTGGTGGCTTGGTATCACCTGAGCCATGGGTGCCACATCCCCTGTGCCTCAGTTTACCCTTTTCCTTCATTTTACAGATGGTAAAAGTTCCTCAGCACCTGGATTTGTGCATTGCCACAGTGAATGTGTGTAGGGCTGGGAAAGAGCAAGTCTTAGAGCCGGAGAATGGAGCTGAGATCCGATTCCTTCCACGTGCTATAATTCATTTTACTGTATGTACGAGTGAGGTGTCACTGCCAGGAACTAAGTGAATTCTTATATGGGGGTTTTCTTTTGTTGTGTCAATTCCATTGTGGATTTTTTTCCTTACAAATTTGAATCCATTGATTTTTCTGGACCCAAATTCTCTCAGCATCAGCTTCACCTAAGCTTGAAGGAGCACTGTGGAAAGGGGGTCTTCCAGGAGAGGCAGTGACAGGATTTTCTCTGTTCATAGACCAGAAGGTGCCTTCTTGCACAGTTAAACAATCAAACCCCCTTTTGGGGGTCAGCAAAGGGTACAGCAGTGTGAGTGCACACTTCTTTCCCTTCCATGCCTTGTGCTGATGGGATTTGGGGAGCAGGAAAGCTCTGTAGGGAAAACCAATGCACACGTCAGCCTGTCGCCAAGCCCCAGCATTGCAGTCCTGTGCCCTGCATGCATTATTCCTCAAATCAAAGGAGGAATCAGCAAGAAGAATGTTTAACTGGAGCCTGTGATCCTCAGGTGTGACACTGGGGGCCCCACCACAATGAGATGCACAGTCATGCTCTCTCCCAGACGCAGGGTTAAAGATTTGCTTGGGGCCAGTCAATAGCACGCACTGAGTATCTTCCTCAAGAATGTGTCTGCTCTTTTCCTGCCTCCAAGTAGCAGCACTTGAGTCTCAGTCCCCTACTTGAATCACTGCACTATCTCCACTTCATCAGAAACCAGAGAGTTGAGTCTTTGATGATTGTTGTGACTCACGGTGTCACAGAACTACTTACCCTGTGATTTCAACTTTAATCACTGATCCGCTATCTATAGAGCTGCCTGTGGAACAGTTCAAATTGTAATTATAGGAAGCTCATCTGCTGCAAGCCACAAAGCAGGCTTTACCATATGCCTTTAAAGGTGAACTAATGTCATGATGAAATAACTGTGTTTTGCTGCAGATTGATACCACTGGCTGGGAAGTTAACATACAGGATGAAAGCTCTGACATTTTGCAAGCTACACTATCGCTCTCTAAGTCATGTTAACCTACCATTCCCTGTTGTTTTACAAGGGATCTGCAGGTAACTGGGAAGCGTCCTCAGATGCCGGGGATGGGGAGGGTGTGCTGAGGTGCGTTAGAAGTGTGCAGTGGTACCTGTGTAATACAGGCTCAAAAACATGGAAGTGTTTTTCTCCCTTGCTCCTTGCCTGACCTTGACATTTATTTTGGTCTCTTTTCCCTGCTTTGAAAGGTATTTGCTAGTTTTCTGGTTTTAGGGTTACCGCTGTCTGCATCCATCCCCATGCTCTCACAGACCTCTTCTAGGGGCTGTTTTGTGTCTCCCCTTGCCCGAGTACTAAAAGCCCTGGGAAAGCTCTGCCCTATGCTGGGTGCTTCCTTTGCTCTTAATGAGACTTCAGACACCTAAAGCCCAGTGGTCATACACAGGGGAGATACAGGGCAGGATGCTTGTCCAAAATCTTAGTCAAAATCCATGCAGGGGTTTCTGCAGCTATGCACCCACATTGTGTGGGTGTCTGCAGCACCTCACCTCTCAAAAGCCTAGGAGAGAATGTCAGAAGCATTAGCACATGTTAGGAGCAAGTTAATTTTACTATAGGAAGGAAAATAGGAGCTGCAAGGCACAAAGCAGTTGAGATACCTCTTTTTTCAAGGCTCTGTGGTAGAGTTGGAAATAGTCTCCCAGTCTTTCCAGGTGTACAAGGCTGGGTTTTCAGGTATCATTATATCTGCAGATATAGATGGAGAGGAGCAAAATGGAGATGGCCAGGTGAGTTTGCTGGGAGAGGTCTTCCAAGAAGCCTTCAAGAGGAGTGAACTTGGTGCTGGCAGAGGTGGTCGTGCCTCAAATTCTTTGCTAACCTCCTCCTCCCTGTGTACGGGTGCATTTCAGCAGTGACAGCTCCACATGTGAAGGGATGTCTGGGAGCTGGCAGGATCTGTGTAAGCCCAGCCCAGCCTCTCTCAGTAGATACCTCCTGCTGCTTTTCTCTTCATTAAGTTTTTGCCATAAGCAGGGAAATGAGATCTGCAAGTCCAAAGTTGGCAACACCTTATGACCCCTGGACCTCCAACTCTCTGCCTATGCTAAACTACTTCTCTTTCCCCCTGCAAGTGGCCACATAAAGATAAGTAAGGAAGATGGTTTTATTGCAAGCAGCTGGGGAAAATCACGTTGCTTCAGTTTCCATAAACTAGCCGAGCCTGGGCTTTTCATCCTGCCCATTCGCACATCCACTATAAAAGGGACATCAGTTATAAACATTTCCTGTTTGTGCATACAGTCTTCCAGTGCTTATGATGTATAGACTGACAAAAGGCTTAATGCTTTGAATATATAAAACACAAGGCCTGTGCAATGGAGGGTGACAGTTGCCCTTTAATGTTCTGCTTTTTAAAGATCAGGGTAGAGTTCAGAAAGCATAGTCATGAGGTTTAATGATTTAATGGGGACGACTGGGGAGCAAAAATAGTTACTACACCCTGGGGAAAAGTGGTTCCTCATACATATTACTTTAGCCTAATGGCCTATGAATGCTTCCTCTGTGGCATAGGAGGGTGTCACGGTACATAGACTCTATAATACTGAATGGGTTGATTAAATGCATATTAAACAATACTAAATTGGAAAAAAAAAAAGGCGCCACCAACTGTATTTATTCTGTTCTTAGAAAATGTTGTTACTCATTCAATTTCATTTGTGATATTATTATAATTTTCCCCCCATTTCATGCTCGTGGCAGAGCAAGGGAGCCAAGTGTAAACACCGCTGATGGATCCGAGGTGCCACAGTTCCCATCTACCAGCGGATGGGGAGCTGGGCCCAGGGTGCTGTGGGCTGAGCAGGGCCTGGCTGGGGGGCCAGTGGAGACAGGCTGAGCAGCCTCTGGTGTTGGAGGTGACTGCAGGTGGCACCTCCTGAAGCTGGGAAACAAAGCGTTAGCCTGGAAAATGGCTTTTTGATGCTCTGCCTCCATGCTAGTGCACGTCCCTGCCCTGTGTTCCTTTTGCTGTCCTGCTTTTCCTGCTGGGTTTGGACTGAGGGCTTTGTGCTTTGGTGACTCTGCCATGTAGCTCAGCAGTGCCACCTCCCTGGCACCCACTAAATGCTATTTTGAGTTACCAAACCAAAATCACAGCTGACTTGAAGACTAGACCCGCTCATCCTTCCCCTAAGTCCAGTGTGGGTGGTGGGGAGAGCAGCCCCTGGGTGTTCAGTTTGGGCTGCAGGGCTTTGTTTCCACCCCTGACCTTGCCTCCACTCCTGATGTCCCAGTGTCTCCTGTTAATGATTGTACAGAGCCTGCCCTGCTTCGCTCACCAGCATTTTCATGCCATGGTATTGTCTCGTTTAGGATATGTGTATCTCTCGTGTTTCATCTGACATGTATATGCCCTCCCAAATCTTGTTACCTTGATGGATGAAGTTTCTTTTTTCCGATAGCCTTTCCACTGCCATGGATTTTTGTGTTTTCTTTTCCTTTTACTGCTTCGATCAGTTGCTTTATTCTGCACTTTGTAGCTTCAAACGCAATTTACAGTTGGCCATACCGCAAAGGAGCTGGAGCACCGAGCGCTGCAAAGCAACCCCAAATTAAAGGGAGAGGAAGAATTGCTGTTTTAATAAGGGCTGCAGTAGGGTTGCAACCAACAGATATAGTCATTTGTCTGGAGGAAAACCAGCAGTGGGAAGCAGAGTGGAGGGTTGTGTGTGTGTCATGTGGGTCTATAGGATATGTGGGACTCTTACTCCAAGGCATCTTCTCTTTGTCTTTGAAGTCCTGCTGATTTGATGAGAACAATGTTCAAATATTTACTCCCATTCTCTGTGTGAACTGTCCCATGTGCTCTGGAGTGCATGAATATGAAAGGAAGAGTCTTTAAGGTGATCTCATGGCTTTGAAATTAGAATGTCATAGGTTGTGGCTCCAATCCTCAGTTGTCCGCATCTGTTTCAGGCGTAGTCCTTAAAACTTTCTTCGTCTCTCTCTATTTTGAGGTAACTTTAAGCATCTGCCTTTGTCACTGAGCATGTCTAGAAGCTTGTCTTTAAGTTTCTGATGACACTTGTATGGCTTGAACCCCTGGTGATGCTGAGGGAGGATCCCATACCCCATACCATGAGCTGCAGAAAGAAGCCTCTTTAATGTTGATGCAGTTCCCTCAGACATAACCAGCCATGGACCAGACCTCTCCCCCTCCTAACAACTTGTTATTGATAGAAGCATTTTATAAATAAACATCTCTAGGTAACATATTCCATAAAATATTTAATTATAGATTATTGGATTGGACATTTCTTGCTTCAATTAAGTGATAGGTTGTTTTTCCCTCAGGAAGCCAGCTCAGTGCTCTTTGTGGGGAAATTATGTGTATTTATTCTATGTTCTATAGGCAATGTCTTTTTATGTTGTTAATAAATAAACTACAGTGCCGTGCTTTACCCTAAATAAAACTAATGGAGGTCAGGCTTTGCATTTAATTGTGGTTTCCTGATCTGAGCTCTCCTGTCTGGTGGTCTGCAGCTTTGGTGTGGGGAGCTTTGTAAGGAGGGAAATGAAAGAAGAAGAGAATGTAGAAACATGCATAGTGCTTTGGAGAGCTGCATTCTTCTACCTCCTCCAGACCAGATGCACTGAGATATTAAAAACACACAAAAAGGCTGAAAGCACAGGATTCAGCACTAGTCTTGAATTTCAGACCCGTTCATCCTTTGGGCAGCTCTTAGTGCCTTTAGATTTGAGAGTTTGAGTTGAACTAAGACAAAGCTGGCAATGTTTTCTCACAAAATGCCTTAGCTCTGGGGTTGAACTCCCCTGGAGGGGCTGTGTTCTGCTGTTCTGCTTGGCTTAAATCAAGGGCTCAGGCTTTTGCCCATCTCTTCTAGATCCAGAGAAGATCCTGCAGCTCTGGGCTGGCCTTTTGTCTGATGCTAGAAGTGGTGGTGTCAGCTTTGATGCTGGAGGAACCCAATCAAATGGGGATGTGTGGTTTTGTTCGTTCCTTAAAGTTGTGGATCAAATATGCTATAGCTTAGAGCAGTTCTCTGGTAGAGCATGTTCAGACCAGGCCATTGCCTGTGGATTTGGTTCCTATGAATCAAATGATTCATAGGAACCTATGAGCCACTCGCTCTGCCTTCCTGCTGCAGCCTTCATTTCCCTGGAGTTTAAGCCGAGCTCTCTGAAGGGACTCGGCGAGCTGAGCCTGTGTGCTGCTTCCACATGTGCAGAGAGCCTTTTGGATGGGGCCCTCCTCTAATGTGCCTTTCATCTGCCTTCAGCCAGCAGTGTAGTGGAGGCACAGGACTGTCAGCAGTGGTAGGAAGGTGGGAGGATGCTCTGAGGTCTCGGAGACAAGCACAGCTCTTCCGCACCCTTGTCCTCAGTGGAAGGGGATACAGCCCCCTCCCCAGGGAGCTGCAGCCTCCCTCACCTGCCTTTTTAAACAAATGCAAATTAAACCCCTCCATCGGGTTGGTTCATTCCCTTCCTTCATGTAACTGATGTTATTGGATTTTTATGCAGCACATTACACCCTGAGCCATGTCTTCTACTATTTTGCTTTCAAATTGTATCTCCTGCCATTTGTGTCACATTTAAAATGCTAACAGTATAGAATGTCATTTACAGAATCGGGGCGTTTGCTGCGGAAAATTAATTTGACTTATTCCTTCTGCCTGTTCCTATCTCCAGGCCAATATTATGCTACTCATTCTACAAGAGTAATACTTAATGAATAGGACTATTAATAATGTCAAGGTCCATGGGGGTCTTATGGGTAACGGATAGGCGTAGACTGTGAGGGGCAGTCACCTGACTTGGGTTAATGTTCCATGAAAATATCAGGCAGTGCAATGTAATTATGGAGCAGAGGATAGTAAAAGAGGCAGGAACTTGGAGTTTCTTCAGTATTTCCTCAAATTAGTCAGTGCTTTTTTCCGTCATTTACTTGCACCTTTGTCAGCCCAGGTGTGGAAAGCGTTTAAAATGCAAAAGGGAAAGCCAACAACCAGGTACCTCATTCATAAAGAGGGTTTATGGGTGAGTTTGTAGTGTGAGGCTGGAACTGTGTGTGTCTGGCACTCCATGCAAGGGGATAGGATATATTTGTGTGTGTCTGTTCCTATTTGCAGGAAACAGGAATGTGAGGAAAGGGGCTTTGGGTGGGGTTTTTCAGCTTGTACGTGTCTCTAGAATTTAAAAGATGAAAAACTGTTAAGGCAAACACAAAACTAACATTTTTATAATGGGAAGAAATGATAAGCAGAAGAAACAAAATCATCTTTCTGCTTTTTATTGTGGTATTTGATGTGCAGATACCAGCCAGGGTGAAAGGGCTCAGTGCACACGTAGGGGCATGGCAGAGCAGTGCTTTGGTTTGGGGTTTTTATCCCTAAATTCAAAGCTGCCAGTGATGCTAATGCAGGTGTGACCAGCACATTGAGGGGGAAATCAGAAGCTGCTTCTAGGGCCTAATCCTGCACTTCCAGAACCATTCTTTTAAAGTGGTTTATGGGGTATTATTTGATCCTCTGATTTTTCCAAGGTCCTTGTTTCTAAATCCTGGTGTCTAGAGTTCTGCCCAGGATTACTGGGTATGCGTGCAGGAGGAAAGGGATAAGGAAACCGGCTGCTGAGATGCTGCTTCTCAGAGCAGATCTTCAGCTTTTGCCATCATTTTTGGTAGTTATGTCAGAAAATGTCATATGGCAGCTAAATGTGAAAAGGGACCTTTGGAGACCTGTTCAGATGTGTGTAGTTTTGGTTCCTATTCTCTGCATGAAAACTGGATGCTCCCCAGCTCTCTCTCTTGTATCTTTCTTCATTTGTCTTTGTCTTGCTCTTGGGACCACTGAGACTGAGGGAGCAGGCTGTAAAATTAGGCCTCTGATTTCCAAAGAGCAGGTGAAACAGGCTGTGAAAAGGATTGGTGTTATGCAGCAAAACCACTTTGAGTCTCCTGTCTTCCCTTCCTGAGGAGTTAACTGTTTCCAGAGGCAGACTGTGCTGAGATTACGTTGGGAACACAGAGGTTGTGAGCCAGGCTGTAGTGAAAGCATCAGGAAATGACGCTGGCAGTGACTTGGGGTTCTGCCTTCCCATCCATAGAGCTCAGGTATGGCCCAGGAAACCTCTCCCATGTCTCTCCAGCACTCGTCAGATGGAGAAGGTGCTCTAGTGCATCCCACCACGACAGCAGCTGCCAGCAGAGGCTGTGTTAGCACAGAGGAAGGCAGAAATCCCAGACTGGTTTGGTTTGGAAGGGACCTTGAAGCTCACCCAGTTCCAACCCCCCGTGGAGCTGTTTGACAGGGTGTGTGCACATGGCCTGAGGCCAGCACCCACATGGAAGGAGGACACCTTTGCAGTGAGCGTTCACACAGTGCATGGGGCTCCCCCTTGGTTCCTCCTCCTCTTCCTCCTCTATTATTGTTATTTTTTCCCCTCGAAGAAGCTTTATTCATTTCTGAGGCGTGCGTTAATACGGGCAGCATTAGGCAGCCCCAGTGTGTCTCGTTGCTATGTGCCTCACTAATTCTCACTATTAGGCCACCTGCTGACAGCTCCCGAATGGAGCCGGATCCTCTGTCAGAGTTCTCCATGAATAAACATGAAAGAGACAAATGAGGCCTCGCTGGTGGCTGCTCTGCAGCGTTATCCCTCCCCACCGCACGCAGATGGCTGGGCCGTGGGCTGGAGGTGCTCACCTACCTCCTGGTGGGATGGCTTCTCCTCAGGAGTGGTCTGGGGGTGTTTGTTCAGATGCAGGGGCTGGACTCAGTTCAGCCTGGAGAGGAGAAGGCTCCTGAAGGGGAGAACTTAGAGCAGCTCCTGTGCCTAAAGGGGCTGCAGGAAACCTGGAGAGGGGCTTTGGACAAGGGGTGTAGGGACAGGCCAAGGGGAATGGCTTTAACCTGCCAGAGGGGAGACTGAGATGAGCTCTTCAGCAGAAGCTCTTCCCTGTGAGGGTGCTGAGGCGCTGGCACAGGGTGCCCAGAGAAGCTGTGGCTGCCCCATCCCTGGCAGTGTTCAAGGCCAGGTTGGACACAGGGGCTTGGAGCAAGCTGCTCTAGTGGAAGGTGACCCTGCCCGTGGCAGGGGTTGGAGCTGGATGAGCTTTAATGATTCTATGACTCCTCTTCCCAGCTCTTGGGAACCCAAACTGTGAACACCGTGGCACAGGCACGCTTGGTGAGCAGGTTGAGTGTGGTTCCAGAAGCTTTTTGGCTGTCCTGTAAGCCACAGGTGCCACTAGATTTGAGTTCAACTTGTGTGAACTTGTAAGAGGTCTCAGCAAAATCAGTGAAGTCCATGTCTCATAGGTGTAACATGTAAATTTAGGGGTATCTCTGCTATTGTACACATCACACTTAAAATACACACATGTATGTATTGCAAAGGCATGGTTTTTGCTCCTGGAGGTGGCCAGGAGCAGTGGTGTGGTGTGCTCAGTGTGTGCAGGGCAGCCAGCCCAGCAAATAGGTCTCTGTATGTGAACATGCTGAATCCCTGGATCACAAAAGCTCAGGGGCCATACCCACAAACCAACACAGCTCCTTTCCCTTTGACCCCCATCTTCTCCTGCCACTTGCTTTCTCCTCTTACCTCCAATTTACAGCTACCTTGTCCATATATATTACAGGAAATAAAGGATAAAATGCTTTAAAACCCTCCCTTCCCCAGCAGGAGACCAGGCTGTGGTTTGTTATATTGCCCAGGCTCTGGCACGTGAAGGTGAGGCCTCCTTTTCTATTATTATTGGTTTTTATTGCCACCCATTTGCCTTCATTCTAATTTATTTGTTAATCCATGCTGCAGCTCATGAATTTTGCATTTGGGGAGGTGAAGGGAAAGGAGAACGGGGTTCAAAGCACCTAAAAAGCTGCTGGCCCACTGCAAGGTGAAGGACACAGTTGGAGGGCAGGGCTGCCTCCTTCTGCCCTTCCATCATCCCTTCTAAAAGACAAAGATGCAGTCAGCAAAATAAGAAAAAGAGGAGGAAAAAAAAAGCTGAAGACTTCCCAATTAATAATTATTGTGATGGTCCCGCTGGGATTTAGAGCCTCACAGGTCAGAGAGGACAAATTCCAACCCCCTTTTGCCGAGCCTTTGTCCTCAGGTGAGCCAATGGCTTGTGCGCTGTGCTTCCATGTCTCCCATGCCAACTTTCCTTCCTTCCTTTTCTCTCTTTTTATGAGGCATCCTGAGTGTAAAAAATATGGCCTGCCTTTATGGTGCTCCAGCACGAATGAAGCTATAAAATTATGAACAGTTTTTATGATGGCTATTCAGGGGATGCTTTTATATTGATGGTGCGCATGCTGTATCTATCTTTTTTCCCCCCCTTCTCTTCTTTACATCCCTTCTTTCCCTGAAAAAGGTGGCAGTAGATGCATGTGGGGGAAGGATCTGGTGGGGGGGCCCCCTGTGAAACTATTTTTCATGCATTTAATATATTAATTATCCAGTAAATGCTCCCCAGGCTGTGCTTGGGATGCCAAGGAATGACAGCTTTTCACTGACGCTCCAAAGGCAGCCCATCAGCCCACAGTGTATTATGTCGGGGAGGTCAGGGTGGGGTTAATGTAACTTTTTATTTGCTGATTTTTCATAGATGGGAGCAAAGCTGGTAAAGGGGAAAGAGAGAGAGAGAGCCTGAAAAGAAGGTGCAAAAGGAGCAGAGATGATGGCAAGTGTGTGACATCCCTCTCCTGCCTCCTAGCCTGATCTGTGGCAGAGAGGTTGATAAGACAAACAAGAAGGATGCTCGCAGCCTTCTTGGGATGCTCCTTCTCCAGGGGTTTCCCTGCAGAAAAGGGGACAGAAGTCTGTCCAAGAGACAACAATCCTACATGCAGGAGCTCGACTCAAAATAGATCATCCCTCCTCACAGAGAATAGCTATATTGAGGCAAAAATAAAGTAGGAGGGAAGCTTGGCTGCTCGGGGGGCTGTAAAGCAGAAGGCACCAGTGAAATCTGAGCTGGATGTGCATGAAAAGAACTGGTGTGGTGGGATCTTGTTCCTGCTTCACTTGACTATTTTGCCTCTGCCAAAATGGGGGTCTTGGGCTCCAGAGTTAGGACTGAAGCACTATGAGGACAACTACTCCTTCCTGCCCCTCTCCTTTCCTCCCTCCCTCCCCTCCTTTATGAAGGGTGCTGGTCTGGGGCAGCCCTGCTCTAATGGCCTGCTGTATCGAGTATTGATCCAAGAGGTAATAGGGGTTTAATTTTCCTTTAAAAGCCCTGTAAATGGTCTCAGGAAAGATAGTTTGGTTTGGGGTTGTTTTTTTTAATCTCTAAATCATGGTGGACAAGCTAAAGAATTTAAATCCTTTAGGTAGAAATTCTGTAGCAAAGTCTGCTGTGGCTGTGCAGGAGGGTTTGTAGCATCACCCTGTCAAGCAGAGGTAGTTGCATATACAGTATAGGGGAGCTTTTTATTTCAGCTAATAAAAATAATCTTAGTGTTGTATATATTTGGTTTCAAAGTATCTCTTGTGCATGCAATATACATTTGAATGAAGAACGTGTAGAGGGAGTGTTCATGTGTGTGCTTTTACCCAGTCGCTCAGTGATGCTCCTGTTACATTTGAATTGAGTAAAATACGTCCCACTGAGTGTAATTACTACAGCTTTGTTCTTCTTGTTTTCCTTATTTTAATGCTCCAAACAAGTAGGATTTGCTTATCCTGTATTCTTTGAGAAACCGAGCTTGTCCTGCATCACCCTTTGCTGCTCACAGCCTTGAGTGCAGGAGGTGCTCAGCACACCCTAAGCTTGGGCTGTAGGAACGAAGGGTGTGAGGGGCATGTGGGGCATTTTGCAGGAGAGATTACATCCTGTATTACATGTTTATGTTAATATTTTAGGTTTTAAGTGTAAAATAGAGTAAGAATTGGCAGGTGATAGAGGGTGGGCCCAGGAACTTCAGCACAAACACACACAAATACAGGAACAGCTTGAACTTCTCTTGCCTGGCAGAACTTGTTCCTGTCAATATTTCTAATTTCAGCTTGTGGAGTGCAGACTGAATGGGATGAACTGAGCTCTAAGCAGATGGTTATTAGTGAACCGATAAGCCTGTTCTGCAGCCAAATACCCAAGCACAGAAACCCACACGGAAGGCCAGAACCTTCAGCTTCCTGCGTGCACTGGGAGAACTTGTGAGCATTTTAGAGCTGTCTTTGCTGGCCAGTTTATGTAACAATGAAGAAGTGTGTTTAGATAATTGTGCTTTATTGCAAGCTAATATAAGCTAGGAAATAAATGTGAAATAAGTACAAAGCTGCATCCTCAGATCACCAGTTGTCCCTCCTGTAATGTTCTTGAGGTGATGTTAATTCACAGAGCTCCCATAGCTGGCTGTGCATGACCTGATGTGTTTTACTAAGTGTAGTATAAGCAGAACAGCTTAAAAATTTATCTCACAAAATGATGCCTTTACTATTTATGGGCTAATGTCAGTGCTAAAGCCCTGAAATGGACTGGAAGCATAACTGTAGCCAGCTGACCTTTCCTTACTCTGCTTCAGTGACTGCATCCACAGGGAAGAGCAACTGAAACACCAAAGCTTGGGTTTGTTCCCCACCTCTTTGGAAATTTCATGCAAGCACAGGAATGGGAAGGGACAGGACGTGCCACTGATCTTGGACACTTTCTTTGCTGCAAGCTATTGTTTCCTTCCAGTGCTTCCATGTGGCTGGAAATCTGTTTGTTCTCTGTCCATCTGTGCCAAAACCCTCCTGAGCTGGGATCCAAATTCTCTCTGGTTCTTCAAACAAAGGTTTATGCCACTGCCAAGCCTTAGCAAGGTTGACAGTGCACCAACAATAGCATCTGAGCAAGAGTTTATGCTGTCAGTACAGAGGAGGAAAACTGGGGCAGCATCTTCCTCCAGAGTTTGCATAGCAACTCAACAGAAGACCCCAGATGTTGTGGTATCTACTCTGGCTCTTGTGATGAGAGGGGGTATACATTAACCAGCTTTAACACCAGGTTTAGGTATTACAGAGGTATTAGTAAAACTCCTCAAATGCTGGAGAAGGTCTTAAGGAGGTCTGGATGTAAAATTTATTCTTCCATGGAGAAGTAATGGCGATGTGCTGCCTCGTGTTGGTTGTAGGCTCTGGCCATGGCTTCTGTCAGGTGTCTGTGCCAGCTTTCCCCATCTCCACTAACAACTAAACCAGGTACAGGGCAGACTGATTGCTTTGAAACTTCATAATAAAATAGATGCTTTGGATGAGAGCAAAATGGGGTCATTCTGCCAGTTGTAATCACTCACAACTTGGTGTCTTTCTGTAGGCACAGCAGCAACAGTGAAACATAAATAGGCTACAATGCAGGTGGACACAGGGTGGATCCTTCCTGACTTCTCTTGGCATCCGTGACCATGTAGGATGAGTTCAAGGGAGTGAGACCAAAGCCCATGGAATCAGAGACCCTTTTGGGACAGCCTTATTGGGAGCTGATTTGTCACTGCAGCTCTTGGGTGTGCACAGCCTGAGCCATCGACAGCCTCTGCCACAGGAGGAGTGCTGGACCAATAGTTCTGACCTCATAAAACTGGATTGGAAATGCAGGCATGATTAACTTGCCATAGATTTATGTGGAATTAGTGTGTGTTTCAACACTGGTGTTATAAATACAGGTTGCCCTCATCTAACCAGCAGGGCTTTACATAATTTCAGAAGGGCCCTCACAATGGCAGCTTTAAAATGATAAGGAAAGAGGAAAGGCTGAGGGTGGCAGGTCCTGTATTAACTGCACCCCAAATCCTGCAGTGCTTTGGGAAAATGTACTTTTGAAGAATGAGCCTGCAAAGGGGAGAGGATGTTGGTACTGAGCACGTGTTGTTCCACACAGTATAGCTCAGCTACAGGGGTTAGAACCAACCTGGTACCATGGCTGTGCCTCATCTCCTGGGACCTTCATCCCATCCCTGATATCCCCTGTGGCTCCAGACCTGCCAGCATGCTGTCAGACCTGAGATTCTATGAACTCGTGCAAGGGGGAGGAAAACTCAGTCCTGGCATCCAAGCAATACATCCCTGATCTCTTCAGTGCATGTCAAATCTGAGGCTCTGCTCAGGGACGTGAGCTAGAGAGGAGCATGCTTTAGAGAGGAGGCTCAGGTCTCTTCACAGTCTGGCTCACAGGCTGGCCCTGCTTTCATTTTCCAAGTTATCTTCAGCATTAGAAGAATGCTTCTTTGGCATCCCCACATGACAGGTTGTCTCTCTGCAGAAGCATTGTCTTGTTCAGGTGGTGCTCCAAAAGCTGCCTCAGCTCTGGCTTGTACTGCTATTGCAGCACTACACCTGGAAGGGTACCCTAAGAGGAGAGGGTCGTGCTGGTGGTCATACAAGTGCATTGCAGGAGACTGCCTCCAGTTTCATCCTTTCCCTTTGGACAGTGATTTTTTTAGAGCTTATGAATCTTCCAATAACTCATGTTCTCGGGTGAGTGCCAACCATCCAGACGAACTGCGGGTGAAGGATCTATTTTTGCTTTAGCATATTTTTAACCACCTCTTTCGTTGTTCCAAACGCATTCACGCCAGGTTTAAAAACCAAACAAAACCCCCAAGGTGCCCAGTGAGACTCATTTGTTCATACCTGCAAGAAGCCTTCTGGGATTCAGGGACCCTCTTATTCTCTTGGAGTAAGTTACACAGGGGCAGGCTGGGCTATTGAGCTGCGACCTGCCACCATGTGTGCTGCCCTCTTAGAAGGACCCCAGCATCCTACCTGAGACAGGTTGCTCTCTGTCCTTCCTGGGAGGGGGAGCTGAGATATCTGCCCCTAACTTAAAGTGTCTGTATAGATGGAAGAGTGTAATTGGAAGTTCTGATACCATACAGAGCTTTTCAAACTGCATTTTGTTACAGAGCAGGCTCAGCTCTGTGCTGATGCTCTTTGCAACCTTAAAGCTCGTCCAGTTCCAACCCCCTGTCATGGGCAGGGACACCTTCCACTAGAGCAGGCTGATCATTCATATATATGCATACAACATATATATACACACACTCACAATGTATATATACATAGTGTATATACATATACAATATACTAGGCCTTGATTCTTTCATGTCTCATTTTCAGCCTGAGTAGTGCAGTTCGACTCTGTAAAGGTATTTGTGGTGAAATGAATTAGAGTCGGAGGGTTTATTTCTTTATTAGCATTCCCAATGTTATCCCTCAGTTATGCAACCACAGATGTGCAAGGATTTAGGCATGTTTCTGCTTAAAACGCAAGCCAGCAGCAGCGTTGCCTCCAGCAGCGCACTGAATCTGCAACTTAGGAGGGCTGCTGGGGGCAGGCTGGTGAGGAGAGGCGAGGAGTGGTCAGTAAAATCCACACTATTACTGGGAATAATCAGGAGCAGTTGGCAACCCTGCTCCTGCATATTCGCCAAGTGCTGGGTGATTCAGCCCCTCTCCATTTTCAGGCCAATGCGGCCGTCACTCTGAATTATTTTCAGTGAGCACTTCTATATCTCATGTCAGTTCCCAGTTCGAACCCATCACCGAGTGTCGAGGCTGCGACGTGCCGCACATGCCGATGAGCAGCCCCCCCTTCCCCTGCTTTGCTATTAACCTTTCCTTTTACCAGAGTTACCCCTTTGTCCTGCTGCAGTTTGCAGTGCCTGATAGAAGCAGCTGCCTGTGGCCAAACGAACATCACATTTACATTTTCTTTCTTGAACCGGGGAGTGAGACACAGAATTGCAGTAAATGATCTCCCCTTTCTCCTTTTTTTTTTTACCTTCCCCCCCCCCAGTCGTCTTTAATGCATTGCCTAGAAATCTATTTCTTATCTAATTTTTGCTGGATGGATCAACAGGGCTGAGAATGTAACCCTTTGTCAGCTATGGAAATCTTTTTATCCCATAAAAATGATTAGATTTGATGCAATTAGGATTATGAGGAGGTGGGGGGAGCTAGGACAGTGTGCCTTGTCTACTGCTGTCTACTGACACATTAACAGCCTGTTTATTAACTGCTTTACGTCTGAGCTACGAGCAATGCATTCTTATTCCCAGTAAGCCAGGAGAAATGGGCACGTGTGCTGATAGGAAATGTGAGCCTCACTCTTCTTTTTGGCTGTCCCCCTCCCATCTTTCTGCATATGAATCCAGGAGGAGGGCTCTGACTTGAGGCAAAACCCCAGTGCCTGGAAAAACGCCTGTTTCCATCTGCCACTTCTCCAAGGGGTGGTTTGTGTTTGCATCTTGTCTAGCTGGGAATACATGGACATGGAGCTGCCCCTCTCCTTCCCCACTGCCCCCTTGGTATCCCTTTGGATGGCTTTGAGGGGGTTTGCACAAGAGGCAAACGTGTGTGTTGGCTCCCTCCTTACCAGACCTGGGGTTGAATAGCTCATCCTCTTCTACCATTGCCACCCTGGGATTCCACTGCACGTTCAGCTTGGATGTGCTTTTGGGGAATTACCACGTTAGTTTTGTGAGACAGCCTGCGACGTTGGTTGGGTATGGGTTATATCCCAAGGGATTTACAAGCACACCTTCTGCATTCGCTTTGCCTGCATTCCTCCCTTGCAGTGCCTGGGCTGTGCTCATGTAACTTATCCAAGGGTCTGAACACCAGTGGGTGCCCCCAGTGCACAGAGCATGATGGCATCACAACAGAACAAATCCCTCCTGGTTCAGTGGGAAAACACAGTGCGGGAGGGGTCATGCTGAGCTCAGAGAAGTGTCTTTATACTGCAGTGTCTGTGTGTGCTGGCCCCTGTTGCAGCTACTGCTGCCCACTGTGTTCCTGGGGTGATGGTGTAGGTGAGAATGTGGGGCCCTGGAACCATTGCAGACAGGGCATGAGGGCACCTGAGTGTGTTCTCTGTTAGGCTCTTGTAGTCCTTTACATGCATCTCTTCAAAAATTGCTCCTTCTGTGAGGAAAACTGCTCCTGAGCCTCCCTTTGCCTCTGTTTCCCTGTTTGATGAATGCTGAATGACAGCTCCTGGCTGAGAGGCCAGGATCTGAGCACAAGCTGGTATAGGGCTCAAAGAAAACTATATAAAACCAGAGGAACAGATTTATTGCAGGTCCTAGAAATCAATTAATAAAACAAGGCTAAATAAATCCTATTGGACAAACTGTGTGTAAGGCTCCCACCTGAGCATCATCTCCATGTGAGAGGCATTAAGGTGCATGCTGGTGCTAAAGCAGACACAAGTCAAAGGCCAACATCCACCCTTTGTTTCTCATGATTGCCAACGCTGGATTTCCAAACATCTCTGTGTTAGTTAACAGCAATGCAATTATTTTTCCTGGTTTGTTTGGAGATTGCAAACACTTCCATAATGGCATCATTCACCATTCCCCCCCACACTTTAACTGCACCTTGTTTCATGCCTTGCTTTCTAGTTGCCAAATATAACTTCAGAAAGAACTTTCCCCACAGCACCAGGGCACTCCCCTGTGTCACACTGTGCCTGCCATGGAGATCAGAGCCCAGCGTGGATGCTGGGAGGGCACAGATGCTGTGAGCCAGCATCAAAATCAATTCTCCTTTCTGTTATCCTCTTTTTTTCTCCCCTATTTCTTTTACTGTGAACTGGATACTTTTGTTGGACAATAGTAAATCTTTCCCATTCCCTTGCACTGAGAGCAAGAGAGCCCACAGCAGCATTATGTGAGCACTGAAGAATCAAGGCAGTCACCCTGTGGTTTGGCCCCAGCTTGCCTCTGTATCCCAGCAGAGCCATGGAATAGGGATGAGCGTATATAAGGATAATATATGTGATATATATACTACTATATATAGAATATAGGTACAATATTATATCTAGAATATATATTAGACTCCTTACTAGGGGGACAAATCACCCCTCATCATTAGGAGCGAAGCAGCAGTCCCCTCTCGGACAGTACCAAGACCTTGGTAACTTCAGCACATCTTGTGATGTACAACTAACATGCAGCCTTGCCAGCACTTCCACAGCCACTCCTTGCTCTAGCTAGATAAGCCCAAATCCCTCATTTGAAATGCCAGTAGCAAGACCCTTGAAGAGTTTATGCAACATCTTCCCACCCCTTCTGCCCCGCTCCAGGGAAAGCGAAGACCCAGCCTAAAGCCGTCTTGGATTCTGAATGTTGTGCCTCCCCCTTGACTTCCAATTGAAAAAGATTACAAATAATGTTAAATAATATAGTTTATAACCTTGGGGCTGTTTTCAACCGTGTATAGACCAGTTGTCAACAGGCAGAGAGGAAGGGAAGGGAAATTATAGGCTGCACAAAAGAGGAAAGTAAAAGTGAAAGCTCCATAAAAGAAAGTGGAACTATTATGGAGCAAAATGCCAACTCATTACAAAGCAGCCAAATAAGAGAGAAATACAGCTTTACCCGTAATAGCAGTTTACAAGGGAACATTGTATTGCAACATAGCGGTGGTGCTATAATTTGCTCTAACAACTCCAATTATGCCTTTTATTGATTTGGCAACACATTTAATAGGAGTAGCCACACCTCTTGTGTTACAAATCATTAAAGGTGTTGAACAGTGTAATTTTAAAATTGTCCTTCTCCTACAGATGTCAGTGTGACAGCATAATTTCCCCTGATTTCTGCTATATAAACACTGCGTTACAGTCATTTCCCCCTTACAAAGCAGAAATGTTGTCAGCCTGGGTTTTTTTTGTGCAGAAACATCCATTTAATATTTCCCCCCCCAGTCTATTCTCCTAATTGCTGGGTTTTTTCCCTTTTTTTTTTTCTTTTCCTCTTTCTTTCGCTCCTTTTTTGCCTTCTCTCTGGAAAATAAACACTCTGTTTTGCCATCTTCTACAGCAACCTTAATTGCTACTTAAATCTTCAATATGCACTTAATACCGGGGAGGTAAAACCGTTTTGGTTCAATCCTGTTCCACTTCACTCGAGTAGCGTTTCAGAGCTGGTTAAAAGCAGTGTTATCTCCTGGTAGCAATTTTGACAGGTGATAGCCATTCCAGAGCCAGCTTCCTTGCAAAACTCAGCAAACAGCTCAGAAAAAGAATCAAAACTTTCTCATGTTGGTGTTCTTCCCATCACACGGGATCTAAATTTTGCCTTCTCTGGACCCCGAAGCAAAAGCTTGGCTTTAGGAAGAGCAGGATGAGGTGTATGACAGGGCAGGTCTTGACATTCACACTGCTTCGCATACAGGCTGGCAGAGGATAGTGGCCTTTGCTCCCAGAGCTGGAGCGCAGGGTGATCCAGGAGGATGCTTTTTCCTGCTTGCAGCTCCAGCAGCCCGCTGGTCCCAAGGCAGTGAAGCTGCAGCGCTCCCAGGAACGGGGCAGACAAAGAATGTGTTTCCCCTCTCTCTTTAAGCCCATGCAGGCGGTGACGTGTGTAAATGAACCTGACAAGCTCTTTGATAAACAAATAGAGGCCACCAGCCAGGCTTTTGGCACGCCAACATACCACATGTTTACACCAACAGTGCCCCATTGCCCTGTGTGCCCGCTCCCAGCGCCGGGCCCCCGGGCAGCAGCCGCCCGGTGCCTGTCTGCGTTTGGCTGGCTCCAGCAAACTGTCTCATTAACAGCTGTGTGGAAGGGGAAAGGGAAGAAGCAGGGAATCTAACGCAACCCAAGCCTGAGGAGGGTGACGTTTTTCACGCTGCAGTGAGTAAAGCAGCTCTGTGTTCTGCTGCCAGGGCTGACCCCCAGCCCACCCCATCTGGCAGCGCCACAACAGAGCCCCGTGAGCCAGCCTGACACCAGCCATGGGTGGCTGGGGCTGCAGAGAGGAGCTTTGAGGCATTTCACACGTGTGTGTCCCCCGAGGTGCCAGACAGAGCTGTGGGGTTCTCCTCTTCCTCAGCACCTCACGCTGATTCAGGTTAAGGCAGAGTGATGGTGGCCATTGCTGCAGGAAAGAAGATCCCACCAGTTGGGTAAAGGAGAAGGCAGCCACCCTTGGGTGTGGGTCAGTCTGTTGGTAATGGTGGGATGCCAGTGGTGCTGGAGGCAGTGTGGAAGTGCAGGGCTGTCTCCATGTGAGGAGCTTGGGTTGTGGTAAGCATCAGGCTTTGGCCATCCCCAGCCACATGCGGCTTGGTGCAGGGCCATGGTGCATGGAGATGCTTCAACATCTGTAAGTCTTTCTAGCCAAGAGGACTGGACTGCAGCTGTAGCAGTGTGCAGGTGCATGGAGAACAACAATGTCTGGTGTTTGCCAGGCAGACCCCTATAGAATTATCAGCTCTGCCTGGTAACGTTGAATTGAACTGGAAGCTGTAGCTTGGCTTCTTGGGAAGACAGTGGCAGAACTAAAACACAGTTCTTGGAAGGCATTAAACTATTGCTTCCTTCAGGAAGTTGGATTATGCTAAAGAAGCCCAATACAATGGGGTTTCAATCCCTTTTAGAGACCAAGGGCCAGGGGTGTCTTCATGGAAGGAGAGCTGGCTGGGGTGGGGAGCAGCAGCATGGTCTGTGGTGGGGCACCAGTGTGCTGTTAACTCCAAGCTTTTCTGGGAAGGGAATTTATTTTGCTAGAACTAATCATTCCCATGCATTTTTCATTAGCATTATTATCCCAAAGAAAGGCTGCTGCAAAGTGCTTGCAAGGAGAGGAGATGTTTGCTACCTCTAGGGGAGTTTTACACAAGGAGAAGGAGCTCCTGTTGGTATTCTGGTGTGATGTCTCTGAACTGATCTTCCCAATCAGTTCAGACTTAATGCCAAAGCCTGCTCAAATATACAAATCACAAGGAAAGCTTTCAGAGGGTTTATGTATAGCTTGGTTTGCCTACATCTTCCCTGGATGGAAATTGTGAATTATTTTGCTCTTCCTGGTTTGTGCAACTCTTAATAGTAAAAATCATTCCATGGAACTGCATGATCTTTAAGGTTGCTTCCAACACTAACCATTCTGAGGTTAGTCTGAGTTTCACCTTAACCACTCTAACATGATTCCAGGCTTGTGTAGACCAAATGGGAATCCGGGAGGCCTCCTCTCTTGCTGCTTTAATGGAAGCAGAAAGCAGGAGCACAGTGAATCTGCCTCTCTTTGTATTTTTATCTTTATGCATCCTCACACTCAGGAGATCCAGGTGCCTTTTTAAACTACTGTGGTACAGTAGAAACGGGGTGGCAGACACTGAGGAAACTGTGAGCATCTCTGACCAGAGGGCCTTGAGTGCTGAGTGAGGCTGGATGCACACCAGGGTGATAAACTGGATATAACTGGGGGTATGGAATTCCCACTGCCTGCCTCGTGCAGCAGCTTCTGTGGGAGCTGAGCAGTGAGCGGCTGAAGAGAGGCCCCCAGGAGGCAGAGGAGGAGATGGATGCACACCACGGTTTCTCTATGAATGTGTGTATAGCCCAGTGTAAATAACTTAAAAATCAGGAGAAATTCCCTTGGCTTAGTGAGGAATCCTTACCCCAGCATGGCTATAAAACAAATTAGCTGTGATATAAACACGAGGCTCAGAGAGGCTGTGATTGCTGGTGGAAGGATTCAGGAAGGAGGGTGATTCCTCTTCTCCTGGTTCCATTTCAGTTGGAGATCAGATGCTTCCCAGTAAAGATATAAATTATCAAGGCACTAAACTTCAGTGCCAATAAGCTCCCCAAATTTATTTGCATTTGTTATCTGGCAGTTTCATTTAGAGTGAAGAAACTTTCACTGTGGATCAGGTCTTTTTAATATTTCCTCATAACTTCCCAGTGACAATCAGTTTTTCCATTAGGAGAGATCAGACACATAAGTAATACTGAGAGAGCTACTTGAATACCAAGTCATTCATTAGGAGCAATGCCAGTGCCATGAATGCTGAATGAATAGACAGCGAAGGGACACTGAAAATTAAAGGTTATCCTGGGTTCATTAACTTCTGCACTCCTTTCTAAAACAAAACCTTGGGTGAGAGCAACCTTTGACTCTTAAACTGGATCTCCTTGTCCCCTAATCTAAAAAACATTAACATCATTTAACTATTTCCCCTTTCTGCTCACTGTGTGCAAGAAAAGAAGTGTTTGAATTAACGCTCATGGAAGTGATGTGCAGCGACAGAGCCGTGCGTGTGAGCATCCGCCTTGCTTTGCTTTCAGCCTTTCCATGCGCCTCTGGCTTTGATATGCAGCACCTTCTGCTTGTATTGATTAGCCCTGATTTCTTCCTCAGAGTCTTATGTTTCTGCTATTTTATTCTGATTTTCTGTTTGTGTCCCCGATCTGTCTTCAGCCAAATGAAAAAATGAACTCAAAGTAGTTTGGTGCTAGAAGTAGTTTGTCTCTGCTGCAATCTCAAAGGCAGATACAATAGGTAAGAGAGGGGCTCATGCGTGTTGGGAGATGTTAGAGCCTGCAGAGAAAATGTCATTTGGGTGGTCAGAAAAGCCAGCTGGCCCCATGCTATTTTCATCCCAGACACCGTAACACAGTTCTGCTTTCCTGGGCTGGTGTGTTAAGCCTTTGGGTTATTATCCTGTAAATGTCACTTACGTATGAGTGATATTGATGGGTGATGTGCAGATCGGTTAAGGACCAATAGCCAAAAATGGATTCTTTTCATACTGATTGGCACATGGGAGGAATGATTGCACAGTCCAGCCCATGAGTGTTTAGTTCATGTGTTAATCCCAGACAATTATTACCCCAAAGACATGACTTTGGGGATGGAGAAGAGTGACTTCTCCTGGAGAGAAGCTTTTGTTCAGAAGTGAGCAGTAGAGGTGCTGTGTAAATAGCTTTAAGGGAATTCTGATGCTGAAATTGCCTCTTCCTCTCGGCCCTTGTTTCTCTGGGCTTGCTTGTTCAGTTGGCCTTGTTGCAATAGTTGCAGAGCAGGCGTCATCACTCGTCTCTATGGGCTGGTTGGTCCATCTTGATTCAGTCTCCAGAGCTTAAGCCTTAATTTAGGAAAGCTCCAAAGCTGTCTCCCTCTAGCACAATGTTAAGCACATCCTCAAGTTCATTTGCTTCACCTGGGGTGCTTGTGGTACCTTTTGCCTCCGGTTGGGAAACCTCTAAACACGGGATGCTGTTCACTGAGCAGAGGTGACTCTCAAAGGCACCGCAGGTGCCTTGCGCAGACAAGGGCAAAGCTCCTTCCCACCCTGCCAGGAGCATCAACCACCTTTCTCTCATGGAGATGGATGGGCTGCCTGGCCATTTCTATCCCATGCAGCGTGGATCAGGAGCTGGGCTCAGGCACTGGTCCCTGTACATGAATTTTTCCTCTTCCTAGGCTATGCCCACCCTGACTCCCCTGCACGGCAAGGAGTGAGATACAACAGTATTGTATTTGTGTTGTAGAGCCAGAACCCATGTTCCTGCCGGGAGGGGGAAGAAGCCTCATGTCTCATTTTGTTCCTTCCCCCTCTCCCTACACGAGTTAATCTGTTTAGCTTTTGAACCTGTGAGCCGGAGGAATTCTCAGCCACCAACAATGGGAAGCTTCTGAGCTGGAGATGGGGAGGGTGGAGAGGAGAGAGGATGGGGAAAACATATGGGAGGTGGGGCTGGTTGGCGAGATATAAAATATCCTCCTGAATTTCTGGCTGGAAAATTATAGCGATGGTGGAAGGCGAGAGGTTAAACTGAGGCGGCAAAGTTTGTGTCAGCCCTTTTTTGGTTTCTCTCTTCTCTAATTGCCACCTCCCCCCCCCCCCCATTCCACCATTCCCTCCCCGCTCCCCACCATTCCATCCCCCCATTCCCCCATTCCATCCGCGCTCCTCGTTCGGGCAGAAGGAGGTTGGCTGGCTTTGTATTTTAACTGTAGCACCAAGATTAAATTGTTTACGAGCTGCGAGCCCCGGCTGCCGGGATGAGCTGCGAGAGACAAAGATAGACAGTCTAATTCCCCGGTGTACTTTGTGCTTCCGTCCCCCTGCACTGCCACTAATTCTTTTATCTGGCCCCAACACTCCAGGCATTATGTGCATTCATAAAAAAAAAAGAGAGAAAAACCTTAAAAAAAAAAGAGCCCCAACCCGAACTGAAGCAGCAAAATTACTGTTCTCTGCGCTTTGCCTCCGATAACAATCTCTTGAATACTGATTACTTTTTTTTTCCCCCAACACAAAGCGACCAACACAAGTTGGTCTTTAACCCTTTATCTTTAGCAAGCAGAAAGACACGAGGAACATCTTACTCAGTTGGAAAAAAAAAAAAACAACCCAGCATACAGAAGAATTACTGTTATCTCCTAGCCAGAAGAGGAACAGCAGAGATAAGAAAAGCCTGAAGAATTAAAAGGAACGTTGCATTTGGGCTGTAAATTCGTGCTGAAGCTGGTTCTATTTGTCTGTCACTAGGGTTCATAATTTTTCGAGGTTGTTTTGATAGACTTATTGTGAAGACTGCATAGAAAACTCATCAGCATTTGTTGCCTCTGAGCATTATTGTCAATGGTAACCGCATGGTTATAGACTGGAGGAAGATAATGGTTGAAGTATAAAGGAGATAAAGGCAAAACCTCTTCTCATTAAGGGCTATCTCCACCTCTGCAGACTCTACAGTATTGAGTGACTGGCGCTAGTGCATTGGGCATAAATTATAGCAAAAAAACTAAAGGCAGCATCATTATTTTGCAGAAGTTATAATGACACAGGCTTGAGCCCTGTTTACTCCACAGCCTCGCAATAAATACCAGGAGCGCTTACTGTGGAGTGACCAGCACTGCCTTCCTATCGATTGCACCGCTGCACACATCTGTCTGCAGGCAGGCAGCTCCAACAGTAGCATGGACCATGGAGGGGATCTGCTCAACCTCTACTGTTCCTACAAACCCCTAAGCCTGGTGGTTTCCTGATGCAGGTCAGGGAAGGCATTCATCCTCACTTGGAATCTCTAGAGCAAAAATGTCATTTTGCTTTGAGATTCAACTTCTGCCTTGGAAAAGCCACCCTGGCCAGGGGCTGCAGTTGGAGTAACCTAAAAGGGTAACAGGACAGTGAATCTCCCATGCTGGTAGTGGTGATGTCTTCACTGGTGCCATTGCATTGCTTCCCTGCCCTTTCCATTAATCCTTTTTCTGCAAAGGGATAAAGGTCTCCTTCCCATTGCTCTTTGTAAGTGCTGCTCTTTTCCCTTTTTGTCCTCAGTTACCTACAGTTTGATCTTTTATGTTCGGTGTGGTGGGGGAAGAATTAGGTTCAAATTCAAGCTGGGTCCACAGCAGATAAAGCACACTCCTTCAGTTTTTTTTACCAGGCAAGCTTGTAAAAAGCACTCTGTAGACCCGTAACTATGATTATCAGAGGTTTTCACAGGTACTTCCTAAACTGGAATTGGTTTCTAATGGTCCTGGGGTGAGGAGAAGGATTTTTTGCAGTTGTAGAAGCTGAGGCCCAGGAGCTGGGTGAAGCTGTGAAGCTGCTTTGCCAGAGCCCGGTCCCAAGGCCCAGCTTTAATAACTAAACCAAGTGCCTTTTTAGTGATTGTGCTGGATTAGTGGCCCCAGAGGCTCCTAATCTGCTCTCCATATGGTGCATGCAGGGCAAGGATCTACCCACTGAGCTGCCGGTGTATTTCAAGGCTGATTAGATGGGGCAGTCCCCCGAGATCAGAACCCAGAAGAGTCTCTGCAGCCCATTCATGTTAGATTTGCTGCTGCAGTGCCCAAAGGATGCAGCTGCCCTCGCTGCTTCCCTCTGCCTATATGCCATGGCCCACAAAGTGCTGTCCTCTGTGGGTCAGAGCCCAGTCCATCTGCTCATGACGTGAAATGCATCCGCATCTTCTGTTGTCATTGTAGGGTGGTTTGGTGGCAGGAGGAGCAGACACTGCCATGGCTACTCAGCAGAATGCAACCTTGGGAATGGGGCAGACATGGCACATGGAGCTCAGTGAGGTCTCTTAGAAGCTCTGGGGCATTGCAGACTTCCCAATAGCTCTGTGGGCATCGTGACCATACGAAGCAACAGTCTTGCATCTTGGTGCTCTTGGGTGACGGTATAGAGCTGGTATGCATGGTCCTTGCATCTTGCGCCATGGGGAGAGGAAGGATGCCACTGCCATTTCTCCCTCCGTGCCTGAAAGGCAATGCACGTGATAGTCCTGGGTCGTGTTGGTTAATCAGGTATGATCGGATGCCTGGCAGCACATTGACTCCATCTCTAATTCTGGAAGAAAACTGTGAGGAAATGTGAATTCTGGTTTAATTTCTGCAGCTTCCCAGTGAAACAGTGCCTGGTCTGCAGGGAGATGAGAGCAGCAGTGAGGCTGTTGCACTTGATTTGGAGGTTGTTCTGCTGTTGCCACCAACTTACTGATAATTCTGTGCTTGGCTACAAATCAAGGCAGGCCAAAGGGTTGGTTCTTGCTATCTGGTTGTGTTCCCGGCTTCAGCTTTGCCATGGGCACCAGAATTAGATCCTGGGCTCGGTTTCCAGCTCAAAAGTGAAGTTGTGTGAGCTCTTCCTGACAAACCTGGTGGGGGTAGGGTGAACGTTTGCACTGGTTTGGGGGACAGAGCTGGATTTGGGGTAAGTAATGGTGTGTGGCATTGCAGCTACTGGGCCTGAGGTGGTTGGGATCGGGGGCCTTAACATGGGCAGCGTTCTCCTCCGCTGCGCAGGCATGCAATTAGATGAGGATTCAGGAGTGAACTAAGGGAAGCTCAGGAATTTCCTTGCAGTGCCTTTCTGGGATGATTGGCAGCCGGAGGGGAGGAGGTTGCTGTGTAGATACAGTGTTTGTGTCTCTGTCCAGAGTGGGTTTTCCAGATTGGTGATAACCCCAGGGTTGGCTGAAGAAATGTCACTCTAAATACAGGTATTGACCTCGGTACAAATATTCTCATTTTCGAGTGTGAAATGCCAGCAACAATCTCTACCTGACGGCTCTCAGATTATAATATCTGTTCCTTACCAGCATGGGGACGAGCCTTCCATTCAGGCTTACAATAAATCCAAACATGGGTTGCAGTAATATTTCATTCTTGATGGCATAGCCGTGGGTTTTGATTATATAAATCAGGCTTTAGAAAAGGAATACAGCTTTGTGACTGACTGAATAAATAAGTAAATGCAAATGTAAAAGTCCTTACAAATAATGATAATAATACTAATAATACACACACCCCCCCCCCAGCTTTCGAATGGACATTCAGGATCAACTGGAAAACATTGCACTCTTGGTGTGAATAGGAGAAATCAGTTGGGTGCAGCATGCAGGCGGGTTCCTGATAAACTAATGCTCCTTCACACAATTTACAATCCAACTGAATTCATTTGCATGACAAAATTGGCTCGGGTATTCATGTGTTGCAGCAAGACAAGTGTAACATTACAAAGAACAAGTAACCATGGGGAAGGTTAATGCAGACAATAAGGAAATACAATGACATGAATCGGGTTCTTCTTTTGCCAGCCTTTTATCTGAAATAGAAAAATAACAAGCTTCCACCCCCCATTCCTTCTTGGGAATAAAAGAGTTGTTTTATGGGAAGGGAGGGAGGTGGAAAATGTGCAAAGTTGGCAAACAAAGATCTGTAATGTCCCTTTTTCTACCTCATGGGTTTGAAATGCATGTGCGTGTGTCTGCATGTGTGTGTGCAAGGCAGGTGGGAGAGGGGAAGGGCAGGGGATGGGTGAAGCAGGCGAGCAGGTTGATGTGACATCCAGGCACATGGTGAAGGACACGTGGCTGGTGGCTGTAGTTATATGCCCTGGGTCATTCACTGCTGTTGTGTTGAATCCCATCCTCTTGTAGCAGAAAATCTGGGCTTTGTCAGCTCAGGTGTAGCTAAACTAGAATGAGCTTTGCAGGACACAGGGTGCTAAGTTCTCTGGGAGACCTGTAAAGGCAGGCACTCTGAAGGTGCTGAGCATCTTCTGCAGCTCAAGGAGTTATGTGCATACCTGTATGGGAACGGGCATCTTCTGAAGATGACATTCCCAACTGGCCTCTTGATATATTAAAGTCCAGATCACTGTATAGGCTTCTCTGAGCACATGAGACTTTTTCCCCATGTGAGTCCCCATGAGACTACTCTGTCGTTAGGCACGTGATGCTTGCAGATAATGTAGTCCTGGTTTCATTTGGAATGACCTGGGCAGCCTGCTTGAAGGTCTTCTTGATAAATTAATATTTACAAAACCAGCTCTAAAGGGGGGAGAATGTGTTAATTGTTCACAGGCGGTTTGGTGATCAGTTTTACTTTGCAGCTTCCTGTTTTGAGGACTTTCCCTTAAGGCTCCAAGTGTAGTTTATTCCCCCCAAAGGCGATTTTGGTGGGTATAAAACTATGCAGAAATCATAAGCTCAGGCACCATCTTGCCTCATGTGAGCCCTTGGAAAGCTTGGCAGGCCGGGTTAGCTGCATCTTGACTTCTTGTACAGTTGCTGGGGCTGCAGGCTTGCAAAACTGCTCTGGTTCTAAACTTGCATCTGCTTCTCCTTCATGGGAGCACTGTTTGATGCACACCAGAAGGGGTTTGGTAGCTCCAAGGTTGAAGAACTGCTTGGAAAGGCAGGGTGGAAGGGAGCTGAGGGCTCGGGGATGTCTCCTGGACGCTTGGGTGTGATGCTGCAATTTACCTCAGCACTTTGGGTTGCTGGCACAAACCTCTTGCAGCAGGAGAGGCCACGTTAAGTGCAGCTTCTAATTACTGCAGCACAGAGGTGCTGAGAGAGAAGAGCTGAATGCTCATAGCAGGGGGAAGCTGCCTGGGAACAAGGACCACGGTGCTCTCTGCAAGCAGGCAGCATCCTTTCCCTCATTGTTCTCGAGCTGGAGTGCTGAGCTCCCTTTCCAGCTGGGATTAGAAGCTCTGACACAGACACTCACTAAGCATGAGGGCCCCTCTTTAGATCAGCTTTGCTGAGTGCCGCAGCAGGCTTGTCCCTCAGTTGCCATCTGCAACAAAGCTGGAACAAGTTGACAAACGACTGATTTTCATTTAATCTTTCACTTGCCAACTTAATGATGACAAACCCCCCAAAATCCAAGGAAAGGAAGTGCTCCCCCCCCCCATCTTCCCCTCGCACCACTCACTCAATGGGGGAGTTTCAGAGCAAAACTGGGCAGGAGCAAAATAAGAGCCTTAGGTTTTTGAATTAAATTTAACCCCGGGGTGCCACTGCTTCAGAGCCTTTGGAGGCAGAGTTGTAAATCATGGCAGCAGATTCGGCTTCTGATGAGCACTTCCCATCATGATGACATTTAAACTATTAATTAATTAGGAGGGAGCAAGATGAGAAGATTTGGAATTCTCCCCTTTGGATAATTACCGTCGAACACATTTGTTACTGTAATGAAGGAACAGGATGTGACTTCAGCCGCCGCGCTCTCCCTGCATGTGTGGCTTTTCACGTTAGTATTGCTTTAGCCTGTAGTAAAAGGAGAAAGAATATATTGTTTTCCCCTTGCAACTGTAAGTGGAGGTCATTTGTGGTGGTGGCATTTTGGCAAAGCTGTAGTTGGGAAGAAGGGAGTAGGTGGTGAGATCGAGCGCAACCATCAGATACCTGCAGCATGGGGCATGTGCTGCATCCTCACGGTGCAAATCCAACTTGGGACCTCCAGTAGAGCAGCTTTAGGCCACTCAACCATCAAAGCCCATCAAAATTGGTGGCGATGTTCCTCTTGAGACTTGCTTTGAAGAGATCCCAAGTCAGGGGCATGAGCTGTGCAGTGGGAACCTGAGGGTCCTGGTGGTCCCTGCACACACCACTGGTCTGGTCCTGATCCCTTCCATAAACCCTGTGAACACTGTCAGACTGAATTGTGACAACCAGGATCTCATTGGGCTTTTCTTGTGCTGGGAGCTGTACTGGGAGCCCCACCAGTGCTGCTCTCCTACACAAACCATCCTTCTCTCCTGTTCAGAAGGAATTCTATGAAGTTTTCCTGGTTTTCCCCATTTCCAGAGGATTTTGTGCTCTCTGAAAGCAGAGTCACTACTGTCTCATGGCATCTGCTTCCTGCTAGCAGAGATCCTTGTTTACTTCTCTAGTGTTAATATGCCCTTTCACAGATAATCAATCTTGCTTGGCAGGATCAATTAAAATGAAGTGGGGATGCTCCATGTACCTTGCCCTGGAAATTTAACTCCAGTTGTACTCCCACGTCTGAACCTGCGTTTGCACAACTCCTGGGCTGGATTATCCCCATCTCCAGGGACTGCAGCAGCACTAAGGATCTAACACAGGAATATGTTCATACTGGCTCTTAGAAGGGGGTTATTAATTACTGAGATTGGTAATGTGAAAGATAGAGCCAGAACCTCCCTACTGAGGTCATTGCTTATGAGAGCATCAGCAAGAGGCTTTATGTCATGCAGGTTGTCGTTCTCTAGACACCCGCAGCACTGGGATGCTATGGGATGTCTGAGTAGGTGAAACAAGGGGAAAGTTGGGGTCCCCTCTGCTGCACCCCACTGCTGCCCTGAGATGGAGGAGCCTGTGGGAGTGCTGGGGCTGTGCTTTGGGTCACTTGGAGCCCCCCAAGAGCTCCCAGGCATTCCAGGAGCCTGGTTTTCCAGAGGAGAGTGCTCTCTCCCTGTCCTTAGCTGCAGGGTCTGGCCCAGGAGAATTATCCTCAGGTGATCCCATGATTTTTTTTTGCATAGAAACATTTAAATCTGTTATTTTAAGCAGAGCTTGTCTCTAGGTACCTCTTTTCCATCTTATTCATTTAACCTTCTGAAAAGAGCTTTTCCTCCTGGATGTTTCCATGACCTATTGGTATTTTTCACTTTAAACATCTCTGCTCAAAGTTGTCGTGGTGACTCTTTGCTGTCCTACATGGAGTGAGTTTAGGCTCCCTCTTCATTCCTGGTGTATAAATAGCCACCTTGAAAGAACTGCTATGCTTTAACCTGGATACGTGCTGCCTGCAGTCTCTGAGGGCTCTGACCTTCAGGGCTGCTCTCACCGGTGCAGACTCTGCTCAGCCATCAGGGAAATAGGGATGAGGATGACTTGAATCCTTTTTGTTTGCCAGATTTTCCTTAATTGCTGCTGCTGTTCTGGAGCAGCCTGAGCCTGGACATTAGGAATGGCCCAGCCATGTGCTGGGCAGGGTTGTGCCAGAGGATGGTTGTTTTGGGCTCTTCAGGGTGGATTTTCACAGGAATTGGGCCAGTTTAAGAGCCACGGTCATCTTCAGTAGGTAGAAAATGTTGTAGAAGTTACTGTCATGGAAAAGACAATCTACACCTATTTTGTGGTATCTAAATATGTGGTCTGCCTCAAGCAGAACAACCTCTTTGTTCTCACCTTTGCTGCTGGGGCACCCGTGTTGTGCCAGGGATTGGGTGAGCAGAGCTGGAGCAATGGGCTTTGGGAGCCAAATCCCCAGTTCTACTCCCAGATGTGTTTTATAATGGATGGGTTTAATTATGTGTCCCTCTGCCAGTGCCCACACAAGAGATGGGGACCCAAATGAGACATAGACACGCTCAGATGCACCCAGCCACAGGGGAATTAATGCCAAGGAAAAGGTCATCATGATGTGGAATTCATTTTATTTATGGAGCATTTTACTCCTTGGATTTGAAGTTCCAGTGGTACTTTTAATATCTATAATATAATTGGACAGAAAACATGGTACTGGATGTGGGAAGGGCTACAATTTGTATTGAAATGGAAGAACATTTGAGGGGTGTGAGAGAATTAATTTGTTTGTGCTCTGGTATCAGCACAACTGATACCAGAAACCTTTGGAGGCAGCTAAATACATCGTGTGGGAGTCAGAAAACACACAATCAGGCAGCAACAATCATCTTTCTGGAGATTCTAGATAATCCGTGCTTCAAAGCAGAACCTGTGTTTTGGAATATTCATTCTCTGATATTCAAATGGCCAACTTTGTTCTTCTAATTATTATTAGCCTTTTGATGTTGTATCAGGCAAGTGCTATAAGGGCCTTAAAAAGGGCAAAATAATTATTTCCTTTCTATCTTAATAGCCATGTGATGCAGAGGCTTTGGTGCAGAAAGGAGGCTTTTTTTGTGACAAATCCAAAGGGGGAAGCTTGGCAACATGGTATAGTTGAGTGTAACCATAAATAAAACCCTGTGTGAATTCCCCCTTGGAGACACTACAGATCTATTGAACAGGGCACCCTCTCTATAAAAATTGTTCTGGAGAGGTAATAGCAAGCTATACATTATGAAAAAATATAGCACAGGGATTTGCTGTACTTGGAGCAAAACTATGAGAAAAATGGTGGGAGGTAATAAGGGATTGTCGTTCCATCCCATTAGAAATGTGTTTTATTCCAGACACCCAGATTTTATCTTCCCCCTGCACCTGAATTAGAAATGAAACTGCCAACTTTCTCGGATGTGCAAGAATCCACACAGTAATGTGGTTTGCTTTCCTTTATCCCTCTTCCCCCCCCCCCTTTCTCTTTGGGAAGCTAATTAGGACAAACAGAGATAAACCACACTGTGTGTTATGGGCTTGTAAATAACACAAAAGGGTTTCCTTAGGAAATTAGCACTAGGACATCCAGGAAGCTATGAAATCAAATGCTACAAATATATACTGTATTCTCTCCATAGATTAAACTACTAATAAAACCCTTCTAAAGCCAGTCATATACAGGAGGGAATCCTCTAGGATTTGACTGGCACCATCCTGTAAAAGAAGAAGTTCCGTAAAAAAAAAAGAATCCACTCATTTCTAAAGAAATTTCCCAGATTAGATTTGTAAATCAAAAACCAATATATAACATGCAAGAATTGATCTGTTTTATATTCCTCAGTTACATTTTTGTGAAGCACATTTAGAAGATTTAGAACGTATTTGCGCCTGCTGGTTGAGCCATTATATGCTTGAGTTCATACATCTATTTGTGAGGCTATAAAACAGGCATCGACTACCCATGTAAATTGTGTTCTCCACAATAAATTATATGCATACTTGCAAAAATACATAACTGCTGTTGGTTGGCTTACGTAGACTGAATACTAATGATGTTTAAAGTTGTATTGTCCCTCTTCTCGGGCCTAATTTAGCCTCTACATCAAAAATTATGTAGGAAAAAACACTTTATCCTCTCACTGAGAAATAAAATGGCACTTACGGGCATCCACATATCTTTCTTTTATGAAACACCACCATTTTCATACTAATTTTAGCTGCATAGGGTTCATGGAAAAGTCTGCCTCGTGCAAAGCTCTTAGGAGACTTCAGTGTGTATGTACATACGCAGCGGGAGAAAATGGCTTGTTGTGCGGTTCATCGAAACGAGTTGGGTTTGCACGTGTGATACACACTCACAGGCAGTAGAATCCTTTAGGACAGCCAGAGTGCTTTTAATTCCTAAAGTTGAGAGAGTTTTTGAATCGCACCCCAGGGCTTAGTGCAGCACCAAGAAGCCCCGGTACGAATAGGCAGCCCTGTGCAGCGATGCACAAAGCTTGCGCATCTCCCTCTACCTGCTGCCCATCAAGGCACTGCCGGGTTAATGAATTGGTGTTGCTCCTATTTCAATTGTCTTAAGAGCTGTGAGAGGTGCCTCCTCTCACAAAGGAGCTGGGGCTGACCCTGGCTTCACCATTTTGGGTCATTTATTCTGGAGCACGAGGTCGTGCAGCCCCTGTGGCTCTTTGGTCACTTTAAGTATTTTAATGGAAGCCAGCATCCTCGGTGCGGAAATGAATGAAGGTGCCACATAACCCTCACACGTGTTCTTCCTCCCATCTCACCCTTTGCTCTGCTCTCCCCTCCTCTCATACCAGCATATATTGACAAGATTTCCCTGTGTGTTTTGCAGTCTCTTCCATTAACCTGCTTTATTTATTACTCTTCCCATTCATTCTCCCCTTGCCTTTTTGCACATATCTCTCCAGGTTTGTCTGCCTCCCTCGGTGTGTTTTCACTCTTTATTCCCTTCTTTGCTCCATTCCCTCCTCTCTGTTACAAACAAGTCCTTCCTCCAGCTACAAATTATGTGTCTGCTCCTGCAGCCCATTTCTCTGTGTGCGATGGATCACTGCGAGGCGGCCGGGTACCCCCGGCTCTGCCGCTGCGAGTGGGAGAGAAGAATATTCCCGTCCTTCTCCTTCCCTACCCAGCCTGTGCAAGGAATATGGAAGCTGTCACACACTTCCTCTCCTGCCCAATGATGTGTAGGAGAATAATATATCCCTTTTATTGGGCTCACGACTGGGTAGAGGAATGAGGGAAGCAAACTGTCTCCTTTTTCCTCACCCAGAATATCCTGACTCCCTTTTAACGCTAACACATGTTATCACGTTAACATCCCAGCAACGATTTTGTGGAGCCCCCTCAAAAGGCTTGAGCTGTGTCGCTGGGGACAAAGCCCGTGTGGATGCAGGGATAGCACCTTACAGTGACACAGGGATGTGCTGCACGGCTGAGAGCAGAGGCAGGGCTGCAAGGAGCTGAACTGCCAGGCACAGACACGGGCCGGATAACTCAGCGCTGCTTTTCCAGCCTGACCTCTTCCACCCTTGTGCGGACATAGAGGTTCTAGCACTGTAAAATGAGTGCCAAAAAGCAGGTAGCAAGAGTTTGCTTTTCCAGAACCAATGTTTCCAGTGCCTGGAGCTGGAAAGGGATAAAGGGATGAGTACAAAGGTGTGTGCATCACACAGCACTGGGGAGGACATGGGTTTATGCAGGGAGGACAGAGTATGGCTGCTCGAGACCTGTGTACTAGAACTAGTCCTGGGTTTCCATGCACCAGCTCTGGATGGCTGCATCCAACCCCAAATCCAGCTTGGAAATAAAAGCCCAGAGGGCCCTCTGATGAAGGGTTGTGATGTGCACGAGGGTTTGTATGCGGTTAGTACATATCTGTATCATTTCCTATCTTGTTTTATTTAGTGTGTGATCAAAGTTGCAACTTAGGGAGGAAAAACCTGTTCCTGGAAGGGCTCTGCAGGTGACACAGCCAGGGAGCTCATGGGGTTTGTGGGCAGCTTTTGGGAGCCAGGTTTGTGGAAGAGCATGTGTGATTTCTGCAGCTTAGTGAAAGGACAGACAAAGAAATGATGCCATGTTCCCAGGCCATCCTGTTGTTATCCTGGGAACCTGTGAGGCAAAGCCATGGGACAGGGTGCCAGGCTGGAGCACCCACTTTGGGGGGCAGAACTGGGTGTTTGTTACTAACACAGCAAAGTCCCAGTGCTGGAAAATCACCTTGGGACCAGGGAGGTGACCAGTGCCATGTGTCCCTGGGCCACCCTCATGGGGCAGAGCAGAGCACCGCTGAGGCTAGGACTCATCACAGCCCATTAGAGAGCATGTTGCTTTAACACCACGTCTCAGGGATGCAGTGGCTGGCAAAGTAACCTAGATATAATTTTCCTTTGTGTCAGTTCTAGCCACTAAAATTAGTATGAAGAGACACAGAAAGCTCAGTGGAGTTTCCCCACTTTATCCTGCAGCTAATCTTTTTATATCTATCTTTTTTTCCCCTTCTTTAAAATCAGGGGGAGGGGAAGCCCATCCATCCTCTGCAGCTGGCATGTCTAAACTCCAAACATATGTGCTGCTTAGCCAACATACAGTAGCTTAGGACTTCTCAAAAACACCAAACCCCTGAATCCAATAAAATTGCAAATTTCCCTGTATTTCACAATATCCTAAATAAACATGAACAGCGTGCATTTCTCTTTCTGGCATCAAATATTAATCTGGCCGTGGTTGGAAATGTGCTTTCCATCTTGTGTGCGCTCACATTGGGTAAACACTTGGGAGATTGCTATTCCAGACCTTTCATTCTCTCCCAGAGTCAAGAGCATGACAAATTTTTCTCCTAATTACACCTGCCACTGTTTGCCTTCTAATACTGTAAATCCTCCATCACATAGTTTTTCCGATTCAGGATTAGGTTCCTTTTCTGTCATACAAATGATTGGAGGTGCAATATGCAGTTAGCAAGGCACGTTAGGAATGTTTAGGATGGGATGGCTTCTTGTTTTAAGTGAGGTATCTGCATGAACAGAGCTAGATCCACATTTAACTTGTGGTCTTGAGCCAGGACCTCTGGGTTGGTTTTTGTGGCTGTGGTGAACCAGAGCACTCTCCTGTCTGAACGCACAGCTATGTGCTTGTCTCTGCTTTTTAGTTTGTCTCTGATCCTGGAAGTTAATAGCTTCCCATCCCTCCTTGTGTGTCGTGGTATTTGTGGGACGGTGTGGAGCTGGGCAGAGTGCAGCTTCCTCCTCTCTAGGGAGGTGATGCTGGTGTGATGTTCTTTAGCCAGGACAAGAACATAGTCCCTGAGTGCTGTAAGGGGCTGATTCCTTTGGGCATTGCCAGTGCTCCCATCTGCCCTTCCTGTGGGGCAGCTTTCAGCATCTTGCATCTTTTCTAGTGACAGGACAAGGGGAATGGCTTTAACTTGCCAGATAGGAGATTGAGATGAGCTCTTAGGCAGAAGCTCTTCCCTGTGAGGGTGCTGAGGCATTGGCACAGGGTGCCCAGGGAAGCTGTGGCTGCCCCATCCCTGGCAGTGCTCAAGGCCAGGTTGGACACAGGGGCTTGGAGCAAGCTGCTCTAGTGGAAGGGGTCCCTGCCCAAGGATGGATGGATGGATGGATGGGCAAAACATGGCAAAATTGTTAATGGAGAAAGGAGATGTGGCTGAGGGTTGTAGGGGCTTTCTGCATCATAGCCTGTTTATTAGAGGGAGCAAAGTCTTTTTAACTGGTTGCAGAGGAAGGAGCACAGGAGCAGGTTGGTGGCTTGGTGTGACTCCATCAGCTGGTCCTGCACGAGGACTCTGGTCTCTTAGGTTCCGAGTAGATTATTCCTGTTGTAAAGCTGACATAACCCCAGCCGCCGTACTGATGGAGAAGTGCCCATGCTATTGCCAAATCCCTTCTGCTCAGCTCTGGATTTCTTCCAGTTCTTCCAAAAGAAGCAAGCACCACCAAAACCCCATTTGTGCCTGATTGCCACCCATTACCATCTCCAGGGGTGACTGGAGGCCAGCCTGGGCACCGGCTGCATCCCAGCCCTGTGATTTACGGGGAGTGGCAGCAGCGGGGATGGTTTGTGGCTGTGACCCGGTTGTGACCCCAGCAGATAGCAAGGCAACGTTTCTGTGAAACACAAACAAAAGGTTAAATGCTCCAGTTCTCTGCTTAGACAGGGCCAATCATTCTGAAGAGTCTGTTCCCCCCTTTAATTGGTTCTTTATTCCATGCAATATTTCTTTCACTCGAGGCATGTGCGCACTCTCCCTCCCTCTTACACTTGCACACCCAAACTCACCCTCTTTAAAGCATTCTTCACAGCAGCCACTTTCAAATATGCAGCAGCTATTTTCTAGCCCTCTTTACAAGGTGCTGGGTAACATCTCCATCACATGTGGCACATTTGATGAGTTAAATCTCTCAAGGGTTTCAGCGTTGGCTTCCAGGGCTACGAATGCCCTATTTTCCTGTGGGTGGATAGTGCCGTGCCTGGCAGAGGGCTCTGCCTTTGGCAGCTCTCGCCCTGGGCCCAGCGTGGGTACCGCGGAGGCATCCCGCATCCCTCCCTCCCTCGCAGCTTGTTCACTCTGCTCTCGAAACACGAATGAGTCAGAGACAATATGTTGCAGATCAGCAGTGAGGGGACTGTGTGCGCCAGGGAGCTGGGAGCCACAGGAGCATCGCTTTTGTCTCCTGCCCTCAGCAGGGAGAGGAGAAGGAAAGCAGCCAGCACCTCCCAGACCACCTACTGCCCATCTCCCCCTGCACTTCCCAAGTGGGAGAAATGGAACACCAAAGAAAGAGGCTGAAAAGCATCAAATTGATGTTTAAAATCTTCTAGAAAATCTTACCTTCTACCTATCAGCCCCCATGCTCTGCTTTTGTAGGTGCATAGGGTAAAGGTAAAAATGGAAATGTTCAAAGTTTGTCCTGCTAAAGAAATGTGGCAGAAAACCCAAAGGCAGATGGCTCAGTTTCCTGCCCTCTGGCTCACCCTTACAGGAGAGGGTTAAAATAATCAGCATTTAACTCAGCAGACACGGCTATGCATGTCACACATACCTACTTTGCAGCTGATGAACTGGCTCTCAGGCAGGTTAGTGACATGCTAGAGATCAGACAGGGAATTTGAGGGGGTTTATGCTAAACAGGACCAGCTGGGATCATCCAAACTGGCTTTCTGTGACCAAACTTCCCTGATTCTGCAGAGCTGGGAAAGAAAAGCAGAAGGAAAACCCATGTGTCCTCACTTGGAGCGGTGTTGGCTCTTCCCACTGATGAATGAGCGTGGGACATAAACGTTGAACTTTGATTAATTCCCAGTGTCCAAAACCTGCTAGAACTTGGCCATTTGGCCTCATTGAAAGCAGCACTCAGATGTCACCGTGATAGGAAAAGCAGAAACCTCCTACCAGCAGCAGTGGCTGTAAAACATCGGGAGAAGAAAGTGACAGCTCGGAGTCATCTCACTTACCATCCCTAAAGGACTGCGCTGGCATAAAGCTGCACGGCATGAACGGATCCGCTCACAACTTACATCAACAAAGCTATGATGAATTGAACTAAATGAACTGAGGCAGTCCATAAAAAGTGTTTGCCTTCTTTTTAGTCCTGGAATTGGAGTTTATGAAGTCATTGTTCAAGATAAATAGGAGCTGCTGCAATAAGTTCAACCTAGTTTAGAAAACTATATATCCCTATCCCATAAATGGTATTTTTTTCGCCTCTGAGAGCTAATGTTTTTCTTTGGCTTGTTTATGGTTTCAAACTCGGCTTTGACCTGAATCATCAGCAGTGTTAATGACATTTAAAAGTAATAGCATGGATTTATGATACTGTCATTTAATTCAGAGGTTTCAAAATGCCAGATAAAACATTAATTTCTGTTATTGCCGGTGGTGTAGGTCAGTGTTGTCCTCAGCATGCTGTGAGGAGATGGCCTCAATTCAGCCTCAGCTTGTGAATTTGTGCAGAAAGGCCCTACCTGCTTTATTCCCCATCCAGTACTGAGCTCCAGAAATCTCAGTGTTGAAGATGAAACATAAGATCATAGGATGGTTTGGGTTCAAGGGACCTTAAAGCTCATCCAGCTCCAACCCTTGCCATGGGCAGGGACACCTTCCACTAGAGCAGCTTGCTCCAAGCCCCTGTGTCCAACCTGGCCTTGAACATTGCCAGGGATGGGGCAGCCACATGGGAAAGGTAACCCTCAATCTGCCCATAGCTTGTCCCCTTCTAACTACCAGCCAACACTTGTTAAAAGCAAGGAGTTGTATTTGCCTGCACAGAGCTGGGGGTACCTTGCTGTCTAAATACACCGTGCTGCAGAACAAAGACATTGTAATTCCCCTGGTGAATATCAGAAATAGATGCACATATGTACAGAGCTTTTCACAATATTGTAATTATATTTATCTTGCTGCTCTTGCTTGTACATTTTCTTCCCGTGGAAGATTAAAGCCAGTGCTTTCTGATCCAGACTGCTTCCCTCCATCCCGTGCAGCAGCCTGGCACGATGCTGTCGCACACTGCCCTTGTGTCACTCACATTTGTCAGTTTAAAGGTGTTGCCCTGTTTGCCATAAACCAGTATATAGCGGCTGTAGCCTTTCCCTGCAGTAAATTAACAGCTGAAGCATCAGCTGAGCTCCCAGCGCTGGCTCAGCATCATCCCAGTGACACTTGACCGCTGCTTGGACACCAACTGCCGCTGCACGACTTAGAGCCAGCATCAGCATCCTGGGCAGCATTACCAAACCCCACACAACTGGTTACCTGATGCTGTGGTCCTTCTGGAGGAGGGGACGGGGAGTAATTGCAGTTCTAAAATAAGCCATTGCTCTCTAGTTAGTGGTAATGAGTGAATGGGATTTAATTAATTTGGTCCAGCAAATGGGTCACCAGTTTCCCCAGCCAGAGGCAGGTGGTGTGGATGGGGAACTCAGCAGAGGATGCTGCCCCTTAAATAGCCACCTCAGGTTTTATACAGTGGGGTTCTGGGCTTTTCTCTTCACTTTATGACCTACACAAAGCAGTTGAGTATTGCATCTTGGACCTAGCAAGGCACCAGATAAGAAACTCAACCCTAATCAGGTGGCTAACGTGGTGGTTGTTTGCCAGCCAGCTTCTGCTTCACATAACATGGATAATTCTAGCTTGCATGAAATTAACCCCCCCTTTCTGCACCCCCACTTCTTCTCACTTGTTAAAGTAATAAACCACCAACTCCTCCCAGCTCTGCCTGTGTGGAAACAGGGCTAATGTAGCAGCAAATCAGCATGGTTTGAAACGCCACTTCCCGAGCGGGACGCAGGGGATCGGGGATGGAGCGCGGGCCTTGGCTCTGGTTTCTCACTTCTGCTCGGTCTCTCTGACTCGAGCTGGTTTGTATCCACCACCTTTTATTTAAACATAGGAGGGTTTTTAAAATTTAAATGAGATCTCAGAAAATAGATACTGTGCACCTTTGTGTTGGTAAGAAAAAGAAGTGGTGTCATTCATGTCAGATAATTGGTGGTTTTAGCTCTCTGCAGAATAAATTACAGCAGTCATATAATGGCCTTTCATCCAATCACTTCTCTACTCCAGATCTAGACTTGAAATGAGGTTTGTTGAAAACATCATTTCAGGGATTATTGACCACAGCAAAACCTTGTTGTACATGTTCTTTGTATGTATTGAAAATACGTGAGTTAAAAAGGTAATAGTTGGTGCTTTGCCAGTGAATTGGAAGCTGCTCCCTGGGATCGGTGGGAGGTACGAGGCTCTCAGGGGGCACATTCAGGCTCTCTTCTCCCTCCAGAAGGAAGATGGGAGGTGGGGGTTCAGTGCTCAGGCCATGGGGAAGCAGGCTGTGCCATCCTTTTGATGGTTTTCGGGTTCAGACAGCGGGGAATGCTGTATTTAGCAAGAGAGGACTTTCATTTAGCCCATTTGTTTGCCCAACAGGCCAGTTATCGGGGATGCTTTGATATCTTTGACTTCTAAGTCATTATCTTCTGTGTGTTTAAATGTCCGTTGTTTAGGTAATATGCAAAGAGGCAGCATGGATATGATGAGTTGCACAGGTTGCTCTTTAGGGCTTGATTGCCTTTCTTCTCATATATGTACAGTCCCTCCTGCCTGCCTTCCTTGTCCCTTTCCAGCGCCTCTCTGTAGTGCAGGAGTGCATTAGGATAATCTTCTATCAGGTGCCAAAGAGTTCAAACCAATCTTTACGTGAGAAAAGGTTAAAAGACAATGTGGTCATAATCTACAAATACCAGCGTGGGGAAGAGGAAAAGACAGTAAAAGACTCTAAAGCTGAGCAGAAAGAAGAAGAATGCATTACTAGGTTCTATTGGAAAGTGCTGGCAGAGAAATTCAAATGAGGATTGAAGTGTGTGTTTTGACAGTCACAGTAATTAACCAGTGGAGAAAATTGCCAGGGGATATGGTAGATGCTCCATCACTCTCAAGTTTTATAAATAAAGGCTGAATGTCTTTATAAAACAAAATGCCGTTTCTTGGGGAGGGGGGGAAGAGAAAGTTGTGGATGAGCCACTGGGACTGTGTGTATTAAATTCCTGTGTCTCAGTTCAGGTTGGTGCCAGCCAGGAGGAGCTCAGTGGATCTTGTGGCATTTACATCCAAGGACCTGCGGGTTTGGAGCCCTTGTATTGCCTTGTGCTCTTTCAGTCATGTTTTACTCTTGCAGGGATTCAGGGATGCCCTGGCTCTGAGCTGAACAAAGCCCTGCTTGAGGACCATAATAGACCCCCCAGAGCCGAGCTGCTCCTGCAGCACTTGAGACAGAGTGCAGCAACTCTGGTGGAGTAATTGATCAAATAATTGATCATTTGCTTGACTAAGGATCAAAGCACCTGGAAGTTGGTCACCTCTGTCTTTTCCATGTATAGGATTTACTGCCTTTTCCCACTTGTTCTCATTTCAATCTAGTGCAAAGCCTGACAGCTCAGAGGTCTATGGGACAGTCATAGAATCATAGAATAGTTAGGGCTGGAAAGGACCTTAAGATCATCCAGTTCCAACCCCGTGCCATGGGCAGGGACACCTCACACTAAACCGTGTCACCCAAGGCTTCGTCCAACCTGGTCTTGAGCACTGCCAGGGATGGAGCATTCACAACCTCCCTTGGCAACCCATTCCAGTGCCTCAGCACCCTCACAGGAAAGAATTTCTTCCTTATATCCAATCTAAACTTCCCCTGTTTAAGTTTTAACCCGTTATCCCTTGTCCTGTCACTGCAGTCCCTAATGAAGGGTCCCTCTCCAGTATCCCTATAGGCCCCCTTCTGATACTGGAAGGCTGCTACGAGGTCTGTGAGTCCTAGAGCAGCAACCATCCCCTCCTACATCTATAGTTTTCCAAAGCAAACTAGGTGATCTAGGTACCCAGTGTGTGTATAGATGAATGGGAATGAGGTTTGCTGAACTGCAGCTCCTGTTTCTGTTGCTCTGTTTAACTTGTGGTACCCAGGGAAGCCCCCTGAGCTCCTGCCTGCTGAGCCCAGGAGAGAAGAGCCTCCCTAGATGTGCTCCCTCATTCATTTGAATGCAGTCCCTAGGAGGATTTTGCTGTAGCAGGGGAGGAGGAGGCAGGCTCTGCCTTTGTGATGGGGAAGTGCTTTCCTTGCCTGCTTGTCTTCCTTTCAACCACATTACATGACCTCTGCCAATAGGCTGGAGACCAGTAAAAGCAGAGCCAGCCGAGCGCGCGGGTTCCGTGCTGATCTAAATGAAGTCTGTAGCTTTTGATTTCTCTGGGAAGTGCTTCCTGCACCGTGGCTCTTTCAGTGCTCAATAGCTTTTATGTGAGTGCTGCTGCTCCGGTCGCTAACGGTTCCTTTGCTTCTCTGCCGTCAGCCTACTGTGGCTGCCTCGCATTTCCCTCCTGCTGCATTGTTCAGCTGGGGTGGATTTGCTTCCAAAATGCACCAAGTGTCTTTTATTTTAAGTCTCCAGATGGATACTCACTGTTCCCAGTTTCTTTTAAAGCTGTATCATTTGGGGAGATTCTTGTAGCCTGAAAGGAATAATATAGGCAGGGTGGGAAAGAAATAATCCCCTTTTTTGCTTCTAGGTGGAGTTCACATCTAGAAAATTGGCAGGAAAAATCTCAGCACTTTGAGAATTACAAAAATCCTTCATAAATAGGAAACAATTTCTCATTTTCTCCCCAGTTGTAGTGTGTGGATGTGTGAAACTGTGGCTTTCCCCTTCTGATCAAAACCTGGCTTTGGAGAAATACATGAGGCAGGAATAGGCTCAGTGCAAGAATCTGATCCGGAGCGAGGAGGTGTGATGCTGGATGCAGTAATTCAGGAGGTACAGGTTCCTGGGGGGTTTTCCCAGGGGTTGCTGTGGGCTGGAGCAGAGATCAGTGTGGATGGAGATACACTTTGGTTGTGTCTGTGCAGCTTAACTTGCAGAGCTTGATCCCAGATTGTAGATAATGGGACGATGGTCAAACCCACAGTCCTGGCAGCCCATGCCAAGGTGTGCTGGTCCCAGAGATTAAAGCTCTTCTTGTGGAGAGTATCTTATCTGTGTCTCCTTTCCCTTCTTTTTCTAACACTAGTATTGAACCACACAGGGTTTTGCTTTCAGCGTGTTTCACTCCCTCTCGTTTCATATCAGTTGATGGCACATTACCATATAGACATAGATACTTGTATTAGTGCAAATACAAGCAAGTGAGGGGTGTTTATGCCCAAGAGCTATCCATCAACCAGAGGAATGACACGAAGGGTCTGATGTGCTCCCTGCTCTCCAGCGTAGCCCTCTGCATGTTGCATTAATTCATACTAATGTGCTTGATAAGGCTTGATAAAGCCCAGTAGCCTCTCGCTGTTGGTCCCATCCCTTGGCTCAGCTGCTGCTTCCCAAGGTTGGCTCTGCACTCCTCTTGCTTTCTTTTCTCCTGTTATTGACGGTTTGGACCAATTATCCCCCATGTTCCCATTGTGAATCAAAGGTACTTCTGAGCCCTCTAAAGGCAGGAAAGCATCGAAAACCCAGGAGAAGTCCATCCCTTCTGAGAATTACAAAAAGCCCAGCTATGCAGGTTAACCCTTGCAATTGTGGCATTACCTAAACCTTTGCCTGAATGGAAAATGCCACTTTACAGGGCAAGAAAAGGAGGTAAATGCTCTGTGTTGGGGTGGAGGCCCAGCCGGTGTCAGGTCTCACATGCTGAGTGTGGATATAGATACAGAAGAGAAGAATACCCGTTCAGGAGGATTAAATACTGGACTTTTTGAAATGTCAGGTTAATTCAAAGGGTTAAAGGAAAGGCATAAATGTGGTTTTGGAAGGTGTAAAGAGCTAGTGTGGGGCTGGGAGGGTTTCAAGCCAGAGCAAACTTTTACAACCACATTACAAGCCCCACGAAACCGGGGAGAGGTGGAGAAGAAACCTTGACCCTTTATAAGGCCACCAGGTGCTGTCGTGGTGATAGCGTGGTCCTGCTACAGCCTTCATTAGCCAGAGGGAAAACGTCTTCATCCTCTGGAGCGCTCCCGGGGGAGTCGGGTTAATAGGAACCGGATCACGGGCAGTGCTGAGACTTTGTCAACTCCGGAGAAACAAGTTGGGATTTGATTGTTCCCTCCACGAGGAGATGAGGCAGGAGATAGGGTCCAGCTGTCCAGCCATCGAGGAGACTAATTAGTCCAATTAATTAAGAACTTGCTCCATGTTTCCCCAGTGTCACACGGGGCTCTGAGAGAGAGAATGACAAGGGTGGAGAGAGCGAGAGGTCATAGGGAAAGCTTAATGTCTGTTGGGGTAGATACACAGTAATTAAGTGACAATAGACAGGAACTTTGCTGCTGGAAGAGTGCTAATTAAAACCTGTAGGGTACTGGTCTCCCTCCGGGTATGCAGCACATGCCCTGTATCCCACTGGGGTAAATGGGACTGATCCAGCAAGGAGCAATTTATTTGTACACCAGTGAGTCTTTTGCTCAGTTACCATTTAATATATAATGCATGTGCCCAGGATCTCAGACAGCTTCTGGAACTCAGGAACACAGAATCATGGAATGGTTTAGGCTGGAAGTGACCTTAAATCTCATCCACCTCCAACCCCTGCCACAGGCAGGGACCCCTTCCACTAGAGCAGCTTGCTCCAAGCCCCTGTGTCCAACCTGGCCTTGAACACTGCCAGGGATGGGGCAGCCACAGCTTCTTTGGGCAGAACATTCTTCTCCGGGCTCATGTTCTTGGGCTTCTTCTCTGGGTCCGTTTTATGGGCAGGAAGAATGAGGCCCACAGTGGGTGCTCCTCCATGGCCAGGGCTTGTGTAGGGAAGCTTGGAGCATGCTGTGCTTCAGCAAGGAGTGTGTGATTGACTGGAGGACTGCGCAGTGAGGCTTTCTGTGGTGAGGTGACTTGTACTTCCTGGTTTATGTGTGTAACTTTACGTCCTAGCTCATTCTTACAGCCCAGGAAGATGCTTTCTTCTCTTTAGTGTTTGGTTAGAGGCCGTGCGGCACCCCAAGGCATGGGCCACGTGGCCAGCAAAGAGGAGACCCAATGAGGCCAAGCAGGGTATTTGCTTTTCTGCTCTCCACGTGCTCCTCATACTTTACACTCATAGCAGGGACATCCATCCTCACTCGAAACCTAAGCAACAAATGTTAACATTTCATTTTAAAACCTAAGCCAATCCACTTTATAATCCAGACACGGCGTCCGGAGCGAGCATTGCTGCTGGATAATCACACAGTGGTGTGGCCTTTTGCCCTCGTGCCTCGCACAGCACACCCAAGGCATGAGATTAGCCTCCAATAATAACACACCCCGTTGTGCCTTTTTGCTCAATTGATAAACCTGCTGTATTAGGAGATATTGTCATAAAACTGAATGGCACCCTGTAAACCTGAATCACTCTCTCTTCCTTGTAGCCAGGGAATTAGATGTTCTAGCTCCTGTCCTGGCTTTATTTCATGTCTGCAATATGCAAGAGACTCTATAAGATGCTGCTTTATTGTTTTTAAAACACTATGAGCAACGCTGGTGCTGTATAAATATCTGTTTTATATACTTTGTCTGATTCCCATCTTGCTTACTGCTGTGTAACTCCACTGACTTCCATGCAGGTCGTTTTTGATTTACATCTTGCCTGGGAAAAGCGGGATTTTACCCCTTGTCTTTCTGCAGAGGGCATGCGAGAGGAGATGCTGCTGCTGTGTGAGCAGCTCAGCATGGAGTGGAGTTTCTCTGTTGCAATCCTGGGTTATAAACCTGCAAGGGGCACTTTGCCAAAGGCATGTGTCCATGTGATGGGGACATCCCTGGTGCTAAAAGGGCACAGTTTTTAGCCTTATTGTGGTCTTGCTCCTTGAGCTGCAAGTCCAAAACACAGCGGAGAGCACCGAGGTATGGAGACAACACATGGCTTAGGGATGCTTTTGGAAGGCTTTTGCTGATAGAGGTGGCAAACTAAACCCAGGCTCTGTATCCCCCCCCCACAAACGTATTTCCCTCCCTCCCACCTTTCCCACTAACAAAGTTGACGCTGGGGCTGCCGAAGTCCAGCCGATTTCCATAACAGAGCAGCCCCGGGTGCCTGGCTCCGTGGCAGATGGATTAGGGAAGCAGAGTGCCGGGGTGGCCGCCCGGGGTGCGCGGTAGCTCGTGCTGTGCTCCCTGCAGGGCGGCACGCTGCTCGGGCAGCGCGGGCAAGGGACGGCCACGTCCCCCCGTGTCTGTCCCCTCCCCGGGCTAGGGATTAACCAGGAAGTGATACAAAAGGCACATATGCTCCTGTGTCCAGTCCTGTCTATTCAGATGTGTGTTACTTAGCCTAATAAGGATTAGACTTAATGAATTGGAAGGAGTTAACAATATAAAGAGGCAATAGAAAAAGGCCTAAGTAGTGGTAATTCCATTTCATGTAGCTTTGGTGTTGCTTTGCTTTCAGCGAATAGGTGTAATCCTCTTTGAAATCAAAGGTGGTACAAAGTATGAATTTAAATTTGACATTTACAGCTCCTGTAAGATTTAGTATTCCAGAAAGGTTTGCTCTTCAAGGGAGAGAGAAAAAAAGCAGGCACACCATCTGCTCTGCAGGACCGGCCCTCCACACAGCGCCGGCACAAAAGTTGTGTGGCAGCAGAAGTGCTGAGGCCTGGGGATGGGCAGCATCTGGGAGTCGCACCTCTACCCTTTTGCCTCTGAGCATCCCACCCAGGCTGGGTGGTTTGTTTTAACTAGATTAGTTGGTGAGACAGTGCGTGTTGTGGATTATCAGGAAGGACCTGAGCCTGTTGGATGCTCTCACTGCAATAAAGGTTGTTCATGCTGCACTTAGGAAAAGTCACAGCCCTCATTTCTCCGAGCATCGTCTCTGCTGCATGTGCCCAAGTTGCGTGGCCAGCAGGAGCTGCAAGCCTTGCCAATACCTGCCTTTCATCTCAGCAGAAGCAGCAGTCTCCTCCCAGTCTCAGTTTGCCCAGTGCTTGGTGCCAGTGAGACAGTGATGCTCCACAGCACAGAGCCACAGGGAGAGTGGTGCAGGATTGGCCTCCTTTTTCTCTCCTGTGCTAACAGAGAGCTAACAAACGTGCCTTTCTGATGGCTTGTCTGTAAGTAGGCCTGTATTTTCCCCAATTAAAGTCAAGATGTAATTCCTTCTGCTGTTTCTCTGTTTGAAGTGTGCATGGGAAATGCTGCAGGGACCTGCTGGCATCCTGCCCCCAACTCGTGCCATCTCCTGCAAGGCTGCTTGGCTGCAGTCTAGCTGGGGACACAGCACCCCGTAGCACTGAAGACACCCTGGCTCTATTTTCCCTGCAAAGCTTTGGCCACTCACACAGTTCAGTTTTCTTGTAGGTCTAAAGAGAAACCTCTGGCCCTGGGTTATCCCACAGTGGTGTGTAGCACAAGCAATTGTACTGAGGAGTGGAGGTGCAGGGGTGTAAAACCAGCCTGACCATGAAAAAGCCCTGGGACCCCTAGGATGCCTCTGCTGTTTAAATCAGCAATAGATGGAGCTGCCTTACTTTCACCTGGGATACTGGAATAAACCCAGAGCTGTGGGGCAAGACTGGCTGGATCCATGTGAATGCAGAGCACTGGCCTTTCAACCCCCAAAATATACAGTAGAAAGCATCTCTGACTTCTTTTAAACACGCATCTCCCATTTACACCTTCTGTATGCTCAGCTTTAAAACGCATCAGACTTCCCCTACCTTGTTGATCAGCATCCCTGGGGAAACCCAACCATGGCACTGTTGTGTCTGGAGAAGAACTAGTAGGGGAATTTAGGGTGTTTGAAGTGGCAGAGCTCAGTGGGCTGGGGGTGCTGCCTTGCTGCTCTTCCTGGTCCCCCCTGTACAGTGTGTGTCAGAGCTGTCCACAGAGATATTATTTCTTGCTCCTGAAGCAGACAGGCTCTGTGTGGAGGTGTCATTTGCTGCCTGTCCCTTATGTCATTGATTTTTAAGTCGTTAATTAACGCTGGGTGTCAGCCTGGAAGATGAATTCTGGCCCTACTCTCCCTTCTCTTTTGTTTTTTGGATTGTAAATGTTATAGATCTCCCATGATGGAGGGATGAGGGGTCAAAGGACACGAGAGCATCTCTGCATATGTGCACACAGTCCTCCCGAACTGCCCATCTGTATCACTCAATAGACGGGGGCGGGTGGTGGTGGGGGACATCCCTTTTGTTGCCTCTGTCACTTCAGATAGAGACGTAGCAGCTTTGGGGAGGTGGTGTGGCTGTGTGTGCACACACATGCGTGCATTGGGTGTAGGGGAATGCTCTTGGCTCTGCCAAATTTTACCATCTCTGGTGTTTTACCAGTCCCTGAGAGATTGAGAAGGGATTGTCCATGCAAAACACAGGATGCATGGTGCCAGGGAGGGAGGAGGAGGGGGCAAGTTTAGTGTATTTGGAGCCCTTCACATAGCTATGCTCTGGCCCTGTTTAGTAACAACCTGAAATCAGTGCTGCCAGTGGGGCTTTCCAGGAGATTGGATCAGTTTGCCCTTGTCAATGCAGTTTGGTAGAGAAGCCCCACCAAGTTCCCTAGGATGAGCTGCAGATGGGCTTGTCCTCCTCCAAGGGATGGCTGCAGTCCCTTGGAAAGGCTCTGCAAGCAGGGAGGGTGATGCCACAGCTCCCCATGTGCCCGGGGGAAGAGGAGCCTCTGGTTCCCTGTGCCATCAGCCCCCTAGTTCCTGAACTGATGTGGTCTGGACCACCTAAACTTGGTGCCACATCCTTACACTCCATGAGGAGCAGCAGAACTCTGTAGCAAGTGTCTTTGGTTCAGTGTTTAAATAACCTGAGCATGGAGAATGGCATCGTGCTGGTCTGTGTCCAGGAGGTGTGATGTCCCCAGCTCGGCCACCTCAGGCCAGGAGAGGGGACCACATACTACCTATGAGGTCTGCAAACAGGATTCAGCTTTTAGGGGGGAGACAGCAACTTGGTAAACAGCAAAAGGCAAACTGCAGAGAGCACCAGGGGAGGAGGGAAGCAGAGCACTCTGCCGGTCTTTTATTAGCAGCATTAACACTTACCAGTATAAACGAATGAGGCATGACAGGAGTGGATTGGCTGAGGCAGATGAGGAGCCAAGACCTGCAGTGCGGTGGGGTGGCTGTGGGTGAGGCACCCTTCTAAGAAGGGCTTTGCACAAACCCCACCAGTGCAGATGGGCTGCTTCAGGTCTGGTGTTCACCAGGATGCCTGTTGGGATGGTACTGATGCCTCTGGTGGGATGAGAACTTTGTGCACTTCACAGCTGATCTCAGAGAGGAATTAGCTCAAGCAAGAGCAGGCTCAATCTCTGTTTCAAACTCTATGTAGCAATGAGCTACAATGGGTGGAAGTTCTCAGTATCGTGTCCATCATCCTCTTTTCCTTAATCCTTATTAATTTGCGGCGCATCCTCGTTCCCAGCAGAGAGCACACAGCTCAAGACAGCTCCGAGGGAGCAGGTTTGTTTGTGTTCTCTTACTTCAGTGGAAGGAAAGAGAAAAAGAGGGAAGGCAATGCCACTTGAAAGGCAAACTTTAAACACGCTGAGCCTGTGTGCACTGTACATAGCCCCTGGACAGGATACTGAGGATAATAATAGCAAAGCATCCAATTTGTGCAGTGAGACCTGTGTGTTGGGCAGAAGGGCACTCAAAGGGATTAAGGAAACAGGGACTCCAGGACTGGGTGATTTGTGAAATCTGATTCATTCCCAAAGCCCCCAGAATGAAGTGTGTTCCAAAAGTCTCTTTAGAGACCCCCAAGGGTAAATGTAATCTTTGCTGGGGATTGACTGTCGTGCTCCCCATCACCAAAAGGTGAGAGGTGTTTGTGAGAGCTGCTGGCAGACTTCATCCCAGCACCTTTCCAGTTTGGTGCCTTGATTTCCTATGGGATTGTGCCCATATCCTGCAGTACCCGGGTCACTGTTGGTTTTGCATAGTGATTTTTCCTTTCTGCTGTGGTTTTGCCCTGAGGAGAGCTGCATCTCACACTCTTCCTCCTTCCCATCCCCTCCAGCCAAGCACAGGTTGCACACTCAAGTTCACTGCCCTCTCCCTTCTTCCTTTGGCCTCTCAGGCAAATATCTCCCCTTGGAAGTAACACAAACAAGAGGGATGAGTAGGAGGAGAAGCGGTGCTGCTCTGTGGAAGTTTGGGATGTCTCTTACTGGAGACTTTGATGGATTGCTGCTGCTGGAAAACCAGCTCCGGGAGCTCCAATTGCAAATGAGCTTTGGAATAGAGCCGGTGCCGAGTTTTCCCACAGCTGGATCTGAACCAGGCTGAGGTGTTTTCTCACTGTTAACCCACTGTCCCCTCACTGTGCTCTGAATCAGTCTGGAGGTCACACAGTGAGGGTTGTCGTACACTGGGGTTAAGAGCTGGCCCACAGACCCAGGGGATTCAGGTCACTCCATCGCAGGCTGATGGCTGATGCTATCAATGGTAGGACTTTGGGGTAAGCTTTGAAGTGGGAGAATAATATCTTTAGTGGTTGAAAGGGGTTTTGTGGGAGAGCTGTGGTGTGCAATCATTAGCTATGTTTTGTTCCTTTTCCTCCTCCCTGAGGACACAATGAGCAGGGAGCTAAGGCCATGGAAAGCCCTGTTTCAAACAGCCAGCTCTTGGCTGTTGTTCATTCATTCTCTGCCATTCAGAAACCTTAGAGCTTTTCTAGAGTTCTGATAAGTTTTGCTCATCGTGCCTCAGTTTCCCTACTGAGAATTTCACCTTTTCCACATATGTGTGTGTATCCATGTGAAAGAACACAGATGTAAAAGTTGTAAAGACAGCAAAAGAAAGCAGTAAGGCACACGTTACTCGAAATCAGATGCTGCTCACAGCAAGGCCCTGTTTTCAAGAGGACACCAGCTCTGGATGGATAATTTACAGTATGCTTGGTTAAGAGCAGTGGTTTTATCCTGTAAGCAGCCCTGTACCATGGGGTTATTGCAGTGCTGCCAGCACGGGCTGTAAATACCTCTGGACAACAAATTGTTCATTAAAGAATAATTCAGATGTGTAGCCTGAAGTTTGCTGACACTTAAATACCCCTCTATAATGCTGTGTGTTACCGTGTTTGAGTGGAACCATACCCACTCTGGCTGTATCTAGAGTAGGAGATGGGTTATCTCTCCTGTTACCCCTGTCAGCTGATTCCTCCCTTCCCTCTTCTTTTAGATATCCTTAGCGTGACAATATCATCCTCCTGCCGTCTTCCAGCCCCTGACATGGGCACTCATTTCTCAGCCCAGATCTTTCATCCAAGTCCTCACTGTTTTCACCATTCAGAAGAAGCTATTGTTAAAGTGACGTCTTAATGCCAGTTATCTGATTGATCTATTACCTGTCTCCCTACATAGGCACGAGGAAAAGAAATGAGAGAATCCTTTAATCATTGGAATTGGAGAAATATAGCTTAAGAAAACCTCCAACAACGAACAGCTTACTTTCAAAGTTAGCAAGTTTCACGTGTTTCACTTTAATGGATGGGTTTATTCCAGCTGAGTCTTGATGTCCCTGGACCCGTGGAGGATTAATGACATTGAATCATGTTCCATGGGTACAAGCAAGGGCTGAAACCACCCCTCTTTTGAGTGAGCATCTTAATAGAATTGGCCCATTTGTGTCGTCAGGCTTAAAATGGGGCAGAAGAATTGGGAGTCTTTTTAATGTTCTGCAGAAGCAGCAGCTCTTCCCATGCAGAAGCTAATTCAGCACCTTTTGCCAGTTCTGGAGTGCATGAAAGTGTATCAATAATAGTTAACAATATCAAAGATTTAGGAGAAACATGCAGGGACAACGCTTCATGGCCAGGGCATCTTCCATGGAACGAGGCAAAAACCGATTGCGGAGAGATGCACATTCCTGATGGAAATGCCTTTTCCATTGTTTATCATGGTTTGGAGCCAGCTTCTCAGCCTTCCATATTGTGGAGCTTGGAAACAAGTGTTGTGTTTAAAAAGACATGTTAAACGGTGTGAAGTAATGTAAGCAAATAACACATGGGCTGCATTGGAGATCCCTGCGCTGGTGGCTGAGGCTGGTTTGCATACTGATTTGTAGCTCTGCCTTTGCTGCTGCTGGCACCTGATCTTTCTTGCAAACGAGGCTATTTTGCCTCAAGGGTTCTCCTCTGATGAAGTAATAAATAAATAAGGATAAAATGAACTCAGCCTAAAATAATTTTGGAGGTTAAAAGAAGAGAAAGATGGAGGGGGCTGCTATTGATCTGAGCTATTAAAACATCACAGCTACTTTTCTGCTTTAAATGGCCATAGGTTTGGGAGGTGAATATGGAGAAAAGGAGTGAAAAATAACAACTGTGCATGAGATTAAGGGCTTTGCTTGCTAGAGGGGATTGTTTTGTTTTTCCTTGGCTATTCCTTACTATCATCCACAGCCCATGTGCTTGCAGAAATGTAGCAGATTTTTCCAAAGGGTATTCCCTCTAATGAGTGTTGCTTTTAAACAGGCCTTAGCAGAAGTTTATTTTTGGAAGGCCAGGAAGGAATCCAGCCCTAAATCCCTCTCCTCTTAAACTCTCAGGTTGCAAGGTCTGGCCAGCCAAGCGCACAGGTTTGCCTTATGCATTAAACCTGACACCCTCTTATCTCATTGCCTTCAGATGGTCCCTGTGATAGCCCTTGAAGGTAAGCCGGCCAGGGCTGGAGCTGCTTTTGTTCCAGCCCCTGGGCCTTGGCATGGATAGCCCATGGCCAAAGGAACAGCCACCTACACACACAAGTGGGATGAGATACCACCAGCCTTGGCAGCTCCCCCAGAGAGGTGCCTGTTCTGTGCAGGGGGATGATGGGGAGGAGATGGCATTAGGGACGAGGCTTTTTGCTCTGTCTCACCTGAGATGTGGTAAGTGTTGCTTTATTGGCTCACCTCTGCAAGGAAGCTGGGGCACAGTCACAGGTATTTTGCATGAGGTCCTGTGTGGATCTTTACAAGGGCCCGTAGGGACAGGACAAAGGGGAATGGCTTTAACCTGCCAGAGGGGAGACTGAGCTGAGCTCTTAGGCAGAAGCTCTTCCCTGTGAGGGTGCTGAGGTGCTGGCACAGGGTGCCCAGAGAAGCTGTGGCTGCCCCATCCCTGGCAGTGTTCAAGGCCAGGTTGGACACAGGGGCTTGGAGCAAGCTGCTCTAGTGGAAGGGGTCCCTGCCCGTGGCAGGGGTTGGAACTGGATGAGCTTTAAGGTCCCTTCCAACCCAAACCAGTCTGGGATTCTATGACTATGGCAGCAGCTCCTTCCCATCCCTCTGGCCTCCCTGTCCCCTGTGGCATCCAGCAGGTAAACTTATGCTAAAGAAATAAATGCAAAGTCATGGCAGTGTTGGCTGAGGTCCGTGTTAAGAGTATAAAAGGAACCCCAGCTCTACAGTGTTTCATAGCTACTGCCCACAGGGTGTCAAGCCCTTCTTGCAGGGTACTACAGCCCTTGGCTTCATGTGAAGGGTAAACCAAGGGCAGGCAGGGAAAAAAAAACCTTGTTTTTTGAATATTATTAAACTTCAAGTTTTCCAAGTTGCTACAAATAAGAAGGAGTAAATTTAAAAGGGACCGTGAAAAATAGGGCAATGAACATCTGTGCTCTGTAGATTTATTTGGTACAAACAAGCAGAAGAGTGAAAGCAGGAGCAGGAGTCATTCCTCAGTGGCACTTGGCTGTTGCAGGGAGCGTGTTTGCTGCATGGCAAAGAGCAGCACGGGGTGAGAGGAGAGAAACCCCAGCCTCGAGCCTCTGATGTTAATCTTTGTGATGGGGAGGGAAATATTGACAGCAGGATGGTGCTCTCTGGCTTGAATGACAGGCCATATGTTTGTAAAATAGGCTGAAGTACCAAATAGAAAAGGCTTGGGCAAGTGGAGAGAGGGAGACGTATTTTCTCTTTACATGTAAAACTTCCAACACTTGGCAGGAGCCCAGCGACAATTAATCAGCAGGAGCCTTTTAGAAAGCCTCTTCCTAGGAAATAAGGGTACAGGAAAAAATCCTTTAAATTAAACATAATTTAAAACAAAGTAGGGTGTCGGGGGGTGGGGGGGGGGAGAGAATGGACTTTTGATAAATACAGATTACTTGGTCTAAATCCATCAGGCCTGATCCTGCTCTAACACCCATCTGTGCCGCCGTTCGCATGGGGCTGAGCAGGGTGCTGCGGTCTGGGGGTGCCCTGGAAGGGCTGCAGCAGTGAGGGATGGGGTATGCAGCAAGGGGCACATCCCGGGAGCCCCCAGCCCCGTTGTGCTGCGGAGGAGCAGAGCTCTCACCATGCAGCAGTGAGCAGGAGAAATGCTGCTGGGGGGGGGAAGGAAAGGAGGTGGAGATCGGATTTCTAAGCACCCTTGAAACCAAAGCTGCACTGTTTATAAACTGCCATAAATATTAATTGATATTTAATAAGGTAGGCAAACACAAGGGAAAGTATTGTTTTGGCCAACTCCTACACAGCGATCCCAGCGAAGCGTGAAAGAGTTTGTGTAACTTTCCTCGGGGGTTAAGAGCAGGTCATGGAAGGTCCCTTTTCCTGGCCGGTGTCCCAGCTTTTTAAGCTATAAGGGAACATAGGAGGCTCCTGGGAATTTAACCCAAATACCTGCTGTCTGCAGGCTGAAACTACTTGGCTGCACACAGTGAAGCGCGGAGCCTGGAGCATGGGCATCACTACCCCTTAACTGCCCTGCACCGGGGCTTTCCAGGGGGATTAAGCTGCAAAGGGGGTGACTGTTTTGTCAGATGGGAAGGCTGATGAGGCAATCTGGGCTGTGAATTGATATGCTTTCCCACATAACTTGACAGCTCAAACAGGTGGTGAATGGCCCTTCCACTAATTCACATCGGGCTCTTGTCCCGAGCCTCGTGCAGATAAAATGACACAGAAATAGGTCAGTGTGGGGAAAGGAAAAGCTTTGCGCTCACCACTGCGCCTCGATTCTCACCAACCCTCCTCTGTAACACAAGTCCCTTCCAGGCTTTCTTTGCATAATCTGTACCACCAAAGGGTGGAGCAAAATTCAAGGGAATGCATTCCCACTGCTGGTTTGCAGTGACCTGCTGAGATTTTGCTGCCAGCTCCAGGAAAAAGAATCATAAGAATATTTTTAACAGTTTTATTTCTCTTTATTTCTCTTATCGTGCACGGGCGCATTCATGGGTTTGCACTGAGACTGAGAGGAAAAATCAATGTCAGATAGAATGGAGGCTGATATGATAAAATTAAGATCTAAGATTTCCTGGCTGTGGAGCTACACTGGGAGTCAATCTGTTATGGAAGCATGGGCTTGCAGTGAGTTCATGTGGGGGGTTCGGATGTGAGCCCTCTTTTTGCCAGCTCCTCTCCCTGCAATGTGGGAATTGCTTCATACCCAGACCACCATCCCACTGCTTCTTGCTGCTGGTGGGGTTGAGCTTCCAAAACCACTGGTCCCCAGGATATTTCCTTACTCTTCTACACGGGGAAATAGCCAGGTCTGTAGCGAAACATCCATCTGAACCCACAGCTGCAATGCGGAGCGTTTATTCCACAAGGAATCTCATTTTTAAGGAAATTGAGGCAACATCTACTGTGATCACTCGCGATTTCCATCTGTTCCTGTGATTTTCCTCCTCGTGTTCAGGGGGAGTAGCAAAGCACTTTAGTCATCTACCCCACTGAAATGCACTTTGGGTCACTCCTTGAGCAGCAGTAGCAGCCAGGACCCCTCTCACTGCAGCATGCAGAATACTTGGAGCTAAGGGGAAATCTGATCCGTTTGAGGAACACGCCAGCTCCTGAGCATCAAGGAAAAGTCGGAGATTTCACAGAGTTTTGGATGGAGTTACTTTTTGCTTTGGTTTGCCTTTCCTTTTCCTTTTCTATTTCCTCGGTTTGGGGAGGAGGAGTGTCCTCATTTAACCAGATGCACTTCACTGATGAGCATCACCCCACGTTGCACCTCCTGTGGAAAGCACTTGGCATCCAAAAGCAAACCCCGACTGCAGAGCTAAACGTCGCTGCCGGTATTCAAATGGCAGACAAAGGCAGCTTCACAATAGTTGCTGTCTGCACCGAGTCAACCAGTTTTTAATTACAACACCCCACAGTGGAAATTTCACAACACATTTTATCCGTGCGTAAAATTGAATTAAACAAACAGAGCCCTAAAGAAAGCCTTTCCATTTGTCACAGCGGACTCGGCGCCGGAGCAGGGTATTTCCTGCGCTTACACATGGGTTATGGCTCAGGATTGACAGGGGTTACCTTTGATGCAATGCAGATGGAAAAGCAAAATGTAGGGATTAATCCCTCTCTCGCCAGATTATGCAGAAGCGGGAGCAGGTGGCAGGGGAGGCCGAGCCCTTTCCATTTCTCATTATGTCGATGTCTGCGGTGCCGGCCGAGCCGCCGGCGAGTGTGTTATGTGATATAATTGTGCGATGGGAAACAGTGAGGGAACTTCTTCCTTTGTATTTCAAAGGCCATGATGGCATCTTTATTTGATAAAGGAATTGGATTATGTCTAATCCCCACACTTGGAGATGTTTTATTACACAGAAAACACTTTCTCAGTAGCGTCTTTGCTGCCGCAAGCGGGGTGTAGGATGTGGCTTAGGAAAGCTGAGTTTTCCAGGGATGAGCAGCAGTCCTCAGTTCCTTTCTTTGGGGGCTGGCTCTAGCATGGTTTTATTAAGTCTCAGTTCCAAAAGTAGAAGCCGGGCTGAGCCTTTTAATGAGCATCTGATTAAGAGCCCAAAGCTGGAGCCACCCAGCTTGTTAGGCAAGGTGCTTAAATCAGTTTGTGCTCTGATTCAGGATATTGTGTAGGAATTTAGATTCTTTCATGATGAGTAATATATGCATGAAATGTGAGCTCTGTAAATTTAGGGAAACAAGCTGTCAAGCTACCCAAGGAGTACAAATGGGAGGTGAGTGCCATGAGCACAACACCGCACATTGTCTCGGGAACTTCCTTTGGCACCGGCGGTGGGACACACTTCACAGATCAAAATAGAAGCTCAAAGGGGAGGAGAGGAATGACGTGGCCAGGGAGCGTTCAGTGGTTTAGATCATTTGGAATGCTGTGGTGGGCTTGGGAGCGGGATGCTCCTTGGACCTCAGGAGGATCATGGGCGTTTTGGAGGAACATGCATCATGTTGCACCGTGTTCCCCCAAAACAGGCTCAGCAAACAGAGCAGGTGAGGTCCCTCTTTAGTCCCTGCACTCCTATATGTTCTCCATGTCCTCGCTGAGTGCTTCCCAGCGCTGTCTCATGTCAGTAGTCAAAGTTCCCAAGCAAAACTATGTGCTGAGTGGTGTTAGTGGTGCAGGTCAGGCGTGCTGGGAGGAGGAGCCTCCTTCACCCCAGTGAGCTCCAGCCTTTTAAACCAAGGTAATCCCCTCCCTGGAGCCAGGCCTTTTGCTGCTGAAACCAAACCCCTCTGACCCCGAGCAGGCATTTATCATACCTGAGGGCCGGGCAAGGTTCAGTGAACTTCAAGCAGGGCTGGGGCCGGGTGGGAGCTGGGGGAAGCTCTCTGGTTTCATCTCCGGTTGGCACTGACTTTTGAAGCTGGTTTTGGCCAGAGAGCCAAGCAGTGTGAAGCTTGGAAAGGGAAAGGTCTGGTGGGAACGGCTGCCCTGTGCTGGGGCTGGGCTTGGCTCAGCACCCTGCTGTGCTCGCACCCCGGGCTGCCCAAACTCTATTTGCCTGTAGGGAGATGGAGCGAGTCCTTCTCATCTCTGCTCTTCTGTTTCCCTCATAGTTAAAACCAGTGTAATGATCCTTATCTCCACTGGCATTTGGGTTTTTGCGTTACTCTGGGTTTCTTCCCTTCCTTTAAATTCCCTTTAATCTCCAGTTGCGTGGCTGAATTGCAAGTGCTGCTCCAAGCGTGGGACACGATTGCTGCCTGCTCTTCACCAAGCCTGTTTTCTGTGGGAATCTTGCTTGCTTGGGAATAGGTCAGCTTTCTCCCTGGAAATGTTCTTTAGAACCATCATTTTAATGCAGGGACCCATTCTGGGGTGGGATGTGGATATGAAGGGGGTGTGCATACATGTCCATGTGCTGTGCTGACACCGTCTGTGTTGGAAATCCTCCTCCTTGATTCTCTGCTACTCATAAAATCTCACTTGCAAGCTGGAGGGGAAATGGTTTTAGAAATACAACGCAAAGAAGAAATGAGCTTTAAAAATACTGAAGTTTAGAGCTTCAGAAGTCGGTTTCTCCATAAAGCTCATCCAGTTCCAACCCTCTGCCATGGGCAGGGACACCTTTCACTAGAGCAGCTTGCTCCAAGAGTCCCTAAATGCCTCTTTCTCCAGAGAAAGAACAAAAGCGGGGCCATGGGTTGCATTGGCCAAGGTGCAGTGGGACCAGAGTGACGTGCTGGGGGTGCCTGGGGCAGGTTGAGGGGGGCTCTGAGCCCACCTTTCCAGTGCTTGCACCTAAAAGCTTTTCTCCTGCTCTGCTGCACTCGCTGTTGCCTGCCTGGGAGATGCATCACCTTCCTCTCCTGGCTGACCAGTGGGCAATGCACAGCAGCATTTGATTCCTGAGGCCGGTATTTCTCTATACAAGCGCTTTTGAAATCAGGAAAAATGGGGGGAAATTGCAGTGGGCTTAGCAGACAAAATTGAGCAGTTGACTGTGGCAAAGCATACAGTACTTAAATGCAAGAGCTGATCTAATCGTTGTTCGCAAGGAACCTTTTTGCTGCATTTTAGCACACAAAGCTTTTCGTTTTCTCTTTTGTGGCTTGAGCTGCTATTTAAGAAAGCAAAAATCAATAAACCTTTCCAGCTTTCAATCTTTTGCCCCAAAAGGTGTTTTTTTGGGTAGTGTTTTGTCATTCATAAGCTGTGGCGACAAATCCTTGACATCATTCGTGGCTAATATCGATCAGCTCTTCCGTTGCGCCAAAGGACAAATAGAAATCATTTATCTGTCTGGACTCCAAAACAGCAAAAGACAAAGGGCTCTGCCAGCCACCCATGACAATCAGCAGCTGAAGGTATTAGCAGGGGGTCAAGTTCAGAGGTCAGTGGTCAAACAGGTTGTCATCAGTTTCTCACAGCTATCAGAGTGGAAAAAGCCAGCTGGGTTTATTAGCCAAACCCAGGGAGGCTGGAGGCGGTGGGTGCTCCATGGCTGGGGATGCACCTGCTCTGGGTGCTGGTATTCGCTTCCTGGTGCAGGAAGTGTTGGAGGTTTGGGTTTATTCATTGTAAATGTAGGGTCTAACTCCACCTTCACTGCGGGAACTGCTGGGGCTAAGAGCCAGGCTCAGGCAAACAGGAGGAGCTGCGGTTTTCCATGGTCTCGTCAAAGCTGGCATTGCTCCGAGCAATTCCAGGATCCGTTTGGTTTGATGTTGTTAAATGATTTTGTTCAATCTTCTGCACTTGTTTTGGGAACAGCCTCTTCTTGTCTGCCTCTTCATACTTATCCACAGTTAAAATAGACACCTACGTGGTCCTCCTTTCTCCAACCCCATAAAGAACGTGGGCTGCTCTGTTTTATGGGAAGCCCTTGATCCATCATTCAGGCAGGACAGTTCAAGAAATCCTTCAGGAAGCCAAAAGGGAAGGCTCCAACCAGAGCTTGCAGATCCGCCCACTGGCTTTCCATAAACCTGGGCACTTGGGGTTTCCATCAGTCAGCAGGCACTTCAGCCAAAATGACTGGAGCAAGGGAAGAGGCTGTAGGTAGTAAATAAAGGCAGATCACCATTTCCTGTGCTGCTGAGGCATGGTGAGGCTGTACACCAGCCATGCAGCCCCAGCATGCAGCCCTGAGCATCACAGCTCTCCATAAGGATGCGATGGTGTCAGGCAAGGGGCTGCAAAGGGTTTTACACGTCTGTACACCCAGCTTAAAACCCTGATGTAGCAAAGGTTCGCGTTAGTATTTGTTGTTTGCATTTACTCTACAATAGCAGCTCCTATTTTTCCATGTTCTGAATGCTTCCATGGGCTCTCTACCCCTTTCCCACTGCATCTCACCACAATCATTCTCCAGGATTATATTTTAGGGGGCTGGCAAACAGAGATTCAGCTTGTATTTAACCATGAGCGCATCAGTGGGGTCTCACTCACAGATGATGCTCACACAGCACTGACAAGTGGTCCAGGCAGCCTGGGGAGAAACACGCTCTACATACACTTGGAGGTACCTTTTATTTAAACTGTGACAACTCCCCTTCCATTCATCAACAACCAGTTGAGGCCGTGGAGACTTCCTTACAAGAAACAGGCATCTCATAGCGCTGTACAAGGCGCTCTCTTTGCATGTTAGATAGCTGGGGAAGTACTTGTGCAAACGTAAATTCCCACTGGATAAATCAGCTGGGTACAGGATGTTGGGAGCCACAGCATCGCTCCTTCACACTACAAAGTTGATGTGGTAAATGCAGCTTTTTTTGCTTAAATTTCTTCTCAGAGATCGAAATTCTCCCTTTTATTTTATTCTATTCTCCCAAGGACACTCTCAAGGTCACCACGAATCCTGATGCTCCAAAGAGTGTATCAGGGATACAAACCCATTTCACCAGGCTATTGTTGTATGTATCCTCCTGTGCATCCAACTTCATTTCCACTTCAATTTTATCAACCTTCCGCTGGAGACTCAAGGAGATAGGAAACAAGTACTGACACGAATTAGCCCGGAGATTGACTGATATAGCTCAGCCAGGGAATCCTGGGTAAAACCTTCTCTGGGCTCGCTTTTCCTCTCTCTCTGCCTCTTTTTTTCCCTCCTTTCCTTTTTTCCTTTACCCCTTGTTTTCACCCACGACAGCTGTCTTTGTCGGTCGCCTGTCAGAGATGTCACCAGGCCTGTCCAGGATGACAGACAGGGCAGGAAGCCTTTTGATGGGGTAATTTGCCCAGAATGCCCAATGCTGTGTATTAAAGATGGCAGCGGGAGGCAAAGGCTCCAGGGAAGAGATCCTCATTAGGCAGCCATGAGTAAAAGCCCCCTTTCTCTTCCCAAAACTGTTGTGAACCCCAAAGGTACTCACACCTTTGTTTTAGGATCTCATGGGATTGCACCACTGCCTTTTGGGAAAGCCTTGCTCCATCCATTGATGCTCTGGGGATATCTTGGTGTGTGTAGGGTGGGCTGGGGTGGCACCATGACATCCCCTTTCCATCTGCCTTGCGCTTGCAGCCTGTCCCCCCTTGCCACAGGCCTTCAGGTGCTGTGATGTCTCTGGGATGAGTATGGGAGGAGGAAGATGCTCTTGGCGATACACTGCTAATGTCCAGTGCGGTAAACAGGTTGCTGTGGTGTTTCCTGCTCTTCACTGCACAGACAGGCTTGGTGGTGGTGTCACATGCTGCTGGTGGTGTTTGTAGGTTTTACTGCGCTCAGAAGCGATGATCCCAGTGGAGGAATGGGCTTATTTCATAGCATCCCAGCAGCGCTCCAAGTGGGAAGCGCCCAGTTGGAATGTTGTGCAGAGGGAAGATGTGGTTCCCTTTGGGGCAGGATAAGGACAGGGCTGCTGGAGCAGCGTGGGGCTCTGCTGCCTCCCCTCTCTGCAGACTTCATCCCCTCTTCTTCCTCGCTGGGAAATTTATGCCCTTTGGGTTCAAAAAAAGGCTCCTGGAGGAAAAGAGAAAAGGGAGAAAAAGAATGAAAATGATTTTAATTTTTTTTTTTTTTTTTGGCGTCGGCCTGAAGCTGATATTGAAAGTGAGTAAATTTTAATGAAACGGTGCAAAAATGACATCATTTACTCAGAAATCATTAATTTGTCAGCATTAATATTTCAGCTCCAACATTGCCTGTCATTCTGTGCCAGCAATGACTGATAAATCTATAAAAGTGTGCTGCTAATTTACTGAATATTTATGTGCAGTGTCATTTGCAGAGTAGGGCTGGAATTTATTTCACTCAGGATTCAGCTGGAGCACATTTCTGGCAAAGCTCAAATGAGCAGCGCCAGCCTGTGCACAGCAAAACTGACCCAACTTCGGCAGTAGCCCTTTAAAGGGAGCGGAGCCCTGGCTGAGGCGTTCCCCATGGATGAGGCTGTTCCAAGGCTGTGTCCCGCACGGGTGGCTCGGGACAGGGCACGGCAGCTGCCAGCCCTGGGGCTGTGCTGACATGTCTTTGTCATCGCTAGAACGTTTTTCATCCCCAGACCTCCTCAGAGGTGGCAGCTCATCCGGTCCGCATCCCCGGGGGATGCGCACGTGTTGGGAAGGAGCGAAGTGTTCCCTGCCTTCCCTGACTAGTGGTTGGGTGGGAATTCCTGTGCCAGGTGGGAAAATGGGGAATGGGAAGTGCAAAGCTGGGTGCGAAGTTTAAAGGGATGAGGTGGGGATGGGAAATTTGGGGTAAGTTGTGCAGTTCGGATGGGTTGGAGCTGGCTTGGATTGACCTTTCCAGGGAGCTCAGGCTGCCTCTGGTGGAGCCCTTCCTTGCGTGACATGGGGCCATGTGCAGAGGACACTTTGGCTCCCAGCACGGAGCATCCACAGCAGGCTCTATGCTGTGGTGAGGGTTATTTAATCATGCCGGAGCCTTCCTGCAGCTGCAGCTCCCCAGTGTTAGTGCTCTGATCCCTGTTAACCTGCCAGGAATGCCGCGCTCTGGTGCTAAGTGGGATGCAGCGCAGCCATCCCCTGGGTTTGTTGTGGGAGAGGGAGTTCTTTGATGGATGGCTCGGTCACTGAGAAATGTGATTTTGGGTATGCCAGAACCTGTTTGGAAGCTCAGGCTGAGTCTGGACAGTGCTTCTAGGTAGAAAGAAACAAGGAATGGATTTTTGGTGGCTAGAAAATAACGTTTCCCTTTGGCAGTTTGAGAAGGAAGTTTTTGGAATTCCAATTTGGGAGTGAATTTATCAAGGGTGTTTTCAACTTTGGCATTATGGACTCTTGTAATGAAATAGGAAGCTTCATTTTGAGTTGAACTGAAGGGCTTTAGCTTGGTTGGGGCAGAAGCAAACATTTGTCAGGACCGGGGGCTTCTTCCCTGTAACCACTCAAGTCACAGAGCACAAAATGCTGTTACCTTCACCTTTGAAGTTTAGATGTCAAGCACTGACAGGAGGCATAGGAGAGAGGCACTGGGAGCCTGCAAGGTGGCCAGAGCCCTGTGCATGGTCTCCAGGCACCATCCCCACCACATGTCCCCATGGTTGAAGGTGGTGGTGGCTGCTCCTTGTTCCAGATGGGAACTGAGTGCATGTGATGGGCTGGTTATTGACGCACCAGCGTCACTTCAGGCTTGCTTTGCTCCTTATGAACCTCCTGAACGTGAGAGCTGAGCCATCCGTTAGGCTGCAGACCACAGGAACTGCTGGTAATTAACAGGCAGATTAATCCAGTAGAACACAAGAGCCTTATTATAGTCACATTTGTCACTTTCATCAGAATACTATCATATTGTATTAATATTTATTTCTCACTAATGGGCTGCGAAATGAGCTGGGGGATGCTCCTGGTGGGATGTGGTGTTGAAAGGTGGGAGCAGCTCGGTAGGGGCAACAGGGACATGTTGTGGGGAGCCTGTTGCCTCCCAGTAACCCTGGGGCTGGGTGGGGGAAATGAGTGTTTGCCCACAGTGGCCTGGCCCATGCCCTTTCCATCCTCACCCTTTCCCAAGTGTTGGGAATGTGGTTGTGGTTCTGCCCCTGCTCACTTCCAAGGCACAGGAAGGGGGAGCACAGCTCAGGATAAAGAGACAGGCTGGACAATGCAGACCCTTCAGGTCTGACGGATTTGGGCAGTGCTGTCAACAAGACAGAGATTTACTTTAAGGAAGGGAAAAAAACCCCTTGCTTACACTTCAGCACTCCCATCTATTACTCTGGAAAATAAGGATGGCGTGAGAGCAAGGAATAAATCCCTTCTAAAAATACACTGGATGAATGCATTAATTTTCCATGGCACGTGGACGAGGGTCAGAGAATGAATTTTAAGCTTGATTCATTCTCCAAAACAAACCTGAAGCCTTTTAATTGTTGAGTGTTGGCATAAAAACATATTATTGATGAAGCTGTGGCTTGGTTCTACATGGCCCCTCTGCCTTTTTTTTTTCTTCTTTTAAAGCAAATCTCATTTATTTCGTCCTCAAAGGTGCTGTGGAATCTAATCGGAGCATTATGAATATTTCATTTTCAGAGCAGGGTTTACACAATGCCAGTGTCTGGTGGCTCGGACGGTCCCCGCTCAGCAAGCTCCAAGGTGGGGAGCTCCAGCAGGTCTGCTCCAGTACAACACTGGCTTTCTGCTTGGTGCCTGTCTACCGGAACTCATCAGTTACTGCTCATCTCAGGCTGCTTTTGTCCTGTGGCATCTGTTCCTCTGTAATTCATGTGTGTTGCAATGGGCACTGGAGAGACCCCGCAGTCGTAGAACTTTAGTGGCTTTCTTAAAGGTGATGGCATAATACAGTAAAAGCATTCCACAGGAGAGGAAAACTCCCGCTCCTCAGCTTAATCATTAGTAAAATATTATTTCCTACAGTGTTAAAGATCTAATTGGCCCAATCAAAAGGCAAATTAATTGTGGCTCATTTGGAGAGATCTGCATGTGTCCTCGCTTTTGTGCAGAGGTTGCATGGAGGGGCTGTGGCATTCCTGAAGCTGGCAAAGCTGGAGGCTGGAATGCTGTCCTCTGCAGCACAGGGTGTATGCCCTCAGAAGGGACTTAGTGCTGGCTGGGACATGGGAGAAGGACAGTGATTTCTTAATTTTATTCTGTTTTTAAACCTAAACCGCTCAGATTTTCCCTGTCGCTGTTTGGAATTTCCCTCTGGAGCCAAAGGAATGGGTTTGTGCTGTTTGACCAAACAGAGCAATTCCCATGTCCACACCAGACCAAATCCCTTTTCGTGTGGGAAAACACTTTGTTTTCCAGTGTTATGAGGTCTGTCATCTTTTAACAGGGGAACGAGTGTTTTTTGGAATTATCCTGGCTTTTTGCAATCCACTGAAAATCTGTCCCAGTTCTCGTCTGTAAAATCATGGTCCCCACTCCATTGGATGGGTTGGGAGACAAAACTCATAATCAGTTCAGATCAAAGGATTCTCTGGGATGTTAAGAGGGACTCTTCTGGGCCTGTATGTGGTGTGGTTTGTGTAGGACCATCTCCTGTCTGTTCCCTGCAGGGAGGGTGAAGCATGTGCCAGCTTCCAGCACTGCTCTCCACCAGCTTTATTGTATTAAAAATACATTGAACAATTCATACCAGCAAGTCCCCACAAACCAACAACCTGCAGCCACACCTCATTAATCCTAATTTCCTATAGCAGAGTACATGTTAAATGATCTGACCCCCAAACATACCACAAAAGCACTTTTCAAAGGCATTTCGGGCATCTTGAGCAGCCACTGTGGCATCGCCCCAGTGCTCCACACATCAGTACCGGTCCCGTGCGATGCTCAGCATCAGCCACTGGGCTCAGGTGTGTGTCTCATCACAGGGTCTCTGTATTCCTGCACCAGTTAAATATTCACCACTGCCATATCCTGCTGTGCTTTGCACCCACGGCATTGCTGATGCCTTGCTGGGAAGGGTTAATACCCCCCAGGCTGGGATTCCCAGCATCGCTGCTCTCTTCCCTGCCCTCCAGTTTAGCATCTCCTCCTTCCAGGACTTCCCCACCGGGGGCCTCCTTTGTGCTTCCTCCCATTGAGCCCAACCCCACCTAAATGTTTTTCCTTCCAAGATATTCCCTGCATTAAGCTGAACCAGCCCAAATTGTCTCACCTTCCCCCTCCCTCTCTGATAAATGCTCCCTCTGCAGTTAATGGAACCTCCCCGCACGTCCTTCATTTGTCAAAGATCGCAGCCTTTTACGGCGGGTCATTATTTCACCAGGAATTGGAACAGAAATATTTCCAGTCCACACCAAGCGATCTATTTCACTTCCCCACCCACCACATTAGCCTCTGAATACTCTCATTATACCATTACTAATTAGAAATTCTCTCAAATTGGCGGCTGCATTAAAAAAAAAAAGACAGTGTGCTGAGCATATGGCATAATATCCTATTAATGAACACTCTAAATTCAAACTCAGGTCAGCTGCTCATTTCTTGCTCCTGACACTCAGGCAAGGGGGGGAAAAGCAAGCTGCTTTCTTTTTTCCTCCCCTTTCCCTTCTCAAATGCATAATAGTCAATAGGAGGGATGCAGCCATGCCTTAGGCCAATGCTTTATTTTATTTGGCTATTTTTTAGGGGATTATTATTGTAAATGATAATAACAAATATGTATGTATATATTATATATGTATAGGTTCATAAACCCATAGTGGATGCTAATTGTTGGCCAGTGCTCATCCGCATGTTGTGATGTCCCCTTCTTTATACAGAACAGCAAAGCAGGCCGCATGCTCCCCCAGAATAACTTGTGTCGTATCACAACCAAGGTGAATGTCGTTGGACACAGTGCAGAGATGGGGTGAGGAGAGGAACTGCAGCAAACACACTTTATTTTCCTTCTTCTTAGTTAACTAACTGGGCTAATTGCACCAGACACTCGCGCCGTGTGAGTGACTTTTTGGGTTGACCTCACCTTGTGCCTCATTGGCAGAGGCAGAACGAGGGTATGAGATGGCTCCTCAGCATCAGCTGTAGGGCTCCTGGGGGGGTCATTGCAGCAAGGGGCTTCAGTGGCAGGGGTGGGGCCTGGGGATTGCCCTGGGGACCTCAGCATCAGGGATAGGGCACCCACGGCCGCTGCATCCCCATGGTCCTGCTGACGTCCAGGGAGCGTGTGAGCCTGGCTGCTCGCTGTGAGTTGCTCTAGTTGCATTTCTTAGGCTTGATGGACATCTGCCAGTGAGTGGGGAGGGCTGGCTGTGGGTATCCATGTGCTTCTGGAGGTGGGCAAAGGTTACCCACCTTGCCAAGGAGTATGTTATTAATTAGGGGGGTTTAATACCATTCTGCAGTACGGTAAAATAGCAAATCCTTGTGCCTTCCTCTTCTCTGGGCAGACGAGCTGTCAGGGCTTTAGCTCTCATCAGTCTTGTTGTCACCAAGGTTTATAAAACCACCAAATGATATGATGTCAGCTGATTCTTTAATGGGATAATCATTAGCCAAGACCTGAGTAAGGTTTTTTCCTTGCCATCACTAATTTCACCTCAAGGTGAACGCAGAGGCAGAGCCCTCCGGCGCCGTGTTTGCTGTGATGTATGTGTGCGCTGCGTGCCATTGCGCCAATTCCCGCTCCTCCTTCTGGGATGCACCCTCAGTGCCTGGATAGCGGTTGTCACAGCGGGATAAGTCACAGTATGAAGGTTGTGACTGTTGTCCCTTGCAAAGAGACTTCAGTGGGTTTCACAGGGCTTCTGGCTCCAGCTTGGAATTCACCTTATCCCATGGTTGCCAGCACACCCTCCGTTTAACCGGAGCATCCGCAGCAAGGGATGCAGGAGGGCAGTGTGACCTTCCAGTAAAAACTGAAGAAGTTTTGGCTTTGCAACAAAGTGAAACTTTCTGGTTGGAAACAAATACTTTGCCTCATCAAGAATCCAATTTTCTGTCAAAACAGTTTTCATTAAATATTTCCAAGCAGCCCCGGGTTAGTATTGATTTAAACTGCTACAAGAAAGAGAAGAATGAGGCTTTGTCTCTACAAAGATCGTGTTTGCCCACCAATTAAGGTTACAGTAGAAGTGAGCAAGTGCTGCCGCCTCCAAAGGGGGCTTGTTTAATGAAACACACTGTAATTATCCTCAGTAGCTGGCATAGGCTGGTGGCGCAGCCAGACGCAGGTCAGGACCCTGGGCACCGAGCACTAGGAGCAGGGCCAGGAGGTCTGTGGAGCTGCTGGGATGGCCTGCAAGCAAGGGGACCTGTGGAAAGACCCTGTCCTTCACACTCATGTTGCCTGCTTGGTTTTCCAAGTGCTCATGGGCTATCACAGCTTGTGCTTACTGTCTCCTTGGTGTTGCTGTGATTTTGAGTACTGCGTTCTGTGGGACATCGTTTGGACTGGGAAACGTATGGCTTATGGCCATAAGACAGGCAGCAGAGGTGGATGGTCCTCAGCAATCATGAAGCTCCAGTCGTGGCCCCGTGAGCTGGGACATTGTGTATCTACAGCTTGTTGTCTTGCTGTGCCGCTTGTTATGGGGGAACTGGGACAGGATGGATGATGGGTGTCGGGGTCACTCAACATGGGGAGGACAAAGGGGCTGGAAGAGGCTGGGGAGAGCAGGAGAGGATCTGGAGCTGGATCTGTCCCTCCCCGCCAAGTGAGTCTCGTGTTCTGAGGGTTAAAGCCGAGATGAGCTCTGTGCAGCCCAGGAAGAATTGAGGTTTTATTTCATTGGCACCGGGGTCATTCCTGATTTAATTATGTAAAAATTAATGTGAACGTCTTCCTTGGTATGTATAGGCCATCCATGGAAATTGAATTGGGTGAAATGCTGGTTAAACTAATCACTTGCAAGTCATTATGATGGCTAAGCACAGGGATGTTGTAATCTGTTGGGACTTCTCAAAGACCTGATTGAAGACCAAGTTGAAGACCCACAGGTTTAATCAGAGGGGATCAATGGTGTTGCGCTGTGATTTTTCCTGTTAGCGAGGGGCTCTGAACCGTTTCTTCCATCCCACAAATCTGAAGGGCTTCTTGTGCACTTCCCAAATCCCTCCTGATCCAGCGGCTGTGGGTGGAGAGCTGCAGTAGATCTTGGGGTAGTGATCAGCTGCTTGGTTTCACTAGCCAGAAACACCAACACTGCAGCATGGCACAAGATACTGGTTTTATATCCCAACAGGATCTATGGATTATCTAATCAGTCTTTCTGTATCACAGCTAATTTCCTTGTTATGTTGTATTTTCAGACCAGTAGCCTCTATTGCAGCACAGGATTCATGCTAGATAGGCAACCTTGGCTCAAATAAGAGGTAGTGAGAGGTGAGAATCCATCCTTCTCATAGTGCATTGCTCACACGCTTTACTGATTACACTGCCCATAAGCTACACCTCCACTCTGTGACTTTGCCCAGTGTGGGCTCCTACTATAGGTTTGTGCCATGAGTTCCTCTGCTGCAGGAAAGAGCCCTCAGTGTCAGTATTTTCCCTTGTGAAGCTGAGTTATGTCTGAAGGGCCAAGCTGCTTGTTTCCTCCTGAAAGGAAGGGTCTGTGGTTGAATCACTTAAACACAGATTAGGGATCCTTATGTTAGTGCACCTTCCCCTGTTATTATACGTGTTATATGTGTAAATGTATACACGTACACATGTGTGCATACACCTACATGTGTAGTTTCAGTGCAAGCAGGGTTGGTTTGAGCTCTGCAGGGGCAAGGCTCTGGTCCTGCAGTTTGCTGCTCTGCTGGGGCTCTATGGAGGAGCCTGGCCAGGCGTACAAGCACCCAAGTGGGGGTCTTGCAGGGTCTCTTGGGACCTTGCTCCTGCAGTCATCACCTTTCTGTAATCTGGGTGCTGGATTTATTTGTCTGCATTTTAAAGGAATAAAACCCTCAAATCGGTATTTAGAAGTGCAGGAACAGCTTGCAGAGCATTTTATCCATCTACTAATACTAATGACCACCTTTGCAGGTAGCTGGAGGGTGCTGTTCCAGAGCTGCTTCCCAGGCTCTGGCAGAAGGCAGCTGATGTCCATAGCAAATCAAGATGCTTGTTGTAATGTTCCCCAAAATGTAATTTGATTTGCCTTTGTCAACAAAATCGGTGGCAACATCCCCTGCCTGAATAAATATCCCTGCAGGGTAGCACATGCTTTGTAAATAATTTTCATTGTAAGCCCCTCTTCCTGGCGGGGTGGAGAGCTGAGAACATTCATCAAGGCGCACATTAAGAAAATAATTCTCTTGTACCTCATTTGTGCAATAAATGAAGTCCACAGATTTCTGCTTCTGCAGCAGGGAAAAGTAAAGAGCTGAGAGCAGAGGGGAGTTGACATTGGGTCTCTTTTCAATGGCCGTTCCTACCTCCCTGAGACCCCTGGCCAGCACCTCCCCATGAGTCTGGTGATGTGAGCACATCATCTTGTAGGCAGGGGGATGAGATGCTCCTTTGCAGTGCACCCCAAAAATTGGGTCTCTCATCCCTGGCCTGGAACTGAACATCTTGGATGATGCAAAGGCTGGGCAAAGCCTTACCCAGCTGCAAGGACTCTTTGGCCAGGCCTGAACCACTGCAGCCAGACATAAAGTAAAGGTTATTTTTCATGTGAGAAACTTGGGGATATTCACTTGCTTGCAACCTGTGCCCATGCCTGAGTGCAAAAGGGCTTTGAGCCAAACCCCAGCCAAGGCCTCACTTGCCTCTGGCTCAGGCTCTGGGAGCTGCACCCTGTGCTCTGCACCTTCAGGAGTCACCTTCAGTGCTCCTGCCCCTCAGGCTCTGCTCCCAAGCAGCATGGAATGGGCACATGATGAACCTATAGGACAGGGCTCAGTGGTTGGGAAGGAAACACCGAGGACATGGAAGAGTTTTGGCCTCTGATTAGCCACACTTTGGGTAACCAGACTGTTAAATCCCTACTTACCAACCCCTTGTCTCGGCAGAGGTCTGTCAAGCTGGGAGAATACCAAGATGGGAGGAAGCTTTGGTTTTTCCCTTGTAGAAATGTAAATCTGTTATTTATATATGTTTTATGGATGGCATGTTCCTATCCCCAGGCATTTTGCATTGGAATTCAACTCATTGCAAGCCTATTACATGTTCACTAACTATAAACCATCTGATTTATATTCATTAACCAGTAGTAGACAGCAGCAGTGGCATAACTGTAGCACTGGACATGCCTCAGTCGACGGGTGAACTAAATTTCAGTTAATTAAGGTGCTGTAATTGTTGTCCAGTACAAGTGTCTTCAGGGCATTCACTTTGTAACTAATTTTTCACCCCAACCTTCCCTGCATACTTGGTCGCTGCTCTGCAACTTTGCTTAAGCCATAAATTACAAGGAAATCAGCTCTCCTGCTTTCCTGGTAGAAGAAGGCCCATTTTCTGCTTCTCGCCAAGGACAGCGGTGGTTTAATGATTAGCAAAGTGCAGAGAAAGCAGGAGAAGGGTTATAATCCCCAAAGCAGAATGGGAGCCCACGGTCAGCCTTGGCTTGCCTTCACTGGAGGCTTTTGCTCAGAGATGGCAGGAGATGCTCGCACGACTGAGTTTGCCGACACAGCTTCGAGCCCAGCCTGGTTCAGAGGAGACCTGGTGCAAAACCTCAGATGGGTTAAACCTGGTTACTAAGAAATTAAGGGTTCAAACACCAAAAGTCAGCTCTCAGCTTTCCTGTCTGAAGCGTTCCCATAATGTATGAATCATGGACCAGATTTAAGTGTGGTGGTTCTTTCCTGATGTAACCTGAGGAGATCCATCATGGAATGGTTTGGGTTGGAAGGGAACTTAGAGCTCATTGAGTTCCAAGCCCCTGCCAGGACCAGGGACACCTTCCCCTAGAGCAGGTGAGATCCAGAAGATCCTTTCATAGCAGCAATCCAGAGTGAGCAGGGAGGGAGAAACCCCTTTTCTGAGAGCCCTTGAAGTGCCCGTTGTGCATGTTTGTGGGGTCCAGTCTCATTGCCCTCTCTCTAGTAAGGGATTAGACCCTCTGCCTGCTTCAGGCAAGCAGGTCTGGGGGTGCCCCTGTGGGGTCTGCAGGGCCAGGGCTGTCTAATGGGTCCAAAGTGAGTGGTTGGTAATGAGGAGCTGAGGAGCGATCAGTGTGAGGGAAATAGAGACCCTGCTGCTCTGGAGCCTGTGCACACCAACCACAGGGCAGTAATTAGGTGGGAAGCTGGATGTGGAACTGAAACAGTAATTATGAGGAGCTGCGAGATGCTGCCGTACCGCAGCCTTCCCTTCCTCCTCTGCTGCTGCCTTCCCCACCGCCCTGTTCTTTTACTCTCTTTGGAGTAATTGCTGCTTTGTTTTGTTTCCCCCAAAAGTTCCAGTTCAGAGAGGAGCCTTGTGCAGAGGGACATTTCCTCACCTCGCTTTTACAGCAGGTTGGAAGCCAAATGGAAAGTGGTTTCTTATACTTGATGTGAAAATCAGCGTGGGGCAGCTTAGAAGGTGACCAGCCCCGAGGCTGTAGGGGAGGGCAGCTCACACGGGTGGCATCAGCACTGAACAGGACGTTTTCCCTTTGCCTTTTGGAAACAGGGCAAAAAAACTACCCTTTGCTGTAGGTTTGGGCTGCCTGGGTTTGGCTGTGTTAAAGGTATCTCCCTGAGATATGCTGCTCAGGGAGTGTTACTTTGAAATGGTGTTTCTGGTTGCACTGGGGTTTGATGTGCAGTGTTTGCATGCATGCTTTAGGGGTGTAACCTGAATGAGGGGCTTGATTTTCACATGTGCTTCAGTAATGGAACGAAAGCCAAACCTCCCCTGTATGCTTTCAGTTTAGCCCATGTTAAAGACAATACAGCTTTGCCTGCAGTAGCCTTTTTAGCTGTCCTGTGCGTGAGTAAAGTCTCCCCCTGTGTGGCTCTGGTGAATGCCTGCAGACACCTCTAACGTGTGAAGAGGGCACTGGAGCTTCTCTTTGTCTGCTCAAGTTGCCTATTGATCTGACAGCTCCTTTCCAGACCAGCCTGGCAGCAGACATATGCCAGTCTCTCTGATAGTTCATGTTCACTTATTAATATAAAGATTCAACTTCACATTCGCTGGAGTAAATCTTGCATGATGCCTCTGACAGTAATTCAGTTGTAGGCTCAATCAGACGCTGGATCTCCAGGCCATGGCTATCCTGCTAGCCTTTTCCAATTTTTCACTACACCAGTCATGAATAAATCACCAAATCACATCAGATTGCTGAAAATGGAAATACCAGAGATAGGCACCAGTTCAGTAGTCAAAGAGCATCACCTTCCCGCAGCGAGCACGCGTGCTCTGTGCTCCCTTGTCTGCTCATCACGTCCCGTCCCATCATGCAGGGGCCCCAAAACTCTGCAAACCGCCAGCCTGCATCCTGCACATCCTCTGTGTTTAAATGCAGATCCCACCGCATGTGGACTCTGGCCAGGGAGAGGCAATTTCTGTTCACCAGACACGTTGCCAGGCAAGCCATCAGTAGTTTCCAGGTGCTCTGAGAGCAGGGTTTGCCCTCTCATGCGTGCTGCAGACAAGCGCTGCTCATTTTCAGTACTCAGTAGTAGAAAAAGCAACAAAATAGTTGAGTTTTCCAAGCTTGTCCCCTGCTCTCAGTGAATGTATTTTGCAGAGGCTCCAGTCTCACAGGATGTGTGACCACAGCATCCCTGGGCGGGTGGATTGCGGCTTGAAGCCTTAGGTCTATCTGTTTGATTCCTTCTGGTCCTCCTTTGTAATACTTGTATTTTCTCTGTTGTAATCCAGGAGCTTTTCTGCTGGAAACAGAGCAGGGGGAGATTGGGAATGCTGGGGCAGTGCTGAGACCCATCTGTACCTCTTCATCCTGGGATGGGAGTCCCAGATAGCACAGGCTGGGTCTGGGCGCATGGAGCACCCCACTCATGCAAATCCCAACCACCACCATTTAGTTACCTACCTGATGCTCCGTCACTCCCGATTGGATTAACCTCTAACCCTTCTCTTTGCACCCACACAAGGGACTCTGAAAGGCTGAATGGTCTCCTTTGAAACCTGACTCAAAGGGGGAAATCTTGGTTATGGCCTTGCCGCCGACGTGGGTAGGGCTGGGGTCTTCTCACCCTACTCTACCCATTACAGATGTGGGCATGTTGGTGCCTCTCGCGTGCAGTTGAACTCCTCCAGCATTGTTCTGTGAGAACTACGGACAAAAGGAGCTGCAAACTTGGCTTATTTAAATCACTTTAGGTCAGAAAATCAGCTAGAACTTCACAAAAATAAAGCCTAACTCACCCCTCCTGAAATAAATCCATTTCTTTAAAATTAACCCCCTTAATTTCGACATCAGTTCTGTTTGTGGAGGGTTTGTCTCATTGCTAATTCCTGGGGTTTTATCTGCGTTGTTATATTCAACCCCCTGCTAATAAAATGTCAGATTGCCAAATATAACGAGTATCCCTCCTATTGCAGCAAACCACTAAAATCAAACCTTACAGGAGAGGCAACAGAAAATTTCTATCACGCTCTTCTTACCCGAAATCAAAAGTAGAGTATTATTAGAGATTTCATTAGGATGAAGCAGATTGGTAATGAAATTACATTCCAGCTTTCTACAAACCCAATGTATTAAGGAGGTTTGATCAATGATGTTCACACAATTAATTTGGTCTGATTGCTGGGGATTACTCTATCGACAGTCACATTTCACACTTGTGGGGTTTCTTGTTTCCACAGTATATTCTCCACGATGTCAGATCACCCGATGGTGAAGCGGGTTTGAAGCCCCAGCTCTCAAAGCAACTTCCAGCGGACCATGACAGGAATCAAGGTAGGGATGTCACCGCTCTTAATTGCGTTTATGATGGTGTTACTTGTGGCCAGCCAACCTCAGGAGCCCTGAGCAGTCTCCAGGAGCAAGCAGAAATGGATGGAGAGCATGTTAATGCTCTCCTTGAGCAGCCTGGAGACTCTGGTTGGTCTGATTTGCCGTGCCTTGGTTCTGGAGGCACTCAGTGCCTGTATCATGGTGTCTTCCTGATGACGTGTGTCTCTGAGCTGTGGTTACAAGCTGGTGCTGCTCCGCCAGTGTGGGCAGTGCCAGGTACCAGGCACTGCTTTGTTGGGTGCAGGCCAAGGTTGGGCTCTGGCACCACTGCTGGGAAGAGTGCAGAGCTGCTTGCTTGGCAGTCAGATGTCTCAGTTTGATCTCAGTGCTGGTGTCGCACAGCTGGCAGCACATCTGGAAGCAGCACTGAGGCAGGAAGGAGAAGGGGAGGGCAGCAGCTCCATAAATCACAGCGTGGTTGAAGGGAGCTCTGCTGCTGGTTGGTTACTGTCTGTAGGCACCCAGGTTGTTCTGAGCAGCAACAAACTGATTCTTTGAGGCTTTACTGTGTTGTCCTTGTCTGTGGCTGTTGGACGGGCAGGGAATGTTTGTGGACCCTTTGCGTTATCCTTTGGTGCATCATGAATGATTAGATGACTTTTATATAAGAAAATGAAGTGGGTGATATCATGAGGCAGAGTGAGCTCTGCCAGTCTCCGTTTATTGTTGTTGAGATTTTCAAAGCTATTTAAGGAATTTTAAAGCAAATTCCAGGAGAATGGGATATCCTCCAGAAATCTCAACTGTTCCCTCTTCAGTCTTTATGGAGCTCTTGCTCTTCGTTGTGTCATTGTGGGTGTCCTGCGAAGGATGGGAGGTATGGCTGTGGTGGGTGAGGGCTGATGTGGCATTGCTTGGCTGGTCCCCAGCAGTGGAGCAGGAGGAGCTTTCCCCACCCTGGCATCGTCCTGTGCAGCTTCATTCCTCATACACCAGAGGGTGTAATAAATAGTAATAAATGGCAATAGGTGTTACCTGCTCTGCAACTGTTTTTAGGTGAGATCTGGGTCCACAATGTGCATAGAGTGCCTGCAGTGCCAGAGAGCCTAGCAGGGCCTCCCAGCTCATGGGGTTTTGCATGACTTGAAATGCAAAGGTAGGAGAGAAAGAGACAGTTGATCTCAGGGGGTAAGAAGTTCCCATTATAACATTCAGATTAATTTTAAAAGCCATTTTTAAACCTTTAGTTAAGAAAAATACCTAGAATTAAGTGCTTATAAAAACTACAAAAACTGAATAATACTATTATTAGGGCTTAAAATGAGCTTTTTTCCCCCCCTCTCTTTTACTTGCATTGATCTACTGATGGATTAGCTGGGAATCAGCAGCAAGTGACCTGTGAAGTTCCTTTTTTCCTCCCTAAGAATTATGCATTTGTTAACATTTAAGTTACGGAAGGAGCTGGTTCCATGGGTCGGGTCTCTGTGTCTTAGAAATGACCCTGGATTTCAGCTCCTCCAGCTGATCTTACCTGCAGGACTCCTTGGAAAGCTTCAGGAGTTGAAGACCAGGAAAGGAAAACCCCTTTTTCTTTTCCTAGGGACAACCTTTGCCATACTTTAGGTACTTTCTGCTGAGTACCCACGTGTACATTTTCAGTGCCAAGGAAAGGGGGAGATGCGCCACTGCAGGGAGTACACAGGAGGGGAGCGGAAGAGCAGGGCACACCATGCTCCCATCCCAGCCTCTGGATCCTGTCTTCTCTATCTGCAGACAGCAAAGATACCAGGGATCTTATTTTTCGAGATGAGCCATCTCATCTGTCAGCAGCTGAGGGAATTACAATAAGAATATGCTTTTTTTACCCCCTCTCTCTTAAAACAGCAAAAAGTTTTTATCAAGATGCCATTTATCAGCAGCGCTACCAGCCGCTAGCAGTAGGCATCCTGCCAATCACTTTATGGAAATAGGGAAGGACTTTAATGTTTGGATGCCCATCTGAATCGACTCTTGTTCATGTCAGCAGATCTGATGTGAAAGCAAAGGTGCCCCTATGCAGTCTAGTTACCATCAAACCTGTAAGTGTCAGCAATTTCAAGGCAAGGAACACAATGCTGATGGTGGGCAATGTCACTGGTTTAACCTATCTCAAAGACATTAGCTCCTGCAGTCTGCTCCTGCTCCGTGGCTCGCAAGGATTAGTTATGCCCGAAGTGCCCCTGCTCACTTAATCTCTGCAAATAATTCTGGAGGTACCTGCTTATCCCCATCTTCCTCTCGTAACAAATTCCTCTGTTCATCTCAGCTAGCTGCAAATGTGGCCAACAGCTATTTGGCTTGGGCTTTAAACTCTGGGATCTCTCATGGCGCTTTAAAGCAATGTGTTGACAGCAGTTACCATCCTGCAGCCCTGGCTCCAGGGGCAAACTCCACATGGATCTGCTCTCTGAGAGCAAAACCCTTTGGGACAAGGCTGCCTTAAGAGCCAGGGGTGAACTGACACAGCTCAAACTGGAGTCACTGCGTGCCCAAACCACTGGCTGTGGTGGTACATGGGGACGCTGGCACAGTGGAACCAATGCTAACTACAGGGTAGGAGTGATGCGGCTGTGTCATGAGCACATGTATGCTATCAGGCTCTCTGGGTTGTTTTCCCAGAGCAAATTTCAGCACTTCCCAAGACAGCCGAAACTCTTCTGGGCCCTGCCTGTCCTGACCGAGGTGTAATTGAATGTAGAGGAACCAGGATCATTAATCTCCAGGGCTGTAGGTGTTTCGGCTGAGCAGCTTCCCCAGTGGGATCAAAGTGTGGAGCTGAGCTCTCGGCTGCATCCCGCATCCCTTTCCCACCTTTGTCTGCCCCTCACAGTGTCTGGTTTCGGGTAGGGAGTCATGCTGGGCTCCAGCCTGGAGCCCTGGGTCTCTTGGAGCCAGGAGTTTAATTCCTAGGTCTCTGCATGGAGAACCTGGGGGAAAAAGTTGCTGCAGTGCCTGGAGACAATGCATGTTCCTGAAACCAAGCCTGTGATGTGGTGTGGAGGCATTTCCCTATGTGCCTAAACCTGGGATGTGCTCCTGTTAGAGGGGTGAGGTCAGGCTGAACAGAGATGTGCCATGGAAATACAGATTTAAATTCACTGGGAGGTGTCTGAAATCAACCTTGGAACGTGGGACTGTGTCCTGACACACAGAAACACCCAGGTCCCCTGTCCCTGTGCCTCCTTCCCTCTTTGTGTCCTCTCTTTCCCATGTCCCTTCAGGCTGTGCAGAATTTGGAGCAGGGATGTCTGGCAGTGCCTAACACCCTGCTGCCATGCCCTCCGCGTTTTGTTCTCCTGATGCTTTCCACAACCACCTCTGGGATGCAGAAGGCTGAGCCAGGGGTAGGGCTGTGCCTTCCCGACACCATCCCTCTGCTCCACAGGCATCTCCATCCCCTCCCTGCCCTCCATTTGCATAGCATTTCCATGAAGGTCGGGATGGTTTTGGAGGTGACCCCAAGGGATGCTGGAGGCAGGAGGAGGGTAGAGGCAAGACCAGCCTCCCGCGGGCACTGCTGGCACCGCTGCTGCTGTTGACACTAGAAGTGATTAACATGGGTAGGACAGTGAGAGGGAAATAAATAACATCCTAATCTCTGGCACCATCATTCCTTTGATGAGAACAAAAAATATGAAGACTGAAAGATCAAAATAACTGTATTAGAGCATGAAAAGGGAAATGCTCTTTTAACCACCGCTGTTCAGATATATCTCCTCAGATCTGACATGCTGTAATATATTTGTAACACAGATATATATTAGGGGGTAAAGCTGGTGATTAATTTGCTTTACCTTTTCAGAGCATGTACATAAAAACCTACATTAGCAGAATTAGCATTTTACCTGGCTTTGAAGATCTTGGCTTTGAAATGTATAAAGTCATGTTGATTTTATGTCTCTCAGAAGAATAAGAGTTGTTTTTTTACATGGAGCCTCCCCCCGGCCCACCTCCTCCTAGGTTCTTGTGCATGGTGCAGGCAGAGATGCTCTGAGTTTTGTCTCTAATTACTGCATCAGTACCCTCCGGGGCATTGCTTTAGCTGCTGCCCATATTCACCCCTCTTGACTCATAATTGCTGTTGAAGCTTCTGAGACTAGAGATCAAAGTATTCATGGCATTCATGTTTCTGTCAAAGGTCTTATCGTCAAAGCACCAACTGTATTGAGAGAGATGTCTCCTTTTCTCAAGAGCAACAGACAAATTTGGCTTTGCCTGGCCTTTTCTCTCCTCACTGCATGGAAATGCAGGTACCTGAAGGCAGCAAGGGGCTGTCCAGGCTCCTTCTGGCCATCCTGCACTCCTGGCATTATCGATCGCTAGAAGCATTGTCCCGACCAAAACTGCTGTTCCAGATGTTTGTCTTTGAGCGGCACCATCCTCCCTGTCTGGACATAGAAGGATGCTAGAGCTGGCGTTGTCTCTTGCTGTTTACTGCCTCTGTTTCAGTTGGCTTTCAAGGCTGGTTGGCTGCTGGGTCAGGCCCTCACAGCTTAGACACAGCTGTTCTCCTAATTTTCCTCTGGATACCTGCTCCTGCTGTATGGACAGACTGAGAGCTCATCTGGACCAGGCTCTCTGGCTGTGTGTCCTTTTGTGGAGAGATTTTGCCTTCAACCAAAGCATTAGATGGTAAAAATTATCTCTGTTGTTTCTGGTTTTTAATGTAGTCTAGATTTGGATTCAGGCAACTTAGCAGAAATGTTCAGCTGTATTTGTGATGTTTTCCTTTGGGAAGGAGCCGTGCAGTTAAGGCTTGCAGGGATTCCTGGCGAGGTGCTGGGTGAGGGCAGGCAGTGATGCTCAGTGGCTCAAGCACAGGAGCCAGGGATGTGACTGGGCAGCACAAAGCAGCCCATGGGTTCCCCCTGTGAATACTCACACTCCTCCCTGTAGTGCCCTGTGAAATGCTTCCTCACTGCCCATAAATCCTCTCGGAGCAGCGTGCACTAACACTGCTCGTGCATGTGGGCTCACACCCGGCCCTGCTCTCTTCCTGGGTGCATGGATAAACAGACGAAGCAGGAAAGGCAAACAGTGCTGCCTTGGCAGGAAGGTTTCTTTATCCAGGGGCTGTTGCTTTGGCTTTCCATTCCTGGAATAATTGCAGGCCAGCTCCATCCACCTCCCCACTTGCTTTCCTACTCTGGATGGGCGCTTTCAGCTGCTCTGTGGTTGTCTTTGTCCTGCATTAGTTTCTCATTGCGAGCTGGGAGATGGGAGATGGAGTTGTTTAAACTCCTTATGCTCTTATTCTGATTTTTTGGGATGTGAATAAGTGCAAATATCTTTTCCAGCCTTGAGAAACGCAGGAGTGTCGTGTCCAATGCACCAAAGCTCCGCAGTACTTCTGTGCTCTACAGCACTGTGTGTTTCCTTGTGTGGTTTTATGCTCTTCAGTATTAAGTGATGTCTGGTTGAAGATGGTCACTTTGTGCCTTCCATGCACTGATCCCAGAGGCATTTTAGGGAAGAGGGATTGCAACATAGGCTTATATGTCATAAGATTTCCTTTTCTCTAGAAAATCACAGCAACCCCTTGAGCTCAGAATACAACGAGCACATTCAAAGGGCTGCGTGGGGGCTGAGGGTTAACAATTGCCCTGGCACAAGCAGGTTTAGAGCCTTTTCCACATGCCAGAGCATCCTGAGTGGAAGGATGCAGGTGAACCTCAGCCCTGCTAAGGTGCAGGTGGCAGAGCTGAGCCAGGTGCCTGCGGGAGATGCCTCCAGCACATAGGCAGCAGCAGAGCATCACCCGCTCCCTGCCCATGCAGCAACTTGTGATGAGTTTCTCTCTTGCAGTCCTCAGAATTGGGAGCAGGGAAAGAACTTTATAAAATTCTCCATGACCAGTGGAGCGGAACCTATTTTCTTTCACAATGCAATTAACAGCACCAACATTTACAAAATATGATTACAAGCACTTTGGTTAAGTAGAGGAAAGTATATTAGATAGCAGCGAGGGGTTGATCTTAATGTGCATTTTTTCGAGAGACTTGCATTTTCTTTGTGCAAATAAAGAGGCCCTAAATTCTCCATAGGCACTAAAATCAATGCAGTGGAACCATGATAACAAACACAGGCTCCACTTTTTGCTACATCCCCCAATTAATTAAGCCTTTCACGGGCATGTAATTAGGAACATTAGCAAGTCATAAAATTGCCGTGAGTCTCTAAATTATGTGCTGGCCCTCAGCAATTTGTTTTTAATTCCTTTTGAAGACAATGGCACTGCGGGGTCCCATAGATCTTCATAGCAGCCTACTGTTTACTTCTTTATGGCTCTATGAAGATCTAACTGTTTTCTACTGCTCCCAGATGCACCCACACTATTTTCTTGCGCGGTTTCATTACCTGAGTTAGATTTAAAGGGAAACAGCAGCGACGTGGCCCGCGACCGCCCTGCCGGAGCCGGGAGCGGAGCCGGGATGCTCGCCTGGAGCCCGGGACACTCGTCAGCCACCACCGCAATTTATGCACTCGGATGTAGGCTTGCGCAGAGCCAGGGAGCGAGATAAATAAAGAAATAAATGAACGAAGGGCTGGGAATGGTTTTCCGGGGAAGGTTTATCTCCCTGTTACTGTGATTTACTCCTCCTTGATGAGAGCATCTCTTTCCGAGCCGGGGCGCAGACAAACGTTTGCACGCTCGCAGGGTCAAGAACAGCACAAAGAAGTAAAGAGTGGAAGCAAATTGTTTTTGTCTTCCAAACTATCCTGGGTCGTTTACAGCTAAAGGGTCGGCACGGTAATACCTGGACACGTGTTCTAATAGCGGGATTGTATCCTCATGGATACGTGTAGGCAGCTGGCTAGATTTTAATGGATTTGGGGGTTTAATGCATCATGTATTGCGTGGTAGAAGGAGATGCTGAGCTCCCCAGCAGCATGTGGCTGTCACTCCTGCCCAGCTCTGTGTTACCACTCAGCATCCCAGTATTCACTGTGTGGGTGTTGCTTTCCAACCATGGCTCACCACGCTTCCTTGTTCCCTGAGCACTGGGATCTGAGTCAATTAATGCGGTTGAATTACAAACCAGGTTTAGTGATGATAATAATAAGCAGAGGCTGTAATATAAAAGGTGGATTCTGACTTGTCTCCTAGGCCAGCATGGGGGAGGGATGCAGGGTGCAGTGCGATGCACTGCTCCATCACGCAGCTAGGTTACATGGCAGACAACATCTGATGCATTTAATACCAGCCAGAGCTGGTTGGCTTTGGTTGGCTTTGGTGGACTGCACAGCTCAGAACTGCAGCAGAGGGACAGGGCAGGAGCTTGTGGCCATCCCCACCTCAGGGCTCGTGGCTGCCTCTTGCACTGCCCTTCCTCCTTCCAAGTGTCCAGGCTCTCCCCTTCCTTTCATGCAGTAGCAAAACCTCTCATGCTAATGTCTTTCTTAATGCAAAGTCGAGAACGTGTTATTGCTGGACCAGGGGATGTGTCAAAAAGCAGCAACCCAGAAGGAAAACCATCCCAGAATACTTCCCTACCGCTCTTTCTGCCTGATTAAGCTTTGTTTTGGGGCTGGAAGAAATATCAAGCTGAGCATATCATAACACTGTGCCTCTTGGTGTAAAGCACTAGCCACTGGTCAGAGGATGTATGCGTGGGTTTATCAGTTGACAGCAGGAGAGAAAAAAAGGGGGAGCATTTGCAGTGTGGTGCACCGGGATAGTTAGGAGCAAGGTGATGCTTAAAGGATGCCTGAGCTGCAGAAAGAGGGTAGCTCAGTAGCTCCCCTTTTAACATCCATTTGAATTGCAGTGGAATACTGATGGCTACGTCCTGCTGGGGCAAAGACAGCCAAGCTCTTCCCAAAGCCAAGCCAGGTCTGGAGCAGCAAACGGTGGCCACGTCCTCCATAGGTGGGTTGGGATTTGTTTCTGATCCACTGGCTTGTGAGCTGCTCTGTGCCATGTACTCAAATTTCAGCTTCCAAGGTAAAATGTTTCCTGTGTCCCTGGGGATGCGGGGTTTCGGGAGTTTACTCCACAGAGGGCAGACTGTGTGCATGAAGAGCCAGCAAACAAAATACCCCAAAAGCCAGGCTGAGGGACCAGCCTTATGGCCAAGATACAGGTTTTCAGGTGAGGCTGGCCCCTGGCTGCATGCCTGTGCCTTGTATGTGTGTGCCCTTGGGATTTACATGGTGTGAAGCCCCAGATACAGGGGAGCAATGCAATGCCCTGCTCGGCCTCCATCCACAGTGCACCCCATCCTCCTCCCAGGAGCAGAGGTGTCCCCTGTGCTGGCCTGGTTGTGCTGCATGGCCCGGGAGGAGCGGGGCTGTGCTCGGTGCACGTCTGCTTTGCTTTATCTCCCCTCGTTTCCATCAGGGAGATGCTATCAGTGGCGAGGGACCTGCCTCAGCTCCACCAAGCAGGGCACGGGGCAGATACCATCTCTGCTCAGTGATATACTGCTGCGACACCGCAGATGTATCGGAGCCTGCTGGGAGGGAGAGGTCTCTGCTTTTGTTAGGAAAAGCCTGGCTGGCCAAGAGGCATGTGCAGAGCTCCGGCTGCAGCCCTGTGCCGGAGGTACATGGGAGGGATGTGCTTTTAAACCAAGTTTTTTGTCTTATTGCGAGCATGGGTCTCCTTTTAATAAGTATGAGCAACGCAACTGCTAGTTTTCATGGTCGTCTGTAAAGTCTGACAGTGTTTATAAGGTGGTGATGCTCCCCCTCCAAGTCAGTGAATGCCCAGGGCACAGGCAGCCTCTGCTCCTGCTCTTGGAAAAGTTCCTGGGGATGTGCAGTGCATGTGGGCTCCCGTTGTACCCATGGGGAGAGGATGCCTGGCTGCAGAGGGCAGGGGCTTTCTCCTCTGAGCAAGGGCCATGGAATTGTCTCTAGTGAGCATGGTGAGTCCCCAGACCCTGGGAATAGGAAGAGGCAGAACTTGCCTCAGAACCTGGTGGCTAATGGAGCCTCTGCATTAGCCAGAGAGGGGCTCAGGCACCTGGATACAAGTGTTCAGCAGGGCATCCCCTGCCAGGGCTTTGCTCCCACCTCAGGGCCCATCGGCTCTGCTGTCACCAGCGCAGAGCTGTTCATCACCATCACCTCCCCATGCCCTGGCCCAGGGCCCCTGCGCAGCATTCATCTGCGTGCACAGCAAAGCAGGAACAAAGGCACACAGGATTCTGCCTTGTCTCTGCAAGGCCGGCGACTGAAGTCGAGTTTGCCTTATTTCATGGATGCAATCCCCCAGGATAGAGGGAATGGTTATTAAAAAGCCCAGAGAGCAGTGTCTAACCTTGAGTAAGTGTTTTCTTGTTGTCATCCAAAGATCTAAAGAAAATCCTGAAGAGAATACATGGTGAAGACATATATTATAGTTGGAGCTTTTTATCTCACACATGTGACTTTGCCTATCATGAACTGTACGTTTTTATTCTCACTAGTGGGACAAAACTATATCCCACTGCAGCATATATCAAGAGGAAGAACACTGTACCTTCTTTGCATTAATATAAATAGCTGTTTAGGACCGATTCCTTGGCCAGATACTACCATCTTACCTGTCCTTTATCTAAGATATTTGGCATGTAGCTCAAGTTTGGTTTATTTAGAGTCAGGATGCAGCAGCTTTTACATATTAAAGGTGCATTTTAAAAGAGCATTTTCTATTCTAATTTGGGGGGAATGGAGCTCTTTAGGGCATTTGGGGAACGATGTCCATCTGATTTACATTTCCCTTGTTGGAGCAGAGCTGCGGACGCATATTAGAATGTAAATAATAGTGATGGATACATGTATCTTTAAAAGATCCATTTTCTCTTTTGACTAAGGCATCCAGGAGAGGAAGGAGAGTGTAGATCACTTTTACAGGTGGAGAATCAATCTTCTGAGACAATGTACATGACACAGGAGACAACGTCTCCTTTCCAAGGAACTTGGTGCCATGGAGAGAGGTGCAAAGTTCCCCGAGAAGTCACGAATGGTACCCAAGGGAGTGGTGATGTACTGCTGATTTTCTCCATCCCTACTCCTCTCTGGGATGCATGAGGGCTGCCCAGTGCCATACACGTGTGAGAAGATGGCATTTTTAGCGGGGTTCCACAGGAAGGAAGCACTGCTCTCTCTTTTGCAGGTGTGGGGAATTGATGTCTAGTCAGGTTCAGTGATTTACAGAGGGAACATGGCAAGACTGGGACTGAAGTGCTGTTTTTTGGGGCTTAGCGACCCAGATACCTCCCAGTTCCCAAGGACTCGGCAAGTCCAGGGTTACTTGTGCCCCATTTTATATACTGTGGCTTGAGGAATTTCCTGGGCTTCTTCCAGATCTCACTATTGGAATGCCAGGGTTCAGATCTATCTGCAGACCATCACATTGCTATTGCGGTGATATATCAACAGAAAGGAAACATGGGAATGGAAAGTTAGAGATAAGATCACCCCAAGAGAGGTTGGAACCAAGCACATGACTTTAGCTCTGCCCTGGCTCCTTGTTTTAACGTGTGTTTGGTAGCGGGTTGCTTCAGGAACATGAGAATTAGGATTTGTCCTTCACATTGGCAACATGAGCCTTGTAGCAAAGCAACTGCTGCATCGCTCTTTTACTGACCCAAAACAGGGAGCAAGTTTGCTGCTCATAGAACTCCCAGGGGAATGGGGGTCCCTATGGAATGCTGAATGGGTTTGGATCCCATTTCAGGAATAGCAGGTGGCAGGTAACCACTGACTGCACAAAGCAAGCGTGGCTCTCGGGGTCGGTAGCGCTTCTGCTCCTGTGTTGGGTTAACCCAGAAACTCCTGCAGTAAAACCTTCCCTGGGGAGGGTGATTTGTGGTGAGGTCCTGAGCCTCCACTGAACTGTCTCATTTGTCTTTGGCTCTGGCTGTTTTCCCTCTAACTTCAGAGGTACCAAAAGGAATCTTGGAAGTCCCTTGATCATCACAAGGGAAAATTAAACTTGTGGGCTTGGGCCTCATTTCCCATCCCTTCCAGGTTGTCCAGTAACAGGAGCAAAGCTCATTTCCTCCGGGATCCCCTTTCTGGCTGGTCCCTCCACACTGGTGCAGCAGGGAGGGGGTGGATGTGTGAGTAATTGCCTGCAGGGTTGGGAAGGAGATGAGCTGAGATACTGCTTCCGTTTCAGAGGAGCATGAAATGAAGCAATCAGCAGCTGGGGGAAGTTGGGGTTGTTCAGGGACCCAAACAAAATCAGAACCCAGAGGTTTTCATCTTCATCTCCTGAAGGCATGACTGACCTCCACGTGGGGAGGAGCACTCCCAGGGCCTGGCTCGGGTGGGAGAATGGGAGATGGTCTCGAGATGCTGTTGCTTTGACGGAGTTTGTCTTCAGAACAGGCTTTTCCCAGCTCTTGGTCAGCAAGGGAAAGGGCTTCTTCAGTCTCCCCATCTCTCTCTGCCTCTTTCTCTGCTCACACTTGCTGCCAGGGGCTGGGGACATGTTTTTGCTCATCTATTCTAACACAGCTTCTCTCCATCACCCTTCACTTTTCAAGTAACCTTCAAGCCCCTGTAAATGGACTTGAAAGCATAGAATTGAAATAATCAATGCTGTTTTTAATCCTCTACTTCTCTTAGAAAATACTTGTGGTAAAAACACATTTGAAAGGTCATGTACCTCTTCAGGGTCCTGCAAGTGAGAGGGACTGGCCAGGAGATTGGGAAGGGGGAAGGAATGATGTGGTCCATGTCCCAGAGGAGCAGCGTAAGGGAGGAACAGGGTGCTTCATCCGTTTGGTGTTAGGAAGGTGAAGGACAGTGAGGAGCAGCAAAGCTTTGAGTACAGCTCCTGTTGCACCAGGAAGTGAAGCCCATTGAGGGAGATGCAAAAGGGTGTGAGAGCTCTGGGCTCAAATCTGATCCTTGTTAATTGTCTGTGCATTAAGATGTCAGCTACAGTTATATGCTGTGTAAGAAAACTTACCATTGCCTCATTAACCTCTCCAAGCCTGGTTTTGGCAGCCCTCAGAGCACCCTGTAAGGTACACTTCATTAACAGGGTATTGAATGAATGGGGGAATGCTGAAGCCAAGATGCTCTTTCAGCTCAGTTGGAATATAATTATTTCGATTATATATTTATCTTGATAGTGCCCCAGTGAACACTTAAGTCTCAAACAGGCAGCTATTGGACTCCTGAAATCCAGACCAAGCGGTGTTGCTGTGCTGCAGATAACTCCTGTAAAGCTGGATGTGGTGGCCAAGAGCAATGGGAAGGAGGGAATGGGGTTTGGAGCGCAGGGATGGCCACCTCCCCAAACTATCCTCCTCCTTTCCAGCCTGTGTGCTTGGTTTGTGCAGAGAAATGGCTTCGGATTTGGGGAGTGGGAAGATGAAGGAATCCCAGACTGCGGGAAGGGAATACAAGGGAGGGGAAGGGAATGGAAAATGCACCTCCCTGGTAAGCAAGGCCATTGCCAGAGCTGGGCGGGATGAGCTGGACTGAAGCAGGAGCGGGACAGCCCCTTGTGCAGGGCAAGAGGAGTGGGTGACTCTAATGTGAGGGGACGTTGCTCAGTGGCCGACTGACAAGGGGAATGAAGCAGATCAACGTCAGGCATCGAGGCAGTGGCTTTCCCCTGCTCGGCTCACAGTCATATACAGCTCTGAATCATGAGGCTTGCAACCAGCAGGCATAAATTCATACTATACAGATGAGAACTGTGCCTCGGAGACAGAACATCTATCTCCTTTGCACTTATCTGCCACCGTGACACAAACAATCAGAGATGATTCTCTGGCACAACAAACAGCAAAGTGTCTTCTTTGTCTTTGCCTCAAAGGAAAACACTGTAACACATCTTTGTGGCCCGTGCTTTTATCACTTACTTTTGTTCAATAATCTCCCTGCCCAATACCCAGGATTTGGCTGGGTGGTGTAATAGGAAATCTGCCCTGTTTACAGCGGCTGAGCAGAGGTGTGGGGAGGAAATAAATACACTGTCACTGGGGCTTATGTGGTTTGCAGCAGCTCGTGGCTTAACCCCAAATCTCTGCGTTGATGCTGGATTTTCTTTACTGCCACGGAGCCTTGACTTTGTGAGGACGTGGAAGAATGAGCTTTAAATGCTACAGAGGAGCCTTTCTTGGTCTGCAAGTAACGTCTCTGTAAACTGCGTTGGAGGGGGTGTTCACAATGTACGTGAAAGGACTGATTCCTAATACAGAGCATAGTCCACATGGCACAGCAAAGGGGATCAAAACAGCACCACAATCGCATCTTACCCCCCATTCAGGGCGGGATGTTGATTCTGGAACCTAGTGACAAGCAGTGACACAGCTCATCAGGGACCACGGGTCACTTGAATGCAGTGATGGGGCTGTGCTGGGGTCTGGGAGGAGAGCATGTGCCTGTGGTTTGTTTGCATTAAGTGGAGAGGGGGGAGGCAGAAATTGGGTGAAATATCTCTTAATTCTGGTCAGCGATGTTTTGTAAAGCTTAAATAATGGATGGGTTTGACTGCCGGAGTGGTGTTCTGTGCAGGAGGAAAGAGCAGTCCCTCTGCTAAAGGGGTGAGCACAGAAATGCTTGTCTTATTCAGGCTAGAGCCAATAACCGGAGCGGCTTCCGGCACAGGTCCATGTGGAGCATCCCCAGCTCCACATCCGACGCTGCCCAGGGATGTGACTTGCTTCTGCAATGCAGCCACGTAGGCACAGCCCCTGGGATCGTCACCGTTAGGAAGAAAAATTGCCTTTCTATTTGACATGATGCTGGTTTGAACACGGAAAAGAGCTTTCTTGGCCTTGGCCAGGGCTCTGCTGCCTCGCTGCGAGTGGCAGGTCCAACATGTCAACAGGGCTTTGGGATCTTCACTACCGTGGCATACACGTACATTCCTGAAGGGGTAGATGGGGACTGTTAGGAATGATTCAACCTGTGCACTTCTCTGCCCTGGGCTTGGCTGGCACAGCATCCCCTTCGTGATAAGGGAGCCTGTTCCTCACTGCCTGCCTCATGGCTTGACATGATTTTTCAGGCATTAGCCACAAACTTGCTGTTCCCTATTTCAAGAGGAAAAATGGAATCCAATTGCCTCAGATGCAGACAGTCCCTCGCACAGTATTTCCTACACCTCCTCTCCAGATAAGCCACCTTTTAAGATGATGTATGGTACCACTTACCTTTTATAGTGTTCCACCTAGCGAGGGATGTGGAGATCCACTCTATATTTAGTCACAAGTAAACTGATCCGTTTAAAACATAAAGTTGGATGTATGGGGCAGAGCACAGTGGTGGCCAAGTGAGTTGTGGGAAGATTTCACCCCCTAAAGTGTTGTAATGAAGCATTGTGGAGGGGAAAAGTAAGGGGAAGAAAGAGCCAAGAGGTTGGTGGTGGGAGCGGGGGGACTGGCTCTTTGGTTTTCCCAAAGGCAAGAAGGGGAAAAGGGTGCTGGTGTTTGTTGCATCCTTGTTAGACTGAATCCCAATTTGTTATTAGCATTTTATATTTTCCCTGCAGCTGATTATGTGTGCAGATTAAAACTGCCTTATCTCTGCCAGGCCCCAGCCCGCACTCCATTGGCTAATCCGGAGGGACGCGATCATTTACACAGTGCGATGATAATAGGGGAATCTCATTCACTTGGGGTTTATATTGTGTGGTTGCTTATTTTTAGGCACAGGGTTTAGCACTGCTCATCATCTCCAGGTCTGTAATCTGCATTCCACTGTGCAATTAGAGGGATTCTCCATCTTTCCATATATTCCCTATTTCCAGGCTCCTCTTCCAGCAGAGGTTTTGATGCAGATCGCTCCCCTGCATCCCTTATTGATCCAAATGTTTGTGATTTACCATGAATTTTAACCCTCAGAAAGTCTGTGGGGTGTTGTAAGAGGGAAACTAAGTGTTGTAACTGCTCATCCTGCAAACCACAGCCCCAGCTCAGCCCTGGGGCCACCCAGTGAGCAATAACCTGCACCCCAAATTCCAGCCTAAAGCACATAAATGAAGCATCATTTCCTGACTTCTCCAAATCAATACCTACTTGATGGTGACTTAAAAACACCAGACAGCTTTCCTAGACCGAAGCCCTTGGATAAATGAAGTTGTCATTGACTTCTGGTGTATCTGGTCTGTGTGAGATCCTAATTAGGACAGGATCATAGTAACGGGGGGAGATAATAGACCTATTGGATCAAGTCTGTCTGCCTGCAATTGCAGCATATTATCCCCTTGATAGAAGCTGTACCCGGTGTTAAAGAGTGAATTGCTCACATCTTCGGTGGATGTGGCTTGTGGTTAAAAAATACACATAAAAATAGTGTAAGTATTCCCTGGGAATACTTAGGAGGAGGGCAGTTGGTTTCCTTCCTGGCATTGGTTTCCCTATTCTAGAAAAGAAAAGGCTTTCTGCTGAAGAATCCAAGTTAGTGAGGGAAATTGAAAGCATTTTGCACTGCAGAATGAGGCTAGTTAGAATGAATATTGTATATAATATAGATATTATATACATATAATTCCCTGGGTCACCTGTGCTGAGGTGCCTTGTAACACACAGAGCCCCATGCAGGGGCTTGGCCTCTCTGTGCTGCTCCATGATAGATCCTGATGTCAGGATAAACTTCCCTTGGCATTAGCAGGGCCAGCCTGGCACCAGTCACAGTTACACAGGACTGACAAACTCTTCCCAGTGCTGCCACCAGCAAACCTGGCAGCTGGGATGCTTGAACTAGGAAGTCATGGGAAATATGGGAATAATCCTTGAAGCAGCTTCAGCCCAGGCTTTGGGAGACCTGAGCTCTGACCTCAGTCCAATCCTCTCTATTACTCTGCATGCTTTGCTCCTGCCTCCAAACTGAGCTATGCCCTGCATTGCTCATGTCCTGGGATGCTCCAGGGATGTCCCGGAGCTGCGGATGCTCCAGGTCTCGGCAGCCTGGGGGCTGCTTCATGCTTCCAATAGATGTTATTTGCAGAACCAAAACCCAGTAGTGGAGCTGTTGGGAGCTGGGTGCGGGGTAGTTCCTTGTTCCTCTCCGTTTCCACCCTTCCTGTGTCTCTGGATCCGGAGCTTTCAGGAGATGAAAGTGTTGGGAAGGCGGTGTCAGTGGAAAGCTGTTTATTTGCTCTGCGGGCGCACAAGGCCCTGGACACATGGAAAAGACTCTTTGATTAACGTCAGCTTCCTCTTGGCACTGTTTGACGGAACAAGGCTGAGACACTCCATTTCAGTGAGCCTGTGTCGAGCAATGTGTATTAGAGAGTCCTCAATTTCACACGTGCTTACTCCTGAGTGAGTTTCGCATAAAAGGATTAAGGAGAGAGGAAGTGCAGAGGAAATGGGATGTTAGACACCTTGTTAAACGGGCTGTCAGGGTTTCTGGAGCGTTCATTCTAACTCTATTCCACTCTGCATAGAGGGCAGGCCATTACCCGGGGATCACAGGGGCCTCTTCTCTGCTCCGAGTCAGGATTTAGTTGTAGAAAGAAGAAAGCAAAACCAGGGATGAAGATAGCAACGTATGATGGTTGGTGTTATTTTAGTCTGGCTGATGTTCCTGCTGGGGGGGATCTGGGATGCTATTAGCAGGAGCTGCAGGTCGCAAACCTTTAGCTGCCCTTCCCCAGTTAAGTTCAGTAACTGGAAGGTTGGCTGGGAGCAAAGTGGGAGAGGAAAACCTGTGGGAAGGAGCAGTGGGGCAGGAAGAGCAGAGGGCACCAGGGCAATTCCTGCCCCAGGCTGTCCCCATGGGAGACAGAGACAGCAGCTGCCCTCTGCCTGGGCATTGGCACTCAAAATGATGCTCAGGAAGTCCCCATACTGATGCTGGCCCAGAGGAGGTTTGCAAGGGAAGGATAGTGTGATCATAGCTGGGGTTTCCAGACTGGCTCTGGTCTGGGTGGCTCTTGCTGGGATGCTAGTAAGGACTCCACAGGTGCCTCTGTGTTATACAGGTCTGGCCCTAACCTATGTGGCTAAGGTAAGCACATCATCCCCACTTGTCTTAGCTGCAGAGTTTGGGGCTAGATCCATGGGTTTCCCATGGATAAAGTGGGTTTCCCAAGCCAGGATGGCTTTTCCAGGGGCTCAGCTTGCCTGCCCAAGCATGCGGTGGGATTTCAGAGGGTGGCTGTCAAGGAAGGCGGGTGGTGGCATTCAAGTCGAGTTTGTAAGTAATGCAGTTCCACATCAGGTTGTTTCCTCTAAGTCAGATCTGTTTTAAGAGCTGTGATGAAACAGGGCTTCAGAATCCACTCTATGAGCATCCAAATTAAAAGCTAAATAGGATGTAGCTTTCAGTTTGGCTGTATCTTCATATGTCAACACTCATTACCCTCATATGTCACCGCTCCGCAGCCTTCCTCCTCTCGCTGTGGGCAGGGATGGTTTCTTCCCATCCACATCCCCACTCAGCCAGGCTCCAGCCTGGGCTGGGGAGGCCATGGGGTCTGCTCAGGCACCAGCATGGTCCAGTGTGCTCCTTTGGGGACCGGGTTCCCCCCAGTTCTGCCCTCAAGCAGCACACCCCAAGCTCCGTGCTCAGTGGCTGCTTAGCAAGGAGGAAAGCACCAGTGGCTGAGCAAAGGGAGGCTTCAAGGTCTTTCTCCCACTGTTGACCTTGGGGAATTGCTTCACCTTTCCCATGAGCAGCCCTGGCAGGCCTGCAGAGGTGTATTTGCATTGGAGGCTTCAGGCTCTGGCATGAGAAGTCCCAAGTTTGGTAAAGAATAGAACCTTATCTTGCGTATCTTGGAAATCACAGCTGGAGCATCATTAGGGGTGATGCTGGTATTGGGAGCATGGGGTCGTGGGCAGGAGACCTGTGTCTGTCACCTCTTTTTGTTCCCTCTGCTTGGACTTGGGTTTTTATATAGAGAACTCCAGGGTTTGCAGCCATGAATAGTTTTCCAACATAGCCCATGGGGCAGTAGCATCACAGCAGCATTTGCATGGCTGGGATTTCAGTCATTCCACACCAATTCGGGAATAAAAAAATTGATAATAGGTGATGTCATGTACAGCATGTCAATGGACTAGAAAGGGTAAAAACCCCTCAGCTGTCCCCCAAACTGCCCTGTAGGCCACCCTTAGGGTCTCCTCCAGCATCCCAGCACTGCTTCCCACTTCAGCAGCCCGTGTGCTGTGCTCCCCAACAAAGGAACGTGTCACCTCCAGGCTGGGTGGGAAGAGGGAGAGTGGGGATAAAATCATCATTTCTGACTTAAAACTGGGAGTGGGGAAAAGCAAGTTTGGCCATAAATAATCCCACACCTGGCCTTTTAATTCAGTTATCTCCTGGTCGGGAGAGTGGGATCTGCTGTGTGCTATGGTGGTGCCAAGTTAATTACTTGAAAATGAGTGCCTGGGGTTGGACCAAGAATTCCTCATCAGCATTCAGCTCCAGTGCCATGTGTGCAGGAGAGCCCGGCGCATGCTCGCAGCCTGCTGGCTGGCAGCAGGATGAAAGGGAAGGGGAGCAGGGCACGGGTGGGTTTGCTTTGCTTTGCTTTAGAGCAGGCTGGAGCTTGGTGTAATTGGAAAAGCACTGAACGTGGTCAGTGCTGGGTTTGTTGTCCACAGGCCTGGTGTTAGCAGAGGAAAAGGCTCATCCCAGGGCATGGAGCCAAAGGATCTGGGGTCAGCAGAGCTGGGACCCTGCCTGGGTAGATGCTGAGGTAAAGGGGTGCTAAGGCTGAAGAGCAGGAAAGGGGAGCGGGTCCGACCCACACAGCTGAGGTGCTGCTTCTGCTCTTGACATCCCCCTCTAGCAGCAGCTGAGTCTCAAAATTCCACTTTTGGTGCCTTTTAGTGGGAAATTTTGCTGCGGGTTTGGGATCTGACCCCCTTCAGCTTCCCAGAGCGGCTGGGATGCTGCACCGGCCACTGGACACATCCAGCACTGCCCTTTTCCACCCAGTTCTATGGGAAGCATCCATGTCCCTCCAGCCCCGGGGTTGGCAGCACGGCGAGGCGGGTGGGCTGCGAACCCCCCCAGCCTCTCCCTCCCCTTCCACCCCACCAGCTGAATACAAATGCAGATATTACAGGGCAGAGAGGCAGGCGAGGAGGTGCAGCTCCAATACTAAATAGCTGGGCCCTTTAAGCCGTTTGGCCAGACCGTATAGTGAAAAAGGAGGGGAAAAAAAATAGTCTCTATAGGATTCTTTGAGTCATTGCTTCTTATGTGTAAACAGAGGGCGGCAGCTTACATAGCAAACTCAGCCTGGAATAGCTTGAGGTGATTAACAGTTGTTTGATTCCTCAAAGATTTCCACATGCTTATGCCAATCCAACTGGGAAAGGCAGAATAAATATTTTGAAATATGCCCCTTCTTTTGTAAATCAGGCATGATGAGTGCTGCTTAACCAGTGAGCTCCGAGCTGCACACTGCGGTTGTTCAGCAAACAGGAGCAGAAGGGCAGCACTCGCTGCTGCCTCCTCATCCTCTGCAATGGGAGGGGGGTGATGGAGTCATCCTGTGGTACCCCCCCTCCAGAGCGCCCAGCACTGGGTTCTCTCTGCCTGTTCCTGGTGTTTATACTGGTGGTTTACTGGAGGGGAAGCAGCTGAAGTGATTTGGGAGCATCCTGCTTCCCAGCGCCAGCTTTCTCACTGAATTCCCTTAATTCCCTCTCTTTGAGATCGCTTGGGTGCCAGCCTCGCTAGACAGCATTAATGCGTAAACTGCTTTGCCTCCACTAGTTAAGTGTACGCAGGTGAGGCAATACCAGCTTAACGCCTTAAGGGTTAAAGGAGAAGGCAGGATCCTGCAAACAGGTCACTAGGAAGGGCTTTGCTGATGGAAGGGCTGCATGGGGTTATGGGAACAGCAGGAAGTAGAAACAGGAAAACCAGGGTGGCTGAGGTGTGCAGCAGCCTCTGCCCCTTCCCCATTTTCCCCAGCTTGTACCCATCAAAGTGAACACGTACAATTGATGCTTATGGCAAAAGGAAGCTTGGTTTTTGTGGCATCCAGAGTTGGTTTTCCCTTTGTTTACTCACTAAGATAGTAAAGCATAAAGAAGCAGTGAATCACTTGAACCATAGAGGGTCTGCTCAGCAGTTGCTCTGTTCATTCCCATTACAGGCAAGGAGCAGAATATCTCGGATTTAGTCCCAGTTTTATAACAACACTTCCCAACCCACCTGGGGACCACAAAAGTGCTTTACATGCATTAATGACACAAACAGTGCCTCCTCCAACGGGACGGTTAGGTTTTATCTCCCCTTTGCACGTGGTCGGACTGTGAATCACCTCCCTCAATGTCATGGCCCAGGTTTTATCCATCACTCGGTGTCTCAAATGTTAGGTGCCCATCCTCATGTGCCCCAAAGAAACCTATTGCTTTTGTTCACTTTGACTTTAAAGACAAAACCTTTTCTGCCTGCACAAGAGATGCCGGCACACAGTGATTTCTCAGGGTTTTCCCCTTGCCTGGAGAAAGCAAAGCCAGTGTTGGCAAATAGCTGCTGTTACCCCCATCCATTGCTTTTAGTACAAGGGGAGTCCTCATTTTATCACAATCTTCCTTCTCCCAGCAGCTGCCCAGCTTTCCCGTTCCCTGGAATTGCACTTTCTTTGTTGAATCTACCTCAAAAACCTCTCAGAGCTTTTGGACCATGCAGTAGCAGAAATATTAGGGCTGAAGGGAAGTACTTTATTTGCCAGATAAATAGGCTTGGTGACACTTTGGATATGTAGAAGGTGGTGAATAATTTCTTCTGCTTGGGCTATATATCCTTAGAGGACTCGATGAATTTTTCATTCTGGAAGATGTGTTCAGGTCATTAATTGCAGTTTGCCACAGGTCTGTTCCACTTTTGTCTGGGTAAAGCCTATCTTCTTCAACATACAACTCATTTACCCTTTGTAATCTATGTAACATTTGCATTGTAAATTGGTTAGCTTAACTTAATACACGAGTAACCTTAGTAAACCTTTGGAAAGGATATTACGTGCGCTGTTAAAGAAGATGGGGCCTTCTCCTGCAGCGCCAGGCTGGGATTCCCTCTCCTCACCAGCTCAGGTCTCCAGCAGCATCTCAGCTCCCCTCCAAGCAGCAGCAGGGGTAGGGGAGAGGCTGTGGTTTGATTTCGCTTTGCTTCTGTGGTCCCCAGTGCAGATGGAAAAGGGAGCAGAGAGGATTTTAGCAGAGGGTTGGCGTCTGTAGCATCCTGGTTCCCCTCCTCACCCCAACCAGAGCAGGCAAAACCATGCTCAGGCCCACTGCTGGGGTCCTCTCCTTCTCGGGCATGAATCCTGTTCCCAGTCACTGATGGTGCAGCTCCCGGCTCCCAGTGGGGTCGTGTTTGGGAGCCCGTGCCTGGAAACCATCTCCCAAGCCCTGCAAAGTCGGTGCCTACGGGCAGAGCCGCGGTTCTTACACTCGGGGCCGTCTGTCGCGATGGCCCCGTGCCCAGCCTCAAGTTTTGCTGGAGCTCTGCCCAAGGGTGCAGGTGCCAAGAAGTGATGGTTTGGGAGAAGCAGCCTGCACCTTCCCCTATCCCAGCTCCTGCCGGGTTGCTCCGCACGCATCCATCTCCCAGCATGGGCAGCGTCCCTTGTGCTGCCCCATCCAACTGCCTCCAGTTCCTGCAGCAGCCTCTGTTTGCACTGAACAAACCCGAATAATTTAAGCTGCTCCAGTGCTATTATTAATTCCATGGGGTGAGTAACAGCTCTGGGGTTCCTGCAAGCAGTACAGCAAGGAACAAGACACAATAAGTATAAATTGAGTGAACTCCAGGGACTGGAAGAAGAGCTGTGAAATATTGCTTCGGGCCCGAGATGTGTGTTCAACCCATTTTCAGCGCTACCTGAGGGAGACAGGGTGAGCCTGGCAGAGGCAGCGTGCCGGAGTCGGGAGCAGCATGTGTGCGACCTGCTGTCCCAGAACTTCTGGCCTCGTTGGAGTCAGGAAATCGCTGAAAGTTTCTTTTTGTGATGTTTTTCTGCCCCACTTTTTAATCTGAAGCCGTTTGGAGGAGTTCAGCCAGGCACTGGGAGCCTGTCCCTAGCAAGGAACGGTTGAATAGGGTGTTTTACCATCAGTTATACAGCAGCAGCGCCCCAGACCCTGGGCTCAGTGGCCCCTCCTAGCCCTGCCATGAGAGAGGAAGGCAAAACAGGCAGGCAATGAGGCTTTTTCTCTTGTATTCCCAAAATGATCCATCTGGATAGTAAGTGCACAGAAAAGGTGCTCTCCACTGCACAGAACTGTGGTGGCCACTTCTATCCCTGGAGATGCCCTGCAACGTTTGCCCATGTCAGAATGACCCACATGTGTATTTTGATTAGCTAAACTCAGGTGAGAATGAGCACAGCCTCCCATTCCTGCGGGAATCAGCACCTCTGCCCTGGGGGGACTTCGCTGAGCACAGCAGTGGTTTAATCTGCTCAAGAAGAGAGGATAAAAGAATGGAAGAGCTGATCTGGTAGACCCGGGGATGATGATTTGCATTCTCTGCCTTCAGATAACAGCCTGGTGTGTAAAGAAAATAATCCCTGCAGGAGGAGGTGTTGTGTACCGGGACTGGAGGCCTATGGGGTGCAATGCCCCCAAGTCTGCCGGCTCCTGGGCTCACCCTGGGCAGCTCCTGCCCTTTGACGTGGTGCTTCTTGCTCTGTGAGGTCCCTCTTGTTGCTTCCTCCCAGTAAAGGCTCCTCTGTGTCAGCCTGGATGGGAGGAGAGCTGAGGACTCACAAACTCACTGCACTGATGAACTTGCACGGCTCCCAGTTTGTTCTTGCTAAGGTTTGGTTTTGCTGTGATGCTCAGGATGCTGTTGTCCCCTGCCCGAGGCAGCTGGTGGTGCTCCTGATTCCATGGGAGGCAATGGGCTCCTCCAAAGTGGTGACTCCATAGTTGCTCCCTGTCTCTCCCATGAACAGCCCTGGGGAAGGAAGACACCCAGGAGTTTGTCCTGGGTACTGTGATTTCTAAGTCACATCTCAACACAAATCTATGAATTCAGGTTTTGGGGAGTCCTTTTCTTCACATCCGTGTACTCTTATGTTCTTCCTATTAATGCTGGAGATGATAAACCCTCCAGTGCCTGCCCTGACCCCTCTGTATCTGTGCAGCAGGCAGTGCAATACAGCCCCAATCCTGACCCTCACCTTTCAGTTCATGCCATAAAATCTGTATTTACCATGAAGAAGAATATCTTAAACACAACCCATACCCCATGCAGTTAGAACTCAGTTGTACTGGTAAGCAAAGGACAGAAACTTTCATGTCTGAACACGTGTGGCTCTGAGGATTATTGGTTTCAGAGCTGTTTGTGCCTTCCCCCTTTGCTGCCCAGCAGATGAGGCACATCCATTGGGTCTGTCGTGGGATCGGGATGGGATTGAGTATCTGGAAGGTGGCAAGGAGGGGAGAATGTGTGTGAAGTCAAACCTCTCACTGAATACATCAGAGGGGTTGCCAGCAGCCTGCCACAGTCAATATGCATGTTAAATCAAATCAGATCTGCAGCAATAGCGAAGATTTAATAGTAGGGGTTTGTTTTCTCCCTACCATAAACACGGAGATGCGAGCGCTTCATGGTGAGAACATCTGTGGACTGGGCAGGAGGTGTCAGAAGCGGGATCTAACATGCAAGGCTTCTCTTCTGTGGCCAATTAAACAAATTGCAGCAAACCAGCATTTTATTAGTGTTTGCCCATAGCAGGCGCCTGCTGCAATAAATTTCCTTCAGGCACAGGCGAGAAAGGGGAGGGAAAAATGGGCACGTTCAGGAGTGAGTGGTGGGGAGAGCACACCGCGGCGTAGCCTCTGGGGCTGCTGCATACCAAAGTGCCTGTCTCCAAAACCAACTGCTCTGCTTTATCATAAGCACGGTGAGTTATGAGATGCTGTACGGTGTGCCATGTGCAAATAATAGTAATGAGGGGGAGGCAGCAGGGAAGGATGCTTTCCCAAAGCAGCGGGATGTACAGGAGGTTTGTAACCAAACTTAGCCCAGCGCCTCTCCTCTCCCCTTCTGCTTAATTACAACTTAAATGCTTTAAACCATCCTTGCCTGTTTACCCCTAGTCTGTCCTGTCCTATTCCCATGTGCTTCTGCTTTTAAGCACAAGTTCTGTCTCTTACACGGCTTTTTCCTTTTATTGTTACTGCTTTTAAGGGAGAACTTGTATTTATTTATTCCCCACAAATGGGGGCTGCCAAGTCCATCCCCAGCATCCCTTTGCTGCCGTTCCCTGGGATGTCTCAGGTCTGAATATGCCAGCACATTTCTTGGCTGAAGGCCTGGCACAGTTATAGACAGGGGGGTGATATTTGTTGGTGTGGTATAACCAAGACACCTTTTGTATCTTGTATTTTTTGGATGATGGAGAGCTCAAATGTGAGATAGATTCCCCCCCCCCCCCCTTTCCCCCTTTTCCTTTTCTCTCCTTCTCTTTTCTGTTCTCTTTCATGGGCATCACCATCCAGTTGATTGATACCTCATCCCCACTGATAACCACCTCTCTCATATCTCACACACACCAAGTGAGGAAGCACTTTGGATCAAGCTATCCTCTCCAGAGAGGTCCTGGGACAACAGCAAGTACCAATAAATACCCCAGATCACTGTGGTTTCAGCAAACAGATGGTGTTCGTGCGGCACAAATACTCTCTGCCTGGGAAGTACTACAAGAAATGACCTATTTGTTGCTTGGTTATCTCATATTTTACATTGGAAGCACCATTCATATCTAAGTAGTGTCACCGTTACCCTGGGAATTCCTCATTTCCCAATGCAGTTATTGACAGCTCCTTGTTCCCAGCAGCCTCCTGTTGCTGTTTGCTCTTCCCCTCCAAGCTTTTCAGCAAGATCAGGTAGGGAGATAAATAACTCTAACTGCACTCCTGACTGATAGCAAATTAATGCCCAACAATTACTTCCTTTAAAATAGGCCGTTTAAGACTGCCTAAAAATGTTGGCTTTTCTCCTTTTTCTTTCTAACTCAAGAAGAACAAAGTCAAGGCAGCAGATTATTACTGGACATTAATTCTATCTTTAATGAAGTAGCTGACCAGATTGGCTGTTGATGGATTACACCTATGAAATTGTATTGCTGTTGATACATAGGATATGTTTAGATGGCATCAGCCCTTTGACTTAAGCATGGATTTGATTTATACTTCATTAACATAATTCCTAACACATTGCTTCTTTGGAAAGGAAAATTAGTGTCTAACCAGGAGCTAACAAGTTTAATGGCTTGCTTGAAGGAAAACATAACCATTGACTGTGAATAAGCAACTAGAGGCATTAATATGTTATTGCTGGTGTTGCTCTTGGTTTTATGCATCTATATTTATAGGGAAAAGGTCGTACAGTGCTGCTGTGGGTGGATGGGTGCAGGTGGAAACCCTTTGCTAAAACGTGTGGGGTTTAGCTGAGGATGCAGGAATTGGGGTTGGCCAAGCTGTTCAGGATGCTGCGGGAAGAGGCTCATGCAGCGGTCGGGATAACGCCGGCATTCCTTATCAAACCTGGAGCGTGGTGACCTGTTAGTGCTGACAACCCCTGCCAGGTTTGCTCTGGCACCTTACCTTGCTGGATCTCACACAGAAATCACCACTTCCACTGTCCTCATTCTGCTCAGGAGAGACGGTGACAAATGATGGGCTGAGGGAGCTGAGGCTCCTGGTAACGCTTTTAGACATGAGATCCTGTTTAACACAGTGCTTGTGGTGTTCTTGTCTCTTCCAGGCTTGAAAAAGCTGCTAGAACCCTCTAGAACTTTCTGCTTGAAGCTGTTCATGGTGTTTGGTTTGTGGGGGTTTAGTTTTGGTTCGTACCTGCCTGCTCCAGAGGGAATGCTGCAGCCACAGCTCTCACTCCCTGCCTGTGTCTGGCGGGTCCTCCTCCTGTTTGGCATCTTGACACCTTGGGCTTTGATTAATGATGTGCTCTTCCCTGCGCTGTACGAATCCCCGTTAGATTTGGTGCTTATTAATTACAGCACAGCACCATCAGCACATTTGGAACTGGGGTCCCTGCTTTTCTAATTCCCTTCTTATTTCCCGTTGCTTTTTCCCCTGGTTCTCTACCGCCTGTGTCTCCTCCTCCTCGGGATCACTGATGGATGAGGTTTCAGCAGTGGTGGGTACCACGCTGCCTGAGCTGAAGGTCAGTGCTGGTAATGGCTCTGGAGAAAGCAGCTGCTCAGCAATTCCCCCTCTGCAGTGCCCTGCTCTTTCAGTCATGCCCAAGCCCAGGGATTTTCCACTGCTGCATCCTGCATCTCACCTTGATTTCATAGAATGACCCCAGTATTTCATCGTTCAGACTTGATGTGTCCTCCAGGTTAAAAATATCAGGCACTTGCTCAGTGTATCTTCACACTGGGTGTATCTTCAGGGAGCAAGTTATGGTTTATATCTAGATGCTCTGCTGTTGTCACTACTTCTGTTACTGTCACTGCTGTTAGTCAGATTTGAGCTAGGACAGTGCACAACTTGTGTTGCCCTGTGTTGTATTTACCACACTCAGCATCATGCCACACTGGGCTTGGGGATGGTCCTAGGTTGTGATAGGGAGATAAATAAGGGCAGCACAGGAATGGGAGAATACAGGGTGCATGCCTGCAGCACCGAGGCTGAGAGGACAGGGAGCCAGCAATCACCCCTGGGTGCAGTCTGCAGGTCAAACACCAACTACCAAGGAGTACAACAGCAGAGCTGGAGCTATGCTATGTGAGCTGATCTATCAAAGGCTGGGTGCAAGCGCAGTGGCAATGCAGCCATCAGTAGTAATTTGCACCCAAGTGATGGGGAGCAGGCTGTGTCCCCTTCCTTGTGGGCACTGGGGCTGCCACCAGCCCGGTGCTGTGCTCAGGGTGCATCCCAGCAGCCAGACTCTGTGGCCCACTTTCATTAGCCTGTGGCTTCACCTCTCACAGAACAGCACAGGAACTGGTAATAAATGAACACACGCAGCTCTGCCTGAAGTCACTTACCTGATAAACACCCTGGCAGGAAGAGGGCAGGCACGATAACAAAGCAAACAGCATCCCCCTTAATCTGGTTTTAAAACTTTTCTCTGATAACGGGATTGCTATTTTATTACCAGTCACTGTTTAGCTCTTTTACATGACCGAAGTAAACACCACGGTAATTTATACTGTCCTCCCAGATCAGCTTCGCCCTCTTTTACATCTTGCCTTGCAAATAATAAGGCAGCCCACGAAGCCATTTGTTTCCTAATGACAGGGGTTTCCATAGCGAGCAGATTAAGGAGGAGGAGATTAGAAGATTAGACACCAGGCAGGATTCACAGGTTCACAGGTTTATGGGGCTTTGGAGATCCAACGATTAATGCGTTCCATAAATGAAACTTTCTTTGATGACAGGTAGAACGGAGGGAACCGGCTGGTTTCGTTGCCAGAAGTTATTTAGCAGTTTTCCTTCATGATGCTGAAAGCACTGGGAAGAGGCGCATGCAGTTGCCAGTCCCACTGCTCCGACGTTGAGAAGGGCTGTTGGTACATTGACTCCACCGAAGCCGCTGCACACGAGTGCTGGTAGCAGCACTGTGACCCTTTCTGCTGAGACCGTGGCTGCTGCCAGGGTGCTGGGGGAGCATTAATTGTCTTCAGTGGAGGAAGGAGCAAAACTGCTTTCCCATCAGGGCCCGATGTGCCAGACGTGCTGTTGTTATTTATCGTGGCACTGTGATAGCAGCCCAGCATCTCTGTGCTGGGCAAGGTGTGCCACAGGGGTCCTGTTCACATGATAAGGTACAGCAGGGGAGGAAATGGAGATAATGTCCAGGACATGTGTTGTGTCAAATAGCTTCAGTGTGGAAGGACCAGGAAACCTGAAATCCACAGAAACCCTATGGAAAATGACATAGCTGCTAAGATTCCGCATGGAATGGTACTGCAGTGTGTTGGTGCCCCGGACAAGAGGGCTGCAGTGAGCCAGGGGATGCTCAGGGGGTGGGTTGTTGCTTGAATTCCCTATAGGAATCCCAGGTTTGCGTCGGGAAGCTGAAAATACAAAACCTGAGAAACTGGGGGAGGGATCCAAAATATCTTTTATACCCTTTGGCCAAAAGAAACTGCGAAGAAAAGAAAATGGGAAAGGAACTGTGACAGTGGTTTTGTCTTTCATTTTCTGATGAGAAAATCAAAACACCAGGAAAAGACACAGCACTTGCTTTCGTTTTGTCGGAAACCCAATTTTCCACCAAAAGTAGGTTCCAATGGAAAATTTCCACCTCTCCCTTGTGTATTATTTTAATGCTGGCTGCCTTCTCCCCGTTAAAGCCCTTGAGAGTTGTCTTGCCTGAAGGGACACCTCAGGCTTGGAGCAGAAGGATGCAAAGAACCAATTCAAATGACCCAGGAGGACAGTTCATGGTTAGGTGCCTGAAGCGGGCTGTGGGGACGTTGGTGCTGGCATGCTGGCCTACATGGCAGTGAGGCCAAGAGCATCTTGGTTTCTCTGTGGTGGGAGCAGCTCCTTGCCTGAGCTGAGGGCAGCATCCTGGTCTTACTGTGGCTGAGGGAGACCTGGGGCTTGGGGAAAACAGGAATTCACTTAGCATCAGCCCAGCTCTGCCTTGTGGAGCAGCATCCGAGCGCATCTTCCTCCAGCCGTCACCAGCACCATCAGTGGGACACGGTGGGAAGGGCAGCAGGATGGTTCTGATGGGCTTGGGGACTGTCTCTTTGCTAGGGCTGATTGTTCTTCATCTGGTTGTTGTACAGAAGCTGTGGATTGAGCAACTGTTTCTGGAAGCCCTCTTCCCCTCTCCCTGGAGGTGGTTCCTGCAGCTCGGTGCCTGCCTGTGCCAGGAGTGGGACCTTCCCCGAGCCCATCCCTCTGGCTCCTTTCCCATCACTAAAGTCACTTTCAATTGAGTGTTTAAAATGAGCAATCAGAGCCTCAAACCAGCCAGCCTGGCCCTTTCTAAGCCTGACATCCATAGCTGGAGGTGGCGGGAGCCTGAGCTCCAGCACAGGGGCTTCAGGTCATCTTTCCAAGACGACTCAATCAGCTTTGGCTCCTCAAACAATACCCATGGCCTGCCAAAAGGGACAATGCAGCCAGGACTTTTGTGAACCAAAGGGGTTGGGGGGGGGGCCCTGTCAGCCTGGATTATGGGAGCGCTTAGGAGTTAATTAAATTACAATTTGCTATGCTGCCAGTTCACATGAAGCTGCAACATCTGTGGCTGGATGGAGGGGTGGGAGGCAGGGATGCTGTCCTGCCTCTGGGGCTGCAGAGCTCCACCTGCTCTTTGGCAGTGCAGCCAGAGAGAGGAGGCACAGCATTCCACAAAGAGCCTGATTTCTGACACAGTAATATCTGTGGCTTGTGCCTGGGGGTTTAAGAGTCGTCAAGTGAAGGGGAGCTGGGGGGGTGCAGCTATTTGCTTCGGGTCTCGGGGACTCACTGATAAAGCTCAGCAGAAAAGATACTGGAAAATGATCATTTTAGGGACTTCCTGTGTTTGCTTGGAGCTGTAAATTTTAAAACCTTCCTCCATGACCCCCGGTTTTATACATACAGCAAACTTCCTGATTTCCCCTTGAATCCAGGAGCTGGAGCTTTAGGACACCTAAATGTGAGACTCTCCTGAGCTCTCTACGGAGCACAGAGCCGCAGCAGTGGTTTGGAAGTCCATAGGCAGGCTTGTTGTGTCCCTGCATCCCTGGGTTTGAGGTCAGAGGCCTCCGAATTTGTAGGTCTTTGGAATCAGTTGGACAATCTGCCTTTTTTTCCCCTCGTTTTCCTGTTTGCATCCACGTTGTTACAGGCTGGAAGCAGGAGCTTCTCTCCAGACAAGTGCAGGCACATGCACACAACCTGAGGAGTAGCAGGCGACCACTTCTGTGGTAATAAGCTCCATGCTGTGCTCAAAAAGGGCACTTAATTTTTCATTCTTAAATGCTGTGATGTTCTTGTCTTCCAGCTTCACCAAAACTCCTCCATGGAGATGGATGGGCCATGCAGAACACAGTTATCAGAAAGATTAAGCCAGGACTTGTCATTTTTTATATCAGCCAGCAGTCAGGTTGACGAGTGATGTCCTCTTAGCTCCTGGGATGCGTCCGGCACCTTTAGTGCCAGTAGTAAAAAGGACTATAAAAAATACCATAGAAGAAAGGGTAATGATGAAATTTAACTGCTCCCTAGCACACACCTGGGGTCTAGTAATCTGGAAATGGGGGGTTCAGGTGCTTCATCTTTTACTGCCTTGTCCTTGTCTGTAAGTTTAAGGTCCTTCCACTGAACCATAACATATTGTGGTCAATGCAAAGAGTCAGTCCTTGGCCCCCCTGTGCAGCCCGTGGAGACAGGCAGGGAGGTGTCAGCACAGGTAGGGGGGTGCTGAGCACTTTTGCCTCCAGCAGGCAGGAGGGAGCAAGTGCTTGGCTGGGAGAGCTTCATCCTTCTGCTGTGACACTTGCAGCAGGGACATCTTCACAGCACAGTTCATTCCCTATTCACTTGCTGCTTGTGCACATCAGTGGCTTCAACCATAGCATTGTAGCAAAGGGTGATGGAGATAACATCAGTTGTACGTAAGCATCCCTTTATCATGCTACAGGATTCTGGCTCGTCCCCGTGTTATTAATTTAAGAAACAACTGATACTAAATGATCACGCTACATTAAATTTATAGACCCTTGCATATAGCTTCTATTGATCTTTTTTCAAGCATCATAAATATGTGATGGAGTGTGTATGGCAATGCTCTCCCCACCACTCCATTACTGGTGCTTAAACTTTTCATCTCAGCGGCGGAAATGGGCCACGTGTCTCTGCGGGCAGGGGTATCCTGACCAAATCATCTCTGGTTTCATTACCAATACATGGAGAAAGCTTCACCAGCAGAGCAGGAGGGAAAAGCTTTTCTTTTTCACTGCCTTTCTTCTTTCCCTAAATTGCCTATTTCCCTTTTCCTCTCCCTGCCTGGGATCTGACACTTTTCCTGACACACCTTCTGCCTATCCAAAGCGAAGTGTTTGATCTTAACCCCAAAACCTGATTGCTTATGGCACCAGCAGCATACCAGGGCAGGGGGATTCACGGTACAAGAACCAAACAAGCTCTTGTTTCGGGTTCAGGACAACAGTTTACAAACACACTGATGCTTGCCAGGTCTTTTCTATGGTCTCTAGCATTTGCCGCACTGCTGGGGGGCTCTGTGCTGTGCAGAGCAGCATCGCACCGTGCACAGCACCAGGTATGCCAGTGCTCTGGGACAGGGACACCCACTACCCCCAGTGTTGGGAGGAAGTACCCAGACCCTCAAGTACTGCTGTGATACAAACAGGGAACCGAGATTTGCAAATCATCCTTCAGTGCAGCCTGAAACAACTTATATCCTAGAGCCATCTAGGGGCGAAATCCCGGCTCCATTAAGTAAAGGGGAGCTTTGCTGTGGAGTTCAGAAGGGTCAGGACTTGGGAAGGAGTGATGTTTTCACACTTCTATGACCTCGTGGTTCCCCCAAACCCATGCTGCAACGTTTGCTATAATGAGTATTTGTCTATTGATTGTCTAAAGCAGTGACACTGGGAGCAGTGGTACTCGGAGCCAGGGCTGCTGAACAAAGGCCAGTGGGAAATCAGCTCCTGGCTTTCTTGATTCTGCTGATCATCTGTGATGTTTTGCAAATTCAGATTAAGAAATGGGTGCTTGAAAGGGCCTGGGCAGGATGAGAGGTGCAAAGTCTGGAATCCGCATCTAAAAGTATGTGTCAAAAACATCTCTCCTTAAGTTTAGAAACACGAGGGGTTCTTGTGCAAGCGCTGCTCTACAAGCATTAGGAATACACTGGCTGTGCCTGGGAATGCAGATGAGCTGTACCTGAGTCTGTACCTGCCCCAGGCACTGTTTCACTGCCAGTAAGGGAGCAGCTTAATCACTCTCTCCTGCTTTTGGTACCACTTTGTCTCTCCTGCCTGTGCCAGGAGTCTGAGACAGAAACATCTCAATGCTGTATTGCAGCGCTCTGTGCCTCAGTTCCCTGCCTGCACGACGGGGTCAGTAACGCATCTGCAGAGGAGCTGGAGGACCTTGGCAAGATGTCTCTGAACCCTTGACCAGGAGGTGCCACACTGTGCCCAGGTCTCCTCCTCCCAATTAGTTCCAGTTATGATGGGAGAGGGGAGAACTCCTGAGCAGTACAATACCCTCCATCTAAATTATTCCTCCTCCTCCTCCACAAATGTCATAGCAGAGATTAGCTATCGTGTGTCCTTAAGTATCCCATTTATCCCAAATGACTCTGAGCATGTTAACTGCATTTAGATTAAAATGAGCTTTTATACCCATAGCATCTTCCTTGTCTGGACCAGGAAGCGCAGCCCCTCATTTCACCCTAACAGGAGCTAAGGTTATGGGGGTACCCGAGCTGTGGGACAGGGAACGCACGTCACCAGCATGGCAATTGAATATTCCTGGATAAACATTTTCCCTTCCTGATTCAGGACAACTTTAATCCCTACAAAATTCCCTTAATTTTGATTTGCCAATCATGGATTCCTTTTCAATTAACCTCCAAAAGCACCAATTAAAGAGAATAGTGCTGCAATCACATAAGAATAGGCTACACCAAAGCCTTTAGAAGTGGTTTAGCACCAAAAATTAATGATAAAGGTCAAAAGCAGGTTGCAGTGCAGGGGTGGTTTTGCATGGGAAACCCCTAAATTAATGTAAGCAGGAGCCCACAAAGTCTGCTGAAAACCTGGGGTAGATTTACTCAAGCTTCTAATTATGCCTCCAAGTTTGTCTCGGGGATGAGGAAAGAGCTTTGAATGTGTTGGAGTCTCAGATGGGAGGCAGGGGAGAAGTCTGGCTCCGCACATGGAGCCCCAGGGACATTCCCTGCTCTGTAGCTCCCTCCGGGGTGGGATTGCTGGTTCCCTCTGGTCCCAGTCCTTCCCCACAGCTGGAGGGAGCAGCAGGGGAGAGCCAAAACGGCTCCACTTCAGATTAGGTGTGAACACAGGTCCTAGAGGGGCTGCCCCTCAGATTGCAGAGCAGGGTCTGCAGCCTGGCCTGGGGACACTTGGTCTGTGATGCTGGGCTTTATCTCCGGCTTGAGCAAAGGATGCTCTGAGCAGTTCTTGAGAAAACCAGTAACAGGAAGACTCAGGGATACATGGACAGGCTTGTTGCCGGGGTGGGAATTTGTATGGGCTCTGTGGTATCACTTTTTGTCTGTCCTCCTCCCTTTTGCCATCATTTTGTGAGGTGACAAACTTTCTCCCTGTCACCGCAGCCTTTGGAGGGGCAGTGCTGTCCCTGGGGGTGTTTGGTGGGACAGGAGACTTAGAAACCTTGGCATCCTCATCCTTGGCAGTGAGAGGACAGAAGCAATGGCAAAACCTGAGCTGGTTCTGGGGCACACAGTCTGAACACCAGGCAGGCAGAATAAGTCCCACAGAGCTTGGCAGCACCGAGCTGGTGAGGAGATCAGGCCCGGCCGTATCCCCTGGACCAGCTTTCAGCTCGAGCATCCTTCTTGTCACACAGCCAAAGCCACCGCACAGGCACACACACGGCTCATCTGCTTTTATGAGGTGGGAAAAGATCTGTGGTGGTGCATGTGTTCAGGTGACAGATGACTCCCTGTCCTGTGTAACTGATGGTGGGAATAACTTCGACTGCTTTCCTGACTCTGTTGGGATAGGGATTTGATGGTTGAGATGCAGTATAATGAAGGAAAGAAGGTGTCTTATGGTGGTGCTGTGAGCAGAGGTGCTGTGAGGGCTCTGGGAGAGGATGGGGGGAAGTGGCTCTGTTGCTGGGATGGAGGAGCAAGGCACAGGCTGCAGCAAGCTTGGAAAGCAGTGGTCAGTGGTGTTTGCTGGGGATAGGCTGCACTGCCAGGGCAGCAGCATCATTCGTGCTCGAAATAGTTCTGCCTTGGGGCCTGGAGAGAACACCTGAACTCCCACCATCCCATGGGAGCATCCAACTCAGATGCTGACCTAGGTGCCAGCTGGGGACCACCAAAGCTTGGGACATCCTCAGCAGCACGGTGGGCCTTGAAGGCCATCAAAACTTGGGAAGCCTTTGCCATGTCCAGTCTCCACCGTCCCAGCCATAGGGAGCGGGACCGGCGATGCTGGTGATGGAGGAGGCAGATGAGCTCTGGCACTGTCACTGCTCTGCTCCTCCGGCTGAGTCCCCAGCACTTCAGAAGCAAGTTGAAAAGAAGCAGGTTAGCACATCGTGAGGTGACAGAACTTGGAGAAGATTGGGCTGCTTTTCTCCTCTCGTTAACGTCCCCCGGGGCCCGTGGTCTCTTTAGTACTAACACAGTAACGAAGGCCACAGCCTATTAATTGCAGTGACAATGATAAAGGAAGAGTCAGAAGCAGCTATTTGTCTTTCATGTAACCTCGTGCATCATCACAAGATAAATGAAAACTCATTTTCTGCTTTGATTCAGTCTAATTTTTCAGGGCCCCCGAGGCAGGTTACAGGAACTGTGTCGCTTCATCCCCATAAAAGTGCTGGCCCCGAGGTTCAAGGGTCAGGGAAAGTGCAAGGCGGCTGTGAAAGCCTGTCTGTCCACAGCCTCCCAGGGGTGACGTAAAAGCAGGAAGGGGTCTGCTGCTCATCATCATTAAATCCCCATTGGAAGGCATTGGCCAGGGCCTGATAGATGGATCCACGTGGCAAAGCTGCTCCCTCTCCCCAGCACCCCTGGTCATCGTCCCGGGGGACCTCCGCTGGACCGGCCATTTGTGCCCCTTTGTGCATATGCACGGGGGTGGGTGATGTTTGGGGAAGAGGTTTCAGGGACAGCACCTCATCCCAATCCTCTGCCCAAAGTTACTGTTTCCGAGCACATGCCGGGGTTGGGATGGAGCGTGGGATGATGTGGGTTTGCCTACTTTGAGGTCATCGATACTTGGAGAGTAAAATGCACTCGGGGTTGTTCATCAGTGCTGTGACCTGCTTAGTGAAGAGTGATCCTTTTAGAAGTGTTGGGATCAACTTCACTGTCGGTATAAAGGGAGGAAAATGCCCCAAAGTTCTCTCAGCTGCTGTACCCATAGAATCACAGGATGGTTTGGGTTGTAAAGGACCTTAAGATCATCCAGTTCCGCCTCCCATCTCTCACCCAACAGCCTTGTTATGCTTTCCTTCCATCTGATGTCCCACATTCTCCTTGGCCCTCTCCTGCCGCAGCCTGGAAGCATCTCGTTGGGCTCCAAGGGGCTGCTCCAGGCAGGGAGCACAGTGTGCAGTACCTGGGGTTTGCTGGATCAGCCCCTCACTTTGTAGGAAGGCTGGTGGAGGCTGGGGAGGGCGTCCGAAGAGCTGTGCAGGAAGGTTTGCCAGAGCTACAGCCCAAAATAGCTCACTGAGTCAGAGGAATTTTGGGGAAAAAAAAAGGAAAAACCATATAATTCCATGTTTGTTAGGAATTAGCCCATTCCAGTCACGAGGAATCAAACCTCACACACACAGACTGGACACGCCTCTTCTGAAAATCTTAGGGTTAACAATGTACAGGACATTAACTTGATTAATCATAAGATGATCTTTGTCTGCTGCACTGATGCCTTCACCCATCCCCAAAGCAGCTTAAACCCGCATCTCGCTATGTAACACACGTTTCCCTCCTGGTCCAAGCAGAGCTGAAAATAGACGCAGCGATGTTCTGACCATCCTGGTCCTGCCGCCCTCCTGGCTCGGGGCTTGCAATGGCACAGACAGGAGCTCCCATATGTCCAGGTTTCCCAGCCTGGAAGTTTTGCCCAGCCAGGATTCATGGACTTTGGCCCCGTGCCTGGATTTCCGGACATCCGTCAGCCCACTCATAGCGGTAGCTCCAACCGAGCTGTCGGATGTCTGGAAGTCACAGGTAAATGCCCAGTGTGCTGCACGGCTCCATAAAGGGGCTGATGTCCCACTGCCTTTGGAGAAGGGTCCAAAGAGACTCCGTCAGAGGTAGCAAAACACTCACCTTGCTGAGGGGGAGAACAGGATCATAACTGTCCAGGGCTACAGCCACCCATCACCCTGCCAAATGTGATGGCAAAGCCCCACCTAGAAGCACTGTGGGTTGGGGTGATGCCCAGTGGGTGGAATGGCCAATAGAGCAGTGCTGGGCTGCTTCTCCAGGCCCTTGGAGCTTGGCAAAGCTCTGCCATATGTAATACTGGAATTTAATGTATAATATTCTTTGCTTCCTAAATGCTGGATAAGAAAATCTCACCAGGGCATTTCCCCAGCGCTGATTTACTGGCGTCTGCTCCAGCTGAGGCCAGTGAGAAGCCTAATCTGGGGAGATCTGAATGTTATTGGAATTCAGGATTTTCTGCTTTGTTATTATTTTGACTATATATTTTTAAGGCAAAACAGAACTTTGGAAAACGTTAAACTCAGCTGGGAATGTTTCATAGCATGGGGACAGCAGCCGGGCAGGCATCATGGAGGATACCTTCTCCCCTGATGTGGGCAGCATCCCTGCCCTGTGGGCTGCTCAGGGACAGAGGGACTTGTTACAGGCTCTTGGAGCAGTGGCAAATGGGAGATGCATGGCTTCATCTCTGGCCTCTGAGGAGGTAAGACCATGTGTGACACTGGGGACTGCAGGGCAGGAGTTGGCCTGGGTGCAGAGCAAGGAAATGGAAGCAGGAGCATGGCACCAGGAATGGTTTTTACCATCCTGGGGGCAAGCTCTGACTGTGCTGTTTAATGGTTGCCTCCTGTAGGAGAGATGCTTTAACCATTTCAGCTCATAGCTCAGGTGAGCTGCTGGGTGGCATGAGTAGTAGTGGGCGACCATCGGGGCACTTGATCCTGAAATGGAAGCTTACTCATAGGAATCCCTGCCTTGGTCCCAGATGAAAGTGCATCCCTGTGGAAAGCAGAGGAGTTTTGTCTGGGGCCGGGATGTCTCTCATCCATCTCCTGGGCAGGAAAGCATCCCGGGGTCTGATTAGGAGGAGGAGCAGGCTCAGGAGCAGTCACACCTTTACACCCAAAGCAGGAGGTTGGGTTGAAACCCATGTGCTGGTGGGACCCAATTGTGTGTGAGGTTTGTTGCTATCAAAACCCACAAATGGTCTGAAGAAGAAAGCCTGATTTCCCACACCAGCGTTTCCTGGGTGGATTGTGCCTCATTTGGAGCAGTTTTGGCTTTGCTTCTCACCCTTTTGAAGTTAGTTATTATCAAGGTGCCGCGGTGCCTTAATTATTCTCCTCAGAAGCATGGAGGGAGAGCAGCATTTTGCACCTGAAAATAAATCAAGTGCTGTTATTATGCAGGTTTCCTCTTTTCTAATTCTTATTTAAAGAACAAGGGAGGGAGAAGAAGTGGGGCAGCAAAAAGGGCCTTAAAGAGCAAAGTGAGAAATAAAGACCAAGTAAACACACTAATTCTTCAGCACCAGCATAGGAAATGTGTATTTCTCTTCCGTTTGCTCCTGTTCAGGAGGGAGGTGGAAGGCTTTGCTAACACATTCAAATGAATTTGATATTCAATCAATGAAGATTAACTTGCCCAAGGTAAGATGGTTTTTACATTCATAAGGAAGTCAAATACGATTATGCATATGAGGAAATTATACAGAGATGAGTAGAGTATAATGTATGATAATTATTTGAAAGGATATACTTACACACTGATTAGCATATCTTGAAGACCAGACAGAGATGGAAGAATAGAAGGTAAAGATATTCCTCAAGATGAACAAACTGTAGAAAACTCGCTCCCCCAAAATCAGAGAAGTTACTTAGAAATAGCATTTTCTTAAGGAAGGCAACCTGAAAAAAAAACTCTTCACAAGCTCACCTCTTGATTAGAAATTAAAAAATAGAAAGAAAATTCAAATGGAGTGTGTGAAACTTTGCTAGGAATATCCTTCTGCAGAGGAAGGGCGGCCACAAAGAGATGAAAGGGGAAGGCCAGCGGGATGTGCTGCCTCTCCCACCAGCATTAAAGAGCATTCGGTTTCCCCCCAAGCACTGTGTGCCTGGAAGCAGGTCCAGCCTAGGGAGCACCATGAGATGAACCAGCTCCACTGCCGCTCCATTGACTTCAGTGGTGCTACACTGGTTGAGAGCAGGCAGACCTGGCCCCACACATGGTTTTGCTATGGTGGGGTCTGGCTTTTTCCTTTCTGGCAGTTGTGATGGGAAAGAAGCATTTCCATAGCCCATTTATCTGTTTTATTCTCTGTCATCCAAATATGCCAGCGGGACCCTTGGTGCGTGTATGTGTGGAGAGAGCAGCTGAGATGGGGTTTGTGTTAAATACAGGAGGAATATTGTATCTGCTTAAGCCAGGGCAAAACAATGAGCACAGCTCAGTTAATGAGATAGATGAGCTCCTGCTGCGCAGGAAGCGATTAGGATGCGCCGGCCCCACTTTGTGGCATTGAGGATCTTACAGCAAGAGGGATTCTCCAGGCAGGAGGCAATGGGATCTTTGAACATTTCCACTTCTATAGAGCAAATCAGGAAAATATGGCCTGGAGTAAGCGTATTCCCATGTCATGGTTTGTTGCTTTTGGTGTTGAGTGATGTGCAGCACCAGTAAGTTGAAGTCTGGTTGGGGAAAAGCAGTGCTTACTCTGGAAGAGGATGGTCCTCACCTTGCGGAACAGCAACAGGAGAGACGGTTGGAGATGCGCTGATGGTGTTTGGGATCAGGGGCTGGTGGAGGTTTAGTTTTAGAATGCAGCCAGCAGTTTGGGACTTCTGAGGGGCTACGGGGGCTGGGTAAAGTACCGGGCAGCCACAGTCTGCTGCAGCACCAATGGTGGGTGCAGGGGTACTGAGCAGTCCCACAGAGATGGAGGGACCAGGTTCCCTCCTGGTCAGGGTGTTGCTTCAGGGAAGCTGGGCTAGCTCCACCAGCTGATAATTTAGTTTTGTTATTCAAAAAATACAGAGAATGGGACCTTTCTTCCCATTTTGAGGAAAAAGAGCAGTTTGTCCTGATGGATCCATTCCCCTCCTATAAAACTCAGCAGCCTGTTAGGTCTGTTGTCAATAGAAATACCCTTTTTATCAGCCGCAAGGACACATTTGTACTGCTTGTTTTCCCATGCCCCATGTCTGTCCCTAAACCTCTTTGCCATCTGAACATGCAGAACAGCCAGTTCTCCCTGACACAGGGGACACATCAGCCACACAACTGCTGGGGTCCTCCTCCTCACCCGTTCAGACAGCCCTATGGGTCCCTCTGATGGTGATATGGATGGGTCTGTGCTGCAGCAGGAGCGCCAGGTCCTGAGCATCCCTTGGCCATGGCTGTGTTCCCACTGCCATACCCATCGTGTGGCGATGCTTAGAGCTCGAGCCTCACTGGCTGCCACTCTCCAGCACCAAACTTCCTTTGGGAGCTAAAAAAAGGTCCTTATTGGCACCGTTTAAACCATGTGATGGGTTTGAGCTCAGTGTGGACCGTGGCGCTTGGAGAAGAAAGGCAGCACATGGGGATGGCCAACATGAAGTCAGCTGGCTCCCATCCCAGCCCGGCATCTGTACCGGCGGCACAAGGACCACAAAGGCAGGGGAGGGATTGCAGCCAAGGGAGGGGGCAGGGAGGGAAAGGTGATTTTATACAAGTTGAATACATTTGTCTGGCAGAGATTTCCTGGATTCTGCTTCGGCTTTTAAGAGCAGCACTGTAAATTCATCAACACCACATGATTTTGTCAATTCTGACAGCTAACTTCAATGTTACGACAAATCTGGCCCCAGAGGATATTAAGCAAAGACGCATGAGCCTATAATTTTCTGCTTCCACGTGTGAGATGCTATAATGATCAAAAGAAAATGACTTTCTAACTACCACATCTCTTTGTGCTGTTTTCTCCATGCCTGCTGCACTAATTGAATCACCCCAGAGCCACTGTATCAATTCTAACTTCTGTATTAGGATTTAATCAGGCATGTGGACAGACCAGCTTGGAGAGGTGAGGGGCCTTTGTGAGGTGCCCATCTGCCTCCGACATTAAAGCCGCCTCCATTCAATGCGGGCTGAGCAACTTCAGGGAAATCAGGCTGTGGACATCCAGGGAAGCATTCGGAGATTAGCTGGGAAGCGTGGCTGGGAAGCTCACCTCCGGAGCCAGCGGGCAGCTGGGGAGGGCTCCGTGGGCACACATGTTTAGCGCAGTACCCAATCGCCAACTTGCTTGGCAAGTGGAGAGTTGGTCCCAAAGGTCTGCAGGGAGTTATCCAGGTGGGATGCGCCGTGCTCCGCATCCCTTCCCGCACCGCCGGCCGGGTCTGAGGGTGCTGTCATTAAATCAGAGTGAGGGGTGGCTGGAAAGTGCTGCTGGGGAAGGGCAGAGAGAGCTGCAGCAAGAGCTCCAAAGGGGTGGAGTGTGATGGGATCCCAGACAATGTCCCCAGAGCTGCTGACAGACGGTGTCTCTAAAGGTTTGTTCCCCCAACTGCCGCGGCAGCTGCGGGGATGCTGCGGGGATGCTGCAGGGATGCTGCAGGGATGCTGCAGGGATGCTGTGCGCCATGCTGGGCCCTCTGCCTGCCCACTCCTGCCCCATCAAGAGCAGGGGGTTCCAAACCTTCACTACCTGGGCTGTGATGGCCACAGCACAGTGTAGTGCGTGCAAGATCCATGGGCCTCCCCATAGGGTGGATATGAGGCCAAAGTGGATGTGCTGCTGAGACCCCATATCCTGCACCTCCCCACTCCTTCTCATCCCCCTGCACTCACCCAGCTGACTCATCTGGCTTCAAAAGGGATTAAGTACCTGCTACAAGTGAAGCATCCTCCCCCATAAGGATGCTTTCAGTAATCGTAGCCATAATCAGTGCAAGCCCAGCTTCATCGGAGCCAGCTGTGGGGTAACAATCATGTCCATGAAGTTCCCTGTCAATGTTCTGGCTCTGACCCTTTCCATGCATTCTGTTATACAGAGCAGGAGAGTTTATGAAGTTGCTGCTGTTAAAGCAGAGTAAGATCAGGGGGAATGAGGATGAGGATGGGAAGGGGTCGCCTGGCACTGTGGAAGTGGCATAAGACACCTGGCAAATCACATCCCTTCACGTGGAGACCTGGCTTTTCCCATCCCTGGCATCTCAGATGGAGATAAGTGGGAGCCTGAAGTTCAGGGGTCTGCCAGGGATGTGGCTGGAGCTCCCCCCTCCCCCTGCCCCACACTGACACTGAGGGCTTCAAACCCCCCATGAAGGGCAGCCGCCTCTCACAAACGGGGTCTTAACTACCTGATTAAATCTCCCCTGCTGAAGCGGTGCAGGCACTAATTTGAGGTTGGTTCCCAAATTGGGGATTGTGTTGTTCCCTTATTTCAAATGCAGCAGTGAATAGAGGCAGGGAGGGTGGAGGGTGATTATATCTGCCCGCTCAGGATGGAGGAGAAAAGAGCGGAGAGTCCCAAACCCCAGAAACATCAAAGCCAGAACAAAAACCCTCTTTCTTTGAGAGCTGAAAACCTTCTGCTCCTGAAAGGGGCTTTAAGTGGTGGCTCTTCATAGTTCTTTCATGCCAACAGCTTTTCTGCTTGTAAAAGGGCAGCTTTGAGGACAGGAACAAGCCCTGGCTAAAGGGTGGGCTGGAAGGAGAAGGAGAGCTGGCTTTGGAGACGGGAGAGGGCTTTGGGAATCATGGAGTGTCGGAGGCAGCAGGGACGGTCCACAGCCGCTCTCACAGGCTGTAGTTTGGATTTAACTAGCATGAAATTGAGCCCAAACGTGTGTCCCTCAGAAACATGAGTGCTTTATTCACAGGGACGTCGGAGAAATTCGGAGGAGGGGAGCGGGATAAAGAAAGAGCATCCACGCTCCGCTGGCTCCGCGTGCAGATGGAGCGGCAGAGGGGATGCCGTGCCCCAGCCCTCCTCATCCTCCCGGCCCCGCCGCAGACCCACGGGAGGGGGGCAGAAAGGCCATAAAGGGAGGGTGAGAGAGAGCCATCACTTGCCGGTCCCCTGAATGACAGGCTCTTGAGTGAGGCACCATATGCCGGCTCCTGCCTCCCGATCCGGAGGGTTTTCAGCGGGCGCTGGCTGCACAAATTGGCACAATTCAGCTCTCGAGCTCCTCAGCTGGTCTCCACACCCCACTTGACATGGGAGCGACCTCTCTTTTGTGGGTCCCGGGGAGAGGGGAGGGGGGGACCCCAGGGTGGTGGCGCATGAATCGGAGGCTGTTCCCCCTCGGAGGAAGGAGGGGAGAGGGAGCAAAGGTGCCCAATTAAATGCACATTTATAGGCGATGCCGAGTAAACAGTTGATTGAATACACAGCACTTGGTGGAGGCAAAGCAGTGCACAGGCACCAGCACCACCAGCTTCAGGCTGCGGCACCAGGGCACATGGAAATGCCAAGGAAAACCTTGATGCTCTTTCCATTTCTTTCTTTATTCACCCCATTCTGAGGGGATGGCGGGGCCGGGCAGGGGCCAAGGCTGTTTGCTGTCATCTATGGGCTTCTTTTCACAGTCAATGCAAATGCCCTGCAGAAAGCAAGATCCTGTCAGCAAAGAAGCAGTGTATTGCCATAGAAGAACTTTTAGTGGAGACATTTTGACTCCTCTTTCTGGTCCAACTTTCTTTCATACAGTAATTCCCTCCTTGCATACTTAGTTGTATGGACATACCGATGCCTTTAAAGCTTCCCTGGAGGCTTTATGTTGTTTGTAGCTGTTGTAATACGTACCCATGTTGTTTAAAGCCTCCCCAGACAGTATAAATGCAAGGGGATGGTTGGTTTGTTGGTTTGATTGCTAAGAGCAAAGCATTTTGAGCCCTTCTCTGTGCTCCTCAGGCTGGGTGATGCGATCTGTGGATGTCCAGGTGATGCTGCAGCGCTGGCAGGGAAGGATTTTCCCTTCCAGCTGCTCCTGCCATCTGGGGAAATCAAAAGGAGGGGGGGATTGGATCAGCTGGCGGAATTAAAAACTGGGAAACTTGTTTCAGCTGAGTTGTCTGATGGATTCAGCCAGAGGTAGATCAGTGGCTGGTTTTCCTTTGGAAAGGAAACACTTTTTAATCTGTGATACAATGGGAATGCCCTGCGGGGGCTGATAGGTCTTGTCATTTAATTATCCTTTAGGCTCCTGTGTGTTGGTTAAAAACTCTCTTCATTTGGTGCTTCGCCGTATTGTCCTTGCCTATCCAGTGTGGCAGGGTGGTAAGGAGATAGAAATGTTGAGGGGAGGAAGGATGCTCCGCGGTGGGGAGGTGGAAGGGGCTGCTCCAGGCCTTGGCTTCTCTATCTATGCCATGGGAGAGCAGGAGGGTCGCCTCCTACAGTAGAAGGGTCTCAGGGAGGAGAAGTGCTGCATCCCTGCATCCCTGCTGACCTCCAGATCAAGAGCTTTTGATGCGTGGTTCCTTGCCTCCCCTTTAGAAATAACTTCCTTAGCAATAACTCCCCTTTGCAATGCCCTCTGTGGAGCATGAACTGGCACCAGGCTCTCCACGGAGAGCACGGATACCCAAGCTTTCATCTTTACATAGAAAGACCCAAAATCTCTGACTGTTCTTCAGCTTTCTCAACATTAGGAAGTTGCAAGTACCCCTGAAGGGCAGTTTGGTGAAAGCAAGTATTCAGCACCAGGAGAAATCAATTTTTATGAACTAGTTTAAAGGAAAGGGGGTTAATCTTGTTATTTAAATACCTCCTGTAGCACACTGAAGTTCTCCATTGTGGGCAGCGCTGTGTTTTCCTCTTTCCCAGAGACAGGTTTGATTTTAAACGTGTAATTTGCTCAGCAATAAGGGCTCTCCCCTGCTCTGCATACAGGCATGGCACTGCTGTTAATGTCACCGGGAAGCCTGTGGGTCCCAGGATGCGCCCTAATCTCTGGTAGGGCTGGGAGATGGAAATGGGAAGGCTGATGGAGAGAGCCTTGAAAAATGAGTGTCTGTGCTCGTGCCCTCAGGACCCCATCCAGAGCCGTTCACAACCCTTGGCACTCCCTTTGCTCTCTTCAGTTAATGCCTGGGGAGGTTTATGGGAGCCTGGTCAGCAGCAAGACTCTGTGCAGCCCATTCACAATCTCTGTGCTTTGGCCACACATCCAGCAGCCTTGAGTTATCTCACCCACCAAACTTCAACCCTGTCTGCTCAGCATCAGGAGCTGAACTAACAAGTGATGGCTACAGCAGGAGGATGGCTTGCAGTGCAATAGTGATGCTTTATTTAAGCCCCTGTTCTTAAACATCCCATGCAGAAATGGGCATCTCTTCTGCTGCTTGGGGTAGGGAAGGCAGCAGCAGGTTAATGGTGGTGGAGATGTCAGTGCTGCCATAGGCAGAATGATGCACTGAGGTGCAGAGACATGCTGGGATGGGATGGGATGGGAGATCCAGGGCAAGGAAGAGCCAACACATCCAAAGCTCCCAAAGGGAATAGGGCAGGGAAAGCTAGAAGAGAGCGGTTGCAAGCATCAGGTTTAGCCCCCAGCAAAGTGCTTGTGTGGAAAAGAGGGATGCTCATCTTGGAGCATCACCCGCTCCATGGGATGGGCAGGTTTATACGCTCTGGTCCAGCCAGGCTCTGAAGCTGCATCTTCTCTGTCACCAGGGGAAGGGATAGGAGTGAGTCCATTGCTCCTGCATGGAGCCACCCGGCTGCAGGGAGGTGCAGGCCTCGTCCCCGCTACCTTTACAGCTAAATCAGCACTTGGTGTTTTGATCAGACAAAGGCTGTTGCTGGATACGTGGCATCTGTTAGCAGCCTACTGCTGTCATTAGCTGCAACCAGGCATCTGCTGCTCCAACCCAGCACGGAACAGATGCCAGTTTGGGAGCGGTGGGGGCAGGGAACCCCCCGAAGCTCTAATATTTCACTTCCCCACCGACGGCCCTTCACGGTTGGCAGCGGGGCCGGTTGCACCTCGGCAACTGCGGTTTTCAGATGGATCTCACAAACACCTCCCCGTGTCCCTGCCCCGAGCGCTGCCTCTCCGCTCCCCCCCGGCTCCGGCTGCAGAGCAAGCCCATTCTCTGCTCGTGTGCTCCCTCCATGCAGATCCCTGCGGTGGTTTGGGCATGTGGTGCTCAGCGTTGGTGCTGGCAGGGTCAGCGCTAATCCACAGCCGTGCAGCCAGCATCACCCTGTGCCTGGGTAAAGGCAAGGCTCCGGTGGGTGAGAGCTGCTTCAGGGGCTCATAGTGAGACATAAATCCCAATAATATCAATAATAATGCTGCATAAGGAAGGATACAGGAGCTTTGGATCTGCCCAACCTTCACTGTCAGGTTTCCCAAGCATGTTGTGGGATGGATGAGGAGAAAAGAGGAAAAGCGCTTGTCCTATGGGTTTTTTTTTTCCCCCTAATACCATACTGATGGAAAGATGAGGGCCCAGTGCTGATGGGTAATGAGACAATATCAATGGGCTGCGTTGTTAGCACCGTACCAAATAGGCTTTTAATTTTCTGGGGAGGTGTGGTGCGTCTCTGCAGAGCCAGCATCAATCATCGTCACAGGCGCCAGGTCCCGGCGCTCCCGGGGGCTTTCCATGGAAAAGGATTCCCTCTCCCTCTTGACTAGGGGCTGTTCTACCTCCGTGGCAATGCCTGTCGCAGACTAATTGCTGATTTGTTCTTCTTATGATGATGGAGCTCGTGTCACCACGAAACAGAACATTAGGATAAAGTCCTTAAAGTGGCTGTGCAGCTGGAAAACTCATTTCCAGTCCCTTCTGGATATAAAAACATAGTGGAATTGGGAGAAAGGATATTATTTGTGTCCATAAACGGCTGGAAATGAATATGGGTTTGGTCAGAAGCTGCTCAAACCCACTTAGCATGGTGTTTCCTTGGATATCTCTCCTTTTCTCCCAAATCTCTGTAACCAACTTTTCTTTTGGTTCCCTCTGGTTTTCTTTGGGAACTGGTGGTGCTCCGGATATTTATTCTTATGCCTTGGCCTCTGGAGCCAAGACCCATTTCCCAAAGTAATTTGGTACAGAAGAGCCAGTCCCATAGAAAAGGAGGGGATTTGGGCTCTGTGGCCACGCAGGGAGGGAGTTTGGGAAGTAGCGTGGGCACACTGGTTGTAGCATCACGCGTTTGTTCATGCCCTCTACGAGCCTGGGAACTCCCAGGTTATACTGATGTCACCCCAGCTGCTGCTGAGGACCATTTGGGGGTGATTCCCAAGCATGAGATTGCTCAGGAGGGTTAAATCCCTTTCCCTCTGCATCCCCATCACCCTCTCTGCTCTTTGCAGGCACAGGGGACGGAGCGATGCGAAGGGAGAATACGGGAAAACTGTTTGTGTGAGAGGCTGTTTGGGGCAAAAAGAGAGTATTGTTCAGAAAAGAAGGTGGCAAAGCAGTGGCTGCGGCCCCTTCCCCAGATGCAATCCCACTCCTGTAATTTCTGGGGGAATTGGTTCATCTTGGGTGCAGATATATTTGTGTCAAGGTGCAGCTGCACAGATAGCCTGACTCTATGCATAGTAAGAGGCTTTCAGAGAAGGAGGTTATGCCCAGAGCAAGGCCTTATCAGAGCAAGCTGCCTGCCATTTATCTGGTTCCCTATCAAATATGAAAACAGGCCTCAATCTGCTGCTTCTATTTTCCTTGGGAAGGCTATGGGTGGAATGATAATTTAGTGCAGGGTTTTTGTTTCCGACACTAACCTTCTGCCAAACTCTGCTCTTCCCAACTTCACTCGGGCACCCACCGGCATGCACCCAGCACCTTTGTGGGTGAAATCAGCCAAGCCCAAACCTTCAGGGAAGGAGGTCTCTGTACTCAGAAGGGAGCTTTCACATGTGTTACGTGCAGGGCTTGTGGAATATCTGTCGTGTGCCCATTTAATAGCATTGTAATTATTCATTATTTGTATTACAGTAGCCCCTAGAGGCCTCACCAGGTCTAGGGCTGGGTCCCCATGCAATGCCATGGGGAGGGATGCAGCGGGATGGCAATATCCCAGGGATGCAGGGGGATGTGTGCTGACCCCCAGCCTGCATCCAGCCCTTTGCAAAGAGGATGCTCGCTTTGGTCCAAAGCTGAGTATATCCTTAGAGCCACCCTAAAGCATGTGGTGTCCCCTCTGGGTGCTGGAGCAGAGGGATGGGGCTCTGTGGGATGTGACACAGGATTTGTGGGGCAGAGCCTGGGGCAGATCCCTTGGAGCCATGGCACGAAACCCCAGCCCTGTGCTCTTCTCCTCCCTCCCGCCGCCATCCATCCTGCAGGGCCTCCCTGCTGCAATGATAAAGCCTGAAAAGCCATTGCTTACATTTTTAATTCCATATCTGTGTCTAACTGCTGATGCTAAACTCCGATCCCACAGCTTCTGAGGGCAATGCGATCCACATGTTAATATTTTAAGCCAGCCACTAATATTTTTATGTGGGAAATTGAGATTTTCTACGGTTGCTGGATGAGCAGGGCCATTTCTCCATGCTGCAGGATGGATCTGGAGCGAGGGAAAACATTATTTAACATATTTGTGTCTCTTGGAGCTGCTGTCCATGCTGGGGGGTGGGGGGGTGGGGGGTGGTGACTGCTCTCTGTCTTGTCTCTGCAATGGCTCCATCCTGACAAGGAGCCTGTGCCATTGGATGTGGGCAGATACCCAAAGCAGCCAAGCCATGGGGAATATGTAAGTGTCCCCCCTCTTGGCACTGCTGCAAGGTGGATGGTGCCTACATGGCTCCAAAAACCTCTTTGCCATGGTTTATCAGTTGTCCTGCTGCCCTGGTGGCACCGGGACAGGATCAAAGTGGCTTTTCAATTTCTTCTTGCCCAAAGTGGCTGTTCCTCCTCAAATCCTCCTTCCTCATGCTTTGTATTCTTAAATACCCAAGAGCAGAAAGCTATTTATAAAACTCAGGCACCTCTTGACAAGTGGCAAACCCCATCTAGTTAGGAAGTGGAGGGAGGTGGGCAGTGTCCTAGCCACCCGAGCCCATGGCTGAAGTAGCAGCCAGTCTATCTGGTGCAAGGAGCTGATGTGCGAGGCAGTGTCTCTCCCTGATGGCTGCCTATAAATCACCTTTATGTGCTGCAGTCATGGTCCAGGCAGCGCTGGCTGGACACAGGGTTTGGCAGCACCGGGGCCAGGGTCACGGCGGCTGTAAATTGTCACCCAAGCACAGGGAAGCCAAAGCTGCTCAGGAGCCAGCACAGGGATGCAGAACCAGGACACGGAGCGGGACAGAGGTGCGTGCGCTCACAAACGCACACTTACCCCCTCGCCACAGCCCTAAACCGCCGCTGACAAACAGGCAGATGTGGCAGAGCTTAAATGAAGTGTAGACAAGTGTCCGTGTCCCCAGCCTAATCACTCCATCTCCACACTGCTGACACGCTGTGTTATCAGGCTCTATGGAAGCGCATGCCCGGGCTGGGCTCCGGAGCTTGGCGTCTTTGTCAGCTCAGCACTTAACCCAGAACCTCGCCTGGGTTTCCTGTCCACGCTCTGTCCATCAGGAGCCAGGGATGGAGCAGTGATGCTGACCTGGCAGTGGCTGGATGTGGATCTGGGGGGTCTGTGAGTGGCCAAAGCTGGGGATGTCCTCCCCAGTCCACTATGCCATCCCACCATAGGGTATCATGTGTGCCCCTCAGCCCCAGCATCCACCCCACGGCAGCAGTAAGGATGCTGTGTCCAGAGCTGCTTTTGCCAACAGCTACAAACCTGGCGGGAAATGGATGTAAAAATAGGGGAAGCTCCAAAGAGCTTTACCCAAAATACACTGAGAGATTGTTCTCTCAATCACAGCAGGAATTTACAGTGTGAGGCAGGAGACTGAGTTTACTCCTTTGGGCATCTCCTTCCTACCATCCACCTCCATTAACCTGTTCCTTGGACACGAGGTAGCATGAGAAAATATTACAACACAAACTTACGGGAATACTCTCCACTGCATCAAACGGCCTCTTTCTGTTGCTAAGAATTGAAAGCTTTCTTGGGATTTAAGCAGATTCCAGATGAAGGTGGATAAATATTGAGACAGATGCACCTCAGCATCTTTCCAGTAGTTAAACGTGCCTTTTGTATGGATGGACTTTAACGAGTGCTCCGAGATTTTGACCCGCTGGTATAGATTACTGTGAGAGAACCTGCCAGGCCCACATCATTGTTTGAGACAAGTCCATGATGCAAATTGGCAGACAAAGCAGTGAGCAGTCAATACAGATTAGAATTAAGTCTCTCCTCTTGTCCACAACCAGGGGCCCTGCATTGATCGCATTGCGAACGCCAGGAACCTGGGCTGTGCCCAGAGTGGCGGGAGCAGCAGGAGCTGTGCCCAGCTGGGGAGGTGCCATTGCTTGATCCCTCTCCTGGTTCCTGGCCTCAGCATCTGCAGAAACAGGTCCCCAGCCAAGCAGGCAGTGCTGATGCTGCTTTATATAAAGAGGCACCTTAAGAAATGTGGGAAAAGGGAGGATAGAGGGGGTCAAAGCTGTGGTTTAACACAGGGTGAAGGCTGAATGCGCATCTAAGCATGTCCTGCACTGGGGCCTCCTCCAGCTACACGGGAGCTGGCAGAAACATCCACCAACAGGCCAGCTTGGATGGGGCTTGGAGCAGCCTGCTCTAGTGGAGGGTGTCCCTGCCCGTGGCAGGGGTGGAACTGGATGAGGTTAGAAGACTTGCACAAATGCCTACAAGGGGAGGGAGCTACTCAGGAGCCAGGTCAGGTCCTGCTTAAAAGGAACCTTAAGCTCCAGTGCTGGGCTCTCTGAAATATCTGGTCTTAAACCAGCAGGGTTTGGGGCAGCAGCACAGCTGGGTTTAAGTTACAGACCTAAGGAGCCATCCATGCCCTTCACCGCTCAGCACCAGCCTTGGCACTAACCTGAGACTTTATTTTCTCAGCCCAGATGCGTGGCTGTGGCACCAGCCCCAGGAACTCCTCCCTTGTGAGGAGCTTTGCATATGCAAAGGGTCTGAATCGACCCTGAGCAGGGTTAGAACATGAGAGCAACCTGCTCTGGTGGAAGGTGCCCCTGCCTGAGGCACGGGGTTGGAAATGGGTGAGCTTTAAGGTCCCCTCAACCCAAACCAGGCTGGGATTCTGTGATCACCGGAAGGTTTGGGGGTGAAAATGTTAAATACTAAGTTACGCTTTCTTTCCAATGTAATAAAACCAATCTGCGTTGTGTCTTTTAGAGGGTTTTTCCCCTGTCGGATATTCCCATTGCACAGTGTTGGGAATCTCTTGGTTTTACTGGTGTTCTGCTGCTGTGCAGCCCTCCCTGCCTCTTGGCATGCCAGGTTTTCCCCACGCACTCCCTCTGGGAGCAAGCTACCTGGCCAGGGCGAGACAAAGGTGAAACAAGATCACAAACAGGCAATATTGTGCATGTAGAGCTAAACCTTCTGCTGCCACCGAGGAGCCCTCGGCAGCACGGTGCCCTTTGTTCATGCTCCCGGCCCCGCAGAGCCTGCCTGCCTCCCCTCTCCTAGGCAAGCCTTTGCATTTTTATGCCGGTGCCTTTCTTTGCATTGACCAGAGTTTATCACATATCTCTGGTTGGGATCCTGCCTGGCTTAGCATAAGACAAAAATGGGGAGGAAGAGGAGAGAAAAAAAAAAGAGAGAAAGAAATCAGCTGAATAATAGGAGGGATTTGTAGCAGCTGAGGATTTGCATTCAAATGTGCGCCAGCCTCCTCTGAGCTTGAGTTTTATCATGTCTTTACAGCCAACAGCTTGTTTATGAATAAAAAATGTGGCATGAAACCAGAGGAGTGAGTTGTCTTTGTTTTGTCAAGTGTGCGGAGACAAAATGCTCGCTGCTCACAAGTCTTCACTTCATACAAGTCTGCCGGGACGGGGGCAGCTGGCCGCGGGCTGCTACCTGCGCGTTGCCATGGCCGGGGGCACCTCCTGTACCCCTCCATATGCATGAGTAGGGACCCCGCCGGGCGCCTATGCAAAGCAGCCCCTGCTTTGACAGGCAGGCACTTTATTAACTCATTAAGCTCATCTTGTTCCTTTAAACGCGGTATAATTACAAATAAAGCTGTCACACTTTGTTTGCAGTTATAGCATTTAGCTAAGTGCCGCTACGACCTGGGATTCAAGGAGGAAAGGGAGGTTAGGAGCCGGAGCCGCCACGGGGGAAGAGAAGTTTGAGGCTGTCCTCAATGGGGAATGGGTCTGGATGGCAAATCAAAGGGTGAATCTGCAATAAGCCCAACACCTCCAGTGTGTTGGCCCAAGGAGTGTGCCTTCTCCCTTCACCACCACAGCTGGAAAGGCAGGGAAGGATGGGGAGAGCTCCCAGATCAGAGCAGTGCAATATGCCCATGGGTTTGGTTGGTTGCAGTTAGAAAAGCACTGGTGCCATGGCCAGGGAAAATGGGAATGTTGTTTGTGTCTTCTCCCAGGGTTTTGTGGCCCTGCTGAGCGGGAGGCAAAAGGAAGGGCTGGAAGCGGAGCGGGCGAGCGTGCCCCCACCTCTGCCGCCAGCCGGAATACAGAGCAGGGCTGGGAGCATCATTGGTAGTCAGGGCACAGAGCCGGGAGGGATGCGGGCGGAAAACCGGAGCGGGAGAGGGGAGGAGAACAGAGGAGGTGATGGCAGTCAGAGAGCCGGGGAAAACAGAGGGATAAGGAAGGGGGAAACTTGGAAGGAAAAGGTTGTGAGCTCTCCCCGTCAGTGTGTGAAATGAAATCATCCCCTGCCATAATCCCCGTGGATGTGCAGTGGGAAATAGTTGCTTGTAACGGGGACTCTGGAGTTGACAGGGTGTCAGAAAGAAAGGATGAATATTGATACAGGTGAGAGTAACTGAAACCATGCAAGGAGGGGGTTTAACACCTGGTTGGGGTGCAGTTGCCTTCCTTGTTGGAGGAGAAGGTCTCATTCAGCAATAGTCCTGCCACAGGTTTAGCTTTGGTGCTTGGTCTCTGTTCACCCAAGTGCACTTGGAAAGTGGGATAGTATTGTATTTGGGGAGGGAAAAACAGAGGGATCAGGCTTGTGAGAGATTTCAGCTGCAAACACTGAAAGAAAATGAGTAGAAAATGCACACATATGGAAGCATCCCTGACTTCTCTACATGGAATGGACTCTCCCAGGTGCTGGGGAAGGAGCAGAAAGCTTGGTGTCCTCTTGTGGAGGTGGTGGGAGCCCTCCTTTGCTGTGCTCGTGCAAGGAAGGTCTGGCCCAGCCCCACAGTGTCCCTGGGAGCTTTGCTCTGCCTTCCTCGGTGCTATCATGATGAGGCCCTGCATCAGCAAAAAGGAAGGCTGGTATCTTCACCGGGGCTGAACCAATTAGCACCTGATTAAGGTCCTAAACGCCTTTGGGCCTTCTGGATAACCCACTCTGATGACATTAAGAGATGATGGGTTGGTGTCAGTAGCTGATATGTTCTCAGCAGCCTCTTTGGGGGTGGAGGGAGGTCTACATCATCCACACAGGACAACAGAGCACTGCTGCAGCACTGCACTTCCACTCACCTCCTCGTGCCACAGCAGCCCTTGCTGCCCTACCTTACGTGTGGCTGGAGCTAAACCTGCCCTCATCCGAGCGGGAGCAGCGGGGTCCTGCAGGATGAGGACCAGGCTTGTCACACCGAGCGCACTGTAATAAAGAGCAGCTCATTTAACAGTGCCAGCAAGGGAAACAATGGGCTGTGAGTGATTTTCCTGTTTTTTGCAGAAACTCCTCTAAGGCCGTGTCCTAGATTTAGCACAGGTTCTGCTAAGGCTGAAAGAGAGAAGTCCCAGATTGTACTGCTGTGCCCAACAGACTGGTTACATCGTGCTTGATGACACTTCAGACCCGTTGTCATGACCCCATATAATCCGGCATCCTGGACCATCTGACACACATTTACACTTAACATTTTGTTAGAGACTCTATAAATGAGATCTCTTTGACCTTCAATCCTTGACTAATTGCTAGTTTCATGTACAAGACTAGCCTAATTTTACGTGATAATTACCTGAAAGTGGCAATACATATGGCATTGCATGTTTGAAATGTCAGAACTGGAGAAATATCAAGTGGCTGGAGTCTTAGGCAAATGGAGAGAGTGAAAGGGTCAGAACAATATACTTTACTGCTCAAATGATGAAGAGAGACTATATATCACTGTAAACCCTAGTAAATAGTATACATCTGTAATAAATCCTGTGCATAATGTTTGTTGAAGGGGGCTGTATCCATGTGCAGTTGAATGCTAAGGCAGCCGTAAAACAAAAAGGGATCTTGAATTTGCAAGTGGTTTAGTTGTTCATTCAACTTGTTCCTTTTCACCAGGGGATACACACTCTGTTGTCAAATAATCCCAGATTTCTCATGTGGCATTGCTACAAACCTGATAACATCCCACCACGGACAGTGCATGGGATGGGTAAAGGGTGAGAAGCAGCAATAGGCTGGAACTGGGGGGCCATTTGGATAAAGCTTTTCATGTTTGGGAGAGTCCCAAGGGAAAAACCACCCTGTTGGGTTTTCCTTGACTGTGGTGAGGAAGCAGGAATGGGATGGGCTGTGGCGAGCATCCCAAAAGCATGCAACCCTTAGATGGGTCCATCTGGTGCTGGATCCCTCCTGCATTGCCCATTTGCTTCGCTGGAAGTATGATTATGCTGCTTGTTTGCTTACCAGGGTGTATCCACCAAACAATGTCACAGCCCATATTTGGATTTAATTAATTGGTTAATAAGATTATAATTAATGAAAAGACATTAAAATCGCGGCGGTAATTAATTCACTGTAAACATTATTGACAATGCTTCCTAAATACTGTAAACTCAGATTTAGAGCCCTGGTTAGCAATGCCGGGTTGCGGGATCACTGTAATTAGAGGTGGAACAGACCTATTGGATTATTGAGCCTATCCTCACAGAGGGGCAGGTTATGTGGCCATATATATATATATATATGTATGCTGTTGGCATTTTTAGCTTATCAGCTTTGTGATACTGCTTTAAATGTGTCGGTGATGCTCCTCTCCAACAGACATTTATATTCAACTTGTGAGAAGCCCATTTTCAGGTTCTCAGACGTCCCCTCCGATTGCGCTTGTCTGAACTGTTGCAGCCCATTTTTAGCCAGGCAATCCTGGTTTGTTTTTTTTTTCCCTGAGGTTTCCTGTCCAGGCTGAGGACAGTGGGATTTAATGTTTCCCAAAATGATGCCCAGCAAATGGGAAGTTGCAGAGCAGGATGCGGTAGGAGGATTCTACCAGAAAGGGTGAAGGGGAACACGGCTTCATCAGCGCCTGCCTCTCTGTGTTTGTCTGGACAAACCTCTGCTATCTGCTGTCCAGCACTGAAACAGGCTGCCCAAGGGAGTTGGGAATGTCCATCCCTGGCAGTGCTCAAGGCCAGGTTGGACGGGGCTTGGAGCAACCTGCTCTGGTAGAAGGTGTCTCTGCCTGTGGTTGTAATTGGGTGAGCTTTAACGTCTCTTCCAACCCAAACCAGTCTGGGACTCTATGATGATTCCAATTGTGTGTTCCCATGCTGTGCAGTCAACACTTATAGGAGCTGGGAAAGGAAAGCACAGGGACACACCACTGCACACCCCCTTCCACCAGCACCTCGTGCTTCCCGCTCTGCTAACAAAGCCCGGTTCGTAGCCAAACAACCAAATTCAAGGTATTTGCTGTGCATCTCCTCCCTGCCATGTCTCCGCCGGGGCTCTGTTTTCTCAGTGTAAAAAGCTAATCCTTTTAGGAACACGGAAATTGGGAAACAGACCCGGTGTCAGCCCAAACGACGTCTCTTCCCAGGTGTTCGTTAAGATTAAGCGCTGCACTTCCCTGTCCTTCCACACAAACTGAGAAGCACTCAGTTTATCAGATAATAAATGGTAAACAGCAGAGTAAACAGGTTGGTGATGACTTTAGTGCAAAAGCTTTAGGGGAGCAAGAAGTATTTGAGCTTCAGCCTCCTGTGGCAGACTTGGCCATGGCTGCGTGCCCCCAGGTTACTCATAGAATCACAGGCTGGTCTGAGTTGGACGGGACCTTAGAGAGCATCCAGTTCCAACTTGGAAGGGACACTTTCCACTAGGCCAGGCTGCTCCAAGCTCCATCCAACCTGGCCTTGGTCATCTTCACTAACTGTAACAGCAGACTAAATCCAGTCTTTCACTCTTCCCTGGGATACGTGGGGTTGCAGGGAGTACATTTGCATGCTGCCTCATTGGTATTCCCAGTGTCTGAGCTGGCTCGTTCAGATCCAGTGCAGAGCTCCATCCCTAGCTGCAGGGTATCCGTACCCAAAAGTGCCGCTGACGTGGGAGCAGCAGGATTTGGCCCTGCGGGAGCTTTGCTGGGTTATTTCCCACCTCCCAGGTTTGCTGGGTAACTATGCTTGGCAGAGCAGGGCCGAGCTCCGTGCAGAGCAGCCCCGGGCTCTTTGCGGACCCCAGGAATGCTGTGACCCATATTTGCCGGATCAGGTAGCTGTGCTCTGCGGAAGTCCTGGTCTCAGGTACAGTGCCTGCAGGCTATCTTCACACCTGCCTGCCCCTAGGAGTGGGCAGAGCAGGGATCCAGCTCAGTGCCTGTACAAGTGTTTGGGCTGAGCTCTCTGTGATGTCTATTTTGCCAAGGCCAGGCAGGCAGAAACATCCTATGGGAGCCCTCTTGGGGCTCTCAACAGTGGTTTTCCATGGGGAAAAGGCAGTGTTAGAACATGTGAGCAACCTGCTCTAGCGGAAGGTGTCCTTGCCTGTGGCAGGGGGTTGGAATTGGATGAGTGTTAAGGTCCCTTCCGACAAAAATGGTTCTATGGTTGTCCTCAAAGGCCAGAGATCCCCTTTCACAGATCTGATGGCAGGGATGTGCTGAGCTTCCCTGGAGCCCCAAGTGATGGTTTATACATACTTTGGGTAGGAACAACTCCCTTTGCAGACGCGTTTTCTCTCCTATGACATCTGTGGGCGCAAGGCACGGGACGTGGTGGGTATCACACTGCTCCCCTCGCTGTGTTTGCCCACAGGAGGTTGCACAGTGCTAGGATGCATTGTGAGCTCAGATGCTGCCTCATGTCAGCTGCCTCTTCTTTTCTACTTAAAGCATGCATCATATTTTGTGCTGACTTAATACAACACGGATAGTTGTACTTTCCAAGTAGCTGGCAACCCTTAATCAATGTTAATTGGCTCTAATTAGCATATGTTAATTAATGATATTTACTACAAATTAAAGGTATGAGTGCTCCCAGAGGGTTTCCTGTTCATCCAATTAGTGCCAATTAGTTGCAATTAACACGTGTAAATGAGATGCCATTGAACCCAAAACAAACAGCACATAGTCTGCTGTACTCGCTTGCAGTTGAACTTGAGCGTGCGGTGGCAAGGGGAGTAGAGAGGGGCTGCAGAGGGTTGTTAAATTACTTCAAGGTCTCTAACATCTATTTAAGCTGGCTCCTTATGTCTTATTTTGCCTCTCACTCCGTGGGAGCAAGTTGAAGGGAAGTTATCTGAGTAAAAGCCCTTGGCAGAGGAAACGGGAGCTGTTTTCTTGTCTTGTTGGACTGTGAAAAGGACACGATGCTCTTAAGAACACTGACATGTTCCTATCTGCACCTAGCCCTGGCTTTGCATGTAGCAGGGGGGATGCACAGCCCCAAAACTGAGCTCCTTCTGCACCCAATGGGACCATGGGGCCCAGGCTAATACCAGTGAGGCACGGCACAAGAGAGCCCATGGCTGCTCCAGAGGACACCCGTCATCTCAACTAGTTCCTCAGTCTTCCCTTGTTATTTTTTCCCAGCCCATCTCCAGCACCAGCATCAAAAGGTGCATTTTCAGCTCCTTTCTTTATCCTGGAGGTAGACACATCCACAAGAGCTTCCTGCCCTGGGCTCCCATTGCACCCGCAGTCTGGCAGGCAGCAGAACAAATTGTCATAATTGTGCTTAATTAAAAAGCATAAATGGATTATCTTCAGGTAAGGATGATTTATTTAACTAATCACTCTGATCACAGAAAATGTATAGTCTGGAGATGGAAATCAGTTGGGGGAAATGGGTAATTCCTTTTCCCATCAGCTCTGAAGTGTTGCAGACTTTCAGCACAAAATGCAGCCCAGAGAGAGGGGCTAAGCCAAGGCATGACCCTTCATCCCAAGGGATGTTTTTGGACATCCTCTCACCCCACATCTCTTGTATTGGAGTTGTTCTTTTCCTTTTAATCCCCATTTTCAACCTCTGTGTTGTCCCATTTTTGCATGGTTTGTGCCCCACCACAAGCTCAGCCCTAAGCATAACCCCTCACCCTACAAATTCAGTGGGGTGGGAGGATAACCCTATATGGATGGAGCCGGCAGTGCTGCGGCAACCATTCCTGCAATGGGGGGGACACAGTTTGGATGCTGAGCCCAGGGCCAGGCACTACAAACACCAAATGAGCATAATTAATTGACCATCTGCTTGAGAAGCCACGTTCTGGGTGGCACTGAAGGATGACTGTCACGTCAGGAGCCCTCGCATGTCTCTGGAAGTTGGGTGCTTTGGATACTGATGTATGGCTCAGACATCCTTAACCCTCCTTCGGGTTTGGAAGGTGGAAGGTGCTTTATGGCGCAAAAGCCTGCAGCCCCTTGTCACCTCCTGGGGCTGGCAAGGAGAAGATCCTAAGGGATTCTAGGAAGGGTCTTTGCAGATCAGCCCTCACCATATAACAATCCCCTTGGTGTGGTTAGGCGTTTGGGGAGTTATTTGCAACCATTACAAAATGAGCTGGGAAATAAGGCACCTGTGGTGTTTCCTGTTATTCCTAAGAAAATTCTCCGTGTGTTTAATAGGTGGTGTTTAATAAAAATGAAAATGAGCTTATCCTGAGCAGGCATGCACGCCAAAAGCTGGCATTTAAATTAGAAATTATGATTTAATAACTTGTCAAGAAACTCACCAATGTAACAGCGTGATAATTATTGAAAGGAGGCCTCAGAGATACTGGAATACCATGATCCGCTGGGAGAACCCAGCTCAGAAATGCCCGGTGATCTCTGCATGGAATGGGGCTGCAAGAAGGCTCCCAAAGGAGTCCTACTCATGAGGTGCCCAGGGGATGATGTACTTTGGGTTTTGCTTGGTTCACTATGGGGTTACACAGGCAAGGGGTATCCAAGGGGTTCTCTGTGGGTGCAAAGGGAGCTGTGGCTAGGGCTGGGCAGGGATGGATCCTGCGGTGGGAAGAGGGGCTCTGGAGCTCCAGGACCTGGAGTTACATGCTTGGTGCAGTATGGAGAGATCATATTGTGAAGCTGGATACCTGCCATGGGTTGGTTGGCAGCAGCAGTGGCACAGCACAGGCACACAGCATCGTGCTGCAGCAGAGCAGGATGGGGGCTGCAGTCACAATGATGCGGTGAGGAGCTTGGCCATGGGGAGCTAAAGCAGAGCCTCCCGGTGCTGGAGGCCGAGCAGACGGCGCGTGTCGGGCGCTGGGGCTGGGGAGGGATGTGACAGACGGGGCTGGAGGCAGCGAGGCTTTGCCCAGGGGAGGTTGGCCATGGCCCAAGGACGCTGTTCTGTGTCCAGCTCTGCTGCTGGTGTCTCCTGCCAGGCGGGAGAGCACGGCTCCACTGCTGAAACCACCACAATGCCGCTTAGACACAGACCAGGCAGGCTGGGCACAGTCTCCTGCTCAAGGAATGTGACAACAAGCACACATTTGTAGTCTTGGGAGGTCGAGGTTGCTCTTCACCCCCCCTTGTCCTCCTCTAAACCCTTGACTGATGCTAGGAAAAATAGCCTTTGGGGAGGCCTTATTGTCCCGTCCCTTAGTTTAAGCAAAATGTTCACATAAGGAGTTTTTAATCTCTACTTTAAATTACAATCGTGACTTTCTGTTGGTTGATGATGGCATCTCACTCTCAGTTGGAAGGCCATTATTTCGGCCATTATTTCTGCTATGATTTACAAAGCAGTTAAAGCGAAAGCTATGTAATAAATAGTGAAGCACTGTAATAGATAATTCCATGTATTTAAATGCCACAGACCCCTTGGCATGATGCTTGGATGGCAGGAGGGCTTCAAAAACCAGGACAAAAGCAACTGGCAGGCTCAGGTTTAGGTTTCTGGCTCAGAAACCAGGAAGCCACATGTCTCGGTACTGGGTGTCCCCATGGGAGCTGATCAGATCCCACAGGCTGGAACAGCTCTGGCTGCCCCCAGCTGAGAGCAGGGAGCTCAAAGCAAGGTTATCCCATTATGGTTCTTATCGCATGATGCCTTAGCATGTAGTAAAAATGGGCTCACCAAAATGAGCATGAGAGACTATATAGTGTTTATAGCCGATTTCTGCCATAAATGAAGGGAGTGGAAGTGGATGCCCCCCAATCCAGATTAACCCATGGCTTCCCCCTGTGCCCTGGGTTTATGGCACCCTGACCATGCCAAGGACCTGGTGCTGTGGCTGGCTCTCAGCAGCACTCCCTCCTTGGTGCAGGTTCATCTCCCTTGCGTTCTTGGCAAAGTGTTTTTTCCTCTGGTCATCCAGCTGTGTTCCCGTGTAAACAGCTGGAACAGGAGTGGGGTCCTTCATAGAGCAAGTTCAACAGGGAAAAACACAGCCTCATCCAGGCGGATGCTGGGGAGGGGAAAGGTTCCCCTTGACTTCAGGAGCTCTTGGGGCAGGGACTCCAAAATAGCCAAATTCTTGTGAATTTGACTGTAAATGGAATCCCTCCCATACGTTCTGATCCCCACTCTGGAACTGCCTGCACAAGTCAGGAGAATTCCATCTGGGCTTTGCAGGGAGGTGGAGGAGAGGCCGTTTGGCAGCTCTCTGCTGGCAGAGGATCAGCTGCAAACTGCTGTAAGTGCAAAGAGCCACACCTGAGGCACAGAAGGAGCCTTGGAACAGGGGATGCCCAGTGGGCCTTTGTAGCCGCTCCCATCTGAGGACCTCAAAGTATTTTATACAGGATTATGCTTTAAAATCACAAACCCCACGTGAAGCAGTTTATTTCTGTTCTGTAACAGGGTGGTAGGGCCATGAGTAGGGATTGTGATGTTCCCGGGATAATAGAGCCCCATGGGGACAAGCAGCCCTCCAAGTGTGTCCATCCCCCCCCAGGCTATTCTCACTCTTGCCAGCTCCAGGGGTCTTAAGGATTATCAATTTAAATGTCGCTGGAAACTAAAGTCTCATAAAAGCTGAGCATGGAAAACATAAAAAACTGGCTTATTTTGGGCACCCTGTAGAATTAAAGCATTTTGATATCTATTTGGAAAGCATCAGAAACAAAAGAGCTTTGGTTATTTCTCCTCACTGCGTCCCTGTTTCTCAGTGGTCCCAATGCCTTGTTCATCCCACTCCTTTCTATCTTACTGTGTGAGTGGCCGTCCCAGAGGAAACTCTTGGGGATGAGTAAAGAGAGGGAAGCAAAAATAACAAACTATGAAAGTGATGGGGAAGAATTGCTCTCCTGTTCCCTCTAAACCCAGCAAATGGCAAAGCAAAACTTTCATACAGACTCTTCCAGTATTTTTCAGTGAAAAATATGTTTCCTTGGAGAAATTCCAGGTCATTCTATGACTAACTAGTGAGTCTGCTTATTATTCCGGCTGGTGCTCCAGGACTTTGGGGTTTTTTTAAGTGGAAACAACTTGAGAGAGAAGAAAAAAACATCTCTTTGACACAAAAATCAAAGAGGTGCTTGAAAGTAATTGGAATGGCTTGGAAAGAGCTGCTTAGTCGATAACTTTGAGTTCTATGCTGCCATATGGGGGTGATGGGGAGACCCAACGTGACCACAAGTCGTGGCCCCATTGGTGTGAGGTGCAGGCAGGGAGGAGCTGCTGCCTGCACGTGGGGCAGGGCCCCCCATGCCCATCCCTCCTGCACCCCCTGAGCACGGTGCAGAGACCCTTGCGAGCCCTCCCATCACTTCCATCCGCTTTGGCACTTGGTTAGATGAGGAGATGGCACCTGGAGAGCGCAGTTATCCGGGCAGCATCCTTGGGAGCCACAGCCCTGGGATGCAAATGATGGTTTCCTCTGGCTGAGATCCCTGCCTAAACCTTGCTGTGGGAGCTGTTCCCTTGCTTAGCTGGGTCTGGCAAGATTAAGATTCATGACTTGTGACATTGTAGGGTCATATCAGCCAGGGTTTTAGACCAAAAGTTCATCTTTTATTCTTTATAGGGGGGAAAAAAACAAGGAAAAAAGCTTTTTGTCTTGTTTTTGCTTTCCTCCTCCTTCAGTCTTTCCCTAAAGAGAAGCAAGGGTACCACACCATCATTATGATGCTGTGTCCCAAGGCCCCACCAAGCCAAGAGGCAGCTCTGCCCGGTGCATCCTGCGGGACGGGATTGCGGCTCTTCCTCCCCCCCATGTCATCTCCTTCATCCCAGCAGTTTGGCTCTGGCTCTGGCCAGGCTGCCACATCTCTCACCTCCCATCCCCATCGAAGGTGGGGCACGGAGAAAGGTTAAATTCAGGTCAGGGCTCCCCAGTCACACGTTTCTGAGCGCATCCCTTGGGAAGCCGCAGGGATCCGCGCTCCGGCGGTGCCCGCGGCTCCGGCCGCTCGCAGTCAAGGTGACAACGGTGGTGGGTGAGTGCAGCCCCCCTCTTCCTGCACCACAGCCCCCCCCCCCAAGCAAACACACAGCTTATGGTGAGCTGGGGGCCAGAGGTGCTGGTAAACAAATGCGCCTTTGAAGAGTGACAATGAAATAAATCACCCGTTACTCCATTGGCACACTTGATAATGCCGTTATCGTCAAGAAGGGGCTGTGGGGAATGCTGGTGAGGGTGCCACAGCAGGGGCTGGGGGTGCTGGGGCTGGGGGGGCTGCATGATTGCCCCTTCCACAGTGGGGTTGTTCTCTGCCCGCCCCGGGGAGTGTCATAACCTAACGCCGATGTTTGCCTTCATAGAGGCATGGAATGGTTTGGGTTGGAAGGGACCTTAAAGCTCCTCCAGCTCCAACCCCTGCCACAGGCAGGGACCCCTTCCACTAGAGCAGCTTGCTCCAAGCCCCTGTGTCCAACCTGGCCTTGAGCACTGCCAGGGATGGGGCAGCCACAGCTTCTCTGGGCGCCCTGTGCCAGCGCCTCAGCACCCTCACAGGGAAGAGCTTCTCAATGTCTAAACCTCCCCTCTGTGAGTTTTTTCCCTGGAATTCAACAGATTTGGGATCAAGGGGGCCTCATCTGAGGCTTTATCCTGGGGCAGGAGGGATTTTTCCTGCTGGGCTTGCCTCTCCATTGCACTGTGTGGTGCTTCCCCTGCCTGGGAGCATGTGGGTCTGTGCCCCAGAGGTGCTTTGGCACCTCAGTCCAGTGTGTTTCAGGCTCATATTTGGCTGAAACTGATGGGTTGGTTGAATTTGCTGCTGTAAATGCATGGACTAGGGCTGAGCTGATAGAAGCTGGGTGTCAGTGTCTCTGAGAGAGGGTGAAACTCTGTTTTCACTAAATCTGCATCAAATCAGGCTTTCACATGATGTGGCTCTGTGTAAATCCCACTCCTGACTGAATCCAAGGAAGTAATCCTTGTTTTAGCTGAATTACATGCATCTGACCACCTCTTTTCACACTGGACTCAACCAAGCTCAAGCTGCCCATGCCCCTCCTTCCCTCCCCTGTGCTCCAAGGTACGGAGTTCCCAGCTTTTCACTGGGCTTGGATGGAGCCAGGAGGATGGAGAAGGGAATGAGGAGAAGGAGGAAGCTCCTTCCTCTACTGAAAGCTTCAGGCCTCATCATGGTGCTCAGGCTTCACTCTGGCTTAACCAAGACTTCTCAGCTACTGGGCACGAAGTGAAGCAGGTGCTTAAAAGCTTGATCCTGAGCTATGGAATTTGGATGTTTTTCCATTAACTTGTGGAGGATCAGGATCTGGCCTCAGGTCCCTGTGGGTTTACGCCGGAGGGCTCCATGCCTGATGGGTCCCGCCCATAACAAAGGCGAAGGCAGAGAAAAGGAAAGGAAAAACACTGGGAAAATGAGGAATTGTGAATGAAGTTGTGCTCGTTCAGCTCCCCCAGATGCCCAGGGCTCCATCACTAATATTAAGCAATCCCTGACAACACTGCTCTGCGTTTTCCCAAAGATTAACCTGGGAAACCAAGCTGGAAATGCATGGAATGCAGAGGAATGGCTCGTGTACCGAGGCCTTTATGGTAAATGTAACAAGGCAAGAGCTCTGCCAAAAAATGAAAGACAATTAAAATGTAGGAAATTGACATTTGGAATGGAGCTGGGATGCGCTGGGAACACCATCACCTGACCGACAAGGGGGGGGACCTGCAGCCCTCTATAAACCCCAATGATACAGGCTAATTTATATGCAGTTATTCACGTGTGCAGTAAATTCCAATTATATTTACAGATGTCTGCTTAACATTTATGGAAAAGGAACCTCAGCATGCCTGAAATATCCTTATAAGGGTTTGGATGGGGCTATCTCTGCCTTTTCTTTAATCTTTTTACCAACACAATTTAATTCTATTTTACAGATTTGAACATAACCCCCTCATCCAGCTGAGCTCTCTGATAGAAGGTTTAGCATCTAATGCACAGATTGGGGTGGTGCACCCGTTTCAGAGGTGTTTTAACTGTATTGGTTTTGTTTTCCTATGAAACTCAGGAGTTGAGTTGCTGTTCTAGACACACACACAAAATAAACAGGAAGAAGCGCAGTAGAAGATGCACAGGTTCCCAGATTGCTTCCTGTTGGAATGATCTTTCTTCTTTGTCTTGGGATTTCTTTATGTAACAGGAATGGTTCATTGCTCATCACACAGGGACATTGTGCCCTTGGCTGCGTGAAGACCCCTCGCACCCATCCTTGGGTTTCCCCATAGAAGGTGTTTCTCACCCTTTTCCTCACTGGACCTGCACATTGCCTCCTCCTCTTTCCGTGTTTTATATCCTGTTGTGTGTTGTTGCTGCTGGTGAGTGTAGTGTTGGTGGGGCTGATCTTGTTGTGTCCCTTGGTCTGGGCTCTAAAGGCAACTGCAGCTTCAGGAGGTAACAGCCTCGTAAGGGGCTGGCCCAGCCTTGCTTCCTTCCCTTCACAAGCTGGGCCTTCAGCAGGGGATTTCACCCAAAGAAAAGGATATTTTCTGCTAATTCCAAACCTGCTGGTTTCACTTTTCTTCCTCTTTCTCTCTAAATTTGGAACACTCGCAATGATCACAGCGTGTTATGTGAGCAGCATCACAGCCACACATCACTGCGGATGTGTTCGTCTGGGGACAGCACGTGTTCAGTTGGGCTCCAGGCACCAGGCACAGCCCTGGCAGGATCCCAGGGTGTCCGAGACAGGGATTTCCACAAGGAAGAGAAGGATCAGGGTGCTTTATTGGTGCCTACATCCACTTCCTTCTCCTCTGGAGAGCAGAGGTGATGCACACTCGCTTCCAGGGCTCTGGACACCAACCCTGCTGTCGTCAATGCCATGGGGTCCCTGAGCACGACTGTGTCTGTCCGTGTCTGGTGATTCATGGTAGGCTGGCACAGCAGCTCGCGGGGGTGGTGCAGACACTGGAGGTGTGGAAAAGCTTTTTCCATGGTCATTTTTAAATCTAAACCAAGTGGGTGTCTTACGTATGAGAGTGCTTGAATTCAAATAGGGGAATGAAAGTGGCATCAGTAGCTGGAAATGGCATTTCCTTCCCGCATGAAGCATCAGCCCTGTAGAATATTAATTGGGGGTTTTAAAAGCTACAGTAGGAAATCATCTTCCAGAGCACACAGAGCCCTAAACCATTCCTCAAACACAGGAGCAATCCGGCAGCACTGGAAGACACTGCATGTTTGCTTGTCCCGCCTGTGGACGGTGGTGGGAAGGGAACCTTTCTGTGGGCTTCCTTGTGCAGGGCTATAATCTCCTGCAGGTATGCAGGGAAGATTTGTTTGGAATTAACATCATCTCAATTCCGTGCAAAGCCATCCGAGGGAGCAGAGATTATGCACAGCGCCCACCCGGCACCCGCAGAGCTCCGCTGGCTCTGCTCTCCCGCTGCATTTCACCTTGTGCACCGACACCACGGTGATGGAGCTGCTGCAAACACCGTGGGCTGACCCGGTTAAGAGAAAGGAAACTCTTTCCTTCCTTCACAAGCTTGGAGCAGCTTCTCTGGTTTCACAAGAGAAGTGACATAAGATTTGGTGGGGGTTTAGGTTAGTCTGAGAGGATGCGGTTGGTCCGGGACTTGGACATCAGTCTAGGGACTCACTGCAAAGCTCAGGTTGGGATGAGGATGAACACCCAAGCTCCTCTGCAGAGGTTAAATGACCCTTTGGGAGGCCCTGGTGCCATTCTTACCTTGGCTGGAAGTGGGCAGGCCGGGGATGAGGGCATGGGTTTTAATATCTAGGGTACAAGGTGGGATGGAGTGTTTGTCCTCATAGTCATCAGCCCAGCAAGCGTTAATGAGACATTTCAGAGAGGGAGAAAAGAAGAAGACCTCTTCTGTTGTTGGAGTAACTCGGTTGATCTGAGAGCGTAGGTGGAATAAATGTGCCAGATTTTAAACATGGACTTCCATTTATTAGCACAACCTTAAGGAAATAGTTTGTACGTCATTAGGAGTGATGTCTTCTCAGCAACCATCATTACTATTAACACATTTATCTAATAGCCGTTTATTCTGGAATCTTACAGGCTTTACAGGTATTAACCGATTACAGCAAGGAAGATTTTATTTCAACAACTGGGAAAATACACATTGGTCGGGAATTCTGCAGAATCAGAGGTTCTGAGTTTGAACATAGAATCACCGAATGGTTTGGGGTGGAATGGTTTCCATTTTCATATGCGCATGGCATGATCTGCAGGTCGGCACAGAATAGATCCCTCAGATCATTGCTTACGGTTTAATTTCACCGTTTACAGGAGAAGCATACTTTGTAAAGCTGTTCACTGGGGTTTGGGGCTGCTCCCCAAATAAGCAACCCTCCATTTGAAACGAGGTTTACTTGTTGTAAGGAGGACAGGCTTCTGTGTCTTTGGGGTTACACTGGTTCAGGGTTGCAGGCTCCAGAGCCACCTTCACCTGTGGATTGAGAGAGGTGATAAGAGCACAGTGGGACCCACCTGATGTGAAGTTCTCATGAGTGACAAGGTATGACAGGCCATGGTGAGGATGGGAGCAGGGAGGTGTCTCCCAGCCACTGATGAGCTGCTCTGGTTACATAGCACCGTGTGTGCATGTGTTTGTGGTGTGAGAGGCTGTGAGGTGTGATGTTAACAGCGTGCTGCCAGGACTTCAACAAAGAACCATGCCTTGGAAGTACCAGACGGGTGAAAGACCAGTTCCAACTGTGGCATAACAAAGCCAGGGGTGGGCAGCCTTTTGCATGACATTTTCGCCACTGCGGAATGATAATGTTGCCATGGGGCTGCGTTTCCAGTGCAGGTGATGCTCTCCAGCGCTTCCAGACCCTGGAGCCTCATCTAAACCTGCTGCAGCCTCCTGAGGGACAGCACAAATAGGGTCTGGAGGAGTTTTAGTTCCCTGTTTACCAGGGAACGCAATAAGGAAAGGAAGTGAGAAGTGATGGAGTCTAAAGGGTGCAGTACCTCCATGTGGGAGTTGGGAGATTTGCTTTGTGCCCATCTCTGTGTGATTCTCAAGAAGCTGATCCCCATCCCACAGGGATCTCCAGGCCCAGCTGGAATATGAGTGACAAAGATGATAAGGAATGGTTGGTTTAGAATAATATGTATATTTTAATGTAAGCTTCTGAGCATGGAGGATTGGCCCTTGGTAACACTGCTGTGTGCCTCTGCCTTGCATGGGGGACTTGTCCTGGAGCATGGCAGAGCATCAGCAGGCAGGGCCCTCCTGGGGATGGAGCTGTATCCCTGCTCCTCCTGGAAAAATTAGCTGAAACTAATGAAATTTCACATTCTAGAACAAAATGGTTTGTTTTCATCTTGAAAACAGCGTAATGATGCACTTCAGAGCACTGGGATTGTGGCTGTGCATGCCATATCCTTGCTGTAGAGTGGAAATAAGTTGTGTGTGTGTACAGCCAAACTTACAGCATCGCTTACTGTACAAAGGGGAGGGAATGGGTTTTAAATGTGCATCTTTTAAATCAAACAAGGTGTTTGGCCACATCTCCTCACTGCAATGCCCCAGTTTCACACCATCTTCTATAGGTGACCCTATAGAAATCCACTGCTCCATTTGCAGCTCAGGTGTCACAAGCAGTGTGTGCTGTGCTGTGCTAACTAGCCCTGTCTGGAGCGTGCTGGTGACCTCTTTAATTGCATGCACACTCACAGCACAGGGGGATAAGCACTTGAGTGAGCCCCTGCCTCTTACCTGGCTCTCACCCACTGGCCCAGGCAGGCAGAATGTGCTGAGCCACAGACACCCAGCATCCAGGAACTCTGTTGGACTCAGGCTGTGTGAGCCCATGTGCCTTGGTCTGTGTGTGTGTGATGAAGCAGGGAGGAAGCAGGACATGCTGGCCAGAGCCTCCATGCCCTGTCAGTAGCCTTAGAATAGAAGTCTATATAAATAGGGGGTGACATAGGATATTATATAGTAATGTGGTATCAAATTGTAGAATCTATATATAGAAGATTAATCAGCAGTGGGGACTAAGCAGATAGATATAAACGCAGCTGGGAGCTCTGGCTTCATTTTCATAGGAGTGAGGGAAGTCCCTGGTGCTGTGGTACCTGGTCCAGGTGATGCTGCTTTATCACCTCAAACCCAGACCTGCTCCTGCATTCAAAGCCAGGTTGGATGAGGCTTGAGGCAACCTGGTCTAGTGGAAAGTGTCCCTGCCCGTGGCAGGGGGCTGGAGCTGGATGAGCTTTAAGTCCCTTCCAACCCAAACTATTCTGTGATCTATGATTCTGTGCTCCACAGCAGGTAGGCAGAGGGCAGTGCTGGTTTCCCCACCACCTCAGGCATATTATCCCTCTGTTTTATTGGGATAGTCCTATTTTTTCTTTTATATCAATTATTTTCCTCAGACACTCTGCATGAGGGTGGTGGCAGACACCCAAAGCTGATGCTCTGCTGATGACAAAACCCCTTTGGCGTTGGGAACCCTTTTCTCCATCAGTTTGCTAAGGATGCAGCAGCCCTTTCTCTGCGCGCATCTGGGAAGCCAGCGACAGTGGTCTGTAGAGAGAAGTCCATGCAGTTACTCCTTTCTAAGCACGAAGATCTATCTGATCCTGCTGGGCAGGAGAGCACTGTCGGCCCTCAGAAATAAGAAAACCAGGGAATGTTCCCGGAGCCAAGTCAGTGGCAGGAGCAGGGAAAAGCTCTGGACACCCTCTTCCCTCTGCCGCTGCACAAGATCCCGTGTACGTGTTAGATGGGTGGCTGAGATTGACTCTCACTCCCAGGGAAGTTCAGCGACTGTGAAATTAGTAAATTACACAGGCCCACAGAACTTGGAAAAACAATATAATCCTGGGGGGACTGAAATAATTAATTTGCTAATCAACTACACCTTGCTTTTTTTAATTTGCAAATAGCACTCGGGTTTGTTTCCCCATTTCAGCCGCCTCAAGAGCAGCGGGATTTCGGGCAGCAAAGGCCAAGGGATGCGGGGCAGAGCTGAACAGTGACCCCAACAAGCACTGGGTGATGCTTTTTTTTTGGGGGGGGGGGGCTCTGGAGGCAAAGGCAAACCCCGGATCCAGGCACTAACTTGCGAGGGAAGAGCCGGTTCCTGGTTTGTCTCCTGGTCTCACTGCGCCCGTTGTTTGCTTTAAATCATTTCAAATGCGGAGGTTGTCAGACAAGACAATTAACATGGGGAAGGGGGAAAGTATTACCATCCATTATTTGCCATAACATGAATTTAAGCCGGGAAGTCAAATGATAAAATATGTGGTGAAAAGTGGTGGTGGTGGGAGTGCCTCCATGAGTAATAGCCCTGGGCTTCTGAGCCTTGAACTTAACACGCTAAGTAAATCCCCGAGGTCAAAAAGTAGGAAAATTGTTGCAGCTTGGGGAGATATATTTTAACTTCGCAAAGGGTCCTGGCAAACCCGCTGCAGGGGTTCGGGGAGAGGAGGATGGAGAGCGGTGCCCTGCGCTGGTGGGTGCCTGCAGCCGCTCCAGAGCGGCTCGGACCGACGGTCGGGGGCTGCTTCCTTGTTTTGGGGCGAAAAAATCCATATATGTATGTATATATGTAGATTAAAGCGGTGAGGAGTGCGCCGGAGCGGGGCTATGGGGTGTGCGGGCGGGTCCCCAGCGCCGCGGCAAGAAGCGATCGAGGAGCCGACGGGGCCCCCCCGGGGCTGAGGGGAACCGGGAGGGGATTCGGGGGTCCCCGCTCCGCTCCAACTCTTCCCCTTTAAACCCTGTTCCTTCCGCCCGAGCTGACCACGGCGCTGGATTTATGGCGAGCGCTGTTTTGGCAGAAATCCCCCCGAGCCTCCCCTCAGCCCTAAATCCCCAGCCCGCGCTCCCTGGGAGACCTCCTGACACAGAGCATGCCAAAACAGCTTCGTTTTGCCTATGCATTAGCAATCCATTTTACCTTTTTGACATCTCTCACACATAAAACCGTAAGAGAGAAATAAAATATCTGTCTCTGGGCGAAAATAAAGCTTTGCCTCCCTCCTGATCTATAGGATATAAAATAAAGCCATGGCTTTGATAGTGGCTTTTCCTTATACCGGAGTTGCTTTTGCACACACGGAGACAATGAAGATGGATGAGCCGGGATCGGTGCGTCCTCCCGGGGTTTGTTTCACCCTCCTTTTTTATAGTCTCCCCCCGCCCCCGCCACCTCTTTACTTTTCCTTCTTTTCTCTTTTATTCGTCTTTTCTCTGCCCTTTTCTCTGTCTTTAACAAGGGGAAGAATCCCCTTCGGCTGTCACACACAGCCCTGCCCCGACCCCCAGCGCGCTCCCGGGTGGGCTCGGGCCCCTTCCCGGGCTCTTTTTCCCTTCCTGGGGAATTTCCCTTTTCCCGGGCCCTTTTCCCTTTCCCAGGCCCTTCTCCCCTTCCCCTCGGCCGGCAGCCCTCAGTCAGACGCATGGGCGCACACCTCGGATTTGCAATAATTTATTAACTCTATTTCCCATAAACAATGCATGAGCTTCGAGTGTAAGCGACAACATTTAGCGACATGGAAAGAAACCCGGGCGGGGGGCAAGGGGGGGAAAGCTAATCAAGGGGGCAGCAGAATAAATAAGGCCAGGGAAAGGCGAGCGGAGCCAGTGCCGACTTCCCCGCCCCGGCATCGCCCCGAGCGCAGCAGAACCAAGCGGGACCCTCCGATAGGTATTTTAAGGAATTTTCTGGGGAGTCCAAGCTCCTCTAAACCAAACCTGGCGCGGCGATGGATCCTGTCCAGCAACGGGGTTATCGCGCGGGGTTGTTTTACCGGGTTTAATTACATCTTCAATGTTTGGTTAGGGCAGCGGCCGCGAAGATGTTTAATAGGCGGAGGTGCTTTTCCTACGGGGAAAAGTTCGGGAAGGGGAGAAGGGGTGACCGGGGGTTGATACTCCCGCTTCACCCGCGCTGTCCCCTCGCAGCGCTGCCTTGGGTGCTCCGACCCGCCGCGGTGCTCCCCGATAGATGCGGGAGCAGCGTTCCCCCGGGATGCGGAGGAGTCCGGGAAGGAGGGAAAGAACTGGGATGGACACGGAGAGCGCGTCCGTGCCCGAGCGGGAGGAACGTTTCTTCTTCAGCTTCGCCGCGGGGCTCTGCCGGTGGCCGGGCGAGCGGCTCCGGTGTTTGTACAGCACTAGTGCCCCGTAAAGGAGAGAGAAATCCCATTACCGGGCGCAGCGGTGTAGAAAGGCTGCTGATAACCGGAGTGATGTTTAACTAAAAAGACGGGAACGACACCTATAAAATGCAAATTCAAACGCGCCTAAAAGGGGCCTTTTTTCCCCCTTATGTATCAGATGTAAAATAAATTCGAGGGAGTTTTATTAACATTATTTTCCTCTTTTAATTTCCCTCTTTTTCGGCTCCCGGGCCGCTCGGCTCTGAATAGCCCGCACAGTTCTTCCCCGGGTATGGATAGGCTCGGCCCCGCCACCCCATCATCACCAAGGACTTGGGTCCGGCCGGGACCGGGCCTGGGGGAACTGCGGAATACAATGAAAAACCGAAGTGAAATGAAATCAAATCCCCACCCCATGCGCTGTGCCCGGCCGGGCGCTGCCGTGCCGCCCATCCCCGTGGCTTGCGGGGATTTCTCCCGTTCCCTCATGCCCCGTGGGTGCCCCCCGCCGTGTCCCGCTGGGGACCGAGCTCGGTGGGGTTTTGCTTTCTCGGATCTCGCTGGAAACAGCACCGGTATTTTCACCGCTCAAATACCCTCTCTAACCCGGGGTCCCCCTTCCCTAGGGGGTGTTTGGCCCTTTTACACCCCACGGCAACGGGGATGTGCGTGTATTGGGGTGGAAGGGAGACCCGCCGGTAAGTCACTGTCGCGGCACTGCGGGTGCCGGGTACCGCTCGCCCTCCGCACCCCGGGGGACCGGACGGGATCGTGATGTGGATAGGGGCATAGTGATGTGTGCCTGCCTCGGCGTCCCCAGGCCCTGCGCGGAGCCGTCGGGACGGGAGGGGCAGGGGACAACCAGCTGCTTTCGCTAACGCCTGGGAAAGGAGAGAGAAAAAAAACACACAACAAAATCGCTGTGAAACCCTGGTGCTTGATGGACATAAGCTGCTCATCTCCCTCCCCTCATTCATCCCCACCGCCACATGTCACAGGGGGCCGCGGTCAAAGGGAAGGGTCCCCTGACGCCAGCCCGCAGCTGTCGCCTTCCCGGGCGGCGGAACGGGGCCCGCTCCGCCTGGGAGCTGCCCAGCTGCGGGCACCGGCCGGGGGGAGCCCGCCCGGGCCTCCATTGATCCCGCAACCGCCGGCAAAGCAAAGCAACAGCTGGGCGGGGACGCGGAGCGCCCTGCGCGGCCCCGACAGGGCGGGGATGGCCGGTTCCGGGGAGACCTGGGCGGGCGGCGGACGGACACAGGGCCCGCGGCTTTTAAACACCCGCAGAAGCAGCGAGGGGTGCCTCGGCACGGGGTGATGCTCTACGGGCTCGGCAGGCCCCGCACCGGGCCCATCCGCCCCAGGCCGGAGCCCCGCGCCGCGGTGAGGGTTTTCCTGCCTTCGCTTCCTTTTTTATGTTCCAATTTCTCCTTTCTCCACGTCTTTATTTTTCCTCACAAGGACGAGGAAAAGAGACATAAAAAGGGGAGCATGATGATGCTGCGGGCTCCGGGGTCGGCTTCCGTCACCCCCCGTTCCCCGGGCAGCCGCGGAAAGTACGCATCCCGCTGCCGTGCGTGTAACCCGCTCAGGCCCTTTAATCCCCCGTTTCCCTCCTAATTTCCCGCTAGCGAAATCCACCCGCCCGCGACGGGGGGAAGCACGGGGGCTCCGGCGCGGGGAGGAGCGGGAGGGTCCCGGGCCCGGCGGTGACACCTCCCGGAGCGCTGGGCAGCAAAGAGAAATCACGGCCCTCCTAAACCGGCCCGGAACAGACCGGGCCCCTGGAAGGTAAAAGCAAAGGAATCTTTATTTGACAACAAAAAAAACCCAAACAACTGCTAAAAAAGTCCATCCGCGGCAGCGCTACGAGCGCCGGGAACGGAGTCACCGTCCGCTACCGGAGCCTGCCTTCTGCCGTCGGAGCGCGCGGGCCCGGCCTCTCCGCGCCTTTCCTTCCGGCAAAGGCGATCCGCCGCGGGTGCGTTCCCGGCGGGGGACACCGCTCCGCGCCCCCGGCCTCGGGACCCGCCGTTTACGACGGGGGCACCCCCGTTAAACCGGGAACTCGTTTGGCTCCGCTTCTTCAACCGTCTGCAACGGGCCCCGGGCGGTGTTTGCTTATAGCGGATGCGCAGCCCCGTGGGGGTGCCAGACCTCAACGACCGTCCCTATTCCCCCGCCGTTCCCCCCCCCCCCCCGCGCACTGGCACCGCACCGGCACACCTACCGTCTGCCGCGCGCTCCCGGCGCTCCGAGCGGGGCGCGCCTCGGCCGGGCCCGACCGGCGGCGGCCGCTGCTCACCCGCCCGCCCGTCCCTGCGCGGCGGCGGCGGCGCCCCGGCGGCTCTATAAAGGGGCGCGGACGCCCCGTCCGGCGGCGGCGCGGCGGGCGCGGGAAAAAGGGGGGGGGGGGTGACGGGGACGGCAGCGGCGACGGCGGCGATTGGCCGGGAGCGGCGGTGACGTGTGCGCGCGGTGCATAAGGCTGCGGCCGCGGGGCTGCCGGGAACATGCAGAGCGCCCTGCGCGGCCGGGACGGCGCGGCCCGCGCCGCTCTCTGCCCGCCCTGCCCTGGCCCGGCCCGGCCCGGCCCGCCGCCGCCCCGGGAGGCTCCACTGCAGCCGGCAGCACCGGGCGATGCCGCGCCGGCTCGGCGGGGACGCGGCCGGCCGCCGCGGGTAGCGCGCAGGGCGGTGCGCGGGGGTAGGTAGGAAGGAACCAGGCGCGACGGCACCGCCGGGACGTCGAGGGAGAGAGGCGAAAAAGATAAGGAGAGGAGGAAGAGGCGAGAGGACGGAGCGAGGAGCTGCGGAGCGTGTCCCCCCCCCACCTCCCCGCGTAAGGACGGCGGCCCGCTCCGCTCCGCGGGCGCGTAGCGCCATGTCGCCGCGGCGGCGGGCAGAGCCCCTGTGAGCGCGGCGGCCCCATGTCTCCGTTTGTCGTTTATTCCTTTTTAATTTTGCATTTTGATTTTGATTTCTCTTTGGGAAAAGCACTTTGACTCCTGACTGCTCTACCTCAGACCTGAGAAACACTCGTCACTCGCTTTTTGCCGTTGGGTTTTTGGGTTTTGTTTCCTTTTAATTTTTTCCTTTTTTTTTCCCCTTTTGAATCGTTTTTAATTTTTTACGAGCGCCGATCTTTCTGTCGTTGTCCTTTTCTCGTCCCTATAATTACTCTCGCTGTTGCTGTCGTGGTTGGTAGCGGCCGGGACCCTGCGGTGTGTGGAAGCGCTGGTCTCCTCGGGCAGTGGGTGGTTTCTCCTGTGTATCCCTCCTAGGACACTCGAACGAAGATTCTTTTATTAATATTTTTTTTTTTCATCCTCCCTTTTCTTTTCCTCCTCCTTCGCTTTTCCGAGGCTTTTAAAACAAACACAAATTTTAAGCAAACCTCCGCCGGTGTCGTCTTGAAAAAAAACCGCATCTTTTAATTTCTTTTTTGCTTGACATCTGGGAAACCGACCCCCGCTCTCAGAACTAACCAAAGACAATGGTTCACTGTGCAGGCTGCAAAAGGCCAATCTTGGACCGGTTTTTGTTGAATGTACTGGACAGGGCTTGGCATGTGAAGTGTGTTCAGTGCTGTGAATGTAAATGCAATTTGACAGAGAAATGCTTTTCGCGAGAAGGCAAGCTTTACTGCAAAAACGACTTCTTTCGGTAAGTACCGGGCCCCTGCCCGCGGCCGTAGCTCCTCCGCAGCCGTTTCTCATCTCCTTTTTTCCCCGTTTCGTTTTTATGCGCCTTCCCCCGTTGTCACCGTGATCCACAAACACCTTTTTCTTCCGCACCCGTCGCTCTTCCTCCCGCCGGTCCCGCTGTGGGGCGGGGGGGGGGGGTTCAGGCCGGGGCAGGCCCTGGCGCCCCGTCGAGGCCGGGCCGCGCTCCACTTGCCCAAAGTTGCCTCGGAACTATCGACCGGCGGGTCCCGGTGCTGCTGTCGCCGCCGCTGCAGCCGCTCTCCGCCGGCCAGAGCTCGGCGTTGCCCGCAGCCGCACCGCGATGGAGGCCCAGTGCAGCGGAGCTCCGCGGTTCAGTGCGCGGCTCCGCGGGCCCTGTAACTCCCGTTAAACGGAGCCGAGGCCGCGCCGGCGGGTAGCCACCCACTGCTGGCGGATCGATGGAAGGGGCGTTGGGTACCGACACCCGCTCGCAGCCGCATCCCCCGCGCATCCCGGCGGGCTCCATCGAACGAATCCCGGGCCCTGGTGCCCCTGTTCGGCCGGGGCCGCCGCGCACCGGCAGCGACAGCGATGACCGGTTCAGGGCCGGTGTGCTCTCCGGGCCCTCCTCGCCGCACACCGAAGGCTGCACCAGTGACCCGCTGCTCAGCTGCCTGGCACCGAGAGGCCGTGGGGTGCCCCGGTGGAGCGGAGCGCTGCAGGCTCTGGTGCTGTTCCGGTGCGGGTCCCCAGCGCCCGCCGGGCCTGGAGCGGCCGCTGCTCCGGCCGATGCGCGGCCGCGGCCGGTGAATAACGAACACGAATTTATGCTTAATATCGATTAACGTGTCGTTAATTGCTGTGCCGGGGCGAGCCCCGGACATCGCCTCGATGCTGAATCGTCCCTCAGACTTCACCCGCCCCGGATCGGGTCCTTTTCCCTATTCCTTCTTTTTTCTTTTAAGACATAATTCTAAGCCTCCTCTGGTTAGGGACGGAAACAATCCGAGGGATGCTTTATTTTACGGAATGTCCTTTGCGCGGGGCGAGCGGAGGCCGCGGTGATGGGCGCGGGGCCCGGCTGCGGTCCGCTCTCAGCGGTCCCCGCGGCTCGGGCGGGCGGCGCTGACCCGCTGCCCGGCCTCTCCCCGCAGGTGTTTCGGGACCAAGTGCGCGGGCTGTGCCCAGGGCATCTCCCCCAGCGATCTGGTCCGCAGGGCGCGGAGCAAAGTGTTCCACTTGAACTGTTTTACGTGTATGATGTGTAACAAGCAACTCTCCACCGGCGAGGAGCTCTACATCATAGACGAAAACAAGTTTGTCTGCAAAGAAGATTACCTAAATAACAGCAATACTGCCAAAGAAAACAGCCTGCATTCAGGTGAGGGAGCGCGGCCGGGGAGTTGCAGGGATGCGCTCGGCATGCGCGGGGTGGGAGCGGCTCCGCTCCGGTCCCTTCTCCCTTTCTCCTCCCTTCTCCTCTTTTTCCCTTCTCATCTCTTTTCCCCTTCACCTCTCCCTTCTCTTCTCCTCTCCCTTTTCCCCTTCCTGGTCCTACCGGCCCGTCCCCGCAATCGGTGTTTTCTCCCGGGCCCCCCCAATCTGAGCGTGCTCCGCTTTGCTGTCTCCCAGCCACCACCGGCAGTGACCCCAGCCTGTCCCCCGACTCCCAAGACCCTTCCCAGGACGACGCCAAGGACTCGGAAAGCGCCAACGTGTCCGACAAGGAGACGGGCAGCAACGAAAACGACGACCAGAACCTGGGGGCGAAGCGGCGGGGGCCCCGCACCACCATCAAAGCCAAACAGCTAGAGACTCTGAAAGCCGCCTTCGCGGCCACCCCAAAACCCACCCGGCACATCAGGGAGCAGCTGGCACAGGAGACCGGCCTCAACATGCGGGTCATCCAGGTACCGCGGCCCCGGGCGCCGGGGATGCGCTGCCGCGGAGGGGCCGGTGCTCGGGGGAAGCCCCGGGGCAACCTCCCCGCCTCCCGTTTAAATCGTTGTTAGCGAGGCGGCCCGGTGAGGGCAGGGGCAGAGCTGCGGGTTTCTTTTAAAAAAGTCCTAAAGGATGCTGCAAATGGTATCGAAATTAATAACCATAAATGTGAGGGGTTAATGGATAAATAAGAATGAGAATACACTGGAATTATTAAAGGGTTTATAAACCCGCGGCGCTGGGGGTAATGGGGGGTTAAAGGACCATTAAAGACGAGGTTAGATTGGAGAGGCTCAGTGTGAGGGTAATTAGGAGTAATCTTGTCAGGGTAATAAGAATTAACTCGATCATTCTTGACCTGCGGGCGGCGGGGAGCGGCCGCGGGGCCGCGGTCACGGGTGGGTTCGGCCGCGTTTGGAACGAGGAGCAGCGCGGAGCGGGGTGCACCGGATCGGGTCCCCCCCGCCGGAACGAACGGGAAACGTGGGGGGGGTCCGGGCTGCCGTGAGCAGAGACCCCTCCCGCGGTGACCGGCTCCTCTCCCGCCGCCCGCCCAGGTCTGGTTCCAGAACCGGCGCTCCAAGGAGCGGCGGATGAAGCAGCTGAGCGCGCTGGGCGCCCGGCGGCATGCCTTCTTCCGCAGCCCGCGCAGGATGCGGCCGCTGGTGGACCGGCTGGAGCCCGGGGAGCTCATCCCCAACGGGCCCTTCTCCTTTTACGGAGGTGGGTATCGCGCCCCTCCCCTCTCCTCCGGACACCCCCTGTCGCGATACCGCACCTCCGGCTCCGCGCCCGCACCGGGGGCCCCCCGGTTCTGCAGACCGGGCTCTGCTGGAAGGGCAGCCCCGGGAACCAGCCAGGCCGTTAGCGCCTCCCCCCTACCCTGGCCAGGCCATCAGCACGTCCCCTGCCTTGTGTTTGTTGAGCTCTGGGTGACATTTCAAGACACCCCCCTAACCCCCCCCCCCTTCCAGATGCACTCTCGTGTCTTTTTCCACTCGGTTGCTTTGCCTGTGTGTTACCTTCCTTCTGTCTCTCCTTGCCCGGCAGATTATCAGAGCGAGTATTACGGCCCTGGAAGCAATTACGATTTCTTCCCACAAGGACCTCCATCATCCCAAACTCAGACACCCGTGGATCTCCCATTCGTGCCCTCGTCGGGGCCATCGGGCACCCCTCTGGGGGCCATGGACCACCCCCTGCCCGGACATCACCCCCCCAGCGAGGCCCAGCGCTTCACTGACATCATGTCGCATCCCCCGGGAGACTCGCCCAGCCCCGAACCCAACCTGCCCGGGTCCTTGCACTCCATGTCCGCGGAAGTTTTTGGCCCTAGTCCTCCGTTTTCTTCGCTATCTGTCAACGGCGGTGCTAACTACGGCAATCACTTGTCACACCCCCCCGAAATGAACGAAGCGGCAGTGTGGTAGCTTTAAAACAAACTGGGTCTAAGTAAGTGATGATCATCTAGTCTGCTTATTGTTACGGTGTACAGAAATGAATGCATAGAACATCTCTCCTGCCCTGAGACAATATTACCTTGGGCATGAACTGAACCCAAATCGCTCCAAGGGAAGCTTTGTTCTAGACCAGGACAATCTCCGCGTTAACGGTTGTATCCAACAAGCAAAGGGACTGACTTTTTTTTGTACCACTGACAAAGGAACTGGTGAAGCTGTACAGTAAAGTGCTGCCATACCGTAGGATGGCGTGAGTGTGCTTACCCTGTCGGATGTCATCCTAAGAGCCACAATCCTTAGGAACTTCTTGTTTTAAAACACAAAAAACCCCACAAATTAATAATTGAAAGAAGGAAAAGTCAAGGAAAAAAAAGGGGGAAAAGGAAGCGTCAAGAACTCTAGCGTTCCCGGTTAAGGATGGTTCTGGCATTCTGAATTTGTTTGTTAGTTTCTGTCTCTCAGAAAGTTCGCCAACAAGACACTCTCTTTAGCTCCAGCCATTGCAGCCTGCTGACTACCAGGTGGGACAACTTTCCTTTATTTTTTCCCCTTTCTTCCTCCTTTTTTTTTTTTTTGTGTGTGTTTTCTTTGCCAAAATAGCAAATACTTCAATGTTAAAGCCCTCAGCACCAACTCTTCTACCTTCACAAAGCTACACGTACAAAACCTCCTCGGCATAGCGAAGGTCGCCAGACCTCTAAGGCAAAATGACTTGAAAACCAAGCAAACAAACGCAAAGTATTCTACCTTCACAGAGAGAGAAAAGCTAAACAAAAAAAAGACTCTATTGAACTAAAAACAGTCAACTGTTTACGTCTAATGTTAAATTCAGGAGTTCAGTGTTTTGCTAATAAAGCCTGTTTTAGAACCTCTTGTTCAAAAGCAAACGATTTTGAGCAACCAACCAAAATAGTTCCTTTTTTCTGTTCTGTCGCTGTTCTAACAGATCGCAGGGCTTGTGGTTCACTGTGCTAGTTTGTAAAAGGTGTTGTTTACAGAAGGCAAAGAAAAAACCCCACCAAACCCAGACAGTTGCCAAATAAAGTGAATCTATAGCACAAATACTGTAAGGTGCTTGGCACCAGCAACCCGAGAAGGTGTTTAAGAAGTGTTACAAGGTTTCAAAGAGAAAAAGACAAAAAAAAAAAACCCGACATCTTTGCTAATTTTTAGTCCTGTTGAACATTCATGGAGTTGTTAATATGACTTATATAGACCCACACAGGTTTTATTTTTGTGTCTTTAAAATAAAAGTCCAAAATATTTAAATTTTATGGTCAAATATGCAGTCAACAGCTGCTACTTTTTTCCTTTATATATTAAATTTCTCATATGTCTTTTATTGTTCGAATAAACCTAAGCTTGTGTGACCTCCAGTGCATATTAGACCATTCACTGTATGAAAGAAAACATGTTGGATAAAATTTGTGCGTTTTTAATAAAATTAGAAAATCTTATGTTTAGATAACTTGTGTTTCATTTGATGTTCGAAGCAATTTAAAAGGGATTCTCTCGAGTTAAAGAGCCCTGAGAAGCCTGATCCACTCCACTGATAATCCTGTAGAGCTCTTTTGCCTTGGTGGAAGCCTAAGCCCTGGCGTCGGCGCGCATCGCCCTCAGCGGCAGCTCCAGCCTCTCCTTCTATCTCAGGCTCAGTTGCTGGAGCACAAACCCCACGTTAACGCCGTGCATGCAATTCCCCAGCTGGAAACCAATCAGGTTGTGAAATCTATTCACTTCTCCTTCGGAAACAGATTCCAAATGCTTATTTTATGCATAAACAAAACTGTATTGTCAATGTAAAAAGCGTGCCAAAATGTGAGTTTTAATGGATGCATTTTTAGTTCGATTAATTCTCCAAAGGTAATTTTTCTTTTTTTTTTTTTTTCCTTTTTCTTTTGTTTTCCTGATTGGATGCTTTTGAACCTCAATGGCATGAAAGTCATTTTAATCCTTTTTTCTTAGAGCTGGTACAAAGTCAATTATTTGATAGCATTTGGTGTGTCTGAAGTTCTGCAAGGGGCAGCGAGGGAGAATGTTTGGCTTTGCACTAGATACAGGGAGAAAAATGAAGCGAAACAAAAAAATCCCGGAGCCTTGTGAAATAACAGATGTAACGTTTTCATTCTAAATCATTGCAGAATCCCAAATGCTCAGTTCTTCAAAAGGAAAACTCACTGATTCCAAGAGGACTTGGACTTGCGTTAGACACAAAGGAGCAGGTTCGGTTCTGGAAGGTCACTGCTTTAAATGTTTTCCACCTGCTGAGCTGCTAGAACAGGGTGAGCTCTAATTGCAGATTTCCCTCCGTCTCTCAGCTAATAGTGACTGTGGCTTCTCTTTTATTTTACATAAACACAGAAATTGATGCTAAAACAGCAACTTTTCCCTTCCCAGCTATTCAGTTCTTTATCTCTTTGGACTGGGGGGGGAGGGGGGGATATCAAAATGCTTTAAAGTTGTACAATTTGTAATTTTCAATGGTGGTTTTTATTTTGTTCACAGCCTGATTTCTGTGCCCTAGCAGAGGGGCCACTGAGATGAAGCAATAGTTCACTTTAAACACAAAATGTCTTATTTAGTAATATAAAGGTAAAAATACCCCCCTATCTGCAAGGGGTCTGTAAGTGTTTCTATAAAAATAATTCATGCTTTATTAAATACAGGGGAGACTTCTTAAACTGCTGGGCCTGTGTCGAACTCATTTATTTGTCTTTTGTATGAGTGCTCTGGTTTGTGGCTCTTTTGCATTTATATAAGCAAAGTAATGGGCGATCTATTTATTACAAACTTTTACCTATCTGGGCAAGTGCTGTTGATAAATGCTGTTGTATTTGCTGCTAGTTTATTGCTGAATCAATTCTTTTCAATGAGGATTTCACCAAATAGGTTGATTTTGTAGAAAACCCGTTATTGCCGAGCGAGATTTCTTTCTTTTACTTTCCTTTTTCCCCTTTTTTTTTCCCCTTTTGTAATGAGGTGCTTGTCCTCTTCATTCCGTGTTCTTTTAGGCAGCGATGCGATATGGTTCAGTTTAGGTCAGTGGCTTATAAAAGGGAGGGAGGAGAGCCTGTCTTTTTTTATTCCTGACGCTCCATCCCTTCCATAGGGGTTCTGCCCATCGTCGGGGGGGCAGCCCGGGAGCCGATCCCATGCTTGAGGCTGAGCGTGTCCTTCAGTGCTTCCTGGGATCCGCTCCGGAGGCCCCTGCGCTTTGTGGATTTGAATTCTGTGCTCTTCAGAGCAGGCTGGGTGTTTCTGAAGACCCTAATCCAGCAACAATTGCACAGTCAAAACTCCTTTTGAAACCATTGTCACGTTGGGTTCTTGTAAGTCCTTGTTTACAAGAGCGTTTCCATTGACTTCAGTAGCGTTACTTGGGTGAATAGCGGTCTGCGGGAGAAGGGCCTGGAAAAATCTGTGCTGTTCTCCGTGGGTTTTCCATGCAGAACCATGGGCACGCAGCACGTGCGGTGGGATTTCAAGAGTGGTTTTAGAAGCAATTGCTCTCTTTTGATCTTTTCTTCCTTGACCTTCACCTTGTTGCTATGTCCAGCCCGGATGAGGGTGTTGCAATGCGTGAGGCTGAGGACTCGTGCAAAGCCCATGTGTAGGACCATTTACTAGAAAAAAGTTACAAGGCCCTGTAAGTATTATTCCTATTGAGCTAATCTATACAGAGAGAGTTTGAAGGCTGATCAAAGTGTCTTTAACATGCCTTGAGTTTCCAGCATCCCAACACCTCTGCTTTTGGCTCAAACTAATTGTCCCCCTGCGCTATCACTGTGCGATGCTCCTCGCTGCCCTTCGTCTCCTGTTACTCCTGGTATCCATTTACTCAAGCCTTTGCTTGGGGAACAGAGGGGGATTTGTAAGTCTGTACCCCAGGAGGAAGAGTGTACTTCAGTTATGATTTGTAGACCAATGATGTCTATTATTTTAATACATGTATGTGTGCCCAGATGCTGCGCGATGGGTACATGATACAGAGCTATAAATAAATACAGTTTTCAAATATCAGGGTGATTCACATTCTTTTGCCATCCCAGGAGGTGGCAGATGTTGCAGTGTCCTCTCAGGAATGATTCCTTTGGCCATAGTCTGGATTTTTATCCTGGATAAGAGTGTTGCATTGAAGCTTTGCATGTTCTCACAATGTTAAATATAAGCATTTGCAGCCTCTCTTTCTGTTACTGCCCCATGTAGATAAATTCATATATGTTAAGTTTAAACAACTGATACCTATCCTTAAATGCTGCCAGCACTGTTGAGCTGGGAACAGGGAACTGTGGTGCTGGAGCAGCTTCTGGAAAGTCTTGTCTTTGTGTCTGCCATGGCACTGGGTGCTCGGCATTCCTCACACCAATAAAATATCCATGAAGTTATAAATGAAATTAAAGGGACCATTGCAAATATATTTTGATTCTAAATCCATCCGGGATTGCTATCATCTTGTGTTTCCTTTCTGGTTGTTATTTTTATTATGGTGATTTTAGCTGTAGAGCATAGGGTCATGCTTGGAAAGTGGAGTTTGTTGCTTGGAGAGCTTTTATGCATCAGATGCCGAATTGTGTTGCAGAGATTGCAGGGTGAACGTGACCTCACAGCTCCAAATTACCACCCCTCTGTTCCTGGGATTCCTGTAAGGGCAGTCTTAGGGCAACTGCTTTTCCTGCAGTGTTTTCCCTATATGTGTATGGGATCACTGAAGGTGATGGGTGCAGCTGGTTTTATTGCACGTCATGGTTTGGTTCTTGGAGAATGCCCTTGGTCCTCAACATTCCGCTCTTGGGGATGAGGGGCACAATGGGGCTCTCTGCAGCCTTCTGTTACAGGCTGCCTTCAGATGAGGACCAGCTCCACTTGGGTGCCATTTGGTGCGCTCTTAGAGAGTGGTTTTGGCAACTGCAAGAATTCGAGTTCTTTTCCTGATTGGTTTTAATCCAAGTTCTTCCTGCAGAATCCAAGCCTTAAAGCAGCTGCTGGTATCTCACATGGTTTGGAATGAAACTCTTCACTCTGCTCCTCGAGGAAGCCCAAGTTTGCAGGACAGGTTGAGTGTGGCATGGTCAAAAGGTCTCTTTATATGGTGTGGGAACGGTCACACAGCACAGCCTGGGAATGTGAGCTGGAAAATATCCCCCCGGCTTCCATGGAGCCGGAGCGAGCCGCGGGGAAGTGTTGGGAGTGAGCACTGCCCTGCATGGTTGTGCTCAGTGTCTCCGTGAGAGCTGTGTACTGTGTTCCTGCACAAACCAGTGTGCACGGGGGGTGTTGCACGGAGGGGGGGGGGGGGGTGTGGTGGTGGTGTGCTTTTTGTAGATGAAAAATAGAGATTTTGGCTCTGTCTAAAAAAGGTTTTCTTCCTGTTTTTGGATTGTCTCTGGGTGGCCTTTAAAATCCTTATCTGCTGGAAGCATCTTCAGGCTGTGCGCCTATTCAGGCTCACTGTATTCATTCTGGTCCTAGATGTAAGAGCCATTAAGGGTTGATTAAATCTTTAAAACAGTTGTGTTTTCTGAGTGAGTGGTGGGTTAGGAATACCCCAACCACCCCAGTCAATAAAAACACAGGTGAGAAACAGCAATAAATATTTATAAGGAGAGTGGTTTTTAATGTACATAACCGAAATGTCCTCTCGGGTCATTTATTTTAGGAGGTGGGTTTATGAATGCTCTTTTCTGCTTCTCCCCAATTTTTTCCTCTTCTTTTCCCCCCTATTTCCCTGACAAATTGTGTTGCTGATTTAAGAAAGGGAAATTTCAAATGGAATAGCCTGGCTGCAATGAGAAAGCCTGGTTTGGGAAATTACATTTGCTAGCCAAAGCATTGGAAAGATAAGCTCAGCTCGGGCTTGCAGCTATTTTTGGGCGGCGCGCAGTCCTCCGGATATGGGTCAAATCCTGCCGTTGATAATGCAATTCAATTAAATCCAGGAGACGAGGCTCCGGCGCCTGTCATTCCCGTGGATCTCTATGGGAATCCCATGGCAGCCCGGAGCCTGCAGCCCACCTCGCTCCCACCGCTCCGCTGAGCGCAGGTTCCGCGGGCGAGCAGCGAGTTACTCGCTGGTGGTGTCTGAACGGCTTCACGTTTCCAACACGTCCCTTTATTTATACCTTTAAGAAATGCCCTGGAAAATGGATTCCTGTTAATAACCTGTAATTACACAGATGCATGAGGATGATGTGGTCCTTCACTGCCAAAGCTACCCTCTCATCTGACAATTTCCTACAGGATGACAAGCTCCACGGATACACGGGAGCACAAGAGGCTGGGTGTGAGGCATTAGAAGCGCCTTTTTGCTCGCAGCGCAGGCTGTTCCAGATGCACTTGTTTAGGTGCCCTGTGTTTAGGGTGTTAGTTCCATTTAGCAAATCAGCGTGTAAATAGAAAGGAAAATTAAGAGGAAAAAATGCCACAGGAATTCTGTCAGTCAGTTTGATGGCTTCTGCTTATAGTTCATAAATAGGCAGAGGGGTTTACGGAGCGCACCGTGATGCAGGAAAGGCTTTCGTGATTGTCTGGAATTAAGATGTATTGATAGATTTGGGTTGGTACAAATATTCCCCCGCATGATCCTGAGTGCAAACCACAGCAGCGTGGTTTGAGGGCATGTGAACCAGAAATTAAAAGCGAGCCTGAGAGTCTCTTTTAATTACCCTGCTAAGTGAAAGGCAAAAGAGAGGGAATGAACGGGGAGGAAGGAGGCTCCGGCAGTGCAATACGTTAACAATCCGTGACTTCCACACACTGCGTTTTCTGCTTGATGTGGGTTTATAGTGACTGGATCTCCTTGTCAAACACTGTGAACTACCAGCTCCTTGTGCTGACCCCAGTAACCAGAGCAGGGCCCAGTCTGGGGCTCCCCCTTAACCCCTGCACATGGAGGACACATGTAATGTATGTGTGCAATGCATGTGTGTGAGTGTAGCCTTCCTGTTTGTTTTGCACCAGTGTAAGCAATGGAAGCAGGACAGAAAAGAAACAGGTCTATAGGCTCTGTTAGAGTTTGCAGTTGTACATACAGGAATCTTAATGCATTGCTGGATTTGGGATTTATACCGACCCATTGTCCCATTAGTCTCAGTGGGTGAAATCCTGATCTCGCTGGCGTGAGGGGCAAAAACAATGCTGACTTTAAGCAGCCCATTTTTCACTCCAAAGGAGTAATGCAGCTCACTGTGTATTTTTTATTAATTATACTGGGTATGTAGTATTTAACCATCACTAAAAGCCTCTCTCTTCCTTTATTAACAGGGCTATTTATTATTCGTGAGGTTAGAGAACATCCCCTTTTCACTCTTTAAGAGTGCAGAGGTTTGAAAATGCAGTTACGCAGGGGGGTTCTTGGCACTGGTTCTTTGCTTAGGTGAGTGGTTCGTTACTCCTGTTTCACTTGTTTCTGCTCCTTAATTTTCCGTAGATTTATTTCTCCAGGCTCCTCCCTTTGTTTGCAATGGCATCTTTTACTCTGGAAATAAAACACCTACGAACTCAAAGGAAAAAGAAAGACCTAGAAGCAAAGCCAGGGAAGACACACAGTACCCGTCCCCTGGTTTTCAGGTTTCCTGGTTTATAAACCCATGTCTTAATGAAAAACAAATGATAGTAGTGCTTAATGTCACATTGCTGGAGCAATGGTAAACCCACATAGTATATAATGCAGAGCATTATACCTGTCAATCACGGCGTGATGAAATAAATACAAACTACAGTATGAAGGAGTGAGATGCTCAACAGCATGAACTCCAAGGGTTTTGCTTGTGATGGAAATGTGATTTTCAGTGAATATTAGTTTTTATAAACATTGAATTGTATATTGTCTGTGCACTACCCGAGATCATATGGTTTTACAGGGGGAGGCCCCGGGGCGTGTGAGAAAGGGGTGAGACGTTGGGGTGTTTCCCATCCATCCCCTGCAGGACCCCGGTGGCGGGAGCATGGATGGCTGCGATAATTAATGATATTCCTCTGCCCTCTGTAGGAGAGCTGCCCGCACTGAATGCTGCTGCGGGAGCACCCCGACCTGTGCAGCCCCCACCGCTCTGCATCCCAATTAGAAACCAGGTCCGGATTCATTTGTAGAGCCTTTAAAAGCAGGTAAGAGTCCTGAGTGGACACAAAGGGGATGAGCAGCAGCTTACGCAGCTCTTCTCCCAGCCAGGGCTCAAACCAGCTCAAGTTTGCAGGTTGCTGTTGGCACCTTCCTGGGGAAAATCTCAATGCCAGCTGTGGAAAACCCAGGTCCTGGAGTCCAGGCTGACCCCCTGAAGCTGTTCATTGTAGGGTCTGAAGTTCAAACCTGTGTCTGCAACTTGAATCCAAGATGCAGATTAAGGTCCCTCCTCCCTTGTGACAAAGTATGTGCTAATTCCCATTGGCATTCCCTAATTCCAGGTCCACCTGTGTGTTTTGGGGTCACTTCACCCCACAAAGCAGCCTGGAGAAGCTGCTGGTGGCAAACCCAAGAACCTGTTCTCATTAATGCTCTTGGCTGGCCACTTCTCCATCACTTCGTTGCTCCTTCTAGGTGAGAGTTGGGCAAAAGCACCCCAGGAGCTTTGGTGCTGGTATGGATTTGGTGAGGTTGGTGTAACTCTGGTGTAAGGAGCCATCTGGTGTAAGTCTGGTGTAAGGAGCTGTCTGTGTACCAGGTCTGGGGCTAACTATGAACCCCCCGTTCTAAGAGAGACCCTGGCTCCAGCAGAGGCTGGGGATCTTCAGCATATGGAACAAGGAAAGAGCTAATTCAGGTCTGTGCAGCCACCAGTGCTAAAAAGGCGCAATGTGAGTTAAAGCAGTTGTAGTATTTGATATTATATATTAGGATTTTGCTTTTATACCACTATACCGTTATCCCAGTGCTGCTCAGCTTCATCACACCGCTTCCCACAGCTCGGATATGCGGTTATCGTTATCCTCCATCAGTGGGGGGACCAAGAGCCGGCACCTACGGCCGGGCGGGCGGGAGCTAGGACCCTGCCCGTCGCCCCGCGCCTCAGGCCCCGCCCCGCATGGCTCCACCCCTGTATAGCCCCGCCCCGCGGCCCCTCCCTTCTCTCCCTCCTCCCTGCCGTGACAAGATGGCGGCGCCCTTAGCGCAGCAGCTGGAGGAGCTGCTCAACCCCCGGCCCAGCTTCCGCGACCCCGAGGACGACGCGGAGGAAGGTGAGGGGGGGCCGGGAGGAGGGTTTAATACCCGCGGCCGCCGGGGGCGCGATGGGCGCTGCTGGGCGCCGCCGGACCGGCCGCACGTGGCGGAGGAAGTCGAGGGGGTGGCTCGGCCATGCCCGGTCCGGTGCCGCAGACGGGACCCCGTCATCCCCGCGGACGCCTCGATCTGCCCCCTTTGGGAGCCGCGTGTCCCCGCTGTGCTCCCAGAGCCGGGCGGCCCTCGGCTCGCAGCTGCCCGCCGCGCCGCACCGCGCCTGGGTGGTCCATTGCGAGGGCAGGGGCTACGTCAGGGACCAGGGTTCCCTCAGGAGCCCGGGCTGGGGTTCCCTCAGGAGTCGGGAACACCTCAGGGATCGGAGTTACCTTCATGGGGACCCGCGTTACCTCAGGGCCCCTTCAGAGAGCAGGGTTTGTTTCTTTAGGGTCGGGGCCATGGCCGGGGGGACCAGAGTTACCTCAGGGGTAGCGGCCATCTTGGGGACCGGCGTTACCTCAGGAGCGGGTTTACCTCAGGGCCCCGGGCTGGAGTCGCCTCAGCGCCGAGTTTCCTCAGGCCTGCCAAGGCCGGGCTGGGCTGTGCAGAGCCGGGCTGGGAGCAGATCCGGCTGGGAATCTGCAGGAGAAGAGAGCTGTAACAGCGGAGCGGCGGGACGGGACGGGACGGTTCCTCTGCCGGAGCAGCGCGGCCGGGCCGGCTGAGGGAGCTGGGAGGCCGGGCCGCTGGTGACAGCCCTGTACACATTCCGTGTGCGCGGAGTAGGGCTCAGCACATTGCACACGTGTTGTCTGATGCCAAACAACGGGCAAGTCTCGGTTTGTATCTTTAACCAAGGTGGTTTTGCCTTAGTTGTGGTTTTTGGTATCCATCCCTTCTCCCATGGCATGTAGGTGGCGGTGTCCTCTTTCCAGGCTGGTGCCTGCTGATTCCTTGGCTTACCCTCTCCAGAGCATTTTCTCCATGGGGTAGGGCTCCTCTGTAGGACATCTTGTCCCAGGTTCCTGCACTCGCCTCTGGAGACTGTGAGTTAGCCCTCACACACTGGCACTGGTTGGTGATAGGAGGTACTAGGCGCTGTTCATGGTAAATGTGCCAGCTGGCTTGGATCCTCTGTACAAATCTGTGTGAGAGCAATAATGTCTTGTAAGCAACCTCTTAGTAACCATTGGGAAATTAACGTAGTCGGCAGAGATGCTTCCCCATTTTAATAATCATGGTTTAGTTTCATACATCAGGGGTGCCAAGACAGAGAGTGCCAGAAGACTCATTGAGCGCCACAGGTCTGCCCCTTTTGCCCATTCACTCCTTTGTGCTCTGCATCTCTTGTAGCTGGGTTGACTGTATTTAGACCTGCTTTGGTTGTGAGCAGATGTTTTTTCCTTCCCCCCTGCCTCGGGTAAACACTATATGTGAGACATTTACATTTCCAAAGAACATTAAAAGAGCACTTAGCGATGTTCAGCCACTTGGATCACTCAGTTGGGTGAACAAAGCTAACCCTGTAATTTTGCATGCAGGGTGTCTTGCACATGAATGGAAATAGGGAGGTGGGCTGGTATGGTGTGTTCTCTTTGCTGGACTGCTCTGTACCTGTGTTCTGGAGAAGATGGGTATGAAAGAGGGTAATAACCAAGGGAAATGATTTTTCTCTGTTTAGCTTTTCTGAAGTGTTTATGTATTTTTGTGTAGCAAGAGGCCAAAGTGCATCTGAACTGCAGGCTTCCTCTTTCATTCTGTAAGCATGGAGTGAAGGCAGTCCTACTTTGCTGAGCCCTGCACCTGGAGGACTGCATTTCTCATGAATCTCTGGAAGCGCTTGGGCAGGCTTAGTTTCAGGTGTGCTCTCTAAAGAGGAGGCAGGAAGGAAAGAGTGAATGTGGGCAATGTTCATTCAAAAGAAAGAATTCAGCTCTCAGGGCCTAAAAGCCAGGCTCCTCTGTGAGGCTGTGTTGCTATCCAGCTCACCTTTGCAGTATATGTTTGTTTGTGGAGCATGGGGAGTTTTCCATGACTCCTTCCTGCAGCTGGTGGTTCTAGTCTGAAATTCAGTTCATTTTAGACATCCCCCCCTTTTTCTTTTCCCCACAGCTACAGTTGCTAAAGTGATTGACAGATTTGAGGATGAAACTGCAGATGACGTTTTACCTGTTGGTAACATACGGAAAAAAGCTTCAGCCTCTCTCTTGGAAGCTGATAAAAGGTACAGTGGAAAAGCAACATCCCGCAAAGCTTTGCAGGAAGAACTCTGGGGAGATGCTGTATCTGAAGAAGGATCCGGTAAGAAATGCCGTTTCTTTCCCCTTTTCACTAGACTAGTTGAAATTTGAGTAGTTAACTATTAGTTAACTACAGAGCTAGGGCCGTGTGAGCTGAGATGCCAAACTTTAGGTCCCTGTTACAGGGCAATAAACAGGTACATTTAGGTTGGACGTCTTGAAGTGCCTTCCCGAAATTCAGGAGTAATGTTGTATGATGATAAAATGGAGTTTGGAGCTCAAATAGGCCAAACCTGTAACTGTTGATGATGCGGGCTGCAAAAAGGCGTATTTTGCTGGTAAATAAATAACTGTTTTCTCTTTTAATTATTAGCTGAAGAAGCATTAGATGACTGGTACAGTGGCAGCGAGGATTCGGAAGAGAATGGCAGCTTAGGCACTAAAACAAAGGAGAAGCTGGGCAGTGCTGGCAGTGACCAAGAGGATGACTTGGAAGATGATGAAGAGACAGATCCGTCTGCCAAGACCAAGGAATCAAAGTTCAGCTTCCAGAACATCACAGACTTTGAGAAATTTACAGAGGGGATGGATGATGTTGGAATCAGTGAAGGGGAAGATGAAGATGAAGATGATGCCAGCATGGAAGAAGGAAGTGATGAGGAGGAATATGAGAGTGAAAGCCATGACAGTGTAGAAGAAACCAAAGACCACGAAGATGATGGGGGGGTGATGACATTCTCAAAAGGACAAGAGACTGAAGAAGTAGAAAAAGGAAAAGCAGTGAAGAATCAGCTAGGTTTGTACACATTTGCCTTGTATTTTGTCAAGCCTTTCACATTGCTGACATCATAGAAACTGGCCATGTTAGGAACCACTTCAGCATGTTAACATGCTGTTAGCATACTGCATGGGCATGCTACAGCAGCTCTAGTCACATTTGCAAATGGTCTGCCAAATCTGCTAGGCAAGCTGGTGTCACTGTTGCTACAAAATCTCAGGTTATGAAGTGTATTTATCCACTGGCCTAACTGAACCAGTAGTAAATTGCTTGTGGTATTGGTGGGGATGGGGAGTTACCACAGTGGGAGTGCTGATGCCATTTCTGTTTCTTCTGAAAATGTTATACTGACTGCAGTTTCTTCCTGTCTGTCCTATTAAATGATCAAACCCCCATGTGCAGAATGTACTTTTAAACAGTAAAGGAAAAAGATGATTTTTCTTTTGTGGATTCTAGAATTGCAGTCAGGATCATATTGCTTTATTTTCTCTGTTTTATAAAGCTCTGTGGGATCAGCTACTGGAAGGGAGAATCAAGATGCAGAAGGCGCTTGTAACAGTCAACCGGCTTCCACAGCCAGACACTTACCCAACCTTCAGGAAGGAAGGTGGACAGGAATTTGACAACGCTGTTGAGAACTGTAAGAATTCTTTTATTTCTCTACTTTAGTTAGACTACTGTAGCCAGTATGGTTTGCCTGTGTAGGAAAGAGTTAATAGGAAGGTGAGGGCTTTGAGTTCCAGGTGTCTTGTGTTAGCTGTTGGTTTGTGTTGCCTTAATTGTTAATGAAATTCCACCTGTTTTCTACCCCAGACAAAGAGACACCTTGTCCAGAGACACCTTGTGGTAGCAATTTTGTGCTGGGGCAGTGAATACAAAAATTTGCCTTAACCAGGAATAATGAAGCCCATAAGAGAGGGCCTGTGCTGTTAAATCAGCAGCAAATACCTTTTCAGCTTGGAGCTGCTTTATCTGTTTATTTCTTAGGATCACTATTAATGATATTGATCTGGTGAGATTTGTAGTAGATTCTCCAATATGGCAAATACAATTGCGTGCTCCAGCTGGTAATTGCAAAGTACTTCACTGTGTTGTGGGTCTATTTAATTTTTAGAATTAGACACCTTTTTTTATTGGAGTTAAATGCACAGGGAGATGAATGTCTGGTACGTTATCCTTAGGAACAAATACTAATGACTGCAGGTATTGGTGTCTCTCCCTGACATGCTGTCTTCTGATTGCGTTAATCACAAATTAATGAACTTTATAGAAGTCACAAATTAATGAACATCAAGAGGCATTGAGACAGTTTTGGCCTGGCCTGGCACAATTCATCTCAAAACTGGATTAGGAACTTTCCCCATCATTGTGCCTACACCAGGTGTAGACTCCCATCTTAGGGCGTATACCTCACCTGAACATGGCAGCTAATCAGCTTATCTGGAGTTACAGCAGGTGAGATCTGTTACATTTTAAACTTAGCTCTGCTGCTTTAAATTAAGTGATTAAGGGGAAAAAAGGCAAACTCCCAACAATACTAAGCTGACCTTTCAGTGAAATACATGTTATTAATGTATTTAATGAGATGCATTACAAACTGCACCGAGCACCATGTTTCATTACAGGTCTAAAATGCAATATCATTAAAGACCTTTAACAGAAACAATGGTTGACATTTTGATATTTCCCATAAGCAAAATACATCCAAGATCATGGAGTATAATACTGTACGCAGTACAGCAGGGAGGCTGATCTTTCAGTTGTTCAGAACACTGAAGCAAAATCCACTGTTAGTAACTGCCCAGCAGTTTCCTCCCCACTCTCATCTCTTAGTCTTATCACAGAAAGTTGCGGTAGTGTACTCGGATGTCCCTGGTAGCCTAGGTTTGTGTTCTGGATTTCATCTGTGAAGACAGGAAGAAAATAAAGCTGGAGTAGGTTACAATAAACTAGTTTTTGATGAGCTACACTACCATGCAGTGCAGCTGTCTTTCACTGTCCTGCAAAGATGCTCTTTCCAGAGGTTACAAAGTGCCAAGCATGAAATAAAGAGTAAACTTAGACATGAAGATCTTCTGAAAGACTAGGGATATAGTTGGTGTTACGTGGCAAAGACCTGTTTCTCTCTTGCTGTGTTAGGCCTTGTGAGAGGGATTCATGTCTGATCAACAGCTAGAGCGTTACCCAGTGTGCAGGCTGAGCTGTGCTACATTTTAAGTCCAGAACTTCTGCCTGGATAGCAGGGCTGTGGCCTGTCCATTCAGGAGGTGAAACTAAGTAATTCTGAAAGTATACATCATAATATATTTAATAAACTGTCTTACTTGGTTCTGAATGGGCATGTAGTAGGCTGGGTAAATACTCGTGAGTTCTCATCCCTTCTGTGCTACCATTGGGTGAGTAGGATCCCATTCCCCAGACTTGAAAAAATAGAAGAATTGTGCATGAGTAAGTTGAAAGATGAGTGTCCTGTAAAGTAAGATGGGACTTTAAATACTGAATGTTGAGGTGGTTCATTGTATGTGATGCGCTTTGGTCTTGGACAGGATTTGGGATAATCATGACATTGACACTGTTTTGGACAGGATAGTACTCCCCTTTCAGGCAAGCCTCAGCTCCTTTCCAAATCCACTACAGAAATTTGGCATGCTTTCATTGAACAGGAAGAAATGATTTCATGTTGATGTTGCACAAAGCAGTTGGTGCCAAAAATTCAGACTCTGGATGTGCTCTGTAGCCTGCTGAAGACAGGAGTGCATAGAGGTCTCTGCACCCACCTCTCTGAGGACCTGCACAGGTCCTTTGCATCTCTGAAAGCTGTCCCAGAGCACTCAGTGATTTATCCCAAGTTCTTCCATTTCTCAGGAAATCTCTGCTCTGTGCTCACAAGAAGGATGAATTTTTTGAAGTGGAAAATGGTCCTTCGTGTATTTGTCTCCTTGCTGTATCCCACTTGTGGCAACCCTCTGTGCGGTTAGTGGTGGTAGTGAAATCCCCTTAGGTTTGAGTATAATTGTGTTAAAGAGCAGGCAGCAGTGCTCTATACATTTGCAGTTTCAAAGCTAAATCTGAGTGAACGCAGTAAGGTCATGCTTGTTTTCCCAATTTTGAGAGTAGAGGTTACAAAGCCTCTAGTGTTTTAATTTTTTTTTTTGTAATTTTTTTTTTTTCTTTAATGATGCCCCATGGTTTGGACACTCTGGATTCCTGAGATCTCAGGTTCTGCTGGATGATTTACTGCAAAATTGCTTATAAATTGAAGTAGAAAATGTTTTGCAGACCTGGCAGCTTTCAGGCTTCACACCCATTTGTCACCCAGCATTTCCCTTTGTGTATAGAACAAGAATTAATTAGGCTGCACTGCAGGAAAAGTTTATGGCCATAATTTATATAGGATGAATTTCTGTTTAAAGAGACAGCCTTGCTTTGTTTGCGCTGTCTTACTTTTTCTTTCCCCCTCCTTTTTTTTTTATTTAATCTTTAATTACGTTCCAGATATTTTTTTTTTTGTCACTTTTTACATACAAATTGGAGAGCAAACTGTGGTCATGGAGCTTCTGTTTATTCCTGGTTTGCATCCATGGAGCAAGTTAGAGTGGGTTTTAATGCTGAAATCACAGCAGAGCGCAAATGTTTAATGCACCGCGCACGTGAGCTCCCACAGCTCAGGTTCCTGAGGTGCTGCTGCCCAGGGTCTGTTTCTTCAAGATACATTTGTATTCTCTTGCACCATATCTTCCAGTCTAGTCCAGGGCTTGAGATGTTGCCTCTGTTTGGGGTCTTGCACGTTCAATTAATGTTTTTCATAATCAATGCAAGTCAGAATTTGCAGCCTGCTCCTGATTTGCACATTAAAGAGACCCATTAATTAAAAATTCCAATCCCTGGCATGTTCCCGCAGGATCCTTGCATTATTTACATAGAAAAAGAGTGCAAGGTGCAAGTTTCTGTGCTGTGGCTCTGTGCAGATTGCATGCCTGCCATTCATATTTGTGCGTGTGTTTTCAAGGGGGAGGAAGGTTAGAAGTGGATCTCAGGAAAATGTCACAAAAAATGACCTCAAGACTGTGAAAGAGCCAAAGAAAAGGTGGAAGCAACATCAGTGAAGCCACATCCAGTGTCAGGATTTAACCAGTTCCTACGTCTGGGGCTTGTTCTGTTAAATCTTGATACAGTGACAAAAACCCTGCAGCTAATTGGGGGGCAGGGGGGCAACAAGAGCTTTAAGCAATGATCTCTCTCAGTTGACGCAGGCTAGAAGCTGTTGTTCCATGTGCCCTCTGTAGCTGGGCTTCCCAAGTACTGATGTGTAGCTCTGTTCCTGCTATTTGCATTACTTTGTCTAAAGATAATTCTGGTTGAAAATACTGAGCTGGGAATGTTTTGTTGACTAGTACTTTATGTTCCCAAAGAGCTGGGAATTCTGGCTTTTAAATACTATAACATGTTATTTTCAGGTTTTAGTTGGTGAGATGAGTTAAAAGCAGGCAGAAACCCAGGTGAGATTCTGCAAGATCCTGATGGAAATGGCAAGACTTTAAAGGGATGAGTAGTTGTGTATGTTTTCATGTGTATATGTTTCCTAAGAGTTCAGTAGGTGCCTGAAATGCAAACTGCTGGCTTAATTTTTGTAGGTGTTTTTGCTTTGACTCTGTCTGTCAGTGGATTAAGAGAAAACTCTGGAATACCACATGGCTGTTCTTTAGCATAAGCTCAAGATAAATTGTTTTGGAGAAATGGGGGAAATACTGGTTTTGGTAAGAGGCAGATATGCAGGGTGTGGAAGAATGGGTTTGCTCACTGAAGGAACAGAAGTGGGGACAACAAATATTAACTGTTCTTTGCACTTTGTTGAGCTGTGGAGAAGTTATACAAAAGTTTGTGATCAGTAAGAAAATAAACCTGAATAAAGTGAATCAGATAAAAGCAAATGAAATGCTCCATGTGCTTGCAAGGCCAGTATCCCCAAAGCTGCTTGGATTATAAATGTATTAATGGAGCAGCAGCCTCAACTTCTCAGTACAGTGCCTGGTCAGTATATGTTTTAAATAGGATGCTGGGAAGAAACTTGATTCAAAAGAAAAATGTAGAAAGATGAAACGAGGGAAATGAGTGTGAGCTACACATAAGGTTTGCAGGAAACGGCTCACTGTTCATACTCTTACTGTGGCCAGTTTCTGCAACTCAGAGTCACTTGCTGGAGAATCTGTATTACACATTGATTAGTTATTCCCTTAAGGTGTTACATCTCAGGTGCAGCTAGCCAAGGGTTGATGTTTAATTATGTTCTACTGAAAAGTAGAGCTAAAAGGAGCACATAAACTTTGCAGGCCTTGCTTGGGGCTGTATAGGTCTGGGTGCTTGTTGCCTTCTGGAAATGGAGGAGATGCTGACTTTTTGTTCCTCAAATGTAAGGTCCAGTTGAAACACTTTGACCCAGAAATGTCTGTTTCTGGGGTGGAAAAAGGTATGTTGTTTTGAGTGTGCTGGTAAAGGACTGTGCTTGCACCTGAAGCTGTGCGGACCTGCATAAGACTCTTGGTTTGCCAGGTTGGTGAACTGCTCCTGTGACAAGTATCTGTGGCTTGTGACTAAACAGCACATTTGTGGACAAGGCCTCTTAAGGATGTGATTAAGAATCCCACTTACATTCATTGCCAGCAGGAGACCTCCAAAGATGTGATGTGTTTTCTGGTTTTACATTCTTGCATATTAAATGCTTCTGTATGAATGCTTCACAACTGAATAGCTTCATTTTCTTCTGGGTTGCTTCTGTAATATTTTGCTGGAAAGGAGCTCAGGACTGATTTTATTCGGTATCTCTTTAGTGTATGTTCTTAGTGTCTTTTGAATAGAGGATTTTGTCTGGGTTCTGTTACTTTGGTTCCTGATCTTTAAAAAAATGAACAAATACATTCTGTAGGACATCCAGGTAAATCCTGTTGAAGAAGCTGGTTAAGCATTGACTGAGTAAGATCAAGTCTGCCTTAAGTAGCAAAGAGCCTGTTCCACTTCCTGTAAGAGAGGATGTATCTGGCAAGGTGTCCTCCTCTCCAATTGTGCAGCATCCTCCTTCTGGTGGGGTTGTTCCTTGCCTTCACCTGGTTGTCATTTTACACATCTGGTTAGAGGGAAGCTGTCACATGAAATGTGCTTTATAGACTTTGGGTTTTCCAGAGAAGCTGTGCAGGAATCAGCTGCCAATAATTCACTTGTAATTTTATCATCATCTCTATTTGTGGATGGCTTTTAAAACTAAACTGTATCCACCCATACATCTGGAGATGATAATACATTAACACAGAGCAGGGTAGGTGTCACAGGGGAGTGGGGGAGGAACTGAGGCACAGGCAGATTGCACAGTTTCCAGAGGCACAGAGCAGTTACAGGATTAATTGGTGCTAGGCAAGATCATGGACTTAAATGCGTTCTTGCTTTGAAGATTTTTACTGGGAGCCTGTGCAAATGTGTGACAGCAGAACTGGGTTTCAGGCCTGAGTGTAAATTATTGTGATCAGATCTAGCCTACTTAAAACTGGTAGTTCATTTTAATTGAATTGTATTAGTCTAGACACTTTCTGAATACAAAACCCATCCTGCTTTTCAGTCCATGCAGGGCTGAATTTGATTTAAATGGATGTGGATGCAGGTGTCCCCAAATTTCACCTTTTCTCTCTGATCTAATGAAGAATCTATTCAACTCTTTCTGGGTCTGAGCCAAAGCCTGTTGACAATAATGAAGACTTCTCTCTCAACTGAAATAAATGAATGAACCAGACTGTTTTTTGTAGACTTTGTTGTAATGATCCTATGCTGTGGAGAGCTTTTGGTAAGAACTGGGGTCAGAAAGGATGATCTGCTCATGGGTGGCCATTGTGTGTCATGCCAGTGAGTGAGAGGGAAGGGAGATGAAGTGAGAAGCTTTAGACAAAGGCACAGGTCTCATTTTTGGAGCTCAGTTATTTGTGCATGTTTAGGTGGGCGACGGTATGTGTGTGATGTGCAGGATTTGGGCTGTGCAAGGTACCAGTAAGATACTTCGTGTTTTTTTGTTGCTGGCTGTGAATTGTTCACAAATCCTGTGTGGAAGGTGAAGTGCAGGATATTTATTTATTTAACATGCAGTTTTAGTTTGTGTTTTCTGTCTGGTTTTTGAGGGTTTTCTCTGACAAAACCCATCTTGCCCTTCCTCAGGGGGGGTGCCAAGGCTTTTAGCATGTGATAATTAGTCTTTTTGAACAGAATTGTCTGCTTCTCTTGTACAGATGTGGTAAAACTGAAACGCTCCCACTTAACGGGTAAACTCCATAGCCATATGGGTTGGACACTAGTGGTGTTTGAGGTTTATTTAAAGCTGCCTTAATTTCTAGTGCAGGCAGTGGTAGAAGAGTCCATACCATCCCAACTCTGGACCGCGGAATTACACCATACTTTAAGCACATCAAATAGGTTTGCTTGCACTTGAGTTTCCAAAGATAATTAATAGCTAATTAAATAGAGTTTAGCTAAATACTTGTGTGTGTGAGTCTGTGTACTCCACAAACAAGATACAGGGGAACAAAGGCTTGCAGTGCATCCAGACAAGCATGTGCAAATGTCAGCTAACTTGGATTAATTGGCAATTGGTTACCTTGAGATGGAAACTCAGTGCTTGTCATGATAAATATAATGAATGGCCTGGTGTTATATGGGGAGGTCAGTCTGGATGGGCTAATGTTCTCTTCTGGCCTTAATATCTAGATAACTATGAAATTTCACATTTCCTCTTCCTTTCTCATTCCTGCCTGTGTACCTGGGGGTTCTTGCCTGGCAGAGATGGGATGTGTGCTGTCAGCTTCTTTACATTTACAGTAATGTAAAACATCAGGTTTTATAAATCTCATTTTTTAAAGCCCCATCCCCTCCCTGGTATAGGCTGATATCAAAAGATGCCGGTGGAGGCGAATCAGTAGAGCATGAACTTCATGGAAGGGTTTCTCTTTCTCTCCCTTCTCAGCCTTCCCCCTCCCCCAGCCCCCACTAATAAAATCCTTGAATACCAAACCTTTTATTCTGTTGTTGCATCTAGTTATATTCTTTACTTTTAGCAAACTCATCAATGTCTGATCCTGTTGTCCTTGCCGCCAAATGCAGTAATATTTGAGTGAAAGGGCTAAATTGAGTCTGTTCTGTAACTCTTTGGGAGTCAGCTGAACTGCTGGTGTGAAAGGGGTTTTCAGCATTGGCTCCTTTGTGCTGAAGGAATACAATTTTCCCCTCTGCAAAGGCTTTTGCATCATTTGCATTCCAATGGAACCAGCAAATTGGGCCTTCGGTTTGGAGCAGACTTTTTTTATTGCAATCAGCAGAAAAGTTGGCCTTTTTCCTCCTATCATTTGATAAAATTTCACAAACTCGTGTTTTGGGAAGCATGAAGGGAATGTTACTCCAATTGTCCCAAATAATCTGGACAGATTTACAAGTACTTTGTGCTAGGATTCAGCTCAGGTCTCTGGATACATGTGTTTAACTCGCCACCACCTCTAAAAGAATCCACTCTCCGCTGCCAAAGGGCTCGCACCCAGCCTATAATTTAGCCTATGCTGGCTCTTGTGGCATCTGTCTTAGACTTATCAGTAGCCTTTTGGCACCAGGATGTACAGCGGTGCAAAACTGAAGATAGTGAAGTCCTGCCTGCACCGCGTTGTTCCTCCTACAGTGAGTTAACGCAGCGGGAATGCTAGGGAAGCTGTTGTCCAAAGCCCCATGCTTAAGATGTGATACCTGGAGGAATTCCCCCCGCCTTTTGCTAGCTGGGTAATGTTGCTCTGCTGTTGGGAATATAGAGCAAGCTCCAAAAGTAATACTGACAGACTTCAGAATTATGATACACTGGAGCTGTGGCGTAATTCTTTGTTGAAGAAGTTAGAGGCCTAAAATGTTAAGGCTTATTGTTATTCCGAGTTGATAATCTCTGCCTTGCTTTAATAATTTTTCCTCATGCCTGGATAGCCTGCGAGTTGCACAATAATCACTCACACAGCTTTGTAATCAATGCCCAAAGTAATAGGATTCCGCTGGCCAACGGCAATTAATAAATTTGTGTCTTTTTTAAAACACTGGCAAGTCGGGCCTGAAATACGACTGACTGCCTCTCCTCATTTGCATATTTATTGCAGTGGAAAAATTCTTGCCGAATGATTGATGTTGAGCCTGCCTCTTGAATTCCAAACAGCACATTATTATGAAATGAAAAATGCCGGCCATACAGTTGATTAAAGTTGAAGACAGTGGAATCGGTGTTTTTTAAGATTGTGGGAGAATTAAAGGCATATTTTAATAGATGTTGACAAGAAGTGAACTAACAAAAGCAAAGCAAAGGATTTGCTTGAAAAGATTTAATCAAACGTGTTTCGGGGGGGATTAATTGCTGGGGATGACTAGTGCAAGTGGCTGGCTTGTGGATTTGAATGAGAAGTATTGTTCTCAGGCCAGCATATCGAGTGCCATTGTGACCTGTAGTTTAACTCCTGTCCCGCAGTCGTTTGAAAGGAGTGAAAATTCCCCCTCTTCAGCTGAACGTTGGGATAAATGGGTGTACCTGATAAAGATGCTTTTCATTATGTGCAGATATTAAAGTAGAAGAGGTTTGATTCCTCTCCTTTTTTATCTGAGTGGGGCACTGCACCCGCCCTGGGCAGCGGTGACTTGGTGACTCCCCATGGTAGTGGCACAAGGAACTCACACAATATTTGGCAGCTTGGCTTTGCTCTGCAAACCGTGGTTCAAACACCAGCCGTGTTCCAGTTTTCCTGTGTGAGCACTTCATACAGCCTGTGGAGATACACAGAAAATTAAAAGCTGGCATGTGATGCTATTCCTGTGATGCCAGAGCCTCAGATTTAATTGAGGTGGGGGGGAAGTAATTTAATTCCCAGCTTTGGCATGGGCTCTGAATTTCAGCTGTGGCCTGGGTGTGTGGTGTTTCCTGCTGGTACATCACAGTAAGGATGCTCCTGTTTCTGTTTGCAGATAGTGTGTACACAGTAGCAAGCAAGAGACTGTTCTGCAAGGGAGCACTGCCACCCCATCACACCCCGTTAGGTGCCAGCAACATGCAGCCACGGAGTTAAAAATTCAGGGAGTTTTGCCCCAGTTTTTAGGATTCCCTCCCTATCTTACCCCAAATCTGCTGGCTGGATGCACCAAGGAGCTTTTCTGGGTGGAGCAGTTTTGGGAATCCCACTGTTTGGCTCTCTGTGAATACCTTTGACAGCCTGGCCTTGAGGGCACAGGCTTTTTTCCATCAACGTAAAGTGTCTCCACATGAGGCCAGTCCCCGCTGCTCTGCACCAGCTGCTGCTCTCCACAGCTGCTTGGGAAGATGAAATGAGACCCCATTTTTAGAGGTCAGGAATAAGAGCACAGCTATTTTTCTGTGCAGGAAGCAGCATTTCTACAGCAAGGCAGAACCTACAGTGATGGGTGAGCACAAGAGCTATGTTCCCTGCGAGTCCCCAGTGTGGCGGTGCTCAGGCTTCAGTGACAGTGGAGGCACAGGAGGAAGGGAGGAGGCTGGTGGGGATGGTACCAGGAGCCACTCCACATGTATGTGCACATACAAGGGGATGCCAGCAGCACAGACAGTTTGTCTGTAAGCACTGGCATTGACAAAATTGATTTTTGTGGGTTGAGAGCAGTAGGACAGATTTCATCTCTGTGTGGGTCTCCTGACACTTTGATACATGGCAGTGCTATCCCTGAATGGAGCTAAATACTCCAGGGCTACTTTCTGACTGGGTGAAGGGATGTATAAAATGAGAACATATGAGAGAGTATTAACAGAAAGGCACACTTTGATTTACTGGTGCTGGCTCCCAGCTTTCTTGGTGGATTGATATGCTGTCTGGTGGACCTGGAACAACTTTTTCACTCCTGAACACAAAGTGAAGGGGCTCCCATGGACTCTTAAAAGTGACTTTTACAACTTAGTGTCTCGCTACAGACACTCCGGAGGTGTTTCTTGCTGGTGATATACAGCCCAGTGCTAAAGGTGTCAGTTCTGACAATGATGTCTATCTAAGGTAGAATATTTACCCCAGCACATTATAGTGCAGATTATTCCTTGCCTGCTGACCATGGCCCAGACGAGCTGAAGTGCTACTCCGGTTGTAATTGACAGGATCAAAGCTGCCTGGGGTGCTTTAGCTGCTGGAGGGTAGGCAACAGGGAGAAAATAAACAGTTTGGGAAGCTCTGGAGACATTCATCTGTGTTGCAGTTGGGAAGATTTTGCTGCTGCAAGCTGAGCTCTGAGGCTGGGCTAGGGGCACTTTCCTTTTTCAAGGGATCTTTTAGCTGCAGGCACATACAATACATGCATTTTTAAGGGGCTTTTGTCTGTCTCTTGGATTTGTTTTGATGCTAACACATGATTCTTACAAGTACAGCAAACCTAATCCATTAATAGGTTTACATAGAGAAGGGGGCAGAATGTGTCTGTAGTGAACTGTGAGCCAGGGAAGGATGAGTCCAACAACTGATCTACAACAAAAATCTTAAAGCATCTTCTCCTTGACATTCCTGTTACTGAGGTCAGGCTGTAATCTATCTGAAGATGGTGACAACTGAGCAATATCACAGTGGTAACATGTGGGAGATTGAGACCTCTGAATGTCTGGGCTGATTTCTGCTTGCAGTGTCTCTGTCTAGCTGATGGAGATTTGCTGCTCACTCTGCCCATGATCTCTGGCTCCTCTGTTATAAAAAAGAAATAGAGTTGAGTGGTGAGAAGTTCTCTCCATTCTTTTATGGTAACTACAAAGAAAGAAACAGATTTGGGGGTTAAGCAGAGCAGCTCCACTCACTGTCTTGCCAGAAAACAGATCCTGAAGCCATGTGCTGCTACCTTCCCCCAGGCAGGGCCCGTTTTCCCCTTCCTGTAGTGCTTCTTTGTAAAAGTAGAAGGTAGTGCACCAGAGGCAGGTAAATAGAAATGAATCTGTATGAAGTTCAGCCTAGGCTTTTGGATAGAAGTGTGCCAAGTGTTTTACCTGTAAGAGCTGAGCTGTGATTGATGTGTAGCAATGTACAAAGGGAGAGTTTGTGTAGGCCCAGACAAACACTTGTTTTATATCAGAGCGTGCTGCAGGGAGGCTTGTTGGTCACCACAGAAGAACTGTTTTTAAAGAGCAGATGCTGCAGCAGTGTGCAGTTAACCCCTCCCACAGTCAGCTGCAACTCTGTGTCCTTGGAGAGCATAAGATCATTGGACAGAGACCATTTTCTCTGCATTTGCATAGGGGGAAATTGTCAAAGCCTCTGGATACACAGCATCAGATCTACATTCAGCATTTGTGTCTGCAAACACCCTGGAAAGCAGCTACTCATCCCTGTAAAACTAAACTTCCCACCACATATTAATCATTTTGTACACCTCTCCACCCGAGTCTTTTCTTCACTTTCTTTCTAAGGCTCTCTGAGCCTGCAGTTCTTCTTTTTTGATCAGAATCTCCTCATTAAACTTGCCAGGTCATTGTTTACGTGTCCCCCATAGATCAGATCTTGCTACATTTAATTTTACTTACAGTCTAATTTCTTACACTTCCTGTGTGGTGAGCACAGTGGCACAGAAACCAGTGGTAGTCACAGCCCTGCAGGAGTTTGGTTTTTCTTCTTGCCTTCCTCCTGCTCCCTATAACATACACATTATATACAAGAAAGGAAGGTCAGAGGTCAGGTTTAGATGAGATGTACACATACACGTTTTCCCTTGTGTTGCTTTATACTATTCAGAAGCTGGCATCTGCTTCAGAGCTTCACAGAGGAGAGAAATGGGTGAGTCAGCAAGAAAGGTTGTTGTCATATGTGTGTGTTATCAGACACTTCTGCACATAGTACTTGCTTCTTTAGTATGTTAATCCTTCAGGCTCTACAGTTTGGAATGTTTGTGGATGAAACGCTAGCTCAGTATATTCCCAGTGTGCAGCCAGGTGGATGCTTAAGAGGCAGTCCTGCCTCCTTGCCTCCCTTTTTTTTCCCAGCGTGGTGGTGGTTGACATTAACAGCTATAAATCAGTTTGAAGATAAAAACACATCTTTAAGAGAAAAACAGTTAATGGGACAGGCAGTAACTGTGGCAGAAATTCACATTCACGATGAGAAGCTAAGCGCAGCAAACCTAAGTGTTCACCGGTGGGAAATGGTCACTTGTGTCTCTTCTTCTGCAGGTTGTAAAGCCCTGGAGGCGTTGATGAAAGTATTAGTGGAGCTTCAGGATGAGCTGCTTTATCAATACCCAGGCACGAGGCATCTGGTAGACGGAAAACAATCCAAAACTGAGAGGTAACCACAAAACAAGACAGGACCTTTTGGAATCTTTTTGTTCTTCAATAAACAGGGCAATGCAGAACCTTCCTGACCATCCCATCCTCCCTCTCTGCTGTTCTCTCAGCTCTCAGTTGCTGCTCTACTCTGAACAAACATCTGGTTTGTAATCTTGCTGATAACAGAAAGAGCTAAAACTTGGGTCTTTTACCATAAATTTCACCATGGTGTGGAAGGAGCATGGGTGGTAGTGAAGGGGCTGTTAAGAATTCACATGTTTCCTTAGAGAGGTGTAGGGTGGTTAATCTGTGTGGTTTTGTTCCAGTGATGATGAAATCCCTAGCAGTAGTGATGAAGAGCAAGTGGATAAGGCTCAGGAGAAGAGGAGGAGCCTCCCCAAGCGAAAGCTGAAGCTGGAGGAGTACCCAGAGTTCATAGCCAAGCGCTATGCTGACTTCAGGACCTATCGGAACAGCGTCCTGCAGAAGTGGCATGAGAAGACAAAGCTGGCATCTGGCAAAGTGGGAAAGGCAAGTGTTTGTTAATGTGTGCTCACATGCTTACTGTTCAGCAGAGATTTGGGGAACAAGCTGATGTGGAAATTCTGTATCATGGATGTTCCAAATTAAGCTGAGAGTTACAGCAGTAAGAATTAAATACACAAGTATGCTGTCTTCCCCAGCCTTACAGGAGTCTGAAAGAAACTCAACCCTCAGATGTCAAAGGCATAAGCTCTTCTCCTTTGTTTTGAGCAGATGGGTAGAAAACATTTTCAGGGGCAAATGGTTTCCCAGGTTTTGGGAAAAATTCTTGGATAATGTTGGTGTTCTCCCAGTAGCCAGTCTCATCATAGCCAGTTTTCAGCAGCAAGTAAGCCCTGTGAAAATGCCACTAGTGCTTAGCAGCAAGCTGTTTGTGTTTTATAACAGAACTAGGGACTTTTGTGGCTCTCCTTCTCCATGAAGTGTACACTTTAATGCAGTGGGTAATCATTTCACCCGGAGATCCAGGGTCTGCTAACATCTGTGAGTCAGTATTAATCATTGAGAAGTTAATCTGAACCAGAACAGCAAAGGCATTTTGTTAAGCCAGGCGTCAGGTTGCCTCAGGTTGGGAAGGGAGAGAGAGAGAGAGAGAGAGAGAACAAATAAAATATCCTAGCAGAAATCCCTGCAACGAAACCCAGGCCCCCTCCTCTTGGAATGCTGTCTGCTTATCCACTGACATGGAAAGATAGAGGAACACTGCTGCCTTGAGGAAAAGCTTTCTGCATTATCTGACACTAGTTAATGTTATTGCAGGGTTTCGGTGCCTTTGAGCGTTCAATCTTGACTCAGATTGATCATATTATGATGGACAAAGAGAGATTACTACGGCGGACACAGACCAAGCGATCCGTGTATACAGTGCTGGGGAAGCAGGAACGGGAAACTCATCCCATCCCTGAGTCTTTGCCTGAAAATTTGGTAAGGGCTTTTTCTTTCTATAACTCACCCTATAGCAGCAGAGAAACGCTGCAAAACAATTAGCTCAAGCCTTTAGCAGGTAATATTCTTGTTTGTGTGAGGTTTATGGAGGAGATACCCAAGTGTTGATTCCTTTAATGTAATGGCTAAGAAGAAGATGTCGACATTTCCATTCCATTTTTATGGTGTTTGTGTTATCTCCTGTGCCAGTTCTGGACAGGGGAAAATGAGGTTTTGTCTGTGATTGTGCTCTTTCTGTGCTCTTTGAAGTGATGATGCTGTCACTAAATCTGCTTTTTCAGGTAGTGGCTACAGAGCTGGTTTTACTCTGGAGTTTAGAATCTTTAACCCAGAAAGTCACTTCTGAAGTCACACTGCATATAACCTGCAGAATATATTAGTAGTAAGCTTGTTATTAATTTAGTATTTAAGAATGAATAAATACTCGATTCTGAGAGATCATGCAGAATTACTGCACTTGCAAGATGTATTTTTGCCATTACATTAAAAATATCTGTAGTATTTTGCCAGAAAGACTTTGCACAGTCCTATTTATTTCCCAGTAAAGGTCTCATAAATCTGTTTCGGCGCTGGCAGCATTTCTGCTTTGCCTTTAAATGTATTCCTAGTCCTTAACAGCTTGTTATGTTGGGAGGTTTTCTCCATGCCTTCCTGTCTTCAAGTGTGTTTACAAGCTGCTGCACGTGATGTCATCAGAGTTAGGGACAGAATTACACACACATGAGCTTTCAGTATTTCCTTTGTGCTTCTAGGAAGTCCTTCCTGAGTCAGAGTCCAACAGGCACCTGAAGGACATAGATGAGGAGATATTTGATGACGATGACTTTTATCACCAGGTAGGTGATGGTAAATCTGTGTTGAAATTATGGCTCCAGTTGGTTTTTAATACTTACAGAGCTAATGTGGTTGGTTCTGTGCTCTACATTTCTCTTACCAGTGAAACTCAGTTACTCTTTAACACCTGGAATCTCTGTAGGTACCTCAGAGGACCTCACTCACAACTTTTGATATATGGCTGCATGAGCTTAAGGTTGCACTGTGGATGGAAACTTACTGCTGTACTTGAGTGAGTCAGGGCCACAGGATAAGGTCTATCTCTGTTCTTGCTGGTGAATGTTGCTATACCAGAGAAAAATGACTGAAGTCTCTAAAGGTGACTGTTCTCTGTGGGTAGAGTCCCATTATGAAAAACGAGTCTGGTAGATCCTCAAGAGCACCTGAGTTACTCTCAGCTCAACCTAAATCATCTACCTACTGAATGAAGAAGCTGCAAGGACTTTTCTTGGTATTGTGCCAGCTTGGGTTTAGGCCAGTTACTCTTTTTATTTGCAAAATTCCTAGACACAAAGAATGTGCACCCAGTGCATGGAGGCTGCAGCTTAGGGAAACCTCATGTTTGTGCTTCATTTAAGAAATGAGAGTGCCGGCTTTATGCATTACGGAAATGGCCATATATTGAGGAGTCTGATTCACTATAAGTCCTTCCCCACTGCACAAAACCCAATTTTATTCTGATGATCCACAGAGAGCTTTAACTTCAGGACTAAACAAGTACCATTATCACATTAGAAAGGCTGAATTTTCTGATCTGAATAGCATTAGAGTGGCTAGGAAAGTGTTAGAACAGTGGAAGAGAGCTGTTGCCACGTGCCTGTGCTCTGTTAACTGATTTAACCAGAAGCATTTGGATAGTTCTAAAATTTGAGGTTTCGTGTACAGAGCCAGGACTAAAGGTGAATAAAGGATTTATTAAATTGCCAATTCTTACCTGTGTTTTACAGAAGGGAAATACAGGGAACTCTAATGCTGCTGGTTTTTTTTCCCTTCCAACAAAGTTTTTCAACACGCTTCCAACCCTACTGTCCAAGACAAATATTTGCAGTAGATCTCACCTAGTGCAGAATTAGGACCATGTGAATACTTAATGTTTGTGAGGGATGTACTCAAGGCAGCCTGCCTCAGAGCCAGGACTCTGTACTGAGCAAGCTCTTCTCCAGGCTGTGTATTTACTGTAGGAGCATCTCTGCAGGCACTGCTGTCAATTGAGGAACATCTCTTGGGCAGGTGAAGGTGCTGGGTTCATCTATGAAGGCTCTGAGTGCTCCTCTTGTGGTCATCAGTGGTTGAAGAGGCCAAATCTGTAAGGCAGGGAGATAATACTGAGGTGGAATTTGGGGTCCAGGTGGACCCAGAAGCCCAGCTTTGGGGGCCACCATAAGAACACTGAGTAAATGAAGTTTGTTTAACAAAACTGTGAAGTGGTCAAGGAGAAATAGCTGCGATTGACAGCCTGTGGACCTGTGCAGGGGAGGTGCTTGTTGGCCATGAAATGTTACATGTGTAAAAGAAAAGCAGCAATAGATGAATGGCCCATCTTCCCTTCTAATAACTTCAACTTCGATGCATCGTGATTTCAGAAATATGAGTAGTCCCAGCTTAGCTTTTCCCCTCACTGGTTAATTGGGGTGCTGGGGTTAATCTAAATTAAAACTTAAACTAATAGAGGTCATTGAGGGAAGAGAATCACCTGAGTAAAACAAATGGGGCTGCCAGGCACAACTGTATCTTGGCCATTTCCCAAGAGGGAAGTGGCAGCAAATTGGAGTTGTTTCAGCATTCGGCAGAGGTGAAGGATGGGTGACACTGGTTTAATGTACGGCACCTCCGGAAGCGTTCCAGATTGCATTCCTTGCTGTACCAACTGCTGCCTCCCGCGCACAGCGACTGGGAGCAGGACCAGCCAACAACATCTGGCAGCACAGCAAGGAATGGGTGCAACCTTCAACACCCCATGGACTCTAAATATGGTGCTTAGGCTGGTGGAGGCTTTAATCACTTACCACTCTTTGGCAGCGGGCTACGACAGCTTATCCGAGCCTCGTACATCACGCACAGACATCTGCTGAGCCGTGAGGCAGCCACACATTCATTTTCCTTTCTTGCTTGTTGGGGTTTTTTTATACCCCACCCTCCCTTCTCTTCCACTGTTTTTCTCTCCTCCCATCCCCAATATGCTTCTTGGGAGAGATGATCTGGAAAGATTACTGCTTCATTGTGTGCAAGTAATTGTGGGGATGCCAGCCCCTTGCCAGACAGCGTGCGGCACCTGTGCCGCTGACCTGGTTAATGTCTTCAGTTGAGTGGGATTTGGCAGAGATGGGAGCTGAAGCCGGTTCAATGATAAGGCTAAAGAAAACTGCTGTATGGTTCCTGTCACCTCCCAGTTAAATTGGTTTCATGAAGGGCTTTCCTTTATTTGTCACGGTGCTAAACTGAAGCTGAACATTGCACCCAGAGAGGGTAGAGTGCGTTACAATCGAGTGCTGACAATGCAGTGAGTGTGTTTTCTCTCAGATGGGTCATAACTGGGCAGCACTTTGTGTGTGTGGACATACAAATATAAAACGTTGAAAGGGACCTGGTTCTTTAGGAGTAATCAGCAATGTGTCTGGTTGTTGGAGCTGAGGTTGCCCAGGATCTCTGACCTCTGGGCATTATGCTTATCGCAGAGAGTACGTGTACACTTCAGTGGGGACTTTTTTCCTTGTATTTGCGTTTAGATCCAGAGTTTTTTTTAGTATGACTTTCATTTTTCTAATTAACATTTGTTAATGATCAGTTTATTTTGAATACTGCTTAGGGTTTAGCAAACATCCAGATAAAGGAGGACATTGGAAACCAACTCCTGTGTATTTCAGTGGGAAATCAAGTAAAAATGAAGGAGAGCTGATGAATGTGCACAAGTTACCAATAATGGAATAAGCAGCTTCACCATTTTGTTACAGATTATCCTAAAGAAACTCTTCAATGAATCTGTTTTTCCTGTGGAAAACCAATTTTCCTGTCCAGGTCTTGGTATTCAGTGGAGTTCACTGTGTGGGGCTGGTGGAATTTTATGGCAGTTCACAGTTTAACTCTGTTGTGTCTGTTCATCCCATTTTGCCTTTTCTCATCTTCTTCACTTGTTTTATAAGCAGTTATAATTTTTATTGTGGTGGCCCATGGTAAATAGTAATGTGAAGCTGAGCTGAGTAATGCAGGGGAAATACTGTCACCTGGGTTGCACTGGCTGGGAATAGTGAAACTGTGTCAGCGGATCCTCATTCCTGCCAGCAGTGAGAGGCTCCACTCCGTTTCCTTTCCTTTTAAACTCTCCTTCATACATGGCTTTAAGGGAAGAAAAAGGCTTTTCTTATTTTTACAAGTCATGTTTACGTAGAATTCATTACAGCTGATATTGCAGCATTAAGACTTAAAATTCCAGCCTGCTACCAGAGAGCTGCTGGTCTGACATGCTACAGTGGATATTTTATTATTAGGTTGAAATACTCCTCTAGTAAAGGAGAGAGTGGAAATTGGTTTATTCCCAACAGGAATTAGGTTAGTGTTCATATGCTAAGCGTTCCACTGGTAGCAGCTCTTCCCAGAACAAATGTTCATCATTGATGGCAGCAGGTACGCCTAAGAATTAGGAATATACATAATCCCTTTCTTCCTTTGCTCGCCTGCTCCCTCCTCTCCCTAATTTTGGGTACGTTGTATGTCACTGCATTCTGTAACAACCCACAATCACCAGTGTTGTCTGTGATCACCATGACTTCAGCAGCTGAGTTGGAAGCAAGCTGGGGAATGTTCAAGGAAACGCTGAAGGCTTCAGAGGAGGCCAGCAGTTTGCCAGGCAGGGTTGCCAGTAGCTCCCAGAGGGTTGTCATATGTTGCAGTGTGCTGGGGTTTGTTCCCAAGGTGAGCATCAGTAGCAAGAAGAGTTTTTTTTCCCTTGCATATCTATACCCTCATTACTTAGGGAAGGAATTAATCCTGGAGAAAATGTTGTTTAACTGTGGGACTTGCAGCTTTGCTGTTGTGAAGTGGCAGTGTTTGTGCCTGCCCACTCTTGCACAGTCTGTGACTGGCATGATTTTCACAAGTGAGCAGGAAATCTCACTAACTTCCTTTTTCTTAGCTCAGCATCCCAACTACCTGCTGTAACTGGAGTAACCACAAGCTTGCAACCCTGAATCTCTTGTTAAGATGCTTCTAGCTCAGTTTGTTTCTGTTCCGAGTTGTATTTGTGTCTAAACCACAGTGTGGCGTTTTAGAAAACCACCTGAGGGGATAAACTTTAACTCATGTCCCAAGCAAGAGTTGGCCTAAAGCAGTTTCTGGGGCACAAACTGTGGTTTTCTCTCTCAGGTATTTGATAATGCCCTAAACAAGTAATTACTAATGCAGTGAACTATTAAAAGTCGATAATGGTGAGGAATAGAGAGAAGAGTGGCTTTGTGACAAGCTGGTTTACCTTAATTAAACTGGTGAGTGATTAATATGGACAGTTGATCTCGTGGCTTTAATGAGATGCATTTAGAGTTTTGTGTGAAGAAGAGATGTCTCGAACCATCCCACAGGTTAATGGCAATACAATACTCTTATCACAGGCATGTATCTTTCAAATGGCTGGGTAGATGGTTAATAACACGTTTTAAAGCTTGATTTGAAACTTCTCTTAATGGGCTATGAGAAAATATGCAAGTCAATGCCTATTCTGTACAAAACTCAACTTTGAGAAAAGGCTTTCTAAAAGGAGGCTGTCCAGTGGTTTCATCTCATATTTTTGGTTTTTACATTATAAATAATGGCAGAAAGTGGTTCAAGGAGATTTAAAGATAATACTTGAGCTGCAGTCTGAATTTTCTCTGGTGTTGCTAGAAATCCAAATCGTGTTATGGTCCTGTGGGGTGGGAGCTTGGAGGAGGAGAAGAAACAGCTTTGTTTCTACATCTGGGCAGGACATGGTGTAAAATGTGGGCTGGGTGAGTCCTGGGCTATAGCACCTTGTCGTAATTGATGCTGGTTTAACTAATTGTATGGCATATAAATAGGAAAAAGAGGAAAAAAATGGATCTCTCCAAAGGCTAAAGGAGAAACAAACAAACAAAAGTACTGAAATCATACTGCTAAAACACAGCTTTGTCAACTTTTGTTTTCAGGAAAGAGGAAAAGCATTTGGGGTTTGTAGTCTTCCTTCCTGGACTCAACCAGTTGTACTTACCTTCTCCCTTGCTGTTTCCTACAGTGATCTTGTTAAAAAAGACCTGCTTTTTAACCCGTTTTAAAAGATGATTTAACAACAGCACATTTCTTCAGTGTGCGACATGTCATGTTGTGGTTCTGTGAAGCAGGGTGAAGGTAATTTGTCTGAGCTTTTGAAGGATCTTAAGGTCCTTTCCAACCCTAACTATTCTATGATTCCATGTTAAAAGATAGTGGAATGCCATTAGTAGACCTTTGCACCATAGTAATTGTTTACTGTCTCTAGGAACAAACACACATTCAGCTGGAGAAGCCCACAGAAGCGATTGACCAATACTTTACAGTTCCTCACTAATAAAGAGAGTGTTTTTTAGCCAAGGGGTGACAGAGTGTTCTGTTAAAGGCAAGCAGCTGAAGTCTGCCTTTCTCCCACTTTTCTCATTGTTTCACAATCCACAAGTATAGAATCTTCGTGTGATCCTGCTGCTTTAGCAAGTGACCAAGATGGCAGAAGCCATACGAGGTTCTGCTTGTCTGTTGTTTTACACAGTTGCTTTAACGTGAGCATTGTCAGACCCTTGTTTGATATGGTTATCAGCACAGAGAGCCTGATGGGCCTTGTTTTGACTCCTCTGTTGTGCTGCTCACCTCTTCTCATACCTGAGCTGGTGAGTTCAAAGGCAGCAGTGCCACTTGCAAGGCAGAGCAGGTACCTTTGATGCACTGTAGCAGGAATGACCTGTACCTTTCCTGGCTTTTCTGAAGGTCTGAATAACATCAAAGTGTTCCTTTTGTTCTGATTGTATTCCTAAGCTTTGTAAACTCGACTGTTTCCTGTGATACACTATAGATGAACTTTTGTGAGGTTTTAATCTGAATTGATCTGTAAGGTCTAAGAAGAGGGAGTCTTTTGTCACCAGGCTTATTTCAGCTATATTTAGCTCTTTGTCTCAACTGGAAATTCTTAGGGGTCTGCAAATCAGAAAGGTCAGCAACTGTACTATTAGAAACACTGATAGATAGTGCATGAAAATGAGACCTAACCTCTAAGATGAAAATTGACCTCTAAAATGAGAAATGAATCTCTATTACCCTTGAACAACACCCTGATGGCATTTCTAAATCCCTTTAATTTTGTACAATGTACTTTGTGTGCATCTCTTTAACCAGCGCAGACAGGGAGTCCTTTTAAGGTGAATTCTTTAGAAATGCACCCATCATGGGCTCTAGTGTCAATTTAACAGTGCCTTTGGTGTCAGCAGAGGTGGGTGAGCACTAACCACTGCTGGAGCTCTCACCTTTGGACATGTTTTGTGGGAGCACTGCCTTGCTCTCTGCTAGTGCAGCAGATTTAAAGCTCTCTCCCCATCTGCTCCCAGCCCTCCTCATACATGGCTTTGTGGTCCTTGGCAAACCACACAATCTCCGTGTGCTTTCCTCTGCTCACGTGGTTGGTAGTCCCTGGTTTTGGAGTCTGGTTGGGTTGGGTTTAACAGCAAAGCTTTGTTGAGTTCAGAAATGCGCGTGCAGGAGCACTCTTGTCATCGGCGCTTCGTTCCAAAGACAAATCAACTCACATTAACAACTTTCTTCTGCTTACCATTGTCCACTCCGCACATGGTTTGTCTTCCTGCTTCCAGCTTTTGGTAGGAGAAGCTTGGAGTTGAGCTGCAGGCTGCTGGATGTGCTTGCACTTCATTGCAGTAGGCGGTTGTGTTTGCTTACATGGGAGACTGAGCTTAAGGCTTTTGAAGTTCAGGGAAGATGTGAAGAGGTGAAGGGGAGAAAGCAAGAAGGATACGTTTCAAATCGAAGCCTTTTGATGCTGGAATTGCCTAACTCAAACTCTTGTCTTCACACATCAGGGCTTAATGCTGATAGTGATTTACTTACACTTCCTAGTTAATAATTAGACATTGGGAGACACCATATATCACTCCTAATGGAATATATGGGGTCTGATGAGAGTTTTCCGTTTTGACTAATAAATTTTAACCAGAATCGCCAAGCTTAATGAAATATTACCACTTCGGAAGGGTTTTAAGTCTTGTGCTGTGAAAACAGTGTTGCTTTATTCAGTAAATGAATTTATCATTCCCTCTGTATCCTGAGCCCGAGCTGGCTCTGGAGCATGGGCTGAATGCAAGACTCCGCTAGAAAGTGGAAAAACTAATCAAATCCTTAAAGACCAAAGGCAGCGAGGCAGGTCTAGACTGACTTTTTCAGTGGTAGCCTCTGGCTACATCCACTTTTATGTTAGTAACCATTGTTAGCATGATTTATAACTTTAGCTTTAAGACATACGCTATTTAGATGTAGTAAGATGCTTTGCAGCTTTTATTTCTGCTTCCTAATTTCCCTCTGGTTCCTGCTTTATTTCATTTACCCCCATCCTCTTTGCCTCTCTCTCCTCTCCCCAGCAGCATCCCCAGTCCTGCAGTTGATGCTGTGCTGAAGGGACACTTCGCTGTCAGCACCAAGGTCAACCAAACTGCCTCAGCTAATGGCTGATGGACTGGTGGTCTGGTTAGGGCAGAGAGGACCACTGTGTGCAGGGCTTAGTCTCCTACTGCTGCACAAAGCTTTTCCCTTCTAATTCTGTGAATGGAGAAGAGGATATGCCCTCCAGCAAATAGGGATCCCTGCTAAGCAGGGCATAGGTCAGCTCTATGTCCTTCCCGATCCATCATGGGGAACACTGCCATGGCAAAAGGAGAGTGATTCTGTTCAACAGGATGCTGCCCCCTTCCCAGGTACAGCACGAGGAACCTGCCCTAAAAACGCATCTTGTTCTAAGCAGTGTGACCAAAGCTGTAAGATCATGGCAGCACTCCTTAGTCTACCCAGCTCTGGGTTTGGTGGGTCCAAGTCCTGCTGAAAATGCCTTGCTGCTTCATTCTGTCAGAGCATAGGATGTCTGTGCACTGTCTTCTCATTCCTTAGTCTCTGCTGTTACTGCTCAGTGGGTTTTGCAGTGCATTGTGCCAAGGAAGCAAGATAACAGGGGGCAGTAAACACACTGTATTGCTGGTACAGGAAGAAACCACTAAACTCCTGCTGCACCATTTCTTGCTGCTGCTAAAACCCTCCCTCCCACCTTGCTTTTGACAGAATATTGACTAGGAACCAAGATCCCATTTCTGCTTAGCCTTAAGGGCAGCTGTTTACAGAGTGGTGGTGTTACACAGGTTTACTGTGTCGTATGTCTGTGTAACACTGGATTTGGATCTTGTATTTAGCTGCCAGGAGTGACTGTGATGAAGTGGGAGAGATAAACTGATAGATTGTGTGCCAGAAAGATGTTGGGAATCAGTCAGATAAACAGGGCAGAGAAGTAGCTTGCTGTTTTCTAGTGATAATAAACCAGTGGCCTCTCTTCCTGGGGTGTTTAAATGTAATTGCTGCAGTCAGAATCTCAAAAAATAAGCAACTAGAAACAGTCATATCAGGTTTTTAGTTATGATTGAATCCCTCTTTTTCTGGTAATATGATATGTGCCATGAAGAAGAGGAAAGATGTGGACAGGTATAATAAATACAGTCTCCTAAAATGATACCCATCTACCTTTATGGCAGTTTTCTTCTGGGGGGTGCAGACCTTTTCTCTTCCTTACTTCAGTAGTACTTAAGTGATCAGAAACCACAGGAGTCAGTGAGTTTCTCATGCAGCAGTGAGCCTGGGACAGCTTTTGGCCTCAGCTGTGCTCAGTGGAGCAGCATAGGTGGAGGAAAAACACTTTTCCTCTGTTCTTCTCTAGCATTAATGTGGAATTGCCTGGACTGTGGTTTGCAGGAGGCTCTGTTTTGGGTTCTGAGCTGTGGCAGTAACTTCCATCGTCAGTGAAATGTCAGCCTCGATAAAGCAGTCTGTGCCTCTTGGTTTTGGAAGGTTTATTTCTGTTCTCTGTGTTAATATGTTGGCTGATACCCAAGGCACAGCACGTACAATTTACAGTGAGTGGTGATAAACATACAGCACCGGTCAAGTATCCAAAAAGACTGTTCACAATATTCTTTGGCTGCAGGAAGCAAAAAATACAAACCCCAACCCTCAGGACATGAAAAGAAATAGAAGAGTCTGCTTGAGTGTTCCTGCTCCAGCTATAAAAGTTATTTTGCTGTGCTGTTCCTTGGAGCGAGCATTACTGCCCAGAAATGCTTGACTTCTGTCTGGTGAAGTGTTTCACTTCCCCCCTGCCCTCCCTACTCAAAGTGTGGGGCAGAGGTCTTGCTGCAGATCTGCCTGCCTTGTATCTCTTGCCCATGAGAGTTGTATACACAACAGATTGTGAACTTTTAGGTCTGTTTAATTCTTCCAAAGCCCAAGGAACAGCACCAGCCTTGAAAACACAAGCTGAGGCTCAGCTGCTCACATCCCTCCAAGCTTATCTCCCGTTTGCCCTCTGTGGGATTGTGCACTTTGCTCTGGGCTCCTGGGACTAGCAGTTACCCAACGACTCGACCATCTGACAGCCCCAGGGGAAGCTTTGCAGTGACCCCAGGGACTCGACTCTATACTACTCCTATATCCATCTGAAATTATATGCAGAAACTCTTTGTAGTGGCCTTTGGTGTTATGCTTTAGTCATACATGCTGTGGGGACCTTTTTGGATGAGGGTGATGATCTGCAGTAACTTAAACTTTTAGCATCACCATCAGCTTTTTCATGCAGAGGAAACGTTTCAAGAAATGAAGCGTCCAGGTGTTTTGAGAAACCTGTGAGCCTCTTGGCATTAACATGTCTTTTTTGTGCTTTTCAATGGGATTGTTGTCTTTCTTCTAGCTCCTTCGAGAATTCATAGAACGTAAAACCACTTCACTGGACCCCAATGACCAGGTGGCGATGGGCAGGTAAGTAGCAAGTTGTCTGTAACATCAGTAGCTTCACCCCAGCACTGCATTCCAGTCCAGAACTACTTGTGAGTTTCTAGTCCTATTCATTGTAGAGGGTCACATTTGGAATGGCTGTAGAAAGCATCATCTGGGCGTAAGAAACTGCATAACAAATAATTAAACCAGTATGACATCAGTCAGGAAAGTCATCCTCTGTAACAGATTCCTGAGTTACGGATCACAGTGACTCCAAGTTTGCCAGACTTTGAGCTGTGCCCTGGATTCTCTGTGATCCCCTGAAGATAGTTCCAGTTGTAAAAGGCTTGTTCCAGACATTGGGTATTTCTGTCTCTCAGTGGTTCATGCAGTACAAATGGGATCCATAGAGAGGTGTCTTAACCCACCCTAGTGAGGGGGAACTAGACAAAGTGACTGCCTGCTGCTGATATTGGGCCTGTTCTCGTTACAAGCTCTCACTTGTCATTGTTTTAGAGGAGCAAACCTGCTGTCACGAGCTCAGTTAAAGCAATTCCTATGTATGCTCTCTCCCTGCTGTAAGAAAAGATACTATCCAGTTAAAACAATATCAGGGAATATTTCCTGGATGCAGAAGTAAATACAATTCCGTGCAGGGAAACTGTTATTTCTGTTAAATTCTATAGTTAGAAAAGAATCTTCCAAATACCTCTTAATGAACAGGGTGCATTTAAAATAGCTGTGGGCTTTAATTTAGAGTAGTAGAAAAGCAGAGGAAGGCTGGAGTAGGGCTCTCCACTACAAAAGTGCTATGGGGTATATGTATAGGGAGGGGAAGAAAATGCATTAGGAAATTTTGTGATGGTGAAATAACTTTTATCCTTGTGAAATATTACCCAAATTTTAGTGCAATGTGTCAAATTTATTTTGTGTATGTCTGGAATATTATGGAAAGCTCTTCACTATAATTTAACATGATATAGACAAAATTACATTTAAGTGGTGATTACATTGTACATTTATCTGACTTTACAATAAAATAGATTACAGTAATTAAGATTATATTAAGATTGCAGTAATTGGATTTTGCTAGATTTTTTCCCCTGATGTCGAGTTTTCATTGTATAAATCAGGTAAAATGATGCTCGTTCCTGTGAAGAAATATTTATAACTGGTAGAAGTTTGTCCCTGCTGAAAACTTCTTTGGTTTAATGAAGTTCTGTCTGAGAAGTTGGGCTTTCCCTTCTCAATATAGGCAGGGATCAGACAGCACTTTCTCAGAGTGTTATTGCCTTTTTTTGGCACGTTGTTTAAATGCCCTGTCTGTGGAGTGAAGCAGCTTCACAGGCATTTGGAGTTTCACACTTGTTTTCCTGAGGTTCTGATCTCTTTCACTTGTGTAAATGCAATAGGCAGCTGGGCTGGGAAGGGCCTCAGACCCCACGGTACCTAATGCTCATTTTCCTCATGGCTCTTTAGTTGTGTAAGTGTCCTTTTGCATTCTGCAGGCAGTGGCTGGCCATCCAGAAGTTACGAAGCAAAATAAAGAAGAAAGTGGACAGGAAAGCCAGTAAAGGGAGGAGAATCAGGTGGGTGCCAGCTTTTGCAAGCAAACAGTTCTGATTTTGCCACATAAAGTCTGACTGCACTGGGTTGGCTCTGGGGTGCACTGGGAGGCTTCTTCATGCCTTTTAGGGGCAAGATGTCATGCTCTGGGATATCCACTGGGACATCTTAATGCTCTTTGAGCCTAGAATAAGGGCTTGGTTGGATGCAGCTTGTGAGCATTGCCCAGATTAGTCTTGGCAAGAGCGTTCACTGGTCTCAGAAAACACTGGATAGAGGTGTTGAAATGTCCCCAAGCGATTTGGGGCCATAATTCCCAATGAAAGCCAATAAACACCTCTTGTGCAATATATATTTAGCTGATTGAAATGTGGGTAGCAGCTCTAGGGGAAGATGTATCGAAACACCTCGGTGAGGTAGATGCCTCTTTTCCACTGACTGTCGGCTGGAATTTGGTGACTAATTTCTCTTTAATGTCTTAAGTCACATCACAGCTTTCTTTAGCTTCAGCTTATTTCACATCCTGACTCCTGGATCACTCATTTGGGTTGAACTCTCCCCTTATGTTTCCAGTGGAAGACTCTTCCATGTGGTAGGGTGGGAAGGGAAGCAGCCTGGAAAGGATAGGTTGGGCTTTTTTCCCATCTTTGCAGAGCAGATACATGAGTCTCCCTGAGTTGAGCATGACTGCATGATTTGTGGTGGAAGAGGTGTCAGTGGCAGGGAGGCAGCAGCAAAGCTGCACCGCTTCCTGCAAAACCCGCAACATTAACCATCCTTTTGTGAGTAAACTATAAATCCTGAGTTTAGATGGCATCTGATAGAAAGTCAGTGGAGTCAGTCTGGGTCAGGCCTGGCATAGCAATTTTTAAGATAGATGTCATAAGATAATTTATTGAAAGAGGGAAGAGCTACTTTGTTGGCCTGAAAAGCCTATAATTATTGACTATCAATATTCTTTTCTGTCAGCATCACACATAATTGGATATATTCATGATTCAGTCAAAACTACTGACAACATCACACAACTGAGTCAGACTCATAAACCTCCAGGAATAATGGGGAAGTCTCTCATTGTGTGCAGTCTGTGTGCTTCAGCATTCCTGAGAGATGGCTCTCTGGCCAAGTCAATTGCCTCTTAGATCTTAGGGGCCTTTTTTTTTTCCTTCTTTAAATAAAAGTTGCACTGACCCTGCAGGGAAAATGTCAATAACAGAAAAAAGTGCCATTGTCTGTGTTTTGGATTAACATGCAGTTAACTCCAGCATCTCTTCAGTATAGTCCACTGGAGCCCAAAGCTGGTTCTTCCACTGAGAGACTCCGTGTCACCCCAAGTAGATCACTTATCCTCTATTCTTCCTTTCCCTTCAACTAAAACTGAAGCAGCAGTGTCTAGATTTGGTTTCATGAAGGGCTTGGAGATCCTGGAGAGCAAAGTATTAATACTAAGTTTCCTCTGTCTCCATAATTCTTCCTTTTTGTTTCTTCCTTCATAATTCTGTTTGGCAAATAAAGCAGTCCTTTAGCAAACCTTCAATATTAGAGCATGTTTGGATGAGATGCGCTAATTTATTAGGGTCTGAAGATCTTCAAATGCTTTGAAAAGCAGCTGATCTTCCACTTGCCATGAGTACCTGTCCCTTCCATGGACAGGTAAACTGGGGTACTAAGAGGGGAAGTGAGCTCATCTAAAAACTCCAGTTGAGCTTAGGAAACCTAGTGCCTGGAACTCTGCTGTCCCTCGCTAGGACTCGCCTTTTCTTGCAGTAGACATGAAGGAGTGATGTGTGCACCCTGTTTTTCATGTCAGTGATTCCTGGTCCTGTGCTGCTGCCACGTGGGATGTCTTCCTTTGAATGAAATAGTTTAGATCTGCTCGACTGGGGTGTGTAAAGTGCTCATTTAAAGAAACGTGCCATTAATGAGTTCTGGGCAGACAAACTCATGTCAGAGAATTCATCTGAGCTGCCAGGTCCCTCTGCCACTCTGCTGTCCCTGTATAAGCGTTGATCTCTATGAACCCATCACTTGATAATGTCTCATAAGCAAACTATTTGATAGTCCAGCCTGTTGACCTGGGGTTTGTTTCAGAACTGGCCCTCCACAGCCATGTCTGTCCCCTGCCTCCACCATCACAGTCAGACCAGGGCAGTTCCCTCCATTAACAGTGACAAAGACTTGATTGTGCAGAGAAGCCCTTGTGTAAGGGTGAGTGTGTGCTGTGCCTGAAGAGCCATTCTGAAATAGTCTTGTGAGCTAAAAATCCCCTTGAGGGAATGTTCCTGCATAAGCAAACAGAAGGGAGTGCAAAGGTGGCAGAGTGGAAAGGTGATTCTGGGCAAATGCTTGTGAATCCTTTTGCCTGCTATTTGTCAAGCTCTAAAAATAGCAGGAGCTTGGATAAAACATTTCAGACCTGGGTGGGCAGCATTGTAGAGTACACCGAAAGACACTGGTTTGGAATCCCCTGCCTGTACACACCAGTGCTTAAAGCCACCTTTTCATTCTGAATTTTTTCAGTCCTCTGTTAAATTTTATGCCAAGCCCTTGAATGTAAGTCATGAAAACACTGCAGGTTCCTTTCCTAGCCCAGAGTTGGGAGCAGGAAGGGGAGCCAGTACCTGAAGGCACGATACAGCTTGCAAAAATGGTTTGGTGGATCAGGAGTGGAGGCAGATAAAGCACTGTCTCACATCTCTTCTTTGCGCAGGTCTTTCTCCTTTGCTTCTTTTTACGTGCTCCATTTAGAAGTTATTCAGCGTAAGGCTTCCCAGCTGCAGGTATGGCTCACAGGGTAGGCTTTTGATATCCGTTAAGGCCTTAGATACCACAGAGCAAGGAAGAAAGTGATAGCAGATGGATGCTCAAGAAGATCTGATGCTCTGTTGCTTCTGCTGCCCGCAGTGGGCTCTTTGGGCACAAACTCCAGAAGGTGATTAAGATGCCAGCTGAAGGGAAGGCTGAAAACGAGTTCTTGTTTCTTTGTCTCTTGAGTTTTCAGGGTTGTCTGTTTGGGAGCCTGATTAGGTACTTGCACACAATTAATGGATGCTGTCTGTCCTCTTTCTGGCTGTGATAAAAAACGATTTGTTTGCCATTCAGTTCATTGTATCATCTGATTGTTCTTGTGTCCGTGTTATAAGACAGGAAGAGGAGGAAAAGGAGAGGGAATTGCCAGTTACAACTACTGACTCATTAGATACCAGCCACCAGGAAAGCCAGTGCTTTGCATCTCAGGGGCTGGTATGTTTCTATTCAAGCAGCAACACTTCCTTTTCATTAATAGTTACTAATGTGCTGTCTGCTTATTTCCTGCACTATTCAGGTATCATGTCCATAGCAAGCTGGTGAGCTTCATGGCACCTATTGACCACTGTACAATGAATGATGATGCCAGGTGAGTAATAGATTAATTACGTTTCTCAAATGGCTTCATGACAGCATGATATTGACCTGTTCTTCAGTCTGTCGCCCCCTCCATTTCTTCTTATCAGTTAACCATTTGTCACTGGCATCATAGCCTGGGTGTCTTGGTCACATCTGCCCAGGCATTCTGGCTGAGCTTTCACTCTGTAATTACCGTGACACCAAACAAGAACTTTCCATAAATCTCAGTAGCTACGTTTTGATTCCTGGTTTAAAACTCCTCTGATTTTGAAATCTCATTTTGGGGAATTATTTTGGAAACAGACAACTAGGTTATATGATCTCTTCAGGTATAACCAAAACTTACAGATAACTTGTCTTCTAACAGAAATGGCAACTGGTTTAGATGTGTTTAGTATGTGTTTCCTTAAAGCAGTTAATGACTGGAATAGCTCAGTCAAGAAACACTCAAGACCTAAATGTTGCTTATGTTTGTGTCTGTTTAAAGAGCAAGGAATTTTATTGGAAGACTGTACTGTTTTAATGTGCTCATTAGTGAAGCAAATATCAATGAAGTTTTGTGCATGGTTACTAGGTAGCTTTTCTGCATCTACACCCATTTTTCTTTGGTATTACATTTTTAGACTAAAGCTGGAAATGCCAAGCGTTTTGTGGGAAGGAGGTGGGATAATTTTTCCAGTGAATGGATGTAGAAAGCTTGAGAAACATCTTTCCCCTGGGTTGCAGAACATGTTTGTGCTTTGTGAGAGAGAGAGATGTCATCTGTCTGTTTGTGAAATGACAATCACATACCTGCTGGTTTTAGGCTGTTGCCTTTTGGGGTATTGCACAGGCTTCTGGATGAGAGCTCTCCAGTAAGCTGGCACTAAGATGTTTTATGGTCATAATATGACCTGTGCTGTTTCATCATGAATCTTTCTCATAGTTCTTTATTCTTATTTTTTTCAAGTGAGAAAACTGCTCTGATTCCTGAATAGTGTCTAAATCCTCTTGCCATGAAAATAAATGTGGTGCATGTATGGGGTGAAAGCTGTGCCTCCAGCCATTTAAAGTGGTCAGTTTTTCCACTCTCTTACCTGGAATATAGGAAGAGAGGGACGGAAGTGGCTTGAGCACTGTGAGATTAGACACACTGTGTACACTGTATATCGCGCTGTCCTGCAGATTAAGCAGGTAGCTCTGTCCCCAGAATGAAGGCACTCTTAGCTTGTAATGGGGTGAACACAGGGGGGGGAGGAAGGTGAAAAACCCCCAGTGAGACTGATCCTAATAATGTAGTAGTTACACCATGTTTGCTGTCCCCAGAGGTGACATTGCCTGCTCCTTCACAGTCCACTGCGTTCACTTGTGATCCAAAAGTTGCATAGAAAATGCATTCTGTAAGCCAGAATCCTCCAGCAAACGTGAAGTGCATCGAAGCAGCTGGGATGGTGGAGTTGTTGTGCACAACAGCCTCCTTGGGCCTCAGCTACACTTCATCTGCCTGCCATCTTCATAACCCTTATCTTAACTCCTCTCAGGAGGCACCTTGAGTCCACCACGAACCGCACGAAGCCTGCCTGACCCTCAGAAGCTATTACAGCTAATAGGATGCCATCTACGTTCTGCTGTGTCGACACAGTTATCATTGTGGTAGGGACAGAGTGGTTGACATTTGGTTTACTGAAAATGTCTCCTGGGGGTTCTCTCCACGTCGAGCGGGTTATTACAGCGCTTGCATGCTTTACAGAGTCTTTGGTGGCAGCAGCTGCTGCTGCTTATTGTCTGACTGCAGGAACTTAGTTCTTACATTAAGTTTATTAGCCACTTTGGAGGCCCGCCATACTTCCTCTTAATGGCATTTCAGTCACTCATCTCCTGATGCTGGTTTATCCAGCTACAGCGAGACTGTCAGTTGATGTGTTCTCACACCAGCGAGTGTGCCTGAGGGTCACATCCTGTGGGCAGCTGTGTCCCCTTCTGCCAAGATCAGGTTTTCAAGCAAACCCTGGACCCGGAAGGGGTAATGCTGGAATCAAGCGGGCAGGTTCTGTTTCTAGTTCTGCCAGTGGCTTTGTGGATGACCTTGAGCAGGTCACTCCGTGTTTCTGGGGCTCTGATTCCTCTTCTGTGCCGCAGAGCTCTGCTGTTGAGAAGTGCCTGTCAAAATCAGTCATTTAGTATTAGGAGTATTTAAGTTTTTAACCTATGTAGGAAAGCTTTAGTTTTAGATACACAAATAGAAGCCTAAGCTTCCCTCGCTGTGTGCCCAAATGCCTGCTGCTTACCTGTAACACAAAGAGCATGCCTTACCTTTGCTATTGCAGACTTTGCAGTCTTCCTTACACAGTTTCTCTGCAGCTTCCTCCCTACATGATGTGCTTTAGCATGTTTAGTACTAATGTTGAGCCTAAATTTCCCTCTGCTGTAATTTGGGTCTGTTAGGAACAGATTCTTGCCTCCTCTTTGCAGCAGCACTTCCACATTTGGGCATTCTTGCTCTGCACAGGGAAAACCTAGGTGTTACTTAACTTTAGTTTCTTTCCTTTCCTCCCTGCTTTACACTGTTTGTGTTTGCATCCAGACATAAAACATACTCAAAGTCCTGGAGTGGCCAGTGTCTGAAATGAGCCCTCTGTAGGTGTTTGGTTCAGCTCTCCCAAAATGAAGACACGTGCAGCTATCAGTCATTTTTTAAATCACAGCCACTCTGTAGGGGTCACTTGACATCTCTGTTTAAAATGCCTCTGCACTTGCCATGGGCCATAATACCTTTGTAGCAGCGCACAATGTATAGACAAGGCAAGAAGAATTCAACATCTGCTTTAAAGTGCAAGTGAATTAAAAAGAAAGGACAAGGCCTGTACGCATGAGAGGGAAGCATTAATGAGAACAGGTTCCTTTGTGAGAGAAAAAGGTAATTTTATTGTTTGCAAGTGTGAATTACTAGATTGAAAATGCAGGTATACACTTCACAGGATGTGATCATGCTCTGAGCCATTTCCTTTCTTTTTCTGGTCAGGCATTGTAAAAGCACGACCCCAAAACACATACACATCTGAACAACGGGGTTCTCTGTTGTGGTATGAGGAGTTTTAGTGTGTCGGTGAGCTACACGTAGAAAAGGGCTGTAGAAACAGAGCTGGCAGAACATTTCCTTTGAATGAAGGTAGATTCCTGGGAAGTGCCAGTAAATGCCAATGCAGATGTGGGTGGGCAGAAGCTATGTGGACAGAGTGGTGTCATTCTGGTTCTTCGTTGGTTGTGCGAAGTCCTCACACCTCCTGATGAATGCACAAGCCCTTTGTCACTGGGGCAGAAGCAGAAGGGAGTTGTCTGAGACTGTTGTCTTGCTTTGCTTGCTGCATGTGGGATACCCAGGATGTGGCACATCAAGTTTGTCATTTCACACTGCTGCTGGCTGGAGAAACAAAGAAGAGATATGTGTGAGGAGAAGCAGCCTGAGCACTGCATGGAGAAGAGGATGAGCAGTCACTCCAGAATTGTTTTACAGCCTAAATTTGAGAAGGGAAATGTCCACATATAATAACTGCCTTTGTCAACATCACTGCCACATTCTTTCTTATTCTTGCTGCTGGTTGGAATAATAGCATTTGTGCAGGCAATTAATCTTCCACTTGCCAGTTTTTCATGCACCCTACACATGGGCATGGCTGTTTAACCTTGTGCTCACATATATTATGTTGTAATGTGTGGGACACTGGTGGCCTCGAGCCCTCCTCTGTTTTAACCCCTCTTTGGTAGTATTTTAAAACCTGCACTGGGAAGTGATTTTTATGGTTATCTCAGGGTATGTGTTTATAGACTTAAATACGGTTATTGTGCTCTTGGGCCCAGGTTTTTGTAATTGGGCCAAGGTCATCACCATGTAAATGGACCTACCTTAAGACAAGGAAGCTGGAGGCAAAGGCTTGAGTGTGCACTGTGGTGATTGTCCAGAGGAGAGGGCTGGTGTCTTGGGCAGGAATTACCCAGGATTAGAACAGAGTTCATCTCTCTTTGGTGGTGATTTCACCTGAGTTTGAGGGTGGCTTCCCTTGAAATCCTTTTTGTCCCATCTTCATGACCTATGGTACTTCACTGATCCCATTGCTCCAGGGTCTGGTGTAATCTTTAACACAGTCATCCTTCAGTATCACCGTGTGCAGCAGAGTTGGGAAAATTCCAGCCTTTTCTGGTTTACCCTTTGGGAAATGCAGCACAGATCAATCACAGCCCGTATCTCCAAAGGTTTTTGGGTCCAGAAATCCATGAATCAAGAGCCTCAGTGACTTGCCAAAGGTGACACGGCGGGTCTGGGCTAGAGCTGTAGTTAAACGGGATCTTGTGAGCCTTCAGCTGGCCCAGCTTGGAGCAGCCTCGTGTTTTCAGGGGCTCAGGTATCTGTGCATTCACAGCTCCTGTGCTGGGTAGGTGTATTTCTCTGTGTTCAAGCTGAAGGCCCACATAGAGTATCTTTTCAGCACACACACAGCTGCTGTATCTGCAGGAGTGCACCCTGTGAGCAGCCTGGTTGTGGCAAGGTCAGGTAAAGTCTCTCTTCCTGGGATGAGCTGTGTGTGGGTTCTGGTTTTGTTCTGCCTCTCTGTCAGCTTTGATACATAGATCCTCAGATCTCTGCAGTGTACCTGTGTGTGAAACAGAGACTAAACACAGACACTTTAAAAAGTGTAATACTAAATTACTGCTAAGTCAGGTGAGCATCGTGATTTCACTTCTGGAGGACAGTAACTTGCAGGTGAGACACCCTTTAAGGACGCAGATGTTTGGTCCAAACACCTTTATCTCCCAGGAGGACTCAGGTTATTCTGACAGGTAAAACAAGATTGTGCAAATATGCAACAGTGATCTAATCAGCTGGAACAACAGCAATATTTTAACTGGCGCTACCTTTTAACAGCATCATTAAGGGCTCTCATTACTCTTTTATTAGAGGCTCACTCTATTTCTTATCAGATTACAGAATGAACATAACTCATGGCACTGATTTGATCTCTTGTTAAAGAGGATTACAGCTTTGCATTAACTTGGATTGACACGGTTTATAATTTGCTGTTGATACACATGCTGGCGGTGTCACATGTTTGACCCCCTCCCCACAGCACCGCCGAGGAAAAGGACACCCATACATCATCATTAAAGATGGCACCAGTGCAGGAATGGGAGGGAAAAGGAGGCTTTTCTGCAGTAAAGTCAGGCAGGACAAAAGAGACATGTTCTCAAGTGCAAGCTGGAGTTCAGGACAGGATTTATAACTGAGTGAAGAGGGGGGAGAATATATCAAGCTTTTAGTGAGGTTGCTTTTTGCCTCAGCAAATGGGTCTTCATTATGGAGGAGGACTTTGCATCTCTTATGAGCCAAATTAGGGGGAAGAAGTTGGCTGTGGTGGGACTGCGTCAGACCCTGCATTTCTACCACAATGTGAAGCCCTTCCAGGAGCTGGGGAAGTCTCCCCTGCTCTTCCCAGACCTCTCCACACTGGGTTGTCACCAGTTCATGACCTGGTCCCTGCCCTCAGGCAGCATTGGTCATACACCACAAGCTGATGGTGTAGCTTGGCCAGATAGCCTCTGTGCCTGTGGTGGCACTTCCCTTAATGTCCCTGGTTTGTGGGAACCCCAGGCAACTGGGACTTCAAGACAGGGCTGTGTGCCAGTGTTGTGGCTCCCTTCTTCCAGCTCCCATGTACTGCCCATGCCTTGTCTCTCCACACCTCTTGTAGTAGGCTTTGTGTTTCAGGAATCACTGCCTGAAATCCCACAGCCAAGGGCAAGGACTTAAGCCCCTGAATCCACAAAGGTCATCCCATTGGCCTCAAGTCATGCTTGATAGAAGAGCATCCAGCCCACTCTTGTTCTTGCAGGAGCAGACCAGTGCCTGCTGGGAAGCTGAGTTAAGACACAGATTATCCAGCTGCCAGCAAGGTTTGGATTAGAGCATTTCCCTTGGATTCAGGCAGGATGTTGTGTATTTTCCCCATCAGCATTCTCACTCTTGGACTTAGTGCAGTTGCTTTGTCACAGTGTCTCTTTCTGCAAGCAGAGGGGGGTACGTACTAGGAAATCCTGGTATTAAAAGATTAGTTTACTTATATGACATAAGAGTTTAATATGGAAAAAAAAAGGAAAGGTTCGTGAGATACCAGCCTTGAACTTAGCTCACTTTGTACTTTGGGTATTAAAACACCATGAGACTAGATTAATGGAGGAATTTGGGCTCTGGGATTGTCAATCCAATGCATTCACCACGACAGAAGTCCCTGAAAGGAAGCCAAGCTCTTATTTCTGGAACAAGTAAACCAGCAGCTTCTGGGACTGTGTTGGTGAAGAAGAGTTATTCTGAGTTTCTGTAGACCCAGCCTGGATGATGGGTTACCCTGCTTTGTGTTGGCTTTGTTTTGGGAAAGAAAGGGAGTAGTGCTGACGTGGAGGGCCATTTCTGAGTGTGCAGTGCTCTGAGGTTTGAGGGGAAGCTGTTATTCTTGGCATGAGGTGTGGGTATGAGGGTGAGCTTCCTGCCTGGGCGCTGTAGCCTCTGGAAGAGCCCCCTGGAATGGCAGGGACCCCCTTGAGGGATGTATGAGCTCTCTTGGGGAGGTGATGTGTAGCCTGCTGCACAGCCTGAGTTCACTCAGGGACAGTGCATGGGGGGACGGAGCCTTAGACCTGAGCTCTGCTGGGAACCAAGAAAAAACCTACTGTTGTCCTGTGAAACTCAACCTGCTTGGCTTGACTGTAGGTCCTGAGGCACCATGGCCTTGGTATCATTCTGCCCTTTGTGTATCATTGTTTGGTGGATTTTACCCTCCTAACCTTTGGCTTTGCCTTAGAAGTCAGCTCATGTAGATGCAGTTAAGGATCCCATATTGCTTTTAACCACGGTTGTTAGAAAGGCTGGCATTTGAATGAGGAGCTGTTGTATGTTTTGAGGCTGCAGTAGTGAAGTGGGATACGTGACCCTGGCTGGTGCCAGTGGGCTGAAATCATCGTGTCCCAGCATTTGATGTTTGACATCCCATGTAAGACGACAGGCGCTTCTGTTATGGAAATTTCCTTTTTAAAGGGGAAAAAAATAACCTGTTAAGAGCTGCAAGATGATTTGTCATCCTCCCTTTGTGAGACAATTTGTCTTCTCCTGCATCAAATCTGTTATAAAACAGGCAAGCTGTGAAAGAGGGAAATCATCCTAGGAATATGGGATGTTAAGGTACACAAAGAATGGTCCCCTCCGTGCGCCTACGTGCACGTCTGCAGGGCACTTCACGTGCAGCATTACAGTGGCTGCTCTGCTCGAATACCTGTCTAAAAACAAAGAGTGGGAAGGCAACATTTTATGGATTTCATGGGGAAATGAATGCTGCTGGAAGGCATGCCAGGGGAGCAGCCTTCTGCACGTCCCTGTGTTTTGCTGCTTCTGCAGCCACTTGTCCCCACCTTTTACGCTTTGTGCTGTAAAAGCTCAGATGAAAATGTGAATGCTGAATGCTGTTAGGATCAAAATCAGGATGAGAGAAGTCCCAAGCTCAGGGCTGGTCAGTAAGCAGATGGCTGTGTGCTGGTGTAAGGGCAAAGCGTGTGGAATTAGTGACAGAGGTGGCAGGTCTGAACCTAGGGTCTGGTTAAGTTTGGGGTGCGGTACCTTGAGCAGCATCTCCATCCTCTCCTCCCTGCCCCGTCCCCAGATGCAGCCTCACAAAGTGTGCAGAGTCCCTTTGTTTAGGCAGGAACCAGCTTTCTGAAGTACTTATAAATCTCGTGCCTGCTCTCAGGAGACAAACCAGAGGTCACATGTCACCTGTCATAATTTAAAGCCGTGGGGCTAAAAGCATTTGCACAGACTTGGAGGACCCGATCCCGACCTGCGTGAGCGAGGGGGAATTGCGGCAGACCTGTCTGGATCTCCTTCAAGCGCCGGGCACGGTGATGGGAGCCGTCTGGCTGGGTAATTTATAGCTGGAGTTGCACGCTCCGGGTTTGGGCCGTGCTGGGAAGCGAGTGAGAGGAGAGAGTGCCATCTCGTGGGCCTGCATCCCGGGCAGCACCGTGTCACCGCGCTGCCGCCGGACACGGATGTGGATGCCATGGCCCGGCACAGCGCACAGCGCTCGGCTCTGCCAGTCAGGCCCCCTCGCTCTCAAAGACAAGGGTGTTTTCATTCTCCTTCAGTGATTACTGCTGCTTGTTTTGCTCTGCATCATCGACCGTACCATGGGTTTGTTGCTGGGGAAATAGAGGAGCAGGGAGTGCGTGTTGGAAGGTGTGTGGATATGGAGCCAGATCCACACCCCGCTCATGCTGATGTAGGGTACTGCTTTTTGGCTAGGAATTGAAAAATAAGGGGCTTCAATTTGTTTCATCTTCCCGTGAACCTGCTCTGTTTGCTGGGCACCTGGTCATCTGAATTTCATACCACTGGCTAAAAGATTTCTTAGGATACAGACAGAAAGTTTTCCAAGGAAGTGATCCACAGCCAGCTTCAGTTTTCATCTGGGGTGTGTGTTTTTCATCCCCCCTTTCTTCGGGGGGGGGTGGGGGGGTGGGGTCATGTTCTATCTTTCTATCTTTTGTGAATTAAAAACTCATTGGTCCCAGTGGAGGGTGTCAGGGGGATTGGAGTAGGTACAGTTCAGTATTGCTTGTGGCATATTCTAAATTATCCTCTTAATTTGGGGCCTGGAAGAAGTAAAAGGTACATGGGGAAAGGTACAGAAACCTGCTGGAGGGCGTTTGTAGTAAACCAGCCCAGCAGTGACTCAGGCAGTGATGTTGTATTAATAACACTTGGAAAAAAACCACCAGAAACGGAATCTTCCTCCTTAATATTGTTCTTCTGCTCGTTTACAGAACTGTATTTAAACCCAAGAAGTAAGCTGGCTGTAATTAAGTGGCCTAGCCCACCATCAGCTGTTCTCCCCTTCCATGTGCACTTAGGTGTTTGTTTTCCCTGTTGTGTATTTGGTGGAATAGTGCTGCTGCGGATGGGCAAAGGAACTGCTAACAGTTTTAATGATGTATATTTTGATGATTCATAGATTGATCAAATGTGCTGTTGCTATTAATATTCAGCCAGGGCCCTCTGGCCCTTGGTATGTGTGTTTCCTTGCTGTCTGTCGCAAGGATTTTGCCTGTGTGTAGCATCAATAGCTGGGATTGGAGGGTGGTGAGGTCCATCGGTCAGTTGTACACCACTGATAACTGTCTGAAGTAACTGCTCCTTTCATTTGATTTTTTTAAAGTCATGTTGTCGACATGAAATCCGTCAGGTTGAATGCTGAGGAGCTGGTTGGCATCCCTGCAGTGCCATGGAGTGGTGCTGAGCCGGGCCTTGGCACCTCTTCCCTGCACAGGCAGATCCTTTGTTTGCAGAGCGCACATCAGGGGCTCCTCACAGCCCTGAGCATTGCTGTGACTGTGCCAAGGGCTGTGCAAGTGTTAGAGCTGTGAATGGGAAGACAGTCAAGCTGCTGGCTTGAGGTTTGCATGGGGAATGCCCTCCCGGGGGTCCACAGCATGGCCGGGGTGCAGGGACATCCCTTCCGTGCTCTTCCCACACAACTGAGGTGGAAATAACACCAAAACCAGGACTGTTTTTACAGTGCAGGGAGCAGAATAAAGCACCTCCCTCACACACACCTTTTGTCTCAGGCTGCTGGTGCATTGAGAAAGGGCTGTGCAAAGTTTCTAGGTGCTGAGTGCCCATGGAGTGAGCCCTAGGGCTGGGAAAAGGGGGAGTACTTGGGCACAGCGCTCCCAGAGCATCCAGCCCATGTGCTGTCCTCAGCCCTTGGAGCCAGCTCTGAAGACATGCATAAATAATGAAGGCAAGGTAGTTACACACACATGTTTTATGGCAAATGGCTGTGTGGTTCCTGATCATTTTTTCCAGAAACAGGTTTTATGATAATATAGTAAAAATATTAAATTAGAAAATGCCTCACTAAGGGTGATAAAACCTTACTACAGTGGAAATAGGTAATTATCCCCTCTGCAGCCTAAATGACAGTTTAAAAGAAATAAAAATGTTAGTGCTCATTACTTGCTTTTGTAGGTTGCAATAAAGGGTAAGTTAAATTTTAATTCAAGGAAGACCCCTGTATCGACCTGCTTCTTCCACACTCTCTACCTGAGGTGTAAGTGCTGTTAATTACTCGCATAGGTTACTCCTCAGCACATTGCTAAGACCAGCACCTCTTTGTGCTGAAGTCCCCTTTCCTTTACCCAGAGGTAGCAGGCTTGCAGCAGGGTGGGTTGCTTCAGCTCAAGTCTGGTGTTTAATATATGTGGGTGGAGGAGAGGAATTTTGTATGTTTTAACCAAAATCCAGGTTCATTATGCATAGCCTTAAGGGGGCTGAAAGTATTAAAATCCACACTTACCCTGGTGAATTGAAACAGAGACAAGGTTAAACCTGGAGGATTGATGAGTTTTACTCTCTGCATGGTTAAATCCTGCTGAGGGGAGATGCTGTAAAAGGAAGGTAGCCCAGATGATGAGAAGAGGGGGGAAAAAGATTGTGGGTTGGGGTATTTCCATTCAGGGTGAAATATTAGTTCTCTTTCAGGATGAAACATTAGTTCTCTTTCAGGATTTACCTGATTCCCCTCCTCCTGCTGCTCTTTGACAGTGTCTGCCCATGCAGTGTTATTATCCAAACAGCTCCACTTGGATTTTGACTTAAACAGAGGTTACCAGCCCAGGAGGTTGGGGCTGCGGGGTGCTGTGAGGTGCAGGGCTCCCTGCCTGTGGCTGTGGGTGCAGCCCCCCCTTTGCACCCATGAAACCCAGGGTGTGAATGTCAGATTCAGTTGGTGCTGGCAGCGTTTCTCTGCTGGTGAAGATAAATTCTTGCTTGAATTTCTCTCCCTGGGCCCTGCTTGCTTGGAAAACGGCTGTTTATGTAAAATCTGTAGGGTTGGAGCAAATGCTGCCATGATCCCTGAACTCTTGTACCCATCAGGAGGCTATCAGGAACCCAAAAATGAACACAAAACAGAGGGGACTGGTTCTCCACCAGTGGGAAAGGCCAGGGTGAGCTGCAAAGAAACATTGCTTTTGGCTTTTGCCAGCTCACCAGGAAACCACCAAAACTCCTGTTTCTGTGGTTGGTTTCTGTGGCATTCCCCAGAATGTGCCCATTGTATTTGGACTTCCTTGAATGTATAAGAGAAGGGTGTATGTAGAGGAATTGCAGGCAGGAGCCCCTCTGTGCAGTGGAGGTGATGTTTGGGAGGAATTCCCCTTGGAATGCTGCAGAATGCCTTTGAGGTGTGCTTGGCAAGCAGTGAGAAGGTTTGAAGCTTGTTATCTGTGAGTGAGGCTTGTGGGCAAAACAAAAGTGGTTTCTGTTGCTCACTGGCACCGGGGTGCGGGGAAGGAGAAGGCTGCATCCTATGGGAGAGGTAACAGCACATAGCAGAGGGAGGGGAGCAGGAATGAAAGTGGACGTTTCCCTGGAAGTGCCCGAGCTGCTCAGCCTCTTCCAATGGGGTTTGTCAGCTTTGGCCACCTGCCTGTGAAACGATCTCCTATCAAAGCACCACTTTGAGCATTCCCTCTCTGCTCCCGGCACGTGAACCCCGCTGCTGGCCGGGGATGCCATCGATCGCAGCGCCGGGGGAAGCGGTCGTTGCTGTAATGCGGGGGCCTGAGCCGAGGGGGCAAAGCCGGGCTGAGGGTTGTGATTGTCAGAGGACAAAACAGCAGCATTCTGCATCTCCCTTCTGAGCACTGACACAGCCTTAAGGTCACATTGTCCCCATTGCCGCTTGCCACCTGGTTTCTCAGTTGAAACAGCAAAAGTGAGTTGCATTTATCAGATAGGAGTCAGCAAAGATGGAAAATGGTGCAGGTTTGGGTAAGGCGTTCCTCTCCCTCCTCTTTTTTCCTTTGAGGTGTCAGTACTCACAGCTTTTTGTGCGTCAGCCCTGTTTTGTAGAGGTGTTCTGATTTGGCATTTGTGTTAAACTTGCCATAACCCCTGTGCTCGCTCCCAGTGTAACACACAAGCTCCAGCTGGGGTTTCACACTCTGTACACACAAAACACAGCATCAACCATTTTGTCATATAAGGAGATGGGCACGTCCCTCACCAAAGCCTCGTTTGCTGAGGGTAGAGCAGTGATGGGTTAATTAGCTGCTAAATGAGAATTAATGGGAGAGATGTGGCCCTGTGAATGAGGATGGTGGCTTGTCTCAGTGGTCCATGTGTGTCTGTCCATCCTCCTGCATCGCCGGAGCTGATACTTGGTTCCTTGTCTTCCTGGGATTAATGGCTGGCGTTTTCCTGCCATCAGACCTCAGAAGTTCCCTCTTTCTCGAGGCTGACAGGTAACTTTCTGCAGTGGAAGCGTCTGCAGACAGTTTTCAAACCAGTTGCCATCTCTTATTGATCCGTGAAGGAGCAAAGCATCAAAGCAGCCCCTAGCGAGGGTGGTCCCTGTTGTAGCCTCCATTGAGGCAGCGGCTGAAATCACAGTGTCTCTGTCAGGTCTGGATTTCATCCTTTGAAGCCATGTGTTATGCAGTCTTGAGCAGTGGAGAAGTCTCTTTCCTCTTGTCTGTGATGACAGTTTTCCAGGAGCAGCTTTCCCAAGTGCTGGCCCTGATGGACCACTGAGACACTGGCCGCCAGCGATGCATCAGTTGGTTACTGCTCTGAAAACCTGGTGATGATCAGTGTGTTCTGGAGGAAAAAACCCCATCCTCCCTGTAACCATCACTCCACTCGTGTGTGCCTGGCACACCAGCCTTAGAAAATAAGGCTCTCCCAATGCGTTTCCCTTGATTTCCAGATACCTCTGATTTATAAACATGCACTCTCCTTTCCCCATCTCTCATCTCGGGCTACTTTGGTTCTAAAAGTTAAAGATAAATACACCACCAGCCCACTTCATTCTTGTAAAAGGGAAGCTTGCTCCTGTTACCAGAATTGCTGCCTGGGTGCTATTAATTGGAGTCTTGTTGCTGGGTTGTTTTCGTTGTTTCTCAAGTACCGTCAGGTCCAAGACAATGTATGGAAGCTGAATTATAGTCCCATGTAGATGCGTGGTTGAATCCTCCTCATGGCTCTGTGGGCTCAGCCTATTAAAATATTCAATCTTGGTTTCTTACTTGACAAGCCTGTCTGTAAAGGGCAGACTTAGAGAACACCTCATTCTCTGGAGACACGGTACCCAGGCACACTGAGGTGTGTACATACTTGCCTTGTGCGTGTGATTGGTCTTAGGCAAGTTCTCCCCTTCGCCCGTATTTGGTAATGAAGATTGTTGAATGCAGTTTTAATTACTCATGGCCTTTTCATTTTAAGGAGGGGATGGGTTTGCAGCCTCCTGCTTCCATTTTGACCTTGGGAAGTAACTTGTCCTCCTCCTTCCTCTTTTCCCCAGGACAGAGCTTTATCGTTCACTCTTTGGAAAGATCTCCAATCCCCAAGAACCGGAGCAGAATTAGCAGGGATCGACCACAGCAGCGGGTTCCTCTCCCTGCACTGGACACTGCCCCATCTCCTGCTGTCTCCTTGGTCTGGGCTGCTGCTCGTCTGACCCAGAGCAAGGTCTCTCCAGCTGCTGGTTTGTTGCTATAAAACCCCACTGAAGGAGCATCCGATGCAGTTTCTGCTGAATCACACAGGCTCAGAAAGGAGAGCAGGGAGGTTCAGCTTGGCTGAACGCCCTCTCTCTGCCTTGAAAATGAACTCTGCTTCCTCCCAAAGACAATCCAGCTTTAACTGTTCTCTTTGAAATTCCTGACCTTGATTCTACAAGCTGGGCACAGCGTTCTGCCAGGGGGACACACACGATTCAGAGCAGAGGGACCACCAGCCCCCCCTGCAATCAGGTCACCCACGTTTGTATTAAATCCGTAGAGATTTTCATTTGGGAGACGGGGGGATTGCTGGAGCGTGCTGTTCTGGTGGCTGGCTGCATATCTGGAATGTGTGACTTTAGTTTTCAGCGAGTCAAGAGGATTTAAATGTCATTTACATAATTAACATGGCCTTAAAACAGAGAAAAGGTGCTCTCGCTTGCAGGCAGCCAGAGCTCCCTGTTCACACTGTTTCTCAGTGAGCTCTCAGTGCACACAGGGATGTTTGCTGACTGGTGATGAGCACAGCACTGGGGTACATCTGGGGCTGTTTGCTGGTGGAGTCCAGCACTGATCCTGTGCACTGAATCGTTTCTGCCAATCATGACCCTGAGCCGTCCTGTCTTCACCTTCACCATCACCATCACACGCTGCTGGGGGATGCCAGCATGGGTGTAAAACTGGCCGGAGGAGAGGACTCATGTGAGGGGCTTGTGGGGTGTTCATATCCAAAGGGCAGAAGCTGGGAATTAAATCCCTGCAAGGGGGATCTGTCAGCCTGCTGTGATCAATCTGCAGTGAAGGTTATCTTGCGTAAATAATCGGTGCATACATGTGTGTGTACGAGGGCCGTTGCTTGTGGCCACGTGAACTGAGCTTTGTTTTGTGTGTTTTGAGCAATCCAATTAAAATGCGTTGTAACCTGGTGATCCAAGTGTGGTCAGGGCAGGAAACCCCACCAGCACGGTGTCACTTCACCAGCACTGCTTTGCCCATCCCCGTGTGCTGGGGGCTCTGAGGACACCCGGCACACAGCATGGGAATGTAAAGGCTTGCAGTTGTATTGACGTGTTTGTTGACCGTTTCTGAACTCCATGGGAAGGTCAGTTGGATTTTTCCCTGCCCATTGGGCTACAGGATCTCACTTCAGTTGTTCTTTGTTCCTAAATAAACATGCATTCTGGTTTTAAATGTGTAACAGGTTAGGTCACAAGGAAGGAAGCCCAAGCCATGAACTCTGCTTCAGGTGAGACCCTGTGCACAGGTGATGATCCCACTTTGTATCTCCATGTGGGGATTGCTCCTGTCCCTCTGTTCCTGTCTCTGCTTGAAAAGGGCTGTGCTACAGCACAGGTTTATCCTTCTATCCCCTCAGAAGGCTTTCTCAGTCCCCAGAGCTGTCTGCAGACCTAATACTAATTAATCATTTTTGCCCCTCATCATTACAGATTGAAGTCTTGGAGTCACCTGCTTCCAGTAACTGGCTTCCTAACACCTCCAGTGATGTATGGGGAGAAAAGAGCCCTCCACAGCAAGAGAGACCCAGCTCAGCTGCAGAGACTTGCCTGGAACAAGTTGCTGTGTGAAATCACAGAGGGTTTGAATGCTGTTTAACAGCAGAACAAGTACACCTGTGTGTGGGGATGGGTATTGCTGGGTTCCACCAGCCTGCACAAAGCAGATCCTGCAACTCCATGTGAGGGGCTGCTCACAGAACTATTCCTTTGGGAAAGGGGTTTCTTTTGTGACTTGCTGTTTTAAAGCAGGGCATAAAAAGTGTGGTAATGCTGCTAAACCCAGCTCCTCCAACTGCTGCTCCCAGGAGCTCTGCTGCCTTTCTGCCCTGTCTTTAGGGAGCTGCTGGCTCCAGAAGCCATCAGAGCTTTTCTCTTCCCTGTTCCTCCCCGGTGCTGGTCCTCACCCCTCTGGATCGATGCAGGGAGCAGCAGCAGCATGGGGCAGGCTCCAGCCCTGTGCAGAATGGAGCATTTTTCTTGGCTTTAGAAAATAAGCAAGTGCCAAGGTGAGTATTGACTTTGTGTGGAAAACATGCGGATCATGGATGAATAAATCTTGGTGCTTGCTCGCAGCGGAGCAGGAGCTGCAGCTCGCAGGGAAGTGCATTGATTTCTCCTGTTCTTCCCCCCCCTGCAGCTCTCTGGTCAGGATTTGCCAGGTGGAAAACACACTGAATGTCACCGTTGGCTCCTCTCTGCTCCCTTTCTGCTGCTGATGACCTTGTGCACAGCAAGAGAGCCCAGCAGCACTGCTCGTCCCTGTGTGAAGGTGCCAGAGTCGCAGGTAAAGCAACATGCAGGGAGCTGTGGGGAGAAGGGCCCGGAGGCTCCATGGCTGCAGGGAATGGCTGATCTTTAAGCCACCAGTGCTGGGATATGGTGAGTAATCCCGTGTTCATTGGTGAGCCAGTTGGTTTAGTTTAGGCTGATGCCTGTCAGCGGCCTCCTCTTGGTGTAACCATCATCCAAGGCACATCCTGGCAATGGTTCTGTCCTCTGTCTATCCTCCATTAGTTCCAGCTCCCCAGCAGACGCCGGTGTCCCCACCCCTTGAACTGTACCTGCACTGATTTCTCAGCAGCAGCAAAGCTGTGTGGTCTTCCAACATCATTAAAATCTCATGGTTTAATAACCACCATTCTGGAAGGCATCAAGGGAAGTAAATCGGCTGCTTCCAGAGTTGGTGGTGGTGGAATGGGTTCATGCTGCTTGCACTGTCAGTGCATCAAGGGTGTTTAACAGAGAACACCATGGCCCTGCCCTACTCTTGGTTTGCTGTGCTGGCAGGTTGTTGGGGTGCTGCCAGTGCTGTGCCACCCCTTTCTGCTTGACTCCTGTGTCCTTGACACTCCTAGCACCAGGGCATTCAATGTTTTACCCTTTTTTCCTATTTGTGAGTGGGAGCTGGCTGTAGTGTTAAAGGGTAACACAAATGCTTTACATCTGATAACTGCTCGTTCGCATTGTTTGAGGAGATAAGAGTCAAAGCCCTACTAAGCATGCTTTTGAATTCACTTATCAGTGCTTAACCAGCCTTTTCTCCTGCTGTCCCCTGTCACCACCTGGGTAGGGGCTGCATGGGGAGAACCTGGACTGGCAGTGCCCACTCACGAGTCCCGTTTCGTCTGCTGATGGTGCTGTTAAGAGCAGGGCTTCACTCCTGCTGTCGGAGCGGTTGCTCGCCTGGATTGGAGTGTGCTGCAGGAGGAGGTGCAGCCTGTGTAATCCCTGAGCAGCAATGCAGCAGAGAGGCTCCAGAGGTGACGTGCCCGTGCCCGTGCCCAGCAGTGGGATGACACAGCTCTGCCCTCCATGGAGGCACAGGTAACCGGGATGATTCCCACCCAGTTTTCCTCACGCTGCCAGTTAAGAGCAAGGGAGATGCCTCACACACCACCCTCCACCCCACAGGCTGTTAATTCATGATACAGCTGCTAATTAGTACCTACACAAACGGGCGTTACACCTTTGCCAAACATTGCAGAGCAGCTACGCAGTGGATCGGGGAACGATGCGTGCGATGGGAGGGACACAGAGGGGCTGTGTTAATCCTTCCCCCCCACCTTCCAACAGCAAAGAATTTCAACTTTCAGACAAACAACTTCATTTACAAGTGTGTCTCTAATTAGCTGCAGAATTAGTAAAGCCGAGTTTTCCCCCCATAGATCGGCCGGAGCCCCGGGGGAGGCTGGGGAATAGAGAGAATCGCATTTCCAATTATTTTGTTGAATTGCTAATTTAGTTATTGTGCCGGCTGTAATTGTGATGGGTATTGGGTGTGCAATTCAATTTGGTTTAAATATTTGTGGGAAGGCTGAGCAGTAATGGAGCTGACCTATTTCATGGCCCACATTGAGAGAAGAGACTAAAACAAAACACAGCACCAGAGCCACAGTTTGCCTCCGTTTGTATTTTTGATGTTTCTCATCCCTCTTAAGACTGTTGCTGCAACAAAAGGTTTGCGTTAAAAGATGATGGCACTTTGATCTTGGGCTTTGGAGAGCTCGCAGCTTTGGTGCTGCTTTTCGTGGGGGTTTAATATGTAGATATTTTAGGCTAAAGAGTTTTAAATGTGTTTCTGGAGTTTGTGGGCTGCCCCTCGTGTGTTGCTGTTGCCCCCCCCCCAGAGTTTTAACTGTCAGGATTCTGGGTTGAGAAACAACTGCTGGAGTTGTGTTGGGAAATGTGCCCCCATTTAACATCACAGGAATGCCTTTAAGGTGGGGAACTGCCAACAGGTGTCTGTGTTATCACCCTCCATCCTGGTGCTTCCTCTCCAGGGGCTCCTGTTGGCCAGGTCCAAGGCCACCATCCCACCCCCTTAAGGACAGTCACTGGGTGTTTGCTCACTGTTCCAGTCAGTGTCATGTTAAAGATGACAATAAATCCACGGAGGAGGAACAGGACCCGCTGACGCCACGCCGGGATGGTGGCAGTGGGCTGGGAGTGAGCCGGGACAGGGGGGACACATCGACACTGCAGGCAGCAGAGCTGTAATTCATTCTTTTATTAAAAGAAGTTGAGGTAAGTGAAAGACTTCAGCACCAGCAGAACCGTGCGGCCCGGGGGCAGCTCCCCCACCCCTGCCTGCCGGTGACCGCGTCCACCGCCGGGACGGCACCGGTGCCACTGCCAGGGAATAGTGCTGGAGCCCGACCTCAGACCAGCACTGATGCCACCCAGGGGCTGGGTTTGCCCCTGGATGAAGCGGAGCCTCACCCGGTGCCTGTACCTTGGGATGCCCCCCGAGCGGTCAACATTCCTGCCTGTCCTGTGTGTCCTGCTGCAGCGCACACTGGCATAAGGAAAAGCAGCTTTGGGGCTTGTTGAGGGGGGAAAAAAGGTCTTTTAAATGAAATTGGGGTTCTTAGCAAAGTCCTTCAGCTGACAGGGCTCCCTTGGCTGCTGGTCCCTTGGGAGGAGCATGGTTACCCTGGATTTGGGATGAGCTCCAGCATTGGCTGCATTACACTTCAGAAGGAAAAAAGGTACAGGTGTGAGGCACTGGCACCATCATTAGTTAACTCTCCCATTAAAACATTTCCTATTTATCTGTATTAAAAGAGGAACTGTAAAATGTGAACTACCTTTAAGACCATCATTGGGGTAAGCTCTCCAGTGCTAGTTAGACCAGATCCACTACAGTGTTTGCGTACTAGGGATTGACTGTGCTTCCAACCAGAATTCCACCTTTTCTGAGCTTTTACTAGTGTCAGGAGGCGCACGAAAATACAAAAGTGTAGCAATAAGCTGGGGCCTGGGCTGGGTCAGCCTGTGGGGATGGGTGCTTACCTGCCACACACGTTCCTGACCTGCCCCAAGAGTGATCATTGGGATTACCAGAAATCATTTCTCTTACATTCCCATCTTCCCGTGTGCAGGCAGTGATGGAGAAAAACCTCTGCTTGGATGCACTGGACCAAGATTTCCTTGTGCGTTTCTAACCCCATTGCTGTCCGTGGCTCTGGCCTTCTCCCCTCCCCTGTGTTCTGCTGCAGTTTCCCACTCCTACAAAAGGGATTAGCACTTACACAACGGGATGCTCGTGTCTGCAAACCCCTCTGAGTAAGCAGGGCAGGAGGAGCAGAGGTGTTTGAGCAGCTGCGTTGTGGTCTCCTCTCTTAACCTCCTCTGAGAAGAGCTTTTCACGCAGTTTGCTGGCCAGGTCTAAAGGAATTGGGCACAAAGGCAACGCAAGCAGGGAACAGCCCTCCAGAGTCCTGCCCTGACACCATGGCGGTCCCAGAGCCATCCCCGCAGCCTTCCAGGGCACAGGGACAGCCCTGAAACACTCTTTCCCCTCCACTCCTCCCAGGTAACCAGACAGATTGACCCAGAGCGCTGCTTCCCCCCCCGCAGGACACAGGCAGGACGGCTCTGGGCTCCCACAGGCAGAGCCCAGCCTTGGCGACGCGCTCACAGGGTCCCATTGGCACTTGTCAGCGGGCTCTGCGGTGCGCAGGCCTCACGGTGCCGCAGCACCCGTCATTGCCTGGCTGTGGCGCTGAGCAGCGTCGGTCCAGTCACGCTTTGTTAAATAAATAAGGTACAGGTAAGACAGCGGGGCCTGGGTTCCGCAGGCGCTTGTGTTTATCCATCACCTCCCTCGGGTCTCTGGCCGAGGAACACGCTTCCTCTGGTCAGTCTGATTGGAAACAATACAGATGTCCCGGTGGCAGCGCTCCCTGAGCCTCCCGGTCGCGGTACAGTGGGCGCAGTCAAGCAGACAAAGGGCAATTCTGAGCTGCTGCTTTTTATCCTCCACTGTACCGGGCAGGGGCAGCGTGGGAAATCGATGCTCTTACGTTGACGAAGGGGAGTCCATTGTGGAAAGGATCCGCACGATCTCGGCTCGCTGCGTGGGTGATATATGCTGGGTCATGTGCACTATGGAATCCATGGCAACCTCCGGATTGGCCTGGACCAGGCTGGAAAGAGGCGAGAGTTAAGTGAGGGCAGCCCCGGCACTTGAACCCGAGAGAGCTGGGAGCACCCGCACCCACACCCACACCCCGCCATCGCAGAGCCCCATCTGCAGAGAGACTGGTGGAAAGGATGGTGAGAGATGCCCTGAGTCAGCAGACATGGGGCCCTGCACCCACCGGAGCATCGCTCCCCGGAGCTGCTTTAAAAGGGGCCTCCAGTTTAAGAAATAAAAATGACCAAACAAGATCTGTTTGAATTCGGCCTCGTTTGTCTTGTGAGGGTCAAACTGGCTCCAATGGAGAAACTCCTGCAAGGAGGAGCAGATGATGCTCTACCGGTTATTTGGTGTAGTTCTGAAGAGCACTCAAAGGGAGCTGGGCTTTAAGACACTGAGCAGAGAGGAAACCAGTGCAAGAGGTCAGGGGCTAATAAAAATGAAGGTAAGGAAAGGTATGGATATTTCAGCCATGTGTGGGCAGCACAGCTCAGGGCTGAGCTCTCTTGGCTTTAGGAGAGAACGTACATATATATGCGTGTATGTATATATATGTATAGGTATGTATATATATGCATGTGTGTATAAACATATATATGCGTATGTATATATATGTGTGTATATATGTCTATATGTTTGTATGTGTGTGTGTATATGTATGTATGTGTCTATATGTTTGTATGTGTGTGTGTATATGTATGTATATATATGTATGTGTCTATATGTGTGTATGTGTGTGTATATGTATATATATGTATGTATGTGTCTATATGTGTGTATGTGTGTGTATATGTATGTATATATGTGTGTGTATATGTATGTATATATATGTGTCTGTATGTATATATGTGTGTGTGTATGTGTGTGTATATGTGTGTGTTTGTGCGCGTTTGTGTGTGTGTGTGTGTGCGTATATGTGTGTGTGTGTTTGTATGTGTGTGTGTATGTGTATATGTGTGTGCGCATTTGTGTGTATGTGTGTGTGTGTATGTGTGTGTGTGCATATGTGTGTATGTGTGTGTGTTTGTATGTGTGTATGTGTGTGTGTGTGTGTATATGTGTGTGTGTGTATATGTGTGTGTGTGTGTATATGTGTGTGTATGTGTGTATGTGTGTGTATGTGTATATGTGTGTGTATATGTGTGTGTTTATATGTTTGTGTTTATATGTGTATGTGTGTATGTGTGTGTGTATATATGTGTGTGTGTGTGTGTATGTGTGTGTGTGTGTGTGTATATATGTATATATCTAAGATAGTTTTCCATTACCTGACTCCAATGGAGTGTCTGTGCCCTGGCTCTGCCCCAGGAAAGGGCAGGGATGGCCCCAGAGGGTCCGATCCCTCTGCTCACGTCCCTGCTGGTGTGTGATCCTGCTCCAGGCACGTGCAGTGTCCCGGCAGGGGCAGGAGCTGCAGCCGCAGCCCCGGCAGAGGCCGAGCTCCGTAACCCAGGCCGTGCGCGGGCGCCTCACCTCCGGATCTGTTTGAGGATGTAATCCCTGGAGATGTATTTGATGTTTTCTCCCACCACGGAGCGAATTCCCTCCTCCTCTGTCAGCTGCTTCTCCAGCCACTCCACCAGGTCCTTGTTGCTGTCCCACAAGTAGCCCTGTGAACAACCCCCACGCGTCACCCCGTGTCCTGCTCTGCCCTCCCCATGCGCCCTTCCCAGCTCACAGTCAGTGGCAGGCGAGGGGGGAACATTCGGGGTCTCCACATCCCCAAAAGCCTTGGTGCCAGCTCCCCCTTTTCTCCTTTGCAAGATCATTTCACCTGGTACTTGCCTGGTAGTTGCCTACATAATAACTCAGGAGTGTGTGAGACTCCTAATAGCCTGCTCGCTCCTCTCTGCTCCTCTCATTTTCTTTACAAATCATTTAAGAATCGTTTTGTTAATGGTTTCCGGAAAAGCAAGTACCACCATTAGCACTCATTCATATTTATGTCATTTTATTTGGGTAATTAAACACAAAGCTCCTCATTTAAAGGTGCACTATCCTTCTCTGTTATCACTAACCAAGTCAAAGTCAGAATGACAATGAGCTCGGTGCAATGCACCGTGGGGTGAGCGGGCACCCTCCTGGCGCAGCATAGGGCAGACCCCAGCAGCTGCAACAGGGAACCTTGGACACTTGGGATGCTCACAGCTGTGCGTGTGGCCTGACTGGGAGCAGAGTGATTTGGGGCTGCTTGTGAGCAGGAGGCAGGAGAATCCAATGGGTGTTTGCACCCAAAAGTGAAGCCTTCGGCTGGGGGAGATGCAGCATCTTTGCAAGGGCCCTGGAAGCATCTTTCCCATCCTGCTGAGCTATGGCCCACGTCCTTAAACCCCAGAGAGGAGCACAAAGGCAGCACTCACCCATCCTCACTGCTCACCCCTCATTATACACTGAATTACCTGTTCCAAAGGCCAAGAAATTGTCTTCCCCTTCCCTGGGCTGCTCCAAAGCCGTGTTCCTCCGAATGATGATGGAGATGGTGCTGCACCCTCGGGTTAGAGCTGGCACTGCCATGAGCAGCCCCAAGCACAGACCCTACTCCAGCCCCAGCCCTACCTAACACTAATAAGAAACCTCTAGCATCGTGTCTATGATTGTGTGACCGCAGTGCTGTCACCTCAACCTCAGGATTTTGCTTATTTCATTGTTTTCTCTTATTACTCATTTAAACTCCAGGTTTTGCTCCTTGCCTCTGCCCCCAGACAGGCCAGAAACGCTCCGTGCATACAAAGCGAGGCCTGTGAAGCTGCCTTCACAGTTGCAGACCTGTGCAAAGCTCGATTTACCCAAGAATCCCAAAGCTTTTAGTTTAGGAGAATATTTAATACTCTTATTAATCATTTTTAATCCGTTTGCTTTTAATTAAGAAACAGCATGATGCTTTCCTATCAACATATGCCAGGGAGCAGATTAATTGTGGCTTAAGATAACTCTCCTTGATTGGTGTAATGTATTAGCTAACGAGATGCCCGCTTCTAAAGACACTGAGACACTACCTTATAAAGCCGCTGCCCCCCAGAGACACCCCCCCCCAGAGCCCCTCAGTGTTTGTGACTTCAAAAATAGAATCAAATCAAATCGAATCAACCACGAGCTCCGATTGGAGACCTCTGACAAAAACACCCCGAGAGCAGCGGCAGGGATCGCGGCTTCCCCGGCTGAGCACCGTTAAAGGACTCCCGGCCCCAGCGCTGGGATGAGGCCGAGGATGGCGCCGAGGGGAGCCCAGATCCGTGTCCCGGCCTCGGACGGCTCCACAGGGTGTTAACAGCACTGCATGACCCAGGGAGGACAGCCAAGGGCTCCCCTGGGCTAAGTGAGATGTGGCAATGGTGAAGGAGCACCAGGCCCTTGAGATCTGACCCCACCATCCCCAAGTTTCTGGCTCACCTCAAGTGCCTGTGGGCATGGCAAGTAAAACCCAGGCATCAAACCCAAACTCCACCTGGGAGAACCAACCCCTTGGTGAGAGCTTTCCCACTTACCTTCACTGTGCCTTCAACTTCCACAAACCACCGCCTCAGCATGGCCTGGATCTGCCCGTCGGTCAGCTCGGGATTGGCATCGTGGATCTTCTTTTTGACCACATCTTCCAGAAGAAGCCGTCTTAATCTCCAGTAGAAGAAGGTTCGGGAGGTTTTCCAGTCTAGAATATCCTGCCCAAGTGAAGAAGGAGGCAGGAGTGAGGGACGACACTTACATGGAGAATTACCTATCCCTTATTCCCACTGGCAAAACAGGCTTGCACAAGAGAAACACAAACACTCCCATGTCTGAGCTTTGAAGATTCCACCCATCGTCCCAATCAGGCCCAGAAAACGTGGGGTTTCAAATGGACATGGATCAGGTAGGGGTGCACAACACGCTGGTGTCCTGGGACCAGGACGCAGCTGGTGGGTGCAGAGGGTTTGCTCCTGTGGGAAGAGGCACTGGGGCTTGGTGATGTGTTGATGGGCTTGGTGCTGGGTTACTCTGCGTGCACCAGACTCCCCATTCCTCCCACATCAAACCCGCAGGGGCTGCCCCATGGCACTCACCGTTATGACCCCCTTCTCCTGCATGCGGCCGGGCGTGTCGTGCAGGTCAGCAAACTGCATGGCTACCTGGTGGTAGATGGGAATCAGGAATTCCTCCCGCTCCTTCAGCTTCGTCTCCAGCTCTTTCCGGTCCGTGGGGCTCAGCTCAGGGGTACCTGCAACCAGGCACAGCCACATGTGAGAGATGGGGCAAAGCAGAGGGAGCCCAGGGGGGAAGGCCACCAGCCCTGCAGAGCCCAGAGAATGGGAGTTTTCTCCGTCGGGATGAAGCCCAGACTGCATCTGGCCGGGACAAACACCAAGCATCAGCTCCCAGCAAGGCCAAGTAGAGCCACGGGTGAGGGTTCCAGCCTGGATTTCCTGCCACCAGTACTTAGGCAAGAGCTCCAAGGGAGAGCTCACCATGGAAACTCTTCCATTTAACCGCCAGCGAGCTGAGCCATCAATTAAGTGACATTTACTGGGCTTCCTCCTCAAAAAGCATAATGTCCCAACACAAAGCTCATTTAGCAGGAAACGGGGACAGTGTAAAACCACCTGCACAGCTCCAGGCTCTCCTGCAGGCTGGTTCCATCGGCATCCCTGCCTCAGCAAGCACAGACACACCGATCCTGAGCACGAGCAGCTCCTGACACAGGGCTTGGGCTCAGTGCAGGCCCTGCTCCTTCCTACTTTGCACTGCTTGTATCAAGCCATTTCCTTCCGGAGCTCCTCTTCCAAGCCAGAAGGGTTTGAACACACACACAGACATTCCCGAGCCACCGGCCAGACCCCGTTCTTTCTAAGGCATTACGTGCCTCCCAATAGAAATGCTGCCCAGCCTCAGCACTGCAAGGAAGGTTTGAATTCAGAGCAGCTGCTCTTACAACCCCCACAATCTGTGTCTATCCCCGTTTCCCTCACGGCTCCTCCGCTCCCTGGTTGGAACGGGCGCACCCCAGCCCGTCCGCTGGCGCGCAGGCAGAGCAGGCAGGCCCAGGGATGATGGAGGTGAGATTAACAAATATGTCAATGTCTATTTTCTGCTTAATTTAAAAGCAGCGTCTATAAAGATTTTTGACTTCTGAACCCTGTTCTCCTGCAAGCAAGGAGGTAACAATGAGGAGGGGGGATAAAGAGTGATTATCCCATCATCGATCGTTTGTCAGGAGCATTTCTTATTCACTGCACTATTGTACAAAGCTAAGCTCCCGATCAATCCCGTAAGCCCCCTGTACAATTAAATATCTTGGAATGGGTTTCTTTCTTCCCCACTCGGATCTCGGGGCCTCGGGGTCCGTCAGGGAGCTGGGGCTTTCTTCAGTCATCTGGTGGTAAAAGGAAGTCTCCTTCCACAAATCTCACCTGGCACGGGGGGGGAGCTAAAATATGGGATGCCTCTGCTCTAGAGGTACCTGACAGTTAATGAAACTGAAAGCTTAAATCATAGCAACGCTACCGAGCTCCGGGAACGGACAGGCTGCTAATCAATAGGGAAACAAAAGCAGCAGCTCTCTGCAAGGGGCAGAGACACCACGATGCAGGGCAGGACACTGCGATGCGCACAGCACGCGGAGGGCTTTGGTACCCAGGTGAGACACGGTGGCGATTCAGAGGAAGGCAGAGCAGGGGTGACCTTCCCAACCTGGCAGCAGCACAAGGCACTGTCTAAGGCAGCACTCTACGTGCCATAAAACGTCACATTTGTCTTGGGCTGCAGTTTGCTCTGCAGGCTCCGAGGGCGCTGGGATCTGTTGCATGGTGCTGGTATGGTCCCTGCTCTGGCAGGAGCAGAACAGGCCACGTAAACGTCTTAATTCTGCTCTCAACACCTCTAAAGCCTCCCCACAGCGGTGAAGGCACCAAAACCTCTCCATTCTGCAGTGTCTTTACCTTTTTCTTTCCTCATCAGTAGCAAAACTGCCTTAAACAAGTTACAGAAGTGCTCTGGGAAGCACTAACACCAGGGTAAAAGGGCAAAAGCAGTGGCCAGGGCCTTGCCAAACCCCCCTGCACAAACAGACCCAGTTAAACCAACAAAACCCACTTTCAAACAGCACATAAGGAGTATTTAACCTAAAATGCTCCCAAATGCTCCCTGGAGGAAGCTGGCAGCTCCTGCCTGCCCATGTCCCCCATTGTCCCTTCCCTGGCCTATGTCCGTCTCCCCATGGGGTGATTCCAGCCTCCCCATCCCTGGCTTTGGGGGTTACAAACTCCTCCTAGTGCAGAGATGAGCTGCAGGCAGGGCACAGGGACCTGCACACACACTTTGCAGCCTGTGATGGTGGAGAGGTTTCAGTGCCCTCCCCACGCAGACAAATGCAAGAGCTGCAGCAATAAATCCCAGCGACCCCTCTCCGATGCTGAATATCCATTTGCTCTCCTCTCCAAAAGTTAAGGGGAAGCATCCCAGCAGGGAAAGCAACACCTGAACTGGTCTGATTTGTGCCCCATTAAACAGAAAGGGCTCTGAGCATCCTCTGTATGTGCATGGGGCAGAGGGAGCCGCCAGCTGCGTAGGGCCGGCACCGAGCCTGCTGCAGTGCAGGGCAGTGGGTGCTGGGATAAGGCTCCTGCAGATGGGAATGGCTGGGCAGGACCAAGAATCATGGCTCCCATAACATTTAGTAGCAAACTGGTTTTCTTCAATACAACCAGTTTAAGAGGTCAGACAAAAGGACTTCCAGAAACGCTGCTGTGGGATCCCTCTGACTGCAGAGAGCGAGGAGGCTCCGGAGTCAATGTGATCGTTTGTGGTGCCCAAGATGGTAAAATGTGGGATTTCCTCCCTCGCCCTCAGCTCACAGCCTCAGCCAAGCATTTACCTCTCCATTTTCTTGCCTTTTCCTTAAACATTCACTCAAAGACCTGTGCAAAACCCAGCATCGAAGCCTCTGACCCAACTGCTCTGAGGAGATGGATCATCAATCGCTGTGTCTTTCCAGACTTAGGGAATGGTTTGGGTTGGAAGGGACCTTAAAGCTCGTCCAGCTCCAACCCCTGCCACGGCAGGGACACCTTCCACTAGAGCAGCTTGCTCCAAGCCCCTGCGTCCAACCTGGCCTTGAACACTGCCAGGGATGGGCAACACCTGCAACTATAACCCCCCCACACACCAAATTTCACCTTCTCCCCCCTCTGCCTTTAACAAAGCTCTTGCCAGGCAAAAATCCAGCCAAGGCAGCAAGAAAGGCATCAGAGTGGGGGCTGCCCAGGGACACATCGGCCACCCCAGCCCCGGGGCTGCTGCAAGGGGAGGAGGAAGGTCACCGAGAGCCCCTCACGTCCCCGCACAGAGCGGCAGCTCCGGATTGCTGCTTGTTTCTTTAAATGAGGCTGCTTGTAATTGCTTCACTAAATATTCAGCAGGATTTATGTTGTAAAGGTGCAATAGGAAACAGCAGCGAAGGTCACACATCCCCGTGACATGAGCTTGAAATATCCTTGTACGACTGCACCGTGGGATGTTCTGCCCTGGTCTTTCCACCTCTGTGCTCCTGAGACCTCACACTGGATCACAGCAAAGGGGCAGGGATGCAACGCCAAAACATCCCTATTATGGGAGGAATGCAAGATGCCAGTGCCAGGAGGGAGCTGACAGAAAGCAGCGCTTGCTCTCCTAGACTCATGATAGGGAATTAACAACAATTTAAATGCAGCAGCACTTGCATACAGAAGCAGTTACTGGGAATCAGCATCTATGAGAAGACAAAGTTACAACCGCGCCGCCCGCGCTGGTCCAAGACGCGGTGAGCGATGGGATCGCAGCAGCAGCATCCTTCTTGCTTGTTGCTCAAGAGGACAACCAGCATTTTGATTAATTACAACACTGAACAAACCAACACCCCCAAACCCAGAACCACTGGGCTTGAGAGACGCAATTTAACTTTCCATGCTAAAGCCTGGAAGGAGGCAGGATAGGATGGAAGAGCTCAGGCACTCAAGAAAAGAGGCTTGGCCCCAGGTCACCAGCAAAGTCCTTGCCCTGCGGTACAGTCAGATCATAGGATCAGCCAGAGGATATTCCCCCTATTACAACATGTATCAAGTGATGAACAGTTGCTTCCCTTTACTATGAGATAAATACCCAACAGGAGGAATATAGAAATGTAAAATCCAACCCTGCTCTAACCAGAGCCGTTTTGCCATTCTTTCCCTTCCCATTCCCCCCATCTGTGGCACGCATTCCACTGTGCCATGCCCAGAATCCCCATGACAAAGCTGATTTTCATTCTGCTTCCCCACATTTCACTCTAATTGTAATAAAGAAATAACATGGAATCTCTGTATTCCTAACCACAGCCTGAACCCTTTCTAGGTGATTTCTAGGCAACCACTGCTCCCCTTGCACATGGAGCCGTGCTCGTGGGCAGGACCAGGGCTCTCCTTCCCTCCCTTGCCCTCTGCTCCTCGCTGTTTGCTGGTTTGTAATAGCACAGCTCCTGAGTGACATTCTAACAAAACATGGGGCTAATAAAACATCGCAGCGACCGCGCCGGAGAATTGATAATGAACAGATTTATGTCAAATTATTCAATATCTGCCAGCCTTCCCTGCTCTCACACTCCTCAAGTGCAAGTCCAGCCCCGGCATCTCCAGATGCCTGCAACGAGACCACTGTCGCCCCCATCTCCCCACTGCTCTCCGCACGATGTAGAGCATCTCCCTCTCCCCTGCTCTTCAGCAGCTCCAGGGAGGGATGACAGCCACTCAGGGGTTAAAGAGAGGCAGTGAACCCCCAGCTAATGAGTAAGAATTCAGCAGGCAGTGTAAGATAAATGGAGCTTTCTCTGCTTCTGCTGGAGTCAGCATGAACTGCGGCCCTGCGGCTTGTTTGTGGCAAATGGAGTGCGCGAAATATCAAAGGGCAGTGATCCAGAAGAAGACCGACTTTGACAAATTTTAAATTGGCCAGAAAGAAAACCAGCAAAAAAAAAAAATATAAAAAAAAAATAAATTATGCAATTCCCTGTGTCCTGCAATCCCTGCTATGGCACCGAATTAGTGGCAAAACGACTGCAATGATCACCCGACGTTGGGAGCAATTACGATCCATCTAAGGGAGATGCTTATCAGTGACTGAAGCTTTTAGAGCTCTGGGTATGTACAGTTGTAAGTGACTTGCTCTGGTGTTGCAGTCATTTTAATTAAAGTCTATGGAGTTTGCTGGGAGTAATTACCCTGTAGAGGAAGAGGGGGAAAAAACTCCCTGAGCAGGCTCCTGCCTCCTCACACAGCGCTGGGTTGGATTTGTGGGGCTGGATTTGGAGACTGGGGACAGAAAAGCATCTCCCCTCTTTCTCCCTGTGTTCTTTTCCAGTGATGCTGGTGCAGGTCCCATGGTGTGACTCAAGGGTGCTCTGCAGGTGTCCTGCACCCACCCTGGGTGGCAGACCCCATGGAGGGGTAACCCAATAGTGAATTGGTGCGAGGCTCTGTTCCCCCCTTCCTCTACCGCTCCAGCAGTTGAACACCATCAGCCCTCTTTGTGTCCACAGCCAGTGATTGCTCCTGGGAAAGGACTCACGGGGCAGTCCCCGCACACAAGACACTGTTTTGATGCAGAAGCAATAGGTTGGTTTGTGCTTTTTATGGTGGGTGAAGGTAAATACTCTCAGCAGCAGTGCTCCCGCTGTAGTGCCATTTATCTGCATGGACTGGAGCCGACTGCTCAGCACACTGCCTGCTCTAACCACACATCTGATTTGGAGCCTAGATCACCAGAGAGGCAGCTCCCCTGTGATGGGCACGGAGGTGTAGCTGAGTCCTGACTGCATGGAACTCCACTTTAAACAGCCCTGACACTGCAAAGCATGAAACACCTTTGGAAAGCAATTGCTGGGACCCTGTGCTGGGTCTTAGCAATGCAGTGTGCTCACACTATCTGTTTAATGTAGGTTAAAAGTGAGGTTTGGTGAAATGAAGTCTCCTTGCTGCAACTACAAACATTAAACCTGGGTTTTCATTCCAACAGACACAAGCAGGTGGAACACCACATCCATCCTTTTGGGTACCTGCATCCTCCATGTCTCGCAGTAACACAGAGCGTACACAAGCAAGACCTGAACTCACATAAAACTGCTGCCTTGTGCTGGTCTGCAAACTCCTGCTACCCCTGCTTCCTGCCCGGAAAGCAATTGGCACAGGGAGAGAAAACAAAGGTGTCAAACACTGTCATTAAAAAAAGAGAGGAAAATATCTTTGATGCTATCAAAGACCTCAGTAAGAGCCTGGTGTTCAGCAAACAGCCTCATTCCCAACACTCCCCACACCCCTCACAATTACTATTCTCTTCCCAAGGCATATCAGAATGGTTGTTTGCTGTATAAGTTGTTGCACTGCCATAAATTAAAAAAAGCCCAATAATAAAATGTAACTGCAGCAATAGCCACGATTTATCAGTCATTTGCAGAACAGTTTTCCTCCTGAAGGATCCCAAAAGGCTTTATAAATTCAAACCATACCCACATAGCAGGCTTCTTCCACTGCTGAAATGGAGTCAATTTTGGAGGTAAAAAGAGGCTCTGCAAGATTATGCTCTTATAGTAAGAGCTAGTAAAGAACTATTTAAAGAGTCTATTCCCCTGAGAGAGCACATATCTGATATTAAGTGCATTTTGCTGAACACTCTCTATTTGGGGCTGTTGGGTATATACCAGGTGCTGGGATCATTTGGAGCAGAGCACAGTGATCCCACACAGGCAGCGATGTGCCAGTCACTGAGCACTGCACATCACCCGGGTGCTACTGAGGAGGGGAAGAGGATGTTTTATTCTCTTACAACTCAAGAGCAGACAGACATCATCACTCGAAACCACCTCAGACACACAGCGATAGTGCAGCAGCCCAAAATGTCTTTGGCTGGATTCTTTGTTATGCCAAATGCAACAGCACCACAATACCACATTAGCCTGTGGCAGGGGGTTGGAAGGAAATGAGCTTTAAGGTCCCTTCCAACACAGAACAGTCTGTGATTCAATGATTCTATGAAATGAGGCCAGCAGAAAGGTTGGCCCACGAGCTTTTAGTGAGCTGAGCAATTGCTCAGATAGAAACTAGACTGGAGCATCTGTTGTAAGACCCGTTCCATTAAAAAAAGGAATCAGTTCAACAAGACATCACGTTACACACAGCCTCAGCATGCTAAACACACATGGAACCAGGGAATGGTTTGGGTTGGAAGGGACCTTAAAGCTCCTCCAGCTCCAACCCTGCCATGGGCAGGGACACCTTCCACTAGAGCAGCTTGCTCCAAGCCCCTGTGTCCAACCTGGCCTTGAACACTGCCAGGGATGGGGCAGCCACAACTTCTCTGGGCACCCTGTGCCAGCGCCTCAGCACCCTCACAGGGAAGAGCTTCTGCCTAAGAGCTCATCTCAGTCTCCCCTCTGGCAGCACGGACGTACCCAGCCGCTCTGCCAGGCGCATGTAGACGGGGTCCACTCGCCTCATGGTCTTCACCAGATCCTTCCTCCGGAACTTGATTTCTACCGTCCCCTCGGGCTCCAGGATTCCTCCTCTGATCAGCGAGGGGAAAAGAGAAAAGAAAGGCACTTTCAGGTCATCAGACAAGGGGAAACACGCAATGGAATGGTTCAATGCTGGCTAGAAAGTGTGCAAGAAAAGAAGAGGGGAGGGAGACAAAACAAAGAGAAAGAGAGAAGAAAGAATCTTAGCTGTTATTTATCCAACGCACCAAATACACAGGAGGACACAGAAGCACGCCCACTCAACAAGCAATGCTCTCTGGCTGTATCATTTCAGACCACAGGTTTCTCACTTCTTTTGAACAGAGAAGGAGGCAAGGGCAGAGGTTACAACTGGAAAGTGGCCAGGTCCTTCTAGCAATGAACTGCCACATTCTTAACGGAGAGCTTCTCACCCAGCCAGGGAGGGATGCTGCAAGGCAGGAGGTGCTGGAGGGAGCTGCCATACCTGCTCTCCCGGTCCGCATACATCTCCATGTGACGGGGGTTGATGGTGGGGTCAATGACAGCCCAGGAGCCTCCCCTCAGCTCTGCTTGAGGTGGGATGTAAATCAGCACAGGCTGATGGTACTCTCTGAGGCCGTCCACGATGTAGGCACCAAACTTGAGCACTTGGTCATACATGTCTGCAGGAGAAGGACATGGAGTTTGGAGTCAGAGTGTGTCAGTGCTCCAGCCCTACCCTGCTGGTCAAACCAGGAAAGAAATAGTTATTGAGCTCTTCTATCCACCTCCTGCTACAACACTGCAGGATCCAGGTGTCCTTACTGGACCTGGGCAAGACTTACTGCCTTCGTGTAGAGTATATGGCACATTTTGTGGCACCAGACCTTTTACATATCTTTATACAAATGAAGCGTGTGGGGAGGGCTGTGATTCCTCTCTTCTTGCATTAGAATTTGTTTAAGGCATTTTGCTCCAGCTTAATAAGAACAACTCCTCTGTGTAAAGACAGTGCACTGAAAATATCAGCCCCAGAGGTGATTTAAATAAAAGAGACAAAAAGGAAGGCAAAAGAATTTGTGTGAGATGATATAGTTTATAATGGATGTAGTTTGTAATGGAAACAGGCACCCTTGAATATACATAATATTTTGTTACACATAATTATATAGAGAATATCAAATCAAATATACAAGAAACGAAAAATACTTATTAGGATCATCTAGTCCATCTCTTTGCTCACACAGGACCATATCCTACCTTTCTTTCCCAGTGCTTTTTAAAGCGTTCATTCAGAAATCCCAAACACTAAATCTACTACTTCTTCAGGGGCATATCCACAGCCAAACAGATGAAGTTTCCCTCAGTATTCAACCAAACTTCTCACCCTTCCCCATCCCCATTCATTTCACATTACTCCTCCTCCCACCACCCTACACAACCTCTCCATTCCTCTGGGTTTGCTATAAATAGCAGTAGGCTTTTCAGTGGGGTTTTTTCCCTTAGACACACTATAGGTGTTCATTTCTCACATCTCCCAGGCCTGTGTTTTCAATCCCCTTCATCATGTTTGTTCTCTGCTCAGCATCTCCCAGTTTACCTCATTTTTGGGGCATTAAAATACCACTGCACAAGGCAAACAAACCAAACATGCTGCATGTATGTACCACACACGCAGGCTGGCCATCAGTGTTACATCACCGAGACAATTCCATACATCTAAAATCCTTCATCACTTGAGAAAACCATCATTTCTGGCAAGAAAGAGACTCCAGCAAGGTCCCCTTGTCCTTTAACCCTCACTTTAATGTTAAGCATTAATATGAGCATAATTAAGCACTTAATTCTTTGGGAAATACACACAGTTTTATATACTACACACAGTAACATACATAGAGCAAGTGAGAGGTGTATATAAACTGTGTGCAGATGCATATATAAAGTGTGTGTGCATATACATATTAGATGTATGAAAGCACCATAGGCACTGATGTGACCTCTCCAGTTCATTTCCAAGGTCACTGTCCGAGTACCCAACAAAAGGAAGCCCGTGTTACTTAAGGAATGTCAAATGCTGATGAAGAAAAGAACAAATTACTGCCTCCAATTGTCACTGAACATCAATCCTGGCAGAGACAGTGGGGACTGAGAACCAAACAAACCTCCCAACCTTTTCCTTTTGTCCTGGGTGAAGAAGAAAAGGCCTCAAAAGGGGTGATAAATTTATTACTAATTATACAATTATTTTATTATGTAGTGCTAGTAATAAAGTACTTCAAGTACTTTCAGCTAATTCCAGTGTTAAGAAAATAATTGCTTGATTCAAATTATTTTAATGGAATTAATTCTTTACTAGACATTTTTTACTAGTGCTACATAATAAAATAATTGTGTAATTAGCAATACATTTGTCACTCCTGCCAAGGGTATATATTTTACCCAGGTTAAGAGTAGAAGAAAAGCACCACTCCTTGTTTGAAGGAGGCAGAGAGGGAGGAGGAGCATCTGAGAGGACGAACTCGATGCTTTCCATGCACAGCTCCAAATCTCTTCCAGGTTTACCTGGCATTGGCAAGGTCAGGGAAGTCTTTCTGTGCCCACAGTACCTTCAGGATTGGACTTTCAAAGCTATCCAGCAGCTATGTGGGTCTGTGCACAGTTACTCCTTTGGGGATACTGCACCACAGCACTTCCCAAAGCCTTAGTTAATATTGTATATATGTATTTATGCCAACCATGGCCTTCTGCACACTTGAAACCTCTGCTGAGGTCCTGGCCCTGCTGCTGCACTCCTGAGCTACAGATACACCTCAATACTTCCACACCTGTCTGCAGGGCATCTCTCCTTATGGTAAGTGCTGCCACCACGAACACCAAGTCCTGCTCAAATAAGAAAGAGACAATCAACTGAAGGGTCCCTGCAGTGCCACATGCAGCTCCAGGCCATGGAACCTGCTGAGCTCCAGAGATGAGCCAAGGGGAACTGAGTGCCCACAAGCTAAGGAGGGTTCCTGCTCTTGTGCAGGGTTCTCTCCTCCCCTCATCCCAACTGTACAATCTGCCTACACTTACCACTTCAGCAAAGTGGGGACTCCTAAAGAATGCCTTGGTAGGTGCAGCTTGATAAACTGTTAGTACTGGAACTAATACACCATGTTTGAAACAAAACCCAAGCACTTCCATCCTCATCTCCACAGCAAAGAACTCCACACACATTTTAGGCACAGGCTGCTCTTGCAAGGAAGTGGCTTATGTTGACACTGGAAAAATGAAATTTCTGAGCCAAATTTAATTCTTGTGTTCATTTAAACCTCATATAACAAGCCACCTGCAACACAAAAATGCTGCAGGAGTCCTTGAGGAAGAGCAGGGGTGTCTGGTTCCCAGCACCCGTTCCCATTCCCTGCCTGCCTGCTCAGCTGCAGCGTGCATCCGCGTCTACAACACACAGACGTGAGAGCTGCTGGAAGCTGTTATCATCACACTGGATGTGTAAATATTGGCCGTGGGATGCATCAAGCATGCTAGAGAGGCTGCAGACAGCTTTCTGCATCTCCAGTGCGTCGGGCAGCGTGCCCTGAACCTCCAAAGCTGGAACGGATCTCATCAGCTTGGCTGGATTATCCGATAGGACCTGAAGGTAAACACCAGGCACATATTGGCTGCAGACACATAATGTCCCTCCTAAACCCATTAGGTACAAGCAATACCACCATTCAACAGCCAGGTAATCAGAGATTTAAACCAGCCTTTTCATTCTGCTGCATCTATTATATACAGATAGATATTTATTGTTATTTATAACCTGTCCCAGGCCAAAAAAAAATCAGTAAAACATGAAAAACCAACTGCGAGTGACCCTGTAGCACAAGCTGCAGTTTAATGTCGTGGGGATTTGCATGCTATCAAACTATTCATGCTATCAAACTATTCATGCCATCAAACTATTCATGCCGAGCCCAAGACCCTGGTGCTAATTTCCAGTGAATTTCACGCTTGATGTCTCCCCGTCGTGGGTCACTGCCGGTTCGCCTAAATAAACCCCTTCCAAATGGCTCCTCCACCTAAAGATTCCAGCCAGTGCTTATAATTTAATTTTGCATTATGCTGAAGAGCCTTCTGGCCAGAGAGAGCTCGTTGGGGAAACCACCACCACCCTTGTGAGCCGCCTTTATTGATGTTAGTTAGTTACTTATTTGATGGCTTGAATTAGACCTCCCAGGCCGACCAGGGAAGAGGGTTGATTTTTCTGTTTCTCTCTTTTTTCCCCCCCTCTCCCCCTCCACTAATGTCAATTTTCAGCATAGCAAGAGCTGTCTCTAATCTTTTCCTACTCATTACACACAATTTTGGAGTCATTTTACCCACAGTGCAGTCGGCTCCTGGCAGTGTGTTTGTGTGCACTGAGGGGTGGCATAATTGTTTATTTTCCCTCCCTGCATAATCCCCAGCCAGCACTGAAACCAAACCTGCAAACAACTCCCCAAGGAGCACCAGGAGCAGCAGCAGCAACCTGCACTTGCTGTGCCAGCCCCAACAGCAACCCAGAGGCAGGAGAACACAAGGACCAACGTGCAAACTACAATGGGTCCTCCTTCTCCTCCCAGTTTGGCTGGAACGTGAAGGATACACAATATAAGTATTGGCAATCCTTGTAGTGCCTTTTCCACCTTGGGTTTCTGGTCTCAACTCTAAAGCTAAGCTCAGTTTATAGAGTTCACAGAGGAGCCCAGCCAAGGGCACTGTCAAAGCTGACAAAACTTAGTAAAACAAAATGATACTTAACCAACCCTTGGCAAAGTTACATCAACAGCTTCCCCCTAAGCTGTGCAGTAAGGAAAGCAAGTCACAAAGGGAGTACAGCAGCAGCACATGGAGCAGAAACCAGCCTGAAAGGTAACAGGTATTTTCCAGAGGAAAGAATTTTGCCATCTTCCATCTTTGCAGCTGCAAACTCAATGGCATTGCTTTCTGCAGCTTCTGCCTTTGCCACCCTGTGAGCCTGTCCGGAGCAGGAACTCTCACCGTGATAGTGCATCTCTAACTCCTGTGTTGGTAACTGCCACGTGCAGTAAGAGGCTGTAATCTTTTACTTATTTAGATTTTATAGTATCAATCTCCCATTCTTGGCACTTCACGACATTTAAAGCAGCAATGTGGTACAAAATGTAACTGCTGGTACATTAACTGAGCAGTTATAGCTGCTCACTTCCTCTGAACATCACCACCACCAAGAGAGTGAGCTGGGAGACAGTCCTTGATAAGACAACATTACAGTGGGAAGAATCATCAGTGAGACAGTGTTGACAGAAGATACCTGTACATTTTTGATAGGCAATGCTGTTGGCTTCCCCAGCCCCACGTTTAAGCTGAGGCAGAAGGATATAAAGCTTTTTGAGCAGAAGGGGTTTCCTGAGATTAGTGTTTAACTAACCCAGGTTGGCAGCTGTAAATTCTGTTAGCAACTACAGCACTGTTAACATCCAATTACCGGTTCTCACTGCAGATGAGACTTGCCTGGACTCAATCTTCACAGTCTTTTCCAATCTAAATGATTTTATGATTCTACAATTCTATGATCTTGCCAGTTCCTGTAACTGTGTATGAGCTTATATATAAAAATACAGTTGCGCTGCATCTTTTGGGTAGAACTTGATACCAATTTGCACCTTGTATAGTCTGCGTTATTCCTGCTACATGCCTATTAAAGACAAGACACACATGGAGAGGAGAGGAATGAAAACCTTGGTCACCACACCTACTGCTGCATGGTATGTCCCTTTGCTCTGCAAGTTCACAGGTACAAGCTGTCATCACAGCTAAGCCACAGCAGGGAACAGCAGAAGTTTCCTGGCCAGTGAAAGACAGCCCACACTAAGGACCACACCAAAAGGGGATCCAAACTGATGGTTACCTTTCATCCCACCAGAGAAGCCTCTCCAGTTTGCAAAGACCATCAAGGGCAGCCCTTCTCTGTTGAAGTCATTGATAGCCTGTGCAGTCTTGAAGGCAGAGTCAGGGAACCACACCTGACCAGCCTGCTGGATTATCTGTTGGGAATGGAAGAAGACTGGTAAGCCTTGAGATACATTCATGTAAGAGTTAGCATAAAACCACAGAAATAGATAGAACAAGAGCAATGGAATTAGCAATGAGGAGCACGAAATGGTTGGGATCTGCTTTCCCACAGAAAAATCAGGACAATCCTTTTCTCACCACATCATTTAAGGCCAGGCTGGATGAGGCTTTGAGGAACCTGGTCTAGTGGAAGGTGTCCCTGCCTGGGGCAGGGGATTGGAATTACACAGACTAAGGGAAGCAGGACTGTTGGGGAATGGGCCTCCTGTCCAATCACTCTTCCCAGCAACTACCAGGCATCAGCACCTTATCAAGGAACACCTGTACTTTCTGCCCCACATTTGGGGGTGAAAAATCCCATCAAGGCAAGGGCCCTTTCCCGAGGACAAAGAAGCCCTGAGCACACATTCAACCCACCTTGGCCTCCGAGTCCAGGTTTGCAGGATCTGCAGGGATGCTGAGCTCCACCGTCCTTGTTTCTACGGCAACAACTCCTACAGGTATTCCTCCCAGCCTGGGCACGAGCAACACAAATCAAACCTCAGATTTCAACACGTTATTTCTGATTTGCACATCGAATACACAAGAGAGACAAGGGATGGAAGCAAACGGTGGGAGCAGCATTCCCTCCTCTTTGAAGAGTTTAGGCATGTGGCTGGAGAATTCCAGAGCAGAAGTCACAGTTCTCAAAGCAAAATCTAGCTCTAAAAACTAGGACATAACTCACCAAAAATTCAACAGAATGAAGCAAAGCCTGAAGTTTGAATGATACCACTGCATCTTCACCACCCTTCACCTGACACTGACACCCTTGACCATGAGAAACAAGCATGAAGACCCCAGCCTTCCCAGGCTCTGCTTTCCCAAGAGCTGTCAGCTGAAGAAGCACATCTGCAGGCTGCATGTCTATGCAATGCTGATGTCTCAGCCACCCTAAACCTGCTCTGCTTACAAAAACTCCCTTTCCCAAGTGGTTAGGGTGAAAGGTGGGGACAAGGTTTGGGTTTGCCCTTCTGCTGTGGGATGCTGCAGGGGTGGGAAGGGTGCAGTGACACCGAGGAGGATTCTCAGCTCTGCTTTCACTGTATCTAACAGCTCCTGCAGACAAAGAGCATCTTTTGCTTGTGCTGACAAGTGCTTACTCCCAGGCCGGGAGTCCCAGCAGAGCCAACACTCTCTGCTCAACCACCCCAAGCTGGATGACACGGCTGCAGGCAGAGAGAGTGACAAGGCCCATGTGCACATGGGGGTTGAAAATATTCCCATTCACTATGATTAAGAGTCTGCCTAGAAACCCGTAATTGCAGAAGCCGTCTTAAATCGGTAACTTATAACTTCCATATTAGGGCCCATGTGACCTAATAAAGAACATCTTTATCCAAGTATTACAGTTATTTATTGAACTTGAAAACAGCTCAAAACAACTTCTGTTTTCCATAATACTTCATATAAATTTTATCAGGCTAGCACATGAAGATGCTACATCTTGTTTTATAGTGTGTCCCTGGACAAGTTGCCATAGAATAATAAAAGACAATTTACAGCCACCAGCACACATATTCCAAACATACATACAAAAGATGAGTTTTGGCAGCACTTACAGTAACAATCCCAGAGGAATACACTCAGATTTGTTTTTTTTTCAAATGCCACTGCTTTTGAAAGAAGTGGGTTTCATTTGTTATATATACTTGTTATGTGAGAGTCCATTCAAAGCAACTTGGAATTCGTCAGAAGAAAGGAAGGTGAGAATGGGCCTTCCAGCTTTACCAAATCATTGATTTCCCCTCATTCCCCAAGCACACTGCTTAGCATAAAAGCCTTTAAATAATTATAGGACCTTGTGAGATAAAACTTTAGTTCACATGGTAGATAAAAATACCAAAGTGTATCAAAAGGTGGCATGACATCCCAAATTCTGGGGCCACGTGTGCTACCATCATAACAGAGATAAGAAGCAGCACTGGCTCATGGTGATGCACCCTGGTCAGAGCCTCAGTGTGCTCTGTGTTCCCGGAGCAGTGGTGTCTTTCCCTGTCCCCCTGTTCTGGCAACCAAACACAGCATCACCAGGGACACCCTGGTGCTATGGCCAGTCCTTGAGTCACCGATTTGGTGAGGCTTGAGGCTGATGGAGTCAGCCCCCAGGGGTGGCCACTGGAATTCCAGAAGGAATTCCACCGGTATCAGGTGCTGTGGCTCTGGATTGTTGGTACTGTGATACTGACAGTGCGGGAGGTGAAAGAAATACACGGTTTTTCTTTAATGCAGACTTCTGCTGGGAACTAAGGCCCTCTGAACAGCCATCATGCACAGGCACGACTGTATCTCATCGAGTGTAACACCTGCAGCCTCCAGGATCCCATTCACACATTTCAGGGGTTTTTTCTTCCCTCTCACTTGCTTGCAAAGAAGGAAAAAACCAAAAGGCTGACAATTAACCAAAGCCACTGACATCAGTGAGGAGCTGGGAGCTGCTGGAGGCAAGAGGATGAAGCTCTGTCTTGAGAGGAGAGCTGCCGGTAGCCTGAGGAGTGACAAAGAATAAGGATGCTGCATCTGGACAGCTCAAGCACTTCTATTGGAAACTCGAGGGAGATAAATGTACTCCTTCAGAACGGCTTTACTCTGAGAGGAAGCAGACAATCAGATCAGGAAACTCACAGTGCCATTAGAGGGGGTCAAAAAACTAAAGCAGCAGCTAGCAAAGAGGTGGCTGAGGGGGTTTTGAGCTCAGCTCTGATCTGCATCCTCTCAAAACACAGGATCCTTTCTCCAGGCTTCTGCTTCCTGCCAGCTCTGAGATCACAGATGCGCAACACTGAGAATGATCCACACTGGAAATGTTTCCAAGGCACAGATCTAAACTCTAGGCCATGGGGAACAGTTTAGAATCCTGCAGCAGAGCCACTTGGCAGCAAGGTGAGGGGAAAGGACTCCCTTTGGGGAATATCCTGTTCAAGTAATGACTTATTTTCACCTACAGCCATCAACTTCCAAAGGATGGCCCAGAAAAATGCAAAACACAACAAAAACTTGATTTCTAAAGACATCTAAAACACCCCTTAGCATTTACCTGGCTCTACCAACCACTACTGTCTGTGCCCAGGGCTGCATGATCTCCAGGAAGGAGCCATTGTCAAAGAAACCACTCAGCCACTGTCCTTTTTGACCTAAAGGGAAGGGAACAGAAATGGAAATATCAGGGGAGGGAAGCAAACAAGAGACAATATCAAAGCAGCAACTGAAACTTGCTTGGAAATGCCAACTGGAGGAGGCAGCACCATCTCTTTATTTATTTATTTTTAAATAGATTATAATATAAGGGAACATTAGACAGCTGAGCATTTGTCTGCCTTCAGCCATCATGTCTTTATTTCATTTGCTAGCCTGCATAAAGACAGTAATTTATCAGCAAAAGCATCATTTATTGTTAAACGATGGGGTTCGGATAGCAGAGGGACTTCACATGCCTTTAAATAAATAACTGTTTTTTTCAAGACACTGCAAACATTTGTCAAAAGGCAGTAAAGTCATTAACGATGTCTTTCAAAATGCTTATTTCTATTTGGGAACTTTTCTCACATTTTTTCCTCTTGATTCTGCCTCATCTTTCCTTTAAAGAAGGAACGCTGAAGAAATCCAGGAACTAGACGTAAAAACTCCTGTGGTGTTTTAAAACCAGACCACACACCTGAGCATGTTTCCCATGCTTCTTTTAGGAAGTCTGGTATGAAATATTCCAATACCAAAAGCCTCCTTGCTCCACAGAAGACACCAGCTGATGCACCTCTCCCTGAACTCAAGGATGCTTTGGGAGTCAGCATCCTGGAGCAGACCATCTGCTCCCAGACCTGTTCTTTTGCAACTTCCTAATGCTTGAGAGGAACCAAGCTGCTCCTGAAGAGGATGTTATCAAATGACTTGTCTCATACGTCAGCTTCTACCCTGAAGTCTGAGGCCTCGAATACCCTGATCACGTTAACCATGCACTAGGATTATTTGCCCTTTGTAAAGCCAGTGCAGTATCAGACTTGGGGTTCCTCCTGCACAACAAACTCCAATATATTGCCAATACCTCTATGATGTTCAAGGTCTTTTCCAGCCTAGTTGATTCTATGATTTGACGATCCCCCTGTGCAAGAACATACCTGTTCACTAACAATCCACACGTATTCCTGCAGATAGAACTCTTGGGATGACACTTACAAAGACACTATGAAGGAGTTAAGCCTCACTATGCTGACCTGTGCAGTGCACGGCAGGCAGAAACACCATGGCAGGAAGGCTTCCCAATATTTCAGCTCGGCCCCTGCTCCAATGAACAGGTAAGGCCACGATGAAGAGCTTTTATTTGGGCTGACTGCTGATGCTGGGCTGGGGAGTGACAAATCAGATGTGCAGACAGCTCCGTGCAGTCTGTATAAGCTGAACAGCCCAATGTCAGGGCATTGAGCTACTCTACCCACCCACACAACTACAGAAATCACAACTCTCTGAGGCACCTGCTTCACAAAGCTCAGCAAAACACATTAACCACCCCCCCCCAGAATCCCTCCTAGCTTCATCCCTTGGCACACAGCTTCCGAGGAATGCTTTCATCTGAACAAGCACCTCTGCTTCTGCAAACCCAAGTCCAAAACCAATTAAAAAGTGGAGATCCAAGCAAGCTAACCTCTGCTGACTTAAACAGGATGGAGAGTGTTTTATCAAGACCAAACTTGTAATTACTGTGTTCTACATTCCTTGCCTCTGTGGCCCCACTGTAAAATGTGACCATCCATTTCAAAATTATCTCTTTATCGCGAGCCCAAAGCTGATCGTTTCGATTCTGGCCTCGTGTCGGGCGTCAGTTTGAAGAATATCACGGCAATATCTCCTCTAATAAATGGCTTTAACTTTTCACCTAGGAGATATCTGCTTTAACTTATCACAGGGAATCATCTGCTTTCCTTAACGCTTCCACTAAATTAAAAACTGAAGTCACTGGGTTCGGAAGCCGGCGCTGGCTGCACTCAGACAGCTGGATGAATTACTGGAGAGGGGATGGAAAAATATTAGCCAAACCCAGAAAACTTAGTTTATCACACATCTCATTTTAGCCCCCCAAACTCATTAATAACTGCAGGAGGAACGGTCACCCACTTTGCAGCCTGCCCATACGCAGGCTGCACAACGCCAGAAGCACGCATGGGGGTTCAGTGGTATCCAGGGTTTCCAATCCAGTTATTGGGAAAGATCTGCAGGAATACTGTGATTGCTTCAGTGTGCAGCCTCTCTGAATATGGACTTTCCTCTGAACCATAAAAATATCTATAAGTAACTAATAATTGTAGGCGGCCTCAAGCACTCAGAATTGGTATGCTATTTTATATATTATATTCAAATTGTTTAGAACTAATCACTTGCTAAGCTCTGAAGTATATTTGGATTGCAGACACAAAGCCTGGACAAACAGTCCTGCAACAAGACACATTCCTGAGTACCCTGCCCACCAAAGAACTACATACTTGGATTCGGATTGGGGCGCCCAGCCAGCATCCAGCGAGGATCATAAGGAGTCTTGGTAGGAACAAACTCTATGGGTCTGTCTATAGGGTCCTTGACTTTGAGGATGGGAACAGGGCTGTAAACACTCTAAGGGAGAAAGAAAAGCATTGAAGGAAGTCATTCATCTGCATGGCTTTGCATCAAAAGGACACGAGCAGAGTTCTCTTTTTCCCCCAACACTGCACAACCCTTCACCTGATGGGATTCCAAAGGCTTGGCAAGAGCCTGGAGAAACTTCCAAGGTGCTCCATACTCTCTCCCAAACCTTTGGAATCATCTGGCACGCACTGCACTTCATGTGCTCTTGAACTTCAGGCATAGCCAGAATTAGTGAGGGGTTGCAATTTAATTCTGAAAGGTGCCCAGGCCACTGACTCATTCCATGCACTCTTTCCTGAAGGAAGGTGACCTGCCCATTCTTGCTGCCTCCCTGGCTGCAGAGCAGCTTGCACTTATACATCAACTGCTACAAATTACTGCCTCGGGGAACTTTTAGAGTCTTTCCAGTAGGAGACAATCCACTGCTTACAGAAAATCCTGCTGCCCAGAGTAGTGAGGGCAGCACAGCAGGGAAGTGATGTGGAGGTACCCAAGGCAGCGCCAGGCTGCTCCACATCCCAGCTCCTGCAGCACTTTAAGACAAAAACTGCTTTGTTGACTTCAGTACCAGAATGCTTACAGCCTCAGGCAGGAGCCTAAACCACTTTGCCAGGGACCATACAAGCACAGGAAAACCTTGCACTCCTGCAGGGCCAGGCATTACCTTTGGCATGTAGGAAAGCCACTGCAGAATAGTGTAGACTCCTTCAAAATCATCACACACAGTGCTGTGGGTCACTCCGTTGTTGTGCATGATCTGGATCCCGCCCAGCTGGTTGTTGGAGGTATAAACTTCCCGTCCAAGCACCTTTTGAAAGGAAGAGGAAAACCATCAGTGGATGGGATGTGACCAGGAGGTGTTGGCTAAGGAGATACATACAAACCCATCCCTGCAGCAAGTCATGATGACTTCGGCGCCAAAGGATGGAGCAAACAACTCACAACAGCTCTTCCCAAGCCCTTATGAACAGCGACCCCCAAGGGAGTAACACAAGTGGAGAAACTGAGGCAGGAGGCAGCAATGAAGCTGATACATGACAAGGTCTCCTGGGTGCTGACCCAAGCTCACTAATTCCAACTTGCACTAAGACAACCGACAGGATGGACCCATTTAAACCTCTAACTGGGGAAAAAACACCGTGCACGAAGGCAGGTAGAGCAAAGACAAAGCCCTACCAGCTCCATAGAGAGACTGGAAAGAATAAGCTTCTCCTGGGCTTCTAATTCTCTTGCACAGCTCCATCTCTAATCTCAGCCCAGACACCGCAGCTCTTTTCTCATTCCCCTGCTGTCTCTTCCCATTTGCCCTCTCCCTGACTGATACACTGATCTCTCGGTCACTCGGCTTTCTGCTCCGCTGAGTCCATATTACTAATAACACCTCTGCCACGGCCAGTTTACCTCATGAAGGCAGGAGCACATCATTACAAAATAAACTCATAACTTTGACATTCTAGCAAATACATGCCGTTTGTTATTTTTACGGGTTGAGTCTTTCTAACAGGCAGAGGGCATTACCTACCTGCTTCATTTAGGTCTTTACAAAAGCCCTCAAACACACACAGCCAACCTGCTCTCCCCCACTAAACCATCAGCAGCTTGTTCTAGGAAGAAGGGCTACCCCGAGCTGGAGCCCAAGGGAGCCTGGTCCTTATGGAAGGGATGCTTGCTCCTGACTTCATCCTCATCCTACAGCAAGGGCTCAGGCCATGACTCATCTATCCATAGTAGAGGGGAACTCCTCATGTCTCAGTATTTGACCTTGTCTCAGGATGTGAGCTTTTAGGCTGAAAGTAAAGAAGGTGTCAAAGGGATATGAAAATAGAAAAGTTTGATCTGGTGCTAAAGCTCCACTGGACCACTTGGTTTTCCTCTGGTGCAAGCTCGGTTTATCACAGCTGGGGTCAGGGAGTCACTGAGCCCATCCAAAGCATTGCCTTGAGTTGCTGTAAGGCCCAATGCCGTCATTGCTAACTCCAAATTCATCTTCTTTTGGTGGTCTGGTGCTTCACAAAACTCAGCATCTTACAAGCACCAGATGATCCTCACAAAGCTCCTGATGTCAGATGTCAGCTGAGGTTTAAATCCAGAAGAAACGGAGGCACAGCAGTTATGCAGTAGCTCAAACACTTATAAATCAATGTCAGTGCTGTGGTTTTGCACAGAGACGTTCCTGGGTCTCCGTTCTGAGCTCAGAGACCTTCATCTTCCCCTAACAAAATCAGTGCCATGAAAAAGCATGGCAAAGAAGACAGCAGCATAGATTTAGGTTCCAGGAAAAGAAAAAGCACAGGCTTCCAGATGCCAGGCACAAGCCTGCTAAATGCTTTCCACAGAGGAAAATAAAAATAAAGAGGATTTAAGCTCCCCATCTATGAACTAATGCAAACGTATGTACATGCAAAATGGGCCTCTGCTGCTGCTTATCTAGAGACACTGTAGACAGCTCAGGTTTACCACTGCTGACAGGCAATGAAAACAGTCTAATATACCGCCTGCTCTCGCCCTTAAATCCCTTTTTGGAGATCAAGATAAATATGCAGTTCCTTTTCCCGAGTGCTCCAGACATTCCAGTGAAGTGGAGGAGCGGGGTGAGGGGCTCTGCAAATGCAATCCCTCTGCAGTCCTGAGCCAGCTTTGTATTTACCCATCAGTGTTTGGCAGCAGAGGCACCGAGTCCCTAGCTGCAGGTAAAAGTTGGAGCGATGAGGGCACGCTGCCTTTGTTCATATGAGGTGCATGTCCACACGTGTGTGCTCACTGCAGCAAGAGGGACACGTAATAAGGGCACATGCAAGCTCAGAATCTTGACGTAAGCACAGTCCAAATGCAAAGCAAGCTGTTCCACTCACTCCCCAGCACAGGAACTGTGAAGATACGGGGTTAAAGAGGCATCTTCCACGGATGCTGCCAGGCTGGGGGCTGGTCCCCAACCTGCTCCTGCCCATGTGCTCCCCAGCTTCTCAGGAACGATGGGAGATCCTGCCACGGCGCTCCACACATAGAGCTGCAGACTGCATTGAGTGCCAGAGGTGAAAAGGCACTGAAGGGCCAGCCAGCTTATAGACAATGATCGTTGGGCTTGAGAAAGAAATGAATGCGATAGCTCATCCATTCAGCTCTGCTAACCACCTCATCTCTGACCTCAGAGGACTACATTTTTAAAGGCTGACAAGTAATTCAATCTCCAATTAACAATCTTAAATGGTGCAATGCATATTGCTGTATAAATGTTTCAGCAAGAAAATATCCAAGGGTAAAAGAGAACACATCGGCTGGAGAAGTCCAAACCTGATACAGTTAAAGAGACTCAGATGTCCCTCAGTAAGACACACAGCAGAGGCACAAGTGGATTTAGAAATGATTCTATATTGCTAAATCAGTAATGCTAGAAAGAAACTCGTAGGAGAAAAGACTGCACAGGATTAAATCCTCTATCTGTTATGGCCAGCATGTACTGAAAGGGAAAACTTCAACCCTGAGAGGCTGGGGTGACCATGAAGGTCCACTGAGTCACACAAAGCAGGAGGTCAGAAGTGGAAGCAGCACTAGCCCAAGGCTTACAGAAGGCATCAGTTTAATGACCAAACATGTGCATGGAAGGTTAAGTTTGCAAAGCAGGTCCTTCCTAGCAGGAAGGTTACTGGCACTCCAGGGAAAACAGATGCAGCTGCAGCAGTCAGCTGCTGTAGAACTGAGATCAAGAATGGCTCAGCAAGAGGGGTGGGAAAGACCAGGTTCCAGGATTTTAAAGCTCAGATACACAACAAACACATACCTCCATCTTGGCACTACTGACCTCTGATTTTGTGCTTAATCTGATGGCCAAAACAGACAGAAAAGAGCAGCCAAACAGCAACACACCAGCTTCTGGCACCAGGAAATGGGCTTTACATTAGAATTGTTCCCACTCTATGAAAGCTCAGAAACCCCAGCACTGTGTTTCTGTCCACGCTGAGTGTGGCATGCTACCAAAGGAAGCTGCTCTGGGTTGGTGGCCCCACACAGAGACCCCAAACCTGGCCATTCTGAGGTCTCTAGTGAGGACCCCTCACTACCACAATAGGAAACCAAGTTTCTTCTGCCTTCAGAGGACCTTTTAGGAAGTACAAAGGAAAGCCAGGATTCTAGCAGCCTTTTCAGCCTTTACAAGACCATCTTCAACAGGTCTACAGGCATGTTGGATGCACATTAATCATCTCGAGCCCATGATGATCAGCTGCTTTCTCTGCTCCTTTGCAGAAGCTGGTTAGTTGAGACATTCCCTACGAAGCTGGCTCGGCTGCAAACTTGATTGGCTCCATCAAAGAGGAAAGATGTGAAAAGATGACAGCAGAGGGCTTGAATGGGAATCATTAGGTAACGTAAGTGCTGTTATTATTCAGAGCATATCATGCGTTTATATCAAACAGAAGTGCCAGATTTTTATCCAAATAATTTCAATAATTGCAATTCCCATCCCACCATTCATATTATCTGCCAGAAACCCGAAGCAGAAAAGGCACATGCACGTACTCTAAAGAGCCTACTTTTCATAAACAGGCAGAAAGGATGGGAATGAAAACACAGTGTAGGAACTCCAAAGCCCACTGTCATTATGTGCAGTCAAGCCCCAACGTATCTCCCCGTTGTCATGCCCATCACTCAGCTCTTCCCCGCACACATATCATGTCATTAGAGGGCAAACCAGCAATGCTGGATGGGAGAACCAGGAAGAGCCCAGCTCCTGCAGCCCTGCCCCGAGTCCTCAGCCCATCCACGGCCCCCTCTCCCTGCCTGCAGCCTGCTCTTGCATTTCTAATCCAAACGTGTGCAGTTCCTGCACTTCTAATTTACGAGCGTTCAGTGGGGGACCCTTCTGACTTGGGAACATATTGGCTCGGTCTAATGCTTGGAGATTATTAAAGTCAGAGCTATACTCCACTATCAAGTCTACAGATCTTTTATTTAGAAGATATGGTGCTCTAAATGCACAAAGAGCTCCCTGTCACCTTCACATTAAAGCCCCTAGTGCCTGGTAAATGGAATTATATAGCTGTCATCTCCTTTCCCCAAAGTTTTAAGAGTACAATGGGCTCATTTTTTCACACTCCATCCCAGCTTCAGAACTAAGAGACCTACTTTGTATTGATTTAGAGTCTCAGAAATAAATAAACCTGCTTCACCAATGTGATTCACAAGAAATTCATGATACACTATTGCATGATATATTTCAAGCTGTGGCTCCAGCTCTTTTTTCCCTTTGGTGAGTGATGGGGGAGGTGGGAGGCAGGGGGAGGTGGGGGGAAGCTGACAGCCTCATGGTTATTGGAGATGGCTACTGACTGCAAATCCACAGGCAGGTCTTGCTGGTGGAGCCTTTTTCTTGCTCTAATTTGGTGAGATCAGGGGGGGAAAGGAGGCAAAACAACTGCACTTCACCCCAGAGGCAGCAGGGGAAGACACATCCAGATGGACACCGTGGCTGCAGCTGGGATTTCTCCGCTACCTTCTGCCTGAGGATGCCAAGGCACCTCAGCAGTACACAGGAGCAGGGCTCCAGGCTGATTGCAGAGGAGACATTCCCTCTGTTTGCTGGTGGCAACACAAAAGGTTATTGGGAGGGAACAGCTCTTCCATCTTGCACGGACTGATGAGGATTTCTGAAGGTGTCTGGCTTGTAACCATCACATTTTGCAATCCTGAGATGTGGTCAAACATCAGAGAGGGTCAAGATGTTTGCTTCTCAATTGTGAGCTATTTCTTGTAAATCTTAGAAAGAAAAAATTCCTTTGAAAAGTCAATTGGGAAAAACAAAGAAAAAAACCCAAAAAAAGAACTTTTTATCTGACCCCAAAAATTCCAAATGAGAAATTCATCAAACCTGGTGGTTTTTCCTGAAGAGTTCCAGTTTCACAGAGGTGGCATTTCCAAATGAAATACAGCTTGTCAAAGAATCCCTGCCTGGCTCTCCTTCCATGGTGCACAGAGACCGCCCGGTTTGCTCAAGGTCACTCCACCAGTCAGTGCTAAATCAAAAGGACTCAATACACTTTGCCAACTAAAATTACAGCCCCTGATTCTACACGGTGCAAACACCCATAAATCCCACCTGTCCCAGCCAGGGGGTCCCTCATCCACCCCCAGCCTGATAAACAACATCAATGACCGACTTCATTATATTGGTTTGGCCATTCCCTTCGTCACCTTCTGGACCCCAAAGGAATCCCAGACTGGTTTGGGCTGAAGGGACCTTAAAGCTCATCCAGCTCCAACCCCCTGCCACGGGCAGGGACACCTTCTACTGGAGCAGCTTGCTCCAAGCCCCTGTGTCCAACCTGCCCTTGAACACTGCCAGGGATGGGGCAGCCACAGCTCCTCTGGGCACCCTGTGCCCAGGGAAGGGCAGTACCTCCAGAATACCCTTCAGGACAGGTAATTTCTCCACAAGTCATTACAGAAAAGACCCCCAGGCAGGTCCCTGATAACCACAGAGGAAAAACTCCAAAAGAAGGGTGGCCAGGACCAGTTATTTTGGGCCTTCTTCTCTTCAGCTCCAGTGAACATCAGGAATCTGAGTTAATGCTCCAGTAAGAACACACCCTGCAGGCACGGGAACCCTCCAGGAACTGGGATACAGTCCTGGTTTGACGATACCCATATAGGGTTTAGAATCCACTGGAGTTTTCCTGGCAGGTTTAGACAGGCAGAATACAGGCCACTGCGCTAAATAACCTCCTCTTTAGCAGGAATAAACACACACACAGCACCAGCACCATTCCCATAGATAAAACCAATCAAGATCCATATTAAAAATGATAGAAGGAGGGAGGAAAAAAAGAAGTCAACAGAAATCTATTAGACTTTCTTCCCTAAGCAAACATAAAGGGACTGATAATGCGATGCCTGGAACGTAAATTGTCTCTAATGGGAACAATACACAAATATCAGCACTTAAAGAAAGGCAATTAAAAATAAAATGTAGAAACAGAGGGTAATGTTTGTTTGTTTGCACTCCTCCAAAGTCCAGGCATCCATCCTGCTCACATTTGTCTCTCTAGACCAAGCAAAGACCTCTGTGTGACCAGCACTGCCACCAACCAGCTCTCCCAGCAGCTAACGCCTCTCACTGGCATTAAAAGGAATCAGTTCTGCTCTCTTCCTATTGCCAACCATTGCTAAAACGGGACTGATCTACTACAGCTTCACTGTGACCTTGGTTCTCACACCAGACTGGCTTGGTTAGGGTGTGAGTGAAGGTGACCTACATGAGCGAGACCTCCACCAGCACCAAGGTCCTGCACTGGTCCCGAAAGAGCTGAAGAGACCAGCCTGCATCCCTGTTCTTATCGCATCACCTCCTGCATCCACCCCAGACCCAGCTGAGCAGCTCCTCCTGCTTCCCCCACTGCTGGAGCCGAGAGCAGGGTAACCTTGGTGAGATCCATGAGGAGTCGTGGATGCTGAATGCTGCTGAAGTGTCGATTTCTGTTTGACATTTCCTAGACCCTCTTTGATTAGCATTCTCAAACACCCGGCACCCATACCTATCTTCCTAATAGTCTTGCTGTGCCACTACAGAAAGATTCATATCATGCATTAATAATTATAATGCTCCTTTGAATGACAGGGATGGCACTTGCTGTTCTAACTCACATGATTGCTCTCACATGATTGCTTTGATCTAATCCCAAGACTGGAGTCATCTTGAGCAGATACTGAGCTATCCCTGCCTTGAATCTCAAAAGAAGAGCTTTCCCCAGTCTGCATTTTACAGTAAATCCCTCAAACAGCATCAGTCTCACAGGGCTTCTATTTATTCTTCCACATTGTGAAATTGAGGGGTAAATATTACTGTTCGCGAGACTGAAGACCCATCACTCAAACACGACAGACTGTGTAAGCTCCCTATTCCTCACACAAGCTCCTCCAGCGAGTCTCAGACCTGACCCAGCACCCTGAGCAGCTCTGCCTGGTCCTCCCAAGCCCTGACCCATGTTCTCACCCTGGTACTGATCCCAGAACAACCACTGAGCTCTGCAGCTTCCCTCAGCCACAGCCTGCAACCATCAGGTCAGTGCCAGGCTGCGTTAGCACTGGGACCAAATGACACCCTGCCAGCACCTGACACCCACGTGTCAGCAGGCAGAAGATGCTGAAGAGCCACCAATAGCACAGAGCCAGGTTGGTTGAAGTGCATCAATATAAACTTGCGTCATCAAGCAACCTACAGCAGGGGATAACCACTACCCAATGAGCTGGTTCAAGCTCTCTCACATGTACACTGCTCCTCTCTGCCTGCCATGTGGATGCTCCCACCATTCAGCTGCAGATCTACACCAATGAAACCATCAATCTCCTCAAAAGCAGCCACATCAACCTCAGCTCTGGCTTTGACAGCCAATACAATTCAGGACTGAATTAAAATACAAGGCTATTCTCTCCTGGCCTCCTGCAAAGGGGTTGTTGGGTTTTAAATGCAGATTGTCAAAACGATCCTCGCAGCAATTATGGTCTGTTGTATCAACAAGTCCTCAGGGACTCACCCACAGTCACTCGATTGACACATACACTCTGCTGCCCATCATGTTAACGTCCTCACCACCACAGTCGTGTCTGCATCAATGGAACTGCTACTCAAGAAGGGTCACTGGACAAAGGCTTGGAAGCTCTTTGGATATTTACGTGTTGCCTTAGCAAACAATCAAGGTTCCACTCGTCAGTTCACCTGAAAACACCCCCCTAAAAAGCTGTTCTTCAGAAGTGTTTTCTCCCCCCTAAACCCCACCAATTCTCAGTGCTAGAAACAGTGCATTACTAACCTGGTTGCTTAGTTCCTGAGCATTTTCAGCTCTGGAATAGGTTATACAAGCAGATACACAGTTTAAATTAAGATCATTTTGAAGGCAAAACCTTCCACAGAAAGAAATCCCAAGGATGGGGTTACCCAGCCTGCCAATGCAGGTTCTTCCCATCTGATGAGCTCAAAACACATCCCAAATACAAATGAACTAAGGATTCAAGGCCAAGCTGCTAGCGGGTAACTGCTGATCAAACGTGTCACACCACAACCAGGCAGCTGGCTGCACACTGGAAAATGAGACCCAGAGTCCTGGTTCTGAGCTATGCTTTGAACATCTCAGACTGTAGTGGTTTCTGACTCTTCACTGCCTCTTTCCCTATGTACTATAGGATATCACTGGGGGAAAATAAAGCTAAACAGGAGGAAAGGAAACAGAACACTGCTGGTTACATCCTTCCCTTCACCTCCAGAAGTGATGCGATGACCACTTCAGATGTCCTGTTGTGGGGGACAGTTCATCATCACTCAGAAAATAAACTGAGATACCAGGCTGACCATCTCTATAACAGACTGATGTGTACCAAGTTAGTAGAGGGTTCTGAAGACCTCTCTATAACACTGATGTGTATCAAGTTAGTAGAGGGTTCTGAAGACCTCTCTATAACACTGATGTGTATCAAGTTAGTAGAGGGTTCTGAAGACCTCTCTATAACACTGATGTGTATCAAGTTAGTAGAGGGTTCTGAAGACCTCTCTATAACACTGATGTGTATCAAGTTAGTAGAGGGTTCTGAAGACCTCTCTATAACACTGATGTGTATCAAGTTAGTAGAGGGCTCTGAAGATCTCTGCTAAACCTGGTTTCCCTTAGAGGAAGCCCATGTCTCTGTAGAGAAGATGTGACTGAGAGACACTATGTGTTTACATTAACAAAACACCCTTAAAGACAGGCTTCCTTTTCAACACAAAAGGCAAGGAGGAGCAAACTCATTACAAATAGGTCAGCCACAGACTTGAGAACATCCTTGTGAGGACTGGAAGCTCGAACCAGATGAGCAACGCATAAACAGGGAGCACTGGGCTCTTCTTCCCTCTATTAGAGAGAAAACCAGTGGAAATTAACCTGTTAGGGATGAAATCAGGGGGAAAGGGAGTTGAGGGAGGAAGTGGGGGGTGGCAAAAAGGGGGGAGGCAAAGTTAAAATATATATATATATATATATATACATACACATAAAAACCTCTGCCTCAGCAAAAGTTTTCATTAAAATTTTAGACAAATGATCTCTGTGTCCTTCCCCCGCGCTGCCTGGGGCTCCATGCTATTTCTATGCAAATAACAACCTCGTGCTTTAGATCTTATTATTTCCACCGGAGCTGCGGCGACATGACCCGAGACGTGTGCGAGGTAGACAGCGCTAGAGAGAGAGAGAGAGAAAGAGAGGGAGGGCGAGTGCCAGGAGAGGGAGAGGGAGGGAGATGGAGTGGCTGCTCGCTGGAGTGTGAAAAAATATTGTCAGGAGTGAGCAGCAGAGAACAAAAAGCAGAATTGCCGGGATAACGTGTTTATTTCAGCCCCTCTCCCCATGTGAACCGGCAGCTCTTAAAATTCATTGGGCATCAGGCGATCATGCACAATCCATCTGCTTTCACTTTATCATTTGCATTTCATGCCTCCTGGCTTTTGATGTGCTGATACTTTGATGCAGTCAGGAGACGCGCATTATCATTATTTCCATTTCCAGGGGGGGTCAGCGGGCTCGGCACAGGCGCGCGCACACGCTCCCGGCACAGGAATGAAATGTCATTTCCACCTCTCCACCCCCTGCTGAAATGCACTGGGGGAAGACAAAAGGGGGACGGAGGCAACGCAGCCCCGGTGCCCCGCATGCAGAGCGCTGTCCCCCCACCACGGAGCATCGCCACCTTTGGCCCAGGTCTTCCCCCCCAGTGCCTGTTGGTGTGGGCTAGGAACAAAGACAGCTTCATCAGGAGCAGAGGGAAGCCTCACGCGGCTCCTGTGCTGCTTCTTGTCACCCCTGACAGGCAATGGGGCTGAGAGAGTGCTTAAACCTGCCTGGTATCAGGTGTCTCGCAGTGATGTGCCTCTCTGCTTACAAAGCAGTGACACGGACACAGCCAGCACGCGATTAACCAACCTCCAGAACCAAACATTAGCTCCAGCTAAAAATGCTATTGACCTTGAGCTCATCATCTAAGTTATAGGTTACAGTCTGGTTTTGGCAGCTGGACCTTTCCCTCTACACCTAAACCCTCAGGCTGGTTTTACATAATGATAATGAACAAGACCAGCAACAGATCTGCTGGCACAGAACGCTTGTCACAGCCCCCCTCTGCTCCCCTTTAAATGAGAAAGAATCCTGTATTTCAATAAAGGAAATTCAAACCAAAACTCAAACCACCCCCGAAGCCCCCTCACTGCTCCCTGAAAAGCCAGCTGTCCCCATTCCTGCACTGCATGCTCTCTTCCTCCAGACAGAAGACATTCTGAAGATGGGTCTGTAGACACAAGACCACGAGTAAGCTTTGCACAGCATCCTCCAGAAGACAGCAGTTAGAAGTCAGCAATGGAAAAACCTGTCCCAGATCTCAGGGACCTAACTGGGAAAAGCTCAAGGAACATTTCCATACAACTGGGTCAGGATACCTCCAGTTCCAACTGTCAGGCAAGGCAGCAGTTTGCGTTTACTTCTGTTTCAGCCATGATCTTTCCTCCAGACCCTGTCAGCAGGACTGGAACCTCTGATTCCCGTGCAGTAAAGCACGGCTCTTCTCACCATCTGCTCTAAGGGAACAAGAAGCAGCGGAGCTCACCCACTCCACAGAGGAAAACTACAATGGGTTTCCACCACGAGACCCTTCTGGAGTCTTATTCATGTGAATAAACAAGAACTCCTCATACATCACGCCCCAAGAGCCTCTGCATTCCTTACAAAGGAAGACTTTGCTTAGCTGGCCCTGGCTGACATTGGGCCAGGCACTTTCTAGCCAAAAGACAGTTCAAACTGTCCATCTAAATTCAAAGGACAGGAGTTTAACAGTTTACATGGAAGAACAGGGAAGCAGAGGGTAAGCCTGAAGTAGATCCTGCATTAGCATTCACCATTTGCTTCACACTCTCCTTAAGATCCCCCCTGGACTAAGCTTGGTCACTTCAGGTTAGCACTGGACATCACTCTTCTGGGACACAATTATAGCTGCATCCATTCAAAAAGCTCTGACTAGAACTGGATTCCCAGTCTCCCACTATTCAAGGACAGGTAAACTTATTGGGTCTGGGCTTTGCTGTCTCACTGGGAAAGCTGGATAGGATGGAACAGATTCTTCCTTTGCCTGACCTTCAGCCAGGCAGAGGTTCAATGCTTACATAAAAACACATGCACAGGGAGGAAAACTCTTGGAATGGGCTAAGTCAGTCCCAGAAAGCATCTCCTCCTGCCTGCACCAGCTGACATAAGCCTTAATTTAGGGTGAATCCTTAATTTTTAAGTGTCTAAAAGGTAGTGAGATTAATCTAATCCTATGGAAACATTCACTCCATGGGCAGAGAGAGCAGTTAGACCTGGGAAGAAGAGAGGAGGAGAGAAGGACTGAACAGCCTGCCCCTGCCATCTGGGAAACTCTGCAGGGCCCCGATCCCTCCTAAATGACAGCTGGAACCAGGCAACTTACTCCACTTGAGCAAGCACTAAACTGACTCAATTTCTTTTTAAAGGATGGATCTTCAAATGCCTCTTTTCCTTCCATTGATGCAGGTGTGTGACGTGTGTAAGAGATCTAACTGAGGGTACCGCATCCTGGAGTTGATAGGATCAATGCTTCATTTTCTGCAGAGCCCCCTTTATTCAGGGAAATAATTCAACGAGAGACTATTTTCCTTTTATCTCCCATTGTCAGGCAGGCACTCCTTGAAGCACAGCTTGCGATGAAGCACAACCACCCCAGGTGCTGGAGAGGGCCTGAGAACAAAGCTGCACAATGGGAAGGGCACTCGCGCCGCACAATCCCAACTCCCATGTAAACAAAGCCCTCAGTGAGAGGGATGAGAACGGAGCCGTGCCTGCCTCAGACAAGGAGCTGGAGGCTGTAGTATTAATAGGCTTGGGGCAGCAAAGGGAGAAAAAGCACCTCTGGCGAAGAGGGGAGACGAAGAGCCACTTTAGGAGTGAAAGCAGTAAGTTTCCTTACAGCCTGAGGCATTCCTCCTGCTCCCACAGCCGAGATGTCCACAGCATTCCTGAGCCCTGGGAAATCTCCATCCACACACCCCTCATCAGGCTTCACTGCTCCCCACGCCACAAGGCTGTGGATGGCTGAAAGCTCAGGGAGATTCGGGCCCATGAATTTTGAAACACAAGCTTCCAGACACTGGAAACAGCCCCGTTTCCTCTATCACAGTACGCAGTGGGTGGAAGAAGATGCTGCCCAGCTGTGGGCTTCCCCACTGCTGTCATTTAGTCACTGCACACAACCTACGTGACTTGGTTTCAGCTGGGGTTAAACCACAACGCTGTGTTAGAAGCTGCTCCTCCTTCTTCCCCTTCACCTGGCTCATGCTCAAGCCCTTTACTCTGCAGTTGTGCGGAGGTGCCCTGCCAATCTCCAGCCAGGATGCCTGGAACAGTGCCTCTGGCTGTCGGTATGATGCTCTTGTCAAGAAAGGACTGCTTCCTGACCAGAGAGCAAAGAAAAGACACTGCAAAGGCAAGTTCCACAGCTGCTGCCCTGTGTTGATCAAAAGGAGCCCCAGAAGGAGGAAAGCAAAAGGGACTGAGCACAGTGACACAGAGTGGTGGCAGCTCCCCGGGTCTCCAGCAGAACCCACAAAACCAGCTCAATTCACATAGCTCTGAAGACTGAAACACATAAAGACTCACTTTGTTGAGGGCTCCACAGCCAGTCAGGATTATGTGAGAGTTCTCCACCTGGATAGTCCTCTGACCCAGCCGGACAAGGTAAGCTCCAATTCCAATTGCCCGACATGTAACCTTAAGGAAATAAAGCAATGACATTGATTTCTGTCTTACCACACAGGCAAACCCCTCTGATTCAAACACTTAGATAACACTAGACATGTTTGTATTACAAGGCTGTGAAATCTGTTCTCACTGCAAAACTCCAGATTCTATTTTTAGGTAAAACACGGTATCTTTACTTTAAAAAAAGAGACTTAGCAACTTAAGAGACTGAGCAAATATGAAGCCAAATAACAGTTTTCTACAAGCGTTCTAAATTTAGTCTGGAAGGGCCCCAGCTCCACAGTGGTGCCAGTGGCATTGCTCAAAGCCTACGGGAGCCAATTCATAACACCCAGAAGTCTGATCCCAGATGTCCCTTCTGGATATCACAGCAGGGTTTTTAGCTGAAGCAGACAATAGTCTGAAGAACAGAAAGCAGTGGGGGATTACCAAGTTGATGGTGATAACACTCTCGTAGGCTAAAGATGATTCTCCAGCAATCATACCAGATCCTCTGAGGTTCTCTGTTCCAAGTCCGTCTTCCTTTCCGATAATATCTGTTATCTTATACCTGAGGGAGACACATACAGCCTTTGAGTCACAAGGTCCAATGATTCGCTGAATCAGTTTGCTACCCAGAAAATGGAAAGTGACTAAATAACATTAAGGCTCTAAAGAATAATGTGCATAAAAACCAGCCAGGACCAGTACATGGGCTCATTCTGCATGAAATAGGCCTGCATGGGAGTAGCCAAAGAAGCACAGCAAAGAGAAAATGCCAAGGGAGAGGAATGCCCATGGAAAAGTCATTCTGTCATTCCAACAGGCCGTGAGGAACAGGCTGATTATAGGAAAAAGGGCCAGAAAGGAAGAGAATGCAGCTCAAAGGAAAAAGAAACAGAACAAGAGATTATAATGAGGGTCTTACCTTTCCTTTACATCTTTCATGCCTTCCTTCCCCAGCACAATCCCCTCTTACCTAGCACCCTCAGACTGGCTTCTGTCTTTTCCACTATGCCCTTACTAAGCAAGGTATTTAAGCATGTACTGAACAGAAAGGTTTTCATCCTGACTCATCTGTGCTTACCTGGACTCTCCATTGTCCTCCACATGTTCACAGTGAACTGAGTTCAGGGCACTCACTTTCTTATAGTCTTGAGGAGTCAGGTACAAGTACTTGTATCCCTGCAGGGAAAAACAGTTCATTCATTTAATTCCCACCTGGACTCCCTTCCAAATTCCCAATAACCCCTTCCAAAAAGAACATTCTGAGGGAGCAGGATTTAATCCCAGACAGCAGCAAGAAAATCTGCTCTTAACATCAGAGCTCCAGCTGAGGGATGCTTTCAGCATTTAGCACCAGCTCATTCCATATGCCAAGACTGCTGCCTGAGAGATCCAATAGCAAGGAAAACTCTGGATCTAACAGTCTGGCAAACATCTACCCTCACCTCTATTAAAAGAGGCAGTATAAATGTAAGATGCTGCAGAGCTTTGCCTGTGCCTCCTTACCTTGTATGGGTCATTGGGGTCTTCCCAGGCTACTTGGAACATGTGCCGAATCTCCTCAGCCAAACCAATCCTGGCTCCACTGTTGGCAGCCACATAGATACGGGGGATGCCATGTGTCCGAGCAAGCTCTGAGGCCCTCAGGAACAGCACATCCTCTTGAGGCCCGAAAGAGCCGATGCGGTACGTAATGTCATTGCCAATGACAATGATATCACGGCCTTCGGGATACTCCGGGGTCTTCAGAGTCATCTTCCAGGCCACCATCCCAACCTGCAATCAAAGAGCAGAGAACAACAACTAAGTGTAGATCTTCAAGATGGGAAAGAGGGGAATTATGCATTTTACTCTGTGTTGCACTTGGTGTATTTTCTTTGGGAGCTCCGACAAGACCAGCTCTGATATGTGCTGCCAGTGTGGAACACAGCTGGGGAGTCTTAATGCTTCTCAGACTTCCTGCAGCACATCCTCCATTGCTCTTCCCACCCCAGACACCAACACTGGCTCCCTCTTTCCCCATTCAGGGATCTGTCATGGATCCAAAACACATCCTGCAGACAGCCCTCGCAGGGTTCTGCATTTATTCCATGTGCCAGAGCTCCCAGGGTGAGGATGGATGTGCTGCAGTACAGACTCCTGACCACCTGCTTGGGCTACCTAGGTATCACCCCAGAACCTCATCACCCTGTTTCTCTGTCACCCTTCCCTCATTTTAATCATCCTATTATTCATAACTACCTCCATTAATATTTTTCTGTCCTTCCTTTCATTTCTTTGGCTCTTCCCTTTTTGCTTCCCAAACATTGCAGCTATTTCTTTCCAAACCTGCCTGGATAAGTAATGCTTTTTGCTGCATATTTCTCTTTTTAAAATCACCAGATGATCTCTTCTGACCCATCTTATGGAGATCAGCAACATCTGTACCCTGCATCTCCCATCTCTCAGCTGCCACGTATCGCTGCACTGGGACTTGGCCATCCTGGAATGCCATTAACAGATGGAAATAGCAGCGTCCCTTGAAAGCCACATGCATCACCCAGTCTCCGCTTGCCCAAGGATCATAAGCTCTGAGTACACATTCCTCAAGCCGATTGCACATCCTCTGCTATCAGGAGGGTTGAAACTCTCATTGTGGAGACTCTGAATTCTGAACATGATGAACTAAAGCGGGAGGGGGAGAGGGGAGAAGCAGCAGATAGATATGTGCCATTTAATCCAAATCAAAACGGCACAATACACAGTTGAGATCCAATCAACATCTGCAATAAGATATGCCATAATAGGCTCATTAAAAAAAATAAAATGGGAGAGGAATTAATCAAAGGGTCATTGGAAGTAAAGCAGGCAGCAATCCAAAGCCATTACAACTGGCTACTGGCAGCTCCTTCCCCTTGCACCTCCCATTCCGAGAGCTGAGATTGCAAGTTAACAGAATGAGGGTGTTTGAGTTCACCTTCCCCTCAGTTCCATCCACTGCTATTTTGACTGATGTGTCATAAGGGATGAATGTGGTTGCCTCTGAGTATTTGCAGATTTACAGTTACATCTCAGCATCCAACTGCAGCCTTTGGAAGAGAGAGATGCTGCAGCACTTTGAACAGCAGGAGGATAAACCAGTGGGATGCTTTGCTCAAATACCAGTACTATTGCCAAATTATAGGAAAAAAATGTATTGATGTAAATCAAGTGGGTACACAGAGACTAGCCCAGAGCCTGACAGAGGAACCTAATGGATCCCAAACAAAACCACGCAGGCTCCTTGGACTTCTGCTCTTCTGCTGATGGACTTTCATAGCAGAAAAAGAGATGCCATGGGCTGCATAGTGTGCCTCTGCGCTAACTCAAGCCCGCAGTTAGAAACAGCAGGTTAAAAAAGGCTGCAAATCCAAAGTTAAAGACTTCAAGATTAAGAAGTAAGGGATGGCTGCCTACACCCTGACACCTACTGCAGCTCAGTTCTTTACCACCCTTTACAGGGCTTTTACAGGGTGCCCCTGCAGCTGCACTGATCCCATCAGCCAGGACCACCCCAGGAAGCTTCAGGCACCATTAGATGAGCACAACCCACACAAGCAACTCAGATGCTCAGGCTTTATACTTGCTAAATACTCATTACCAAAGTAAAGTGCAAGATGGAAACACATGAAGCCACTGCCAGAAACCTGCATGATAACCACAGTGAACTGGCACTAACATCCTGGCACCCTCAGCTCACCTGCAAGGCAGGTGACTTAACACTCACCCCAGGGCTTAGGGACTAGTGACTGAGCTCCATCAGCACCCAGGACTGGGTCCACAGGCTCTCACCTATGCATCTAAGGGATTTTCCTTGCTTTCATCAACTTGTTGATTTTTTGACAGCGTAGAAAACAGGAAAATTAAAAGCTTTTCCTATTTAGATAACTCAGACTATAATAGAATTCTTGGAATAGTTTCCTAACCTGAGACTGTGCATCCTCTACACAAATAAAATTCCTTTTGTTAATGCTGATGAGTAGAACAGGAAAAACTACCTAGCCAGGGCAAAGTAAAGAGAAAAACAGTTTATAGCTAACAAATATGGAGCAGTTTAAGAAAAGAAGAATTAAAGTGCTCCACTTTATTAACTTGTGTCTTCCTGCCTCCCCCATGCACAGCATGTTTTGTGCCATTTATCCAGTAAGAAAAAGCACAGAACACAACTAAGGATGGTTTTGCTATGAACAACGTGGATTCTGTCTAAATTCATGGGCAGGGGAGGCTCTCTATTTGAGGGGAAAAAAGGAGATTTTGAAGTTAAGGGCAGCATGCCAAAAAGTGGTGAGTTCACAGGTTAATTAGACAGGCTGAGCTAATCACATAAGAGCACTGTCAGAACAAGACTGGGTGATGGTAAGGAGCAGTGCCTTCAGAACGGGCTCCTGTTAAGAGCCAGCACAGGTTGGAAGAGCTGCTCCTGCCCCAGCTCTCTTCCCAGCACACCCAGGAATGAAGGCGAGAGGGAGGGGAAAAATAAAAGCAGGAACCTTCTTATTTAACTGTTTTTATGTTGGCAAAATGATTTGTGCCCCGGTATTTCCATAAGAAGTGGGGCCATTATTCTCCTGTAGGAACACATTTGGTTTGAAAAGTATCACTGGACAGAACGTGGAAATCAAAGCGGATGAATTATTCACAACCTGCGATCAGAAGTGATCATTATTTCTGATGTTCCAAACTGTGATTAGGATTCAGTGCTCAGATGTCATTTGCTCCCTGAATAGCACAGCAGCAATGCAGACTCGCACGACACACATACATTACACACAAGTTTTAGATATATAATTTTATACACATCTTCTCCCACCAGCGCTTTGCCTTAATGTAACCATTAACAGATAGTAAAAGCACGATATTAACTAACGTTCGTTTTCATGGTGCTCGTAAATGCCGTTAGTTTGACACACAGTGTCAACACTAATCATGGCCTAAAATTAACACCAAAATTGACTTCAACATTAATTGCGCTATCGATGGGAACAGTAATACACACACTGATGCAGTTACAAATCGACTGCGAGTGGCAGCCGGAGCTGTTGACAACAGGCACCGAGGGGAACGGGGGAGAAACCGATCCCAGCTCCTCCTGAAGGCACAAGAGGCTCAGAACGGGAGGCAGCCAAGGCAAACAGGGGCTGGTGTCCAGGCACAGGGAGCTTTACAGTCTCTGTCTGGCAGGATCTGTAATCCCTGGAGAAGCACAGCTGACAAAAGCTGATGTAAATGAGAGCAGTTTAGTATTTGACAGCATCTATGCTTGAGCCGTGCCAGTTGTGCTGGTTTACTCGGCTTCTCTCACAACAAGGGTGATGCTTGAGCTGAAGTACTTGATCATGCTTCATTTTTACTTATTTACATCCCGGTTTGGAGACCTGAATGTGGGTCGTGAAATCTCTAAGTTGGACAACTGAGCTCAGAGAACCCTGGTAAGGATTCTGACTTCTTTCCATTCTGTGGTACCTACATCATATGTAAGTTTTATATGTAAAAATAGATAGAAAGCATGAATACATTTGTATGTCAGTATTTATTACATACAGAAGTTATAATAAGAAAGGAAATGCAACAGTTGAAGGGGTCTGGTATGTGAGCACTGGAAATGCTGAAGCTGAACATTAATGAAAGCCTGCTTTTCCCCTGCTGTACTTGCATGTTCTGACATGTAAAATCAAGGAACATCGGGTTTACTACCCCTTTACAACCTCTTGTCTATTCTGGATGCAAACCAGCGGCCACAGCCCCAGGATGCTGCACAGCCACGGATAATGTGTGTTTAGAAAGGGACCAAAGACATCCCCAGATGTAGCAAGTTTTGGTCTTTCATCATTCAAATCTGATGCCCAGACCTTCAGATCCCCACTCACACTGTGACCAAAAGCTGTGGAGTTTATCTTCAGCATGACCCAACTCCCCAAACCAGGGCGTGATGCACATGTCCTGCTAGAGGCATTCAGCCTCAACGCCTTGACAAGGGTGGAATGCCAAAACCCAGGATTCCTTCATCCTCCTCTTGGCTCTGAAAGAGATGTCATTTAGCCATCAAAGCCGCGGTCGCAGGCGGCAGAGCCAAGCGCGCATTGGCACGGTCCTTCCCAACAGCACGCGGCCAAGCGGATGAGAGATGGGAAGAAACAGTTCCAGGAGGAAACGTGACAAAGGTTTGCTCAGTGAAAGCATCACGTGGCACCAGGGACTGGAGGAGATGTGACTCTGTCCTGTCCGGGTTCTTTGCACTAGACTGGAGGGTGCTCGGATGGCAAGCCAGGGTGGAAACGAGCACTGAGCTGGCTGATGGTCAGGGGAAATGGATGGACACGCAGAGCACCAAAAGGAAAGCTCAAAATAACCTGTTAGAGGAGCTTTTACTGCGCACACATCTGTGAATGAAGGAATGAAGCTTGTGCAGTGTCTCGTGGGGACAGCAAATGGCCTAACGCTGAACCCAAACCAGATTCTCTATCTAACGCAAGCTTCTGCTCCAAGCCCACAAAGTCAATTGTGAACAACACCGCAGCTTTTGCACCAACAAAAACATTTTTGATGAAGTTTTCCAAACAAAACAGTAAATAACTTCTCCCTAGGCAGAATGTGAGGCTTGAAAACGTCAGCTGAAATAGTCTGCACGCAGTGAAGCTACAGACAGATAAAGATACACCAGAGAGTGACATTAGAGGGGTTTTGATACCCTGTGCCTGTCATTAACCACAGGAACATGGGGTGACAAAGCAGAACATGCAGTTCAACTATTAAGCTTTGCTTGTACAATATTCATTAAGCTGCACTTTCAGCCCCAGGCCATGCAGGGACTTTTCCTCTGTCCACCACCATCCTGAGTTTCACCTGGCCAGACCTTCCAAAGCCTGCCAGCTACCAGCTCTGATCATGGATTATTGCTGATCCTCATGCTGCTGAGAAGGGAAAACTGTGACATCTAGTGCCAACAGGGAAAATGACACATTTTCCACGGACACTGCGTGAGCCTGGGCTGAAAGGTAACACAGGGTGTTGCTCCAGGTACTCCTTGCCCTCACTTTCTCCTTGCCCCTGAAGACGAGTTGGATTTTATCAGCGGATGGTGCAGTCCTAGTGCCAGATGATCATGGTAAATTGTAGTCAAAACACATAAAGTGCTCTAGGAAAACATGAGAATGCCCAGCTCAAGAATGACAAGTCTTACATAGGCTGAGGAAATCACCTTTTCACACTAAGGCTTCAGTTAATATGCTAATCTTCAGAGTAAAGCCACCTTCAATGGGCATTACAGGTCCTGCCATCAGCAGAGCCACTGCAATCAACAGCTGAACTCTTTAAACCAAGTGTTTTAAAGACTCTCTGAGTTACCAGCAGTTCTGCACCCCCAGCCCTGCTCACTGCTCTGTGTTCACACTGTAACACAGAAATCTCCTCCTTTTAGCACAGCCATGTAACTACAGAGGGAAATGAGAGGCTTCTCTTAAAGTCTTCTTCTTCAAAGCCATTTAAGGTTAAAATATGTAAGATTACAAACAATTACAAGTGGACTTTTCCCACCTCTATAAACTCTGTACTTTCCAATGGTCTGTGTCTATCTGAAGAGTCAGGCTGAGCATCCACCTCTGGTCCTCAGTTCTTGATATGCTCAATTGTACACTAAATTAGACCCCATTTGTCCCAAAGTCTATTTCAGTCTTTACTCAGGAGCGTTTAGCAGGGAGCTATCACCTGGTGTTTGGTTCTGCTGATAAAATACTGTCATCTTCAGCTCCCTTCTATAGCTGATGGCTCTGAGATTACTTACAAACTGTTCTCCACTTTTCAGTGTGGCACATTCAGCCTTGTCAAAGGTGTGGGCTTACTGAAATCCTGCGGTAGCAGGCAGAGCTCAACACAAGAGTCTGACACATGAGCAGAGGTGTCAAAGCAGCCAGACTAGTAATAGAAGGGATATACACAAAAGAAAAGCCAACCCAACACCCCAAAACCCCGCCAAACTCCTAAAAAGAGAGCAATTAGAGAGCAGGACACAGTTCACAAGCTTAACATGAAGGCTCCAGAACAGAAACCATCCAGCAGGCAACATCCAGGAGATCGTCTGCAGGCCAAAGAAACAGCAGATGCACTTCAGGCAGAGCTCTGGCTGCGCTGAGAACAAGAGGTTGGAAGAAGGCCCAGCATTAGCGATGTGTTCCAGGCAGCAGGGCCAGCAGCACTGCATGCTCCCCATGCACTGTGGCAAGAGGCAGGAGCCTTGTTCAGAAGGAGCAAGCACAGTGTAGGAATAAAGAGCAAGTTGTATTTTCATGGTCCATTAAGTCCTTGGCTTCTTTTGTTGAGACTCCCAGCAAAGAGATAATCACTGCCAAATGAGGTGGTGGGCTACGGTGAAGTGGCAGGGAGCTAAGCGGGGAAACACCTCTTGTGCTCTGAAAGTTGTTGAGAATTCCCATTTCACAGGTCTTCCTGCAAACACAGACAGGTTACAGAATGCTACCTGTGAACTCCGAGAGGACAGGAGAAACTCGGCTCCCAGCTCCTGCTCTGCAGGTGTTGGAGCAGGGACTGGAATTGCGGTTGCTGCCATCCTGCTGAATGCTTTGACCACAAATCTCCTGCATTTTCTGCTGGTTTCTCAATTTCCCTGCCAGCTAAAACAATCAGAGCACTCAGCCTGGCTGAATGCTTTGAGAGGAAGAGTGTCTTGACTGCTTTTCACAGACAGAAAACATAACTGTTCATAGGGTGTAGCACAGCTCCAGCAGGAAAGACAAGCCTACCTCAGAACAGCTGGTACCACAGTGGTGAGGCACTAACTTCCAATGGGAATAGCTGTGTTTGAGTCTGATCTAAACCAAGTACAACAGTGAAATGCACTAAAGAGCAGCTAGATTTACCATAGCCAGAAGATTTCAGCAGACATTTCCTCTTTAGTAACTCAGCTCATTGGGGCTGAACTGGAAACAGCTCATACCCCTGGATCTCAGGCAGAGACCCCACTGGCACTGACCATTAACTAACCAAAGCTGGGGGAATGCTGTATAACATAATAAGCAGCACGTATTTAGCAAACCCAAATTCAAAAACTCTTATGTTAGTGATCATCTCCCCTGTAAGGTGATTTTCAGTGTACGTGGGGCTTCTGGCATTCTGAAGTCAAGTACATCTATTTGAGGACAAAACTCTTCCTTAAGAAATGCAGGCAAGTTTAGAGAGCCAAGGAAATGTGCCATGTTTTGAGAATGGTCCCTAGCATGTGGAAAAGTGCAGAACCAATTCACATTTTGAGCAAGCTGCTCTAGTGGAAGATGTCCCTGCCCATGGCAGGGGGTTGAACTGGACGAGCTTTAAGGTCCCTTCCAACGCAAACCAGTCTGTGATGACAATGATTTTCTCCTGCTCCTTGCGGCCTGACTCCTCTTCCTGTGCAATGCTACCAGCTATTTTCACCTTGATGGGTTACCCCAGGGATCTCTGCTACTTGGCAGAGAAGATGCTGTATTTCTCTGCTCAGATGCCATGCAGACTGATTCTCAAACAAAAGGAGAATGGATCCACTTACAGCCTTAACAAAGAAAAGGCTTATGCTCTGAATTTATCTAGCATCCTGTCTCTTCCTTCTCCACCCCTGCAGCCATCTCCTTTGGAAAGAGAACCTGGAGTGTGCCTTTGTGAAAATGTGTTTCCTCAGCTGAAAGGAATTAAACCATAAAAGCCTAAAGTCAGCTCATCCAGATAAAGCAAGTGCAGCACAGAGGAATGAATCTGTTCAGCAGCTCGTCGCCTCCTGAATGTCACCTGTCCTTCAGCTTGCTGCTGGAACCTCTTCCTCTCAGCTGTGAATGAGTGCTATTGTGTGTGGTGGTGACTGGTGACACAACTCAATACCAAAGCCTCAAACCTCATCCCAGCTGCACACGGTCCTACAGCGACTTGTCCAGCTCCAGTCAGGCTGGGCTGACATCCATGAGCCTCCCTAGGGAGGCACAGGGCACTTCCTGGGGCTCAGCACCGAGCCCTGGGCTGGGATTTCACCTCCATTCTAGAAGTCATTATAAAGCATGTTACAGTCCATACCTCCACAGGAAGGGATCTTCAGCAGCCAGACTGAAAAATGCAGAGGAACATCATGCTTCCCCCTTGTCCATCTCACTTTCCAGCAACTCAACCCCTTGGCATAACAGCCACAGAGGCAGGGCTGGAACTTGTGCTTTAGACACCACCACTGCACGCACCACAACAGCCATGTAATTTCTTTACAGATTGAACATAACTAAGTCTACCAAGGGTTAAAAAAGCCTCCTAATTTTTTTTTTTTTGGTTGTCTTTGGGTACAGAATCTCTTATAATAAGACTATTTGTATTCATACTGGCAGAGTAAACACTACATGTTCATGCCCAGGCAGCTCTGTGCTTGTAATTTCAGCAAGAACAGAGCTACATCCCTGAGGGACTTCGCTATTTCCCCAGCCACCATCCACTCAAAGGCTGAATGAGAACAGAGAAAGAGAAAAAGATGATGGCATAAGCCTCCACAGCAGCACCACAGCCTCAGCTTTCACTGAGAATGCAGGGAATAGCTCATTTCAGGTTTAATTATACTAGTTAAAGCAGTTCTCCTATAGGCCTGTGAAAGACAAGGACGCAGAGCTCCCCTAGTCACCATTTACTGATTAGGTTCAATCTGCAAACATCATATTCAAACCCTTCCCCTGACAAGACACATGCAGTAAATAGTGATGAAAACCCCTATTTCCTCCCATCACTATACTTGACGTTTTTGAACGGAGCTTTTGCAAATCTGAAGTTGATGTATCTAGGAAAAGGATGGTGCTAGTTCAGTGATGCCAAGTAGAAATAAATGATACCAGCACTTAGAAGTGTTCAGATTTAAATGACAGCAGGAAAATTCACTCACTGAATCCCACCTAGCCTTGGCAAAAGAAATAAACACATCTTCTACCAGTGAGCTTTACCCTCTGGTCATTTCAGTGCTGCATCTTTGGTCTGCTGGTGGAATGACACACCAGCAAACCCCACCACAACAGCCCCTTCGTGCTTCACCTGAAGGAGCAGCTCTATTATCCCGGTAGCATTAGCAGGTTTTTAGTCTCAAGTAAATCATTCACTAGAGGGGGATGTTGCACACACCTTTCCAGTGCCTGCTACACAAACACTGCAGGGTGAATATGTCAATGGAGAGCATAAAAACGTTTTTACTTTTTGTTTTTTAAGCAAATGAAAACATTTCTATTTAGCCTTGTAAAACAGATTTTGCTCCAGTACAAACCCCAGGTACCTGGAATCGCTGAATGAGCACCTTTTAATTATGAAGGAAAACCAGCATAGGCACGGGTCTGAAATGGAATCATCATTTACTGTGGAGGTTAAAATACCCATTGTATAGAAGGTATTAATTTTTAATGAAACAAAAACCTCATTTTCAAGGGAGAGATTTCATCTGTGAAAGAGTGAATGAATAGACCTTGTGCCTGGTTGGTAAATTTTCATTACCATTGTCAAACCTAGTCCAAACCACAAAGTACTGCAGGACGTGGGAAGAAAAGTAGCATTAAAGAAAGGGCAACTTGCCTCATTTCCTCCTGGCAGCCTGTTCATGTGCACGAGCTGGCCCTGGTCATCCAACACCAACTCAGTGTACGTGAGGATGTCGGAAGGCAGCGGTGGCGTTGGCAGGAATGCGTGTTCATTCATAGAACCCCAGAGCTTAATCAAAGACTGGGCAATGGAAAGAGAAATTCTTGTTAAGACCAACTGCAAATAGTTTTATTTAATCCACTGAGACTTAATATTCGAGACAGAACACTCCAAAACATCCCTCCCCTGCCTGACTGACAGCAGTCCGTGGGTATCACTTGCTCTGGTTTACATTCCAGCTTCTGCTGTTTGACTTATTAATGGAACTACAGAAGCAGTGCATCCACAGTCCTAATTTCTCCCAAAGCAGACTCAATCCATAGCTGTATAAACCCTGTCAGCCACTTCAGGCCATTTGTTGCCCTGACAAGCAAGGGTGCAACTGATAGTAGTGCTCTGCAGGTATACAAGTTAAGAGCTACCCACCAGGCCCCAAGAGCACTTACCTGCCGAAACATCTCAGGAATGTCATAGACATATGATGTCCCTAAAGACTGTGCCTGGAACCTCTTGGACTGCAGCAGGTCTTTGGTCACGTAGGGAGTATTGATGAGCATCCCATGAAGTGGTCCTTGTTTATCCCCATATGCCTGGAACATAATCTGCACCACAAAACAAGACCAATTACTGTTTCATCCACTGGTCCTATACACCTGTTTCATGCAGATTTCACCAAAAAATCATCAGGATATTTCAGACTGATCGGGTTTGTTTCTGTGCTCTACAAGCACGTTAATACTCCCACAGGATGTAACACTGTGTTTCATCACGCATTACTACCCTTTGGAGACAGAGTGGACCATTACTGCACGGATCCGTGTATCACTGACTTATTGCCCTATCAGAGCAGAGAGCAGCGTGAACAGAGCCACATCCCCACAGAACAAAGTCTGTGACTTAGACGACTTTGCATTCCCCAGCATTTCCCCTGACACCGTATCTATGCCGATGGATTGTGATAGCTGGGAGCAGAGAGGAGAACTCTGTTATTTAATGCACTTGAAGAGCACGGTACCCGCATCTCCACTGACTGATCATGGCAGCTAGGTCAAGACTTGCATATGTCATTTGGCTTGAAGTTTTGATATTGTAAGTTGAAAAGATTTTCCCCGAGTAGCAACATGAATTATCAACTGCCATGCTTCATGGCACCATACATTCCACCCAGGCAGGACTCGGAAGAAATCTATTGCAACCAAGGAACAGGAGGAGCTGCTTAAGTGGGACAACACTGTTCAAATGATGCTTAATGGAAACACGCCTGAGAGAAGAGATATGATTAAGGCTTGGTTTAAACAGAACGGGGATCAGTTCTAATGTTACACGCAGCACATCTTTTTCTAATTGAAGATGAATTAATTGAAGAATTCACTAAGTAAAGTCTATTTTAAGTTTTAGATTAAAAATAGTAGTTCATGCTCGCTCCAGTCTCCACACACTTTCCTTTGTGAAGCAGCTTCTTCAATGGGAGAAGTATTTATTCAGGGTAACAAGTGCTTGTGACAGGGCCTGTGTTGAGAGCTTTTACTACACTTGGAGCCCAGTTCTTCTTGGATCTCTGGAAAGCTTCAGAATGGTTCTGTGGGAAGTGACTGGGACATGTGTACTGAGCATCACCACCCAGTGCCACAGAAACTGAACAAGAGATCGGGGTCATTCACTCTTTCATGATGAATCTGTTTTTCCAGTCTTCAGAAGTCAAAGCACCCAGTTCAGCACCAATGATTGAGCTCTGTTAGAAGAGTGCTCTAAGTTCAAAATAACCACAGACCCAAACCCATCCTATAAACCTCCATCACGAGGGGGAAGATTTACCGAGGTTACTTAAAAACCGAGCGCCTCAAGCTCTGTAAGTCAAACCTTCCTCTCAACTACTCAAAGTTTAATCATAGTAATTCCTATGATAATTTTTCCATAGTAATTCCTATGGTAAATTTTTTTAATAGAGCCTGGTTTAATATAATGGAAAAAGGATCAAATACTGGGAAGGTTGCTAAAAGCTGCACACTCACAAGCACATTCCCCAGCTTGAAAAACATAAAGCTCATCAGAGACAGAGTTTAAGAGCAAAGGTGACCTTCACAAATGGCTAACAAGAATCAAGTGTTAAGCTCAGCTACTGGAGATTATGAAAATGCTCTTTTCTTTCCCCATCCCCACTCCAAGGCAGAACTGAAGTAAAGCACACAGCCCCTATCTGCCCTGGGATCTCTGGATGGACTGTATGGCCAGGCAGCCTGCTGGAAACATTTAAACGGAGAAGAGGAGGAGAACAGGTGACTCAGCACTCTGTGTTCAGCATTAATGGTGCCCAAGTGATTTATTCTGCTGCTGCTTCTGCATGGCAGAGAGATTATTACAGAGGGAGAAGTAAACATTGCTGTATTTAAATATTTTTCATGCATCCTATGCTCCATGGATTTTAGCATATGTAGGGATTGCAGTTAACCACACTATTCCTGCGCCATGAAAAGCAGCAATACCAGAATAGCCACAACCATTACAAAAGAGCCCATTATGCTTCATAAAAATGATATAAAAGCACCTTCAATAATTTTATATCATCCTACCCAGGTCATTCCCTGTATCTTTAGAATTTAAAAGACAAGTTCACGGATTTTCTCCATCTACTCAGAGAAACATATAATTAGTAATATTTTTTATTACAGCCTACAGAATGAGCACCAACAGCAATTGCTTTTCTATTGCTTCTTTGAGCACTCTGCCAGAGGAAAACAGATGTACAAATGACCAAAGGTGCATAAAACACAATCAGGAGGCATGCACTTCACATAACTGATTGCATTCTTCACACCTACGCACCTATTGCAAGATTAGCTTTACATTCCTTTGGCAAGTTGAATAGCAATTTTATATCGCCTGAAAACACCACAACCCACAGAAGAGCTTCACAGAATCACAGAATAGTTTGGGTTGGGACCTTCAAAGGTCTTCTAGTCCATTCAAAGATCATCTAGCTTCATTAGGTATAATGTATCTCCCCCCAAAATGATTTGCTCATCAAACCACAGAGCCATAGGGAACCGTACCTGTGCTGTTCTGGAGTCTGTCACCTCCTTGTACAGGCTGATGTCCAAATAGTAGCCTGACTCGTTGGTCAGGAAGAGCCGAATGGGAATCGCCTTCCCAGTTGGCGTCAAACGGATGTTGATCTTCAGCTCAGCTTGGAGCACACGGAGCTTCCACAGGCGACTCCCGTAGCGCATCACCATGCTCCGCACCGACTCCTCGATCTTAAAACACAGGACAAGAATTCCCTTCACCCTTCTGGACACATCCAGCCCTCGGTCACCCCTCCATCCCCCTGCTGCGAGGTCCTGCTCAAAGGGTTACTGGGGAACATCACACAAGAGGAGAGAGGGAAGCACCAAAGTGCAGCACGTGCCCAGTGCTGCCATGGCACCTCGGTGTCCTTCATTCTCATCCCAACAAGCCTTGAGACAGGCAGGAACTAAACTCAGCCTGGGACTTAGTGAGGTTGAGGGACAGCACTTGGAATCACTCCCATTTTTCCTCATGGCACCTCACAGCCCAGCATGGCACAGCGTGCCCACTGCTTCCCCTTGCTCGGCCTCTCCTCCAGGCACAGTTCACAGCTAAGAACAGAACGCAGGCAAAGGAAACCCCTGACAAACAGTTGTGTAGCACCACAATAATCATGTTTCACCACACACGCGGTACGGTGCTCTAAATCACCAAAGCAATTACTACTTGGAGCTTGGCCTTCTGGTGTTCTATTAAACTTGATAATATAGTGCTGTTGGCAAATGGTGCATATTAAAAGAAGGCAATTTATAGGCTGGTTTTAACAGTCTTTCAAAAACTAAAGTCTCTTTTCCACAGCAGCCTAGGGAAAAGTCATGGTACACATCTGAGGGCAGCTGAAATTCCAAGGGCTGAGCAGCCAGGCTTCTTCTGAACTTCCCAAACCTAAACATTTTGGATGTGCCAAGAGATGATTTATTCCAAAGCGATTTAAGCCATCGATTTTCAATCCTGATTTAAAAGTCATCAAGCAAGAGACACTTACTTTGATAACCAAGTCATCTTTTTAAGCTTCCAGTTACTCTCATAAGGAAAGGTCAGCTCTCACCTTTGGGTAGCCATGAACAGTATGTTGATTTCCCACTAAATGTGGCCTTTACAATTTACTGGGGACTTTCTTTGCAGAGCTTCTGCTAACCAGAAACATGCTTTATGCCTTGACACTTGCATTTATGCATCTGTAAAGTTTAAGGTTCATTTAGTTATGATGTTGATCTCTGTGGTTTGGTATCAGGGAATGAAAATGAGGCACTTTTTGTAGCTGAACTGACAAATTCTTTTTAAGTTCACGATTTATCTCATGTTTTACTTGGACAGAATCTGGACTTTGGTAACAAACAGAGGAGCATTTAAAGCTATTTGCTTATTAAACTTGTTTCTATCAAACACACAATGAAAAAATAAGTTTCACTTCAAATACAAACCATTCTTTTAATAAGCTATTCCTTGGTTCCCACAGAGGAAGAGAGCTGCATTGCCTGAAGGACAGTGTTACTCCACTAAACATATGAGCTCTGCTAGGTCTGGACTCTTACATTTAATATTTATTCATAGATTAGAAGAAAACCCAAAGCTTTCTTCCCTCCTTGCTGCCAAAAGGGCTCTGTTAAGTTACGTGACTCCACTTTCTTCACTGAAAAGCAAAACTCCAGGATCTGTAAAATAACTAAACTGGCCTTCACATTACCACTTAACACTGGTCCCAGCTTCCTGGGCTTTCTGTTGTAAAGTGGCAACTTCTGTTGTAAAGAAGCCACTTGCCTCTCCCCAGTGGGTATTAAACTGTACTCAATCAATAGGTGCCTTTAAATAGCAATAAAAGGCAACAAGAAACCATTTAATTCTGGTGAGTCACACCCATGAAAACAGCAGTTTGGAGCTGGGGGAGATCTTACCTTGGATGGGTCCATGATGACAGTAGGCACGAAATTCAGGAAGATGTGATTGCAGTCCGTGCGCACGTTGGTGTTGTTAAATGCCACCTCCAACTCATCCATGGCTTCCAACAGCAACCGCTCCCCCTCATTTTGCAGATACTCAAAGGAGGCTTCCTGCCAAATTTTGTGAACAGATAATTTACTTTCTACTCCAAACCTCACAGCCCAAGAATAGAGTGTTTGAAAATCTGTGGAAGGAGCTGACTGTGAAAAGAGGTTACATGAGTTTCAGCAGGATGTGCAACCCTGAAGCAGATTCATCACCATCACAGAGCCAGAACTGCCACTGCCCAATCTGTGCACCCAGCTGCCTTGTGCCCTCAGCATAAATCCAAAACTAGATAGGGCAGGAGAAGCACAGGGGAACTACAGCTGCCTCGAAATGCAAGGACTTCAGACAAGCCACTTGGGCCACCAAAAGATCTCTCTGAAGCAGAGGAATACAAGGTCCCCGAAGGCATGTTTCTGCAGAGCCAGCAAACAGAGGGCACACATACACAGCACTCTACACAGGTAAAATGTTTGCATGCAGGTTGCTAAAATGGCTCAAAAGACCTGGCTTTGGAAAGAGACCTTGCATGGTCAAGACTCACCTTGGTAACCAGATCCGAATGCCTTATAATAGCCCGCACGAAGAACCTGTAGTCTGTCACCTCTGTTCCCACTTCAACTTTAGCTGCTCCCAGGTAGAGATGCATTTTGTGATTGGCACAGGGAATGGCAGTGAGGTCAAAGTTCCGCATTCGGTTCAACTCCAGCTGAAAAGCCAGAGCTGGCTCCAGGTGCCGGTAAATCCGGTCCTCCTCAAACTGGAGGCATCAAACAGGTAGAAAAGAGTGTCAATGAGGAGGGTGGGTTAAAGAAGCTGAAACACCAAGAGCTGCGTTGAAATTGAAACACTGAGCCTAGAAGACAAATTGCAGGAGAGCAAGTCCTCAAGCTCAACTATTAAGAACACCCAACTCACCTTATCCCGGGCACGGAAGGTGAAGAACTTTGGGAACTCCCTCTGAAAACAGAAACAACAGTGTCAGCCCTCCAGAGTAACCCCTCTGCTCTACCCAGAGTGCTGCCAGGCAGACCTGGGCAGCACCACAGCACAGCAGATGACAGGAGTCATTACCAGCTACGTGCTCGACAGCACAAAGGGTGGTGGAAAATCAAGTTTCCCTCCAGAAGACAGCAGAGGAAGCTTAAACCTGTCTTCACTGCTAATGCGAAGAGGATACCTGACTGGGTTTTTATCATTACTGATAATTATTAACAGACAGTAGCAGGGAACTGTCCAGACAACAGTGGGAAACTTTTTTTTTGATTATGATTCCTGTGGAAATGTTTGGGAGCCATACAATGATAATAACACTCCATCATGGAGGCAGATGTACACACGACAACGATGTGCATTCTATAGCTCTCTTCATACTATTACTGCTAGGAATACTCTCTTCCTAAGGAAAACTATGACTTGTCATCTACCTAGTCATCTTCCTTACTTGCTATAAAGTCCCCAGAACTTCACCTGATCAACCTCAACTGAGCAAAATAAATCCCACCAGAAATCCCACCTGATAATTCAGACACATCAGATGAATCTACGAGCATCAACTGCACTGAGAAAACTACCACTTCCGGATTTCCTCCCTTCTCTTCCAAATCTCTCCTACCTGTCCTCCTCTGCATGCTGCCAATTCCTCCTCTCATCATCCATGCTCATTCTATCCCTAATGTAATTGCTTTCAAGGCATTTGACGAGTGTGGTGGGCAAATATAATAATTAGATGTGCACACACACAAAAATTCTCAGTGCTTGGGTACCAAAATCCAAAAGAGCGCTCCATTTCCCAGGCAGAAGAATTATCCCCCTGCTGTGTTCTAATCAACCAACCATCATCAAGACAATCACAATAATTTGCCTAAATTAGCCAATCCAGACACCCTGCAAACCACCGAATGTGCAGAGCTACAACAGAAATCATCACAGTTGATTATTATACTAATAATCACGTTAAAAACCTAATGAGATGAGGAAATTGGAAGCTTGCTGGAGCAACTCTCTATTACCTCAACATGCTGAGAACTAATTATATAGACTGTAATTAAAACAAAAACAAACCCAAGCCCAGGCCTTGGCTAAGTTAATAGTTGGTCCAGTAATAAACGGGATAGAACAGGAGCTGTAATAAAGACTGACACTCACAGGAGGTCCCAGAGGTGCTCCACAAACTTTGCAAGCACGTGATACACCACACTGCCTCCTCCAGCTTCAGAACCAGGAGCATCCCAGCAGTCCGTTGCTCTGAATGGCAGCTCAGGGAAAGCTTTTAGTGGTGTCTCCTGTTATCCCTTCCCTCCTTTCTGACCACTGACACATGCTACATTCATTATTCACAGGCTTTCATTTTTCACTCCCAAATATCAATTCATTTCTCTAAAACTTCCTGGTTTTAAAATCTAAAGCCTGAACTTCCTTCCTTAAGATCCCAACACCTCTCCAAAGAATCCTATCTCCTACATAAGCCATTGACTGATACATGTCTGTGCCTGTACTGCGGCAGCAATTCCCATGTGGTGATACCCACATTTGTACAAACACTATTTATACTGGTTTGTAGGCTGCTTTTCCTCTCGTGCAACTTGCTAAATCGCATGTGTGGAGCACAGGAGGGATTTCTTGCACCTTCAAGACTCCTAATGATGTCCAGAGTTGTAAAGCAGATATACAAGGGATAAAAATCTTATTGATGCCTTACAATGCCACACTGAAAACAGGGTTAAGGTGGCCCTCACTGCTGCCCAAGCCCTGGGGAAAGAAGTAATCCTTAGCAGCAAGAGCATCAAACATTTGCCACCTCACAAAGCTATTATGAGAAGTCCAACAAGTCACTTCAACTACTCCTCTGAGTTAGCGCCAGGGAGAAGATTAAAGAAATCACCACACTATGCAAGAAATACAAGCATTTAAGTTGATGATTGCATTTTAGAACACAAAACACCACCAAACCAAACAAGCCCTTTATTAATGTGGCAGTCATGAGCTCAGCCAGGTATCAAGAGGAACTTGAGCACGTGAATGACCCTGCTGAGTGCAAAAGGCCTGTTCCTGTATTTGAAATGAGATTTCAATACTCCACGTAACTCTGACACCAACGTTGGCATTAAATCATAGATCCCAGACTGGTTTGGGTTGGAAGGGACCTTAAAGCTCGTCCAGTTCCAACCCCCTGCCACGGGCAGGCACCCCTTCCACTAGGGCAGGTTGCTCCAAGCCCCGTCCAACCTGGACTGAGAACCAAAGGAGAAACCTGGAGTCATTTACGTGTCTCCTGGCCTCAGGTCAAGAATACCACCGTGGTTTAGGCCCTTTTTACTTACATGAAATCTCTGATCCACCTCATAGTTGACCTGTTTCCTGAAGTCCTTACAAACGAAACATACAAACACAGGGAGACAAGGGGAAAAACAAAGCAGAAGAAAGCTACCAATTAGGATGAAAATTAAAACGAATTAATTCAAGAACACAAAGGCTGCAAGGATGGTTACAATTGTAAATTCATTCTCTTAAGCAAATTCATCAAAACCATTTCAAATTTTAGAGAACAAAACCAGTGAAGAAAGAACTAAACATAGTTAAATACAGCTTTTAATGGGGGGAAAACACACATGAAGTGTCAGAGCTATTATGAGCTAGAAAGCGAAGAGTGCTGAGCAGCACGGGAGATGTCAAAATACCTTTTGTGCTACCAGGAAAGTCAGCCTCCGAATCCCGTGTTCAATCAGGACTGATTTCTGTGAAAGGCAAGGATGGAAGTAGGTGAGTGGAGTAACAGCACCAGAACCAGTCAAAACCATGTCAAAGCCTTCCTATGAGCTGGAAAAGCTCCACGGAAGCTCCTGCATCTCCGCTGCGAGTTCCCAGTCCGCTTCAGCCTGCTCGCAGGTAGGATTTCTCATGTGGTGACCGTCTGGCAGCACACACAGCAAATACATTAATTAAATCTGAAGAGGTAAGTAACCGAATCACGGGAACACGGCATTCCAGCTGAGCCGCGCTAACAAGTACAGCAGAAGAGTCGCAGCCAAGCCTTGCAGGAAACGCTCTTGCTCCTTTGCCAAAGGAAGTTGGCCTTTTCTTTGCAACGATCCCTTTGCGAAGGGAGCCCAGCAGAGACCGAAAACAACGGGGAATGAGGTTTAAAGGAGCTAACCCAAGGAAGGAGGCAGCACATACTTGAGTTTGGCACAACAAGCACACAGCCAACCCAGGCCAGATGTGTCAACATTGCAAAGGTGAGAAGTGAAAGGTGTTATTCGTTTGGGGAGGGGGTTCAAGTAGATTAGAGAACATCCATTCTGGTTGCTTCTTTCTCACATTCCACTAAGCCAAGTTTCAAATGAGCGCTGCCGTCAGTATTTGCCACATCACTGCTCTTTTGAAGTGTTAAGATCTCATAATTCTGCTCCTAAAACTTCTGCCTTTCTCCTCCTTTTTCCAATTTAAAAGCAACAGCAATGGAAAAAAGGAAGAACAAAAAAGAAACAACTGAGGCAGAGCAGGAACAAAACAACCCCTTTCAGCACAGAGTGAAATGTTTTACTAAGGTTAAGCCCTTTGAAAATGAGCATCAGTGACTATATTCATGGCAAGAGGAAGAAAATAACTTTAATAATGCCATGATTTAAAAAGCAAAAATTGTTATTGCTTTTAAAATTCCACAAGTGGCAGACAATAACAGCATAGCAACAGGATTCTGATTACATCGTAATAATGTGGGTCTCACAGCAAGTCCACAGCTATTACAGAGCGATTAGCCATCAGCACCTGGAGAAACTCCATTTACACTGACTGCCTCAATCTCCTCCACAAGTCATTTACAAGTATATGATCCTAATTTCTATTAAAAAAACCACACACAACATGCTGGGACTAGAAGATTATTTGGACAATTTGGATCAACCTATTTGATAGTTTAATGTGGTTTGGAATTCTTTTTCCCCCCTCTCTCTTTCCTTTTATCCCCTCCCATAAAACGCCTGGAGCATGATCAAGCAGATGAAAAGCAGAACTAGTTTTAATTTTAATATTTGGGTATATTCCTTCCTTAAAGAGACAGGGAACTGCTGAAACCATGTGGATTCCAGCCCCATTTTAGAAGCTACTCGCTCAGTCCTCGCACACTGCTTGCAGGTACCACTGATGCAGCAGTGTGGCCCATGCTTATGGAAGAGGCACAGAACAGACCATATCAATTCCACCTTGAGCCAGAAATATCCTACTAGATGCTCCAGGATGCCAACACCACAGAGAACAAACTTTAAGTGCATTAAGACTATTGTAATACAGCAAATACAGACCATTTTAATGTCACTTCCCATGCCTTTAAACAACTGTGTCACCATGGAGAGGGATGCAGGACATTTTTGCAGAGCATCTGAAGACAGATCAAGATTCACCTGATGCATTTAAAACCTTAAAGGCCTTTTATCCTACCAAAAATTAAAGGGCAGAAATCCTGACCTGATGGATTAGAACACACTGCAAAGAGAAACAATGGCCCAGAGGCTTCAGAAAGGTGCAGCTACATCCAAAGCAGCAGTAAGGCTTTTGATAGGATAAATGAAGGATGTAACTGTTGCATTTATTTGTTTCCCAAAGCAAACAGAACCGTCCTGCACAACGACACAGTTCCAGGGAGAGGATGCAGGTGACTTACCTTGCTTTGTGTGAACTCTCTGAACATGGCTGCCAGCCCATCATCATCCACGTCACTGTCTGTTTTAATGGCAACATTGAGAATGTGAATGGGCTCCTCACGGGCAGCCTGCAATCGAAAGAAACATTCCCCATCAGAAAACAGTCACTAACAAGGAGTTCTCAAAGCAGATCCCTAAACACAACTCTAACATACAGATGCTCATGGGGAAATGGCCTCAGCAGAACATGCTGCGCACCAAGGAAAACCATGAGGGAAATCATTGATCAAGCAGCCTTACAAATGTGAAGTTTCACAGGCATAAGAGTTAATGCCCACAACAGGAGCTTCACTTAGAGAATCCAATTCTGATGGTCACATCTGACTTGGCTAACCCGAGTGTGGTGCACTTGGATGCAGAAGGAATGTAGGGTCAGGTAGTTTCTTTACAAGACACAGCACAGGCAGGACTTTAGAGGACTGTGGCATCAAGAGAGGTGATGAAATTAAGTGAATTCAAAGTGTAGGAGCAAAACAATGTGTGTTTTCAGATCTCCACCAAAATGCAGTAATGTGGAAGCACAAATTACATTAGAGCTTTGAGAAATGTCAAATTCAGCATTCAAGAGCCTGTGGTTAACTGTGAAAAACTGAGTATGAAAAGGAAGTTATCCTTGGTGAGGTGAGGGGGAGGTAAAGAGAGATCTGAGGGCATTAAAGCTGGTGGTAATATTGTGGAACAAGGCTACAGTACTCATGCACATCAAGATTAATGGATCAGTTTAAAACCAAGCCCTGTTCTGGACACAGACTGCATTCCCACAGAGTTTCCTGCTGTTGGGGGGCAGGACAGAGCAGTGGAGCAGCTACCTGTGTCTCTGAGGGAAATTGGTCTTCTGTTACTAAGGACTATGAACCATCTGCTCCCTCTGCCCCTGTACTCCACATTAATGCAAAAACCGAGGGGTTCCTCTCATCTTTTCCTCCTCAAAACAGTGCTGAGAGGTAGAACAGAGGGAAGAATCTGAAGGTAACGTGACTAGGAAGGGTGGAAGGCACAAAGTAAGTCAGACTTAAGGTAAAGGTAGTTGAATATGCAGTTCAATTTCCCGATGCACTTAATTGTGGGTCTAAACTCTCAGTTACGCTGCTGTGGATCCTGTAATTGTGCTGATGTTAAAAGCTACAAACTAGAATTACATGGGAAGCAAGAGATTTTGTTGTAGTTTTAGAACAGAGTCACAAAATGGCCACCTACTTTGAATCACCTGCTGTGGAACAAGCAAACGAATCACATACATAAATACATAAAGCTCTTAACTCCTGCTTCCAGCACTCGAACCAGTGAAAAGTATCTAGCCTGCAGTCACTGCGGCGTTCTGCACGCCTTCGCTTTCCAGGCTGAGAGCAACCTCCAGAGAAAAAACTGCTGTACCTTGTCTTCATCATACAAGGAAGCATGGCCAGCTTCGGGGAAGGTTGGGCTCTGGGGAGGAGAGTCGCAGAAGCAACCCATCACTTCATCAAAGATTCTGAAATACACCAGAGGAGTATTAGTCAACACACTGCTGCAAGCCCACACAGCACTGAGAGCCACAAATCATGTCGCTAAAGTGGGGAGGGAGAGAAAGGAACTCCTTCCCTGTGCAGGACAAACTCAGAAGATGAGGAGGCAATACCTCCTCCACCCCTCTAAACAAAGCAGAGCCTGGATCTTCTAACGTTAGTCAGAGATCTCGTGGTTGCGGGCCCTCACAACTGCTAAAGGTTCTGCAGGGTGGGTTTTGGCCACCCCTACAAGATTGAAATCATAAGGCCCACATCCTCCCACCGACATACATGGGAACAAGAGCGTTAGAGGAAATCAGCACATCTATAAATGATCTTCAATCAGCAGAGATTCAAGATGCTGATTCTTCTGGTTGCAAACTGCTCTTATAACAGTCTGAAGCTTTCCGTTGCCATCTCAAGGATCCAAACAAACTTCCACCTGAAATCCCAGAACTTAGCTAACAAGCTCCAGCCCCATTTAAACCTGCCTCTAGACAAGACAAAGGTTTTCTCCAGTTCCATTTGGGCCCATCCAGGAAGGTGGGAACACACCCAACCCTCACCCTGCCCCACGTACCTGACAAAATCCTCGAAGGTGCGGAAGGAGACCATGCCACCCATGCGCTGGCATGGTGGGGTGAAGGAGTTATCCAGCAGTACATCACTCACGCTGGCTACATGGACCATCCCGTAGTGATTGAGGTTGGAAGAGAAGGACATTCTAAATGGCAATCCAACAAGATAACAGTTAGTACAGACAAGGGAGAGAAGGGCATCCCTGGATAAAGATCTGTGCACGTATGCTCTGGCTACTTGAAGCGTGGCTGTTTATCCAGTACAACTGCTGCATCATTTGTTAGCTTCTTCAGCAAGTCAGACCTGCAGTGCTGCCTTCAACAAAGCCCCTGCAGGGCTGGCACGCGTTGGTGCCATCAATGCCCTTACCTGGACATTGTCCCAGTGTACAGGAACAGTTAAAGGAGTTGGGAAAGGATGTTATAACCTTTTACAACCAGAATTCCCTAAGGAGTTTCTTGCGATGGCAGGTCAATTCTGGCTATGCAAAGCTGAAGGTGGTTTTCCTCCTGTATGCACATTTTGCTTTACAGGTGGAACGCTGAGATAAACAACAATAATTCTAAGCTTTGGCATTTTAAAGGTTTAGTAAATTTTTACCAATTAAGTTCAAGTGTACCCATGCCATCTTATTGCTTCCACAATTTTTCTGGCCACAGCATAATTTCTGCTCCTCAAATGCAGTGTGGTACAGTGTCCTCCCTAAAGCCTGATGCCAGAAATGGAGGGGTTTATAGTCTGACACTGGAATTGCCATTAAATAAAGTCCTATTGCAGTGCCTTCCACTTTAACTACTCACCAGATGCACTCCTCCAGTTCATTTAATCCATACTTTAAAAACATTGCAACTCCCCTTATTTATTTAGGTCAGGTTTGATTGCTAAAAGGTGGCAGCTGCTCAATACAAGCAGTTGGCCACAGGACACAGAGCTCCAGACACTCACTACTGTCATACTCATGCCTGATGTCCACCACAGCACACACATCATTCATACAGGACCAATCCCTTACATAAGTGAGGAGGACTGCAACACATTTACACAAGCTCAGAGGAAGGCACTGAGTAAGAGACTTCTATTTAAAGCAGAAGCAGCATTTCCTAACGATCATCATTCCTTCCTGGCAGAGGGCAAGATCCTGAGTATACTGAACATCACTCAGCTCTTGTAAAAACTGGGGTTTGGTTCACTTTAGTAACTGTTTCTCATTTCTGAACATGACTACAGAGTCATCTTCATCCACTGAGGAACCCACTTTCAAAGCTCCCTGCAACATGCTTGAGACCCTCAAGGCTGCTCTGAAGAGAGAGGAACACAGAACTGGCACACGGCAGGGCTCTGCAACACAGAACAGTGCACTCGTGCTTGCTTTGCTCTCCCCAGAGCTTAGGAAGGCACTAATGGAGCTCAGCTTCTGTCCTCCCCAACTGGTGCCACAACAGGAGGCAGAAGGGGATGGGGACTGGAGGCTGCTGATGCTGCTACTTACCAGCTTTACTAAGACTTCTTCCTCTCCACACACAGAAAACCACTGTGATCTGGTCCTAAGCACATTGTTAAAGAGTCTAAAACATCAGCAGTTTGATTAATAGCTCTCCATGCTTAAAGTCACTCTATGTTCCTGTAATTTATTTCTGATTAAGAGCCAGGAGACTTCCAAACCTATTTTTACTATTTTTCCCTAAATAGGCTTGTAAGCAGCAATAAATAATAGGTATTCACGTTTGGAAAGAGAAATATTTTTCAGGACATGCCTTGGTGTACATTTCTTACAACCACTACAAAAAACTACCACAGAACAGTAACTAAACAAAGAGACAGCAGACATTTTTCATGTATTATTTAAAACAAGAAATACTTTTCAACTGAGACACAGGAGGAAAAATTAGTGTCCAAAACACAACAAAACATGCTGTCAGCTGTTTGAGATGTAGATTCATCTATGGTGGGAAGGAGGTGGAAGAGCCTTGAAGCTAGTTACAAGAAACTAGGGTAGCGATAGGTATCAGGTAGGAGTGACTGCCTGGTTCCCTGTGACACCCTACCAGAGGGGCAACAGCTGGAATCCAGTCCCGAAAGCCAGACCCTACAAGCAGCATCCTGCTGGCAGTTTGCTGTGTACCATACTGCAGATGAGCTGAGTGCCCTGGCAAATTTAGTGACAACGGCTGCTGCATGCAAAGGTTTTTTTAAAGGGGAGAGAAAAGCTGAAAACATGTTTTAGACAAAGGGAGAGCAAAAGGGAAGGAAAAAGAAGAGTCATGTTTGAAAGCTTCCCAAGTAAAGGTAAGGGCACTAAAACGAAACAAGTGAAAACATTAAGTATTAGGCTACTTCTTTCTAGTCTGTCTTTTCAAATGTTAAAAGATGACAAGTACCATACCTGTTTAGCGTGGGGATGTTCCCTCTGTAATCAAACAACCACAGTTAGTTACCGATTGGTTAGTGACAGCCATCATCAAGAACTAGCATCAAGCTGATCCGCAGACCAGCAACAAGTTTACACTTTTACTAACCCCAAATTTGTCAACCATCAGGAACGGGGCAGGATTCAACTTCCTGGACCATGAGAAGGCACCCACCACCTGACCTCGCCTGCAGGGCTGCCGTGGGAAGGAGCATACATGCAGGTAACATACCCCAGGAAACCACGCTGCGTTTGCAAGGTACCAGCATTTCTACAGCATCAGACCCACCTCAAGCTCTTTGCGTGCACACAAGCAAGACCAGAGCAGGGAGTTTACACTCCCTGATGGAAGGGCAAACAGCACAGATGCTAAAAGTGACTGTATCACACAGGAAGACTGCAGCAGGTTCAGGAAAACAAGGCAAATCCTCGTTGCCAAACCTCTCCACTAAGCAGCCATGCACTGGCTCCCACAACAAGGCAGTCACAAAGCAAATACATGCACAAACACCATTTAACACGTGGCATTTTCAGCATTTCAAGGCTTTGAATACCCAGAAGAACACGCAGAACTTAAGGCTATTTATAAGAGTATTTCATGCCAGTCCACCTCTTCTCATATTTGCATGCAGACCAGAGCTTAGCGATGCACGTGAGGCAGAAGAGAGCTGAGGGGCACATCTTCACACCAGCGTGTGTGAAGAACTGCTCATGCTACGTTCATGAAAGCACAGGGCTGCATATTGCTCCATGCAAGATGTAGAAACAGCTGTGATCTGACATTCAAAATGGTAAAGACTAAGCTGAAACAAAACCATGCATAAGGATGCTTGCACAAAGAGATCAGCAAACACGGCAAGATGGAAAGCGAAGCTTCAGGGAGCATGTAACTGGACATTCACCCTCCCCTTCCCTATAGAAACCTGTAGGAGATCAAACCACAGACTTTCTTAACATCCTTGTCCATAGGCAAGACCCCAAGTTAGTGGCCATGAAGTTTCAGTACTCACTGACAGGGTATTCCCAGGTTAAGGCTGCTAAATACCCCTGTTCTCAAGCTGGTTTTGTCACTGCAAGGTTGTGTGTTTGGTGCATTACTGGTAGAGGCATGAAAAGTTCCTGTGATCCCCTTAAGCCATACAGGAGAAAGCACAAAATGACCTAAAGACCTATCTGTTCAATGGTAAATAGTATTTAATGTTGTTTGGAGGCAGTGGGGAGAGACACTGAGCCTGTGGGTAGGACCCAAAGGGGCCATGGGGCCTCAGGGTGGGGGTGTGAGACTTCCTTTTGGGCTATTGTTTAGCTTGGCAAATAGTGGGAAAGCTGCATGTGATCTATTTCAGGTGGGAAAAACGGTCTGGAGAGGCCTGGCAGTTCCTACACTGGGTACACTTGTGCAGTGCTCCCTGAGATGCTTTCAGAAACAGACAGGAAAAGAGCCCCAGCATAACAAATGTTCCTTTCCATCTCAGAAAGGGCTCCCTGTTGCCCTGCTCCAGGAACTCCAGCCGCTCAGTACGGAGCTGAAGAGACTATGGCAGTAATTGCAATGAGGAAAACAGAAGACCCAGTGCCTGGGGATGTCAGAATGGAATGGAGTAGTCTCCAAGCTGCACACTGTGGGGCTGGCTCTCTATCTACAGGTCAAGGTAGCTGCAGAGGGCTTCTCATAACAGGAGCTGCACTGTCACTTGTCACCACCACATGCTAAGAGCAGAGGTTTGGTATCTGCAGTGCAAGCAGGCCTTGTGAAAGGGCACTGCAGTTCACTGGGCTACTACACCCTTGCACCTCGACATAAAGCACCAGCTACCAGCCACGCTGCTCAGCCCTGGGCAGCACCAAGGGGCTGGGAGCTGTGTAAAGGCACCATCCTCCACAGCCAACTCCATGTAGCTGGTGACAGGAGCAGAAACCTTCCCACCACACCAGCCCCAGCCCTTCTCTCTTGTCTCATTTGAACTCTCTTCTTGACCAGGGAAGCTGATCTCACCGGGAATCTGCTCCTCACCAACACACACTCTACTGTTACAATGCCTCCTTCTGCTCAAGCAAGCCAAAACGCCCTTGGCTCCCCCTGCACCCCCGGGATGAATGGGGATTTGTTTCCCCTTGCCTCTCCCTTTCTTCCCTTTATTTATTTCTTTTCCAGCAGGAGCACTCCCCTATGGAATGATGGCAAGGCATGCAAAGCACCGCTGGTGAGAGCAAGCTGTGAGAGCCAGTGCCAGCACCGGGCAGAGCTTTTGAAATGAGGCAGCAAAGCGGAATCAGCAGAGGTCGGCTGCATAACCCACTTGTAGTTATTAACAGCAGTACCACAGGAGAAAGAGCAATTCCACTGACTCTGACCAGTGGCATTCCTCTTCTGTTTCTTCATTTCTGCAGAAGGATCTAAACAGAAGGCTGTGAAACATGCCTCAAACCATACATTTTGATGGGGTGGTTTTTTTTCCTCTCCCTCTTTTCTTCCCTCATTCTTCTGCTCCCTCTGTGATTCAGCCAAGCTGAAGCTGCTGCTCAAGTCCAATTTGCATAAAATTATCGCCATTCCATTCAGTTTGCTGCCCCTTCAACAGCCCCTTCTTTGCTCTGCTGGAAGATTCTGCCCTTTTGGAAACAGGCAAAGCCAAGGGAACAGCAACACATTACTGCTGCCTGCTGGCTAATTAACATCCAACCCTCAGCATGGAGCTGCAGGGATTTACAGGTGTCCTGGAAGCCTTTCCCCCTCCCTCCTGAGAGCAGCCGCTCTTTCCCAATAAGGAGGGGAGCTCAGGCTACCTAATGATACACCGGAGTGGTACAGCTGGGTCTGCAGTGCAGTCAGAGCCCGGAGCAGCCACGGCTGCTTCAGTACCAGCATTCCAAGGACTGATACAAGAGGCTGTTTTAACAACTCCTTTAGTCCCCAGAAAACACTCCTATATTGTCAGAAATTCAAATCTTAGGAGTATATCATAGTAAAATGAGAGTGGGAGGGAACCTATAAACCTGCTCTAAGTGTTGTTTTCTTATTCTTCTGTAAAAGCTCTGTTTGGAAACAGCAATAATTCACTTGGCTTTCAGCCTTCAGAATGAGTTTCTACCTATAAGCTAAGGAAGAGGCTGACAAAAAAAGAACAACCAAAATACTCCATAGATGATAAAACATCAAGAGACAGCAAAGGAGAGATCATGCACCACTCTTAAGCCTCGAAATCAGCAACATCAAAGTCCAAGTAGGGCGTCAACAAACATCCACAAGCACAGGAAGAGGAGATACTGGGCAAAGCCAAGCACAAGATAGTTGAGACACTGATACTGTTAACTTTGGAAATGCAAAGAAACTGAAGACTAGACTTGAGTTCCACCCTTGGAAGCATCACGGAGAGCAGGATGCAGTCCCAAGAATGGATTCAGCCTAGGCAAGTTGCAGTAAGGCATTTGCCTGTATGTCCATGTTTTCCAAGTCGTGTGTATTCCCAACTCTAAACACGAGGGTGAGCTGGCATCAGACAGCTTGTTACCGAGTTTCAAAGGTAAAGCTAAGCCAGTTATCAACACCTGAAGTCTTAATCTGCACTGTGGAAACCTTCCTTTACTTCCACCTTCCAATGGCACCTCCTGACTCAGGGATTCCCTCAGGACATGTCAAGGCCAAGTGTGGCAGAGAGGGGTGGCATGTGGGGCAAAAGGAAGGCGTGGGCTCAGCACACGCATGGATTGGAAAGGCATGGCCAAGGCATCAGAGGGAGCAAACCAGGCTGGGTTACACTTCAGTTTCCTCTGGGGCTCAGTGTATTCTGAAGGCATCATTGCCACACCCCAAAGTAGAGGTACACCCAGCACCTCTAGGTCCCCTTGCCAGCAATTGTCTTGGCATCTGACAGAGGGAACACGGTTACCTCTGAGGTCTTCCCTTCTGATCCTCCAGTACATCTGCTACTGGGGAAGGAGAGAGCAAGAGAACAGCTGAACATCCTGGCTGGGGGACACGATGAGCTGGAGACAGGGGATGCTTCAGGAAGAGCAGGGCAGCAGCACCATTCTGCAGCAGGCTCCAAAAGCTGGCTACAGCAGACAATGTCCCAGTTTAATTTAAACCTTACAGCTTCAGACAGAAGAAGGGCTATTCCAAAAGCAGGAGAAGCAAAGGGGATTATTAGAAAAAGCCCTTCTCCTGTTGAAAAAGCACTATAATTCCCTCTCCTAGACACACAATGTTTCTTTGAACAGATTTTAAGCTAAGATTAGGCAAGCACTGTTTCATGCACTGAACACCTAAGAAAGGCCTTTCAGTGTCTGTCACCTGGCCTGCCATTCTCACAAAGGAAGCTGAACTCTCTAAACACCAGTCAATATTCCACTAGCTTCCCATCTCAGCAGGGCAGTCTGAACAAGAGGGAAGCAAAGAACAGCTCAGAACAGGGCTCATTTCTTTCTCCCATCTTTTCTCACCAGGACTCTAGATGACTGAAAGAGGCAGGTTAACCAAATGCAAGGGGCTCTGCACATGAGCATTTGTCTGCAGTACCCTGCTGCAGCATGCAGCCATCAGCATCCCGTGGACACTCTCATCTCGCCTCCTCCAGATGGGATTACTGCAACGCCCTCTACTTGGAGAGGGCTGGCAAACTCCATTTACTGAAAAAGGCACCAGATGGTTACACTGCGCTCCTCATCTGCCTTGTACTGGGCAATAAGGATGCTGGGTTTGAGCTGGAAAGCCCTCTATGGTTTCAATTATAAGCAGTTTTTCTCCCTATGTCTTACCCTTGCAATTGGGATCAGTGGGGATTCTTACAACAGGATGTTTTCTATTAATTTAAACAAATAATACCCAAAACAGTTTCTGCCCACAAAACCCACCAGGAGCAGGTTGAATTTCTATGACTTTGTTAGCAGATTTAATAGTTTTTCTTTCCTCTCTAAAGCTTTCCTGTGGGTAGTTGATGGCAATTGTTCAGTGGCCAGAAATACAAAGCCTGAGTGGCTGGCTGTGATTAGTCAGATCAGAAGTAGTGACTGTGACTGTTGCTGCTACAATTAAGTAAAGACATGGCTGGGTTAAATACCAAAGAATTTAAATATAGTAACCATTACCAGTTTGCAGTTTTCTGTACATGAATATTTGCTCCAGTAACATTTGGGCCCTTGAATGTTCACGGAAATCAGACACAAAAGGGACCAGGGCTTAAAAATACCTGATAAAGTGCTGAGAACCACGTGGCATCATACTAATGCGATGGAGCTTAGTAACACCAGCTCCAAATTAATGTTCTCTGGCTGACCAGAACGCAACCTCAAAGCCTCAAGGGACCTTTTGCTTGGTCAGCTGGGATACTTTGCCTTTTGGGGTTTTCCTTGGAATGCATTTTTAGCTTTTCAGTCTAAAAGCTGGTGCTACACAAGATACAGAAAAACAAACGATGGACGTAGACCATGGTCAAAAACAACAAAGAAGACTTCATCAAGACAATATCAGTTTTGAGATTTCTGTATCTTGGGCTTAGCACAAGGTCTGCCTTTATACCCAGCTTAAACCTCCACACACATAGCTAACTTAAGCCCCAGGTATCCTGCTCCGGGCTGTGCTTCAGCCCCCGGGCACACAATAGCTGCACAAGCTGGTGCACACTGCAAGAAGCTGCATCAAGCAACAGGAGCCAAATTCATTGCTAACAGACTGAGGTGCAACTCCAAGGGACTGAACTCTAAGGGCTTGCCTGTGCAAGCAGTGGCTTTGTCCCCAAGCCTGCTGGCCTCTGCACAAGGACCGCAATGCGCTTTCAGTCAGCCATCAGCAGTGCTGATGGCTGAGCAGCAGAACTGAGCGGCAGAACATTGCCCCAGCGAATACAGCACAAAGGGGAAAGGAGATTTCAGGACAAAGCAGCAGTTCCCCAAGCAGGAAACAGTTCTCTTCCAGCTGACCTTGTCCAATTAAGCTTGTGGCAGTAATAGAGCCATGGGCAGCACGGGCAGGCCAGATAAACCCCAAGCAACAGAGGTAACTGAGACCAGCAGAGGGAAGAAATGGAGAAAGAAGAGGAGGGCTGGGGGTGGGGAGCATTATAAAGGGATACTAAAAATAGTATGCAATTATTTACAAATATTCTAGAAATGTAGGAACCAGATGAGACCAAATGCATGTCCCATTTGTATCGGGAGTGGTTTGTGCTGCTTGTTGAGGACAGTCATTCATTTCTAGCAAACCAGATTCTGAAAACCATCTCATAAAATGTACTGATGGGTTCTCAATGAAGCGAGACTGGACCCCATTGCTCAGCCCCACCAAAAATAAAAGGAGGAAAAAGATGTTTGGAAACAAAGGAGAAAAATAGAGCCGGTGCCCTCCAGGCAAACCAGCACAGCCCAACAGTGGCACCCGGCGGCCACCGAGACTCACTGCGCCAGAAAGAGAACAGCGGCTAAAATACCCCCGAGCTCCTCCTGCAAGCGAAAGAACACGGGAACTGACTCAGCTGGCAGTGCTGAAGGGGTTCTGAGAACCAAGTGGTTTGGGGTTTTGTGTTTGGTGGGGTTTTTAAATGATCTTAGCACACAGTCGGAGATGCGACCCTGCTTCTGTAAGATGGAGCAGCCAACAGTTGATGCTTTTGGTTGCAGACGTAAGAAATACATCTGATAAACACTGGCTGAAAGCCACAGTATGTCAGCTCCAGCACTTCCATTTCAACCCATTCACACATGCATCTTGGGCTCCAAAAGAAGAAAAACACATGCTAGAAAAGGTTTCACCTTATCCAGTAAAGCCAGGTTTGAAAGTAGAGCCAATCCCAAACAGATACAAAGGGCTGGCAGGGGAGTGCTGCAGAAGGGACAGAGGATGTTTGACTGTTCTTTATTGAAATTCCAAGTAACTGATTATTCTGCCTGGAATTGTATCTTTTGGAAGGCTTGGGATTCAGCTAGAACTAAACTTCTAGAGGAAACTGCCTACAGAAGCTGAACTTCATCAGAAAATACATGGAAACTATTGTATGCAAATGAATCCAAACTGCAGAACCTAACCCCCACAGCTCCTGAGGTTTGAAATAGCTCAGGAGAAGGCACTGGGTAATGCAGGGGTTTATCTTAAGTAGTTTGTGCTTATTTGAGGCACTGGGACTCTCCCTTTCTCCACCAATTTTGTTGCAAGCTTCCTTTGCTAAGATCGGATGTGCCCCCCCCTAAACCTGCCGCTCCAAAGGCGCCTGCAGACGTGATCTGACCTGTTTGGGTGGGAGGTGGGCAGCATGAACTGGAACTCCACCACACAAGTGTTGTCCTTCAGCTGGCGATGCTGGACGCTGTTTAACTCATAGGCAATATATGCCCTTCGAACGTACACCTAGTTAGAGAGAAACACCATCAGCTTACCTGGGGTAAGGAAGCAGACAGAGACAAAGAGACAAATAATACACCAGAGACTTAAAAATAGTAAAACCGAAGCAGATAGCCCCCCAGATATATCTCAATAGAACTCTTAATTCACTAGAATTTAAAGTTATCCTTTGAGGAAGGCCAGTCTTGCAGGATGCAACCAAGAACAGGGTAGAGGCTGACCACATTCTCTGACAGCAGCTTCATTTTCAACCCTTTCAACCATCTGATTCTTCAAGCAAAGAAGATAAGTGAATGAAGTTCCAGATTCAAGTTATTAATATTAATGTTGCTAAATGCCAGGCTCCAAGTATGCCAGCTTCCATGCAACCGGCAGCTCTTCTAATCCTGTGCTCAAAAAAAAACACCCCATAACAGAAAATAATGATACTTGGTTTTCTCAATGGCAATAGGCTTACCTCCAAAGCTGCCATCCTTACCACCTGGTTACTGTGGTAGAAGAAGTTGGGAAGCACATCAAAGATGGATGTCTCGGACAAAATGAGTTTCTAGAAGAGACCACATTAGGCATGAGTTTTAAGAGGGAACTGCCCGTCTCCCAAATGGGGTCAGGCAAAAAAAGCAAACACACCCCAAATGAAGCCTGACGAGTTCTCATTTCTGTGCTTTTCCTGTTGCACATCAAGGATTATGACCTTTTTATATTAAAGCATGGAATATCTCAAGTTGGAAGGGACCCAGAAGGATCGAATCCAACTCCCTGCTCGTGCTACCTAAAACTAAACCATGTGACTAAGAGCATCATCCGGACACGGATCTCCCACAGGCTTGGCACCACGACTGCTTCCCTGGGGAGCCTGTTCCAGGGACCAACCATACTCTCAGTAAAGAATCCTTCCCTCATGTCCAATCTGAACTTCCCCTGATGCAGATTCATCCCATTGCCTTGTGTCCTATTGCTGGTCCCCAGAAAGAGACCAGCACCTCTCCCTCTGCTGCCCTCCTCGAGGAGGTTGTAGACTGTGATGAGATCATTCTGGTATCAGCGTAGGGATGAAAACAAATATGAGAGGGAAGCTACAAACCAGAACAATACAATTTAAAGCCACAAGGACCTTGGTACTACAGGTGAGATTTAATACAAAACATGGAGATCAGAGAGGAGAAAGCAGGGAAACAAGGAGAGAAATTTGGTAGATACCTGCAGGTTCTCAATGCAGAACTGGTGTCCGTACATGTCAATAGCAGACAGGAAGATGGACTCCACCTGGTTGTGACGCAGCTCGTAGGAGGGCAAGTGGGAAGCAATGAGAACCTGGTGAAGAGCACACACAGGGGATGTCAGTGGAAGGAGTGATGCTGAGCCATCAGCTGTTACCTCCAGAGCAGCACCAGCCTGCTCCATCCCAGCAGAGGCGGCTGGTTTCTCCTGTGAATTCTGTGGCACCTGGGTGATGCTGCAAACTCTCTCCCCTCCCCAGCCTCATTTGTGTATCTGCTCCGTTTGTATTATTGGCAGTTCCCCATGGAGCAAAGGAACAGCTTCAATCAAGTTCCATCAGTGCATGTGATTTAGCACTGCAGAGCTGCAGTCCTGGGGATTGCCTGACCGGCTGTTAATTGGAAAGCAGAGCTGGCAGGCAGCAGCTGCAGGGAGCAGCACCAGAGCCTGCTTCTGCACAGGCACCAGGACACACTGGTGCCAAGTATTAAATGCCCAACATGAAGGATGCAGAGATAGGAAGGGGAAGCAGCTTGCAGGAGAAAATGAAGTGAAAGAGCAACATAAAGACATAGACAAGGACAGCAGCACCATCCCCAGCATGCTGCTGAGAGGTTCAATAACTGAATGGTTCAAGGACACAAACACAATCCTGAAGGAAACATAAGGTCACTGAGCAGCTTCAAATGCCCCATTCGTTTTCAATAGTCAAGCTCTGAAATAAAAGGTGTGATCCTCAAAGTGTCAGCTTCCCTTCTTTCAGAATGGAGATAGGGATTGCGGAGTGAGAGAAGTGGTCAGGCTATGGGGCTGGCATTACCATGAAATGGTTGTGCCCTCTCACTCCTTCCTGCCTACAGACTAACTGCTAAAGAGGAAGCTCACAATAATATCCAAGTACATATCTGGCATTCAGATTATTATCTGTACCAGAATGTTGGAACTGCCAATATCAAGAGTTCTCCCAATTATTTTCAGATTAAAAGAGATTGACAAAACACAATTCAAAGCCAAAAGAAACCTGCAAAAGACCAACATAATTCCTTGCAATAATTCCTTAGTGGTTGCAAGGAACACGTAGCTCTTGTGTAGATTTCTCTCCATGTTCTGTGCACATCAATTCACAGTTGTAAGGCTGCTGGTGAACCCAGATTCATGTCCTGGCTGTTCACTGCACAGCTGCCTCCATATGCCAGGCAGCCTGAGCTAGTTGGGTTCGCAGATTATATAGGCAGAAGGAACCACAGCAACCACGTATTTCGACTTCCTCTGTCACACAAACCACACAAACTCCCACTTAAGCCAGACAAAACCTTTTGGATGAGGAGGGAAAAAAGGAATGTAATCTGTACTTCAAATATTACAGTGGTTGGGAATCCACTGCAATCTTTGTTAGCCTGTCACAGTGATTCACCATCAGTTAATTCATTTCACCGTTAAAGCTGCTCACAGTAATCTACTTGTCACATTTGCACAGTAATCAAACTAAACATCAAGAGATATAGACTTTCCAAAAGAGAGAGCTCCAAGCGGGAGCAGCCCCTATTGATCTGACCAGCAACGGCACAGCCTGGCTCTCGCAGGGATCAGCTCGGATTCTGAACACGCTCCCTTACCTGCCGCGCTCGCAGGGCCACTTTGGCGTTGGTCGTCTTGCTGAGCTGGGTCAGCTCTGTCAGAATATTAATCAGCTCATCTGTCAAGGTGGGGTCACGGCCACAGAGCTGGTCCTAAACATCAAGAGAACTGAAAATGCTTAGAACAGAGGAAAACCATCTCCCATCCTCCTGCAGAGGAGCTGAAACCTGAACTACACACGCACGCGATGGACCACATCACCTCTGCAGGCCCCCATCTCAATCACTCTGTAATGCCGGGCTCTCAATACTTTTACCCATATAAATAAAGCTACAGAGGAAAGAAGGGACTGGCACTGTCACCCATTTTCTTGTTTGTAGCATGTGCTGTGGCACTCAAACATATGAGAAATACTGACTTGTCAAAGAGACTGGGGTTAAACGTTTTTCCATTACCCAATTTCAGTTGTGCAAAAGAACTCCCTTCTAGCAGCAAAGCAAAACCCAAAGAGCATTTAATCGTAGTGAAATGCCTTTTGTTGCATGCAAGGATTAACAAATGGTCACCTTTCATGGTGAAGCAACAGAAGGCGTTTATCTGGCAGGAGAACCTCCCGAAGTCCACTTCAAAACCACCTCAAACCCCCCAAAACCCTACAATTCCCCAACCACACACTTAACACAGCTTCAGCAATACCAGAAATGGAAGATCCTGTCATTCTTCTAACAAAACTACACAAAGCTAGAGTAAAATCATAATTCAATTCCCATGAATAACCCCCCAGTCTTTGACTCAACTGTGGCTCAGTGGCCTGGGAGCCTCTTCCTCTCACTCCCGAAGCTGGAAACCTTCTAGGAGCCTCTAATGTGTTTCTTCTACCCAGCACTTAGCAGCTTTTCTCTTGGCAAATGAATCACAGGAGGGAAATGAGAGATGAAACTGGGATTTGCAACAGGAAAGAGTGCTGGTGTCTTTAAGAGATGTCAAACACAGAATCCAGAAAAGACCCTCTGAAGATCCAAGAACAGAAAGGGGAAAAGGGAAACCTCTGTGCAGCAGGTTACACTGATAAGCCTGCCAGGGAAAACAAACTAAAAACCCAAAAGACAAATAATACAAGTCCCATAGACTGACTAACAAATTACAGCTCATGCTACATGCCATTCCAAAGGTAAACAGCTACTATCTCTTACTAGATCATTGTCCACTACTAACCAGTCTTGGACCAGCAAACATTTCAACACACATAGGAAGGATGAAGTGGTTCCCATCCTGCTTTAAATGTGCTAGCTAAAAAAGGTGAAGGATGGCATAATAACACTATTGCTAAACCATCCTCAGAGCCCCTTGCCCCTAATGGATTCCCAGGGATACCTCAATAACAGGATAAGCATGAAGGTATTTTGACACGACATTTGCCATTGGAGGACAAACTTAAACCACCCCACAGAAATAATTTGGCAACAAAAGGCCACAGCCCACCAAAAGCATCAGAGGATCCCTTCAGTGTGTTTTAAGCTCTCGCAAATTGGGATGTCAACCTTTACTCGAGTAGAAATCATAAAATCATCACAGAAGTGTTTGGGTTGGAAGGGAGCTTAAAGCTCATCCAGCTCCAACCCCTGCCACAGGCAGGGACCCCTTCCACTAGAGCAGCTTGCTCCAAGCCCCTGTGTCCAACCTGGCCTTGAACACTGCCAGGGATGGGGCAGCCACAGCTTCTCTGGGCACCCTGTGCCAGCGCCTCAGCACCCTCACAGGGAAGAGCTTCTGCCTAGTAATAATTCCTAGGCCAGGAATTGGGAAGCAACTGACAGTGGTTGGCAGAATGGCTGCAGAGGAAGGAAAAGGAAAAGGCTTTGATGTTTCTCTGCATTCCCTGTCTCCCAGCACACACCAATACAAAGACACAGCACAGCTCTGCCTCCACCACCCAGCACGTCCAGAGGTGAAAAACCAGACAGAGCAAAGTTTCACTCCTGTTTTAGGGAGAAACAATCAGGATGCCAAGAGCAAACTGAAGCAGGGAAACTGGCACCGCACTGGCTCTGCCTGCACTGATTGGCAAAGGCAGCAGCAAAGCCTCAAACCAGCTCTCTGACAAGGCCTAAGGCCTCCCCGGCACCCCCGTGTAATTACACACTTGAGTGACTGGACTCTGAAGCAAATTGAAGGCCTGAGCTGTGAACAGCTGCCATTTTCTCTCTCCATCACACCAGCATGATTACTTGAGAAATGAACAGCCCCGGCTCAAAGCTACTCCAGAATTCTCAGAGGAAATATGGCTCCGTGTTCAAATAATGAGATTCTTAAGGCAAGTGTTACTTACAATCACACGGCACAGCAGAAAGGGAAAGAAAGGAAAAGAGGAGGACAAAAACAAGGAGGGGGGAAAGGAGAGGCAGACAGAAAGAACCGGTCCTTCTACCTCACCGATGGGAATTGAAGAAACCCAGCCTCAGCCTAGCACAATGATGACTCTGTTTCTGCTTTGGAGAGCTATTTTGGGCATGGCTACTCTGGACAGATTTTTGGCAGTGCCAGCCCACATTGTGCTTGTAAAATGAAATAGAAAAGGAGCGGGGAGAAGAGGGAGATAGTATTGAAATGAGCCTCTTACAAAGCAGGATACCTAGCTGTAGTCTGTCATAGCTAAATTCAGCCTGCCTTGAGGAAGGGGGCATTCATCCTGCTTCAAAGCGTTCTGTGGGACAAGGAGTTCTTGAGGCTTTTTATGAAATATGAAATAAAGGAGACAGGACTCAACCGGGTTTTAATTATTTTTCCCGGGAAAGTCATTTACTGGGAGTTTTACCCATTAGTGAGACTGAAGTAGATGAAACTGAAAGTTTTCATGGAGTAGCAAGCCAGAAGAAGCGGCGAAGGTGATGGCGGGTGCTGGCATGAGGGTTCATTTGTGTTTCTAGGGTGGAATCTATGTCTGCCCAAGAGGAATTCTGACCCCAGGACATTCCCCATCCTTTCACAAGCCCGCTGGACACCATACCAAGGGCCAGAGGCCTGATGTGAAGAGACCAGCTTTGTGCTGAGATAGTGAGTCAGATTCCACCATGCAGACCAGAGTACACTGGTCCGAAAGAACCACTGCAGGCCTGAGATCAGACTGAGACCATAACCAGGAAGAAGCCAAGAGAGTCACCATCAAACCCGTAAGACTAAACTACAGCTCATCAAGGCAGAGCATGTGAAACTCCTCAGGGGCCTCCATATGGGCTGGCTCGTGCTATTCCCTACCAGGATATCACCCTCATTACTAAATAAGGGCCATAAAAATGTTGCTATTACAACATCTGCTTTTTGTGCTGGCAGCATACTGCTTTGCTTCCCAAGCAACTCCAATTTGAGTACCATGAGCTATATAAAGACAGGACCTCTCTGAAGCCTCTGGAGACGAAGAAGCAAACTAAACCAAGTCACAGCCCTCTAGCATCCTCCCAGTGTAAGAGTGAAGTCTCCATCCTTATCTCCCCACAGATGCTCACAAATCACTTGCCTCTCACAGGCAACCATTGCAGGACAGTCATGAACCAAAAGGTGCACAGAGACTGAGCAGGACAGTGTGTCCTTGGTCTCTTCTAACACATGGCTTACGTGCCTCAAGAACACATGAAGAAACTCCCCTCTGCTGCCCCTGCTTCTGTAGTCCGAAGCTTCCACCTCTGAGAACAGAGCTATCAATTCAGTACCTTTCAAAGCATCAAACACACAACTACAAGAAGCAGCAAATTTCGAAAGCACCAACAGACAACTTACAATGAGCATTGTAACAAGCAGGTTCTTCTTGGTGACCTGAGCATGTGAGAAGATGTAGTTCAACACAGCATTCATATCACTTTTATTCTCTTCCCGAAGTGTAAAGACACACTTGTCATAGTGACCTGCAATCAGAAAGGCACATTTTTGCCAGTCTCCACACCCCTGTGTTAAGGAATACATGTTACAAGATGTGCCTTTATTTTTCTCCATACATGTTTTGAGAATCTGCTTTGCATGGTCCACCCAGCTCTGAGAATAAAGCATTCCTTCCACCAGCCCTCAACTGCAAACTGTAATTTGAACATCCTACTCTTGTTAAAACAGTTCCAACACCAAATACCTCCTTTGTGAGCAATTCAAAAGGGAGGAATGGTGAGCTCAGTCTTTCATTTCAGTGACAACCAAAATAAAATAACAGCAAAAAGACTTGCTCCATCCTCTACTACCAGCAAATTGAAGTGGAAATGAAGCTGCAGTACCATTAGGATGGTGCAGGTAATGGAGCAGGACAAAAGAAGAGTGGAATCTGAACTACCTGTAAGAGCTGGAGCCTCAAAATCACCTAGTGCTCCACTGCCCTCTTGTGCCTGCATGCAGCAGTGCAGTGCATTTAACTCTACTGTGTTTCAGGCTGAGGTTTGCTCTTGGGAACAGCAAGCAGTTTCCGGGTGTTCTACTGCAGGTGCAAACAACTCAGCGATCTTTTGGGGGTTCTTTCACTGCATTTGATTTTATTTCCATAGAATTTAATAAACAGGCAAGAGAGACCTAAACAGGGTGGTGAATTTAAACAGTTTTTCCAACTCTAATTTTGCTGCAGATACTCAGGAATCAGGAAATAAATCAAGCTTCTACTATGAAGCTTCTACATGTGGAGCCCTAACCCTGATCACAAAGTTAGAGTAGTCTTTATCGAGGGGGGTCCATGTGGACCTTCTGGAATCAAGTGTGGTTCTTTCAGAAGTCAAATCCTTGACGTTCTTAGAGACTCACCATGCTGAAACTGAGTCTCCACCTTCAGATACTGACGGAGCAGATCCATCACCACTGCTTTCATGTGACCTCGAATGCCACTCCGGTACCTGCAGAAGCAAGTAAGTGAAACCTAGCACTTACTGTCAGTGAGACTGACCAAGCACAGCTTCTGAAGACCCACAAGTGAACAACACTCACCAGGAGTGGCAGAGCAAACCTGTTTGCTTACAGAAAGGAACATACCTGAAAATCCCAATTGTTACATGAATGCATAATTCCTGCCATTAATATTATGGGAAGCAAGGCTCATGTTTTGCAACCAACTATCCTTTTCTTCTACAAATACTCAAAACTCCAGACACTGGAAGGTGTAACACACACCAGCAGCTTAGTGAAATGGCCAAGACATGATCAGCATCAGGATAGAAGTTAAATCTTTCATACGGCAATGACCAAAACAGGATGTGTCTGTGTGCCAGGAGCCACACACATCCTCCTCCCTGTGGACCTGAGGGAAGCGTGCAGGCTTACTCCTCGTGATTTAGACTCCGAGTGTAATAAAACCATTTGAACACAGATGAGCAGGCTCAGATCTTCCAAGCAGCAGCAGAACACCCCAGCCAACCACCCAACAGTTAGGGAGCAGCCCTGAAAATGGCTCACCTCTGTACCAGCTGCACAATGCTCTGAGTGTTCATGAAGAAGACCTCACGCTCCGATTTGCGGTTCAAGGTGGCTGCGTGGCTATCCAGGATATTGGCAATCTGAAAGAGAGCCATCACATCAGCGTCCCTGTCCCAGTGGGACAATCTGGCTGAGCAACCAGCAGAGAAACTGAGCTCTTCCAAACAGACCAGAGCTCCAGCACACCCCAGCGAAGGCCAAAGCCTTATAAAGTGCTAAGGAAGATAACGACCTGACAATGATACAGAAATCAATGCACAGTACCATATACTGGGGAAATCATCTTCCAACACCTCATTACGTGACCAGGCTTCCCTTGGCTGCAATCACTCCTTTTTAACGTCAACACTACATATTGCACTGCAGCACATGCACCAGGCAAAAAGCAAATAAGTAAACGCCCACAAGGCCACTGACAGGATTAAACTGCTGCCAAACTGCCTGTTTAAAGCTACACTGAGCAGGGAACACACATCCTTCAGTACAGGCAAAGCAGGCAAGCTCAAGTGATACAGGTAAGTACATTTCATCATGAAGGTCTCATGTTGAAATGCATCCTTCAGGTCCAACTAAGCTCCAGATAATTTAAAGGAGCCTTCCCTCCCTCTCTCTTTGCCCCAACACAAATCAATTTTTGTTCCCCTATAAAGTGTGGTTTCATCACCTGTTGGCTGGGAAACTGGCAAAGGACTGATGTGATGTTGCTGGCATATTGGGCCATCTCCTTCTTGATGGATTTCTCTACATTGGGTGGAATCCGTCCAGAAACACTGGTCATGATGTCCTGAAGCTCCAGCAGAGGTAAAGATGGATCTCTCAGTGTCTTCATTAGTCGCTCAACCCAGCCCTTCACCTGGAGAGAGACAACTTGGTGTAAAGGCAAGTATGAAGAAAAGAGTAAGCAGCAAAAAGGGAGAAAAGGCTTTTCATTGAGGTCTTCTTCAATACTGTTTTACCACACAGCTAATCCAGGGACTGAGAGAGAGAGCTGGAATAGATGACACAGCTGCTGTGCTACCTTAAACCAAGAGCTGACTCAGATTCATCCACCTTCTTACCTCCTCCCTCTAGGACTTCTACCACAGCTGGCTACACATGTACAAGGCTGCAGTGACAAGCAGTAAAGATCTAGCTCAACTCCTTGCCTTTGTTTTGGGTGCCACCAATGGGATTTCCCATCTTACTTTCTGGTGAGATTGACTGGGAGGAAGTCTAAGAAAAAAAAGAACTGAACTGAGCTGGCACTAGCAGGGTAGCACTGCCTGAATCCTGACATGCAAACTGGCCAGCCTAACCTTGAACTGATAAAGAACCAATGGATACCTTGCTGCTGAAGTAGGGCTCTGGCAGGCAGTATCCATTCATCACATTGACCAGGTTATCCAGGACATAATGGAAGATGCGATGGAGTTTCTCACCTCGAAGCGCTGTGCTCTGGATCTGAGGCAAGGTACCTGTGTGCAGTTCAGCCTGGGAACACAATGAACAGCACAGTTTGTCACTAAGCCACCTGCACGGCATCATCCACGGTGGTAACATCCAGTTTACCCTCAACTGGAGGCTCAGACTGAACTTGGAAGAATTCCCTGTGTGGAAAATGCACTTGGTTGAGAGACAGGAAGGTTATGAGCTGGATCTCCAACAGTTCCATGTTGTGTATACACACAAAATAGGCCAACGGTGCTACTGAGGTAAGAAGGGAACAAGAATGTATGTAACTTTACACTGAATCAAAGAAAGAGACAACCTGAGTTCTAGTCCTCACCTGAGACAAATGAGTGGTAAAGTGACAATGCCAGTACACTGCACACATCTGAAACTGGTTCCTTACACAGGACCATCTTGTACCACTCTCAACATCACTCCCCTATTCAAACCACAGCAAACATCTGCACTTCCTGCAGCTTCTCACCTGCTGAACCCTGCTGGGATCATCCAGCTGGAGCTTGGCAATCACACAGCCTGGATCCAAGACGGCTCCTGGGCGTTTGACATAATGGATGCAGCCTGATTCTCCTGCTGTTAGTGTCATCACCATTTTCATTACCTGTAGCAAGGGAAACATGTTACCCACACAGTTGCCACACTACCCCAGTGTTCTAGCTTTGTGAGCCAGCAGCCAATGTCCTGCCACAGGCAAACCTTCATGAGCACCTTTTGGGTTCAGACTTTCACAAAGGCTTAAAAACACACACACTGGGATTGAAACCCCAGGCAACAAAGTGAATGGTAGAATGGAATAACTGGCCACAAACCAGCGCAGCAGGAATGTCATCTGTTCCACACTGCCTAGACCAATAGGTACTCGTGAAGGTCCCATATTCAACACAATTAAAAAAGCAGATACAATTTACTGCTGCAATAGAGTTCACTGCACTCTAAAGACTAGAGGTGAGTGAGCCACTTGCCAAAGCTACAGCAACACATTTACTTCTAGCAGAGGGAACCAGGATTGCTTTCTAGAGGTCACAGGTCTCAGACTGCTCTTTGCAGAGATTCTTCCTTACATCAACATAGAAGCTCTTTGCCTTCAGTGCAGAAGGGCTGGGTATGAGGGGAGATGGTTTAGTTTTACCATTGGTATACTACACACCACAACTGGGAACACAGGAATCGAGTAGGTGGTTCCTTCTTAGCCACGGCTCTGTTGCAGCGTAAAAGCACTTACATAAAATATGTGGATCTCTGGCTTGGTATTTTTCTCCTACACATTGTCCTCAATGGGTTTAATTGCCCCTCTGTCAACACACACCCTCCCCTCCCTCAAATCTGTTTGAGCCATTCACTCCTACACAATCTCTCATGCTTTCCTCACAGTGATGCAGAAATTGTTCATCCTCCTCTTCTCCAAGAGTTAACGAACTTCCAAGGGAGAAGGGAGGAGTGACACTGATTAACTCATCCAATCGACCTGATAAATGAACAGGTAATCAGAGAACTCTTTATTTGCTACTTAATCTTGTCATATGACTGTTTCCGAGTCTGTGTTAGTACTAAACAGTGATATACACACAGACAGCCTTCTTCACCACAGCTAGAAAACACAGTACACATGGACACCACTCTGCCTTGGTGTCACAGCAAGATCATAATCGTGGTTATGGTTATCTGAGAGAAACTTTGCTTATCACGTGGTATACAGTCATCAGCACTCCAATTTCAGCTGTTAAGCACTTAATTTCTTCCCCACCCCATCAGCTGTCACTGCTGATTCCTGTGTTAGCCCAAGTTAAAGACAACATCTGGAAAGGAAATACTGTGACTTATCCCTTGTGCTCAGTTCCCAGGTTCAAAACATTCAACTTCTCACCCCTCACAGCAGCTTTTGCCTGGGCAGATTCAGCATCTGCAGCCAAGTCAGTTCTCCGAGACTCTTTTACCTCTATTTCTGCAAAGCACTGGCCAGCAAACACGTGGCCCCCATCCTCCACCACGTACTGGATGAGCTTCCCAGCGGAAGGTGAGCGCAGAATGGAGGGATCGTTCTCCTTTTCAAACACACAGGTCTTGTTCCCGATAGTGATGCGATACCTGGGAAAGAACGGGGTAAATCGCTGCAACAGAATTTCTTGGGGAAAGCATGCAAAGGGGAAAATGCATTCTCTCTTTCCCTGTTCTAAAGAAACCCCCTTCAACCAGCTCTTCCGAGCTGAAAGGCCCAGCCCTGCATCTGAAAGTTCACATTAATTGTATCAAACTAAGTCTATGGAAGCCAAGGATCAGCAAGCAGACACAACAGCCCTTAGCAAGGTTCGTTGTGCACCACTTTTGTGCTGCTTCTCCACAAAACACTCATTACCAGAACCAGAAGCAAGGAAGTTCCAGATTTCATATAAACAAAGCCTGGTGTTACTGGAGATGACACTTGCTACACGGAACACTCAACACATGCACCAAACTGCCCGCACAAAATCATTTTGTGTCCAGCGCAAAGCTGGAGAGAGCAGGAGTGACCCAAACTTTTCTTGTAATCCTGACCAGGTTCGTTGCATTTGTCACAGAAAAGAAACCAGCAGAGGGGGCAGTGGTTTACGTTCCAGAAGATGGGAGATTTACGGACCTTATGGCTCTGATCCCTGCAGGGAGTTTTGAGGGAATGCACTGAAACAGCAAATCTTGGGTCTGTTTCTGAGGCACTTGTGGGGTTTCAAGGATTTTGAAGATTTTCATATTCTGTTTTTTTTTGGTTTTTTTTAATAACCCAAAAGGGCACTTTTAAAGAACCATCAGGAGAACATGGACTCCACAAACATCCAGATCTTTGCTCTAACAGTAGCCAAGATCTGCTCTTGAGGCGAAGGCAAATTCTCCCTTTAAACTCATCCATGCTACACCCACTAGCCCCTTCCTAGGAGAGCATTCCATTCCCAACTGATGTGTAAAGTCACCAATACACCTAATTCTGGCTTGTATGCAAATTAAACAGTGACCTTTACAGGTTGCTACCTGTCCACTTCTTCTTTCATGTAGGTAGTATAGCTGCTACCATCATAAGACAAGAGCAGTCCTCCATCACTCAGCCGGTGCACGTCCACCTCCACACAGGAGCTGTTCATGATCACCACGTAGGAATTGGGAGACTGTCGGGTCACCTGCAGGTCCACAAGAACAGTATGGAGCCCATGAAATGAACCCAGCATTTACAGCACCTTGGTTGCCACAACAGACAGTTTTCCAGCACTCCAACAGTGGGAAATGAAGGGGAACAGAGCCACTTGTTCTTATGTTAGATGGGAAAAGCATAAGAATTTGGGATCACAAGGCCAAGCATTTAGCAGTCGAGAGATGCCAGAACTAATGCTGTCCATTAATCTTGATTAAATCCTTTCACACCTATGCATTAATAGTACAGGATTGATTATGCAATCATATACCATTTCTTCACCCTGATCTACATACAAGGCTCAGTCATGTACTAATATTGCCTAATGAACGAGAGAAGTAACAAGAAAGAGACTGTCTCCTGGAGAAAGCAGCTAAAGCTCTCCCTGGAGAAAGGCATCCTACCACAGCCTCTGCCACAGAGCTCCTGCTTGAAGCTGGGTAAACACTTAGAGCACCCTTTAGTGCTGTTCAGTGCCTCTCACCAAAGGGGTGCCAAAATACAATCCTGGAGGTGCAGAATCTTTACAGCTGCAAAAAGCAGTGCATGGTCATGTCACTAAAAGCTACACTGTAATAAATTTGCCCAAGTAAGCTCATTGAGATTGCACAGGCAATCTTCAGTCTAGTATTTCCTAACCCTTGTACACTCGGTTTTGAAACCTCTCAACAGTGTTTCTAACATGGTCTTTTTGCACACAGCAATGAAAAAGCACCACTAAAGGGAAAAAATACTATAGATTCTGGTCATGCTGATGAAACTGGGCTCAAAACACCAACAGAATAGATCTACATGTTCGGAGACATCAATTGAAAGTTCTGGTCACCCAACAGGCAGTATTCTTTGCCAATCACAAAGTTTTCTCCACCCTATTCAGACCATGTCTTGAGCCTGAAAGATTAAAATGACCCTGAAAGATATTGCAATGGAAAGACATGATGGGATATCATCACAAGGGAGAGAGTACTGATTGCCCAACCCCACTAAAGCAGAGAAAATGAACTCTGCACAGATTTAATTCCAGTAATTATACATTACAAAGATTAAGCAAGAACAGCACAGGCATTCCCAAGTAAAAGAGACAAGAGGATGGGTATCCACACTGTGCATCGTACCTTCAGCACATACTTCCGTCCTTCATAGATGAGTTCCACATCCACAGTGTTCAGCAGTGTATGAGCAGGCAGGACTTGGCCCCTTGAAAGTGAAGTATAAAACAAAACTGGTCTTTTAGAAGCCATCAAACTGCTACCAGGGGCCCAAATAGGTTCAAGGATGCATGCAAGAGTTTGGAAAACACTAGCAGAGAGATGGGAACAAGCTTTTAAACCGTCTCTTCCTAGAAGAGTCTACCAGTGAACAGTCAGCAGACAACAAGCTCTGCATACTTCTGGACTGGACCTGAATCAAACTTGTAAATCACAGCTCATGACTATTGGCTTCTCAGCAATTTTACCTTTCTAGAGAGTGCAGGAAGTTGGAGACGCTGTTGCGAAAGCTCACATCAGCCACGTGCAGAGCTCCACACACCACACCCAGCATCGTATCAGGCCTCTCAGCCTAGAAAGGAAGGGTACACAACACCATTCCATCTCCTTTAGCTTCAGTCCATTCTGGACAACCACTTGCAGAAACAAGTAATCTCAGCTTTATTTCTGGTTCACGGCCAACCTTTCTTAATTGACAAGGAATCCATGCAAGTACAAATAGAAGCAATTACATTTGTAATTCCTTCAAAGAAAACCACACTTCTGAATTCCTGGATCACACCTTGAGGCTCCACCTACATGTCCCAAACTGCAAACCAAAATACCAGCCTTAATTCCCACATACACTAAGATGCTTTTCTGGTCAATCTCATGATGGTTGAGGAGTTGTTTGCTATGAATAAGAACTAAAGCAAATGAAAATATTAATTTATAAAGCAATAAGCAGAAATTAACCACTCCTAAATCCTTATCCTCTTGCAACCAGCATGCACCAAGCTTGTCCTCATGCCATTTCCCTTCTCACTCCAATCTGTAGTCTGTAATGGAAGCAGCAGCACCTGAACTTTCTCAGCGATAAGTCGATCCAACCAGCCCGTGTCAATGCGGTTCTGCTGGAAGCTTTCTGTTTCCAGGAGTTTAATCAAGTACTCCACAGTGGTTCTGAAATCCCCTCGGATGGACAGCTCCTTCAAAGCCACTACCATGTTTCTGAAAGAGAGAAGAAAACCTATTATCTATCCCGTACTAACAGCAACGATGTGCAAACTGGTTAACTTCAGGTAGCTCCCCCTATGAGCTGCTGGGGAAAAGCAGTCTGAAGGTAACAGCAGAAGAGCGCGTGCACTGGACCAAGATCCCGTATAACAAGCTTGGGAATGACAGAATGTTAATTTCCTTCAATCTGGTGCAGGTGGGAATGAGAGCAGCTCAGCCAGCCAAGATATAGATCAGGCGTTCCCACTGTTACCACACAGGCATTTACCACATGTCAGGAGCGTAGATAGGACAGACAGATGTGGTCTCCATCCCACAAAGAACAGAAGAGAGAAAAGGCTACGGATACAAACAGAGCCTAGATGACAGGTCAGACAGTCCCGTCTTGTGACTGGATGCTTCCTCATTCCACACGACAAAAGGATGCTCGGTGGTTTATAAACCATTATAAGGCACTGGCCTAACAAGTTATCAGTGTTTCTCCTTTTAGAAGCCTTCCACCACCCAAATGCTTTCTAGGAAGGACTTCAACACAACAGTAGCTGCACCATATCCCAGCAGTAGGCACACAAGGCAGGAATGAAACAGAAAGATAAACTATAAAGTAAGCAAAAAGTGTAGAAATGTAGGTGCAACACAGTGTAACTGCAAAGCAAGACAGGATGAGAAGCCTGACCATGCTGTGGGAAACAAGGCAAAGAGAGAGAAACTTCAAACGCCTACAAGTACGGAAGCAGCCTTGTTTTTCCATGGCACTTTGGATCAAAGAGGACAAAACCAAGCAATTCCCAAGGTTCTCCCACTTTTCTGACTACTTACGAGATGGCTTCTTCCCGGTTTTCTCCCCAAGAGAAGCAGTGACCAAATTGAGAATCAGCAAATTCATGAAGCCCTCCTGCAGCAGCCACACTGAAATAGCCCCAGACATTCTTATTGCTGCGGAAGTTCAGTTCCTGAACTGTTCCAGAACTGGGCTTAAATCCCTGTAAAGACAGACAGACATTGCTATACACCCTAAAGAAAAAGTAAATAATCCAGAATTAGGGAAGTAATCAGAGTTCTGAAGGCCAGAGCACTTTTGTGCTGCAACATCACATATACACAAATAAGTTCAGGCTGTGTCTAAACAGAACCATCAGCTAAATGAGATAAAGGAAGAATGCTTTATATTTGCTGCCAAAATGTTCAGCAGGGAGCAGCAGCAGGGATTGAACCTCGGTGTAAGGCCCCAGTTCTCAGCATGTGGTCAGTAACTACGAGTTTAAAGCACCCACCTCATCAGGATTCTCACTAGTGATACGCGCAGCGATGACATGGCCGCGGGGACAGGGGACGTGAGCTGAGTTCTCAAAGTCAATAGATCCATCTCCCCACGGAGAAACACCATACATCATTCGGATATCCTTGATCCTGTGGAGGGGAATCCCCATGGCAATCTAAGGAAAAATATAATACAAATAGATAAAGACACATATAATAATAGTGATTATGATTATGCAAATAATAAAGTACTGCTAAGTAAGTTTCCCTCCTCGCTGAGAGGGCCTATTCCTTGAGGAATTAACTCCAACTCTGCAGAAGCTGATGCTGCGGTTCCAGTAGAGCAGATACACACACATGCCTGTTTTCTGGTCTCCACTGACACGTCTTGGAACGTTCATACTTCTCAGGACAGCTGAGCTCAGTGTAATATCCACCTTAAGCCCTTCAGCCAGTATTTTCCATTGAGTGATTAAAAGGCTCCAGAGAGAGCTGGCCAGGGCTGGCTCAGCTGAGGATGGGCACACATAAGGCCTGTTATATTAAGGTCCCCATGAGACAGAAGGCTCCTAATTGTCAACTTGCTTCACAAAAAAATTTCAGTGCTTAAAGTTGATCTAGTCATAGAATCATGGAATGATTTGAGGTGGAAAGATAATCCAGTTCCAACCCCTTCTGCCATGGACAGGGATACCACACACCAAACCAAGGCTCTGTCCAAATTGGCCTTGAACACTGTCAGGGATGGAGCATTCACAACTCCCTTGAGCAACCTGTTCCAGCACCTTACCTCCCTCACAGGGAAGAACATCTTTATATCTAACCTAAACTTCCTCTGTTTCAGTCTGAACCCATCACCCCTTGTCCTATCGCTATAGTCCCTGATGAAGAGTCCCTCTCTCCACCATCCTTGTAACCCCCTTCAGACACTGGAAGCTGCTCTGAGGTCTCCATGCAGCTTTTCTTCTCCAGGCTGAACAGCCCCACCTTTCTCAGCCTGTCTCCCTACGGGAGGTGCGCCAGCCCCTGATCATCCTCATGGCCTCCCCTGGACTTGTTCCAACAGCTCCATGTCCTTTTTATGTTGAGGACACCAGAACTGCACACAGTGCTGCAAGTGGAATCTCACAAGAGCAGAGTAGAGGAGCTTCTCTTCACACTCCTTTTACCTGAAGCAGTCCAGGAGAAACAACTAGAAAATAACCTCTCTTTGCTTTCCAAATCAGAAAGAGCCAAACAGCAAGGCCATAACTTAGCGAAACAGTTGTAATAGGATGGATGCATATACATCTATATATATATATACACACACACACACACACATATACATATATATACATTGGAATACTGAACAAAGCTTTGCTCCAGCCATAAAAGATCAATGCCAAGATGAGAGAGTACCAAAATGAGCCTTTGAATTATTGGGTGTTCTGTAGAGGGGGACCAAAATAGGCCTTTGAATTACTGGGTGTTTTGTAGAGGAGGAAATGTGGACATGCCATGTATCACCTATCCGCACATGCAGATATAGGCCATGTTTAGGAGAGCTCTCTAACACTTGGCTTTATATTCTCTCCTCTATCAGTACCACAATCTATTCATCTGCAGCGTGAGTCTGTGATCTGGTTTTAACACAGAACTCTGACTCAGAGAACAATCCACCCCCCTGTTTTATTAAGCCTTCAGCAGAACAGGTTTTTCATGCTTGGGCCTCTTCATACAGTTTGAGTACTTCTGAAAGCCTCCAGGAGCCAGGGCCTGGGCACTTGACTCACCTGAAGCTGCGCTGCAGGCAGATTGACATCAGCCACCATCTCTGTGCAAGGGTGCTCCACTTGCAGGCGGGGATTCAACTCCAGAAAGTAGAAGCTGCCATCCTGGCTGTACAGGTATTCCACAGTGCCAGCACTCACGTATCCCACCATTTTGGCAAGCTTCACTGCACACTAGGATATAGGAAAAGGAGCATTTGATTTCCAGACCCTGCGCTCAGTTACTGCGCTCTGTTCATCCATTCCTCCCACTTCAGACTTTTTGGCTGGCATTCCAAAACACCCAAAAGCTTGGAACAGGCCTAAAAACTGCTCAGAGAAAAGCACGTGGCACAGGAGCTTTGGTTTACAAGTTACAGAAGCCAGAGTTTGAAGCAAATATTTATTATTCAGCATCAAACAATTCATGTAACTCTTACAGCTTGCTTTTAATGTGACAGCTGTGGAGCAGCCTTTAAAACGCGTGTACCCCAAAAATAGGAGAGAAGTGTGGTTTAAATGTTTTTTGTCATATTATTTCATGGTGGACTCAGTTTTGGAATGCGAGTCCCATTGGGAATGTGAGTCCACACTAACCAGTGTGCGACACACAACCCTATATTGCTCCTATAGAAGATTCAAGAGTGCAAAACTCCTGATGATGTCAAAAAATACCCCTAAGTCCTGCCTGATTCTGGAGCCTCACAAGGCAAAGAGAACCTGCAGAGCCCCCCTCACCTGTTCCATGTGCTCAAACACCACCGAAGTTGCAATAGAAGCAGGTGCTTCCTCAATAATCTTCTGGTGCCTGCGTTGCACGGAGCAATCCCGGCCAAAGAGTGAGATGGCATTGCCGTACTGATCCGCCAGGATCTGCACCTCCAGGTGCCGGGACTGCTTGGCCAGTCTCATCACAAAGATTGGAGAGCCTGGGACTTCAGCTTGAACCTACAGCAGAGACAACACAAATACACTGATCATTTCTTGTAAGCACCTTAGTCACAATCATCCCAATTGATTTTTTAAGCAAGGAACAGCCATAATGCTTCCCCTGGGCCACCTAAGGCTGAGAATACACTTTGTTCACTTGTATACAATTACAGTACCACTTCCTTTCCTCTCACCTTTCCTAAGTAACTCACAAGCTAAAAAAGGCACATGTCCCTCAACACTTCTGAGTTACATTGCTCATGCCCTCCATTACTTGGATTTCTTCAGCACCTCCAGTAAAGTCTGGGCATTTAACAACTGTACTGGATATGCAGATAGAGTGAAATCCTGTCAACATACAGAGCAAAGAAAGCATGAACTCATGATTCAAAGTAGCTAAACATGCTCTGACACATAACGCAGTCTTCTTCAGCTCTTTAATGTTTCTGATACAGGGGTCTCAGAATCACCTAACCTGAGCATTCAGAACAAGACAGCACAAATCAACAGGAAAAGTTACCTGTCTGAATAGGTTGGGGAAGTCATCTGCGTTGTTAACCTTCCTAATTCCTTTTCCTCCTCCTCCTTCAGAAGCCTTGATCATGACAGGGTAGCCAACCTCCTCAGCAGCCTGACCAAGATGGGCAGAAAAAACATGGGTAAGTACAAAACGGTTGAAAAGATCTTTATTTTCCTGTTGATTTGTGTCCAAGCTTCTATGCCTGCCTATTTAGTAACCAAGACATGACTGGGACAGAAACCAAATATCCCAGTTTGAGAGGATGCCTGAAGTTGGAAAAAGGAGCAGTGCTTTTGTGACTCTTGCTTCTCAAAGCGATTACAAAATCTTTTGTCATTAAATTCACTAACTCACAGAAAAGCTTTTGTAAAAGATGGGAAGTCGTTGCACTGGGTAACACAAAGATCATGTATCCCACTCCCTTCCTTCACAAAGGAAGACTCCCAAATCCTGCATTGTGCCAGCAATATTTCTTATTCCAGAAATCTTCCTCAAAGAGAAACTCAACAAAAGATGAGACCAAGTATGAGGCCATGGGTCATTATTAAAAACACCTCCGTCCTGCATTAACCAAAAACCAGAAGAGTCCTTAGTGAAATACAACTCTGGTTCCGTATCTTGTCTCTCTCCTAATTCCCACCTCATCCTGCAGGCTGGGTCCATGTGAAAGATCGCTTTCCAGATTCCAAGGCTCAGCTCTGTGAGGCTGACAGCCTAGTTCTAGTTTGTCCTCCCGTTACAAATACATCAAACCTCCAGCTCTCTCCAGCAAGACCTCAAATACCTCCAGACCACCAGCCACCCACCCGCAGTCCATCGTCCGCGTCTTTCACGTAGCCTTTTTCATACAGCTCCTGAGGAACATTGAGGATTCGCTTCTGCAGATCATTCTCCTGCCAGTCCACTCGAAGACCTGAAATAAAAGCAGCATCTTCTTAGCTCGAGAGAACTCACACAGCAGACATGAGTGAAACAAACAGCAGTCAAACACAGCCACAGCAGAAACAATCCAGTTCCACAAGGAACTGGTCTGGAAGCATTTAGAAGAGAGAGAATGCAGAATGCAAAGAGATATTCCTGCTTCCTGGAGAGCAGATGCAACAAGTTACATCCTCTTTCATTTCCCCTGTGTAATTCTGTTGCCATTTACAGTCTTTTCAAACTGCATACTGCTTCCATGGAAGTAGAGTATTGGCCATGTGCTCCAAAACTACACACTCCATGCTAGAAGACTGCAGAAACGCCAGAAACTGCAGCTGTTCTGTTAGAGCTACAGCCCATTACACAACATGGAAATTCTGCCTGGCATACCCATATATATCACAGTAGCTAAGCCTCAAGTACAGATGTGAAATTCTAAACAGATGGAACATCCTTTGGAACACCTTTTTGTGCAGAGACACTTCTTACAGATGAGATGTGGGGAAGAAAATATTACTAGAATGATCTTGATAAGCACATGGCAGTTTCCTTCTTACCACTGCCACTCCAAGGAAGAGTTGGAATGCCAGCAGTCTGTGCCACTATGGAAGAAGCAATTTTATCTCCTAAGGCCCACATTGCTTGGCTTGGAGGACCTGCAAAGAGCAAAAACAACACATGAGAAACACAAGAGATAGCAGCCATTAGGCAAACATCCAGAAGTCTAATCTAGGTTTCATGCCTATCTTTAAACATCACACGTGTCCAAAACTTTACCTAACATGCAGATTCATGTGGTTCAGGGGATGAGGCTTACTGCACCAAACATCTCCAGCACTTAGTTAACTACACTGCTAACCAGATCACAGACTTCATGGACTGTCCATGGAAAACTCCACTCTTTCCAGAAACCCTGACTACAAACACCCTCTTCAAAATGACAATAGGGACATTCAGCTTGTGAAACAACCTGCTTTAACAGGAATCTTTTGTGATTTTGTATCCACAATAGTCAAAGGTGTGTTGGAGAACTTGCCAATTCTCCCATACAAGAACTAATTCCCAGCATACGTCCAAACCTCATCCGTTTTCATTAGCCTCAGTGACTGGTAACAGAGTACACCATTAGACAGCACAGTGTGTTGCTCTGACTACTGTAAAGAACGTATCATTCACCTTGCACTTGTAAACCATCCGTCATGGCTCTCTTTTAGACTCAGGATTTTCTCCCCCTAAACTTCTCCGTCTTAAAATAGGGACCAGACATTAGATCAGAAGAGTATATCCTCACCCATGAAAGCAATCCCATTTTTGTGGAGAAGCTCTGGTAGTTTAGGGTTCTCAGATGCATGTCCCCAGCCAGCCCACACAGCCTGCAGAAGAAAATAGCATAATTTACTCTTTGTTTTAGAAGAACAAGTGGAAACAGGAAGCATGCAGATACTTAACATCTTTCTTTTCCCCACTGGAAACAACCTCATAACATTCAGAAGCCAAACCAGTCCCCTGAACTACACGGTAAGTTCAGTTTAAAGGGCTACTGCCTTGCATCTTGTAGACAAGTCAAAGAAGGCTGCTGCAGGAAGCTGTCGAAGAGCAACTAAGTGCAAGGAAGCAAAGGGCTGAAGGGAACCTTCCACCTCCTGCAGGTATTCATGCTGGGAAATCCACTGCACTGTAACAAGCATTGTGCCCTTTGGTGCTAGCATAGACCTGTGATTTCAATTTCTTTGACCTTTCTCCCCAGAGAGAAGACTGCTTAGTATGTTAGCTCCTGTTTTGAGAAGTACTTTTGACCCTTCTCACCTGCACTGGAATCCGCTTCGCAATATCAAGAATGAGTTCCACATTTGCATAGTTGTTATTGTTTGGTCCTCCTGGAACTGGGACGTAGTGATCTGCCATTTTAATATACTCTGCAAACACAAAGAAGGGCTCTTTTAGGTTGCAAATCTAATAAACGGGACTTGTTCTAAAATTCCCTAAATGGAACGGATGGAAGTACTCCACCTCCTCCCAGAAGGATCAGTTACTTGCCAGAATGGGATGTGATGCACGGACAAACACTGAACTTCTTGGGGGCACAGAGGTCTGTGCTAGGAGAGGGTGCTGCACCTTCAGTGGTCTTCAGAACTCACCTGCGTTTGCTTTCAGATCCTCAGGAGTCACCATAACAACAAATCTGATGGCCCGCTCATTTCGAAACATCTCGTAGGACCACCGGCGGATGGACCTCATGCACTTCACCGCTGCAATGCCATTATTTGCTATCAGCACCTGAGCACGTTAGAAGCAGGGATGAAACAGAGTCTAAACACCACCAAATGATAATGAAAACGGTTCTCTGCAGACTCTGGGTCCAGTTCTGGGGCTGTGCAGTTTCCTTGGGCAGCATTCAATTCAGCAAGAACATTTAATGACCCATCAGTCAAGTTAGAAAGGGGTTCTTGCTTGACCTTAAAGACTTTAATGTATTATGTCTCATTTGGATTAAAGAGCAGAAGGACACAGGAAAATAGGTCTAACATGTACCTAAAACTTCCAATACCTGATAAGAAGAGACCTCATCCATTAAATGATATTTCTAAATACATTCGTCAGTGTTTTTCCAGTCTACTTTTGTTACAGCTCTCCATAAATCCTTCTGTAGCTGCAGAAATGCTCAACCCCTCACTCAATTTTTCCCCCGTCACACTAAGCTAAAACAATGGGATGTTTATTCATCACACAGAAAATGAAATGGGAACACAAAGGTTACAGGCACAAGCACAACTTTCAAGTTCAGGAATATTAAGCTTGGCTGTCCATTGGTGATACCTTCTTGAGAGACACCCTAGCTCAAGGGAAGGGAACACAACGCAATGTGCTAAAGAGGTCAATAATTTACCTTTTCAATAACCTTATTCCCTCCGAACCGAGTAACAAATTCTGCTGGAGAAGCCACAGTGAAATCCCGCTGCACATCAACTTTCTTCCTGTCCCGGCCTTGCTTCACAAGGTGTAAACCAGACATGCTGGGCCTAGGGAAATTGTGGGAGACAGAAAAAGGCAACTTGGCAGCGCAGATGTACACAGATCATTGTAAAGTTCCCCCTGACCATATTCCCCAGGCAGAGAAGCAGATCACTCCTTGCCTCCAGGCCACCAGGACCTGGTCCTCAGCTTTTACAGGGATGACTGGTTAGGAAGGAGGGATGAACAGTGCGAAGGTATTTAAACAACTCAGTGCTTTGGGAAGACCCAACAGCAACCAAGGGGGTCAGCGCTATTAGAGGAGTGGTGCCACTGCAGCATCAGTCCCCAGGAGCCAGGCAGGCACTGCTGGCTGCCCCTGGGCCACGGGAAACCCATCAGGAACCTCTGCCCTGATCAGCTGCTGGAGAGCTGCTACCATTGAGCAACACCACAAGGAGGGCATGATGCAAAAACCAAACAAGGACACATGCAGCATCTAGAGATCTCCCTTCATAAGCACAGCCACCGAGGTCAGGTAGCTGAGAGCTGTAACTGTGGGGATCACTGCCCCACATGAGGTTTGGAGCAACCCAGCTGCAATGAGCTGCTGTTACAGGTGTTTTGTGACAGCCTAAGAGGAAACAGGCAGAGTGCCCCTCACTTTTCCCCATAAATACGTTACAGCCTATGAAGATTTACCCATCTGGAATGCAGACCCTCCTTAACTCTGCAGCAGTAACGTGTGTTTTGACTGAGAAATCTGCTGATGAAAGAAGCCTTGGTCAAACAGTAGCAAATGTCCGGTTAACTCCAGATTCTTCTCTTACGCATGTTTCCTCTGAGCAATCACAGTGCTAAAACAGCCTACACCTTGCATTAACAAGGAAGATCTGGACCCATGTCATCTAGAACAACCTACTCAAAAAGCTATGTGCCAAATCTGGTATAACCAACCATGAACTGTATGAGAAGGAAAGGTGCCATTTTCAGGTAAGGCAAGATGAATGCTCAGATCTGACCATAAAGACATGCCAATCTATCCCATACAGGACGAAGCAGGTTCCTCCCTTCTACTGTGGCAAACCCTGATTTTGTTTTTAAGGTTTTCCAGAACAACAAGAAAGCAGCCCTTGAAGCTCAGACACATCAGTCTTTCTCTCCCATGACAAACGGCCATGCCCGACTTCAAGTTGAGTCTTGGTATAAGTGAAAACCTGTTTTATGCAGAGTGAAAGCGGCCTTGAAGCGATCCCTGAAGCCAAGAGTGGAGAAGGTAACAGGGAAACAAGATCAGTGGGGTGATTTTAAAGCACGCTACAAAAACAGATGCGAGCCTGGGATATTCAACTGGCTGCACACCCAGTCCAGTAACCTGCTAGGCTGATACAAAGAGAAAGGCACAGACCAAGTGAGGTGCGCAAAGCTTCTCCCCTGTGTTACTTTCCCTTCTTCTTAACTGCACTTTCAGAGATAAACACCATCAATGAACTTAAAACTTGTCGCTATCAGCAAGAGTTCACAGACTGCTGTAATAAGCTCAGGAATTCAAGGAGAGGAGCTAACAGGCAAGAAAAAGAGGAAAGGTGCAGTTAAGGTTGAATTTCTACTAAATTTGTGTGTTTAAAGAGGGTCAGACTCTATGTCAAGGAGCACAGTCCAGTGAGAAAGGTTTATTCACTGCAGATTTATTGAGGGCAGTCACACCAAAAACAGGAATAAGAGATCAACATCCTGGGGTCAGAATGTGTGAACACACATGAATAGGAACCATCCTGCCTGTAGTAATTTCTACTATACACACAAAGATACTGCTCCAGCTCAAATGTCAAAAGAACCAGAGGTTCGTCATCCAAAATAATGCACAAGCACTTGTCCATGAGCAAGTAGAGTTCAGTTTCGTTTGTGGCAGCAAACATATCAAGAACATTAGCTGTATTTACCAATAACCACTGGCTGCACATTGTGTCAAAACAGGAGAGGCGATTCTTTTTCTGCAGGGTAAGATGAGGCAGAAGTTGGGCAGCGCAGCAAAAAGAACACTGAGCTCTAAACAAAACAGAATAAATGCTGAGTTGAGCCATCCCTCCTAATCACCAGCTCACAGATGCTGTGTTTTGTTAGGCAAGACCTTCCAAAAGACCCATCTATCCTTCAGAGCTGACAGAGCAGGAAGTCATGCAGAATCTCCAACTCTTTTAACACTGATTCCCCCACTAAAACGTATTCTAGCATCCTGCTTGGAGACTGCATGCACAGATACCTCAAGGTAACTGGCAAGGTTTCAAAGGATGAAATGAACATGGAAAAACAGCAGTATGCATTCCCAGTCTGGAGTGGCATTCCCACTTTTTGTGTATCCTTATGCTGCACCGAGGAGACACTCACATCCGTAACTCTTACCTTTGCAGCATGTGATACCTCATCTCCTGACTCTGCTCTGCAGAATCCTCCATGCTGTCTCAGTGAGGGAATGAACAGATCTGAGACTCGCTTACGACTCCTCTAGTGCTGCTGCTGCTATTTGATTCTGAGAGCCCTGCAGCTCAAACCCCTGCAGGAGAAAGCTGCAAACAGCCTCTTGCACTCGGTGCAGTTCTCCTTCAAGCCGCGGCGCTTCCCAGATTGCTTCGCTCTTTTAACCTTTGTCCCTTGCTTTCCACCACCCCTCTCTGTGTGTGAGCCGCTCTCCTGTGACGCAGCACGCACAGTGCAGGGAGCAGCTTCCCCCTTCTGCATTCAGAGGAAAGCAGCTAATCAGGAAAGAGAGAAAATGAGCTACAGGTTACGCAACCAGGCTTAACGCCCAGCACCGCTGCTGCAGCCCGGGTGATGTGCGGCGGCTCCCGCAGGCAGCGGTGAGCCCCAGCTCCTGCTCCCCACAGCAGAGGTCATGCAAGGAAGTGGAGACGGCAGGGCTGTCCCCATGTGCTCCCTCAGCATCCAGAGAAACCGACATGCCTAGATGGGAGCAGGCACCTCACTGCAGACAGCAAAGGAGCAGCACAGGGGCTGGTCTGCCCAAAGAATTCAAGCCACACGTAGGATTTAATAGCGCATTTCCAGGAGGGGTGGGGAGGTGGCAAGGAAAGCAATTCCAGAGGTGCCAAGAAGAAAGTCAGAGGCACAGTTTGCACAGGTACACAGGGCACAGTAGTGATCCAGCCAAGAGACAACAGAACACACTGGGCACCAGCTTGGAAGCTGGGAGACCCGGACAAGTCACAGCTTCTGTGCCTCTGTGTCTCCACCTCTAAAATGGAAACGAGATTCCTCCAAGTGCTATCAAAATAAAGGGTTCCAAGGTTCAATAACATCATTGGAGAAAGGAATAAAGTTTGCTCAGCACTGAGCCCATGTGAATACATAAACTACAAGTTTGGGGGTAGGGCCAGGATAAGGACGATGACTATAGCAGTACAGCGAGGAGCAAACCTGGCCTGGAACTAGACACAGCAACCGGGCCACATTTCTCTGTTCCAGTGGAGGGCCATCTGCAGGCAGCACAGCTTTTATTCCATAGCACACACTCTTGGAACATGTGTGCATCACCCAGGAGAGGATCGCTTAAAAAAAGGAACAAGGAGGAAAAGTGTCACATTCACATGATGACAGCATGGAACCCTGAGGGCAAGGTAAGGTCACTACAGGGGACAGGGAGCTAAGGACAGCAGACAAAATCAGCAACGACCAGCATGTGCCCGATAAAGTGTAAGCAAAACAACCCTCCGCAGATCCAGTTTCCTCAAGCTTTGTCAGCAGAAGGGTAAAGGGGACAGCGACACACTGTGGTAGTGAGAGGGGAGAGAAATCACCAGAGACAAGACACAGGGAAAGAAGAAACAGAAAACCCCAACGTTATATATCTACCTAATAACTAAATGGCTCTCTCACCTCTCCGCCTTTGTTTCTACTTGAAGAACTGCTCAAACTACCCAACTTTCCCATTTAACTCCTTTTAAAACAGCAGTATGCAAGAAAAATCAGCACTGGCTCCACCTTGAGGGGCCTCTGGCCACAGCACTCACCCAGGGGTGCTGCAGACCCTGCTCCCACACCCAGCAGGCACAGATGGAGCCATGACACTCTGCTCTCCCCGGTTCTCCAGGCTCCCACTTCCCTTCACCTCTGCAGGGAGGCCACCACAAACCCACCATTCCATCGGGTCCAAAGAAGCCATCATAAGGACTGAGAATCATGAACCTACAGACTCTGCTTGAGAAAATCTGTGTCACCTTCTCTTCTGGTTCCCATCACATGAGACCAGCAAAACCCAACCGATGCTCATAGAATCCAGTTCCAACCCCTGCCATAGGCAGGGACACCTTCCACTAGTACAGGTTGCTCCAAGCCCCATCCAACCTGGCCTTGAACACTGCCACGGATGCAAGCAGTAAATGTTATATTCCATCATTTTCAAAACAAAACACTTGCATGATCTACAGCTCTGTTACATTTCCTCTGGTTCTGATCCTGATTTGGTTAAAATTTGTACACAGTACAACTGAAAGGTTATTTTTCAGGCTTCACAAAAGCAGTTTCCCAAATACCTGCTCCAAAAGCCACACCCACAGCCCCAAACCCAAACAGTGTCTGAGCATTGTAGCTGCAAGGAAACAAATCCCACACGTACACACACAGCTTGACGTTACAGGAGCAGCTTCAGCACTGCTCAAAGCCATTCATCCTACCTCCTCTCAGCTGAATTCACTGCTGGGAAATCAACAGCCACGATTTGCTGCAACATCCCTGCACAAATATGCTACCCCAGGATGTTGTTCTCATACAATACTTACCATGGAACATGCACACTCCCTACAAACCTCATTTCCTAAACGTAACACTACTCAGAGCTCAAAAGGCAAATAGAATATGAAAACCATCCCCCTCTTCAGTCCCTAGGCCTGCTGGCAGACAAAGGGGAAGCCTGTGCAGCTCTCTCCTGTTCTAGCCTCCAAGACAAAAAGCATCTATCAGAGCCACATACCTGACGCACATCGCAGCCAGGAGCCTGCATTGATCCCAGCACTGCAACATGCCAAGTGCCATCAGTGACGTAGCGGTTTGTTCCAAAGGCAGTGATGCATCAGCTGCCTTGTTTGAAAGGCAGCCTTCAGGAGGCTGCAGCACACACACACACCCTGAGAATGGACTATTTTTTCCCCCTCTGGATTTGGCCTGCAAAGGATGTGGGGAGATGGCAGCAGCACCATCAGTTTGGGCTTTCCGTTTCGCAAATATGTAAGCTCTGATGTGAACATATATCTGATCTGGGCGGTAAGGCTCGAGCCAGCTGGAGCATCCACAAGATCTGCTCCTGTTTTAGATCTGCCCTTCCAATCGATTTCACAGAAAGGCAGGGAGAAAGAGCAAGGACAGGCACAGTGTGGTAAGGAATGCAGAATTCCAGAGCTGGACTAAATGGCTCACTCTGTCTCGGGCAATAGGCACTGGGAGGCAGCAAACTGGACCTATTCAGAGACAGCGTTCACCCGTGATTTTAAAGAGACAGAGCAGCTGGCTTGAATGCAGACCCTGATGGGTATCAGTGCTTCAACCTATAAATCAAGGACAACAAAACTCAACCCAACTCTGACAAAGGATTGAGCACAAGGATTTCAGGAAATTAAATCAAGGATGCACCACAAAAAAACAAGCTCAGCCTTCTCCCTACTCCTGGCTAAACAGCTCCACTTCCCTGCTAGTGCAGGTTTTGAGCAGCCTCAGGGCAGGTCTTTAGCCTAAGGCAGTATTTTGGTTCCCAAACTACACAGCTGTTGATACAGAGTATTCTGATAGGGGCAAAACAGAACCTCCTCATCTTTCCAATTATAAATATCAGATAAGTAAGCAAGTCAGAGCTGCTGTCACCGCTGTGGTACCTCAGCCCACAAATCTCTGCAATACCTCCCTACAAATTACTGAGTTTTGAGATGATGTTTCCCACATTAACTGAGTCAAAGGGAGTAAAATACCTCTTACAGCACTATAAAACTGTCACTGTTGAGAAGTATGCAGAAGAAAAGTTCTTTAAAGCGTATGTGTTCACTAAACAGAGTAGCTTTCAAGAGGTGGTCGGTGTAACTGAGAGCAGTTCAGAATCCAACACACCTGACAAGTTCCCTCTTTTCCAGCAGATACAGGAGGGAATTCAACCTTTCTCTCCTGGTGGATGAAATTCTAAACATACATCACAACGTCCCTCGTTGTCAGAAGGGGGAACAAAATGGAATCAAAGCCTTTGGTCTGGCAGGGGTTCCTTGGGGATGCACAGCTCTATTTCAGTAACTTGCAGAAACACACAGCAGTATCACTCTGCCCTACCTGCTGAGGCAACAGCAGTTGATCACAGCAAAGGAAAACATCTCAGCAAGCAGCATGGAATTCCAGTTTATTTATTGGCCTCCTGGTCCCTGAGATGCCAACCCCTGCGCTAAAACTTCAGCAGCATCATGGCAACCAAGAGCATGGACAGCAGAGCCAGAGGAGGAGGAGGAGCCTTCAACGCCAGCAGTGGCTGTGGAACGGGAAGGATTCAGTTCAGCAAAGCAGAAATCCCTTCTGGTGCAGCCGGAGTAGTCTTGGATGCAGCAGTGACAGCATCAGCCCTGCAGATACTGAAGTGTGCCTGCATTTCTATCACACATTTGTGCATACTATCACAGCACCACTTTCTTACAAGACCATTTCTACCAGATCAATGCTCTAAAGTGTAATCTTCTCCTGACCACAAACAGTTGACTGGAAAGGGATTGATCTTAATTCAGAACCAGCTCAAAAGGATCCTTTCTTTCCTTCAGTATTCTGTGCACTCACTCTACAACTGGTTTCTAAGCAGGGACTGGTTTCTAAGCAGTGTCCCAGGGCCAGGCTGGGCACACTCAACACACCACTGTCCACACTAGAATTGAGGCATTCTTCAAAAATTACTTAAATAGCCAATTAGTTCTTCTTAAGCACCTCAGTAATTTACTGAGACTATTTACTGAGAAGTCCAAACAGTACGAGATGTTAAAGGCTGAAGCCTCTTTGGGCTTAATATCAGAAGTAACAGACAAACTATTTCCTAAAATTTGGCTTCCAGTTACTGTGAACTGGCCTGTCAGGTGCTCTATACCCGTTGCTTATGAAACCAGAGCCCTCATGTATAAATACCAGCAGGCGTGCAGGATTTCAGTCTATTTTAAACAAGAATTTGATACAAGATACTACCTTTGAAGCTGGGATTTAATTTTAGTAATAGTCAAGAACAATTTATTACAAAACAAACAGACCCAAAGACTTTCCAAGTGGTATTTAGAGAGAAGGGTTTTAATCTACCACTGAAATCCCAGGATGGAGCAGAGCAACTGGCTAACAGCACACGATGAGCAACAACTGGATGCCAACAAAACTACTGCCTTCAGCTGTAAGTGCTGGTGGAAACTTCTGAACTTAGACAACACAATTATTTTGTCTGGAAGCAGAAGGAACAAGAAACAATTATATGCTGGGTTTATTATGTACAGGAGCAACCTGGTCAGTGGAGGGTGTCCCTGCCCATGGCAGGGGGGTGGAACTGGATGAGCTTTCAGGTCCCTTCCAACACAAACCACTCCCTGATTCCACAAAAATGCAGTAAGAGTAAATTTTGTTGATGGGAACTGCACATCAGTAGAGTATTTTCTTCAAGGACACTTGTTTTCAATGGTAGGTGCTGTAACTAACACAGCGAGAAGGGCATTTACATGATTTTTATTACTACATAACTCTAAATCAAGCAACAAAGAATCAGAACATTTTAGTCCCCGTGGTTATTCTTCCAACACACAACCTCTGTTGAGTGCTACAGCTCCACACCACCAATTTGAAGTTCATTATCAGTGTGGCTTTCTCAATCCTTTATAGCAGCAGCCAACTGGCTCAAAGCTGTCCACAGACCCCTCTCAGGATGGAAGCCTGGTTTGTACAACCTGACCCAGCAAGAGCATAAACACCTAACAAGATCGATAAGGAGGTGATGGAACACCACAGCGCACACACACTCTGCATGCTCAAATGAAGAAACAGGAGTTGGCACACAGAGCATCCTGAGCTGGATCAGGATTGATTGATTAGACGTCACAGGAGGCTCCCAGCAGCTCAGACCGGCAAAGCTCAGGTACTGAACACACACCAAGCAGTCTACTGAAGCACCTATGCTTCATGAACTGGCAACACAATGTCACTTCCAAGAGCAATAAAGAAGTGGCAATGCCTGTTGCTACAGGCAACTCACAACCTCTTTTTCATCTGATTAAATTCTGGCTTTTAGACATACTTGTTCCCCAAGTAGGACTCCGCAGCAAAGCCCCTGACCTCAAATACAACCTGTCTGTATCTTCACCTGACCAAAATCTCCTGTGTGAAACTAACCACCGAATGGAAAGATTTCTGGCAACTCCTACAAACAGGATATGCTCTCTTGGACCTCGACCTTGCTTGATCCACCGGTCACACTGCACACAACTCCCCACAGATTTATCTTGGTCACTTTAGAAAGTGGGGTACCTTTGTGATTACCAAAAGGAAGTTGGAAGCAAGAACACCAGTGTTCCATTAATTCACTGTCACGGAGTGACCGCAGGATAGTTGCTGAACTTGTCTTTGTCTCAGTTTCTCCATCTGCAAACACTATGTGGAAATCTCCTCATGAAAGGAACTGCCATCCTGCTTTATCTTAGAAAAACAGCCTATAATGATGGAACTTTTTTATTTGAATTGGCATTTCTCTCCAATTTAACTAGAAGTCAAGTACCCTCCAAAGAGAGTGCCAAAGTAAGCAAGTTGCAACAGAGGAGCTCAAGGTTGCACACCTATTGCATTACAGCTCTCCGATGCCAGGCAGCATCCTAAAGGTTGCTTGAGTTTCTTGCCCTCCTACTGTCTGTTTCCACACTAATGATCATGTGTTCATCCAGTTTCTTCTCTTCCTAAAATATATATAGTTACAGGGCTAGAATTTTTCCTGCTGCAAAATTACCTTTTGTGCTGCCAAACTGGCAGCCTTTGGAAAGGTAATCCCCTTTAAATTTGCTTTAAGATTTTACATCTGTTATGTTAGTGCCAGCTGGCTGAACATATCCATCAGCAGGACCAGAACAACTCAGCAAAGCATGGATTCAGAAATGCATTTCCTTCCTTACCATGCTAAGAAGGTTTGCAAACAGGGGACTGTCAAGTGCTGCGGTAAATCTGGGTCTTGGGAAGCCTTTTTAACATATCCAAAATGACATTTTGGATGTGTCACATATCCATTTTCATCAACAGAACAAGCAGACATGAAACAACTGCAGGGTAGTGGGAATTCAGATGATGGAAAGCATTAAACTGGAAGGACGCAAGAAGTGGAGCTTTGGTAAGGATTCATTCCAACACCAACACTTTGTCATTTATCAGTTATGAGCTTACCATCAAATCAGGAATGACTGAAGATGCTTTGGAATCAAGAATCTAATTCTAAAGGCATTTGACAAGGTGGCAAAGTAACCTGAAATGAGCTGCTGCAATTCAGCGGTGATAGGTGCAAATAATACTACACCTAGTAAAAGATAACTTTATCAGCATTCAGGGTGTGATTGTTCATGGACTGCTGTTCCCCACATACATCACCTCCTTGCTCTACCCAGCACTTGGCAAGGCCTCAAGTACAGCACTGGCCACCAGACCTCCTGGGATGTGGGAAACAAAGGAAGGGGACATGGAAGATACTGACCAGACACCAAGAAACATCTGTATACACTGAAAAGTACAAGACACCTCCTCTGTAACAGAGCAAATCCAACGGACACATCCCACTAGTGGTATGCAAACCACCACCACTGTAAAAATAAAGGGGCCTTTTGACAGAGAAATATTAACACCAGGACCTCAAAAGCCCAACTTCATAGTTCATTTAAGCCACAAAGAACGAGGAGCAGGAGCAACATCACCCTTCTCCCAGCCAGAAGGCCAACATCAGCCTGAGCCTCAAGCAGCAGCAGCTATCACGGCAAGTCTTGGCTCATCACCACCCTGCAGGGTGACAGCCTTTTATTTAACCATCAACAAAACTTTCTCCATCCAAGCCAAAAAGCAATATGGAGTCATTGACCTTCTCCAGGGGTGATGCCAATTCTCTGGCTACATATAAAACAGCAAATCCCACATAAAGACATAATAAGCAAATAACATTCTTGTTCTCAAGGAACATGACCCACCTGAAAGACACACAAGTGAAACCTGTAAAGATCTCAGTCGACAACTTTCTGAAAAGCAGGACAAGAGACAGGCAGTGCCCATAAACCCACCACAACACTCAATAGCCGAGGTGTCTGAAAGGTGCTCAAGGAATTGAAGCACAGCTATTTCATTAAAACCAACAGAAAAGAGAAGGTTTTGATACAAATAAACATACAAGAGGTCATTTAGAAATAGAATGCCAGAAGATGTTTTGGGACAACAAAAACTGGAGCCAAACCTGGATATAAAGTTGAATCTTTGGAATGGATGGGGTAAGAAGACTGAATCCAGGTACTGTTTTATCCATACCTCATATGGGTTGCCAGGCCATCTTGAGCATTGGGAAGTCCTAAGTCTGACAGGGAATCTGAGCACACAGATACAGGCGACAAAGACCTCTCCTTCTCCTCTAGCAGGTCAAGTTTCACCAAGGAGCTTGTCTCATCTTCCGAGTTATCCTCTGACACAGAGCCAATAATAAAGCGAGAGTGGGGGTTCTCCACAGGTTTGGTGGGTTGGGAAGACTCTTCCATGGCTCCTACAAATTGGGCTCTCAGCACTGTAAGGGACAAAAGAAAGCCAAAACACAAACCCTGAGGTTAATAAGGTGCTTTGCAGTCCACCCTCTGCTCTGATTCAACAGAATCATCAGAGCTGTAACCAACATAATAAGATCATTTCCTGCGAGGTTAGCATGTGGAACAGGAGCAGCAAGGGGATCAGACAGAAAGACACTGGTAAGGAATGATGGAGCCAGAAGTAAAACCTCCCCTTTTTGGCAGCAGTGAACTGTCAGACTGGCTCAGCCATTTTCCGTACCTTCAACCTGACTTTAACCTCTTGGTCCCACAACATCCATATCAATTAGGGGATAGTATCCACCTTATGGTAATATATTGAAACTTAGTGGCATGATTTACAATTGTCACAGGAAAATACAGAAGTTCAGGTCTCCATTTTCCATTAAAAGTTATTACATAGAGAAGAATCTCTTCATACAGAGAACTCTATCAAACATCCAGTGTTGTTCCAACAGGGAATGAATGTGTTTTCTTCAAAGTTAAAAAAGAATAGAATAATTACAACTGAGAAATGACAGATAGAGAAACCAAAGGAGTACCTCACAGCATACAGACAGGTGGGATGGGACAGCTCTGATAGCCCTGCTCTGCCGGGCTTCCAGGCACTTACACGGTAATTACATGCAGCTGGAAATCACAGCATTATAAGATCAGGTGTGCACCAACCTCTTGTTATCCTTGCCAGCTGAGCAGTTATCCACTTCCAAATCGAACTGGAAAATAAAAGAATTAACAAGCACATATTATTATAAAGAAGAATTCTCTGTGTTTTCCAAACTACCTGAATCTTGGAACAAAAAGCTGTTATTAAAAAGCCACAGGTACCAAACTGACTTGATGGGCTTGCTCCAGGTCACAGAGTACCAAGGAACTGAGCCTGCCAGTCAAGTCTCTCTGGCACCTTCTGAGCAAGGTGTTGGCACACACCTCATCATCCCATGTGTATTTTAGTTCTGCTTCTAGAAGAAACTATGCTTTCTGCCAGTGCTATCTACTTATGTCAATCTTTCCCTGTCAGCTTCTGAATGTGCTACTGCCTTCAGCTGCATTGGATGGTCAGGAGTAAACCCTGATAATTAGAAATCTCATGAGGAACTGGTGACAAGAAGACACAGCTGACACTAGTTCACCAGTAAAACAAACCATGATACAGCAACACAGACAAGGGCAAGATGAGGGGATATTCACTTCAGGGTCCCATTCTCCCAAGATGGACTTCACTATGCAGAAGGACTCTTTTGATGCCCTTAACTCCCAAGTGACATCTACATCCTAAACCGACACAAAAACCTCAGCGGTCCTTGCTAATGATAGCCATGTTATGCCAAGTACAGGGATGCAGCATGGTATGCTTGATAGGAACATGACAGCTTTCATCTGGTACACAAGCAAAACTGAACCATGTTATAACACAAGTAAGACATGACAGTAGCTTTAATTAGAGCACAGACAAGGAATTTACAGGCAGTGCAATCCTTAAACACGGTGCTCTTTCTTTTCATCACTGAGAATGAGAAACTGATCCAACTGGCTCATGCACTTTTACCATGAATGTACTTGCCTGAACTATGTACACCCCAACTTGTGTTGACATCATTACTCCCACAAACTCCAGTTTCACTGCGGCCACAGGTGGTTCATTTTACAGACACACTTGATCATTTTGTGACCAAAATGCCACAAATATCTGTCTGAAAGGGTCACCGATAGGGTGGCAATGGATATGAAGGGGAAGCGTGGCTGCAAAGCCCACATACCCATCAGTGACTAAATCGATGCATAAACTAAACCATACAGGAAGACTTCTTTAGCTGAGGTGCTTGGGCAGGACTTGCAGCTCAGACAGCACTGAGTGTAATCCAATCTAGTTTGTGCATATAAACCTGGAGACAATATTTACATGTTTATTTAGTCTGGCATCAAATCACATTCAGACAATTTACTGCTGGCACAGCTACCAGTGCTGAAGAACCTGGGATACAGCCAAAGCAGCTTCAATGCTTTCTTAATGAATGAAAACTTTTTCTCATATCAAGGACTTACACGTTAATAAACAAGTTTTGAGGCTTTGTTTTCTCCTTGCTAAGCAGAGAAGGAAACAGAGGAAGAGGCAGTGAAGTGTTTCACTCCAATACTCCAGCAGAAAGCACCAAACTAACACCACAGTTCCTGAGCCCCGGTGTTGCTCAAGCATCTTGTTTGTACAACTCTGTTCAAAAGCAGTTAGTTATCCATGAAGGCCCATTCAAATTCACTCACCAACACACTTCCAACCCACTCCAAAAGCCAGGAGTCCCACTAACGTTTTGCAATCAGCTGGGAACTCAGCACTGCTCTGAATTAGACATAAGCTTGCTCTCAGCACACATTATTCACAGTTAAATTAGTATCAGCATTGTCTGGGGCTAAACAAAATGTAGACTTTCTCAGAGATGTCTTCACAGAAGCCTTTTTGCTTTCAGTGCTGCACCTCACCAAACCTCTGCACGTTATATTCTCTGCCTGAGACATAACTGCCCCAGCTCCTAGCACGCATATTGAATTCAGCTGACCACCAAGACAAGGCTCACATACCATTAACCAGTGTGGATGTACTCTTTGTTTTAATAATGATGAACCAGAGCCTAAAACCCCAAATAGTCAGGACCCTCAACATAGCCCCTAGACATAGTTTTGCAGGCAACAGGCTGGCACACAGGCTAACTCTGCAGAGAGACCGGAAAAACCCCTGTGATTTACAGAAGGATTTGGATTGAGAATTCAACCCTGCAGATTTAAGAGCACGTAACACTGAGCACTCTGAGCCTGCTCAGCTACAGAGATACGTTTAATGACAGCTGAACCTACACAGAGCCCAAGCCGTGCTGCCCTCCCTCCTCCTGAAGGGATCAGCCCGTGTTACAGGTCTGAAGACATCCAGCACTTCCGTAACTCCCCAGCTTTGCTGGCATCGTGGTGTAAGACCCAAATGGCGTTCACGCTACAAGCAATGAAAACTCTGCAATCCAAATTCAAACAGTAACGTATCTGGTTTTGCCTGAGGCTCTACTATCATTAGTACAATGTTTGGCCTGACAGGGAACAGTGACAGCCTTTGCAAGTTTCTTTAACAGTTTCATTTTAAGCTCATTCTTACTATTACCCAACACATTAAGGCACAAAAATAATGTCAGTTGGAAATTCAGCTTCTACTATTTCCAAGCCATCCCATTCTGAAGATAATTATACTTTTGAAAAGGGCATTATTTCAGCGAAAACGAGCTATAGGTTCTGTCAAAGACTCAGAATAGCACCTCTATGATATGTCATATGAAAAGGAAATTAACAGAACTGGTTTTATTTCAAGGTTTCCCGTTTACAGGCCAGGGATCTGTGCCTTCAACCCAGCCCCTACTGAGCTTAGGGGGGTAAAGAACACAAATATAAAACAACAGAATGGATGTGTATTTTCACCACCCAAACTGAATGAGTAACAGAAAGCAAAGGACCAACAAAGGTACAGACAAAGTAAAAACCGATGTATCTGCATAACAAGTTGAGTACTTAACAGCTTTTACTGATCACCTGGAAGCAGGGCTCCAGGTTGGGAATGGGCACAGGGATGAGTTTTGCACCAAGAGGAACCACCACACACCAAACCCAGGTTGCTCCTGCCCATGTCCCACCAGGTCAGCTCCCTGCAGCACCAGTTTGGTGCAGCTGATGGGTCAAACCCTGCTCCCCCCGGGCCGTGCCTCTCAGTTAATAACTGCACTTCGCTTCACTCCCTACCCTAAAACATTCTCTGCAAGTACCAAGCACCCTGTGAAGCTCTTTTGCTTCCAATGTATCGAAAGGTACTTCACAAACTGCATGTCCACAGGTTAGAAGTTCCACTCTGTTTCCAGGTTTACTGTATCAAGCTTAGACACATAAACATACAAGTGGAATTTATGCTTCCTAGGTCTCCTCAGGTAAATATGTCTATGTCTCCCCAGAAGAACTTGATGACCACAAAAGTGCCGGTATTTACAGCCATCCTAATCTGTCAAGACACTCAAGAGTATGTGTAAATCCCATTGTCTCTGGGAGAACTGGGCATAACCTGAATAGTTTGCTGATCACCTACAGATAAATTGGCACAGACCACACTATTGCTTTGAAATACGCCACGTTAAAAAAGGTTAATAACCCATTTTAAAACTTCCTCCGGCAGATTTAAGCGACACCACAAAAAGAGAGGTGACAATAACGATGTTTTGCCCTGCAAATACGCTTTTATAACTTAATTGTTCCTAAGTACTCCGCAGCACCTTCGGGAGGGCATTCCCAGGCCCTCCGAAGAAACGGGCCCGAACTCTTCCCTTGAGATCCTGACATGCGATCAGGGATGGGAGGATGCTGGGGATGAGGAGCGATGCCTCAGCGGGCAGAGCAGCGCCGGCCCCACGCTGGTCTGGCGGTGAATTAGCCCTCTCGCAGGAGACAAAACCACAATCAAAACCATGCTGCCTTCATGCCGCGTTGTTTCGCGCTGGAGCAGCGGGGAAGCCCCACGAGGGACGGGGCCGGGCCACAGCGCGGCCATGGGCAGCAGCGGGGCACCAGGAGGAAACGAACCAGGCTTCCGGTCGGCGGGCGCGGCCCCACGCCGCTTCCCCGCTGCTGGATACCCCCATCCCACCTTCCAGGACCTAAGGCCGCCCTGCAGAGCCTACAGCCCCGAGCACCGCGCCCTCCAGACAGCACAAAGCGGCCGGCGCGACTCGCCTCAGCACAGCACAACGTGAGCGGATCATCCCGCGCTCCCCCGGGCCCGGCCCCGCCCAGCCCCACGGGCTCACGCAGCACCGCCCGGCGGGACGCCGGTGACCGGTGCCTCCCGGTCCTCCAGCGCGGGGTCCCGGCGAGCGGGCCGCGGTGCTCACCTCAGCGTGCCGGGCGCTGCGGAGGCGCGGCGGGCCCCCGACCTGGCGGCTGGGCGGTGGAGCGGGCGGGGGCGCGGCGCGGCGCCCCCATCCACCGCCAGGCCACGCCCCCTTACACAGGCCACGCCCCCCACTCGTCCGGCCACGCCCCCGCGGTGGTGTGATGCATGGAGTTACCTCAGGTCAGACACCTCCAACCTTGCCCCGCCTGCGCCGCTCCCATTGGCTGCCGGAGGGAACACTGCGGGGGGCGTGACCAATCAGGCGGCGCGTGCGGGCGTGGCCAATGAGGAGACGCCTATGGCCTGAGCGGCCGGTTGGACCCGCCCACTGGCTCCCGGTGCTGGGGAGGGGTGCCGGTGGCCGGGCTGGCCTGTACGCACCAGAGGTCTCCCCCCCCGCCACGCCCGGTCTCTGTTTTCGCGGGACCCCCGGGGCTCCCCACACCGGTCCCCAAACCGCTGTGGTACCCGCACGGTGCGGGCCGCACCACCGGCAAGCAACAGGGCTGATAACGGGGCCCTGGACCGGACACCGAGCAGCAGGATCCCCCCTCGCCCCCGGCTCTGCACCGCCCGGCGGGGAGGACCCACGTGGAGCGGGAACACCGGCCCGGACACCGGGCAGATAGATACACGTGCTAGGCGGCTGGGAAGCAGGCCAGGCGCTGCCCGCGTGTTCCCTGCCTGTTGTTTGACCTGCAGCCATCGCTGTGCGGATGGGCAGCGATTGTTAAGTTTCATTTCAAGATGGCCGCACTGCCCGGCTCCTGAAATCCACACCAAAGACTCAAGTTTAATTCCTGATGCTGCCGGACCTGCGCCCTACTCAGGCAGAGCCTCCTCCTGCTGCGATCGGCAGTGCTGCCAGGGGTGCTGTTGAGCACCCACACAAGCAGCTTCGGGCTCTATCCCATGTTCTGGCAGGGCTCAGTGCCATGCTGCCTTCCTGCCGTGCTCAGAGGGACAGAAAGAACAGCAGTCCCTTGCTGTGCCTTCCTCTGCTTCATGGGGAAACAGGGGTTTCTTGTATCGTTTATACACGTGCTCGGCTCTTTACCCCTGCCAGGTTTGAGAGGATACCCCTGAGAGCACACCCCAGCCTGAGGACTGCTCCAGGACACTGCTCAGAGCTCACAGCAGCAGCAGGAGTGGTAACGGAACAGCAAACTCCTCAGACACCCACTTCAGTTTAAAACTCTGGGTATTTTCTTCTTAAAATGTGCTTTAAGGCCAAATCAGTGGTTCCAGGATAAGCAAGAACTACTCCCCCAGGAAACACTGACTGGAGCACATGGTGGGGTCTGTGCCCACTGCACAAGTACTCCACATCCAGAAAACCTGATTGGGGGCTTTGTGGTTAATCATACTATTTGGGGGAACAGACTGTGCTCTCCCCTCCACCTGGACTGAACCTGGAGGATTGTTCTGGGCATTGATACTTTAATTTATGCCTCTGTAGATGTGTCTTTTACTTAAAAAAATCCTCCTCTATTTTTTTTATGAAGGACCTAAAGGCTACTTGGTGTTAATCATCCACTGTGCTCAGTCCCTGCAGAAGCGAGGGGGAGTACTTGGCACGCCGAGGGATCATGTCCTAAATCACTGATAATAGCTACATACAGAACTTACAAAACCAGAGATTACAACAGGTGCTTGGTTCAACCTGTCTAGTGCTCTGAGTACCCTGGTCATGCTAAAACCTGCCCATCTCACCCATTCACTTAATAAACACTGTTCAAATACTGCTGGAGGAGTGATTGCTCCATGTAATTAAATCCTGTAGCAACTCTCCCAATTCAAAGGGCAAAGAGAAAACAGGAAAAAGAGCAAATCAAATACATTAACCTTAAAAATAAAGCAGGGACTTGGAAGGTGATTTTGAAATTAGGCAGCCCCAGGCCATGCTCAGCTCTGATGGCCTCAGAGCAGCATTTCATTCACCACTGTAACTACCACCCATCATTCTGAAGGCTGGTTGTTAAAAGCCTGTATATGTACAGTAGGGAATGGATCCCAAAATACTCCAGGATGTGAATTCTACCTAAGCAAGTAAAAGCATAGCTACAAAGGACTAGTTAAAAAGTGTTTAAGCCTCACACTGATCTGTGGTTTAATACAAACAGACTGTTTACAAACTTCAGCCATACTTTCCCACAGTTTTATCACGTTATGAATTGTAAACGCATTTCTGCTTGGTCCTGTTTCTGTTAAGCTCATAAACTAGGCACACTACAGACATTATTTACTCCTATTGCATGAGTTATGAGCACAGGCACTGTTTATGTGTGCAACCCCAACACCCACCCACGCATCTCAGAAAAAGCAAGTGTAGCCTCAATAATGCAAGAAAATCATTGCCAAACAAATACAGGGGAAACGTTAGTACCTTTTATGATGCCAAGTTAGGGCTCCAGGTCTCTTCTCAGCTCTGATGACATCCCAGTGCAAACACAGGAAAGATCATCCCAGGTTTGGGGGGTGAGTGACGACATCCATCCTGGCACACCTCAAGTCCTGGCAAGCAAGTAAAGGAGAGAAAGGTCAGGGCATGTTTTAAAGCAAAATCCTGTTTTAGCTGCTTAGAAAATGTTCCAGAAGGTTTTAAACATTAGGAATGAAATGTTAATCCCCGCAACGCTGACAATATCTGCCTGTTTTCAAGGATAATCACTAACAAAACACCCCGCTCTCCCCAGCTGGTAGGTTTGCCGCCATCACTAACCCAGGCACGAGATGTGCTCTTACTGGTCCCAAGTTTCCTTACAGCTTCAGGAAGTGCCCTAAATCATCCTGTAAAACTGGTGTTAGGATTGTCTCGGCATTCCCAGCCCAGGAAGTGAACAGCAGAACTAACTGGAAAGCAAGACTGAGCACTGTAGATGGGATGGTGAACTTTTAGTGAAGGTATTGGTTAATCACATTCAAAAGAAATATTTAATTGTTTGAAATGATTCATAATCTAATTCTCTTTCCAGTAGTTTTTTGATTCCAAATGATTTCCATCTGAAGTTGCATAAGAATTAGCAAGTACGAAAATATCCTTAAAAAGAGGACACAGAAGTGTCTTATCCAAACTTTCATTTTTAAAGATGTTTCTGATCAGCTGAGCAAGAACACACTGAGAAGACAAAATCTTCCTCTATAAACGATCCTAATAGGATCCTTGGAGATCCATGAACTGCATTTCACAGGCAGAGGAATGTGAGCAACCATTTTTGTTTGATTCTGCATTAATATGCTATTTCCTAAACAAAAGATGCGTTCAGCCGAGTGAGCATGTAAATGTGTCGCTTTGCTGCTACATATTCATTGTACTACACTCCAGGGGAGGACGGTGTCAGGAAGAGTTAAAACCTTGTTTATTTACACGGGAAGATGGGGAATGGTTTCTTTACATTCCTTCCTTGTGCTTGGCGTCAGGCTGCAGTTTATAGTAAGTGGCTGCCAGTAATAAACAAGCACAGCACTTCAGCAAAACACCGACACAATCAAATACAAGGGCCAGTTTATCGGGAAGCCCTGCCAGGTATGGAGCAGACCACATGCACCTCACGAGTCAGCCCATGTGAGATTCTCAAACTATCTTATCTTTTAACAGCTTTACCATAGTGGTTTGGGGGTTTTTCTTCCTATTCTACTACCGGCTTTTCAGTTTTCACTGAAAAAATCACATTGAACTAAAGCAGCTGAATACACTCAAATGAAAATCCTGCAAAAGTGCAAAGAGAATCTGGTTTTATAGCACCTGATAGATTGTAAATATTAAATATTTATACTAAAATCCATCCTTACCCATCATGAATAGCTAAACTTAATAGGCATGCAAAATAAATATTGACATGCAAGCCCTTGCCACTTCATTTGCTCTCTTTTGAAACTGAAACATCTTAAACACTGCCAATACTTCTTGAGTCTCTCGAGTATCAGTCACATTTTGGAATGTCAGGGGTTATTTTAGACGATTGGACTGCAAAATTCTATCCTTCCGTGATGGGGGCCATAAACCTGTGGTTAATCAGCATTTTAAAAGCGGAGGCTTTGGAGGAAAAAGTGATTTCCATCGCCACCTTCTGTCTAAAACAGAAAATGCCCATCCTCCAAAAACCATCCGCACAACAGCCTAAAGGAATCTCACCAAGACTTTCTGATTAAACCTGCAGGCAGTAGCCTGATTTGTTTCTGTATTTATTTCTGTACTTATGCACAGCTATTTATGCCCCCACAGCTACACCCAGCAGCACACCCAGCACACACCAGCACCAGGGCCAGCAGGTAAACACAGGCTCCCTCCACTTCCTAAGCACTTTTAGGCTTTATTAACAATCTGAAAAGCAGGAAATGGCCTGGGACCAGCCTGCTTGGCATGACCACTGCAGTGGAAATCCCTGCCAGTGCCAAAAGACCTGTGAGGGCAGGTGATGCTGGCTGAGGGATTACGTGGTGCTGGTTTTACTGTGCCCAGTGGCACGGTGTATTGAGCCAGGCTTGTGCAGCAAGGCCCACGGGTGTTGAGGGCCAGGAGAGGCTGCTGAGGTCCCTCTCCTTGAGGGAAGAGGCTTTAGGTAAGGGTTCTGTTTGTCTTTCAACAATGGGGCGTTGCCATGGGGGCCCCATTCTAGAAGGAGCTCAGTCCCATGGCAACCAGTGGCCTGCACCAGGACCCCAGTGTGTCTCAGGGCTCTCTCCCGTGGCACACTACTTTCCCCTGTTTCACCCATTTCAGTGCTTAATTCTGGGACTCAGGACCAGAGTGAACCTGTGACGTACCTACTGAAAGGAAATCTGACCCACAGAGAAGATTTTCAGGTACATTTTTTACCAAATTTAACATTTTTTTTCTGTAGAACCATCTACAGTGAGTTCAGGCTCTAACTTCAAACTCTCCATATGTTGACCAGGTTAAAGACGCATGATAACAGAGAGGTTCGGGATCTCTCCTAATCGCTCAGTATCTGCTTAAACAGCTTACAACGTTACTCGAAGGAAGCAGTAAAGATAAAAAGGGCTTCAAGATTATCAAGAAGAGATATAATTATGTTCATAATATTAATATTTAGCTTAGTGTTTGCGGTCAACAATCTCAGCAGAGAAGGTGAGTGGGTCACATACTTGCAAGTTCTAACTGAATTAAACTAAGCATTAAGAGACTTCCTTATATAGTATTAGGAATAAATCTACCTTTGTAATTTAACTTTTCCTCTATCATATTCTGAACTGTGTCTTTAATCCTTACACCCTCACCTCAAATTCTGCACTTTTGCTGTCAGCAAAAGGTTAACATTTAAAAGTAGTTACTAAAACAGGGGAGTAGTGACTTAACCCTGCATTGTTAGTAAAAATGGTCCTTGCTTCATTCCCTCAGACCTCAGAGGCTACAAATGTCATGTGGAAAATGCCTCAGACATAGCTGGCAGAGTAAAGAGCCTGAAGATCTTCCTGCAAGGTAAAGAGCCACTGGGAGAGGAAAGCTGTGAGGGCTCTGCACCGTGTGGTTACTGTTTTCCTCTGTCTCAGCTACTCCTCAGCCACCTGACCAAAAAGCATGTAAAAGATCATGCAAAATTTTAGCTCTGTTTTGCTGAAAGAAAACCAACTCAAAGAGACCCTTATAGCGACCTCATCAAACTGGGCTGGCCTGAACCTTTTGTGAGAAGAATTGCAAATAATTTAACAGAAGCCATTTCTAATGTTTCTTATCCTTTTCCAGCCCCTGGCATAGCAGCAACCAAGAGGAAGTTAAAAAGAACCCAAAAAGTGATGACTCTGGAATGCTTCAGTCATCAAAGCCCCGTGCAAGTAGATGTGCTGTACTTGAAGAACATGAGTAGATATGTGACAGACTGGACAGTAGAGAAGCAAATCCTACACGGCCTGAACAACTTCAGCAATGCAGATGGGAAACCTGCCACCGGCCATACGTGTGTTTCACAAACACAGCACAGGAAGATGTTTCCAAACAAACTTATCATTAGAGAAAAAGGTAGGAAATTCAATATAACAAAGAGAAGTTTAGGTATGTCAGAGGATGGCAGTGTCCTATTTCATACAGCTGATTCCCCAGCAGTTATTTTAGACAACAAACCTATTTGTATCTCTCTATTAAGTAGAAAGTAAGGACCCAGAATTAACATTACTGAAAGCTTCAGGGTTCGGGACAATTCTGTGCTGCTGTTCTCACTTCCTTTGGGAAGGCCAGGACGTTTTGGCAAATAGAGTCTCCAATATTAATACCTGTAGGAAATTCTGTACATTGGAAACTGCATACAAGCAAGAAAACTATCTCTAGCACTTCACTGCAAATTGCCAGCTGTGTCAGTGTGCACTTCAGCTGCTCCTGGCTCTTCCCTTTACACAGAAGCAAACATCTGCTTTTAACCTTCTTTTTGCTCCCAGTGTTTCTGGAAGGGATGTCAGATTGTGTTGTAACAGCAAAGCTGCCCAAGATGAAAGTTTCTGCAGAGGGTTTGGCTGTCCCAAAGATGCACCACAGAAACCATACTTTGCATGGTAAGTACCACTGCTCCCTGCAGTCATGCAAGCAGCACAGGGGCAGTGTAAGGGTAGTAGGGAAAGACAGAGCTTTCACACATACAGCTTTGGTGAAGTTCTCCCGCAGAACCGTTTCTGTGAATAGCTGTATTGCCTCTCCCAAGAGACCCAACAGTCCCTGGCACTTTGTCAGTCCACGGCTGTAATGAGAGAACAGCATTTCAGCCCTGACCTTCACAAGAAGTTACCTGTGTCCAACTGTGCTCCACAAGGGCTCCCAGCTTCCCTTAAAAACCTCACTGGGCTTCAGTGGAAGTTACAAGCCTTACCACTGTGGCTGGGCTTGCACACCCTTTTCAGCAGGAACTCAAAGATATTTGAAGTAATTTAAGGTAAAAAGTTTCTGAGATTATAAAGAGATTTAGAGCTTCCTGTGAAAGCCTATGGGAGACTCTGAACTGTTCCTCTGCTCAGGTCCACCCAACTTAGCCCTGCCCAACCAAAATGAAGAAAACTTTGAGCTGTCAAAGACTTGTAAACACACCTGAAATACTCTTCTCAATCTCATTTTAGATGGAATTCCACCCACAGATGACAAAGATATGCTGAACAGACAGAAACTTAGTATCATCCTCAAAGTGTTCATTGCTGGTATCCTAATAGCCTTTGCAATGTGCTATATAGTGGTGGGTATATGCAAAATTCCCTGCTCGGTAAGTTTCTGAACACAACAGCTTCTCATCTTAGTCCCTCACACTCATCCAGAATACAACCTTGTAAGCATGACTGATGAGCTGAGTCCTTAGAAAGTCTTCCACCTCTAAACTGTCCTCCTTCAGGCATCAGGATTACCTCTCGCAGATGGCCAGCAGATGCCCATGCTCAAAGGACAGGTCACCCTCTCTCATCTTCTAGGCTGCAGGATGAACTATTTAAGCATGATGGTGGAGGGTGTATATATAAGAAGGAGATACTGAGAACAAAAGACACCAGGGGTTGCAATATGCCAACTTCCTCCCATAAAGCCGTATTACTTTAATGCCTAAAAATCCAGTAGCATCACCATGGCCCCTCCAGAAACAAGTGCTGTTTTAGTTCTGAACAGCTGGTATTCCCCATATTCCCCACCATAACCTACAGACCCCTAACTGCTTTTGCTTCCTTCCCCCAGTGCTCGTGGATCAAGGGCATCAGCATCTACAAAAGACAGCCTGCAGGCCACGTTCCAGCATATGGTCAAACAGTACAGCTTTTAACTCCATGTATGATAGAAAAGGCGGCACTGGAAACTTTTGCCTGACTCTCCTTCCCCAGGTACTGCTGGTCATGGTCAACCAAATCTGACTGAGGGATAGCAGGCCTCAATGCAAGCTGTTTCCAAGTGAAGTAATTTCCAAGTGATTAGGTAGTAAGGAGACAGCTAAACCAGTCCCTGGTGGAAGCTGGGTGGGCTCAGCCATCCCCATGCTGCGCAAACAGCACCTGCAGAATGTGCCATCATCATGCCCATGGTCACAAGCAGAGGTGGAAGGGAGCTAAATGAGACAGAAGGGAAGCAGGGACCATCAGCGTGGGGAGGATGTATGGGGATAGGCTAACCCATACTGCTCTTCCCAGAGTAACCTGGCTTTAGGTTCAAGTTACTGGGCTTGAAGATAGACCTATCCCTTCCCCCTCAAAAAATTACACATCCCTGAATTATTAAGGTGCATTTTCATAAAGAAGTTATACAATCTTGTTCTTCCTATCCATTAAGTGAACTGCTGAGGTTGAACAGCTATACTTTACTCCCACCTTTCACTGAGACTTGGGATCAAGTCACTTCAGCTTATCCAGTTACTTGTCTGTCACCCAGCTCTAACAACTGCCCTATAGTGAGGCCGGATTGCTCAGCCCTGCTGACAGACAAGAAGCCTTCTGCATATCACACATACAGAACAAACTGCTTGAGAGCATTCAACTTGCAGAAATTAGCAGTAAATAATTTCAAACAGCAAATGAAAATCACCTCATTTGTTAGAACTTCTGAGGAGAAAAAGGCACATTATTCATTACAAATTATCCATTCAGATCTTCTCAGAGTGTAACTGTAGTGAAAAACGTGCTGTAGTGAGAGGCTGAGAAATTGAACTGAGGCCCTTCAGAGCTATTTCACATAAGCCACTGAACACTGACCAGGTGGTAACACGTTTGGGCCTCTGCTAAGCTGGAAATCAGTTGAACAGGCATAAGGCAAAAGACTTTGTGTGTTATTGCTCCCTCCAGGAGACACCAGGCGTGCTGCTAACTTCCCTTCAGTCCAACCAGAAGATGTCGACCACTAACCCCCAGACCTGAAGAATGCCAACACTGCTGTTAGACTCTATGAATAAGAATAATCAATAAATATTTTATTGCCATTTCAAACCCTGCCTCTTCCAGATTCTTAATTTTTCCCCATAATTTTTCACACGCATAATTTCCAGGATTTTTAATCTTGCTGTGAAATAGTTTAGACAAGGAGCATACATGTAGCAAACTCATCTTACAAATAGCAGACCTTCTTCTCCAGCCTCAACAAGAATAATGCAGATGTTAACTGTTGAGCTTCAGCCCTTCTCTCAGTCTGAGGGGGTGCATCACATTTCCATGTGCTGATAGAAAATGTATTTCTCATCTATTTGCAAGGTACTTCTATCTAATACAGTTGTCAGCACTCAGACATGAACTGCCAAAGGCCACATCTGTCTGCTACAGAGAACAGCTCTCATCAAGTTCCCAGAATCTGCATAAATGAATAGCAGCAGCCTCTGAGCCTCTCGGTGAACAGTGTACCACTTCCGCAGAGTGATGCAGATCCTGTTCATCTGAATCAACATTATCCATGCTCTGCGGGGCACCACAATAATTTCACACAAAATTACTCATTTTCTCACAATAGCATAAAAAATGTTGCACAGAAATGGTAATGACAGGAGGTTTCTGTGGGAAAAGTATGGGGTCACTGTGCTACGTGGGTTTGACACAACCTGGGCAAGTTGAGTTTACTGCAAGAACAGTCCCTAAGTGTAAGCAAGTATTTGAAATGCATGGAATACCACTTACCTTTCCCAGCACCAGGGCACCAAAACCATACATAGAATCTACTTAATATCTTCATTAAACTGCATTTTCACTGTTGGCACTGCTGTTACAATTGCACCAGTAAAAATGTACCATGTCCACCACAATATAGCACACAGGGCTACCACAGAGATGATGAGATACCACAGGATGTGTACAGCCACTGCACAGGGTTTGGTGCACAGGCTGTCTGATGTGAAAACAACCATTTTAAACAAAGCAACTAGCTAAATCATTTGTGAGCTTTGGTGTCTTATGCAATGCAAGACTTGTTAAGCCCTGGTCAGATCCCTCTGGCTGGATGTTCTTAACAAGTGGGAGCCTGCTTTGTTCACCTAGTCCATAAGGACACCCACAGTGCACATGGGAAACAGCCAGGATATGTCATGATGCCTGCCTGCAGGCAGGGAATCATGGAATCTCAGACTGGTCTGTGTTGGAAGGGACCTTAAACTCATCCAGCTCCAACCCCTGCCACGGGCAGGGACACCTTCCACTAGAGCAGCTTGCTCCAAGCCTGTGTCCAACCTGGCCTTGAACACTGCCAGGGATGGGGCAGCCACAGCTTCTCTGGGCACCCTGTGCCAGCGCCTCGGCACCCTCACAGGGAAGAGCTTCTGCCTAAGGGGAAATCCTGCCTAATTTGGTGGCCTTCTATGATGAAGCTACAGAACTGATGGACAGGGGTAGAGCAGTTGATGTCATCTACCTGGACTTGTGCAAAGTGTTCAACACTGTCCCACACGACATCCTTGTCTCTAAATTGGAGAGACATCAATTTGATGGATGGACCACTGGGTGGATAAAGAACTGGCTGGATGGCTGCACACAGAGAGTTGTGGTCAATGGTTCAGTGTCCAGCTGGAGACCAGTAACGAGTGGGGTCCCTCAGGGATCAGTGTTGGGACCGGTCTTGTTTAACATCTTTGTCGCTGACATGGACAGTGGGATTGAGTGTGCCCTCAGCAAGTTTGCCCATGACACCAAGCTGTGTGGTTCAGTTGATACCCTGGAGGGAAGGAATGCCATCCAGAGGGACCTTGACACGCTTGTGAGGTGGGCTGATGCCAACCTCATGGAGTTTAACCATGCCAAGTGCAAGGTCCTACACCTGGGTCGGAGCAATCCCAGGCACAGCTACAGGTTGGGCAGGGAAGAGATTCAGAGCAGCCCTGAGGAGAAGGACTTGGGGGTGTTGGCTGATGAGAAAATGAACATGAGCCGGCTTCAGTGTGCGCTCACAGCCCAGAAAGCAACCGTATCCTGGGCTGCATCAAAAGGAGCGTGACCAGCAGGTCATGGAGGTGATCCTGCCCCTCTGCTCTGCTCTTGTGAGACCTCACCTGGAGCATTGTGTGCAGTTCTGGGGTCCTCAACATAAAAAGGACATGGAACTGTTGGAACAAGTCCAGAGGAGGCCATGAGGATGAGCAGGGACTGGAGCACCTCCTGTATGAAGACAGGCTGAGAAAGTCGGGGCTGTTCAGCCTGAAGAGGAGGCTGCGTGGAGACCTTCCAGTATCTGAAGGGGGCCTATAGGGATGCTGGGGAGGGACTCTTCATTAGGGACTGTAGTGACAGGACAAGGGGTAACGGGTTAAAACTTAAACAGGGGAAGTTTAGATTGGATATAAGGAGGAAATTCTTTCCTGTTAGGGTGGTGAGGCACTGGAATGGGTTGCCCAGAGAAGTTGTGAATGCTCCATTCCTGGTGGTGTTCAAGGCCACATATGACAGAGCCTTGGGTGAGATGGTTTAGTGTGAGGTGTCCCTGACCATGGCAGGGGGATGGAACGGGATGATCTTAAGGTCCTTTCCTATGATTCTAAGACCTAAATAATCTAAATATTAATCCAAAACTCTGTCAGTTTAACCCATTCCCCCTTGTCCTACCCCTACAAGCCCTCTCAACTGACACCCAGCCAGGATTTGCCTTTCACTACCTCAGAAACTTGATGGGTGAATGAACCCACAAAAACCCGATGGGCAGGGACCATCATTAACTGCTATGGGAATTGAGTTGAACTCTTCCCAGGTATACCTGCAGCACAGCGGGGGGAGCCCCGGCCTCCTCTTCCTCCCGCACCGCTCCCCTCCGCCTCAGCGCCCCTCGCCCGCCTCGCCTCCCCTCAGCAGGGACGGGCTGGGCGGGAAGGGGCCGGCGCCGCGCGCGCACGCGCGCGCGCACGCACGCACGCACGCACGTCCGCACGCACGCACGCTCCCGGGCGCGCAACCCCGAGGCGTGAGGTGAGAGGAGGCCGGGGAACCGAACCGGCCCGGCCCGGCCCGGCCCGGCCCGTGAGGGGCAGTCGGGACCGCACCGTAACGGGGAGGAGCCGCTCCGGGGCGGGCGGGAAGCGGGGAGGGCGGTGTCAGGGCAGCCGGCGGGGCGGGGAACGGAGAGCGGGCGGGCGGGGGCCAGCGCTTCCTATAGCAGCCTCACCGGCTGCGCTTGTGGGCGGGGCTTGGGGGGGCGGGGCTTGGCGAGGCGGAGGGCGCCGCCTGGCGGTGATTGGGATGAAGGGTCCGCCAAGGGTGGACAGGGACTGGGATAATGGGGTTGGAGACTGGGATATGGGGAGTGCACGGGGCTGCCGCAGGAACGGGCTGTGCCGCTGTGCTCGGGTCCGTGTCGTACCGGTTCAAGCAGCAGTGTAGATAGGGCTAAATGGGGTGGCAGTTCACAGAGGGGAGCGTGTGCCCCAAGATGTTGTGCGGTGTCACCTGGGGGCATGGGGTGGAAATCAGCCTGGAAGTTGCTCTCGATTCCCTGAGGATCCAAGCAGGGATGTGTATCTGGGGTTGAAGCAGCTGCCATGTGCGTGGAGGGGCTGTAGAGCCTCCGTGGTCCCTGCACGCAGGAGCATGCCTCCTCACGTGGTGTGGGGAGAGGAATGGTCTGGAAAGAGAAACATGAATCTCAATAAATGAGAAGCAAAATTACCTTGTCAAAGGGAGACGTACTCGAGCGCCCACGGTGTAACACAGCTCTGCTCCCCGGTGGTGTGCAGCAGTGTAGAACATCACTGTACAAGTGCTGTTCAATCAGGCCTGTTCATAGAAGCTAGAACACTGAACACTGAAAACGCAGTCGACATGAACACGCTTGAGTTCTGCTCTGCTGTGTCTGTGCCACCTCTAACCTGTTCTTGGTGCTTCTTAGAGGTGCAGACCACCTTCTTGCATAACAGCTGTTCATAACTTCCTGCTCAGCGCATTCCCACCAAAAGCCTCAGTTTGGGATTGGTTTATATCCACACCACATCTCTTCTTACCTTGGATTTGATTTCTTCTTATGCACAGAAAACACCCTCAGCCACGTCAGATGGTCCCTCTCAAGAAGACTGCTGACAGCCCTTTGCTTCAGGACGCCCTGGGAGGATCTCATCTGTGAGGGCTGTGTGAGAGGACGTCTGCAGGAGAGAATACCCTTCCTGCACGTCCTGGCTGGGGCAGGGCTTATGTTGCGGGCTTTTAGGCAAGACAGGTTTTACTCAGAGGAGTAAGAACACTACCGAGGCAGAGCAATGGAGCGCCTGGCCTCCTTCGGTAGTAAGTACCATAAGATGACATTTGGAAAGAGTTTGCTGTTGTTCAAAGGCATTAGCAGCTGTCTGGGGGAAGGAGACAGAAAAGTAGTGGTGTCTGGTCCACAGGGTCACTTCTTTGATCCCGTTCTCAAGAGCACGAGTACATGAATGATGCAGTGAGAATTCAGGTCTTTTTTTGTATCTACTTTTTATAGTTGGGCTGGTTCAAATCCATTTTCTTGGGTAAAATGTGCCTTATAACTTGACAGTCTGTTTTGACTGTTTTGCCATGAACGAAACAACTTGCAGAGCAATGCTTCGTTCCTGGTTCAGGAATTTGAGCCGAGCCTGAGGTTTGGCCAGGTTACAGAACAGAACAATCCTGTGATGCCTGTGCAGCCACAGCAGTGTGCTCATAAGAGGTACTTGAGGGACGTGGATGGGAGATTGCAGCTGTCTGTGCAGTATTCTCTGCACATAAGATCTTGGGTCTGGTCTTTGATGTACTGGATCAAATCAACCAGCTAGCACAGTTCGATGACTTGTACCAGGGGTCTGATACAGAGACTTCCCTTTGAATCCACTCAGAGAGGTTATGTGATTTCCCTTAGGATGACTGGGCACAAGTGAATTTAGGTGACTGCAAAACTGCAGTGTTTGTGTTGCATAAGGTTTATTTCTGGGTTCACAGATGACCCTTTTGATAAGCCTCCATGCCGAGGTTGCTCATCGTACCTCACAGAGCCCTACGTGAAGTGTGCTGAGTGTGGGCCTCCTCCCTTCCTCCTCTGCTTGCAGGTGAGTGCAAGGATAAAAGCATAAGCATTGATTTCTTTGAGAAGGTCATCAAAAGCCTGTCCAGTGCAAGCTGTTCCAGGAGCACATTAATAACTGGTCTCTGTAAACTCGGATCAACACACTTATTTGCTCAGGGACAGGGAAATGACAAAGAAAATGCTGGAGAAGAAATGAGCCATGAGCAGCTGAAGGAGACCTTTGTAAGGGCATGCAGTCAGCCTGACTCTGTAACAGAGCATGCTGCTGCATGTCTAGGGAGGTATCGTTTCTGTCCTTTTTTATGGCATGGAAAAGAAAAGCCATCATGAAACACCCATTCCCTGTCCCCACACATTTCTTTCCCCTCCCAAATGGATGTCTGGGAAAAAGTTGCCATATTGACAAGAACTATTTGTGACCAGATACAGTTCTTTAGAAGTTGTGTGTGTGTGATCTGATAAGCACAGAAAGTGCTGGTAGGTTTTATTATGAAATAATTAGGTTCTATCCTGTATTATTTAAAAATGGCAATAGCCTCTAAAGCTGAAAGAGGAGCCCAGATATGTAAAACATACATAAACCCATGGGTTGTGTACTGGGGATACTTGTGTTCATTTACCTCTACTTAAAAAACCACAACTGTAACTGTTGAAAACACCTGCATGCTCGTGCTTTTTAAACAGGGAACCAAGATTAAAGGAAAACTGTTTTCAATACTCTCTTGCTGGAACAATCCACTTTACAAATACCACCGAGCTTATTTCACCCACCTGACTTTGCCATAAGTATGTTGATTCACAGGGGTTCTGTCTTGGTGCAAAAGACAAGCAAGATGCAAAGATTTAACACAATTTTAACACAGAATTTCCTACTTTTTATGTTTTTTTCTAAAAGGAAATCAGAAAAAGAGTAATACCTTTTTCAGCCTCTCAGGTGGGCAGGCTTGGGTACCCAGTGGTCAGGGAATACAAGGAAGAAAGAGACAGTTAAAATGCTCTCAGGGCAGAAGTAAGGGCCTAACATCATGCTCATCTTTTGTTCTGCAGTGTTTCACCCGAGGATTTGAATACAAGAAACACCAAAGTGATCATACTTACGAGATAATGGTAAATAGTCCTTTTTGGTAACTCCTACTCTTGAGCTTTCATAACTTCCCAGGAGTTGGACCCTTGCTTACTAATATTGCATTGAAAAGTTAAGTGAAGTGATGCAATTCTTTCAGTCAGAGGTTTAGAATCATCCAAAGAAGAAAAAGTATTCCTTGGAAGCAAAACAAATTGTCCACCTGTAACATAATGAAACGGCGGAGACATTTAAAACTACATCTTTGATTGTGCCTGGATAGCACAATACACCTCACTAGACTTCTTTAAGCATGTGAATCAACTTTTGCTTCTCTATTCTTGTTTTTTCTTGCCCCAAATCAATAATTTTTAAAGCCTTCAGTAATTTTTACTGTGTTTCATAGCATGACACTGTTCAATTGCAGCTGGTTGATACAACATGTAACAGTGCAGCAGAAGATCTATAGTGGCAAACTACTTTTTGCTGTAGTTGATGGCCCAGTGCCCTAAATAATTCAACAATTACTTGATCAGGTTTCATAGGACACAGTAGAAGTTGAAAACTATCAGTATTATATACTGTGTTGCCCTGTAGTTTAGAAGTAGTTCTTGCTCTTCATGTGATGGATTAGAATAGAGGATCACAGCAGTCTTACGTGCTTTCTTCTTCTCTAGACTTCAGATTTCCCTGTCTTGGATCCTAATTGGACAGCTCAAGAGGAAATGGCACTCCTAGAAGCTGTGATGGACTGTGGATTTGGAAACTGGTGAGAATTGAGTGGCTCAGCCAACTTCAGTGAACGATGAGTAGTTTTTCCTTTCATTTCATTGGATCTTGCTAGTGAATCCATGAGTGCACACTGAACGTTCAGTGATTTTCTGTGGGTGAGACACTGATTCAGCAGCTGAAGTGGCAGACTAGGGTAGCAGATTCTGTTTTCCAATCTGCTGTCAGATATACAGGGAAATTGTTAAAGGCTTCTTGAGGGATGCAGGGCACCTCCAGTGAAGAAGTTCCCTCAGTTCACATTAAAGTCCTTGTGTTTTGAAGGAGTTCAGCTATTGCACAAGGTTTTTCTGTGCCTCAGTTTACTTCTACATGAAAACCAAGTACTGAACTTCTTACCTGGGGTGGTTTCAGTTTGCTTACAGCTGACCAGCTGGGTATTGTTATTTTTGGAGCTTTCCTGTTTCTGTGTCATATTTAGGGTAGAGCACTGGAAACATTAAGTATATTTTATGTTATGTTCACATCTGTTGTCCGACAGGATTTTTATGCACTTGTAAATAAAGGAGACTGATAGTCATGAGTTCTCTCTTCTCCTTCATGGAAAAATAGCTGTATTAAAAGTATAGAACTCCAGACTCCACTGGAACAGAACTGTGAATTCTTGTGTGTACAATGCTGTCATGATTAAGACTGAAAGCTGGTTGCAGTTATGTGCTGCAAGTACGCTGTCTAGTACACTTTGCCCTACTTAGCAATACAAGTAACCTTAACTTCTCCCTTAAACATTTGGCTTTTTTCAGCCTTTACCAAATAAAGGAAAAACTGACTTTTCTTCCTGGAATCCTGTGTATCCAGTTTTCAGTTTAACAGAAATTGCAGTGATTGTTGCTGCTGGATTATTGATTGAAAGTCCTCAACTTACCCAGGCGTTTCATTAAGACGAAATAGTTCATGTTTCTGGCCAGCCACTTCTCCAAGAAAGTTTGCCAAAGATTTCTAGACTGTGTTTTGTAAAACTGTTTTGCTGTTGGAAAAAGCCTGTTTAACACTGCTGCATGAAAGGGGAAACCACTGCCCTCCAGTTAAAATCGCAAGAGAAACTTGAGAGGCAAACTGCAATTCCAGACTTCAAATTTACCATTACCTGGAGCTGGTAGAATGTATAAATGAATAGAAAGTATAAAAAGCTCTCAAATCACAATACTCAGGTTTCACACGTACAAAAGATTTGGTATATGCTGTCAGCCAGGGAGTTTCTCCTGTAAAGACAGTGAATTGCATTGCTCGTGACCACCAGAAATGTGAATTGCATTGCTCATGACCACTAGAAAAGGGCTGCCTGGCACTGTTAGCAAACCTGTAAGTATTGGCTCAGTGTTAGTATGCAAAATGTGAATTCAGACAGCACCACAGAGCAGTTGGCTGCACACAATGCCATCACTTTCTTGTCCACAATTACCTTTTCCCACTAGAGAAAGGTAAAAACCCCTCAGCATTTCTGTGTTCTCCATATTAAGCCTCCCCCTCTCCCCACTTCAGGCAGGACGTAGCCAACCAGATGTGTACAAAATCCAAGGAGGAGTGTGAGAAACATTACATGAAACACTTTATCAACAACCCCTTGTTTGCATCTACATTACTGAACCTGAAGCAGGCCGAGGAGGCGCAGCACAACGAAACAGCCATTCCTTTCCACCGTGAGTATCTCCTAGCACATGCAGGGAGCTTCTCCCGAAGATCTCTGCTCTTCCAAAACTGGAATGAGCAGGCTGTGGAGAAAGGCATGCATCATACATTCAGTTTGCTTTCACTGACTGGAATAAAGTTAGTAGTAGGGTTTTCTTCAGGCTAGTAAATCCCTGGTGTATCAAATAGACACAACTGACAGTTCAGTGGGGAAAGGGAGGGAACAGCATGGTCTGATACAAACAACAGGTTCTCAGATCCAGAAGTTCCTGCACAGCCAGTGCAATGGTCACTCACAGAAATGACCACAGCAAAAGCCTGGATGTGCATATTCATTTAAGGGACAGGCTACCTCAAAGCTAATTCACATGTGGCATGGTAAAACAGCGTTTCCTTCATCGTAAATACCAGTGTGAGCTCTCACCCTGGACTGGTTATTTTTGTCTAGACCTTGCGTAGCAATGTTAACTGAGAAGGGACTTGGGCCTTTAAAACCTTTCATCTGATCATCCACTCGGTATAGATGTGATGTGTCCTAAAATCACTCCCTTTAAATTGTCCCTCTCACACTGCTCTCTTTAAAAGTGCCTTTTCAAAAGCTTATGCTAAATTTCATCACTTTAACAGATTTCCAGTTTTCCTTAAATATAACATCTTTAGGATTCCCCCTCCCCTCCATCTAGCACGTGTTCCATTGTAAAGCTCCCCAGAATGGCTGGGTAAAGGGATTGCTTGGTATCTGGAGGTTTAAATTCCATGCTGAAGTGGCTTCAGCTAAAGCAGCACTGGACAATTTTGGTTCTGTCCCTGGCTGTTGTTATTTTATGTGACCTGGGCCAAGCCGTGTTCTCTGTGCCTCAACTTACTTAATCTGTAGCCTGGGACTTCTAATGTTTCGCTCCTTCACAAGTGTGTTGTGAGCCTCAGTCCCTTATTGTCTGTAAAACACTGAGCTCCTCAGTTGGGAAGCACTGTAAAAGATCAGGGTCATGTGGCTTTAATTGCAGCTCTCTAAATAGCACCCAGAAGATGGCAGATTTAGCACCCCTCTTGCTATTAACTAAAAGAAGCTGCATGCTGAGGCCAGGTGATCTGCAGAGGTTTGCTGGGGCGATGCTGAGCTCTGAAATATAGAGTTTACATTTTATAACCTATTTATTACCTCCGATTTCTGCGTTTGACTTTCGAGAGTCCTATGAAGATCTCAGATTACTGTCTTTTTCTCTGGGTAAACTCAGTCTCGCTCTCCATGTAATGCTGAATTAAAGCCCGATCAGGGTGGTTTTCTTCCAACTAATTATTCCCACTTTTCCTGCAAAAGAAGCACCTATTTACAGAGAGTGAAAAAAGCCCTACACAACAACTGCAACCCTTTATGTTTTCAGCTGCTGATGATCCCCCACGGCCTACGTTTGATTCCTTGCTCTCCAGGGATATGGCTGGGTACATGCCAGCGAGAGCAGACTTTGTTGAGGTAAGACTCCCTCTTCTCCCATTACTTTAAAGGTACTACTGAACGCAAGATCGGCAAAGCACACTTGTTTGCTCCTGCCCATAGGTCTTTACTCTTCATATAAAATGAATCAGAGGACAGGACAGTGATCATTAAGGATTTAGTTGCAGAGGTGGTGCTGCAGCCCTGCAGAGCTGTGGGCAGGCATCAAGGAGTCCCTGCCCTTGTGCACAGGGGCTCTACGGCAAGCGTGCTGCTGCCACCAGATGTCCAGCAATGAATGGCTCTTATGTAAGTGGACTAGATGTGGTGAATTAGACGCTCAGCAAAAGGGGTCAGCTTCAGCATGCTTCTGTTTCATTTGCCTTAGAGAAGCACGTATGAGGCTGATCCAAAGATGGCTTGAAAGACCTGCATTGTTTGCAGTGGTTTTAGCTGTGGGCCCAGAGCCCCAGTTCCTATTGCAAAACAAGCTCCCGTACATGAAGGCATGAATTCAGCCATATAGGGGCTTGTTGGTTTTGTACATCTGAGCAGAATTTCCACCCCAGTGTGGGATTCATGGAGATTGCCTGATTAATTCTCATTATCCTATCCCAGCATCCTGTTCTCATTCCAGCCATGGGGGTGCACATCATACCTTCCCTAGTTAAATCTCCCCTGTGATGTATGTTGCTCAAGGATGGAGCTTTGTACCAAACCGTGTATGAGTAAATATCTCTGGTTTCAGTACTTCTATCTGTACTGGAACTTGAGAGCCGTTTTTGACTGCTAGTTAGTGACAATCTATTAATCACTTCTGAACAGGAGTTTGACAACTATGCTGAATGGGATTTGAGAGATATTGATTTTGTAGAAGATGATTCAGACATTTTGCATGGTAAGTCCCATATTTCTGTACATTGTCTGAAAACAATGTTTCAGAGTTGCCCACACAGCATTCCATCAGGTCTCTTTTTTCTCCACACACTAAAGAGTGAATATACATCTATTAATGATCTCAGTTCTGTGTGCTGGGATTTAAACACTGGCATTTCTGCAGTCCTCATTTTCAAACCTCTTTTGAAAGCTCTTAATCAACTGACATACAAATGGTACTTGTATAAAGAATAATGCACTTCACTCACTGCTGAAATACAGCCAGTTGTAAAGGAGAACATAACTGAAACCAGTCTCCACCAGTAGTAGGTCCCTCTTTAGGAAAGACACAAATGATGTTTTATCCAGTATAAACTCCAGAGAAAGCTTAGCTAAGTAGAAGCAAATCATCTGAGATAGGTAGCAGTTTGTCTGGAAACAGGTAGCAGCACATCCCCTTGAATAAATAGACCTAAAGGCCTATTAAAACCAGAAACACCAATGCCTCGACATTACTTCCTCTCCCTGGCTGAAAGATACTCTTTCCATCTACATAATGTTTGTGAGTATCATAGCAAGGCACAACTTTTGTTCTATCCAGAAAGAGGAACACTTTCTTCTCTGGTGCTAATAGCCTATTTCCCCTGTTATATCTGGTTCCTTAGGTCTGTCACTTATCCTAACCTCTGTTAGTTTAGGGGATCTGGTATCAGAACAGGTATTAATGCAGGCAGCAAGCAGGTTATGCAGTTCATGTGCAACACATTGAAACTGTTCTACTCTTGAAGCTGTTTGATTTCCCTGTGTTAAACATGAACACTCACAGTATCATTAGCTGTATGTGACAACGTACTGTGAAAGGGGTGGTTGTTGCATTACTGCTACTGGGTTTCTGTGAACATATCTGCCTTAATACCAAATAACAGGAATTATTAAAATGATGTTTTAATCCATAGAGAAAAAGAGATCATGCTTTTCCCCACAGTTATAAGTACATGCAGTGTTTGAAAGCGCTGTCTTTATGCCCCAGAATTCTCCCATCTGTGTCAGGCAGTTCTAAGCTGAAGCCTCAGCACCCCTTGGAGACAGACAAATCCTGTTACATACAGAAAGTCTTTCCAAACTTAAAAAATCACTTTGAAATTTAGCAGTGCTTTAAGGAATGCAAACTCTCTTGGCTCAGACAAGGTTAGAGAATCGTATGGCAGACTCTCTTCCCTTTTAACATACTGAAACGGGGACTGGCTTGTGGACATGTCAGATTCATCAAGCCATTTCTACGCTGTTTCTTCTTATTACTATTAAAAGACGTATTTTCTTGCTTCCATGTCCTATCCCAAGTCCTGGTAAACTGAAAAAGCCAAAGAATCTCCTGTTAGCACCCAACAGCATTTGCACAGGAGAAGAATGTAAGAAAAGGCAAGTACAGACAGATCCTTTTCCTGGCATATCTTCCACGTTTCCTGCAGTGATACATGTGGAGGCTCCCTGAGCCACAGGTTGTGCTCAGGCCATTTTGACCAAGGGACCTGTCCTCCACGAACTTCACTGACTACTGGTAGAACTGTATGCATTGGGACTCCTGCTCCCATAGCATCCTGCAGCAGCGAGTTCAGCAGTCGAGTTAGGAGTCCTACAATTTCATTATGCGTTGTGTGAATAAAGACTTCCTTTTGTCTGTCAGAGCTGAGCTTTCGCCCCATAATTTCATTGGAGGTTCTCTAGTCCATTCTTCAGTCGTCTCCAGTATTTAGTATGGGATATCAGGCATTTGCCCTGTGAAAACTCTTTGGCAGAGGTTATGGAGCGTGACCAACTACATTTTTGATCTCTTAGCTCAAGAACTCTGGCATCTTCCTTCCCACAGCTGTCCTGGATCTGCCCATGTGAGAGAGTGCCTCTAAAGATGAAGCCCAGGGTCTAACCAGCTGGTTTTCTTTTACATGAGGCCTCTTGGGGACAGAAAGAGCTGGCTTCTAGAAACCTGCGGGATTAGGTCTTGCCCTTTTCCAAGTTAACAGGAAAAAGGAGCTGCATCCTCCCTGTCCCGCAGTTTTAAACATCCCAGGTGCTGACTTTGCTTCATTGCTTGAGAATACTTTGCCACCTGGTTTAGGATTTCCTGCTATAGAAAATGGCTCAGTATTTGGCTCTGACTGCAGGATAATTTCTACGGTCTCCGTTTCTTCCGTTTCCCAAGTCACAGATCAATGCTGCAATGTCTCACTCGCACATAACACACAGGAGGATTTGCTGCTTGCACTGAAATGGAATTCCCCCTTCTTTCCTCTCCCCCTCCACATTGCTCTGCTTTTCTTGAAATGGTGTAACAATCATTCCATAAAAAGCTCCGGATCGGAGCTGCTTGGCCTCTGTCTCCTGATACCATTGCATTTTCCCTGTGTCACCCTGAACAAGTTCTCAGTATTCCCACAGGAAAGAAAAGTGCAGTTAAACACCAGGTGGAAAGCCTCCCAGGCAGCCTTTTAGGAGGACCCCAGAAACCTGTGTTGTGACACACCAGCTCCTCCCACCACACAGGAGGTCACACACATTGTTCAGTCACTTCTCGAACATAAGTGAGATGGCAGAAACGGTGTGAAACCTCAGATTTCAGTTAACTTCTTGAACTGTCAACTTCTGTTCAGTACTTGCAATGTAATAAGTGCATGCCAGCATATATATTGCAGTTGAACACAAATATAATGGATGGATCAAAAGAAACAACCAGTTACAAATCTCAGTCAGCCCAGAGCGCTTGAATATTTCATGAATTACAAGTTTGCCCCAGAATGAATTATAACATCAGTAATTTATCTTTATCCTGGCTTTTTCTGCCCTCTCCTTCTCATGTAAATGATTTTCACTTCTAACACTGGAAAGTAAGTGCTGAAACCACAAGAAATGAGTGGGAATAGACTGCAAATGTGGCTGGACAGCAGGGACATTTCATTGTACAAGATACAAGGCAGTCAATGTCCTTCTAAATACTACATGAATTTATTCTTTCTCTAGTCATAGTCTCCCGAGAAGCTCTGAAGGCAGGGTCCTGCTTTCCTCTAGGGAGGGTGAATTTGGATGGTAGCCATTGCACACACTGGACACAGCCTGTGAACTTTGATTGGTTTGCATTCTTCCCATTATTTGGGCCTTGCATCCCAAACAGGTTCATGAGTGTGAAACAAAGGTCTCACTCATTAGTGCTCAGAAAAGTCTGTGCAGAGCAAATGAGGCTGAAGAGGAATGAAAAGCAAAGAAACTGGTTTGGACACACTCTTGGGAAACCAAAATATTTGGATTCTTTGGAATGAAGAAAGGGGCCTTGAATTCCTGCCTATCGCCGCATCCTTCCGAGCTACTCCGACCAGCTCAAAGGGCCTTATCACTTCCCAAAATGGACACTTTGAACATGGTGTCAGCTTGGATTATCTTAAGCTGCCGGTACAAACAACTGCCTCCCTAGCATAATCCATGGGGAAAAGCACAGGCAAATCATTTTCATTCATACAGCATCTCTTTTCTCATTTCAATGCAGCGTGGAACAGTGTAGTAGCCTGAGTTATTCATGCATTCCAGATTCTGTAATTGGCTGTTCCTGGGTGAATATGTCTATTAAAAACAAAAGCCCCTCCAAAAAGTGCATGTGGCAGCAAATACTAATTTTTCTGTGAGCAGAAGCTCCATTCTTTCCCTTCATTTGCTATCAGGAATTTCCTTCCCTCCCCAGTTGATCCTCATTTCCTTCAGAATCTCGTGCGCTCAGGTGCAAGCCTCAAAAGGCGATGGTTGTAGGTGCGTAACTACTTGTGACATTTATAGAGGTTCTCAGTGCAGTTTCTGCCTGTACTTCTAAGTTCTGCCCACACAAACCCCAGAAATCAAGTGTGAGCTGAGCTTGCAGAGGGTTTAAAGACAGAAAAATATTTCCCATAAATTGGCACCGATTCCACCGCTTAGGAAGAGATTTCATTCATGCTTAACTTGCTGCGTGTCCCGTTTCCTTGGCCCCATACTTAAACAAGGAGAAATCTGCTACCTGTGCTTGTTCTTAAATTAGGAACCTTAAATACCTCTTAATGAAAAGCTTTACAGGTCCCTTCCAAGCCAAAGCATTCGATGAGTCTTGAGCACTGGTTTTACAAGAGAGTCACAAAAAGAACTATGAATATTGTACCCCCCTCCTGTCCTCATGCATAATCTTTTCCTCCTAGATTGACAGCACATCAGGTTTGTATAAATTGAAGGGGTTTATTTGCAAGTAAAGGATCAGCAAGTGTAAGTCAGAACTGTTGTTTCCTGAGCTAACGCACACACAGCCTTTGGGCTTTAGCTGTCCCTGTTTATAAGAAAGTCTAGAACCAGATGAACTGGCAAGGAGCTTCCTGAGCTTTACACAGAAATACCTATTTTAAAATAGACTTATAACCACACTGCTTTCTTAATTACTTATTGAGAGTGCAATCAATAAAGCACCAGTATCAGGTTCGCTCTTTTAACTAGAGAGGAGCAGAATCTGGGTACTGTCACTTGGGTCACCCCTGTTTCTGCAGCACGTTGGGCTCAAAGGGGACATGCTCTTGTCTCTACAGCCTGTCAAGTCTTAAGCCTCTTCCTTCTCAGAGCATATTAAAGTTAAAAAAGCCAACCAAGACAGCAGCCAACTCCACACTTACTCCATGACCTAGAGGTTTGTGTTATTTAACAGAATGAGGGAAGGGAAGGTAGGTGTCTCCTTAGCTTTCCTTTCAAGACTTTACCAAAACCAGTTCATTAACACAGTGCTTACAGGAGAAAGAAGCTGAAGGATTTCTTGAGTGGATCAGCCAGAGTGCATGCAGACAAGAGTTTGGAGAGGATCTGATTTCTAATGAGCATGGCTTTTTCCTGTGCTGCTTCACATTGTCATGAACTATCCTCTTTGTTCCTCTGGCAGACAGAGAAGTTTAGAAGTTAACAAGCTAGAAGTTTGTCGATGTTTTTAAGAACTGCAGCAAAGATCTTCACAGAACTCTGTCTTTCCATTGCTCTGGAGTTCTTGTTCTCTGCAAAGAAGCCTTTGTCCAAAGATGATACCTCAGCTCCTTAAATCTGACAAGTCTGCTTTTCTGGAGAAGGAATACTTAACAATTCCATGTGTGACTGAACAAATAAGTCCCAATAGTGAAACACTCCAAGAAAGAAGATTTCTTAGGATCTACCCAGGTTCATAGGTGCACGCAGTGATGTATTTGGAAGGAGTAAGCAAAAGAAAGCTCCTGCAGAAGGTTATCCTCTAGTGAGTTTATGTCCCTGTAAAATTACCATGGGATATTTGAAACAGCAAAGCAGAGTGACCATTTCAGCCTACCATGAACATAAAAGCTTGGAAATTAGCATAATGCAATGATTACTTATGCATTCTGTAATATTTAGTATTCATTATTATTATTATTACTTTGCAGCTCTGAAGATTGCAGTTGTAGATATCTACCATTCCAGGTTAAAGGAAAGACAGAGAAGAAAAAAGTGAGTTTTCAAGCAGTCACTGTGTTCCTTTGCTTCATGACCACATTTTTGTCCCCAGTGTTGTCCTAATGCTAAACATCGTTATTTCCTATAGCATCATTCCAGACTGTCCTCTATGAGATTTGCATAACAGGCTACATCTTGGATGTGTGGTTCTCCTTCTGGGCACAGATTAAGATCAGGCACATGGTTTTAGCAGTGGTACCAGCCCAGAAAAGGCAGATTAACAGACCCTGATATTTATCTGTACACAAAAGATCCCTACACACCATAACTCCTTTAAACTCTCCAACCAACTCACTAATTGGGAAAAGCCTATTTTCCAGTCCTGTTTAGTGCACAGAAGTCATGTACACAGTTCTCCTCGTACTACTACCCCAAATCCACGTAAATGGATAGCAAACCTGCTAACACACCTTGTAAGTCACACAGGCGTTTTGCAGAATGAGGCTGAAACAGTACCCAAGAAACCAGTCACAAATCCAGGGCTGGGAACCACAAAAAAGAGGCAAATCTCTGTTCTTTTTGTTCCCTATGTAATGCTGAGGGACTGCCCATAATTCATTCTCTGCTTTAGGGGAGGAAAAAGTTGCCAGCCTGTAAGTAATTGCTAAACCCCTACTTTCTCCACAGAAATGGTTGAATCATGAAGTTTTCATTCTTAGGGGCCCCTAAGTTAGTTTTCCCCTCTGCGGAATGAAGATAACCACATTGCTGACGTGAGGTTGAATAGTTTAGTCAGTTCATTTGACAGCTTTTGAGAATGACTCAATGTGTTCATTAACTCCTATTTTAACTTTGGAAGACTTTGTTCAATATTTTAAATGACATCTTGCTGTATTACTCCCTGCTGGAAGAATTGGTAATTTGGAGTAAGACTCCTCCATTCCTTCTCCTTATAATACAGCAGAGTTCTGCTGAGTGACAGGTAGGAGTTGATATGTGTTCACCTTGTTCTTTAGAATTCATAGGTAAAAAAGCATTTGTGGTATAATTTCCATTCTGATAAATCACATCACACTAAAAGAAAGTGCCATGAGGCTCAGTTACATAAACTGGTGTCAGTTTTCCTAAGTTTCTACAGCAGAATGGGACAAAAGCCTGGAAAATGGCACCAAAATGCTGATGTCGCTCTCAGAAAGGCCTCTGTACATGGGACAGCAGTACTCTTTTATACATACTAAAGAAAATGGAATGATTTTGTAGAGCAGATTCCAGGCTGACCTCGATGAGCCCAGCTCTGGAGCATCTCTCCCCATTTGCAAAAGTGGGGTGTTTATCAAATCACCACATAGCAATAACCTCATGACATTGCTGCAGCCTGTGACAGATGTATTTGTCATGCACTTGTAAATCTCTTACCTGCCTTTTCGCTCTGCTCATTTCCCTGATGCTGGCAGGAGCATTTCCAGCTTATGAGTTACCCAAATCACTTCCCTCTTTTTAACATCTAACCTGTCATGGAAAAAATCCTTCCTCCAGAGGGGAAGTTTACAGTCCATCTCTCACCCTTGCTCTAGCAGCAGGACATTTGTCCCTCTCTGAGGCTGGAAATCATGTTTCATGAGACATTACCTCAGTTTTGGATGGAGAAGTTGTAAGACACCACAGATGCAAAATCTGTGCTAAAGAGGCAATTTCAAAGCTTTAAAGCAATTGTAGCTCCCTTTGTGCTTGGTGCTGTCAGGGTTGGACTAATGCACATCACCATCCAAAACTGACCCTGATTAAAGCCATGCTGCATCGCTGCATCACTGCATCATGGTTCTCAGCTGGCCAGCTCAAGGGGTATGGAGAGTTCATCTGTGTTCGGTTTTAGACCCCTCTGAATCAAGGTTTTCTCTGAAGCCTTTGCAGTTATGAGGTAATACACAAGTTAATGCCTTTTATTAATACCACTTTGCTCCTAATTACAGGATTATAAGAGATCATGGCCTCATCAACCTCAGGAAATTTCAGAGTGAGTATCAGTTGTAACTGATTAACTTTAAAGGGGCCTCTACTTGGGAAGCACAGCTTTGCATGTTCCCAGTTTCCAGTGCGCCAGTGTGGTTTATTCATGCTGGACCCTATTCAGATGGTCTGAATTCCAGCAGATTTCCTGCCCTGACCATTTCCAACCAGATGGCTCTAACTATTCCCAGCTCAGTTTTCGTTACTGCCTTGGAATTGCTCTTCAGAAGCATTTTGGGCTCCACTGAGTAGGGAGAGGGATGAAGGTGAAATACAGACCTTTTAAGTGCATCTCACTACATCAGACAACATTTAAACATCATCCTTTATGCTTTCAGAATTCTAAGGGCTGCATAATTGTGTTGCTCTGTACCCAGCAATCTGTAGTTGTGACAGCAAAATGGCCAAGAAGCGTACCAAATCTGGATCTAGGAAGTGTACCAAATCTGGATCTAGGAAGTGTACCAAATCTGGATCTAGGAAGCGTACCAAATCTGGATCTAGGAAGTGTACCAAATCTGGATCTAGGAAGCGTACCAAATCTGGATCTAGGAAGTGTACCAAATCTGGACCTTTGGGCAGATCACAGGGGCTGGTACTCACTTCAGGTTCTACTGCAGTTATTCTCACAGCAGGAGAGATAAGGAGTGTCACTCTTTTCCCTTCCCTAGTTCTGGAAAGGCGATATCCAAAGGAAGTTCAAGACCTCTATGAAACAATGCGACGATTTGCCCGGATTCTCGGCCCAGTGGAGCATGATAAGTTCATTGAGAGCCATGCATGTAAGTATCTGGAGGATTTTAGCATGTATCTTCTGCCATCAGCATAATGAGGGGTTGCATCATCTACAGTCTTTCCTAAATATATACCACTCCTGGAGGGCAGGAGGTTGTTTTTCTCCTCCTCCCCATCTACCTACCTCAGAAAAACAAATGCATTTGTGGTTTCATACATTAAATGAGCAGCAAGTGTTTTTTTTCCACTAAGCTCTGTCTGAGTTCCTTGTTTGATTTCTCAGCTGACTGAACATTCTGGTCAGGAGTTAGAAGTAATATTTTCTTATCAAAAGAGCACTGTTCATTTACTGGGTCTCTGTACCACTGGAAGAACAAAATCCCTAAAGTGCATGTATGTCTGTATTGAGAGATTGGGAGCTGGCAGCAAATGGTGAATTCTTTGAAAGATCCATGTTAAGCTATTACATATCTACATAATTATATAGTACTGTGGTCATTATGTCCCTTACCTTAAAGGGAGAGGCATTGTTCCATCACTGAATCATCTCAAGTCTTTATGCATAATCATAGCATGCATTTAGCCACATTCCAGTAGGAGTCATTATATCCTGCTTAATTCTGTGACTTAAACTGGGAAAATTGTTGCTCATTAGGAGGCACAAAGCATTTAAGCAGTTGTGACTGCATTTTCAGGACACCCTGAGTGAAATACCAAAAGCATGATCCTGCAGAATCAGGAGTCCCACATGTGAGTGCAAGCCCTGGAACCTAGTTTTGTTATTGTAGTGACAGCGAAGTCCTCAAGTTAACCTGAGAGTCAAGCACAGGCATTACCCAGCTCTCCTGAGTAGTATGAATAGCCAAATTGGAGAGAAGCAAACTTGCTCACTGTAAAACTGAGCAATGCCTGGAAGCCAGCTGATAAAAGCTAGAGGTAGTAAATACCTCTGAGCAAAAGAACATGGGTATTTCATCTTACTCACTGCAGGAAAAGAGTTGTCTGCAAGGAAAAGGTTTGGAAGGTCCTGTTATGAAAATCATAATTCAAAGACCATATTGGATGTTATAAGGAGCCTGGATGGAGGAGTTTTTCAGACCTATTGAATTGCCTTCCAGAAAACCTGTGTTATTGTTACTTACCTTGTTCAGGGTGTGGCAAAGGAACTGTCAAAGCATGAAGATAAACTTAACTTGTCCAAGCACACAAATGCTAGAAACAAGTTAAATCTGTGATCAAGGAGTGTTAAACACAGTGAATATGAGATCTGATACAGACTTGTACAGGAAGGTTAGGCTGGGCTGTGGTTCTGTGTACCTGACCCATGCAGACAAAGAAGAAACAGCAACGTTCCTGGTGCACCACAACTCACTGCCACTCCCACTGACCCACATTTGTCTTTTGGCTTTCCCTTCTGCTTGCTCTTGGGGCAAACCAGTGGAATTTGAGCTGCGAAGGGAAATAAAGCGACTGCAGGAATACAGAGCAGCAGGAATCACCAACTTCTGCAGTAAGTACCTGATGCATTATTCAGCCCATTCCCATTCATCAAGGTGTGGAAGGACGATTTTACAACATTTAGGATGTGTTGAATAAAGAGACTTCTTTGGGAAATGCCTGCCTCTTTAACTGAACAGGGCTCTAGCAACAATGCTTCAGTCCAGCTGTGCTTTTTTAAAGCTAGTCTGAGCCATCGGCTTGGAGAATGTGCTGTCTCACTTTGCAAAGAGTCAGAAAGAATACATATGTACATATTGTCATGGCACAGTGCTCCCCAGTGCTTTATCTCTGGCCACTTTCATTGCCTGTCAACAAGTGTGATGTCTGGAGAGAGGCCTAAGACCTCTACATAAACGAAATAGCCTGTTTTATCCTGGCATTGGATCATGGAAGCTTTTTTGTTTGGTTTTTGGCCTGAACTTAACAGGGGATGGGTGCAGGGTGGAATCTGATACCTTCTAATGCCAAGTAGTCGTCATGAGGGAGAATAGCAGAGTCTGGTCCAGACCTAGAGAACAATTTCTCACTTAATTCCTACTGCAGAACAACAACAGCCTGCAAATCTTGCCCAAGGCAGCTGTGAGATGTGGTTTCTGTTTGCCATAGGTGCCAGGACATACGACCACCTGAAGAAGACCAGAGATGAGGAGCGCCTGAAGCGGACGATGCTCTCTGAGGTCCTGCAGTACATCCAGGACAGCAGTGCCTGCCAGCAGTGGCTCAGTCGCCAAGCTGATATGTATGGTTACAGTAAGGCTGTGCATTTAGACCCCTCTGCTCCAGTCAGGTGCAGACAACACATTGCTCTGTGTGATAACAACAGATTCTTTCCCAATTTATCCCAGTTCCAATTAATTCAGCAGAGCAAGAAACTGGGGGCAACAGCAACAGTGCTTGTTGAAGTGCAGACAGGGAGGTGACTGGTAAAGGCTCAAGAGTCTCTGTTTTCTGTATTCTATATTTCAGGACCTGAACTGCTGTTAATAAAATCATAGAGGGAAGTGAGGGCTTTATGGATAGTAATGAGTGCAGAGATGACACTGGAGATGGTTCACATGATTTTAGATGTAGCAGCATTATTAATGTGTAGTCACCCTGCACGAGCACTTTGATTTAAGGAGTAAGCTGCACGGCAGAGGAAGTACATCCTGAATCCACGTGCTCTGACAAGATGGTTTGTCATTTCCCCACTCACTGACTTTTTGTCATCCTCTCCTTCTGGGGGTGCTGAATATGTAGGAATCCTTTCTACTTCAGATCAGGGCCTGGGTTATGCAAAGTGAATCGTGTCATTATTAGAAGCTGGGAGGGGGGGAATAGCCAATACATGCAGTTACTCTTAAAGAAGAAAAACATGAAGGCAATTAAATATTTCCTTTCTTTTCAGTGATTCCGGCCTGACCCCCACGGTCCCAGTTCCTTCAAATTCAGGTAACTGCTTGATGATGATGATAAAAAGCCAGCCATGCACCAGCAGTACTGTTCTGAGAGTGGCTCTTGTGCTTGAGTGCTGAAGCATCAGTCCTCAGGCCTCATGGTTAAGCTCTGTGTAAGTCTGCCTTAATCCACAGCTCATTCCACCTGCAGATCCTGTAGGATTTTTTGCTGAGCTTCTAGATCTTTCTGGCTACAGGTGGAAAACCCATCCTAGAGCTACATTAACAAGGCAGGAAAGAATTTGCATGTGGGAACAAAGTTTTGTCTTTAGAAGACGAAGGTAATCCAGGGCTTTAATGGAGCTGTGTAGCACATGCCGTAGCAATAGGAGCCTGACAGAAGGCAGATGTGGGAGTGACAGAATGAGATGGTACAGGCTGCCTGTGCAACCTCAGTTTTCCTTTTCCATGAATATGCTTTTATATTCTTTAATTCTATAATCACAAATTATGGTGGGTTTTTTTTTCCATCAAGAGAATCCCTACTTCTTTCAGTGCCCAGAAAGGAGATTCAGGGCTCAAAGCCTTTATGAACAAGACTTCTACAAAACTCCATCCTGTTTGTTGAGGTCACAGGGTAGCACGCAATGAATTAGACTAGAATAAAGTTTTACTATAAGGCTGTTAAATGTTGCCAGGGAAAACTGGCTTCTGGCTCTGTCTCTATAACTAGTTTTTATGTGGATGCTGGTAAACTCAGAGGGGGACACTGAGTCTATATGTTTTTCCCCATTCCTGCCAGAAGCCTTGGAAATTTGGGTCAGAATACCAAGCAGTTAGTCACTGCAGTTTGCACTGTGTTTTAAATATGTTTGCTAAGATCTGGTTCTTTGGAGAGAAAACAGCATTGTGTATCTCAGGGCATGCAAAGCCCGTGAAGCAGGGACAGCATCCCCCAGCTGAAGGGCTGGTGTGAAGAATGAAACTCACTTCTTGTCGAGAATGCAGTGGCCCATGAAGGTGAAAAGCCCAAGAGAACATGGATTGTTGTGCCTGTGGAGCTCAGATAGCAGGCAGTGTTTACAGCCAGCATCACATGTTGAACAAAACCCAAACAAAACACCATATAGTTGCTAATTGAGCAAACATCCTGCATAGTGAATAAGGCAAGGCTACTGCAGGAAAACTGCCACGTGTCTCTGTAATTAAAGGCTGCATCATACTGAATATACAAGAGAGCAAATTAATGTTGTTTAACCTTACTTCTAGAGAGATCTTGACTTTACAGCAGTAATATGTTTTCTTTAATGTAGTTTGTATGCATTTCCTAGGTTTATAAGAGAGTAGAAATCAGATTCTGGCATGGCTCATCATAGCATGCTTGTTCTGGGCTATAGAAAGATGGAGCAGCACTGGGAAATACTATTAGCAACACAAACCAACCAACCTACAAGCAGGCAGCTCTTGGAGAGCAAAGTTTATGACCAACAGTGAAAGAGAGAACTATCAGTACTGTTTTGTGTCATAACAGAAAGAAATCCACAAACTGCATTGGCTTTGCAACATCTGCATCGTACTTGGGGGCATCTAAAGAACACTGCCTCATGGAGCTGTCAAATGCCAGAGAAACTGGCTGCTAATCCCAGCAATAGGTAATCCCAGCACCCTTGCAGAGCACACCCTTTCACACCTACGGGAGTCAGCCCTGCACCCTGTGCACACCCTCCATGCAGCACCCACCTCCCTGATTTGCCTGGAGGAGTGCTTTAGTCAGGAGGTTCAGCCCAGTTTAAGGAGGGTTGGTGCTAATTTGTCTTTCAGTTCCTCCTAAAAGCTAGCAAGGCAGAGTTAACAGTGTGAGAGTCTCATGTGTTCACAGCGCTTTGTCACTTCCAAACTCCTGCCTTTTATCAGATCAGTGCAGTTTTTGTTAAGCCCTGAATAACCCTGCTATAAACACTTGGATCACACTGGGTTAACATCCCGGATTGAATTGCCTCTGTGCTAACGCAGGTAAGAAACAGTCACCACCAAAGTGCTCAGAGTTACTCACTGGTTTCCACGTTGCCTCCGCAGGCAGACGGAGCGCTCCACCGCTGAACCTCACGGGTCTCCCAGGGACAGAGAAACTGAACGAGAAGGAGAAGGAGGTGAGGAAAGGCCTGGAAAGATACACCTATCCGAAACACCACCTTCACAGTGCAGGCGTGCTCACACCAGCTGTCCCCTGTGCTCTGACTATCACCCCGCTTACATGCCCTGTCTATGCTTCATTCAGGTTTTCCAGTTGGCTTCTTAATTTCAGCTACTGTAGCAAATCAGCTTGTTTAGCAAAGACAGGCAGAGAGCACCGAGGTGCTATTACAACATCGACAGTGTGATCTCCTCTCTCTGTCTGTTGTGAGACTGGGCTGAGCAGAAAGGTTGTTTTTACTTAATGAACATTGTCTTTAAAACAGGCAGAGGATTCAAGGGCTTCACTGGACACATCATTGAACCTATAGCAGAGCTCTGTGTTAAAGGTATCTCCCAGCCAAACCCCAACCAGTTATGGTAGCTTTTTCCCAGCAGCACTCATGTGAACCATGGAGGCATAACAGGGGAAAGCCATGGAAAGAACACCACCCTGTTTCTGGTTTAAAGGCACATACCAAGGTTTTTGTATGCACATGTGGCAAAGAATAGAATCCGGTTTTCTTTAAGCCATGGGTTGTTAGCTCAGCCTAGTGTTACAGTTTGCAGTCCCATACCCTCGCCACAGTCACCTATAGCCCTGTTCTTTAATTCAGTGAAAGGCAACACCAGAAAACTATTGAAATAAAAGATGATTTCTTTCTCTCAATAGAACTCGTAACCTGCCCTTAACCACAAGCAGATTTCAGTGTATGTGAAACACAGATGAATTTCAGATTTCTCCCCTCTGTGTAGAAGCTGTTTCCCCTTCACTGGAGATGGCAGCATTAAAAATCAGATCACAGATTCACCATGGAACATGGCACTTCTGGCTCCATTCAGCATATAAATAATTGTGACTAGGACATTATAAAGGGAATCTGATTTCCTTGTGAGCTGAGACAGGTCTGAGTCCCTCTGAATTCTGCAGTTTCCCATCAATGAGGAACAAGCATTAAGCATTTCCTTATTAAAAGGAGGAGACAGCCACTATTTCCATCGGGAGTAATACAACACACCAGCTAGAAGGCAGCTGGTATTTGGGAGCTAAATGGGAACACTGCAGCCCAACAGCAGGCTTTTGAAAGCAATTCCTTTTACCAGCCTTGCAACCACATCATGCCCTCCCTGCACAGTTTCCATCCCAGCCTTCCAGAGGGGGCTGTGTGCATCGCTGCTTTTGTAGAAGGGTATTAAAGACTTAGGCTGCAGGGGATTAATAGCCAGATGCCCTCCCTGGCTCTGCTCCAGCGTGCCGAACTGCTGGTTGCAAGTCTCTTTGGCATGTGTGCTTCCCTTGGTTTGCAAAGAACACCACCCACACAGGACACACTCATAGTTCCGCTCCTGTGAGCCGCCAGCTCGCTTTCATCCTCCTAGTTTAGTCAGGAATGGTTTTGAATGCAGCAGCCAACAAGCTCCTCCCCTCCCTCCCTACCTGTGGCTGGAAACAGCTCGCAATGCCATTACCGTGTGTGTGTGTCCCTGCAAAAACACACCTTGAAGGTGCTTTCAGAAGAGCATTCCCAGTGTTACTCCCCCAACAGGGATCGCAGAGTGAAGGAGTGCGATGAGTGTTTATTAACTCCACCTTTTGTCTTCCAGCTCTGTCAGATGGTGAGGTTGGTCCCTGGAGCCTATTTAGAATACAAAGCTGCTTTAGTGAACGAGTGTAACAAACAAGGAGGCCTGAGACTGGCGCAGGCCAGAGCGCTCATCAAGATCGATGTGAACAAGACCAGGAAAATCTATGACTTCCTGATCAGGGAAGGGTACATCACCAAAGCCTGAGGACAGACACGGGTGCTTGGACTGGAGCACACAGACGTGAAGCAGCTCTGAAGTCACTTTGACAGCGCTGAAAGGTTTTAACAGTGTTGAATGAAGGACATTTCCCTTTGTTTAAAATCTTTTGGGGCTCTTTCTTTTGGTAAAAACAAGAAGGGAGCTGTGTTAAATTGTATGAAAACTGACATCTCTTTGTCTGGTTTCCTTTTGACTCCGCTGTTTAACACCGCTGTTGTCAGAATTCCAGTGCCACATAGGGCTGGGAAGAATCATATGCCATATGAGCTGCTCTTGAATGTGAATGGGCATTCGTTTCTAACACCTCTTGTAACTAAAAAGAGAAGCACGGTACTTTCATGCTGGCAGTGACCCAGAATGAGGACAGAAGAGCAGCACATAATGAGTCACACTTTGACTTTGTGTGAGTACAGGGGTACAGAGATGCCATCCCCTCCCTTCTTGTCCTCTCTCCTAAAGCAGTAGCAGCTTTCAAAGGAGAAGACACTTGCCTGAGGGTGTAAAAATAGAGCCTGGAGTGGTCCAGTCTTTTTAACTTAATTGTGACAAAGGATGGGAAAGGACATTGCAGGGCAGCTCCTCAACAGTTGTTGCTTTTATGTGATATTAGCACAGAGCACAGCAGGAGAGCGCTGTACAAACCAATAAGCTTCATCTGCTCGCTCCCTGATTTGCGATTGTCAAGTTCTATCTAATCCCTTGGTTTAAGTCCTTGTTGCTCCTGCTTGCTGGAAAAGCTGGATGTTACAACCAGAGCAGCCTTCTGGAACGTAAGTATGAAGATGCTCAGGGCCCCGGCCTTCTCTCACTAAAGAGAGTAAGCAAGGAGCACCACAAACCACCCAGAGCACACTGCAGCCCTTTCAGGGGCCTTACTCTCAGCTTACCACATTACCCAGTTAATGAAGAAAGCAGTGATGAGCTCCAAGTTACTACACACGCACTCCCCACCCCGTCACATCAGATGATCACTGCACAACTTCAGTACAGGCCATTTGTGTTTGGAAATACAGCTGGATGATGAAGACTCTTCTTTTCAGATGCGGCTTGGCACGGTTTACTAGACAATAGAGTCTTTATCAAAGAGCTTCCATTCCATTAATGCTGCAGTAACGTCCCTTAAGTAACCTAACAGCCAAAGCAGGTGGGGTGTTGGTGCTCTCAAGTTTGGGATCTCATGGAAAAGCCTGAGCTACAGCTGTATCAATGCCTACTTAAGGTTCATTTCCCCAAGAGTAATTGCCCTGTGTACCTGAGGTGCCATTGAATGTGAAGTATTCTGGTTTGTAATAAAATCAAAATGACTTGAAACAATCTTACAGCCGCGTTCCTGGACTCTGAGTGAGACTATAAAGGTCAAGCAACTGCCTGTATCTATATCCATCAGCTTCACACCATGAGAGAGGAGAGAAATACACAACAGTGGTTGCATGGATCACTAAAAAATTACCTAGAAAATAGTAACACTTAAAGAAAAGCAGCAGTAATAGACTACATGGGGAAGATTAAGGGCTGTAGAAATCAAGACTCTCTAGATTGAACAACGAGGGAAGGGACAAAGTAAGCTGTAAATCCTTGGGAATGTTTTTCCCAGTTGTCACCAAACAGCCAAACTACTTTCCTCTTGCCCAGTCTCCTGTGCCATCACTGGTACGAGAAAGCAGTAGGTGAGCTAAATACACTGGTCCCTGCTGCAACCATCCCAAAACCTGCCACATCCCTACCCAGCAAACCTTACTGATGTTGCTGTGTCCCAAAGGGACCACAGCAGGACTCTGAGTGTGACCAAGCACTGAACTGCCCAAACCCAAGCTGAAAAGCCAGGAGAGGGAGGCAGGACATGAACCTCTTCACTCAAGGGCTTTCAAAGCACTTAAAACTGAATAAAACCCAATGAAGAGACAAGCAGACCGACCCAAACACTGCAGCTGAGGCTCCGAGCGGGCTCAGCTGTGCTGCTGGTTTCCAAACAGAGCCCGCTTTCTGCAGGAGGCTCCTGCAGCGCACAAGGGCTCAAGCCAACACCACCAACTCCCTGCCCCTTCAGTGACAAAAGCTGCTGGTGCTTCCTCCCTTCCAGGCTGCCACGAGCACCATTCAACACACAGGAAAGGAAAGGCACGGGACAGCCCCTTATTCTCATCCCTCTCTTCCCAGCCGGGTGCACACTGCTACAGCCCCTCCAAACCACTTCCCGAGGCTCAGGGAAGGTGGGATTTGGGGACAAAAGCTGCCCCGAGCCAGTCCCTCCTCCTTTAAATCCCGGCTCCTCTCCGACTCCTCACAAAATGTCTCCATTGCTGCTGCCAGAGCCAGCTCCAGCCTCCCAGGAGCTCGCTGTCTCCTTGCTGTCATCTGGAGAGGCTTTCAAAAGGGGGATCTATCTTTATCCGCGCCGGGAAGCGCCATGCGCGGCTCTGGCACTGTGCAAGTAATTAACAATAATGGAAAGTTGGGGTTGCCATGGATATGCTGCTCTATTTACAACCCGCACCTCGCCCCAGCACCCAGCCTCGTGCGGCAGCCCGGGGAAATCAGAGCCCCATTCACTGCCTTGGCATGGGGCTTTATTCGTAACCAAGATGCTGGAATAACGAGGCAGCCAGGCGGGATGGCAGGGGCAGGGCAGAGGCTGATCCTGCCCACTGCTGAGGCAGTGCCTGGGTGCTTGGGCTGTGGGTTGGGAAGCAACTCATGGGGTTTCTATGTTGTCTGACATCATGAACATCCTGGACATGTGCTGCCAATAGAAAGCAACCAAATCAAAGCACCAAATTAGGTACCTCAAACCAGTCGTGACTTTGCTATAAAAAAGGGAAAATATAAAAGGCACCCCCACACCCCTTTTTTAGGAACTTTGCTGCCAACAGGCCTCAAGCAAAGAGAAAACAAGGAAAAACCATCAGCCTGGAGGCTGGATTTGGTGTGCTGCTGCTGTGTGGGCCTCGCACACACGGCGCTCCAGGAACACCAAACCTCATTAGCTCACTGCAGGCTCCCAGCTAGGGATTGGAGTTGGCTTAATTAGAGACTCAGGTGAACATGAAAGATTAAATATGGAACAAGGCTGTGGCCAGGCAGCTGGATTGGGTTCACGTCCCCATACAGGTACCTGCGGAACTAAGGATGCCAGGGCTGGGACGCTGCGGGGAGGCTCCATCCCAGCTCTTAGTCACTAATAAGCCATGGCAGGAGGAATGCACGGTATGAGCCCTCTCCAGGGCTGTGACTCGCTGTCATTAGCAGCAGCAGCAGCAGCACTGGGCTGGGTTTGGGTCTCTCACTGCCGTCACACCAGCAGCAAGTGCACAGGGCCTGGTGTGACTCAGCCAGAGAGGTTGGAGCTGCCACAGCAGCACTGGGGTGGATAATGCTGGTAACGAAGGCAAGAGGAGCCCTCATTGCAGTGCCTGCTCGAATTCCCATCCCATGTGCCCCGTGAAACCTAAACCTCCTTTTGGAGACAGACACCAGGGCACTGGCACGGCAACAGTGGGTAAAGGAACACCGGAGCTGGTGTGCGGAATGGTGCGACACCAAGAAGGGAAAAATCCAGGCTACTCAGTGATGCCCCATAGTGATCTCCCACTCTTCCGACACACTGGTTCAGTGACCTTGCAGGAAAAGCCAGCATGGATTTGGTGGTGGTGAAAGCACACACAGTGGCACAGGAAAAACACATGGGTTTCCATACTGCTCCCTTCAACTGGAATGGATGGAGAATGCCAAGGAGCAAAGATACAGCCTCATGCACACAAGTATCTGCAGCTCCCCTGTCCTGCTGTGCCTGCATCCCACATGGATGCTCCCCACAGATCCCACTGTCCTTCCACAGGGAACCACAAGCCAGAACATACATCCCAGCCATGTGTTGGCACACCATAGCAGCACTGGGTCAGGACTGTGTGGGACCCCAATGGGCATCAGTGAAGCAGGAAAGAGCACCCCAGCCCATCCAGTGGGACAGCAGAGGGAATACTGGCCTTAGGGGATGGTGTTTTGCCCCATGTGATGGGACAGCCAGGAGCAGGCAGGGATACCTGGGCAAGGCACAAGACTGCCCCAGCAGTGACTAAGCCTCTGGCACACACACAGCTCCCCACAGCTGGGTTCAACTCACGTGGGCTGTGGAAACACTTCCCCTTCGTTCACAGTCCCATGGATGAGAGCATCCCATGGATCTGGGAATGGCCACACACCCAGCTGCGCCCAGCCGCATCCCAGGAGCCCTAAACTGGAATCTCCCCCTGCCCACGGATCACGGGGCTGGGACATCCCATCTGCTCTGCTCCCGGTGTCACTGGGAAGCAATCAAAATCCCTGTCGTGCTGTGACATCCCCAGAGCAGCCTCCAGCGACCCACATTCAGCCACTTTAATCACACGTGGTGACCTAAAACCCCGGGTTTGTTTTGCCCCATTAACAAACCACAGCCTGAGCTGGCGCCTGCTCAGGGATCCCTGTTCCATGCTGTCACCTCACACTGAAGCAGAGGCAACTGATGGCTCCATGGCCAGATTTATCCCCTCTATTGCCCCCTGGGTCCCTGCTGTTGTCAGGGAGGTGAGGAGGAGAAGGCATCACCCCAAAACCTTGCCACAGCTCTCCAAAGTGCCATCTGCCTAGGACACAAGTGCTGCCAGAATGGTCAGTGCCGGCTGCTCCGTGTTTGACCACCCTGGGATGCAGTTGTTGCTCCCAAACCCCAGGAGGCCCCATGTCCCTGAGCCCTCAGCATCACACAGGGACCTTTCCTTGCATCATGCCTGTGCGGGAGGCTGAAGGCGGGGAAGAGTAAACTCTGGCGTAGCCATGGAAACTGGAGAGGATGGATGGATGGGTGGATGGAGGGATGGCAGCGGGTCCCTGCGCGCTGTGCCACAAGCAGCCACCTGCTCCCCACTCAGCCTCCGGAGCCCCTGCGGCTGTGAGCACCCAGCATGGCAGGAAAACACCCGTGTGATTAAGCTAATAGCCCTAATGAGCAGTTGATGGACTGCAGGCTGGACACATCCTTCAGGAACGTGCCCTGGACCACGCTGTGCCACGCTCACCCCAGCACAGAGTGTATCTGCCAGGCTGGACTGCGGTGAGGTGGGTTAGAGCCCTTCCAGTGCTCAAAGGCACCACATGGGTAATTGAGGGGGTCTCATCCTGCTTCAAGCATCTTCTCCCTACACAGTCTTTGTATCTCATTCCAGAGATGCACAGGTCCCTACGGGAAGGGGGTAACTAGTCCAGAAAGTGATGTCTGCCTCCTAGGAGAGCATCCCACCCACACTGAATCACACACAGGTCCTGGCCAGATGAAGGTTAAGAGCACGAGTTACACCAGCATTTAAAACATCTGCATGCAGCTGTAGAGTTCGGAACGACCCAGAGTGAGCTGGGGCTGCGCAAGAGCCTATTTCTCACTTAATGACAGTCAAAGGAGGGGGAAATGAGGGGGTGAGATGCTTGGGAGGGAACCCCCAAGGCTGCACCCCAAACCCCATCCTCATCACTCCCTATGCCGCCTGTGGCTGACACCACCCTGGGGGTGCAGTGCAATGGCTCAGAGCCCCCAAGCCAGGGCACGGTCCCTTGCCCCCAGCTCCTGAGGTGACACCCCAAAGGTTCTGCTGCCTCTGAGCCGCTCCATAAACCCAGCATCACCCCGGCTCTGCCTCTGCCCCACGGTGCTGCTGCTCCAGGGAGGCAGCAGAGGAAGAGCAAGGCTGCTGCGAGGCGGGGGCAGAGCCGAACCCCTTCACATTTCCATTTTCTGGCCTTTTGAGGCTTTCTTAATTTGTCTATTTCTGTTCCTCGCCCACCTCCGCGCGCAGAGTGACGAGAGCCTGCGCTGGAGAGGCAGGGCTTGAAGGGAGAGCGCGCTGCCTGCTAGGAAGCCTCATGGAAAAACAGCCTCTGGAGCAATAAACAGCTTTGGTGCTGAGGGCTGTGAGGGATGGCTCCATCTGGGCTGCTGAGTCACGAAACCTGCTCCAGTGAGACACCAGCCACAGGGCTTGGGGCTGGGGGAGCTTCCTATTAGGGATGTAGTGCTATTTCAGTCCAGAACGTGCGACAACACCACCAGAAACTGAACCAAAAGGAGCCAGGGTGAGAACGCTTCGCTCCAGCAGCTGGGGAGTTAAAGCGGAGGCTGCTGCCCTCCTCCTCCTCCTCTGCCTCTGCCAGCCCTGCCATGGAGGTGGGAGCAGAGCCTTCCATGTTAGGTGGTTTCCAAACGAAGCCAAAGAATCCCATTAGCCATGTGGATCCCCCTGCCCTTCCATGGGGATCCTGGCCCACCCTGCCACCAGCAAGGGACCACCTTGGCCACCCAGCACAGTGCCCATGGGAGCCAGGATTCCCAAGCCACGCTCCATCCTTTTCCCTGCTCCTGACACATGGAGGAGAGAGCAGTGGCTGCCGCTTGGTAATGTCCCGAGCCCACAGAGACCTGGCTTGTCCTTCTGCTAGGGCTGTCCCCAACCCCATGGGCACCCACCTCGTCCCCACAGGGACTCTGGCACATCCCAAGGGAGCCCACCTTGTCCCCACACACACACTGGCAGGGTCTCCATGGGGACATGACACATCCCATCCCTAACAAGGGACCCCACCGTGCCCCAGCATGGATGTGGCCGCATCCCCACACGCCATCATGTCCTCACTGCGACCTCCTCATGGCCCCACAGGGACCCCGCCATGTTCCTTCAGTGACTTCACCACATCCTCATCCCTGCAGAGCCCCATCCATGTCCCTCCATGAACCCGCACTTGTCCCTGTCCCCACAGTGACACACACACAGCACCACATCCCCTCAGGGACCCCCATGTCCCCTCACTGACACACTGACACATCGCCATCCTCACAGGGACCCCCATTTGTCCCCACAGGGACCCCATGTCCACAAGGGCCCCCATGTCCCCTCATTAACTCACTAACACATCGCCATCCCCACGGGGACCCCCAGGGACCCCACCATGTCCCCATGTCCACAAGGACCCCCATGTCCCCTCATTGACTCACCGTGTCCATAGGCCTCCTTCATGTCCCCACAGGAACCACTCCTACACCGCCATATCTCCTCAGGGACGTCACCACGTCCCCATGTTCACAGGGCCCTTCACATCGCCTCATGTCCCCTCACTGACTCACTGACACACCGCCATCCCCATGGGCCTCCTTCATGGCCCCACAGGAACCACTCCTACACTGCCACATCCCCTCAGGGACCCCCATGTCCCCTCACTGACACACTGACACACCGCCATTCCCATGGGCCTCCTTCATGTCCCCACAGGGATCACCCCTACACCGCCACATCCCCTCAGGGACCCCCATGTCCCCTCACTGACACACTGACACACCACCATATCCCCTCAGAGACCCCTATTTGTCCCCAGAGGGACTCCCAACATCCCAATGTCCTCAGTGCCCCTCACATCCCCTCACTCACTGACTCACTGCCATGCCCATGGGCCTCCATCGCGTCCCCACAGGGACCCCCCCCACACACCGCCATATTCCCTCAGGGACCCTCATGGCTGCTCATTGACTCACTGACCCACCGCCATCCCCACAGGGCCCCCTCACACCGCCACATCCCCTCAGGACCCCACCATGTCCCCATGTCCCCAGTGCCCCTCACGTCCCCACACTGACACACCGCCACATCCCCTCAGGACCCCACCATGTCCCCATGTCCCCAGTGCCCCTCACATCCCCTCACTGACTCACTGCCATCCCCACAGGGACCCCTCACACCGCCACATCCCCTCAGGACCCCACCATGTCCCGGTGCCCCTCACGTCCCCTCACTGACTCACCGCCATCCCCACAGGGACCCCTCACACCGCCACATCCCCTCATGGCCCCTCACCGACCCGCTGACACACCTCCATATCCCCTCAGGGACCCCTGTTTGTCCCCACAGGGACTCCCAACGTCCCCATGCCCACGGTGCCCCTCATGCTCCCTCATATCCCCTCACTGACCCGCTGACACACCGCCATATCCCCTCAGGGACCCCTGTTTGTCCCCACAGGGACTCCCAACGTCCCCATGCCCACGGCGCCCCTCATGCCCCCTCATATCCCCTCACTGACACACCGCCATGCCCACAGGGCCCCCTCACACCGCCACATCCCCTCAGGACCCCACCATGTCCCGGTGCCCCTCCCTGACCCACCGCCATCCCCATGAGCCTCCATCGCGTCCCCACAGGACCCCCCCCCCCCCCCCAAAATCCCCTCAGGGACCGCGGGAACCCCAGCGAGGCCGCGGCGCCTTTAAGGCTGGGCCGGGCGCCAGCTGCCTCCGCCCCGGGGCCGCGCCGGGCTGGGCCGGGCCCCGCCGTAGCCTGGAAACCGCCGCTCGGCGGGCGGAGGGCGGCCCCGGCAGCGCCGCGGTCAGGTGGCAGCGCCGGAGACCGAGCCCGGCGGCCGCCCGATAAAAGTGCTGCGCGGCCGCCGCCCGCCGCGGAGCCGCCACGGAGCCGCCACGGAGCCATGGTGAGGGGCGGCGGGGGTACCGGGGATGGGGGGGTACCGGGGATGGGGGGGTACCGGGGATGAGGGGGGGGGTACCGGTTTGTCGCCTTTCGCCGCCGATCTTGCGTTATTTACAGCTCGCCCCGCGCTCCCTGCCTCCAGCGCCGTGTCCCCATGGAGACCGCCGGCCTCCCCCGGCGCCTCGGGTCTGAGCCGGTGGTCCCCCCCCTTTACCCGTCCCGTTGGGATGCGAGGAGATCCCCCCCGCCCACCATCATCAGAGCGCGGTCCTGAGGCTTAGAGCCCCGCTGGGGCATTGGGGCTGGATGGGGACCCAATGGTTTGGGAGCTGGCTGTGCCCATCGCCGGGCTGGGATGGTCCCGTGTGCCCAGGGATGGTGCCGCGGTGCTGGGATGCTGCGGAGCACCGAGGCGGCAGTGCCAAGAGGTGCCCCAAAAGGGGCAGGACAAGGCAGGAGCCTGTTTGGGGATGGGTAAAGCCCAGCCGGACTCACTCCCGATCGGCGCAGAGGTTGGGGTGGAAGCCAGCATCACCCCCCCCACCGCGGGCAGTGCTTGCCTGGCTCCTGCCCATCGGGATGGGAGCCCATGGGGTGCCCTGGGCACCCCGGTGCTGGCAAACCCCATGGCGTGCCTGCGGCTCGCCGGCCTCCAAACCAGACCGGTTGCGTGCGCGGGCCTTGACTCAGCTCCGGAGTCCGGCCGGAGTCAATGAGTGGCGTTTGGCCGTGGGGAGATGGGGAAGGGTTGTGACCTGTTGGGCCGGGCAGGCGATGAGGTGTGTGTGCCGGAGCGCCCGGTATTGACAGACGTCCTAATATCGGGTTGCAGGGTCAGTTTATCCCTAAATGCCATCACCACAGGAATGGTGGCTGGGTTAGCGCTGACAAAACACTGTTTTCCCTTACGGTACACGGGATCGGCTGTCCCTGCTCGGGCAGGGGGCAGATTCCTCCCGCAGGGCCTCTCCATCCCTGTTCCTGGAGGTGAGGATGGGATCTGTAACACCCCAGCTATCCAGGCAATGGGTAACAGGAGTCCCCAGTTTGGGAAGCTCGCACCATTCCCACGGCTTGGCTGAGGCAGGAGGGGAGCACTAATGCAGCAGGTTTCAGTCGGTTCACGCCTACAAGGTGTGAGCCTGCAGCTCTGCCTGTCCTTTCTGCCACCAAGGGCCCTGGACGGGGCAGGCACATCCTATCCTTCCTGCGGGAACAAAGGAGAAATCCCATGGATTTCATCCAAGCCCTTGCTGTGTGCTGCTGGGTCTGCTCCAGGCTCTGGTGCCGCTTCCTCGTTGGTCAGGGTAATACTGGAATTTGCATGGCTTAATTCAATACCTGATTCCAGCTGGAATCTCGGAGCTGGAAAGGCAGAGGGCTCGTGCTGATCTGGTGTTAGAAATGTACGGGGTGGAGGGAAGAACCTGCCTACACCATCAGGCACTGCAGGAGGGAGGAAGGAAATGCAGGAGCCTGCATGGGAAGTCTCAAGCGGATCTCTGCTTTGGGTCGGTACCGGCTGTATCCCAGGGAAGCGGCCATGGGGCACATCGGGGTGCCCGGGCAGAAGTCGGGAATGAGGAGAAGGGAAAAGGCACCTGGGAAAGGCAGCAGGTACCAGGAGCAGCTTCACTCCCGCTCCCCAGGAGAGCCAGGAGTTCCCTGCTACCACTGCAGGACCTTCCTTATGGGGTGGCTTTCCCTGGAATGCCTCAAATCGGGTACAGGAGCTTCTCTCAGTCCCTTTCCTCTCCAGGTACGCAGCCCTTACCACACACACACTGATTTATCGCTCAGGAAACAGCCCACTGAGCAACCACAGTGCTCAGGAATGCAAACAGCCAGCAGATAAGGCTCTGCCATTGGGAAACAGCTGAGGAATCCCTCAACAGCAGCTCCAGCTCCCTGGGTAGGAAGCTTTAAACGGGAAGGCAAATGCGCTGCCCACTGTCCTTGAGCAGCACAGGGCTGGCGGAGGCTGCCCCAGTGCCCAGCACTCCCCAGCACCAGCACTGCAGCTCGGGCTGGTCTCACACAGCTGCTCCCCCACTTAAATCTATAGAGTGATCGATCATGGTAATAATAGTTATAGATAGTGAGAACAATATAGTGAGCCTTTAGTAACAACGAGGCAGGTTTTAGTTTCCCAGCAGGAAGCTCAACAAGTGCCGCCGCTCATCCCTGCCCTGTGCTGCACTGGGGTTCCTGGGCTCAGGAGACTTAATATTCCCCTTTATCCCCATCCCACCTGCAGCACGGAGGGTCCCTCCCCGTTGGGAGGCTCAGCAGCAGCTTATGGAATCCCAGCAGCAGGAATCCCAGCGCTCGTGCTGCTGGCACAGGGAGTGTTTGCTGCCACACGTAAACTTGATTTCTAATGGATGAAAATTGGCCTCTCTTCCTGTTACCCAAAGCAACCCCATGGATGTGCTCAGAGGTGACCTCATTCCTTACGACCAGTCCATTTCCATCTGCTTTCCTGCTGCCCTCCTTCTAGCTCTTGATTCCTGCTTTGACTGGCCTGTGACGAGCTGCTACCTGGAATCCACAGGGGATTCCTCCAGCGGGAGCTGTCACAGTCAGGTTTACTGGAGACCCCTCCTGGGAAGTGGGGCTGCATTTGGAACATAGATTCATGGAATGCTGTGGGCTGGAAGGGGCCTTAAAGCTCACCCAGTTCCAACCCCTGCCAGGGGCAGGGACACCTTCCACTAGAGCAGCTTGCTCTGTGTCCCCTTTGTCACGCATGGACACAGGGAGCAGGGGATGGAGCAGAGGAGCTTTTCTAACCCACCTGCAAGCCAGGTGCCATACGCTGGCACCCAAATAAGCTGCATTGAACAGCCCCTGTCTCCACTCAGGGTTTGAAACCAGCCCTTGGTGTCCAGCTGAGCCCAGAACCGATGCTGCACACAACTGTGGAATCCTGTTCATGCCGCCTCAAGGCTTGGGTCTGGTTTGTAAAGGGTGTTTCAGAGGGTTTAAGTACGATACAGATGGCCACGCTACAGGCTTGTACTGGGAGCCCTGTGCTCCCACTGCTCCCCCCAGGCACGCTGGAGCCAGCAGCTCCCGTATAACAGACGCTGCTTTAACAAGAAAGATGGTTTGTTTCTCCTGCCTAAAACCCTGTTGCAGAGGGAAGCTTGTCCCCGGCTGTATCACATACAGGATACAACATGCATCACGTACAAGGACCAACGTGCTCTGGATTATTCCCATCTCCCGCACGCCAGCCGGGAGCCATCCCTACGGCAGCGGCTTTGCCGGCAGGACCCAGCTGTGCAGCAGAGAGGAAGCAGCTCTGCCTGATCCCTATCCCAATCCACAACCCCACAGCAGCGAGGAAGAGGCGGCTGCGTGGCAGGGAGCAGGGCACGTGCAGCGTGCCCGTGGGCAGGCTCTGCGGGAGCTGCCTCCCCTCACATGGGAGAGCCGAGGAGCATCCTCGGATGGATCCTACCCAAAACCTCACCACCCGTTTTTCCAGCTCCTTTGGGGCTGGGAGAATAGGAAATCAGGAGCCAGGCTTTGGCTGGCAGAGCAGGGAGGGATCCAGAGCGCTGCCAGACGTTTAGGAGCTCAGCCCAACGTGTGTTTTACAAGTTCCAACTATAACGTATGCCCTGATGGTCTGTGAACGCTTGCAATGCTACCCATGGGGTTTACAGTCGCTGGTTAACCCCTCATAGGCTTCCTCAGTGCATTAATCTGCTCACAGACCGTGGGGTAATGTGCCTGCAGCAGGAGCTGCAAGAGCAAGGGCACACTGTTGGTGCCCATGGAAGGGAGGTGGGCTGCGATGCTGCTGTCACCCCTCCAAAGGCAGCATCACAGCAGGCTGGGACAGGCTGATTGGGAATCATCAGCCCTGAGAGCTGGCTCAGGTCATGGGAGCAGCCCGAATTCCGGCTGTGTGGAGGAGGCAGAGCTGCACCTTGGCACAAGGCTGTGCTCATGGAGTAAATGTGTTTGATGTGGGGCTGTTGAGCAAGGGTAAGTCCAGGACCTGTGCCTGAAACCCTTGTGAAGTTACCGGTGTGTGGCTGCAAGCACGGGGTCCTGCTGGGTGCTGCACAGGCCTGCTCACAGCTTTGGGTACCCAGGCTGTTACCTGGATTTAACACCCGACAGCTTCCAGCCTGGGCTCGCCTGGGAGGATAACGCAGGCTGCGAGCAGGAATCGATGAGGGCTCAGCCCAGGCATCCTCCATCAGCCTCAGTCTCTGCCCTCCTGCTTCCCAGTTCAAATCCAAGCCACCCATCCCTCGTGTGCTGATGGTTCTGAACCATGTTCCCAAGAGGAGGCTGTGACAGCTTTGGGAGCACATCCACAACAGCCAAAGGCAGGAAGCAAAGACCCAGCACAGCAAATGGATGGGAAGAGGAGCACAAGAACCAGCAGTTCCCACACATCCTCCCCTCGGCTCTGCCAGGTGACTGCTGGATAAGGGTGTAAGTGATACCCAGGATAAGCAGGCAGCCACTGGCCTCGGGCCCACCTCGAGCTCCCCCGGACTCAGCACAAGCAGGCCCTGACCCTGAGGATGGCTGCGGTTTGTGCTCTCTGCTGAGATGCGTTCAGTGCTGCTCTCCACAACCACTTCTGAGCAGCAAATGGCTTCAGCCTGGCCAGGAGAGCCCTGAGCTCGTTCCTCCAGCACCTGCAGTATTGACTCTCCTCTTCACTGCAGCGTTAGGGAGCGTTTGTCATGCTTCTCCTCTTGCTTCAGCAAGGACCCGGTCACCCCCCCAGCCCACAGACCTGCCTCGAGCCCCGCATGATGCTCTGGGAACACAACCAGTGCCTCTGCAGCAAAGCCAGAGGGGGACCAGCCGAGCACCCCCCCCCCCCCCCCAGCCATCGAGTCACACAGCTGCACAATCCCACATGGCCCAGGGGGAGAAGGGCCTGAGGATGCTCCCACCTCTGCCAGGTACAGCCACAGCGCCACGTTGCTGACACAGAATCCAACACAAGCTGCAAGTCTTAACTCTGAGTCTCTCAGAACCAAGCCGCAGCCTCTGCGCACAAGCCAGAGCCCTCAGAAAAGGGAAAATCCCCCCAAAGCATCCAAGGAACCATCCAGCAGCACCAGAACAAGCGAGCAGAAGCTCAGATTTGCCAACTCATTGTCTAGAGACCAGCAAACAAGGCTCTCCCCTCCTGCCCCAGAGATCACAGTGTGTTTAACTAACATCTGCCTGTTTGCCTCTGTCTTTTAAGCTTTCAGAGGTGCTTTCAAGCCTTCCTCAGGAGGTCCTGGAACCAGGACTGCTTTCCTGTGGGAATTTCAGCCTTTGTCAGCAGGATGCATTCCAGGGAACAAAAGCAAGAGAACCAAACCTCCAGTTCAGCAAGACCTGGAAGAACAGAGCCACGAGCACTGCCTGCAGCAACCCCTTTGGGGCAATGGAGACCACTGGATCCACAACCCATCCCAGCAGCATCCTGGTAATGCTTTGGAGGCACTCTGATGGCAGGAAATCCAGCGCAGGTGGGATACAGACCAGGATCACACACTACCAGCCTCCCATGGGAGCAACCATTGCCCCATCTCCCTATGGGCCTGGCCACAGGTGAACCACCCAAAGCAAAACCTGGAGGTACAGCAGGGACCCACAGTGCCCCATAGGAGCCAGCTGGACTTACCTGAGCAGTGGAGAGCCGGTGGGTGCCGGATGAGGTCCCAGCCATGGAGGGTGCTGGCCAGGAGCTGTGTGGAGAGGACCTGGAGGCTTTAAGAACCAGAGCCTGTCATTACCCACTTGGTTCCCCCACCCCTCATTATCCAGATGAGGCACATGGCAGAAGCCACCAATCTGCTGGGGAGGGAGGAGGCTGCCCTGCTCCCAGCCCCGTGCCAACAGGGACCCCCTGCACCCAGCACCATGGTCCCTGTGCTTGAGGAAGACCAGGGCAGAGCCTAGGGAGGGATTTGCTGAGTGCTCCGAGATGAATGATCCCATTCACTGGAATCAGCTCTGCAAACGAGGCCAGGAGCAGCAGCACCTGGTTGCGACCAGCCCAGCACCAGCTACTGTTTACCCAAGGGCAGCATCCTCTGGGAATGAAAGCCTTTGCAGGAGCCCACCACCACATCCATCCCTTTGGGATGGAGCCGCTCAGAAACTCAGGCCAGGGAGCTGTGGGGTTTGTGTGACACGAGATGGTGCCAAGCGGCTGTATCAGAGGGCGCGTTGGGAAAGGCAAAGGGAGCTTGATGGGAGCAGGACAGGATTCAGGCAGCCCCTGCCCTGGGGCCAGGCAGGAGCGGTGGGAGACGGGGCAGCTGGAGGCTCACACCCACAAGCCTGCTGGAGGCTCCTGATCTGCAGCAGCTTCTGCTGATGGCACAGGAGGCTCCTTCCCATTTCCAGGCTCCTGCAAGCCAGGAGCTGCTCAGCCCGGTTCGTGTGGGCACCGGGCTCTGTCACATGCCTCCGACAGCGCGTGGCAGCCGATGGCATCCCAGCCGGCTCCTGCTGTGGGACACGGGAAGGGATGCGGGGCCTGCCCCTCTCCAGAGCATCTTTCCCCCTGCATCTGCTCCTGCTGGGCAGCAGCAGCCTCATCTCTTGCTTATATAAGGATCTCTGCTCCAGAACATTAACTCTTTCTGTTCTGGTTCCTGCTGCCCAGTGTCAGCCCCTTGGAGCCACAGGGAACTCCAGAGACATGGTAAATGCTCCATCCCTGGCAGTGTTCAAGGCCAGGTTGGACATGGTCTAATGTGAGGTGTGTGACTGTGACACAGGACTACGGGCACCCGCCTGGCCCCAGATCCATCCCATTCCCCTTCTGCTGGTGGCAGGAAGCAGAGCTGGGGCAGATGGACACCCCCCTGGCGTGCTCTGCTCTTCCCAATGGAGCAGCGTGTCCCACAGCAGGAAGCTGCTCATCACTGACCGTGTGGTGCTGTCCCGGGGGTGCTCAGTGCACCCCGGTTTGCTGAGCGAGCCCCAGCCTGTCACATGCAAATGCCTGGCTCAGTTGGTGCCTGCAAACAGGAACCACTTTATGGAAAGCAGCCGAAGCCCTTCCCAAAGCGCCCCGAGGAGCGCCCTGGGTGCCTGTGGGGAGTGGCTGCAGCCCCACAGATATAGGGCAGGTGAGTCCTGGGATGCTCTGCCCTGCACCAGAGGCCCTTGGCTGTGAGCAGGATGAGGAGCTCCAGCAGTCACCCTCTGCTAACTCTTCCCAGCCATCCTCAGGGGAGGTGAGCCATTAAAATCCCCATTTGGGGAGCAAATTAATTACTTAAACTATTATGTTTGAGCCATGACTTCTGTGCCAGCTCAGGCTCCACTGAGTGACTTTAATGCTGCTCCCAGTTCTTGGACAAGCACCCAGACTGGGGGTTAACCATACCTCAGCAGAGGGGCTGCTTGGGATCGAGTCTGGGTCCAGCACAGATCCCAGTAAACCCCGTGAACTCTCTTCTCTCCCCAGCTGAGCGTTGGACGTGGTCTGTGAGACATCCCCCCTTCAGCAGCCCATCACACCCGTGAGCCCGTTGGTGATCTGGAGCAGGACGCTTCCTTACCAAGGGTAAGTGCCCAAATCCTTTGTGTTACCAGTAACAGCTGCTTGATTCCCCCTGCTCAAAGGACTTTATTCCTTTGGGAGAACGTGCCTTTCCCTGCTGCTCCCGCTGGGCGCTGCACTGGGGTGCCTGCAGGGGAAGCTGAGTGCTCCCCCCTGCACCAGCACTCCCCTTGTTGGGGCAGGAACTCAAAGTGCAGCACCAGCGCTTTGGGCCCGTGGTTCAGGGGCTGCTCAAGGAGGTGCCAGCAGGGATCAGGCACAGAGGAGCCCGTGTTATGCTCAGTAAGTTCCCGTACCACAAAGCCGTGCCAAAAATCCCCTGGCAGCTTTACAAGCCGCTGCTGAGACCTGCCGCTGCTTCCTGGAGCACGGGATGCAGGCAGGGCTGTGCTGTCGTGTCAGGGCTGCAGGAGGGGTCTCTCAGCCCTTTGAGGACCCTCTGACCCACAGTTAATGGCTGGAGGGACAAAGTGGTCCCCAGGTCCCCTCCGTGTGGTGCCCAGTGATGCTTTGCTGGGCTCAGATGTACCTGGGCAGAGCAGGGACTCCCCAGCATGTACTGACCAGAGCCTTCCCATGGCCTGGGAGAACACAGAGCTAAAAGGGACTGGGCATATTGATGCTGCAGGGCTCATCCCCTTCTCCAAGAAGTCCTAAAGGAAGAGGGGGAAATGAAGTGAGGCTCCTTCCTGGGTGCCCCAGCCAGGGATGCGTGGCTCATGCAGGCAAGCCCAAGCCTCTGCAGAGCGAGGCTGTCTCCAAAGCATTACTCAGTCATCAGAGCAGAGGAGAAGAGCCTCCCGTGTCCCAGCCTGTGCTTCGGCTTTCCTCACGGCTCCTGACAGAACCAGGTCACTCTTTCCACACTTCCCGGCCCAGCCGAGAGCCGCTGACTGATGCGGATGGACGTGAGTCACGGCCCTTCCACCCAGCAGCTCTCTGCTGCCTGTGTACTTTGGCGGGGCCAATCCTGCCCCTCAGAAGGGAGCAGGGTGGCACTGGGCGAGGGCAGGGTTGTCGGAGCTGCTGGCATCTGCAGCAGGTTCTCACCATCCCTTTGGACTGGGGCCAGTTGGGGAGTTGCTGGTTCTGAGCATGGCGCAGGCAGAGGTAATCTCCCGCGTGCTAACCCGTGCTGGCCTGGCCCACAGGGACCTGCCTAAACCCTTGACGAGTAATTGGAGCTAATTAGGCTGGAAGAGGTTTTGGTGAGGATCTGTCCAGGCAGTGCCCGGGGGCCCCTTGGTAATGAGTTGGGTGCAGACCAACACCACTTCTCCCAAAGAGCTCTGCCAGGCCCCAGCAGGGCGAGCTGGGTTTTCCCTTTCCATGCCCAGACCTGGTCTCCTCCATCAGCTCATGTGGCCTTGCTTGTGTTTTGCAGTGACCCTTGCTGTCCTTGCACCATCAAGCCAGACAATCCTTCCCCTTGGCTGAAGATCCCGTTGGATCTCTTCCCATAATGGAAGCGTGAGTGCCAAGCTCCTCCATGACCTCCAGAAGCCACAACTCCTTACCGAGAACTCTGATGGCTCCACGAATGCTTTCTGAAGGTGCCCTGGGGGGCATTGCCCAAATCACCCCCTCGCTGTACCTGAGCCGGGGCAGCGTCGCTTCCAACCGGCACCTGCTCCTCTCACGGGGAATCACCTGCATCATCAATGCCACCATCGAGATTCCCAACTTCAACTGGCCCCAGTTTGAATACGTGAAAGTGCCTTTGGCTGACATGCCCAACGCTCCCATCTCCCTCTACTTCGACAGCGTCGCCGACAAGATCAACAGCGTGGCGCGGAAGCACGGGGCCACCTTAGTCCATTGCGCCGCCGGCGTGAGCAGGTCGGCCACCCTCTGCATCGCCTACCTGATGAAGTACCACAAGGTGTCCCTCTTTGAGGCATACAACTGGGTCAAGTCCAGGCGCCCCGTTATACGCCCCAACGTGGGCTTCTGGAGGCAACTGATAGACTACGAGAGGAAGCTCTTTGGGAAGACGACGGTTAAAATGGTACAGACACCCTATGGCATCATCCCAGACGTTTATGAGAGAGAGAGGAGACCCCTGATGCCTTACTGGGGGATTTAATGGGACTGCAGACGGGGAGCACAACAGAAGGGACGCGCTGTTCTGAGTCAACCAGACTGGGGACATTCCCTTCTCCTTCTACAGCCAACTGGGGTTCTTTACCATACAGCAGAACCTCAACTAATTCTCACCTCACTAACCTGCAAGGCCAACGATCCCCTTCAAAGCATTTCTCTCTACAGGGATTCCCCCCACCCCCGTTTCTCTGATTTAGAATGAGGTCTCCTTATAAGTTTATTCCTTCCATAAAGCCTCCCCCCTTTTTTTAGCCAGTTTATGAGTATCCTAGGAGGAAAGACCAGAAAGGCATTTGGCAGAGTTGATGAACAAAGCGCGCTCTGGGATGCGGTAGCCTGGATATTTCATTTATAGCTTATTTGCTTCCTTGCAGATCCCTATAAAGGCTTGGGAGCAGCACTAGCATGGGAGGAGCGAGGTCCTGCCCTGCGGTGGTGGGTTCTTCCAAGAGGGAGGCAGGTGCTGTGGTGCTAGTGCTGGTGTTTTCTTTACCACCCGTAGTGACTCTCAGTATGTAGTGTTTGAGATCTTTAGTTAGCTCTTAATCTGTATTAAAAGTAAAAAAAAAACAAACCAAAAAACCAATAAAAGTATAAAAAGAGTGAGGTCAGTCCTTGTCAGCCACAAAACTCCAACAATCCAGAGCAAATAATACCCGATCCTTCTTCACTCCTTCCATGCCAGGGCAATAGTCCTGGGATACACTACTGAAAACCGCTGGCGTTCTTTGTTGGGTGGGAAGTAAGCAGAGATCTGGTCCAAACGTGGCTCAAGACAGAGTGAGAGGTTGACCCTGCCCGCACTGGACAGCCAGAGAGATGGTCAGGGGACTCTGTGTGCATGGCCACCTTCCGAAGGGGCTGGGCCTTGTCATCCAACAGCAACCTGCCAGGAAACCGGAATTAGGCAAATCCTCTTGATTACTGAGCCCTAAGCACGGTCGTGACCTGCCTTAGCCCATTTCTACATCACCACGTCCTCAAGGTTATGCTGCATTCTAGAGCTGCTCTGCGCAGAACGGCGACCCGCTCACCCTCCCGGGCAAGGATGGCTTCATGGAGAAGGCTTTGCCTTGTCCTGTGTGCGAGGAGAATGATTCCAACCCCAGTGGGGGAGAAGCCTCCCCATGGCAGAGCCGCCGCCTGTTTCATTGAAGCACTGACAGGCCCATGGGGAGAGCAAGGCAAGCCTGTTCCTCGCCAAGACGCTCGTGTCCTCTGTTGCATCTCTGAAGGAGGAAAAGCAGATTGCTGGATGCTGAGGTAGCTGATCTAAATGAGATTCTATACTTGTAAAACAACAAAAATCAATAAAGATTAAAGAAGAACATGTGTTGGTTTCCTCTTCAGAACCGCGCTAACGCACCGCAAGTACCAGCGAGAACATGGTGTAACACTGAACCTCAGTCTTGAGGAAGATGCTGTGGTCTGTGCCCATCACTTGGCCGATCACTTCACAGCCACGCGGGTGTCCTGCAATCCCCGGTCCTCATCACAAACCCCAGGCCATTCATTTGGCTGTATCAAAGGTTTTATCTCATTTAGCCCCGGCTGAAGCTGAGGTTATAAGGAGCAGCAGATGTGGTTAAAGGATTGTTCCACACTGAACAGTCTTGGACTCTGTGATCTTAATGGTCTTTTCCAAGATAAAAGTCTGGAACAGAGTGCATTGGATGCAGAGGCTTTGACCAGAGGTTTCAAGTTCACTGTACAGAGCAGAGTGTTCCCAGTGAGGATGGCTGGGCAGGTTCACAGCTTCACATTGGGCTCAAGGCCACTTACCCAGGGGGTTTGTGCTCCCAACCACTGTGGGCATGGAAGTCATGGGGCTTGTCACAGCTTCAGCTCTGCATTAATGCCAGTCCCGCACGTGGAGACCCCGCTGTGAAACGAGTTAGTGCAAACTCAACCCTGCAAGGGCTCCAGAGCCAAAAAGTCTTTGATATTCCCCCCATTCCCCTTCCAAACCCTTCTCTCAGCCATTATCCAGGATGTTGTTAGACAAAACTGCACATAACCCCCCCCTCCAGATACTTCCACACCAGTTTCCCCACCAACTTCAACACATCCTTTAGCATCACGAGTGGGAAGCACAGCCCCACACTGGCACAGGGAAGTTTCCTCCTGCTTTTGCAGCTGAGCAAGCAGGAGCTTTTAGCTCACTGGAATAAAAGGGGGGTTTTGCCATCAGCTGCATGCAGTTCGGGTTTCATGCTCATGTCCTGGTTTCAGTGACAGACACAGGAGATCATCCATTTACAAACCACTCTCTGCTCATCTCTCTATTTTTACCATGGGTTACACCAGGGAAAGGGGCAGTGAGAAAAGGAACTAGAGGGGAAAAATCAAGGCTGATCATGAGGCTGGAGCCTGACCTTTCAAAGGGGAAAACCACACTAAAACTGAGGTCTGCTTGCAAAAGTAAACTTCCCCTACAAAAGGACTGTGTCCGATTTAACACTATTGTCTATGTAAGAACTGGGAGGTTGAAATTCTCTGCTTTGAATTATCATATAGATTATATACCCAGTATAAAGCCCTAGTACCCAGGGAAGAGGAAGAACCTACTGATCAGCCAGGAAAGCATCAAGAGTGAGACTTTTAAACAAAAGGGAAAGTGAAACCTATAAAACCAATGTAATTGCCTAGTAAAGCATGTTAGGAAATGAAGAATCCACCTGAAATATCCATTAGGGATTCTATTACGGAGCAGTGCCGTGGTATTAATACTTGTGGCTGTTTCTTTGCAGAAGTCCCTCTTGTGTTCATTCAACAAAGGATGTTTTAGACACGTGTTTTCCTTGTCACAGGAAGGTTTCTCCCTGCCCAGCTTCCCCCTCATGGAGATGACACCTGTGGCACCAACAAGCACCAAACCCCAATGCTTTTCCTAGCTGTATCCTGGAACATCCTGGAACAAGCCACTTCACAGGTCGGTCAGACAGGGAACAGGCTCTTTATTGAATCCAAGGTTTGAATCTCGACACAGGATTTGGAACCCATCGCAGGGATCAAGGGAGTTCATAATGTATTAAAGTCCATCACATCCTTCTCATAGGCTTTAAAGCACCAGCAGTGACTTCAGCATTGCACAAACCAAAACTGCTCCAACTGCTGATCACAAAACCACTTCTACGAGAGAACTAACGCTCGCCCCCAGGGCAGGGTAAAGATCACAAAGCAAAGAGAAGTTTTCTGACCCCTTCTCCTCATAAAATCATGACATTTATATTTCAATATTGATTCCATACAGAGCAAAGATCTTTCTGAGAGAAGCAGTTTGTACAATAGCAGCTTTTATTGCAAAGGCAGGTTTTGTTTCCAGTTTGATTCACCTGATAGGAGCTAACCAGGAACTGGAGCATTCCTTGGCTTCTCATGAGCTGCATCCCACCCTTAGGTTGAACTCCACTATCACTGCACCAATGTCAAGGAAGGGGCTGCTCAAACCAAGCCAGGTGAAGAGAAGCTGCTGCCAGAGAGGAAGAGCCAAGCATAGAATGGAACAATTCCCACTCCACAAAGAACCTCAGCAAGGCTGGGGAGATGCTCAACCACGATGTGGGAATGGATGGGCAGGGAATGGGCTGGGGATGTTCTGCTCACTCCCCAGCTCCCCCATGGAAAAACTGCAGTGCACAGGTAAGCACGGATGCATTGGGAATACAACTGGATAAAGCAATATATACATTAAGCAGCCAAGCAAATAATCCTGTAGAATTCCAAATATACACAAATAGATAAAAATCACTTCCCATAGGTAACCCCAGGGCAGGCTCAGAGAACAAGTACATTAAAAACAAGGAACAAAATCCAGTTTCCTAGTGAAGAACATGCAGGAGGAGGAGTTAGAGTCATGAAATTCAAGACAACCAAAGCGAAAGGCAGTGTGCCCATCAGCCTCTATGCAAAGCAAGGGGGGAACGTGGTCTGAGATGAAGTGCTGTAGAAAATGCTGTAACCTTGGATACAGATTGCAAGGACACTGGGCTTTGGCTGGCAGTGCAGGAGCTGGGAAGATGCTGAATGCAACAGTGAGTCACTGTAATGACTCGGAGATGGGAGATGATCCTCCTTGCGCAATGCCTTTATCAAGGGTATCAACAGGCAAACCATTCGGGATATTCCCATGACGTAAAGGGGTGCAGCTCCGAGCACTTTCTGCTTGCCACAAGCACCGTAGCACTGCCTGTGCCTTCCCTTTGCAGTGGTGCCATCCTCCACTTAGCTCTGCTGCAATTACAGTGGTACATGTCGGTTCCTTGGTTTTACGGTCCCCCAGACAGGCTGGATGCAGCTCGGAAGGGAACTCACCTGCTTAACAAGTGCAAGGAACACATCACTGCAAACTGCTTTCACGTCAGTGCAGCCGGTGCTGCAGCTGCTTTAAGTCTCACATCGTGGCTTCTTTTATTTGTGGCATTCCCTTTCCATTAGGAAAACCAAGAAGCCCATCTAGCTCAGCGCGCAGGAGCGGCGGTGGAAACCCACGCTAACAATAACCTCCCTTTCCCAATATAGCATTTCATAAGCAGCAGCCTTGCGTCAGCCCAGCCGCTCCAAACCACTTGAGAAGTCCCCTCGCTAGCAGCAACGAGAGGCGTTTGCTTCCAGCCACGCAATGCTGAAGTGCTCCTGGGATTCAGGATGGGAAAGGAAGGGCTGGCTCCCTGTGCCACGCGGAGCCCTGGCAGCAGTGGGAACACTCGCACTGGTACAGCAGCCCCTGACTGCGATGGGGACCACGTCTGTGCTCAGAAAGCTGTGGTGCTGCCTAAGGAACACAGCCAAGGCGTGACAGGCAGAGCAGGCAGGGAGTGACTGCCCCTTCGCAGGTAAATCCTGGGCAACAAAAGGCAGGAGCCACCCTCACACAAGGGAAAACCCAGCTCTGGCTGAGCGTGAGCTTGTGGCTGGAGGCACAAGAGGCTGAGCTCATGAAGGAGCTGGTTTCAGGCAGGGAGATGATGTGTTTTAATTCGTGTAAATAAGGGGCCAGACGCCTGGCACTCCTCGGAGCCAAGATGCTCCCGTTTGGTGTAACTCGCAGTTGAGGATAACTCAGCCTTTTTTTAATACGGAGCATCGTTTCTCCTCATTGGAATTTCTATTACAGCAAATAACCACCCAGTGTCAGCTACTTATAACAGAGGCAAGGCTTGGACAAGCTGTTGGTACCTTTGGAGAGAGGGGAGATTCTAGTGGAGAGCTGAGAAACTTAAAGAATTAAGAAGCAAGTTGTACCTGATGGATGCAGACCCCACTGCACACTGAGGAAGACTCTGTTGTGCTAAGGCTCTTACACTAATGCCATGAAGCTCCCACAGTTGACAGTTCTGTTACTAGCACTAGAGCTGATTGCACTGTCATCTGCACACTGCATCTGAAGAGAGAATCGGGTATTTTAGATGCATGTGTAACATTTTAGGCTGTTCCACTGACCACCTCCTGTCCATACAGGTGTACCTGCCATAGGCAACAGCAACACCCTGCTTCAAACCCCAGCCTGCGTCAGCCCACCAGTGCCTTGCAGGGTTAAATCACACCCACCTGCAGCAGGAGCTCAGGGCCACCTTGTGCTGCCAGCTCTGACTCAGAGAAACACGTTACTACAGAGAGCACAAGTTACACACAGGCATCCCATGGAGAAAGGCATATGAAGGTGTGACAGAGGTAACACACATACATACACACAGGAACACGCACACTGCTGTCAGTGGAGTCCAGTTTTCAACAGTGATGCAGCCACAGAACTACCAAAGGATCAGGTGGAACATAAACCAAGGAAGGAGTCTGTATTTACAAGAGTAGCAAAGACAACAAGGTCTAAAATCCAGCTGCCTGCACTAAAGAACCCAGGTATATAGGGAAAATGTCAACAATTCCTTCAAGTCCTTATCCCCCAGCACTAACCAGTGACACACACAAACACAGTATAATTTACAGTACAGATCAGTGGAAGTATAAATATACAGTGGCTCTGCAGCCTGATTCCTTCTAAGTCAATAATTCATTTTGCCTTGAGAGTTACTGTGACTCGTGCATCGTAATATTGGAGCAGCAAATGAAGAAAACCATCATGGTCCATACACCGAAAGAAAAGATGTGTTTGCAAAGCTGTCCTTCAAGTATCTAAGTGGTCACTTCTGTGCAAATCAGTCCAGTTTTTCTTGGAAGCTGGGTACTGGCCTCTCTCAGGTTTATGCGCTTGGTTAGCAGACTGCACTGCATATAAAGGCTAACCTGCTTCCATCAGAAAGACTGAAACGCTGCTTTTTTTGCCACACTGGTTATCCCTACACCCCTGCCCCTTTCAAGTGGAATTCTTCATGAGCAATTTGTATGTGATGGTGGCTTTAACCTGTTAGGTACCAAACTCCAATCTCGGCCACTAACCGCACACCCCAGGCCTTTCCACTTACCCTATCACACCATCTACCCCAAGTGTCGTGCATTATCAGACCAGAAATTCCATCTTCAGTGCCACTGCTTTCAGAGCAGGTCTGGCAAAATGAGACCTGGAGGTTTGGGCTCCACACAGTTGATCCAGAAGTTTGCACAGCTTGCGTGGTACTGGTGCCCTCCATACGCCAGCTTGAAGTTATCTGTCTCTGAATTGAAGGCCTAAAATAACAAGAAATGGAACAAGTGTGATGGTCTCATCTGTTCCAGGGTCTGGAAACTCGAGTGGAGAATGGCTGTTGCCCAGGTATCACCCCAGCACACTGTGCTGGGGCCCTCTCCCTCTGAACACCCAGCATTCTACTTTAGCCTGCAAAGGGTTTACAAGTGGACAAGCTCCGTCCATCACAGCTGATGCCCACTTTGCCTCTTACACCCTGGTAAGGAGCCATCTGATCAGCACCCTGCTGCCTGATCTGAGGCCTGGCAACTAACTCACCTTGTTTCATCCATCCTCTAGTTTGGCTACAGACCCACAAAGGATAAAACCTTGTTCTGCCAGCCAGTGGGTAGCTACTGTACTTACTTCATCAGCTCCAATCTGTCTGTGATTTAGGCAGGTGCCATTCTTGATAATAGAGTTATTTCAGGTTGAATCTGATCTACTTTCTTTTGTTAATTGGAGCCGCTTTACAATAGGAGCTTCTGAACAGCATGTGAAGCCGTGAACAAGCTTCAAACATCTCGATGTTTGTTGCTAGGAGATACTCTCCAATGCTTCACAGCCACCTATTTAAAACCCCCCATTCTACCCTTGTTCCCCACACCCTGGATTTCCTGCAGAGATTGCTAAAAATGCCACTGCCTACTCCATATAGCCAAAAGTCAGTATTTGTAGCACAGAACCCCTACAGTTCCCCCTCTCCTGCAACAGACACACAGGCAGCTACGAACTCAGAAACTCACTGCAGTGCGTTTCCTACCACACAACAGAAGAGGCACAGAACCAGGAAGCTATTCACAAGGTACAAGCATGCAGACAAGACAAAGGGGAGGCTCTAGAGCGTGTTAGTTGATCAGATCAAGTGTTACGGTCACAAAAGATGACTAGGAGAAAAGGAGTAATGATTGATACAATCGCGAATGACAGCTGAAAGCCAGCTCAGCCTCCCACACTCAACTAAGAATGAGTCTATAGAGAATATGGTTTTACAGGTTCATACTTTGCTAGGAAGCTCTTCCACAGGTTTCTCTTCTTTCTGCAATAACGTTGAAACCAAAAAGTCAGCAAAACTGCCCGGGTATGTTACTGGGTTGGCATTACCCTGTAAACATCCTGGGATCCCCTCCCAGCAATGCTAAGTGCAACAATCCCCTCCTGGTGAGCCTCAGAGATGCATTTCATAAAGAAAAGTAATTAAAAGTTGTATTTTTAATACACAGATATATACACACACGCCTTTTAAGTCTTAGTATCCCAGTTTCCCCCTTCTGTGAACAATTTAACCCTTTATCCACATCTGTGTCACACCCAAAGCCCAGGGTAACACAGGACTATTTGAGTCCCATCTATAGGTCAGATGTTGCCTTTTCCACTTCCAGTTATAAATTATAGCCATGAAAATGTTTTAAACACACCCAAGGTCTAAATGAAAGTCCAAACTGTCGATTAAAACTGAGTTTAACAGGCTGCTCGACTTACCTTACTTCTTGAATCCACGTTTAGGAGGCACACTCCACAGGCAAGATCCTGGGCATTTTTAATCCCTGGCCGCAGCATACAAGAAGAGAAATCCAGCGAGTTTTCATCTGGCTGAAGAAAAGAGACAACAAAATTAGGCTTATACCTATCTATATGATTAGGCAATAAAATGAGTTACTTAAAGTAACTGAAAACGTTTCAGACATCACGACCAAACTTATCAATCTGCTTGCTCCCAAGAGCCGTGGCAGGGACGACCTAAAACACTCCTGCACAAACCCCTGCGTGGTTTCATTGAAGTCACTGGTGTGTGTTTGCAATCCTGCCACGCAATCCCCACCAGCATTCATTTATAACACTCGAGCAGCTGAAGACAGGGCTAGACTACAAAGGAAAGAGTTCTGAAGTTCCACGTTCCCACATCAAAAAGGGGAAGAAACTTCTGAGCAGAGAGCCCAGGCAGTGGCTGCTCCATTTCAACTCGGTGTATGAAGAACTGGACGGAGACAAACAGTGGTATGCAACAGCTATTTGTGCAGCTGCAAGGCAAGCAGGCACGGGCCAGCACGGCCTGCACTGCTCACATTTGAAGTGGTGTCTGTGCTGGTGTCTGTTGTCCTGGATGCTCTCTCATTGCCTGAGCGAAAACGGGCAGTTGTTATTCTCTCCTAAGGTTACTTCTGCATCTAGACCATGGCACAGAAGTACAAAGTATTAAGGTTAAGCAAACCAGAGAAGAATTAAGGTCACTGGCAACACACAAGCTCAGGTTAAAGAGAGGTAAAGGATGGGAGAATAACCCTGCAAATAAGTAATACATGAATATAACCCCTTTTCCACTTACATCTCAGCCACAAGATAAATGATAGTTGGAAGCTTTGCATAAGGATGGCATAAAAGTGTTGAAGATTTGCTTTCAGATTGTAGTGCAGTGACTGGAGATACAAGAAGCTTAAACAAATGGTGTGCTCCTAGGACACGTGTGCTCTTAATCCGCATTCCTGCTATGCTGGCCATGCTCCCCCGCGGAAGGGCTGGAGAATAATTGGAATCCTGCAGAAAACACCCTTTAATCCTTAAGTAAATCAATCAAATTAATAAAGCACTCTAAAATTTGTTTACCAGATGCATGAGGGAAGCAAATGAGAAGGTCAGCCTCTAATTTGCACTGGAAAACCACAAGGCTCCGCAGAAAATTCCCTTGTAACAAAAGCCTTTAAAAGATAAAGTCAACCTTTCCCAGCACATGCATCTGAGCTAAAATACTCCTGGTTCACTGGCACTTCTGCATCACTTGGGATCTGTGATGGAAACATGAGGTGTGGGTTCCACAGCTGCCAGTGACCCAGTGGAGGAGAGGAACAAAAAGGGGTGATGTGAGAGAACTGGAGGAGTGAGGAGTCCCTGCCTAGTAAATAACTCCAGGAGTACTGTGTGTGTAAGAGAAGTCCTTGCTCACAGCTCCTACCATTGCTTACAGTTTAGCTGGCCTCCCACCAGCCAGGAGCTGCTGCGGCTCGGAGAACACGTGGCCAAGCCTTGGACTTCAAGGCAATCCCTGTGAGCTTCCAAGGAAAAGCACTTCAAGAGCTAAAGTTTAATCCACTTGCTTAAAGCAGGAGAGGATCCCGATAGCTCTTTAGATGTTACTGTCAACAGCGCCAGAGTTCAAAGGGATGAATCCCCATCTATCAACTTCAGCTACCAAGCAGTAATGTATGGAAAGTATAACACAGGACAGCACCAAAAATACCTGCTTGCCACAGCTGTTTGTACTGGAGAGGGCTAAAATGTGTGAAAGGTGTGTAAGAAGGGACTGAGCATCTACAATACCTGTTTTGCAGGGCATCACAGTGAGCTGAAGATGAGTCTTTCAAGCAGACACCAAGGACTCTGGGCTTTGCTTATAAACGAGTGTTTACTGAGAAGCCAAAACCTTTAGTGGCCATAGTTGTATTGCAAGAAGGAAGCCACGAATGAACATGGTCACTGAAAACATAACCATGGTAATGGTCTGCTTACTGATGCTTGGTGTGATGTACTGATACGAAGAGCTAAAGACTCCTTAAGTATATAATGAGTTAAAGGGATCCATTATGCAAGATGGTATCAAGCACCTACCAGTAGATGATTCCCTAAAACTAGGAGTTTTACCATGGATAAATGAAGCCATTTTGCTCATTGCATTTCCTGCAATATACATACACAAAGAAGGGCAAAGCATTTACTGGCAAAGTGATTTTATTGCCCTCTAATGGCATTTATTCTGTACCTGGCCCCAATGTGTCCTCTCTCCCAGCCTCTTTGCAGACCCTTCCCATGGGCTGCTGCCTCCCTAAGGGCCACCCCTCAGACAGCTCCATGTAGCCCTTGCCCAGTTATGCAGAAAGCTCTCAAGCTCCTACCAGACTGTCTCAGAGCAAGTGAGCTTTTTCTGGCAGCTCCATTCAGAGGAGGGGAAGGAATTCAGTCTGTAGCATGAACCAAAACAAACTTGGGCATTTCCAGAAGCAGAGAGAAAGGAAAGAGTTCAAAAGAACAGTTTAGTTATCCCTGGGCTGCTACACAGCGTGCTCTTGAGTTGCAAGCATTCACACTCATTGCAGGGATCTTACAAAGCCAAAATATGCCCCACATTATTCTGGCTTCCTAAATGAACTTCAGTTTTACTGAACTGCCCTCATTGGAGAGGTCCACAGACACATAGAGTATCACCAACATCATTAAGACACTAAGAAAACTCTTATTTATGTACAAAGAATGGTGTTTTCTTCCAGAGAGCTCTAAATTGGACTTCACAAATGGCAATTTTGCAAGAGGAAAACACAAACTGTAACGTTAGGGCACCCCACGAAGTCACTTTATGTGTAATTGTAGCATTTGTTTTAATAAAGCCATCACTTATCGTGGGTCTTACCGTTAAAGCAGCAAGTGACATGAAGCTTATCAGGTTGTTCCACACTTTATCAATATCCTTCAGCAGCTGCTGGAGCTTCTCACTACAAACCGCAGTTGCTTTGATACCCAGCTCAACTCTCTTTGTTACTCTATAGACTTCCACAACCCCTGTTGACACAAAACACAGCGGGGGATTGCAGAGAACTCACTGCCAGCACAGGTTCCTGAAGCTTTTAACTGAGGAACAGCACAGAACAGGCACAGAACACAAAAGGTGGTCATGGACAGGTATTTCAAGGGAGTATTACATTTATTGAGCAGAGGAGCTGGTCCTTATTTAGGGGCAGGCAAAAGATTAAGCTAAAAAGCAATACTGTTTTGGAAAGAGTGAGTATGTGTTGCTGTTTTTCAGAGGAGAACTCCCAGTGCAAGAGACAAGGTACATTAAAACATACCTAGTAAATATTCCATGCCTTGGGCAGACTGGATGACTTCAGTGCAAACCGATGAACTGCTGATCCCATTTAAGGTATCATTTGCTTTCTTGATGACCTGGTGGAAATGAATTTCATAAGATGATGGTGTTATCCACCTTAAAACAATTATTACCAACAAGATTGTCCCTAACAGAAGCTGTTAGGCAAAAAAAGGAGGCAAATTGAATACATGATTGCCATACTCCATCATGGTTTTATATATTCAAGCTGTAACTATAAGAAGATCAGGGGGAGAATATGAACATTTCAAACCTTAATGTATTCCCCCAAATCTTTTCATTACTGAAATAACAGTTTGAAGAGCTGCATGCATTGCTGTATGGTTTAATAGCAGCGTTCACAGCTTTGGCTGATACACAAATGCAAAGAAGGTCTGGCTGTGAAATACCTGACACCCATCACCAGAAAATGAATGGCCTCAAGCCCATTTCTCAAGCAGTGCTGGTGGGCCAGATGCTGGTATCAGTGCCCTGAACAAGGCACCCAAACACAGGACCCCCACAGTAACCAGTTAACTTGTAATTGGAGGCAAAAGCCAACCTAATCACAGCTGACAGGAGATTAGGACAGGATCTTTAAGTGAGGGGTTATGCTTCTGCTGCGTGACAGCTTTGGGTTTAAAAGCTGTAATCTACTTGGGCCGATTCCCCCCCTTTCTATGCCTGTATGGTCTTAAACACTGGGTGAGCTGGTACCTACAGGAAGGAGGGAGGGCTGTGGAGGAGGCTGTGCACTTACCTGCAGGGCACTCTCCAAGCATCTCTGCCATTCATACGCATACCTCTCGCTTTCCTATTTGGAAGAAAAGGACAGTCTGAATCTTGTTCCTGCCTTGCCCTTTCCCCTATCACAACAGACACACAGTGGGCAGGTATTTTAAGAGACTATTTGCAGAGCAGCTATGTAAAACTTCTCACAGACCTGTTCTTGGTTTTTCCCCCCATTCTTTAAATATTCCCTTTGCACCTGAACTCTAAAATTTGGTTTCTGGGAGTTATAACCAGTTTCAAAAGGAAGAACACAGCTGAATGGGGAAGAGGTCTGCATTGTGCACGCCTACTCCCAGCACACTTGTTACAGACCTGCTGTTGTAGAAATGGGGATTGGCAGAATCTAACCTGAGCTCTTTTACCATCTATTCTCAAGATGAGCAAGGGAAATAACTACCACACAGCCAAAAAAGTTTAGCCATTTCCCAAAGCCAATGGTCTCAGTGCCAAAACTGGGATTAGATTCAAGCTGTAACTAACTTCCAGTTACAGGCTTAGACCACAAGGTCAAGTGGTTCTGAGTTTCAGGCAACAGCACTTCTCCCACTTGATAAGATTTAAAAGACAGGAGAGAAGCAGCCTCCTTTAAGAGGAGATTCCAATCAAAACATCCAACATAAGATGCTGTCTTAGAATCATACCCCAAGTTCAAACAGCAAAAGTCCCAAAGAGCTGGATACAGAACACCCTTGCTATCACACTGATGAAGTCACTGCCAATTTACTCGTACCCCAGAGAACTCCTTACCTCAACTTCCCCAGTCAAGTCTTTGTATTTGTCCCTGATGACAGGCAAAGCAGGCTTCTCACTTAGAGTGTTTGAACGATCTCTAAATGGCTGCTCCAGGACTGGTAAAGGTGAAGAGCGACTTATCTCTCTGTCTCCTAGGCTTAAGCTCCTTTTGTGAGACCCTAAAAAGCGAGGTTATAAACAAGTCATTCCTTTACTCATAAAGGCACAGGCTATTTAAAATTAATAAAGCCCCAGCTCGTCAATTCTCCAGGTTTTCGGCACAATATTTTCTATCTAGAAAGAAGATGTCCAAATGCCATAGGAATCAAAGAGAAATTCAGCTCATTTCCAGTGGCCTTGGGACCAATCCCCATCAACTAATTGGTGATTTGGTTACAAAAACCAGTCTTTGATAAGCACATGCATCATGAGCATCCCCCACCCTGAGCACACTTACCTTGAACAGACAGGTCAAAAGTGGCCAGCTCGCTCTTGATCATCTCCTCACTGGATTTCACCTTGCCTTGGGAAGTGGCCACCAAGAAGTCAAACTTGCTGATTTTGGGCTTCTCGCTCTGGAATTCTCCAAAGTCATCCGTGGATTCTCTCCGCAGGGCTGAGGAGACAGCACCCCCAAGGAGATCTGCCTCCTGCTCAGCTGCTGCATCCTGGGCTTCCGATGGAGGTCTTGCGAAATCACCGAAGCCTCCGAGGTCATCCTCACTTGGAGCGCTGGACACGGGGTCTTTAAAGCTTGCGAAGGCTGCAAAGGGAACATCCTGTAAAGCATCCTCGCTAGGAAAGGTTGTCACTTTGGAAACTGTTGTCATGGTAATGTTCTCTGAACTGCCAAACAAGGTCTCCTTCTTCTGAAGGACAGAAGTAGCCGCAGAGGATCCACTTCCGGAGCACTGGACAAAGGAGGAGAGCTTCTTGCCCTGATGAATGTCTTCCTTGTCGGACCAGTCATAGCTTGCCAGGCTGCTGACTGCAGACCCGCTGTTATAGCTTCCAAATGGGGCACATTTTAAGTCATCTATATCTGAGAAAAACAAACCCCTGCAATTAGAAGCTGAAGTTCAAACGTTACGTCTCTCTACGCTGCATAAAACCAACAGCAACTTGCTGAGGGTCTTAAAGGCCTGCAAGAACACACACAGTGAATTGTTGTTCCAGTGAGGCTTAAACGAGAGTTTGCACAAAAATAACTTGACAAATACCTAAGTCTTTGGTGTAAAACCCCCTCCATTTAATAAACGTAAGCCTTGACCTTTGAATGCTGTCTTATATTTTAAGCTGAAAGTCACCATCCCACCACAGGCAGTGAAGAAGCACTAATAAAATAAGCAGACAGTCCAGCCTGCACACATCACTGGTTCAGTTCTCTGATGCTGGCTGCACAATCTATGCTCTAAATACAACCATTAGCAACTCAAACATCTTAACGTGTTAGTTCACCTTATCAAACCCAACCGCAGAGAAGACCGGGCTAACTTCCCATCCCCTCCGACAGAGTATTAATACACTTGATTTGGATCAAAGCATGAATACAAAATTAATGCATAAGGAATGTGCTGCAAGGGCTTTTAAACCCCAGAAATGCTGCTTAAGCTTCTCTCGGCTACACGGCCAACTTCCAGGTTCCAGGAATGACAGGAACATTGCAGACCATGGTTTAGCTTTCAGACTACTTAGTAAATACAGAGCACATCCAATCATTTTGCAGAAAGCTCCCGAAGTTCATACTCACCTGGCAATTATATGGGCCAACAGGTTCTTCTCACTGCCATGAGCAGGTATGAGATATAGCCTGGTTACATTAGAGCCAACAAAGGAGCCTGCACAGGGACCAGGGTCCGCTACTCATTCACTCATTTCATGTTTAAGCCTGACTGATCCATAGCAAAGGCACAGAGAGCCAGGGGCTGGGTAGCTCTCATTAAAGCAGAAAAAACCCCAACGAACCAACCTCTGCTCTACCACATGTGGCATTGCTTGTCCAGCATTACCAACTGTCAGCTTGCATCAGACGTTCAGCCGGGGCTCAGCCCTGCAGCCAAACAGGCTCGAGGTTAAGCAAACCTAAACCAGAAATACATTGCCTTTGGATGGTTTTAGCTGAGGCTCTTTGGGCAGACATCACAGTCTGAACTGGCACATGGCAGCAGCAGCTCGGGTTGAACACAGCCCGGGTGGGAAGAAGCTGGTTTACCAGCCTTTAGTCAATCTGGCCACCCCAGCCTGAGGATTCAGCCACTTTGTTAAGCATTACTGCCTGGAAGTGGGGAGCACACTGTGCTTAGGCTGCTTTCCACATACAGAGCTAATTATCTATTAGCTAAAGATAATATATATATAATATCTATAAAAAATTTAATATATAGATTAGCTAAAATATACAATATAAGGATGGAGTTTCATGGTTACGGCAATAAAAGGCCCTTTGCAACGGGCCAGCGAGGCACAGTGCGGCGCCCATCAGATGTTCCTAAGGGACAGTCTTCCTGCAGCTGCTGCATTGCCCATGACAGCACATCAATAGCGAACCTTCACACCCCACATGTAGGCAGCAAGGTTTCCAATGTGAGTATTAAATACATAGAGCAAGCAGCTTCCAGAAGTGCAAACAGGGGGGGAGCTGAAATCACCTGCTTGTGGCAACAGTGAAGAGAAAGAAGGCTCTGAGGTGAAAAGGAGCTGAGGTGGAAGGGATCAGTAATTGATCACAAGAAACCACACCTCGTGGTCTCAAACACACGGGTTTGTTGAAGAAGCGAAATGAAAGCTTCGCTAGCACTGAAGGCAGTGCCAGAATAACCTCCACAATGTTAGCCAGCTGCAATTAATCCTGAGAGCACCAGCGTACGAGGCAGCCTCTTTTTATCTCCCAGCTTGTGCTGACTCCAAACCCAGCAAAGATTTAAGCATCACAGTTGATTCAGTGCTCAAAGGGAAATGCAAGGAGAGAGCGATGCTCCTACTGCAAGGATCTGCACATTCACATCTTATTCCTTTGATAATGGGGAAGAGATTGAGCTGAAAACCCATCCTTAAGGACCAGGTCGGTGTAGTCCTGATCCGATCCCTGCTCAGGGGCAGTCAGGAGCAGCAGCGGAAGTCCTGAATCAACAGGTCATGGCAGGGAAGGCAGAACAGGATTTCAGTCATTTACAGACTAAGAGGCAAGACTCAATGGGTGAATTCAGGCACATGTGGAACCCATCTGCATAGGTGCAAGAGCTGAGAAGAATGTCACAGTGCAACTCAGTACATTTATTTGGATAGCTGTTAAAGGATTACTCCAGCGAATAAACTTTCCTAACACCATTATATCACAGGAAGAACACTGTGTTCAGAGACAAAAGGCTTACAGCTGACATAGTCCTACAGCAACTTATTGAAAAGCATCAAAAATAAGAATGTGGAACAGTTCATAATCCAAGGGAAACGCTTGGGGTTTATTCTATGGAGAAAAAAAAACCCCACATTTTGCTGTGCTGTGCTTTGCACTTTATAGCATTGTTTCCCACAAGCTGGATGTTTCTGAATAGAGGAGGTGAAATCAGAACTTTGCCATAGCAAGGGCAAAGCTCAAGGTTTACCTGAGCTCATGGCACATTTGCTGCATAATGAAGAGAGGAGCTTTCCCCCTGCCAGGCAGCAAAGCAACTTGCCACCAGGCTCATAAGTGAAGCAGCAGTTTACGTGTGAAAAGCACTCATTGGCTGACCCCAGAGAGCTCTTCATGATGTGGGTATCTTAATAAAACACTCTTTTTGCTATAACAAAGCAGCGTTAAGAACTGCTCCTTCAACAGCCTTTGCCTTAAAGAACACAGGTACGTGTGATGAATAAAAGAGCTCCGGTTACAACACTGCAGTTCCAGCCTCCGATGGAATAAAAGCTTCCTTTTGCTGGTATGGCAATTCAGAATTTAGAGAGATGCATGGGTATCAGTGGTATTATTGCAGAGCAAGAGATGATTAAGTGGGAAAAGAGATTAATTATTTCTAACTAAGCATCCCACTTGATGAAGAGAGATGCTACGGAGCTACCACCATTTGCTCCCGGAGGACACTTTTAGTAAGAACAGAATCTGAATTCATGAGAATTCATCAATTTTGACCCCCAAAAAATGAGCAAAATTCTATGAAAATGCCTTGGTTTGGGGATGTGCCATCTTTTTTGTGTGAGGTTAAAAGTGAGTTCTGAATTAGCTTTTTTTGGAGAGCGTACAGCAAATTCCTGTCGAAGCAGGGCAAATCTTGACTTGATCATGCTTTTGGAATCTTATAATCCTACCACAGGAGATGGATCAATAGATTTCAGTGAAATATACCATTATGAAACAGCATTCCTTAGTACTCTCAGCAGCAATTCTGTGGTGCCTTGCAGAAATGACACAGGAGATTTTAGTTTTGTTATAAAAACCCAGAAGCTCTGACTCAGATTAAAGCCACGTGTCATTAGCACCATCAGCTGCGCGCTGGTGAGACCATGAAACACCCCTCAGACTAAACACATCAATACTGGTATTGATCCTCAAATCACTTCGAAATGGGGCAGGGAGGGATGGGTGCACGTGTCTCTGTAAAAATCAAAGTCAGATCCGTCCACATATCACAAAACCCACATTTTTTCCCCCTTAGAACTATTTTCTAGCGGACCAAGACTGGAAAAAGCAACCTTCACCGTGTCATGCTGGAGTGCAGTAACTTCCCAAAAGCTTCAGAAACCAAACCCAGTTTGTATTTCTTCCAACAGAAAAGGTTTGAGATGTTTACCATTAACTTCCCATCTCTTTTGAACCACCAAAGCCATAGTCCAACCTGCCTGGGGACAACTAGAAGCCAGCCATGCCGCTGCTGGGGCCAGGCAACGCAAGAGGTGCCAAGGGACGTACAGGGAATACTGACAGAGGCTGAACACTGTTATAACACTGCTTCCCAGTGTTATCTCATCTAAGAGGAAAACTTGACATCCTTCATTGGAGCCAACTATAACAATTTATTTCAGCAAGCACGGATTACGTTATGGCTGGAGGCGATTTACAAGCTGGAGGCTTCAATGGCAACAGTTTAATCATATAAGGAAAACCCTTGACAGTGTTAGTGATATTCTAAAGAAAACTGGGAAAGACACTTCAGAAGATTGTACTACACGTAGGGATTTTAACCAGGACTGAGACCTTCAGGTTTTACATATCAGTTCATAGGAAATCCTAATGGATAAATACAACATGAGCCCTGCAGAATTAAATCTCTTGGCTTTATGCTCAAGCCCTCAAGTTTAAAAAGCTTTAGGGCTAGGCATAAGCTACTGGTTCTCCATAATGGAAGAGGGGTGTTGCTTTGTTTTTTTCTCTTTTAAAGGCATTCATGTTTGCTATTTTCAATGTTTAGTAAGGCAGGACTTCCCAAACAGATAGGAAGCAGAGGCCTTCACTTTGGGACACTGATTAATTTGCTTTAGATCAGCTAAATAAATATCTGAATATTGCTTAATGGGCTCCCAATCACAAAGGCCTAAATAGCAAACTGTTTTCCAGTTGGTCCCCTTCACAAAGGTGCACCACAGCCTTGGCTGGCAGCAGGGAAATCCAGATGGGGAGACAACAGGACAGAGAAAAGGTTCTCTCTGTCTTCAGTCTGAACTAACTCCGTACCCTCAAACCAACGCACAGCAACAACTCTGCCATCCACACTATATTCAACCCCTCTCCAAACCTGCTCTTTTGACAAGTTATTCAGCCTGATAGGTGAAGATTCAGCAGTGCACAGGGCGCGAGGTCAGAGTGTTGGAAGAGGACAAAGAAGCTCACTCACACGCTGCTCTGCAAGAGAAAGGCACGGGCCAGCTGAAGGGGATACTACGACTTTAAACTTTGTACTTTTAACATGGTGGTTTGCAACAAATCACACACATCCCCACGTGTTCAAAATATGCCAAGATAATATTTATTAACACAGCAGGACTTACAGATCACAAAAGATAGTGATACATAGGAGCTCGGAAGGGTGTTATCAGAATAAAGCATGCAGGTCAATACTTGCAGAAGAGAGATACCAAAGCAGATCTGAAAAGGCACATTCACACAGGAAATGTTTAGTTGAAATTAGACATTAGAAAAGCAGCAAAAAACCTGAAGTTGATTAAAATATACAGATATCTCCAATAATGCCAAAGAAAAAGGTACTTTACAGATTGGTAAGTGCAGCAAATGGATAACCCTTTGAGAATACCCGGGTGAGGGTATGTTCTCGCTGCAACAGAATGAATCGGGTTCATGTGACTTTTGTCTTAGAGGGAAATAAATTTGGCTTAAAAGAAGCAGCCTGGTTGAAACTAACAGCATGCAGCCAGTGCTCAAAGGGTTATACGAAGTAAATGCAAGAGAAATCAGGCAACATTAGCATCATCTACCTTCCACATAAAGAATTATAGCAAAGTTTAAAGAGACTGTATCCCCTTTGGACAGAGCAAAACTGAAAACCTCTCTTCCCTCAGAAACCTAAGGCTGGGAAGCAACTCGGTGATTTCTAATTCCCAGCATCCCAGCATAAGCAACCTACCTGCCCATACCTGGAAGCTACGCAAGGTGAAATCTCAATAGCCAAAGGATAAAGACCTCTGTGTCAGGGTGTCAGAAAAGTCAAATCATTTATCAGCACCTCTGTGCTGCTGCTGTTTCACTGGAGGTGTTACACGGTGCTTGCAGACATACAGCTCCCAGTGACTAGTCTCAGCAGGGAGGATGGCAAAGGGATACTGTCCCTTTTTGACATTAGAGTTACAGATAGAAGAAAATGAAGGGGGGGGGGGGGGAGGGAAGAAATCTGCTTTTAGCTTCATGTAAACTGAAAAAAGAGGACTCGAACATCAGCAGTTCAGAGCTTGAAATGCATCAAACACACAGGAAGGAACACGTAAGCACACAAGCATTCGTAACGGGTCGGCCGGAGCACGCTCCGCTACGAAACCCAAACAGAGTTCAATGGAGTAAAACTCTCCCTGTGGACAAACAGCCCGCTTGGCACCAGAGGAGAGTGCAGACTCGTTGAAGGTCAATAAAAATAGCTTCTAATTAATACTTCAGAGTTCAAAAGTTCACCAACAAGCACATGGTCGGCCAACCCCTTTAAACAAACCAGAAAGTCTTTTCCTGCCCCAAGCGGCAATCACTCAGCACTGATTCCTGTGGCAAAAGCTCACGGCCTGTCGAAGAGCTCCAGGAGTCAAACTACCACCAAAAGAGGCTAGAAAAATACTAGGAAAAAGTGCTTTCAAACCCAAAGTAAATGTTGCAGACCACACTGGAGGTGCTGCGTTTAACAGCTCACCCCCTTGGCATCGTACCAAGCAGCAAGAGGAAAACGAAAGGTCTTTGCTAATAAATTATTCCTGATACGTTGTACCCTGTTGGAGAGTATCTTCCACGAAGTTGCCACCTTAATTGTCTCCCCTACTTAAAAATATCATAGAATGCAAACCTACAGCACTGTGTATTTATTTATCTCTACCCACTAGAAATCTTTCACCTGGAAAACAACCAATCCTTGCAGGAACAGCTTTGACACTTACAGTCTGTAGGCTCAGAAAAGCCTCTGACTGCACAATACTTGTTGCTAGAACACAGTAATGGTACCTGTATTATTGAAGGCCACAGAACATTTAACTACACCTCACCTTCCTACGTACACGTGAAAAGCAGGACACTTGGGGCATTGGATTGGTGATACGTGATCAGATCAGAGACGGTTGAGTTGCTCCCTCAGGAGGACTTTCATAAGGGGGAATGAAAGAAGGTGAAACCCTCATAAATAAAAGCCCATGGTTTTAGTTTAGGTCTAGGAGTCACCAATCATTAAGAGTAGCACTTACAGGCCCTTTGCTCAACGAGTCCAGTGAGGAATTCAACTCTATAATACTTCTACCTGCAGTCCTGCAAAATACTGCCTGCACAGGTTAAGCCCCACTGTACCGGGGATATCCTTGTGGTGTTATTAAACAGCTTTTCATCAGCAGCATGAAGCAGTGTTCTGCCTCCCCTGTAGAAGCCCAGAGTGGATGAAGTCCTCAAACCAAATGCTTTGTTGAACCCAAGAGATTAAAGTGAGACTCTGCCATCCCTCTTGCTAACGCAAATGGAACGACATCGTTTGCGTTGGAAAATGTTCCACTCAAATCCCTTAAGGGACAATAGCTGACAGGTACCAGCACTATGATGACGATGTCAAATCTCAGAAATAAACTGGCCTGGAGTTCAAATTGTTCAGTCTATTTATAGTCTCCTAAGACAAAGAAAGAAACACTGCCCTGCCAAGGGGCTGTTGGCTAGCGGGTACACAGATTGAAGTGTCTTTCACTACTGAAAGACCAGTGCATAATACTGTAATTTAGCACACAGAAGAACACTGAAACCTCCATCACCTACGTTACCAGAGCAATCTAACCAGTTCCTCACCTGCTGCTGGTGGATGCTGGCCACTAACTGTTGGCAAATCCAAAGAGCTATCAGACATGACATGCTTAAGATCTCCTCCCACATCAGCCAGTTTCATGTCAAACTGAACAGACAACGCGTCTTCAGAATCCTCCTTGCCAACACTGCTGCCTCCGATGGAAGGAAGATCCAGAGACTTCACTGAAGCAGAGTCTTCTCTGGCCTGCTTGAAGGCTGCAACTTTGTCCACCAGGGACTTATCTGTGCTGTTGCACGTGGAAGAAAACTTGTTAGAGTGGAAGTCGGCAAAATCATCATCGCTCTTCACTGAAGAAAGCGCGTTGTCCTTCGCCTCCTCAAAGCCTCCTCCAGAGCCCTCCAGAGAAAGCTGTTTGAAGATATCGTATTTGGTGGGTGTAGCAGTAGGGGCAGAACTCTGCCCACTCTTCACCGCGCTGGCAGAGGAGCCAGGCTGAGGAACAGGACCAGGCTCTAGCTTGAGTGCATTGTATTTGTCCTCTGGTTTCTGTTCGGAAATTCCACTGCTATTGTTGAAAGCCATAAAATCTGCAAAGTCGTCTTGTCCACTGGCTGATGAGCAGTTAGAAAACTCCCCAAAAAGGTTGAACTCTCCAAAGTCATCAGCTAAGCTTGAACTTTTGCTGGGTGCTGGTTGGGCAGTGGTAGCTGGAAGGGGTGGTGGTGGAAAGGAGCCTGATTTCGTCGCGTTAAACGCAGGTGGAAAGGACGGCTGCTTGGTTTCTCCAGTAGAGGAAAAGAGATCCAAGTCTGCTAGGTTCAAAGAGGTCTTTGCTTGTGTTTGCTGTTTTGACTGAACGGGCAGAGAAGGGAAGGGTGCAGAGAACGTTTTGTCCTTTGTAGGTGGCTCTAAGGGTGAGATACTGTCAGCGGTTTTAAAATCCGTGAAGCCATCATCGGATCCTGCAGGCTTGAACTCTGCAAGGTTCTCTCCTGAGAGCAAGAACAATGAGGAAACAATCATTAAAGACACTGCAGTGACGAGTGCATCATACTCACACCATGCGAGCAAGCAAGCAAATTAGCCCATGCAGTGTCAGAAGTTTTGATGCAAACTGTTTAAATTAAGCCCTAGAACTGCAAATACAACCTCTATGAACCACCCAAGTTTCCAGGTCAGCAATTCTAAGTCATTCCAGCACACACTTAAGTCTTCCAAACAGCCTCAAAGTCATATGACATGCCCTTTACACTGTGTTAATATCAAAACACACCTTGACCAACAGATTCAAAAGGTGATCTGTCTTATTCAGCTTCCACACAAGTTCTTTTTCTCACCCCATCCTCATATTTGCCAAGCAAGGAATGTAATCCTGAATTTCACTTACACCAATGCGATATGTGCTTTCTTACAGAAGCAATTCTACCCCTCTCCCTTCAACATATTGCCCCCATGCAGTTTCTTTGTGGGGCTTCAGCAGAGGGTGAAGACATTTTTAGGCTCTCGTTTTAGTCTAGCAGGTTCACCTAAATACACTACAGAATGCGTGATCAGAACTTCAGTAAATACAACTCAATCAGGAGGCATCTTCTAGCTCCTGCTAAGACTGATTCCAGCTTTACTAAGAAGCTTGGAGATACTTTCACATGAAAGTGAGCACGATTAATCGTAAGATGCGCAGCTCTCCGGTTCCTCTACCCACTAAGTGTAGGATCACGCTACATAAGGATGATAATTCAAACCTGACTGAACATTTGGTAACAGGATTTTCATTGAATTTACATTAAATATTTTGATGTACTGACTTTAGAAGTTTTTCCTGTTCATACACAATTACCTTTTATAAAGCAGTATCTTCTGAACATGAAAAATGTTTAACCCATTCACCAGCATGTGCATACTTAGACCACTTGTCATTTTATAGTCTTGAGCATACTTTAAGCCAAGTGTCCAATGAACAGATTCTGTTCTATTTTAGAAGTACACCACTAACATTTAATTCCTCAGCACCAATATCATACTTTAAATGTGTTTAACCAAGACTTAAAAGAATACTCTTTATAACAGTAGTACAGGACCATGACTACACCTGACACACTCTTCCATTCTCCCTCCCCTCCAAATCAGTTCACTTGGCCCAGCAACAACACAACTGCTCACGGAATTGCTATTCATTGATCAAAACTAACACATCACAGCAAACTACACTTACTGCTGAATTGCAAACTTTTCCATCAGAAATGTGAGCTGGTGAAAGGGTTAAGAGTGGTCAGAGCTGGATAACAGGTAAATATAGTAATTTTATGTGGTTCAGAATATGCATGGAAAGAGGTAAAACTACTTCATTTCATTGCATGCGTCTAATCCTGAAGAGGTACTGAGCACAAGTACATTACAGGAGTTTCAGAAACTCAGTCTCTGAAAGGAATTCTGTCTCTGACAAACAAGGAGCAGGAATGAACTCAGGTAAGCAGCTTTATCCTAGGTTTTACTTTGCCCAATCAAAACCAGTTGACCACAAATTTTAATATAAGGGATAAGATTTATTCTTAGAGTACCAGAGTGAGAAGGTTTAATTCCACCTTAACAAGAGAAAAAAGTTGCAATTTTGTCCAGAAACATCTTGTTCTGTCTTTAAGGATATAAAATTCCTTAAAATGAATAAATTCCAACCATACTGTCTTAAAATAAAATTCAGAAGCACCAAGGAGAGATGCCAATCTTCCAGAAATACAATTTGTACATTGTTCCAATAGGATAGTGCACTGTTTTTCCAGGATACTTCTTGCTAAGGGAAGCAGAACCATCATTATTCTACAACTGTAGCAATGGAGATGCTGCAGCTTATAGAGAACTGCTACAAAAATACAATGAAAATACGTTTAAACAGCTCAAACCCCACATAAGTTACCTCAGTATTTGCTTACCTAAGTATTTGCTCTCTGATGGCTGCTCTAATTCACGGAAAGCACTGTACTTGTCTCCACCATCTAGTGAGTATGAGAAAAGAAATACATTCACAAAAAGGCATTATGGATTCATACTGTAAACATTATATTGGCATAACTGCTCTGGTTTTTAAAGACTAATATCTTATCAATGCCAAAACCAAGATATAGGACACATTACAAGAAACTGCTTATAGTGGTTGTGTATTTTAACTTTTACCTCCAAAAGTGGCTGTACTTTCAGCAGGCTTCTCAGCTGCAATTCCTTTAAACACAGCATACTTATCAGTTGATGAGAGTGTCTTATTACCTGGGAGTGGCATTAGTAAAGAAGGAACACTAAAAACAAAAGAGAGAAAAGCAAAGTTCCATAATTTATCCATAAGAAATCTATATTTCCAGGTTTTATGCAAAGGAGCCTCTTACTGAGACTACACAAACCTAAGCTTGTACCCAAAAGAGTGCTTGATTGAGAACCTGGTGTAACTCCATCACTGTCAGTTGGGAATAAGAGCATGTACACAGGCAGCTGGTAACTGATGGGTTAATTCACACCTTATCTCACCTAATCTTATTTCTTTAGGCCAGAAGTCAATTTTCTCCATTCTTGATTCTAGTTTGCACCAAACCATGAACTGAACACTCCAGAGCTTCACTCCACAGGAATTCTTAGCCCAGAGAGAACATGCACATAGACATACCCTAGGAATCACCATTTCATTTATCACTTTGTCCCGAGCAGTGTAATGACAATTCTCCCTGATAGAACTAGATAAAGAGTTAAAACTGCATGACATTCTGCCAGCTCCATGCTTTCAGCTTATCTACTTCTGGTTATATTTCATTACATATTAAGAGAATAAAGCAGAACCACTAAAGGAAGGAAAAGCTAACTCTGAATTTCTCTCAGTGCAAATCAGGGAGCTCAGGTAGCTATCTAAGGAGCAAACCAAGGATTAGTCCATAGTTCCACAAGCAAATCTTTTTGCACATAAACACATTCTGCTTTCTATAGTGAAAGCGCCACAATAACATAACACCATGTAGCAACTGCTGTAAGATTGGGAAGCCATTCTGTGAGAGCTTTGCTTGCCCTCCACGCAAGGCCCCTTATCAGACCTTGGCAGCTTTACACAACATCATCCTTTACATATGAATGATGTGTTTTACCTCTAGTTCATGTCAGTCAACGCTATGCACGTTGAAAATGTGAATGAATTTCTACTGCGTTCTTCAGCCTGAAGCAAGAATCTTTCCAGAGCCATTTAAATCTCCTTATCAGCAGCCTACAAGCAACACCCAAACCTTGCACTTGCACACACGTGCTAATGACGGTCTGCGGTGCTTGCAGACAGACAGTGCAATGTCAAAATATAGCTTATGGTAATATAATTACATTTCACATCACTGCAAACCAGGCTATTAGCTATGCAGTCTTGGCACATGTAATGGTTAATCATCTGTGCTCTGCAGATGGGTTTTTTCAAGTAAAGCTCCATAAGCAATTAGATTATAGCTCATTGTACCATTCTGCTCCAAACTGAACACTTGCACAACTGAATGAAGAGAGCTGCTGCAGTGAAAAAGAAACACTGCTGGACTCACTTACTTCCATTGTGGAATTTACAAACGATGCTTCCGGTAAAACTCTGAACAGCAGAACAGCTTTAATTACAAAATGCCATCTAACTCAAATCAAGATCTACTTAAAAGAGAGCATCTTCAGCTACACATGACATCAGCCAAGTGAAATCACTTGCACAGAATGCCATTAGGCACCGTGTAACAGAACAATCTGGTTTAGTGTCTCCTTTTGACGTCACTGCTGAGGAAGCAACTGGTAATCTGTGCTTACCTGGAAAGAGCCAGCTCTGTTTGCAACTAGGAACAGAAAAGGTCTGTGTCCACAATTAGACACCTGGGAGGCACACGAAAGTTTGCCATGTGCAGCAAGAGGAAACAACAGTGAATTTTGTAATCACAGGACTTTGAGAGATTAATTGTAAACTCTCCAAGGGAGCAAACATGCTCCATTATTCTGTTATACAAAATTTCCCTGATCCCGAGCTACATTCTGGCAGCCTCCCAAAAGAAAAGCCAAGACGGCTGAAGTCTGAATGAGATTTCAACTGAGATTTATCGTCGCTTATTGAAAGCTTAAGCACTGGCCAGAGAAACGACAGAGCTAACAAAACCTTGTCCACTGGAGCTCTCAGGCATTTCAGAGTATGATGTCAAGCTCTTTACATTAATTTTGGGGTCCATATTCAGGGCCTGAAGAAAGGTCTTGATGTCAACAAATGGTTTCTATTAACTCCCACAAATGTGGGGTCATACTTCTAATGGAAGCACACACTAAAAGCAGAACTCCTCCGACCTGGTGTATGTTTTCTCAATAGCTTTACGTAAGATTTTCCCTGAATGCACAGCATGAAATAACTTCCAATTGCCTGTGCAATAGTACAGACACTTGAAAACTCACCCCCATACTTTGTATGTGCAATTTACCTCAGCATGATGACTAGAATGCTAAAGAATGGCCAACCACCTATGGCACATCAAATGCCAGTTTTGATTCAGAAAGCCTAATTGTGGTTGTAACAACCTTTAAAAGAAACTGGCAAGAGTAAAAGTCAGGTGACAAAAGCAAATTACAGGCTAGAAAGCTACCCACAAAGGAGGAAAACATTTAATTCCTTAAGAGAGCTCTCAAATACTGAATACACAGATGTGGTACCTGCTCCGGTGCTGTGAACTGGCTGCTTTAGAGGAGCCAGCCACATCCCCTTGGAAATCAGTGAAGGAGTCATCTAGCGAGCCAGACTTTGAAGCATCTTGAAACTCCTGGAAGTCATCATCTTCTGGTTTTACTACCTGAATGACAAACATCATGTCAATTGCTGTTCTGTTGTCTTTTCAAATTGTCAGGTAGCATGAAAGCAGTTTAGAGCAGCGTGACTGACTTAAGAAGAGGAAAAAACCTTTCAACATAAGCATGCAAAATTAGCATGGTCACTGGTTCCACTTCACCTGCACCAACTCAAAACACCCACAAGGTGTACAGGATTACAAGCAGCATGCACAAAGAACAGGGGAACAAGGAACTCTGCTCCTTTCACATTAAAAGTGTTACTGAGCATAGCCATGCCATCTTTTAATACAGGACAAATATTAATAAATTCAAATCAATCAATAATTTATAATCAATACACACAGCAAAAGCATCAGAAGAAATATTTTCTGAAGAAGGATGAATCACATCTTCAAAGAGCAAAATTTATCTCCCATATGATTTACAGTGCTGGAAACCAAAGGTTCTCTCAGTCCTTGGTTCTTCTGAAGAATGTCACTTACTTTACAAGCTAATAGAGTCTGTTGTGTAGTTTAACTTAAAATCCCATTTAATGTGCATTACAAGATTCTAATTACAACTAAAATCCTCTTTCAATGCCACTAGTTTGTAATGGAGAATGCTTTTGAACCCCTTCTAATGCCACCAGAAAGAAATGAAGAACAATAAAAGAACATCCTATGATTCTACGCTCCTTAGCAGCATGACTTTATGTTTTCAGATGTCACATGCTGGATTTCAGCTCCTCTTTTTGCTGTTTACTTAAAGGCTGCTGTCACTACGTAGCTCAGACAGAGCCAGGCTAATTCCCTTTCCAGGACAAGGCAGATTTGCCACGTAACAGAGCGAGCTGACCTGGCTGGGCGGGTAGGACGGGACGAAGCCTCCGGAAGGCTGTGCTGCAGCTCCGCCCGCTGGAGCCGTGATGCTCATCCCCATCACGGCCGGCCCGATGCTCAGAGGCATGGAGACGGGCGGTGCAGGGGGCAGCAGAGGCTGCTGGCTCACTGCGGCAGGCAGCGGCATTGGAAATCCACTTAACGTAGGAACGGGGGCAGCTGGAAACTGGTTTAACACGTCCGGACTCACTGCAGGGATTCCCCTCTGCAAAGGCAGAAAAGCAAAGACAATCAACATCAAAAAGACACGTTGCATTCTCAGTTCCAGTTTCTAGCTTGTGTTACTGACACCATGAAAGAGCAGGTACTGGCCAAGCTGCAGGTAAACCTTCCAAATCAAAACATGCTGATCTCCAGGGTTATCCATACCTGAGTCACTGCTATCATAGCCAGGACAGTGTACAGCTCCTCTTTGGTGAGCTTCCCAGGGGTGGTACGGTTGGCTAGAGCCCATATCTGTCCGAGGGTCTCTCTGGGCAATCCAGACGACATCAGGATGGGATAGAGTTTAGCTGTATCTATTCCAGCAGGAGTCAAAGTGGTTTCTAAGATTTTCTTATACAACTCTGCGATAAGGGAGTCAGTGTTAGAGACAACTGCTGGTTTCAAGGGAATTCACAACTGCTTTTCTATTTTGCCTCAACATCCTATCAAATCAGTAATACTCAAAGTAGAAGGTAAGGCAATAGCATTCTGGCATTGGATTGTATCATCACGTTTCATCTAAATGCGTTATAGGATGGTCTTTACAGTTTAACACAAAGAAATATTTCATTTAAAATACACTTAATGCTCTACTTCAAAACATGTTTCTTTAATGAAATTGCAGGATAATCCATATAAAATATAGTTATAACATCTTTATGCATTTAAACCTCAGTGTAATCAATATTTACTACAGCATTTCATTTCCTATTTACTGGGTTATTTGCATATGTACGATAAATAGCCTTAAGAAATGAGCCTGCTTAATTACAAGAGAGGCCAAAACCCAGACTACCCATAAAAGCAGTATTATCACAGCGACACAACCTCTTCTAGCCTAATCTGCTGTCATAACAAATTCTAGATTAAACATTGAGCATGAATAAAACACACACTTCTCCAAATGCACATAAAGCCACCATAAATTCATAACGTATCAAAGATACAGGATTCATCTGACGCCTGCAGAGTAACAACTCTGCTCAGTAAGCACCAACAACAGCTCACGTACGTTCACACCTTGTGTTGCTGCTTGGCTAAATGCCATTTTCTTGTTTACCTGGGACCAAGTTATCGTTATAAATCCAAGCAGGCATCATTTGCTGAATTGGGTCCTGTGAAGGGAATACTCCGACTCCTAAACGTGTTCCATTCAGTAAGAAAAAGAAAGACAACTGTATTAGGATATACAGGGTCAGAGTACAAAGATCTTAAGAGACTAGATCATAGTTGGTCAGTATTATTTAGCATTTCAGGCAAAGATTTCAGATGGGAATCACTGCGCTCAGAGGACAAACAGCTACTGCAGGAATACGTATTTCAACCTAGTAACTAGAATGATTTGGCAGTAACAGCAAGAATACATATTGAAATAAGGAGCTCCTCATCTGCCTCCCTCTTAATTTCTAGTTGTGCAGAAGCTCAAGTCTCATCATCTCCTGAACTTTCATAGCAGCTGTTAGGGCTACCTGGGGAGTAAATTAACTTGTACCTACCACCAGGACATCCTTATCAGGGGAATCCACAAACAGGATGAATTTCAGCAAAATCTTACCCTGTGTTCATAAAAACTTATCCACTGCCCCACTGCTCCCAGTCTTCAGATCCGGAAGACATCACAGCCACCTTCACTACTACAGGCTTTCATAACATGATCTACCACACTTTACTACCTTTGAACATGTTATTTCCTTCTCTACTGCGTGGACTCTTCCCCTCAGCCTCACAGTTTCACTTCCTATCTAGTCTCCCTGAGCAGATTTTACGCTCATCTTGGATGGAGCTCTGACAAAAATCAGAATAATTCATTGCCTTTCCCAATGCCCTTGCACCTCCTCATCTTCCACATGGATTCTCTCCTGGCTGCAGACTAATTTCTAATCACCCCACAACTCCAAGCACATTTTTATATAAGCAATTCCTTCCATTTCACCAGCCAAGTAAAATAAATTTGCTGCTTCCTCCGGGCTCCTTATCCTTCAGCTTTAACCACCCTTCCATTCACTTCCGCATCCTACTGACTCTTGCTTCTCACCCTTGAATCCCTCTGGCAAAATTCAGCCCCTTAAAATCAAATGATACTAGAAACAAAAAGGAATTCTCAGCCATATTTAGTTGGCAGACAGGAGAGTCTTACTCGAAACTTTGATAACAGCTGTTCAGTTGAACTGTTTAGTTCCAGTTGATGTTGGAAGTAAAACTTGCCTGAAGTTTTCATCTAGACCAGCTTTTGAAATCTTGATCCCTACAGCACAGGTAGTTTTAGACATAACACACATGAGCAGCAAATTGTCTGGGAAACAAGCTAAGAGTTTTCACCTAACAAGACCACGTCCTCCTCAAAGTAAAGAGATGAAAACCCACCACGACACTGACCATCTTTAGTAATAAATTTCCTCACATAAAAATGAGAGGAATCTTCAGAGAGCACATCTTCCCTCAAGAAAGAGGACAGAGTATTTGAAACCAGCAGACCTGATTAACACACGTTAAAAGTGATTACAGCAATAAACTTGAGTGGAAAAAGTTCAGAGCAAAATCATAGTTATACTTTTAGCAAGGAGCAGGAGGCACTGATGTATTATTCAAGCAGGCATTCAGAGCAAACTTGTGCAGGCCTGGCCTCAGAATTAGTGCACAGTGTGTTAGCATCCAAGCAGCAACTCATTAGATGTAAATTCTCTCAAATGTTTCATTTGCTCACCACACTCTTCAACTGCTCTGTTTTGTTCTGAAGCCTTGGGCACCTCTGCAGCGGTGGTACCACTTTCCTGGCCACCTACAACCCCCCAGTCACTGATGGTTAGACTGGGATGAACTTGGCTTGCAGCCGAGGCTTTGTGCCCAACTTCGGATGTTTTAAGTGTGGTTTGCTCTTGTTCAGAGTCATTTGAGCCATTATCTAAGCCTTTCTCCTCCAAGGAAGAGCCTGAATAAACAGCAGGAGGAATTATTTATGTTTTGTTATTAACCATCCAGATCACAATTCCACACTTCCAAAGGAAAAGTATTATTGGTACCACTGAGGGGTTATGACGATGAGCATCCATCCCAGCTCAGACCAATAGCAGCACCCTGTGCAAACACTTCTATAAGCCTGATTCTGCCCTTTACTTACCATGGATACACAACTTCAACAAACAAAAAGCACCACGTAGGAATATAGGAAACTATTTTCTGTTGGGATTACCACTGCATAATCATCTAGGCATCAGTAATGCCCAATATCTACTTACCCCAGCAAAATTCATCATGTTACTCTCACCAACATCCATTTAGCCTCCAAGAGGGGAAGCACACAAGTGCTCCATGTAGCATAAGAGTTATTTTTCATACCACCATCTCACCCGTTTTTTCTACTACACAGGCTTACAAAGATGCTAGCACACAAGATTTAATTCATCTGAGATCAGCCATATGCATATTTAGCAATGTCTGGTTCCACCCATGACTTGCATTTACAGTGCAGTTCTAAGGGAGGAAGAAGGGGACTTAAATCACCTTTTCCCATGGATCAGCACGTTTTTATTCAATTGCTTATATATTACTTCTTTTGGCCAGACTGAAATAAACCCCAACAAAATAAGTAAAGACTCTGTGTAGCTCTATGACAGAAGGTGACATGTAATAAATAAGATACTTAGAGTTACCTGTTTTATGGATATTGGGTGAAGATGCAGAGGTAGGAAAATAAGGAACCTGCCCAGTTGTACCATGAAGGATGGGTAACACTGGAGTCTGGGCTGCAGGGGGAGGCTGGACCACAGCCTTTTCGGAAAGCAGTTGCCCAGCCTCAGCAGCAGAATGGAAAGGCTGAAAAGGCTGAGAGGTGGGTTGAGGCACCAGTGTGGGGATTTCAACAGGCCCTTGTATAAAGTCACTAAATTCTTCATCATCAACAAAAGCAGAGTGGGAAACAGATACAGCAGAATGGGATGATGTGGGATGATCTGTAAAATGGAATGAACACACAACGGAAAGTGATGAGGAAAAAGGTTCATGGGTGGAAAGGGAGGAGAAGTGGCAAATACCAGGAATACATAGCAAATGGGTAAGGGAACAGCAGTGGATGCATCACTTGACAGGGATGTGAAGAGCTGTTATTGTCAACATAACAAAAACATAAGGTAAAGCTGAGCAGCCACTTCCAACCGTGCATCTTCTCTCCCAGAGATTTGATGTAAAGGTGTTGATACTTGGATCTTAATACTGGCTATGAAAGTATTCTATTTAAACAGACTGGAACAAACAAATCAAGAGGTACCATTTCAAACCAGACATAACAGGGATCTGCACGGGGGGATGCTCTCCCTCAAAGGACTGTTTCATCCTCAGAAACTCAGGAATAGATCATAAGAATCAAAAGAAATGTCTATTCATTTAGACGGTTTTGATCAATTCCACAGTCATCCATTTAACAGAACTGATGCAGGATGGGCAAATCTACAATGTGAAATTGTCAGAAACCACTTGTAACTTCTGAATTACCAAAGAGCAAATCCACAGTAGAGATAAAGACTTTATGCAACAAACAGTCGCTGGAAGGACACTTTTAATCCACTCACTTTGTGCCACCAAATAAAAACACTTCTTGGAATTAGCTCCCCTGCTGAGGACTTCAAACAGCAGTGGTTTAGTTTCAGTTGGAAGATGAGAAAAATGACAAACCTGGCTTTTTGGGATGCGCTGCTGGTGTTGGGTGCATTTTAGCATCTCTAGAAAAACCATCTAAATTTCCTTTAATGGCTTCCAAAGCTTCATCCCTGCTTTTTTCACCTGTCTGGAACAACACAGAACACGCTTTTGAACATTCATAGATCAGCTCAGTTTTCTTTCAGTATCCACACAAAAATCAGCAATGCCTGCCGCTAGATTCAACCCTTCTTTCTCCAGCAGTGCCCTCCTGAAGCACATCAGCATTAACTCCCATACTTAGAAAGCTTTTCTCTTGCAGACTACACCATAACAGCGTTCCCCAGTCATCAGGCAAAGCTTTATGCACAAGAACAATATATAAAACCTTTCTCAGCCATTTGTATTCTGGCCTTTGAGCTCATCACAAGTGTCCAAAACTTTGTCCAAAGTTAACAAACAAGCAACCAAACATTCCATATTCTAGAAACTCCATCTGTTCCCAAATGCTACACACCAGGTTGGTTTATTTTTCTTGAGCTGATTTCATCTTCAACACCAGACTGTTTACACTGCACCAAGAGTGTGGAAAGTACTATTCCAGATGCTGCCTTCCAAGATGTCACCTGATGTCTCATACTAGTTCCCCACTTATTTGCTTGTTGAAAAAGATCATCCCATTACAAGCCACTAAAACAAAGCCTGCAGAAAGAAACACCGCAGTTGTTACTTAGGACATACCTTAGGTTTCACACTGCTTAGGAGTCTCAGCTTTTGTTTCTGCTCTTCAAACTGACGCCGTTTCCTTTCCTCCTCCAAGAATTTCTGCTGGTGCTCAAACCTCTTCCTGAGGAAAAAATGATGTTAAAAAACAAGTCTAAAAATACTTTTTCATTACAGTTTTCATGGCAAACTTCGGCTTGATTTTTCCATTTGCTCTGTCTCTAATTCAGGTGGCTCAGTGTACCCATTTCTGCTTCTTCTCAGAGCTGGGTGACAGCCACTACTAACTTCGCAGATGCCTTCACATGCAATGGAATGATCTCAACAAAGTTCTACAGCCCTAAACAGACTACGTCTGTAGAGGAACTATCAATATATTTACTGAGTAAACCACCCCTCCACAGTACATCTCCCCTTTAAAAAGAATAATTTCCCAAGTCAGTGAAGTGTCACTTACTGCTGCTCCTCTGCAAACTGCTTCTGCATGTCCGGGGTGTACTGCGGGGCTGCTGGGCGCATTCCCAGGAAAGAAGCCTGTCCCATGTAAGGCATTCCAGTCGCTGGCATGGGCCCTAAGGGCATGCCACCCTAGAAAGAAGTAAATAACACAACTCCATTTTTTCCATAGAAAAAGCCAAAGCTCTCGCAGTGACACCCTGACACGTTGCAGACGAGGGGGATCTCAAAATGAAGAGTTGGACGAGCAGCACAGACTCGCTGCCACAGCACAGAGCGCTGGTCCCTCGGTAGATGGCACTAGAGTTACAGCTGGGTTTTGTTTCCTATGCTGAGTGATCACATAATACTCTTAAATTCCCTGTTGGAGGTGCACACTCCTGTCCAACAAAGGATGCCACAAAACGTGCTCTAGTCATTTCACTAACAGCTTATCCAGGGTCCAAGGGAGGGAGGCACGATACAACAGCAGCCAAGAGGAGGCTTGTCTGAATAACCTGTGTCTGTATCAGAAACACTTGCTGAGAAATACATTCTGGTACAACTATAGCAGCAGAGACTGCTTAAAATAGAAAGGTCCAGAAAATAATTTCCTTCTCTTACCATTCATTTTGTATTTGGTACCAGAACACTTAAAAAGAGAACAAAAGTCGTTCATTAGTTTTAGACCAGCTCTCAATCTTCCTACTATGGATTTCACAAAATGAAGGGAGGGTAAAGACTTGGCCAGATGTGATCAGTTCAGTTTGTCACACAGCAATTTGGCTACAGAGCCATGCCAAAACGTTCCATTTCAGCAGAGTGCGAATTTGTACATAAGCACATATGGTGCTAAACAGAAAAAACATTAAAGGAGTGAAAACATATTAGCTCCTCATTTTCCATTCTTACTGCTCAATTAGCAACAGCAGAGTTAGAGACAGAGTTACTTTAGGCAACAAAAAGAATGAGAATGAAACATAGGAAATGGGACAAACAGGAGAACTGGTCAAATGAGAAAATCCAGCCCATCTGAGATTCCTTGCTCCCTACGTCAAGGTATTTAAAACCAAAGCTTATAAATTGCCACCTACACTCAGGAAATTCCATTCTATGAATTCCAGCATTGGAGCTACAAAGGAATATGACCATTCAAGCGAATTGGCCACAATCAGATTGCGGACACAGTCACTTCTGATCAGTTTATGAAGGTCTTATGTAAAACATTGCCCAAGACACCACTTTAACAGTAAGTACATAAAGCAAAGGCAGAAAAAGCACAAAGCAAAGTTAAGAAGAGGTGTGTTGTGGGAGTTTTGAACTACAGTGACTTAACAATTCAATACTATTACTAACCACACTTTGGAGTAGGTGGCATCTGGTACCTTTTTACCATCTTGTTGATGCTTTTGTTTCCTTTCCTGTTCTGAGACCATGCTTCCCTTATCACACCCTGGTGTCACAGCATGTGTACTGAAATCAATGTTCAGATTCTGACATCTCTGACTGGCCTATAGCATCCAGGTTATTTTAAATATTACTGATGCTATCCTTGCACTACACCCTCATTTCTCTCGACTCTATACAGTGAGTAATGTATGCCCCCAGTGCCTCCATCCAGATCCCAATGAAACTTGGAGAATTCTTTAATTTATCTTTAATTCTTTACATTATCCCACTTCAGTCCGTATTTCATTGCCGCTCACCTGCATGGTCATGGGTCCAGGAGGCATCTGAGAACCGTAATTCATCCCCATCATGCCTGGCATGTTGGACTGCATGACAGGAACCATTGGGAATCCTTGCTGTTGCATAGGAATCATCCCTACAACAAAACATTAAATAAGGTAAGCTCCCAGTTAGTGTTAAAGTTGTTTAATTGCCACCAAAGGGAAGGAAAAAGCTCTCAGTCTTGCTGGGCTGTCTGGATAAGTGATCAGTCTGAAGGAAGAATCATTACAGGGCTTTCCCACCAACTAAGCTGATGAATCCTCCCACAGTCCTAAGGACTCTCTGTGGGCTTCTTCCCCTGTGATTTGTGAAAGGGTCAGCTCCAATTAACAAGATGTAATGAACCAGGCTGACTGGTGCTGTAATTGTCCCTTCCTCTTGAAGAGGGAAACCGACTGGCAGCTTTTGAAGATAAGTCTTGGGAAATAAAATCATCACTTCACAAGGCAGCTTCACACCCCGATCTGGCTGGGTAACTTGTCTGTAGCTTCATTAGCCCACTATGTGTACGGGAATGGGTACTGGATTTGTCAGCTAAACTTCAACAGAATTGGACAAACCAAGCTGGAGTGTATTCATTCACTGGATAAAGCCAAGTGGATCATGTTGCGGCAGTTTCATATCTCATATTTTGCTGTCATTTGTTGCCAACACACCATGAGACAATTATAACTGTGCATAACTGAACATCACAGGCAAAAGCACTCCAGGAGGGACACAACACACTGGGGAATGATCCATATATCAGTCCCTGCGATTTTTATAAGGAAACTCTCTGCTTTCCCTACGAGTTCTCCCTGTATTTTCCATTAATTAAACAAACAGCACTGCAGCAGGAATGAGAACAAAGGTAATTTAAGGCTGAGGCTCTCCTATTGTATTAATACTTTCCACACAGGTTGTGACTCTTGTCCCAGGGTCTTGCTGTGCTTTGTAAATATTTACCAGGTCTTGCAACACCCACACAATATGGGTATACACAGCTGGTAGATGAAGCATAAAGAGGTTAAATACCACACTCAAAACAACACAAACATCTTAAAGGCGAATTTAGGTTAAAAAACAGAGATGTATTTTTCCTAGATCTTTTAATGTAGCATTCTGGTAATGCTGCTTCTGCAACAATGCACAGAAAGTTATATAAATAGAGCTGTGAGAGTCAGATCACCAGCACTGAATTCAAGGGGAAAACCAGCTGTGGAGCTGAATTCACAATCACACTTCTGAGCATCAGTGCAGAACTATTTTAAGTTGTTTAATGTACCTGAAACAAAGAACTTTGTGCTCAAAACCTTAAGATGATACATACCTTGAGGGGGGCCTAAACCACCCGCAACAGGAAACATGAAGCTGCAGGAGGAAAACAAGGATAGGTGAAAATCTATCATGTAAATGATTGAAAAAGCTACCTCGATTTGCACATCAACATCCCTGCCCACCTGTGGTCAGCACCTTCCCCTCATCTTTCAGGTCTCACAACCCCACCACAGGGAAAAGGCACCCCTCACAGGGATGCCCCAAAGCACCAGAGTCTAACCAGCACCATCACAGGCTGCCAGGCTAGGAAGAAATAGATCTTATCCTCCCCAGCAGCGCTAAAATGGCTTTGACTCATCCACATCACCCACAAGGCTCGGCACCTATGCAGGTTGGGAACAGGTCAGTTTGTCAGTGTTGGCCTTCAAGCACTGCAGAATGAATAAGCATCTCCTGTTGAAGTCTCTGATTCAGCAAGACCATTACCTGCACCAAACAATAGTTCTCAGCTGCTTAGGAATAGTTTTCTGCATAGAGGTAAATTATCCATGGAACCCCATCACCTCGGCATTTTTGCCCTTTAAAACATTAAGAAACACAAAATAATGCAGTTTCTAATTTCTCTACTATACCTAATTACAAGAAAAACAGTGCCTTGGAAAAATATCCATTCCAGTATCAAGGACAAAGTGCACCTGGAGGAAGAACTGTTGAGATTTCAGCTGAAACCCTAATGGAAACTGCTAGCCCTCACTTTGAAACAGAGCATGGGCTGTGCTGCCAAAGAGCAACAAAGAACTTCAAGTCTCATTTGCAAGCAGCTCCCCAAAACCCACGTCAGCAGTAATTCACCAGACAAGAACCTCGCCCACTGTCTCAGCTATTACATCAAAATGCCATGAAAGGGAACACACTTATAGATATTCAATATTCCTCAGCACAAGGGTGGATGTAAAAGAAACTGAAGAAGAAAACGCTGCCATCGGTGGCTGCAGACAGGCTTTCAAACCCTGCAGGAAGTTCTGAAAGCCAACCTGGTTTATAAATATAAAAGAGCTGTGTAACAGGAGCACTGAGATAAAATAGGGAATTTAAATTATGCATTTATCCAGGAGTAAATTGCACCTACCCACCGTACAGACAGCAGGTTACACGGTCACCAAGACAACCCGTATTACTCTTCACTTCATCCTCTAACTCAGAACCTTCCTAAAACTGAAGCTTCCTCTTTTACCCTGACCACTCTGTGCTAGTTTCTCCTTCCACAACTCACACACACCTACTCTTTCCAACAGGTTCAGGTCTCATCAGCCTCAAGCTCCACAGGGCTTGGTTTCTCTCTCTGAAGAGCTGTGCAGACACACGCTACCTCATCCCAAAACAAGAGCTGGGCTTCTCTGGATGGGGTTTAGTCCACACCATTCACACTGCAGCCAAGGTCTATTCAACTGACTGGGGTTCAGTTTGGTCACTTTTAGTCCATTTATTAGCACACAAATATTAACATCATGAAGACAAATGGCTGAAAATCACAGAGGGATTTTGCCTGCATTTGGTTTCAGCTATGGCAACAGTTGTCCATGCAGATTGCCCCTTCAGCAATATCCCCCCTTAAAACAAGTGCAGATCACAGAATGGGTTTGGGTTGGAAGGGACCTTAAAGCTCATCCAGCTCCAACCTCTGCCACGGGCAGGGACACCTTCCACTAGAGCAGCTTGCTCCAAGCCCGTGTCCAGCCTGGCCTTGAGCACTGCCAGAGAACAAGTGCAACAACTGCAGGCATCATAAAAATACACCATTCTTCATTTAGTCAGAATGATGAACTACCAAAAGTTACTTCTGAAAAGCTCACAAGTATGGATGAATGTTCACAGCTTCATGCTTTCCCTTCTTGTTGGGGAATCCAGTCAAAAAGAACTCTTCCAAATCAGCATACCTACTGGAACCTGAACACACATAGCAAGGTACCACTGCTTGCTGGAGGCAAATAAAGGCCAGACTATTAAATATTTATCCCTTTCTACAGAGCTCCTGACTTATTTATGAGTCTCTGTTGAAAGGAAAACAATTGACAAAAAACCCTGCAGTTAATTGGAGGGCACTGCAAGAAGAGGTAGTTAAAGCAGCAAAGCAAAGCTCCTACAGCACAGTGCTCCAGACCTGCGGCTTGAGTTCATCACGAACCTCACTCACTCAGATGTGCAAGGGCCAACGTCAGCCTCACACATAACCCCCATCAACTTCTTTATTCGAGCAACAGGAGCTTTAGTTCTACACTACAGTGCTAAAGAAATGCCCAGACACACCTGATGCTCATGGCTGAGGCACAGGCACCTCTGAGGTCACCTGAAGTACCACAGAAAACCACTGAACTTCATAACCACGCAGTGATAAACGTAACAGAAATAACTTTCTTTTAAAGAAAACATTTTGATTCCAGTTATCTCCAAATAACAGCACCGAGAGGAGGATTAAGAACAGACAAAACGATTACTAACCAAATTAGAATAGCTTCCCTTTTTTAAAAGGGAAGAAAAAAGGATGGGAATGATAAATTAAGCCATCTGAAAGGAGCAATACGCTACTTGGAGGCTAAAAGAACATTTATAGCAGGCTGACTGCATGCTCTAAAATGACTTTCCAGACAATGGGAACCCTTATGACCCTAGGTGTTTAAAGTATATAGATTAGTGGACTATCATCAAGCATGATGTTTCAATAGAGCTTCTTGCTTCTTATTTCCACAAGGGTTTAATGCACCTGCAGATATTTCTGTGGTTCTAAGAGCAGAAGCACTTCACCACCTAGGCTCATGCGACAAGAAAGTGTAATATGTGTGCAATGCACAAATAAAATGAACAGAAGGAAAACAAAGCACTTGCCCTACGCAACAGGGCTCCTAAAGCAGTAATATAAATCTGTGAATTCTTATGAGCATTTTAAACATGAAGCTTTAAAAAAACCAAAACCCAAGCCAAACAGCCATCAGCTTCAGTCCAAACGCAGGAGCATGGAAAGCAGCAAATCCTTGTCTGTATTCATAGAGCTCCAAACCACACACAGCATTTTCCCATCTACAGGTGGATTTTTAAACCCCTTCACTCCCCATCAGTACAACTCTACCAACGCAATGCAGGCTGTCCTAGTATTGGTGAGTGGCAGAAATCCTCACAAATCAATGTGAAACAAGGCAAAGAACCCACACAGGGAAAGGAACTTTTCCCCTCTACCTCCAGACTTCATTCTCAAGGAAACCACAGTACTAACCATGGGAAACAACGCCTTTTAAATCCCTTTATTTCTGAAAGCCTTATAATCTTACTTCCCAGCATTGTTCTAAGAGGTCAGAGGGGTTTTCCAGCCCTTCACAAGGATTGTTCCAGCTTTATACACATGGGGAAACACGACGACAGCATCCCATCCCTTGCACAGGCACACGCATACACCTGGACATACATCTATATACACGAGGTCACCCCGGTGCAGACCTGCCCTCCTCACATCCCAAATCACACCAACAAAACTGCACTCATCAGAGATCCAGGACAACTTCAGGACCGTATCTATGAAGCACAAAATTCACTCACTCTCCCTGGAAGCAGGACAACAGATAAAGAGCACTCAAGAGCCCACGTTAAAAAGAATAATTACTTAAGTCTTCAAAGGCCTTTTTAGGAACACAGCTACACGTTCACAGGTCTCTGACCACTGTTTCTTCCTCCTGACACTACTCCTCACTCCTCCCTCTTTGCTGAGGAGCCCTTTGTGGGATGGAGGGGAACACAAAGCTCCCCACAGCAGCGGCTCCGGCTTGCAGCTGCGGTGATAAGCAGCATTTATCACTGCTGACAGCACGCAGGGATGGTGAAATCCCGGAACCCCTCTCCACCCCATGCCTGAGATTGCGGCTGCGGAGCCTCATGGCAAGGGGGCTACACCTGCCCAAGCCTGGACAAGCCGGGGGCTCCTAAAACGCTAATGAATCACAATGCACTTTGGAGCTTCCATGGCTGCTTTCCACACAACCCATCCAAGACCACACATACCCCCCCCGGGACCCCATATACCTCACTTAGGGCACCTGCACCCCACCCTGAACACCACATACCTCACCTCGGACCCCACATACCCCACCTAAACCCCTACATACGTTACCCAGGCCCCTCGCACCCCACCCAGGACCCCACGTACCTCACACCCGATCCCCCCCAGCCCGGCTGGGCCCTTGCCCCTTCTGCTCCCACACTCCACCGGTACCCGGAGCCTCCACCCCACAGGTCTCCCCCTTACCTCTGCCCCTCCCATGTCCCCCTCAGCGCCCCCCTTACACCTCCATCTCCCCCCATCTGCCTTCCTCCCTTTGCCCGCAGCGCCCCGGCCCCGCTCGGCCACCACCGACCTGGCGGGCCCCGCTCCGCCGCCCGCAGCCGCCGCGCCGGGTCCCCCCGCGCCGGGTCCCGGCCGCAGCGCCATCTTCCCGCTCCGGCCCCGGCTGTCAGCTGAGCGCGGCGGCGGCGGCGGCGGCTTCCGGGGCCGGGCCCGGCCGCGGCCCGCCCACAGCGCGGCTCCCCTCAGAGGCAGCACCGGGGATGAAGCGGGCGGAAGGGCCCGGCCTTCTCCTCAGGAGCGGCTTTAAACGCGAGGCTGTGCGGATAAAGCCGCCTCACCCGTGGCCTTCCCTCACCCCAAGGGGATAAACGCAGCCCCAGGGCGCCGGGGCACTGGGGGTGTTTATTACCTGGTCACTGGGCCCTCAAGCATTGCCAAGTGCAAGTGATGAGGTGCTGTAGGAGGCACTGGACAGAGTCCTGCGGAAGCAGCTCCTCTCTCTTCGTAAGGATGGCCAAAGCTCCATAAAATACGTGACAAAGCGTGGAAGCTGTGGAGTTGGTGTTCAGCTCACGCAAAGAAGGCACTTGGTGTGACGGAAGGGTAAATCCTGATACAGGCCATTGCTTAAAGGCCTTCATAAGCGACTGACCGGTGTTCATCAAACACAGCCTCAGAGAAAGAGCAAAGTGAGATCTAAGTTCTCATTTTAAAGCAAAGTACCTCAGAAAGAGCTGTGCTGTCATCTTCAGCACAGTTAGAACTGCACCCTGCTATGCAAAACATGCACTCGTGTAAGAAAGCTGCTTTCTCTCCCACTAACACTATTCTACATGTTACCAGTGCCTTTAAAGGTGAATATTGCTAATTTCTCACTCATTGTTAAGCATTCCACATCGCATCCATCATCTTGCAGCAGCCAATTTGGTATTTACCAGAATATACAGCTTCACTTCTATCCATTCATAGATGTCAAAATGAAGACCCTGCTTCCTATCTAACGCAAGATGTGCTTCTGCAAACAAAGCAAGTCTAGCTCAGAAACAAGTAAAACAGGACACAGGACCTCCATCAGCGTCTCACAGCACAATGTGCTGTAAATGAGCTATAAGGACCTGGGATCCATTTCCAAACTGCATTAAGTAGGACAATGCAAGAAGAAAATCCTCCTTAAGGAACTGGAGGTGCAAAGGAGAAGCCATTCCTGTATTACTGGAATTCTGACATGGCCACGGTGGACTCAGAACCCATTTGGAAGGTAGAAAACATGTGGAGCGTGGCCAAGCTAAGGAATAAAGCCTGCAGACTTGTTCCATCAAGGCAGGTCCCTCTATTAGAATCTTTCATGACTTTGTTCTGAGGCTTACATATGGAACAGTACAAAATTACTGAGGGTTACAGACATGTAAAGCATTACTTATTTCAAAATGAGTTTATAAAAGCAAAAAAGGAGGAGGCAAAAGGCTTTACTTTCACATACAAGTGGGTTTGGCTTGGATTTTTCCTAATGCCTAGGGAATTGTCTGCCACTGAATCTTCTGACATCTAACAAACATAGTAGGGCTGATCTGAATACAGAACTGACTGCATTTCCAAGGAGTTAACGTGAAACTGTGTGAGAGCAACACAAACAGATGCTATTTTTGAACTATTGTTCAGAACCAGAAGCCATTTATTGCAAGAGCAGAGTCTTCAGCTTCTATAAGAAGCATTCAGGAATCCTCTACCAGTATTTCAGTAGAGACTTTCTTGCAGGTAAACATCCATCTTCACCCAGAAAGAAGCATTAGGGATACTTTTCTCCCTTCACTGCTGCAGCTATCTTCATTCTTCTGTTCTTCAGTATGGACATGTCAGCCCCAGCTCCCACACAGTCTGTTCTTATTCAGCTTTTGGAAACAGGCTGTAGCTTACTGCCCTTTTTATCTTCTTTAGCTTTCTTTTTTCCCTTAAGACTTTGCTTGGTAGTTTTCCTACAAGAAACACATTGAACATCATGTATGAAGTACGACAGCCATGACACAGACAGCAGTTGTGCCATAAATCCTTCAGTAGCAACACCCCAAAGCGCTGGTAACGGTGTTCTTTATGACCACTTCACTACAGCAAACTGCTACGCACCAAGTCTTTGTGAGCTTTATCACTACAACATAAGATCTGCTTCCTGTGTTAGTCCTCTATGTGTTAAAATCAAAGCTAGCCCTTTGCCAGAAGAACAGAGGATGAGTTCTGCCAAGCGACAGCTACTCTGAATCCCAGCTTTAAGGACAGCGGTTTAAACTCAGCTTGCCATCATTGATACATGGCACCATGTTGAGACAAACTGACAGCATTAATCCAGTTCCCACAGGACAGGTATTGACACTAAAACTCCACCATCACTAAAATCAGTTATCACTTAAATAAGTTCGTATTGTGGCAGAAGCTTGCTGAGCCTTCTCTGGGTAAACGGCATCTCTCACCTCCTCTTGAGAAAAACCTACTTACATTTTTCTTTTGGCCTTTCTCAAGAAGCACTCAGGAGTGGTACAAATGGATTCTCTTGTCAGTGGTTTCTTAATGAATTTCTTCTTTTGTTTGCTGAGAACAACATTTAGTGATGAAGGATTAAAGGGCAAAAATTAACATCCAAAGTAAGTAAAACAGATAATGAAACCTTTACTGGTTACAGATTTATGCCTCTGAATATATTTTTCTTTATTTCAGGATTAGCCACGCTGTCTCCAAGACATCCAAACAAGCTTTACTCCAGAAAAAACCTAAGTTGGGAATTCTGTTTCCATTTTTGTCTGGGTAAAAATGGCCACCCCCCATCCTGTCCAAAATTCCTTTTGCAGCTAAACTGCAGTTACACTGCAAACAGCTAGATCCCCAACACCACCACTCCTGCAGGCTTTAGAAATGGAAAACAAAGTGGGAAAGTACTCAAGTGAACATACCTTTGCAGTCTGGGGAAGTGTTTTATGTAGTCTGGCACAGGACAGCCAGCTCGCTGAATAACATTGGCTATACTGGAAAGGAGAGAGGGGAAGAGATCAACACTGGTAGCGAGTGCCTGGACAAGAGGGAAGCATCTTCGGTGGAAAACAACAATCCCTAACAACTGGCTGTCTTCTTGTTGTGTACACAAAAGCAAATTTGAAGTACGATGAAGAAGAAACACAAAGACATAAAAGGCTTAAATGAAACTAATGACTCCATTTGGATACATTTAAACAAATGGAAACTAGGTGAGTACAGTCTTCAAGGAGATGAGGAACAGGCAGTAAGCAAAACCAGAGAATGAAACCAAGTAATTCTGGACAGCCATCACCTTGTCATTATTGGCATCGTGACTGAAAGAAGGGAAAGGATGCTAGTTCCTCCCCTGCTGCATTAGTGAAAGGCTTCACAGAGAAACCTTACATTGAAATGTTCTCAGTCCTTCCCATACGACTGTACTGCCTTTAGTTCTACCACGCTGACACAGAGTTCTCTATTTAAGAGTTTTTTACAGTAGCACTGGGTTTCCAAAGTATGGCAGTACTGTGCTTAGAAGGTATGTGGTACCAGGCACAACATGGCTCAGCAGCACACGATACAAAACACAAGAAACTATTTTAGCTCTATCATGTTTCCAGTTTACCTCCGTAATAAAGGTTTATCGTCCTCTGTGAAGAAAGTGACTGCTTTTCCTGTGTGCCCAGCTCTTCCAGTACGACCTGCCAAACAAAGATTTGCAGAGAGGTTTTCCTTTAAATATATCCCATTATTCTATTCATCTTCCTAATATCTCATCTCCCTGCTGTCAGTTTAAAGCCATTCCCCCTTATCCTATCACCACATGCTCTAAGTCCCTCTCCAGCTCTCTTGTTGGCCTCCTTATGTATTTCTGAATATTTAAGGTTCATAGAAGATTGACAAAAAGTAACATGGTTTTACCGAAAGCTGAACCCAGACATAAACTGGCTCGAGCAATGTAGATGCTCATGCTGCAGCAAAAGGAGGCTTGGTTTCAGGATTTTTGCTCATGCACAGCAGCATCTACCTTATAGATCTAGGAAATGACATAAAGGCCATAACTTGTGAACAATCACCCACCTATCCTGTGGATGTATTCCACTGCACTCGTTGGCAAATCGTAATTGATGACCATATTCACTCCTTTGAAGTCAATGCCTCGAGCTAGTAAGGCTGAGCAGATGAGCACCCAGATCTTCCCAGCTCTGAAGTTGCGAACTACGTTATCTCTCTAGAAAGAAGAAAGGAAGGTACTTAGAGACTTAGCAATTTAATCTGAACTTGCTTCCTAACTCTTGTGTAAAAACCTTTCCTTCTGAAGTGTTTCCTGAGAAGAAATTATATCCTCCTACCTGCTGCTGAGTTTTGTCTGCATGGATGACATCCACATTGATGCCTTCGTAAATAAGTTCATAGAAAAGCTCTTTAGCCCTCTCAATAGACTGCACAAAAACAAGGACAGGAGGAGCAAAACCCTGCAAAAGAATAAGTTTGTCTAAGGGTCAAGTCCTTTTCCTACTGTTACTGGTTGCAGACCCCAAGCTACTAAAGAGACTTAAAAAGCCCCAGTATTTTATATCTCAGAGGATAGACTTTGGTTTGGTTGGAGTATTTTCTTGACTAGTCAAATCTTTGGGAGTCAGAACTAGGCAGGTTCACCTCCACTTCCTTTGAAGGAATGGTTCCTGGCTGTTGGTGCCATTTTAATCCACAAAATCAGATTTCTTCCCCCCCCCCCCAATATGAACAGCCCACTCACACTGCCCAGTGAAATGAAACAGACTGTTAATGCAAACTGCTACAAAGCAAAACTCAAATACGTAGTCAAGAATGGAGAACACTCAGTTTTCTGAGGCAGGTACTTCCCTTGCACACCAAATCTGGACAGTGGATTAACACATGTCCCAGGGAAGCCTTTGTCCCAGGAAACTGAATCTCTGACAGAACACACAGCTCAGTGTGGCCACAAGCAGAACGTCCTCCATCTCTCCCAGTTACCTTTTTCACAAGCTCCCGCATGGCTGTGAGCTTTCCTGTCTCGGAGCCAACAAACAGCAGCTCCTGTTCGACCGTCTCTGCTGCTGAGTTCCTAAAAGCAGGAATGCAGAAGTGTGCTACTGTCACTGGGGTTAGACACACGTGTTTACATGTGCTGCCTGCCTGCCACACTTGTTATATAGCATTATAAATGGCAGTAAACTAGTTTGTTGAAAAGCTGAATAATAACATCTAATCTAAATCATAGTTAGTTTAATATACTATTAATAATATTAAAATAATTAAAATATCCAATTGTATATAAAATATAAAATTAATGGAATACTGAAAAAATACTAACCAAAATACAATATAAATATGTAAGTCTACATTTTCATAAAATACTTTATATATTATTATAGAGTATACAAAAATATAATCTATAATATATTCTCTATTTATACATTTATTTAGGTTTTCATAAAAAAACACCATAAAATACCAGCTGGTGAACAAGAAATATTGCAAGACAAACTTATCTCACCAGAACACACTCCTAAGACTGATGGTTATTTGATGATCAAGTAATGAGCAAAGGAAAACTCTTTTCCCAGCATGTGAGAAAGATCTCCATGCTACACAACCCTGCAGTTCTCAGACTCACAGCAGAGTCATCAACCCAAGGAGGACAATCAGCATCCACCTGCACACCCACCTTGCTCCAACAGACACCAGAACCACGCTGTCCAGGTTGAGCTTACACCACTCCTCCACGTCATGGGCGAAGGTGGCGCTGAACAAGGCTCGTCTCACCACGTGGGACGTGCATGCCAGGAAGATGGAGGCCAATTGCTCCCGGAACCCTGACTTCCCGTCTTCAAAGAGCTTGTCCGACTCGTCCACCACCAGCCACTCCACACTGGGAACAGAGAGGTTCCCCTTTCAGCAAGTCATGCGGGGAGAAGGCAGTAGTGCTAACAGACCCATCACAGATGTGAGGGCTACTCAAACCTTTAGTGTCAAAGCTAGTAGCAAAGCCAGATTTGAGAAAGACTCTTGAGTACCTGGTCAAATCTATTGCTGGAGGATCTTGCTTCAGCAAATAAATGAGTCTGTTTGGAGTAGTAACCAGTATATCTATAGGAAGAAAAGAGAAAAGAGGCAAAATGTTGAAAAAGACACAAAATAAGCCAGACTAAGAGAGCCCTGAGAAACAAGTTCCAACCCAGTCTGCCAGAGGTCCCCTGGCAGTCTCAATTCCTACTTCTTCCACACCAACTACTTTTTTAGTGTTGAGCAATACATCGCACATCTCGAGTGGTATGAACTGAGCTCTTCAAAACCACACAGGCCAGATGAGACGAGAAAGGTCAAGGACATTCTTTCAGTTTTTAGAAGCACTTCAGTAGTTACAACAATTACCAAATTTCTTTGAAGACTTGGGCCCAAACTTCTTTGCTGCTTCAGCTGCCTTGTGGATCATGTGTATCCTGAAGCCTGTCCCCTCAGCCAGCTTCACCAGCTCCCGATGTGTCTGGGGAGGCAGCAACAGAGATCAAATAATTAACTTTTAAACTGAGCTGATGAGCTTTTCTAACCAGAAAACCTGCAGACAATGCTGCAGATACAGCTTCAAGCATCACCTCAGTTCCAGCGCTGTCTAGTTTCCTTAGCATAATAAAATGCAGCTTTCTAGCCCATTTGAATATAAATGGAACTCTGCCCAAAATGTCATTTTGATTTCAGTTTACTATTGAAGTTTAATTTCAGTTTACTATTGAAGTTTTGATTTCAGTTTACTATTACTTCAGTTTAATATTGAAGTTATTTGTTGAAATTCTGTGTTTGGGAAAAAAAAAAAAAATCACAAAAATGTTATCTGTTATAGCAAATATGAAAGCAGGGATTAAGAGCATCTAAGCACTGGGCAGTTTTAAATGCGACCAAAGAATCTTCAGCCTCATTCAGATTAGACCAAGGCACTAGATATGTAGCTATTTCACAGAAGACTAAAGGTTTAAAAGAAATGTTTAAAACAGCTTTTTTTTCCTCTGATATATGAGGGTAATAAAGGAAAAAGACCTATTTACTAAGGTGCTATTTTACTGATTCAGAGTGAAAACTTTGAAGTACCTCAATATGATACCACTTTCCCCTCAACACCCACCTGGCTAGCAAGTTCTCGGGTAGGTGATATGATCAGAGCTCTGAATCCTTTGTTCCTAGGTTGTTTCAGGTGTGTTAGGAGAGGGATACAAAATGCCAGTGTTTTTCCAGACCCAGTAGGAGCTGAAGCCAGAAGTTCCCGGCCCTATAAGGAAAACAAGAAGGGTCTTATATTTTACTAAGGAAACAAAACGAAAACCACCCCAAAGCAAAACACACCCCCCAAAAAAAAAACAAACAAAAAAACCCCACATTCATATAAATATGAATGCCACGAAGTAACCCAAAATACATCATTAAAAGCACAGCGCAAGAACGTTGCTCTCCAAACCTTCCCATACTAATCAACTGCAGCACCAGAAAAGCTTACATGAAGCATGACAGGGATTGCCTGCATCTGGATGGGTGTTGGGACCCGGAAACCAGCAGCCTGAATATTCTCCATGATTTTGGGGTGGATTTTGTATTCCTTCTGAAGCTGATCAAACGTGGCAATCGGGTCAGGAAGATCTGTTCCTTGGACACTGATCTTGTGTTGATTTCTGAAGCGGTTTATCTAAAAGGCAAAAGACAAACTCTTTCTTTCTCTGACAGTACAAAGCAAAAGAAATATGGATTCACCTTCTGGTTATTTTCCCCCATATTCAGTCACCCTCTTCCCAACAGAAACTCCCATAAATGAACCTCAATTTTCAGTTGAAAAGCCCACAGAATCCAAGGAATCTCTTGCTACATTAGAAGCCCATGGTTCTACCTTTTGTCTTCTCAAGCATTCAAGTTTTTCTGCAGTAGGCTTTTTGTCTTTTGCATCTTCGTATTTTGCTTCCAGAGAGGACATCCACTTTATCCCGTTACTTTCCAACAACTCTGGTATTGCTCCTGCAGGTTCCATAAAAATAGATCTTTCATGAGTAAAACCCAGACAAATGTTATTTAGTAGAAAAGAACATTGCAAAACCGTTTTTCTCTCATTCCCACTAAAGTTAATGAAGACTCCAGAAGGACGGCAGCCACATTCCCCATATCTTAACACCGAATCATGGAATGGGTTGGGTTGGAAGCGACCATAAAGCTTATCCAGTTCCAAACCCCTGCCACAGGCAGGGACACCCTCCCCTAGAGCAGCTTGCTCCAAGCCCCGTCCAACCTGGTTTTGAGCCTTTAATCTAGCCAATTATTTATTAGTTCTAGCACAGGCAATGAACCCAGGACCCTCTTGTTTTCTGGTAGAATGCCCGACAGTACCTTCAGATTTAAAGTCCACCGAGACAAGTAATCAACATGAACTCCCATCAGGGCTTCCCACCAGGGACACACACACACACACACACACATATATATATATCTATATATGAATACCTCGTGCCTTTTTCTTTTTTCTCTTCCCTTCACCGCTTTCTGCACCTCTTTTCCTCTTTCCCACCGTCTCTCCACCGCTTTCCCCGGCTCCATCCTCCTCTCCCGCCCCTGCGAGCCCCCAGCCCTCCTCAGCAGCCCCCTCAGGGCCTCCCTCCTTGTGCCCGAAGAAGTCGAGGCTCTCCAGGGAGGCGCTGCCGCTGTTTGCCCTTACCACCTGCGGGAAGAGCGCGGGGACAACGGTGAGGTACCCGGACCGTTACCCCAGGGCCGCGGGTAGGCCCGAACGCCGTCCGCAAGGAAAGAACAGGGCCCTGGAGCCGGCGTCTCGCAGGGAACGCAACCCAAACCCTTCCCATCCTTCCCCCCGGTGCCAGCGCACCCCAAAACGCCTCGCATCGAGCCCGAAGCGCCGCACGTCAAAGCGGGCACCGGCGCCCAGCCTCCGGAACAGGTCCCCCGCCTCCATGCTGCCTCGGCGCAGCGACACCGGAAGTACCGAGCGCTTCCGGAAGCGCGGAGGCGGGCTGCCTTGGCTGCGTATCCTAGCAACGGCGCCACGGCCGGTGTGTCATGGCGCCGTGTTGCTATGGCAACCGTGCTGTCAGGCTCCACCGGGCCGAGCGCCGCTCTAGGCCGCAGCAGGCCCGGGGCACCGCGAGAGGATACCCCCGAGGAGGGCACGGCCGTGTCGGCAGCCGGAGGGTGGAAAGGACGTGGGTCCCCCCCTCCTGCCCCTTCCGGACCCATCGCTGCAGCTGTACCGGGGTCTGGAAGGGCCGGGAGGGGAGGGTGGTGGTTGTTGATCCCCGGGTTCCTTTCTGTTTTACCATTTATGTGAGGTCTAAACAAATCAGAAACCCCAAATCCGGTATGAGTCATAAAACTGTTCGACACCTTTATAAGCGTTTTGTCCTTTTGTGTGTTCCTGATGGCGCGTTAATTGCGCTGTTTTTGAGGAAGGTCTCGGCTGAATGAGAGGACAAAAGCCTTTGAGGGCAGTTTTTGTTGGGCTGCGGCTGGGCGGTGGTGATTTACACCAGCATTATCTGCTCTTAAAGCACTGAGCTCTATCCATCACAGCGCCACAAGCAGGGGTGATCACTGCTGGGCACAGCCGCTCTGCCCCTTACAGATGTAAACTTGGGTCCTGGGTGTTTCAGAGGAGGCAAAACAGCGCCTTTGTAGCACTTCCCATTGCCTTGTGTCATGTTCTGTCTGTGGATTGATGGGGAAGTGCCTTTGTGTACTGCAACAACTGAAAGCAGAGGAATGTTTTCTCTTGCTTCCAGTTAAACCCATCCCATCCAAACCATTCCATGATTCTAGGGTATTAAAAAGTATGTAGGGCTCAGTCCTACAAGACCCTCCTAATTCTGATGATCTCTCGAACTTGAAGGTCTCAAGGTCCTTTCCAACCCTAAAACTGATTCTGTGGTGTTAAAACCCACTTAGGGCTCAATGCCACATTGACCCTCCTCACCTAGCTGGTCTTAAAGTCCTTTCCAACCCTAAAACCGTTCCATGACTCCATGCTTTGAAGACCCACATGGACCATTTCAGTGCAGGTTTGACCCAAAGCCCGTAGCAGTCCCAGTGACACCTAAACTGAAGAATGTGCCCATTAACGCAGTCCTTGATTCCCACAGATACGACCCAGCCTCACTGCAGTGCCCGGAGAAAGAGGCGCTGGAGGCAATGGCAGGAGCAGCCCAGCAACTGGCTCAGCTGCACAGGGCAATCAAGAGGCTCTGCATAGATTAAGATCAGAATCTCTTTAATTCATGTATTTATTCATTGTGATAAACTGCGGGACCCAGTAGCGCAGGTGGGTCTCCTAGAACTCGGTATCAGATCAAACAATACCGTATTTTTCCGGGTGTTTTTGAAGTAAAACAAACAGGAATCCCATTAAGTTACAACAACATTACAGGAACTATTTTATGTCATAAAAGTCTTAAGGGCTAAATGTTCGTCTTGCCAAAACCCAGGAGCGTTAAGACACAAAGGCAAGGGCTGTTCCCCCGTTAACGCTCACTGCTTTAATCACAAACTTGGAGATGAAAAATGGCACAAACTCGATCCTCCCGCAGCCCCTTCCTGCCTGATTTATGGGGCTTTTCCTTTGCCAGCCTTTTGACTTCCCGATGGATGGGTGGAAGCAGCCACACGGAGACCCAGCTGGGTGCAGAGCACCGCGATGCCAACACTTCCCTCCTCTGTGTCCCCAGGTAAAGCCATTGCAGGCCAGAGGCTCGACACCGCATCCTTCAGGCCATGCCTGGGCCAAGGCTCTTGTTTTCTTCAGGAGAAGTGACTGCTGGTTGCTGCGAGAGGATGGGGAAGAATGTGGAGGCATTTGTGTAACAAAGCACTATAAATCATCTCCAGTATCCATCACTCGCCAAGAGATGTTGTCAGCAGGTTCCAGAGTGAGGAAACGGGAAATATTCTCTTCATCAGTCGACTGGGAAATCCCTTTGTGTAAGGAGAAAGGCACTTTCTGCTTCCAAGGGGGCAGAAAGCCGTGTGCCAGGAGTGAGGGACCTCCATCAGGAGCAGTCCCTGGTGGTATCATCCCATATTCCAGCGCAACTGCTCTTGTCATGCTGCTGGGTTAACTTTGCTCCCCCAGTGCTGCTCTATCAATTACCCAGTGCTAATTGCCAACTCAGCGCTGACACCAGATGACCACCAAGGCCTTTGCAGGGTGCACGCAGTGCAGGAGCACAGGCTGTTCAGCTCAGCCCAGCCATGGATACAGTGATTAATGCCCCTATAGCCTGGTGTAACCTGGGCAATCCTGTTTTTGATTAGAGCACGTGGAGGCTGGATCTCAAGTCCATGGAAGTCAGCTCAAAACTTCACCTGCTCTCCCAACCTGATCCTGTACCTGGATCAACTGGAGCTGAATTCACTCTTTCTCTGTTGCTTTGTGAGCATGGTGGCCTAAAGCCTCCCACAGAAGCATTCCTCTCTGGTACACACTGCAGAGCACCCCAAGGCAAAGGATGTCTGGCTTCGTTCCCTATCATTGATCCCAACCAGTAAAGGGAAAGCACAGTGCCTTCTGCCAGGGAGTTCTCACTCCATCAGCACCACAGCAAACAAGGCACAGCCACCCGTGCCAGCTAAGGGGGCACCAACACCCCCCCCCCCAAGACACAGCCATACTGCACAATGTGAACACTGTATTAGATCAGCTCATGGTCTTTACATGAACCCCCTGCACTCACTTGTACGTGCTGGGCAACACGGAGCTTCCAACACACCAGGTTTGGCATAAAGTCCTAGCAGAGGAGGGCAGCCACCAGCCTGCTCTGCTTGGAGCTGCTGGCAGGGTGCCTGTGGACTGGGCTGCTGTGTGGGGGAGAGCCCAGGAGGTATGCTTTCCCCCTTTCATTTGTTATCCCGGCAGACAGCCCCAGGGACCGGACCGCAGCAGGTACGAGTATGTTGTTAATAGGAGGGTACACCCCTGACCCCAAAACAGCCCCCATCTCACACAGGCGTGCTCAGGGGACTGCTGGGACAGTGTAGGAGGTGAGATCGTTGCTCCATACCCAACACAGCACTGAAATAAACCCCCATTAGATTACAAAGCAAATGTGGTGAGCAAGTTTATTCCACCACAAGCCCCATCAGGTCAGAGATGCTTACCTGTAGCCATGGGGTCCCCTCCTGAAGACAGCCAGGTAAGGCCAGCGTCTTTTGTGCCTTCATTTTACAGGTGTAATTACAGGACAGTGCTTGTCAGGGAAACCTTTGCATATCTGCTCCCCACTATCCTACTGCATCACCATCACTAATATGCACATAACAGTCAATTAGCCCAGCTGAGTGCACTCATGACCTCTGATCCCTGCTGTGTCCCCCAATCCATTAACAGACCCTCATCCTTTAGCTCTCAGTATGAATTGATGTAGCATCCATTCTCTTTCGGCAAAGAAACATGCTTCCTCATTCATCTGTCCATTTCCACTTTCTGTTCCTTTGTCCTTCCCTTCTGTTCCCTGTGTTGCTAACCTGGTCACAACTTCTTGACCCCGCGTCCTCATCCTTCCCAAGGGTGCTGTAATCCCAACAGCTCCCAAAAAACTTTTACTTTCTTTCCCTTTACCCACATCTTACTTAGCAAAACTGGTTTCCAGCAGTGGGGGAGCTTTGATCCCCTCTGCAAGAAAGCCTGGCACTGTTTTTTTTAAGGCTTTCTTTCTAAGGCAAATGAATTCTTCATAAAGGGGGAAACACTGCGCTGGTTGGTCTCTGTTCAGCTGAGGAAGACAAATGATCTGGTTTATTACTTGAAAAGCATAACAGTTGAGTGTGTAGATTTGTGATTTATCTGCAATTAAGAACCCATTTGAGCAGCGTATTCATTACAGAGAGGAGAATTAATTCTGCTGAATATTAAAGTAAAATCAAAGTTCCTTGAATCACAAGATAACGTGGGATGTCTGAGGTCCAGGTTTTGTGTGGCTCCATATTACACACACACTGGGGTGGGATAACTGCTGCAGTGGGTGTGCTGGGCTGCTTGCAGCCGGAGAGGCAGCCCTGGGTGATGGGATAGCAAGGCCCCCTAAGACCTTTGCAGGCTGGTGAACCCCCAGGTCTCTTGGTTGCTGTGGAGAGGTTAGCGCAGGGATTGTGGAGGTCAGCACCCAGAGCTGCAGGAGCAATTGGAGATGGACTGAAGCAGGAAGAGTGGGGTTTTCTCTACCTGCTGAGAGCATTTTAAGGTGTTTAGCAGCGCTCAGTCAGATGAGGAAAGGACACTGCCACAGTGCTATTCTCTGCTGCTGCTGCTGTTTATGACTTAACATCTCTTACCCCCATCAATCCTTCCCACATTTCACAGGCCTTTGAAGACCTGCAAACACACCGTGGGATCAATGCATGCTGCCCAAAGCTGCCTCCTGCCTGGCACAGGGACTCCTCCAGCTCCGTATCCCTGCTCCCATGGCCAGACCGCAGCGGGGAGCTGGCAACGCCTGCCAACAGCCCGGCCTCCCAACACAAGCACTTGCTGCATTCCTCTCTGTGTACTCCTCAAACTTCACCACCAGCCCAACCAAATCCTCTCAAAGGCTTCAAAGGGAGGAGCGTGTTTGCTGTCCGCAGGGGACTGACAATGCTTTCCCTTTTGACCCATCACAGAGCGCTGGGATCACTGGGTGATGGGGAGCGGGGTGCAGGCTGCACTGGGCAGGGGAGCACAGCCCCACATTGCTGCTCTGCTGCTTTTCCTGCCGAAATTTCCAGCAGATCTGTCCATCTGGCTGGACTGGCAGAACAAGTCTGGAAAGCAGCAGCGTTTGGAGCCCGTGCTGTTGTGCAACTGCGTGCTACGTTTACCTGCGCGCCAAATGGCATTTCTAAAGTTGCTGGAATAGCTCGTCTGTATTTTGGTATCCCTGGAGATATCCCTGTTGCCTTCATGGCCAGCAGGACGTCTGCTCCTCCATGGGAATGACCTGGGACTTCCTGAGCGATCCCCATGATGCTGGCTGATGTGAGCTGGAATGGCTGCGGCAGGGTTAGAGCCTGGCCAGCGCTGGGGACGGTGGCTGAGCCCCGGCACTGCTCTAGCAGCAAGGCCTGCACCACAACCAGGCTGCCATCACACACCTAAGGATGGGGAGCCCAGCACCAAGGTGTCCCAGCCCTCCAGCATCAGTGGCACGCAGGGTTTGGCCCTGGATAGGGCTTCCCTGGCTCCGTTCCTTCCCACAGTTACAGAGGTGATAAGCACCAAGGAACAGCCCCGCGCTGAGGGCTCATGATCGCAGTCTCCTAAAGCCCTATGGTGGCTCTGGGGCAGGCAGTGAGGGTGGCACTAACCTGGTTTGGACTGAAGAGTGACCAGTAAAGCCTCCTGACAGCCTGTGGATCCTCATGTGCGAGGAATTCCCTTGTGAACAGCTCTGAATTATAAAGTAATCACTCAGCCCTGTAAAATCCTATAGGTCATAAATGAACTTTGCTGTTATTCTGATAGCTTCTTTGCTCCATAACTGCATCATGGCCAAACACAACATGCCCAGCAGTGACAGGAGGAAAAGAAAGGTCTTCCAGGAGCGGAGCCTCATTTGACATTACATTGTACTTTGCAACAGCTTGATGAGGCAGTGAGGGTGTCTACAGGAGCAAACACCGCACCCAGTGCTTCTGCAGGCAAGGTAAGGTCTGGACAGGGACAGCCCCATTCCCATCACTATGCCAGCTGCTGCAGAGGCTGCTCAGGGAGCAGTTTGCATGGAATTTCCCTGGGCAGAAAGGTTTCCTCAGCCAGAGGTTAAATCTAGATCAGGGAGAGCTTACTCTGAATGAAGGCATTGGTATGTGTAGCATTCGCAGCATCCTTTAGCAACCCATCATGCGTTCTACCTTCCCCTCTCCTGCTACCCAGGGGTGGGTGACAGCACATAAAGAGCTACTGATGTGCTCTGAGTCACTCAGCGATGTTAGCTCCTTGCAATCAAAGATCTTCTGAAGCTTTACAGCAACCACAGCACACCTTCCCACCTCCCCTCCTGCTTTACTGACCCACAGCCTCAGCATCAACAGTGATAGGGTCTGGCTTTGTCTGGCCTTCAGCTCCTAATTGGTTTGCTTAACACTCAGCTGCTAAAGTTAGCAGAGGATGAGGAATAAACTGTGCTGGGCTAAAGGCAAACTCATTAGAGCATCATTAGGAGGGTAAGGGTGTCCCCATCTCTTAGAGCCTCCTGCTAGTTTTGGCTGGTACCTGGGGCTTCATATGAAACACACAAACCACGATACTCACCATGTTCAGGCAGGTAGAAACCCAGATCAGCATTGCAAGGGACAGCAGAAGGGACACATCCCTGCCATCAGCCAGCATCCCACCTCCTGCCAAACCACAGCAGATGATGGCTGTGGAATTTACACACCACACAGCAGCAGTGATTCAGAAGAAATGGTGTTTAATTACGGTATACATTAAATTAAATGTCATTCTGAGTATTGGTCTCCAATTCATGATGACTTATTTACAGCAGGGCAACTCCTATCAGTCCCAGCAAGAGTTAGAGTCCCACTGCACTCGACATTGTACAAACACAGAGCAAAAGAGCTTTTCTTGCCCCAAAGAAAGCATCCAGTGCATTTCCTTTTAGCAGTGGTCATCCATCCATGGGCACCTCTTGAAACCACTCTCAGTAGTTGGCACATGCTCAAGAGTTAACAAAAGGTTTGTAAAACTGGGGAGCATTCAATCTGTTTACAAGGGGGAGCAGGGATGGAGGAGCTTGTGTCTCACAGGAGGGGAGATGGTGCCTTTTACAGCTACTGCAGCACTGTGTTTATTGATAAGAGTGGACCAGCAAGGCTCATCATCAAGCTGCTAATGGTGGAAAACAAGCCACCTGTACTGGCCATTACTGGGCAGGAACTGGGCACCTTCTGCGCCCCAAGAAGGGGAGGAAAGGAGTCTCTGGACTGCACTTGAGGAAGACCCCACCAGAATTCCTTGCAGCCCCATTCACCTCTGTAGCAGCAAATGCTACAGGCTCACCTGAAAGCTGCCGATGCTGAACACTTCCCAAATAGCCTGATGTGCTGACCAGGCTGCTGAGCACTTCTGCACCCCATCATTGACCTCAGAGCCCCCAAAGGCAGGAGAGTCCCTTGAGATCTCCACAGTGGCAGTTTTCCCCCTGCAGATGGTCCAGGTCCTGCCTGGGGCTCCGCCCTGTATCTTTCCTTCACCTGGGATGTCACCATGCAGAGGACACACTTCTGCCTGTCCTCCCACAGAGACCAGTGTGGCCTTTGAATTAACTCATTTAACGGAAGAAGAGAAATACAACACCAAAACCACCCTCAGCTCTGACCTTTACAAAAAAAAAACAAAAAAAAGGAGAAAGAGAAGAGATTTGGGAACAATATATACAGATGGCAGAATTGCACTTAATTACAGTAGTTTACATCCATTGGACAAAATTTACTTCTTTTTATATAAATCTCTATGTATAGGAGCGGGGAAGGGTGAGGACGGAGCAGACTGTACCTATATTTACAGTTCAATTGGCTCAGTTCAACAGCACATGCGATTCCTCCTTCCAAACGCCACGTAACAGACCCAAGTCCCTCTCAGTCCGTCGGGTGGAGGAGTATAACTTAAATATTATCCATGTTCCCCCTCTGCCAGTTCCCAGCACAGCTCGTTGCAGTTCCTCGGGAGAGCCAGCGGCCTCGTGGAAGGCAAATACTTCAGGAAAAAATCCCCAAGACACAGCTTGGAAATACTGCACGGAGAGAAGGAGAGGTCCCGGGTGGGCCCCACTGAATCCGGGCCCGTTCCGATGGGGAATCTCGAGCCTCCGGCTCCTTTCCGGGTTGCTGGGCTCCTCGCTGCGGCGCTGGGCTTTGCTCTGGCGACTCCCCGGGCTCGGCACACGGGTCACCTCCGGGATGTTGTGGAAAATAAGATCCCGTTGCTATGTGCGGAAGCAGCGAGGTGTGGAGCATCACCAGGCTTGCAGGGGACACTGCGGAGGAGAGAGCAGCGCAGTGAGAGGCAGGCGGGAGGGGAAGCCATGGCAAAGCGTTTGGGGGCATCGCCTCCTGCATCATCCCCAGACCTCAGTGGTGCCACGGGAGCTCTGCTTGGCCCCGAGGTGGAGCATGCTTTCTAAGCCAGGTATTGCCCCCCTCTCCCCAAACAGTAATAGAATCATAGAATCCCAGACTGGTTTGGGTTGGAAGGGACCTTAAAGCTCCTCCAGCTCCAACCCCTGCCACGGGCAGGGACCCCTTCCACTAGAGCAGCTTGCTCCAAGCCCCTGTGTCCAACCTGGCCTTGAGCACTGCCAGGGATGGGGCAGCCACAGCTTCTCTGGGCACCCTGTGCCAGCGCCTCAGCACCCTCACAGGGAAGAGCTTCTTAAGATCCCATCTCCATCTCTTTTAACCTTTCTGGCAGGTTAAAGCCATTACACTAGATGGGGAAGGATCTGATCCACCACCGCATCCATCCTGTGGCAGCAGCCCCTTCTCCATCCTGCAGGCTGGGCTCCCTACCCAGGGTCCCCCCCAGTGCCCGGTGTGGGGCTGGGAGTGACCTTGCGGGCTGGATCTCACAGCAAACATGGTAAGGTGGAGATAAGGAGACGCCAGGAGCCTCCCATGACATGTCATTAGGGCCGGGCCGTGGCTATCGGGTATTTGCTAACACCATAAAAATGGTGGCTTGGCCTCAAGCGTTGTCAAAGGAACCAGGAGGTATTTGCCCCTTCCAGGTCTAAATAACAACATCTGATAAGTGAACCGCAGCATTGGGCTGCGAGGGGAGAGCTGGGGGGGCAACTCCAACCTCCATCCCCCCCAGCAGGACCGGGAGCATCCCCCCTCCATCCAACATGGAGCTTATGGGGTGCAGGATTGCCACCAGGGAATGCTGGAGGCTTTGCTTTGTGTGGGGAAAGCCTCTCCTCTTGCAAATAGGGGGTTGCTCAAGGAGCAGCAGCACAAGCCCCCAGATTGGGGTTTTATGTGGGCTGTACACCCTCTGGGTTTATCCACGTGCTCCCCGGCAAACTGCACTGGAAAACTGGGGATCCAAGTGACCTTCCCATCCTTTCTGCCCACCTCAGAAGCATCCCATTGCTGCCAGGTATCCTCATGCCTGCCTTTTGCTAAGGCAAAGCATGGAGGAGCCAAGGGATGGCCCCTGTTAGCCCCATTCAGGAACAGAAACCCAAATCACCCAAGGTATTTAGGCATTTGAGCCATTTGGGTGGGGGGGTGAGCAGCACTTATGGGTCCTCGGGCTCCCCCTTAACACTTCATTCACCTCTTGCTAATGAAACCCCTGAGAAAAAGAATCAATATTCAAAGAGGAATTTCTCCAGCTTTAGCTTGAATGGTTGGTAGGAAGAGACCCCAGGGGCTGCGGGGGAACAAGAGCCTGATCCTGCCCCCGGTGCTTGCAGTGCTTGTTCGCCGTGTACAAGGGGGCTAACGGGGTGGGTGCACCCATTTGCTGTAGAATGGACCCATGGGGACCATTCTACAGCAAATTCTTGGGGACCCGACCCCATCTCCCCCCTCCTGAGCCGTGGGACCTCGTCCTGCTTTAACCAAAGTGACGGGGGGGATCAGTGCAGCAGCGGGGATGGCCAGGCGCTATCTCCCTGCCAGGCACATTTCCTGTGTGCCCAGGGCTCCGTGTGGCCAGCCCGGCATCAAAGGCAGCCCCCGTGGTGGGGGAGCTCAGTTAATCAGGGGCAGTTCGGGCTGGGTGAACACCAGATGGGCTGATAAAGCAGCACGGAGGAAATGGTGCTCCCGAGGCCTGACCGCCTCCTGCACACCCATGGTCACCCCGCAGCACTACAAAGCACCGGAGCCCGACCCCAGCCGGAGGCAATGGTGTTCATCGCCTTCCCCAGCACCCCCGCTCCCAGCCTGCCACCCCAGCCCCATCCTTCACCCCTGCACCATCCATCCCCGGCGCTGTCTCGCAGCAATCCCATGCTGTATTTACTCTGTGGTCATTGCAGGCATTTTTACCCTCTGCCCTTGTCAAACCTCCGTAAGGAAGTTTATCTGGATGCAAGTTCAAGGCTCTCTCTTATTTATCTAGTGATCAATAAGGGCCACATATTTCCCACAGTCCCCAGAGGTGGCTTTCAGAAAGGGACCATTGTCTGAGTAAGGCCTCACACACCTGATGCGAGCCAGGATAAGTCCAGCCTCACACCTGCGCTGCCACTGGGATGATGATAAAGGTTTATGGGAAGTCGGGGCGCATCGAAACCTGGCTCTTCCACTCGACTCAAGCAGGGCTGATTCACCCTGGTCACCAAGGCAGCAAAATCTGCTTGGTCCTTATCTTCTCAGCCCAGTTTGTACCCCAGTAGGATGCTCCTACTCTGATGAGGCTGCCCCAGGGATGAGCATGGCCCAGCTGGTACCACTAGACAAGTCCTCACCACCCAGCACAGCTGGTCCATCACCCAAATGCCCATCACCCCATCCGCAAGTAGGGGTTTGTGAAGGGGCTGGGATGGGGTTCTCAGTGCTGGAGGTCTCAACCTCAGCTACACCTTCCTCCAGCCCCAGTTCCAGGGGAGAAACATCCCTGCTCCACCTCTGCACACCCACCCTGTGCACACTCATATCTCCATCTGCAGGGCCATTACCTGCTTACTGGAAGACATATTGGTGAGCGTGCTGATGCTGCTGGTATCCGTCACCACCATCGCTGAGGGGAAGCGGGAAGTGTGGGAATACTGGGGAGGCTCCTGTTTGTGTGTATACACTGCGGAGAGGAGGGAGACAAGCAGCCGTCAGGGAAAAGGGCAGAGCAGCCGAGTGCTGCATTACAGCAGGTCACAGGGATGCTGCACGGTGATGAGCATCGTGGAGACATGGACGAGATACAACAAGGCATGGAAAGCCTCTAAGCCACCTCTCCCTCAGGGAGCAGCTCGCCCTGAGCGGGGACTGCAGGGCTGTGGCTGGACCAGACACTGGAGATCCACAACCCCACTGCAGCAGAGCCCCATGGGGGTGATGGATGAGCCTGAGGGGCAAAGCCAGATCCCTTCAGGGCACAGCAGAGAAGCATTTGCTCTGCAGGGAGCACAAAGCCACCCTTTGTCAAAGCAGGTGATTTAAGAACATGGAAGGGAAAACACATGGAAGTTTGTACAAGGTGCTGAAGGGGAGGCTGCGTCCCACCCACGGGGCAGTAGCAGAGTGATATGGGAGATGTGGTACAGCTGATGGCACAGGGGAAGGAAAGGATGAGGCGGGATGCGGCCATACAGCAGCACCTTGCATCCCACTCACACTGGTACCCAGGAGAGAGGCGGCAGCCAAGGGTGTGAGCAGGAAGAGAACACAGCCCATTCTCCACCTGAGCTCGCCCTCAGTGCCCTCCCCTTGGCAGGGACCACCCGGCCCCTTCCTTACTGTGCGAGTTCTGCAGCTGGGTCACGGTGGCCATGAAGGGCTGCTGGGACATGTGGCTGGGCGACTGCTGCATCAGCGGCTGCTGGTGCGGGCTGTGGAGCTGCTGCGAGAACTGGACGGGCTGCAGAGCTGCCAGGCTGCCGGCCACGCTGTTGATGACGGGAACGCTCTGCGCCTGCGAGGTGTTGAGACCTGGGAGGGAGCAGAACAGGGCTGTGACAGCGAGCGGGCAGGGGGTCCCTCTTCCCACTGGGGGACAGTGGGGTCCGTGGAGAGGAGCACTTACTCTGTGCGATGGCCATAACTCCCGAGAGCGGTGCCATGATGAGGTTCTGGGACTGCTGCGGGTTGTGGTGCGACAAGCTGTGGATGTTGGTCAGGGTGCTCACCGGGGGCAGCCCGCCCCCCGAAACCGAGATCTGCCAAGGAGCCAGCAGGACACACATCAGAGACACAGCTGGGGGCTGCTTCCGTCCTCATCCCGCTTCACTGGGGAGATGGGGGGGAACCTAAACCCCCATCCAAGAGGCGAGCGGTGCCATCCTGCTGCAGCACACAGCTCCCACCACCCCAGGGCACAGAACCCAGCCTGGGTGCACAATCGTGATGTTAATAAATAGCAAAGCAGCAGCGGCGAAGGATTTTGCTGGCACCAGCTTCCAGCTCCAGCAGAGCATGGTGCCAAGACATGGCACATCCTAACCCTTTGCCATTTTGTCCCCCAGGCCCGAGCTCCTGCCCTCGGGGACAGCTGAGGACTCTCAACACTCATTAACTACCCCAGTTAGGGGGGGAAAGTGGGAAATATGAACTCAGAAAGGTAAAGAAAAAAGGCAGAAATCAGGTAAAAAGGGCCCCATGGTGATGATCATAGTGCCCCCTTTTGCAGATGGGCAGGATACTGGTGAGATGAGGCAGGCGAGCTCAGCCAGAGCCAGCTCACAGCATTTCGTGTCAGGGCTTAAGGATCAAACACACAAGGGCCCTTGGAGCGTGCTGAGCAGAATGGAGCTGGTCCCCAGGGCAGACAGGAGGTTAAGAGCCTTATTTCTTTAATTGCTGCCCATTCCCCTAATCCCCCTCCTCAGCCCCCTTGCACTGAGCAGCGCCGCTCCCCGTTCAGAGCCATCCCCGCGGCTCTCGGTGCGACACCTCTGGACACGGTGTCTGTTGTGCACATGTGAGCTGCCATTGAAACAACTCCATCAATAAATTCCAAGGCCTGGGAGTGACTCGTATTTCCTGATCCGGTATTTTCCACTTCCAGAGCCTCCTCAAGGCCAGGTTACAACACACTTGGCTGCACAAGTCAAACAGCTCACGGGGAGCGCACGCTGCTCGCCCGCAGCCCAGCCTCCTTGCACGGGTGTTTAGATCCAAAGCACTGCGCCCACAATCGCCTCTGGAGATGGCACGAGTGGGAAAGACCCTCCAGGCACTGAAGCATTGAGGGAGCCCCTTTGCACTGCCAGGACTAAGGGCAACGCTGGAGCCTGCACCACCAAAGCCTTGTGCAGCCTCAGTGACTCTCCTCCCCGATTGCCTTCAGAGGCAGCAACTTCCTTGCCGGCCCCGGGTTCCATGTGGGGTACCAGAGGCACACATTTACCCACTGGAAACCGCAGCCTACAGCATGTTCTATTAAATCACTTGCAAGCACCAGCTAGCCCTGCTTCAAGATCAGAGATAAGCTGGCAGGGCCGCACGCTGCCGAGGACCCGAGCGGTCCCGGATGGTGCTGTGCAGTGTCCATGAAGTGGGAATACCTCAGCAGGGCTCTTCAGGCTCTCCAGTGCCCACTGCAGTGCTCAAGCTGCTCTTCCCGGTTTAACCCACTCTATTCCCATGCTGCCACGTCCCACGCCGCAGCCCTGGCACCCGGTGCCTGCCGCTGCCGCCTTCAGTCCTGACTCATTTTATGGCTTCAAGGCTCAGGGTTATAGGGCTCAACACACCCTGGAGGAGATATGGGTGCGCTTGGGGTGAAGGGAGAGTGCTGGGAGGGCTGGGACTGTGCTTGGGAAGATCCCCCCCGCTCGGTGGGGATGCTTGGCCTTGCAGGGTCAGCACGTGAGCGGGTGCACAGAGACCCTCGCTAGCCAAAGAGCATGGAAGGAAAGGCAACACTGAATGGGGCCATAGCTGAGGGAGGGACAATGAGGCCCCCCCCAGCCACCCAGCTTTGTAAGGAGGCGGATGTGAAAGCCAAGCCTTTGAAAATGGAAGTGAAAACCCCGGAGGAGCGGGCTTGGCCCCGCCACACAGAGCCATGTTTGACTTTCGCTTTCAGCAGGGAACAATCCTCCTCCCGGAAGAGCAGCGGCTCCACGTGAACCTCCACCAGCCTGCGCCTGCATCTCCCATCCCATCTCATCCCACCCTGGCCCCCTGCACCTCCTCCTTGCCCCACTCCATCGCGCCCTCCTCCAAAGGGCTTTGCACCAGCCAGGCACCCACGGAAAGGAGCAGCCCGAGCGCTTGGGCGCTGAAGCCCAGCCCAACCCTGCATTTACAACCACTTCTCTGCAACGGCATCTGCCCAGCAAAGCCCTTGCTAGAGCCTTGAGCACATGGGGATGGGGAGAAGCAGGAGCTGGGTTAGTGATTCCTCGGGATAAGAAGATCCCTGCTTGCCAGGAACGCACTTCCCCAGCAGGACCCGGGAGGGCTCGGGGACCAACACCTGCAGGAGCGTTTCATCGACACCCGTGTCACTGGCAGCCGAAAACAAACAGCGCTCCTCCCATCCGCCAGGCATGCGATCAATGAACCCGGGAGCGGGGCTCCTTCTCTATGGGAAGCATGGAAAACACACGCACCCCACAATGCGCCATTGTTCGCTATGGGCCGCGTGTGAAAGCCAGGGTTGGGGGGGGGGGGGGAAGCGTGTTTGCTCTGCCCGCTGGGCCCTCTTATCTTATCGGCGCCGCCGCCACGCCAGCCCAGGTGTACTCACCATTTTACCGTCGGGAGAGAGCAAACCGTGGCCCGGGTCCAGGCCGGCCGGGGAGACCTGCGGCAGCACGGCCTGGCTCGTGGGGACCATGGCGCCGCTGCCGTGGTGGCTGATGGTGCCGGAGGGTGCCGCCTCGCCGCTCGCCGCCTGGCCGTACCGGACCCCTGCAAAACACCGCGGCAGGATCGGGGTCACCCCACGGGCAGCACGGGTGGGGCAGTGCCTTGTGCCTCTAAAGGGGAATGGCTCCACCGCTCCCTTGGCTCCTTTGGCACAGGGATGTGCAAGCTCCTAAATGGCACCTTGGAATGGGAAACGGAAGGGATAGCGTGGAGCAACGTGCCTGCTCCTCCTTCGGGTGCTGCTTCCCGGCTTCTCCCCACCTCATCTTCTGAAATGATAGTGAGAGGTTTTATGGAGAGGGATGCTGAGCACCCAACCCAGGCTGCCCACGGGTGTCAATGCCTCAGAAAGGGAGCACAAAATAGGCCAGCAGCCTGGACACTGGTCTGCATCCCTCGTGCTCTCGTTTGCATCCATCATGCCCATTCCACAGCTCTCAGACACCAGCCTGGGGGTCCTGAGCTGCAGGGACCAGCTCTGCATCCTCCAGCTCTTCCCTCCCAGCTCCACACAGCCCATGGCCACCCCAGCTCTGAGCAGCACCACTCTCACTTCTCCCCCAGGCCCTTCCACATCCGATTTCCCTCTTGACAAGTGTATGATTAACAGACTGCTGCAGGAGCACAGAGGGACCAGACACTCACAACCCTCCAAACCAGACCTCAGCCCACCGCCACCAGGAGGGAAATCTGGCTCGAGGACAGCTCTTCCATATCAATCTATTTAATTTGGCTAAGCCCCCCCATGCTGATAAGCGGATCATCAGCCATGTGTCATGGAAAGGCATCCACAGATCACAAATAATTAACCCAGGAAAACCCACGGGAAACAAAAGCGCCTTTTACGAGGCTGCCTTGACGGCTACGGCGAAAAGCCATTTGTTATGGGTTCACTGAACTGCCCTGGGATGGGAGCAGGGGATGGATGCAGGGATGGACAGCCCAGAGCTCTCCTGGGAAGGAAAACCATGGAGGCAAAGTCCACCTTCCCAACCGGCACCAGCAAGAGCATCGTCCACAGGGGCTCCCCAAAATCACCATCGGATGGAGTTGTTCAGCCTGTGGAGGTTTATGGTAGCTTCTCTTCTGTTCCAGCATAGACATCCCCAGGTAAAGGATTGTCCTACTGGGATACTGGGATCTCCTCCTCCCAGAGGCCTGAAGGGAGGATGTGATACAGGCCGGCTCAGCAAAGGATGCTCTAAGAGCCACACTAAATACCTCTGAATCAAGGGAAAGGGAACAATGAGTGGGGTCCAGGAGCTTTCCACGAGCTCCATAAACATCTACCACAGCGCAGGCAGCTCCCTGAGCCCTCCACCACGAATCACAGCAAAGAGCCTCTTTAATGACCCCCGCAGGTCCCCCATCAGCTGGTTAAACACGTCCCGCAGATAGGGATCTCCCGCGATGTCTGGCTCCTGATCATTTCCCAGCAAACCCCTTTTATCCCTGATAATACAAGAATGTCCTCTGGCAGGTGGGTGTTTGCGGGCCCGAGTGGACGTCCCTGCCATGAACAGGGTAAACATTACTCAACCAGGGCACTGTCACACGCATTCTTCCCGGCCTCGTGCAGTGTGCTCCAGCCGCTGCCGCCCCGAGATCCTGCGGCGCTGCTCAAACAATGGCAGGGGAGATAAAACAGAGCCCTTTCTTCTGAGCACGATCTTAAAGATAGACCAGGAGGGCAGGCAGCTCCCATGGGGAAGAAACCCAGGGTTTCTGCTCCATCCTCACTCGAGTTCGAGTTCAGCAAAACCAAAAAGAGTCCTATTTCAACCCAAAATCGTGCCATGTCCAGCTGAGGATGCTCTGCCAGGACACCCAAAGCCAGGAAGTTGTCTTTAAAACATATGAGAGGCTAAAAGCTCTCAAGGACAAGACTTTTATTGTCTGAGGAACAATAAGCAATGCTGAGATTTTCTGATAGTCTGGTGACCGAGGTTTTGGGGCTCCTGATAAACCCACTGAAGACTCCAAGCCCTGATGAAGATTAACTCTGCTGAGGAGTGCGAGGCCAGGCTATGGGGCTGGGGGCAATGGTACCACCTTCCAGCCCCACTGAGGACCCTGCTCTCACCAAGCTTCTGCATCCCCAAAGCCCAGGAACCACTTGTCACGTTAAAAGCCTTCTGCCATCGCCACCTTGCAGAGCTTTAGGAAGCCATCAACTATCCTGGCTTGGGTTTTTCCCATTCCTAGAATGGGAGGGGTGTTGCTGTCCATAGGCCCTCAGGATTGGGTTGGATTTGGGCAAACTAAATAATTAATATTAGGAAACCAGCACGTCGCTGTTGCTATTGTCACTGCTACAACTGAGCTCCCGGATGACTGTGGGGAGCTTCCATCCGAGCTCCCCATCCCCTGGGAACACTGCACATTCCAGCCCAGCCTAGCCTAATGCAGTGACCTGGGCATTAGCCACCTTCAAGCTGTCTTTCCTCCCCATCCCCGTTGCTGGACCCATTTTCCTGCTTTTGGGCTCTATCTGTTCCAACAACCTCCCCTGGCAGCACAACCACCGGGATCCCAACAGCCGGAGTGAACACACAGGGATGGTTCTGGTGTGCACCAGGACGTGAAAGCTTCCTCCTGCAGCAAACAGGGGGCTTTGGGGTCCAGGGTTTAGGAGCAGGGGCTCAGGCGCTGTCAAAGCCCACCATGACCATTCTCCTGTCGCCTTCCTGCACCTCCACAGCTGGAAGCAGCTTCCATGCAAAGAGGTTTCTTCCTCCTCCACCTCTACGGCAGCCCAAGAGAGGAGCCAGGATGGGGATCACTGGGAATGGGCCTGGCCAAGGAGCCTGCCCTTGTTAAAAGCTTCTTGTTTTGGAGCTACAGCCATAACATAAAAGTCTGTTTATGGGACCTGGCTTCATGCAGTCCCTGAGCTGCACAGCCCGTGAACTGTTTTACTGCTTTCCCATGTTTCCAGACGTGGAGTCCGGCTCCCATAGCCTTAACCCTGCATTCCAGCCAACCAGGAATCAGGGGGTCCTGCCCCCATGGCTTTCTACAGCCAGCCCCAGCACCCCCCCCCGGCTTCCAGGGATGGCAAAACCATTCCCCTGATGCAGCTTTCGGGATGGGGTTGTGAAAGTAGCATGGAAACCTCAACCTGGCATTCTGGTACCTTTGCTGTTTTCATCTCCACTTGTGCCATTTTCTGGGCACACCCCAACCTTGTGTCTTTGGGAGGCAGAAGCAATGAAGCCTCTTGGTTCTCCTCTATGTCCCATTGATACCATTAAATTGCACTTTAAAGAAGAAAAATCACTGCACTTCTAAACCACTCCCGTGCCACCACCATCGCGCAGCACATCCCAACCTCCTCCCGCAGCTCCTGCTGCACTTTTGCCCTGGAGCTTTGCAAACATCCTGTAAATCACCAGCGATGCCCAACCCCAAAACAGAGCCGGCCACGCTGCACACCCAGCCATGGATAACTCGGGGGCAGGGATTCAGCCCGATCCACAGGGATGCAGCCGGCATGATCGGGAGCCCGGCAGTGGGGTGGAAAAGGCAAAGTGTGACTTTAGGGGTGAAGCAGGACTCAGCAATGCTGCACCCACTGACACCGTGGAAGCAGCCGGGTTGGTGATGGCACCTTTTCACCCTCCCAAAGCCAGCTCTGATTTTTGGGCTGCCACTCAAATTGTCCCTAAAGTGTTAATCTTGCTATGTTACAGAGGTGCATAGTTTATATCCATTATAAACCTGTTTATGGGGACTGGACCCTCCCATTGCGCTGCTGTCATAAAGTCCTAATTACCCCCCATAAAAGAGGGAAAAGCTCCTAACAGCGCCCTGTACCCACCGAGCCCCACAGTGCACCCAACAGTAAAACATTACAACCGCTGGCACTGGGTCTGCAATCAGAACCAGCACCTACCCCGGGGCAACAACGTGTAGGATCCAGGTAGAAACCAAAGCACCTTTGGACCGAGGGTTTATTGATGGGCTCTTCTTTAAGGGAAGGTTAAAACCCTTAAAGTGGGTTTAGGAAGGATCTCGGGGGTGGTGCTGAGTTATCTTTATGTTTGTTATCTCCGTGGATAGAGATATCTAAACATATACAAGTAATGTGAGTATATAGGTGTGTAAGTTACAGAAGTATATAAGTAATATATATATATGCTTTTTATCTCCATCTACAGAGATATCTAAAAATATATAAGTAATGTGACTATATAGGTATAGAAGTAATAGAAATATATAAGTAATACATATATGCTTTTTATCTCCATCTACAGAGATATCTAAAAATATATACGTAATGTACATTTATATAAATATATGTTTTTTATCTCCATCTATAGGGATACCTAAAAATACATAAGTAATGTACATTCATATATAGAAATGTTTTCTTATCTCCTTCTATAGGCATCTAAAAATATATCAGTAACGTACATTTATATATATGGGTTTTATCTCCATCTACAGAGATATCTAAAAATATGTAAGCAAGGTACATTCATATATATGTTTGCTCTCCATCTATAGGGGTAGCTAAAAGTCTAGAAGTACTGTACATTCATACATATAAATACATATATAAGTGCGCACTCTGATACTGCTCTACTACTCTGATATTTGCAGGGCAGGAACGGACGGATGGATGCATGGATGGATGCATGGATGCATGGACACCCCAACCACCGGGATGGGCTGGAGGCGATGCTGTGACCCCCGGCCATGGGGACAGGGCTCTGCGGGCTCCGCCGGGCGCCGCCGTCCCTTTGTATGCAGGGGGAGGCGGGGGGCTGCGGGCGGGCGGTGCCTCCCCTAATCTCATCAATGCACCGATTGTCCTCGGGGCTCTTGAAGATAAAGATGGCATAAGCCAGAGTCTACGGCATGGCACCGAGATAAAGCCCCGAGTGACCTTCAAATCAAACAGGGAACCAAGATCGCTGATAATAGCCCACAGTAAGGGAAAAGTCCAGAGTCTGAGAGAAGCCTCCGAGATAGACCGGCTTTAAGTATTTACCTCCAAACAGTTAACTACAGCTTGAGGCTTGACAGATGGGTCCCCAAGAAGAGGCCAGGAGGATGTTTGACTTTTACAGCCCTTATCCCTGCCCGGCTGTCATTACACCCCCCCTTTTGCAAGACCCCATTGATGTCCTGAGGAGCAGCCGAGCCCCCTTTGTCTGCGGGCACGGGAGCGATTGTGCAGCTGCCCCATGCCACCAGCCCCATCGTTTCCTGCTGGGGGATGTCCTGGGGGGGGGACAGGGCTGTGCAGGGCAGGACTCGGGCAGCATCCCTGCGCCGTCATTAAGCTGTTAAGGCATTGAGAGCCCCAGACGCCGCCGCAGCGGTGCAAGGGCAGTTCAAATCCCAGCATGGCCAGCCCGGGATGGGGTCAGCCAGGCAGCACTGCCCCACATCCCATCGAGGCGTCGCATCTTAAACACGGGTTTGGAGCCGGTTTTGGGAGCTGCAAGCCGGCCGGACCCAGCTTGGTCGAGGTGAGCCTGAATCAATCACGGCTGAGCTCCATCCCAAACCAGTCCTAAAACCCCACCTCGCAGTGCCCATCTCCTCCTCCTCGGCAAGGCTGATGGATATGAGCACCATCCGCTGAGAAATTCCTGCAGCCAAGCCCTCCTGACCCCTCCAGAGGGGCCCTTCATGAACCATCACCGCAACCATCACTCCTGCCCTGCTCAAAAGCCCCTCCGAATGGGCTGTCATCGGCCCTATAGCCGGGACCGGCTCCTGCTGGCACTGCTCCGACGGGAAAATAAAGGTCGGGGCTTAAGGGCCCTCCAGCCCCAAGATAAATGCCCGCAGTTACAGTAATTGCCATCCCCTAATAGAAGCAAACAAAGGCTCTCGGGGGTGCTGCATGCGTGCTGGCAGGCCGGGGGCACATCAAAGGCGCTGGGGTTCGTTCAAAGCCCGGTTTAATTGTCAATTAAGCATGCACAGGGATGAGCCATGACAATGCGGGGCTGCATGCTGGTGGGGCATTGTGGAGCCCCGCCGGCCGACACTGAAAACAGCTGATTCTGCTGACAATGTGCTTGTAGGGCACCTTGTAAGCAATCAGCCGGTGACAGGAGGGCAAACGTCCTCCCTGTCCCCGCCATTGTGCGGGGGCATTCCTGGGGCAGGGTCACACCGTGGTCACCGCGGGCCGGCCCTAAGGGAGAGTGGTACCCGGGAGTGGGATGGATGCTGCCTGTCTCTCTGCGGGAGAGCGGTTGGATGCTGCTGCATCCCCCCCCGCCCTGCCCCGGGTACCACCTTTGGGTTGTCCTCACTTGCTACCACCCAGGGGCTGGTGTCCATGGCCTGGCACCGTCCCCAGCTCAGCCTCCTCTCCATGAGCACCTTGCCCTTCCCGCAGGGACTCTCCATGCACGGGTTTCATTTAATTTGCCTTTGTAACGAGCTGGGGGTGCCTAACGAGGCAGGCAGGGTCATTTCCAAGCAGTTTAACCTCCCTGGCCATGCTGTGCCAAGAGGTGATTGAGATGCAGCCCCTCTGCTGACCCCCCATCACTGAGTGCCTGCTCCTGCACACCAGGACCCGGTGCATTGGCTGCGGAGGGCAGGAGGGGGACAATGGGGATTGTTCTCCCAACAATGCCTCTCTCCTCCCCGGTGCTGTTATCTCCTGCTTAAATCCCCCCGGAGCTTTCGGCAGGGCTGCTCTCCCAGCCGCCTCCTCACTGAGCACAACGGGGCTGGACTGTGATGGGGAGAGGTGGAGGTTGAGCCCGGCACCCCTGAGCAGCTTCCTTCATCCACCTCCCTCCGCGCTGGCATGGGGATGGTGCAGCACCACGCACCCAGCCTGGGCTAGCTCCAGCCCAGGACACACTGCTTCATCTTATGGGCTTTGCGGCATTGCCTGTGCACCCCTGCCTTCAAAACCAGTGCTCACCAGTGGGCTGCATCCCAAGTCCCCAGCAGTGATGCATCAGGCACAGAGCAGCTCATCTCCCTGCCCCAAAGAGCCCACACAGGGACGCCAGTGAATTAAACCAACCAAGCAAATGCCAATTAATCCTAGACAGGATGGAAACCCAGCCCCAAAACATGGGGCCGTAACACTGCAGTGACACCACTTGCTCCTCACCGCACCACCATCACTTGAGGCTGCACCAGGGACCAGGGTACCCATCTTCAAGACTACCCATGCACGTCCTAAGGGCTCAGCACCCCTATCTCCAGCAGGAACAGGACCCAGCGCCGCATTTGCTCCACCACCACCACCCGAGCATCCTTGCTGAGGGCTTACCTGTCATTTTGCTGGGCGGCGAGGCGCTGGGCTGGTTGTGGTGCGGGGAGCCGTGGGACAGCAGCAGGTTCATGCTGTGCGGGGCGGGCTGGCCCGAGCTGTAGGCATCCATGGCCAGCTTCTGCCGGAAAGCTTCCTCCTTCCGCCGGTTGGCAAACCAGTTGTAGACCCGCACCTCTGTCACCAGGTTGGAGCCGAGCCCGTGCGCCTTGGACGGGGACACCCCCCGCTGCAGACACTCGGCCCTGCGCGTGCAAGGGGACACGTTGGAACAAGGGTGCTGCTGGAGGGGGGCTCCCACAGCACCGCCAGGCAGACTTGGGGGGGGTTAAACCCTTCCTAGGAGCCTGCCTCCTCTTTCCAACTATATCCATGCTGTAAAAGCCACCCCCTCTCCTTCTGGTATTGCTGTGATGTTTCAGCATCCCTCAGGCATCCCTGCAGCATCCCTTGGGCATCCTGCAGCATTCCCTCAGGCATCCCTGCAGCATCCCTCGGGCATCCCTGCAGCATCCCTCGGGCATCCCTCCAGCATCCTCCTGGCATCACTGCAGCATCCCCAGGGCATCAGCCAGCATCTCCAGGGCATCTCTGCAGCATCCCTGCAACATCCCTACCCCAACATGGAGCTCACCAAGCCCCGAACATCACCCATATGGGGAAAACGAGGCAGAAAGAAGCCAGGAAGCTCAGCAAAGCTGTGCCACGAGCCAGCGGCCGGAAGCCTGGAATCGCATGGAGTTTTTGGGAGAAAGGCTGCGGGATGGGCAGCGTGGGGCAGCCTTTACCTGTTGCACTCCTCCACCAGCGCCTCGCGCTCCTCCTTGCTGGGGTTCTTTTGGCGGTCGTAGGCTTGGTACAAGATTTGCTGGGAGGCCGGCCCCCACTTGAACCGGTTGCGGCGCATCTTCTTGCTGGGGGTTTCGGAGCAGGCGTCGTCGAGCTGGGCAGCCCCCTGGTTCTGCTGATTGAACTCTGGAAAGAGAAACAGCAGCTGATCCTGACTGCTTTTGTCTGTCCTATTTCCACAACCCTGGACTGCCTGGTTGAACTCTGAAAGAGAAAGGAGCAGACGTGAGCCGGCCTGTAGCCGCCGCAGTGGTGCGTGTGTCCCCGTGTCCCCTCCTGCAGCACCCCAAAACCCACAACCCCAGCGCATCTTGGTGCCCCCAACACCCACCCCAAGGAAAGGACCTGCTCTGCGCCCTGCCAGGGCGGATATTGCCACCCCTGCGGGATGGTGTTCAATGGGGAGGCACGTGCAGCACATGCATATTCATGGGCAAGGTCCTCGCCGGGGGTGAATGGGTTTGGGGGAGATTTGTGTGAGCAAGGAGCCAGGCAGGGTGGCTGCAAAGCCCCCCTGGGATGGTGCCTTGCTCTGCTTGCACAGAGCCCCCATCCAGCTCCCGCTCCCATTCCAGTGCAGTGGGACACCAGCCCCATGCCCGGGGCAGCAGCGCTAGAGGTGACCTTCCCCAGCCGCCCGCCCTGGACCCGGCGCTTGTCACCGTGGCAGTAAAGGGAGATTAATGGGAGGGTTTTATTATTCCCAGATTTGCAGGGGAATTCTCCCTCTTTTTTAATGGCTTTTCCCCCCGTGACAAGGGGGGAAGCGCAGGGCAAGGCTGGAGCAGGCTCTGTTTGCTCTAAGGCTTCAAGGTGTGTTTTCAAAGCATGGGTGCTAAACCCTTCTCTGAGCTTCCCGTCCGATGGAGATCACATCCTTTCGGAGGACGGAGGAGTGGCAGTGCCCTGAACTGCAGCTCAGCCAAAAACGGGGCTAATTTGGCCCATACAAGAGAGGTGCACAACAGCCTGGGCACTTGGTCTTAGTTTAGATAGCACAGAGCCCCAGGACCGTGCTGCAGACAGGAGCCCTTCACAGGCTTTTCCTCTTTTCTCTCTACTTTTTTTGCAAGTAGTTGCAGAAAGTGAAGGGCCTCAGGGAATGGAAGGGAAAAGGGGGCAGAGGTGGGAAAGGCATCAAATTGTGTGTAACCATCCATTGCTTTCCCAGCTCTAACAAATATATGGAAACCCAAACCGTGCTCCTGTGATCAGGAGGCGCTTTTGAGCAGTTTTCCTATGCCTTAAATGCATTTTGCTTGTAAAGCTCTATTGGGACGGATGCTGTGCAGCTTGGGTCAGGCACGGAAGCAGGCATGGATGCACCCACTGGCAGGACCGGGATGCGGGACCCCCTTATCCCTGTTATCCCCGATGGCGAGCGCTGGCACGGGTACTTACGCCGGAGGATCTCCCGCTGCTTGCGGACGTACCACGTGTAGAGAGCGGCTCTCTTCTGCGTCTTCATGGGGGTGCCCTTGTTGAGGTGCTGCGAGAGGTGGGACTGGTTGAGGCCGGTGACGTCCACCACCTCCCGCTGCGGGATGTTGTGCTGCTGCATGTACCCCTTGATCATCTTCGCCGCCCGCCACGGGTCCTCGCTGCGGGGAGGGAGAACAAGGGTTAACCAGTCCTGATGGGGGAAAAGCTCCCGGTTTTCTCTTCTTCCCATAATGGAAACCCATTATTATTATTATTATCATTATCACTATTAATATTATTATTATTATTCCTAAACCTGTTTCAGAAGGGCACAAGAACCCTGGGGCATTTGCCTTTCCCCGATGGCCATCCCAGAGCCCCCAAAACAGCCCCATCCTGCCCCAAGAAGGCAGGAGCTGGTGGGACAGGGGATCACAGGGTGCCAAGGCCACCCCGGGGCTGCCCACCAGGGTGCTCACCCAAGGAGGGAGAATAAAGGGGATCCCTGTGGCTCGTCAAGGTCACGTTAACACCCAGATCCTTCAAGGAGGAACGCAGCCCACCCGGTAATCTCTGCCATTACTGCACTCACTACAATTCCTCCCTTTGAAGATGCGCACACACAAATACCTGTATGGATTTGGGACACCCATACTGGGAATCTCTCTGAAGAAAGAGAAACCTCCCATGTGGAGCTGCTGGGATGGTTTTCCTGCCCCGGCTGCAGTACCCGCACCCTGCCCCATGCCCTTGGGCTTGCTGCCGGCTACCGAGGACTCCGCACAGCCACCAAACCCCACTCACTGTGCTTGCTGCTTCATCCCACAGGGATAAATCCCTAAAACCCAATAGTCATTGAAAAGAGACCCTAATTCCATGCTCCCACAACAGCGCACAGAGGCCATAAGCAAGAGGCGGAGAAGTGAAGGTCAAAGCAGGCACACAAACCCAAGCAAGCCCCGGAATGGAAAACCAAACCCAAACCTCTCAATAATGTTAGGTCATTCTTGACTATTTTTAAACACTCGAATTCTGTTCCTGCAGGCTTCAGGTGGAAAATGGCTCTTTCCTAAACCCGCGTTACTTTGGTGTCCTTGGAGGAGCTGCCGCTAACCGGGAACTAAGGAACAAACACAACTACAGCCACAAATCAAACGCCGTCTGCCTTCCTTAGCCCTAAGGAACGCACAAGGCGACGGCAGAGGAACAGACCAGCACCTCCTCTGTACCCCAGAGCCCCAGGTTTATTCTGCACTAGAAGGAAGTGCTTTAACACCGACAAACCCAGTGCGGAGCCCGAGCCTGGTCACAGTCCTGCACTCAAATAATGCTGCACTTGGAGCAACCGCCCGGCTGCTTTCCCACCTCGTTCCTTGGTTTGGATCCTTCGACTTGTCAAGGAGGAGAAAAACAACCCAAGAAATGGATTCCTTACTGTTTGTCCTGAACGCAGCGCGAAAACAAAGCTGGTTGGATCCAAAGCAAAAGCACCCGGCCATGGCCAACGCGCTGATGGTGGCAGCGGCTTTGTCCCTCTCGGGAAGGACAGCACGGAGCCTTCCTAGGGACATCATTCCTGTGCCCAGTCCTGCATCCTCCGCGCAGGAGGACCCCACTGTGAACACGGTGATGGTCACACGGAGCTGGATGCGGACCCGGGCACACACTGACTCCGGTTCTCCCAGTAGCCGGGACCCTGGGCTGGGATGAGCACGGTGCAAACAGCAACGCCTGTTCCTGCCCCGAACCCACCGAGGTTTTGGGGCTCTCGGGTCCTTGTGCTGCCCCAGGAGAAGGTGGGAGCCAACAAGAAGGGAGCAAAGAACAGGTCCTTGTCCTGCAGCGCTCCTTCCCAACGGAGCCAGGCAGAGCCCACAGCCACCCTGCCTGAGCTAAGGGGCTCACAGGGACTTGTGCCACGAGCCCTGCATGTCACCCAAGTGATCCTCCTAATTACTGATTAATAATAAGCTAATGGAACGGAGCTCATTATCATTCCTAATAGCTGTTTGGTTCACAAATAAACCAAGGGCATCACTTGCCCAAAGTTAAGGGTTAGCCAGCACCAGAGTTCACAATTCGGGCTGCTTTCAGAACAACGTGATTTCTGAATTTCCATGGAATTTGGCAGCATTTTGGCTGGAAAAAAAATAGGTGAGAATTAGGGGAAAAAATCCCCGCGTTTCCCTCCATTTTGTTATTTTCAGGAGGGTTTCAGCCTGTTTCACACTTCCACTTTCAAAACAATTCCTCGGCCCTGCCTTTCTGAGCAGGGATTTCTCTTTACAGATCAACTTGACCGCATTCAAAAGGGTTAAACAACCTGAAACCAAACCCAAACATTTTGTTTCATGTTAAACAAAATGTTTGGACTTGACCCAAAATGAAATGTTTCAGTGTTTATTTCACCTCTCCCCCCCCCCCCCCCCCCGCTTTTCTTTTCTGCTTAACCTAAAAAACAAGAGAGGAAAAAGCTTTCGCTTCAATGCAAGCCCTTTGGCTTTTTGTTCTGTCACCAAAATGAAACAAAACCACATTAATTGCCCGATCTTCTTTACGTGCAAAATAACCCACCCAAGCCAGGAGTGCTTTGTAACACTGGAGAACCAGTTCATGGCCCTCGCCGCAAGGTTCTTCACCACCAAAACCAAGGAAAAGGGGTTTTCTTCATGCACAAAATTAACCTCAGCGAAGCCCAGCCGCCAACACTGATGAAGAAAAGGGCATTTCCCATCCCAGCTCCATAGGAAGCCTCTTGTCCCTCTCCCCAGGGACTCCAAGACCTGCTCACCCCCTTTGTCAGCCTTGCAAACAGGTAAAAACGCTCCATATCCTTGGGAGAAATATGCCAAGAATTTACACAGATGGATCATAAACCTGGCTCCCTCAGAAATTACCTCCCGAATCTCATCTCCCCTGCGCATGGGGAGCCAGCGAGGGGACATGTGCCATGTCCACCCTTCCCTGTGCATATCGGGGTGGCTTTGGGGCATCTCCAGCCGGGTCCCCAAGGGTGTGTAGCTTTCCCTTGGACGCCAGGCCCATGGGATCTGCTGGGATCTGTGAGCTCTGGAAGGTGGGATTGGGCAGGGATATGGAGCCATGGGGCATCGCGCCCCAGCGCTGGGCTCTCCATGCCGCCGGTACCCCCATGGCCAGGCTCCATGAGGAAGCACAGTGCCAGTGTGGGACCAGCCCGCCCGTGTGTGGCACTCACCCTCTGCCACCCTGATGTGGTTTAAGCCCAGCCCGTAACACAGAAGCATCCCTTGAAGCCATGAAGGGGTCCAAGGGAATGCGCTGCTTGCTGAGGGGCTGTGGCTGGGGTGAACCACTTGGGACCACTGCACTGGGATGGGCAGCTCCAGCCCATGCCACGGCGGGCAGTGAGGCCAGCACCACGTTCCCAAAGGAGCTGCGGGTTGAGCACCCCAGGGACGTGGGAGTAGCCCGAGACGGAGCCATCCCTGGGGAGCGGGAGCAGAGGGGGTTTATTCCCCATGCGTAGCTGCAATAAATGGATCCCAACTCCCCTATCCAGCTCCCTCTCCAAGTACAAAGGCCTCTCTTAGAGCAAACACGAGCTCTTTGCAAAGGCTCCTCAGGGACATGTGCCTGCTCTTGTTTGCACCAAAGGCAAACTTTGCACAGAACACCTGTGGGAGCACAGGGACCCCGGGGCTGAGCCCGCTCTGCACCCTACGGACATCCCGGGATGGATGCGGCCAGCAACAAGTGGGGGACTGGGGCCAGGCAGCAGCACCCAGAGGTGCAGGGCACGGTGCTGCGCAGGAGGGGTGGGATCCCAATGGAAACGGCCTGCAGTGATTCCCCCCTCGCATGGAGCCGGGTCCCAGCCGAGCCCTTTGGCTGGAACGGGCGCCGCTGCCAAACCCTGCTCCCAAAAGGCACCGCCTGCCCCCGGGGCAGGCCTGGGGCACGACCACGGCGGTGTCCCCATCAGTGCCGAGACACCGGGGCTGTTGGGGGGCAAGAGCCGGGGCTGCCCTAGGCAATGTGGGCTGGGAGCGGGTGCAGGAGGCACCGGCGGTGCCCCGATACAGGTATAAAACCTGACAGCAAGGCGGGGGACGGACCCAAAGGTGCCGCGGGCGCACTCAGGGGTGTCCCGCGGGGCTCCCACCCTCCTACACCGGCCCCAACTGCGCTTCGGAACGGAGCCGACGCCGTCCGCGCCCCGACCGGCCCGGGGCAGACGCTGCCCGCAGAGCCCGGGGCAGCTCCTCCGCTCCCCGACGGCGGCCCCGCTCCCGGCGGCTCGGCACGGCCGGGACCGGAGCGGAGCAGCATCGCCGGGACGGGCAGGAGCGCAGCCCGCGGGGGTTTCCTCCTTCCGCCCTCCCGGGCCGCTTTACAACCTCGGCAATGAATAACCCGCGGCTGCTCTCGCCCTCATCGCGGCCCTTTGTGTATCTTCTGTTGATGATTTATAGAAATAAATTAATAGCACCGCGCTCCACGTGTCGCAGTTTATGTTTGCAGCTCCCGACGCGGACAAACGGAGCCGGCGGCCGCTCCGAGCCTCCGCGGCCGCTGCGCCCGGGCTGGCAGCTCCCCGACGGGGCGGGAGGACGCGGCCAGAGAGCCCCGGGCCCTCTCCCTGCCCACTCCTCTCCAAGCACAGCCCCGCCGGGCCACGGCGCACCGGGACCCGTCCCCGGGTAGGGCGCACCGGGCAAGACCCCCGTGCGGGGTGCCTGCAACCTGTTGGGTCTGCGGGACCGAGCGGCTGCGAGCGGAGCTTGAGTGCGCCCCGTCCCGTCCCGTCCCCGTCGGTACCTGATCATCCTGTCCACCTCTGCGCGCTGCTCCACGGCCTCCTCCGTGTTGAGCGCCTGCAGCTCCCGCAGGATCTGCGGCGTGTCGAAGTCGTCGCCGTCCTCCGAGCCCTCATCGCCGGAGAGCTTGCCCTTGCCGTGCCCGTTGGCCAGCGGCGCGAAGGCGGCCTTGCCGTCGGGCGGCCCTCCGGGGGACAGCGGCAGGCTCTCCAGCTTGACGCCGAAGCCGGCGGCGGGCACCATGTCCTCCAGGGCGCGGATCAAGCCCTCCTTGGTGGCTCCGGAGCTGAGCAGGGCTCCCAGCAGCTCCCGTTGCAGGGCGCTCAGCTGGGACACCATCCTCCCGGGCGCCCGCGGCGCGCCCCGCCGCTCGCCTCCCGCCTCCCTCCGCCGCTGCCGCGCCGCTCCGCCCCGGCCGGCCGGGCTGCTGCGGGGCGCGGGCCGCCCTTTACCAAGGCATGACGGCCATCATGAGGCAATATACCTTATGCAAATCAGCGCCCCCGCCCCGGCCCGGCCCTTAGCTCCTGCTCTTGGGGCGGACTTTGCCCGCTGCCGACGGGAGGCCCCGGAGGAGCGGCGGGGGCACAACGGGACGGCAGCGGGGACCCCAGCGCTGCAGCCCCGGCTGCCGTCGGGGGGGGGGGGGGGGGGGTGCTCGGTGAGCGCCTACCGGACCGCAGCGCCGGGATGGGGATGGGGATGGGATGGGCAAAGCCCGTCCTGCGCCGCTCCTGAGCTCAAGGCCGGGGCCGTTGAGCTGCGCCCTGCACTGAAACGGGACCAAGCTGAGAAACCCCAACCCCGGCACCCCCCCAGCAGGGTCCTGCTGGCCAAGCCCTGGCACAGAGCGGGTACAGGCCCCGGGAGAACCCCCCGATGGGGGTCTTGGCACCCACTGCAGGGCAGTTTTGGGCCAGGCTCAGCACAGGTTCACCAGGAGCTGGATGTGCACAGCACAGAGGGACCCTCAGCAAGGCAGGCACAGGGGTGCTCAGGGGACACGGAGTCCCCGTTGAACCTTGGCAGCCACCAGGGGCGGGAGCAAGGAGCAGGTCTGGAGGTGGGCAGAAGAGAGCCAAGCCAGGCCCTGGGATCTGAACAAAACCCTTGTGACTGCACCGAGTCCCAAAGATCAACACATTCACTTCCATCAAAGCAGGGACGGACCCAGGAGCCACCAGCACAAACAGAGCACACACACAGGGACCTGCAGGGGAAGGCAGGGCCAATGCCCGAAACCTCTGGTCATGACCCCTCCCAAAGCACTTTCGGTTTGCAGCCCAGTTCCCTGCTGCTTTTGGCTGGTACCTGCCCATTCTCTTTACACCCTGCACTTCCAGGCTGGATTCAGACTTTCACAGGGTACCTACAGCTGAACACACACTGCAGCGGGATGAAACCATCCCTGCAGTGCAGGAGCAGCCCAGGGCAGGGATGGGAGCACTGTCAAATCCCCCTTCCCCTTGGGAGACAGAGCCACAGCCGATGGGAGGGCTGTGGGTCAAGGGCATCCCAAAGGGAGCGGGTTTGTGGATGAGCACGCGATGGCTGTGCAGGGTTTGATGGGCACACATAGACTGAGCACAACCTATAGAAGAGAGGACCAAACCCCCCCCAAAAACCTCCTGGACCCCAGACTGGACGTGCATCATCCCCAGCTCTGCTCCCACGTGCCCAGGGCTGCATTACCAGAGGGGTGCTCTCCTCCTTTACACCACAATGGGTCTCTGATCACCCCAAAGAGAGCCCAAACCTCGGGGACGGGGGCCATACAGAGCCACCACCGCCCCTGAGCACCAACCCACTGCGATCAGGACTTGGGGTTACACCCTCTGTGCCCCCCACCACTGCTCCAGTCACGGCGCTGAGTGCCCAGACCCCCCCATCACGGTCTGTGCCTGCCCTCGGGTACCCCCCACCCTGGGAACAGCCTGGCTCTTGCTCTGGGAAGGTCCCGTCTCCCTTTCAAGTGGTCTGGTGAGCTTTGACTTGGTCTTTGCACAGGCTTCATGGCATCGCATGGTAATGATGTTCTGTCACGGTGGGTGACCCGGACCTTGCCCTGTTTCCACACATTCGGAGCCACCTGGCTAATGAAGTGGGTATCGTTTTCTGGTCCATCTCTCACCCCACTGCTCTTCCCCCTTCCTCCACACCCAGCTCCTCGCAGCGGTGTCAGAGCCTCGCTGGGACCGGCCCTTTCCCATCGCTGGCGGGCACAGCTCATTAACTCCATGGGGCTGGGAGCACACGGGTTCCCAGCCAGGGGAAGGCATCAGCAGGAGGGGACGGTGCTGGGAATGCAGGCGAGGGTTTGGGAAGCTGAGCACGCTCTGCTCTGTCCCACAGGACTCCAAACCCAGTCTGCAGCCAGCCCATGGGCTCATGAGCCTGGTGCTGGTCACCAGCTCCCGTGGTTGGAGGTGGCCTCGCCTCCCGCTCCCCATCGCTCGCAGCGTCAGAGAGGCACCAAATGGAACCATTAGTGCTGGAAGATCCCCCAGTCCCAGCCCTGTGCCAAAGCAGAGCCACCCAAAACAGGTCACACAGGAACACTTCCAGGTGGGTTTCAACGTCTAGGGAGAAGCCCATCCCCTCCCGACCACCACAAGGGAATAACCATCCTAATGCAACCGGTACGGCCCAGCAATCCCTCCCTGCAGCCACAACCGCCTCCATCACCCACGGAGGGTCCAGCATCACTCGCCCCACGCACGGGCAGCAGAACCCACGCTGGCACAACGGGGAAGGGGAAGCCCCGGGGCGCCGTGCCCATGGCATCGCCGCGGCCCCATCGCGGCGGCGCGGGCCTCAATCCACGCCAGGGGATTTCTGCCCTTGTGCCTCATTCCTTCCCCTGAGCTCCATTTGCCGCCTGAGCGCGCGCAGACTTCACCGCCCCTGACCCCGCGGGCAGTGGGCAAGAGCGTTCCCACCGAAGCCGGGCCATTAAATCCCCTCGCTGGCATTCCCGGTCTCCGCGGCCCCCACTCCCTCGCGGGGCGGTTGTCGCATTCCCGGCTGCCCGCGCCTCCCCCCCGGGGCTGACGTCATGTTTGGAAGCCTGCTCCCATCCCCACCTTTATTAAATATGACCCCGGGATGATCCCGCCGGGCCAAGGGAAGCTGCGGTTGCGGCAGGGATCAGACAGGAGAGGCAGAGCTGCCCGCCCCGCGCTCCCACCCCTTGCGCCCCGGGGACCCCGAGGTTTGCAGCCTCCCGACGCTGCAGGGACGACGGCACCGATCCCACTCTCACTCCGGTTCGGGATGGAGTTGCCCTCGCTCCTACCCTCCCGCCCCAGGGATGATGGAGCTGTGGGTCTCGCCCTGCAGAGGTTTCAGGATGGGGGATCCATTGCAGGGGATCGGTGCCCAATGTTCTCATCCTCCTGGGCATCCACCCAGCGCAGAGACCCCATCGGCACCAAAACTCCATCACCAGCCGCGCTGCGTGACCTGCTCTGGGAAGGGATGCGCCCGAGGGCTCACAGAGCGAGGCAGGGATGTAGAAATGAGTCCTCCTCCTCCACATGCCCCTGTCTCTGAGCACAGTCTCAGCCTGGGCTGCCCTGGGGAAAAGATGCTCCCAGGCTCTCAGTACCAAGCTCTTCCCTGTGAGGGTGCTGAGGCGCTGGCACAGGGTGCCCAGAGAAGCTGTGGCTGCCCCATCCCTGGCAGTGTTCAAGGCCAGGTTGGACACAGGGGCTTGGAGCAAGCTGCTCCAGTGGAAGGGGTCCCTGCCTGTGGCAGGGGTTGGAGCTGGAGGAGTTTTAAGGCCCCTTCCAACCCAAACCAGGCTGGGATTCCATGGATTCCTCCCTGCCTGGTTCCCACCATGGCCTTGCTCACCCATCACAAGCACCAACCCTTCAGCACTGGAAGGGACACAACAGGGAGCCCCCGTCCCCACAGTGCCCCTCCAACCACAGCACCCACACTGGGACCCCATCACCGTGGTGCCATCCCCCAGCGCCAGGCGGGTCCTGCGCGGCACCAGACAGGGGGCGAGGAGGCAGGAGCCGGGGATGGCACCGGGGGACAGGAGCCACCCGTGGCAATGGGACAGGGCCGGGCGGGCAGGAGGAGGACAGCAGCAGCGGGGCTCGCCTGACACGGCCATAATGAATGCTTCTCCCTTACCCTCTGCAAACAGCTCGGGACTCTTTGTCTGCTGATAAATGGCCCCTTTGAAGTTCTCCCTTCTCGAAAGCAAAGCAAAGAAACACTTTCATAGCCCGTCTTCACCCCCCCGGCCTTCTCCCAGACGCTGCTGCTCAGGGATGGGGGGGGCACAGGGGTGCTGTGGCCCCTCAACCGCAGGCAGGGCTGCTCAGCTTCCCCTTGGCTCTGTGGGGCTCAGCACCACCGTGGCCATGGCCCAGTGCCCTTTGGCCACCGCATCCCTACCATCAACGTGCTCCCAGCCCCTCTGGACCCCTAAAACCCAGACCCCTCAATACAAGAGCCTGGGATGGGTCCCGTCGACCACCCCAAGTCTTGATCTGGAGCTGAGGCTGCAGCTGGGTGAGCACAGGGGGTGGTTGGGGGTATTGGGGTGCGGACGTGACCCGGCACCCCCCAGGAGCCGCAGGCCCCGGGTTCTGCTTGGCTGCCGCAGCCAAACGAGTTCTGCCGGGCTATAAACGGCGCTGGACGCGGGGCAGGCCGGGAGCGCCGCCGTCCATGGCAGAGCTCCCGCAGGTTGTCACCGGTTACGTGTCAGGACAAACAATGCTATCGGCCCGGGATCGCGGCACACGGGACACCACAACAGTGCCATAGCCCCAGACACCGGCACGGGGCAGAGCCAACAGCAGCAGGGGCCGTGCCGTGTGTGGCTGCGGGATGGAGCCCGGACCGGTACCATCCCATGGTACCGGCGTGGCACAGCCGCTCCCAGGGCGCTCTGGGCTGATGCCATTCGGCTTCACCGAGCGTCCTCCGGCCTCTGATTAATTCCGAGACAAAGGGGAGGGAAGCGAGCTGGAACCGGCACAGGGCTGGGGCTGTGTTCTGGGAAAACAAAAGCAGGGGGTGGTGGCTGCAGCCCAGGACACACACGGGGATGGGGGGATCCCCATTATGGGGGTTCTGTCCTTGGGACGGCTTCAGTGTGAGCCCTGGCTGCACTACAGGGGGCCCCCAACCTGGGTACCCCAAGTCCTGGCCACCGTCCCCATGGCTATGGGTGCCCATCACTCCCCCCTTCATGCTGAGCGCTGTGCAGGGGCCACCTCTGCCATTTTGCCGTAATGGAAAAAGACCAAACCCCAACTCCTCATAGGCAACCGGGTGTGAGTGGAAGAGGGGGTTTGGAGGCCACAAACGCTGCTGGAGGTTGCAAACAGCTTCACAACCACCGCAAGGGTCCCCCCCCATGGGCACGGCGACCCCAACCCCTGCTGCCTGCTCCCGGTGGGACCCTCCATCCCCAACGCGTTTCTCCACTGGGTGCCCTCCATGGGAGGGTCCGGCCCCTATTGGGGTCCCCTCTGAGCCGTGGGGGGAGCCGGGAGGGCAGGACCCAGGCAGCAAATTGCAGGAGTCAATGGTGCGGAGCCCGGGCGGCCGCCGTGTGACTGCGCTTCCCCTATCATAACCCCGAATTAAACATGCAGGCAATTACTTGCATGGCTTCCCCCCGACGAGGCCGGGCCTCGCGGTCATTAATGCAGGCGCACAGAGAAAAGCCATTAGGGGTGGGTGGCGGGGCCGGGTTTCGCTGGGAACAGTTCCGCTCCAGGAAGGAGCTGGGCCAAAGCCGAATTTCACACATCCCGGAGCGTGCCCGAGCACGGCGGCGCCCTGAAAGCCACCTTTTGTCCACCCCATCGGTCCCCGGGGTCCCGCGGGATGGGTGGCACAGGGAGGGATGGGGACAGCATCACCCCTGCGCGGCGAGGAAGGGGCTGAGCCCTGCTGAACCCCCAAACGCATTGCCCCGGCCCAGCCCTGCCGCGCACGGGGGCAGCGGGAGGTGTGGGATCAAGGCTTTCACGCAAGCCCTCCGCAGGGCAAGATGCGGCAAGTTCTGCCCCTGATTTTACGAGGAAATTCCAGGTTTCGCATAGTTTTCCCTCCCGTTCCAGGGCAAACGCTCCTGGGGCCGCCCCGGGAGCCTGGAGCAAGCATTTGGGTGTATTCGTGCCCCCCGTGCCCTGCGGGAAGCCCCTAGGGTGCCAGCGTGGAGCGTGCCCGTGCCTGGCTGCTGGGCCATCAAGGAAACCGAGACATACCAGCACGTCTAGACTGAACACCAGTCTGGGCCCCCGGGGAGCTGCAGCCCCCCCCGGGCAGCACAGGCTCGTTTCCCATGGGTGACACAACCCCAGGGATGCTATTGCTCCCCGGGGCTCTCCAAGCCCCTTTACCAGCACCATCCCATCGCCACCGGGGGCTGCTCGTGTGGTGCCCCGCGGTTTCCTATGAGCGGCTTCCCGCTGTTACCCTCCCTACGAGGGGTTCCCAGCCCTGGGCAGAGCATCCCCTCGGAGCAGGGGCTGGCGCAAGGGGCAGATGAGACCCGAGCAGAGCCATGCGGGCGCTGCCGGGGACCATCCATCAGCGGCGACCCCAGGGCAGCCGCGGGAGGAGCGCAGGGAGGGAAGGGAGCAAAGGGAAGCGGACAGGATCAAAACCACCGCGCTAGCGGCGGGGCGGCCCGAGATAGCGCGGAGCCATTTGTTACCGGAGGGGCGGCAGGCGGGAGCCCAGCATCAGCCGCTCCCCGCTGACCCCGCCACTGGAAGTCACCCCTGCCTTCGCCACCCCATTGCTCACGCACTGATGCGCGCCCCATAGAGCTCAATCCCGGTCCCATGGGGCGGGGGGGGGGGGGCAGGTGAGGTTCCCCCTTCCCCTTGCTTGGGGGGGAGCAGCAGGACCCCACCGTCCCACCCGCGCTCCGGTTCTCACACACAGGAACACGCGGCTGCCCCGTCCGGGTCCCGCTGCTCCAGGGCAGCTCCCCCCCCTCCACCGCACCCCATTGTGCGCTATGGGCCGGGACCCCCCGCATCCTTCACCGGGGGCCTCCCGGGGCCGGACCCGCGATCGGGACGGGTGGTGGCCAGGGACGTGGCGCCACCTCGTGGCCCGGCGGCCGGGGCAGCTGCGGGGCCAGCGACCCCTTCCCTTTCGTCTTCCCCTTCTCCTTTCACTTCCCTTTCTCCCGCACTTGGCTGCATCGGGATGTTCAGAGTCCAAAATCAGGTGAAATCAGGTGAATTGTCCCTTCCCTCCCTCTCCGCTTCCATCTCCGTTCCCTCCGCTGCTGGAATGGATGCACCAGGATGCTCAGAGTGCAAGAAGCACACAAACCCAGGTGAGTTGCTGCCCCTTGGCTTTCCTTCCCTTCCATTGCCCTTTCCCTTTTCCTTCCCGTTCCCTCAGCTGCATCAGGTTGCTCAGAGTGCAAAACCCACGGGGCAGCAGGTGAATCGTTGCCTCTGCTCAGAGCCCATAAAGAGGCAGTGACTTGGAGGAAGGGAAAGCAAGCACCGAAATACAAATCACTACACGAAGGCAAGGGGAGAGGGGTAACGGGTCCCTCAGCTTCTGCAAGCCAGGTCTGTGGCCACCCAACAAAACCCAGTGCTTCGGTCACCAAACCCTCTCCGCACACAGAGCCCGGTCCGGCCTCCAGGCACACAATCCCACAAGGAGGACTTTACAACCCCAGCCACAACCCCCGAGCTTTGAACCCATCACCATGGGCAGCCCCAGGGACCGCGCCGGGCACAGGGAAAGGTTCCCTCTGGGCTCGGCCGCAGGAGACATCCCGGGGCTGGGACCGGGCACTAAAGCCCTTTTGTTTTCCCCCACCCAGTGACCCTGCGGAAGAACAGGAGGATTGTCTTTCAAACGGAGCCGATGGGGAGCTTGCGTGTCCCCTCGCCACCTCGGCCATAAATCACCCTGCCTCTGATAAGGTAATTACCTTCTCCTTGAAACTATTCATAGGAAACCCCATAAAGGGCCTGCCTTGTAAACACAACAATAAAGAGGCAGGACAATAAAACCTTGGCCCGGGTGGGGAAGGTGCTGCCGGCCCCAAGTACCTCGTGCTTCACCAGTGGAGTGTCCAGAGCCTGCGTCCAGCCCCACTGCTCTCAGTGGCAGCAAGCAGATGGCACAGGGCACATGCAGCCCACGCTGCTCCACAACCAAGCATCGGACACATGAAACCATCACTGACCTGACTATGAGGCAGGAGAACCCAGCTCAGCTCCAGCACCATCACAACTACACCCAGGACCGACCACCAGCAGCAGAAATAGCCCCCGGGGCTGGGCACAGCTGACCCCCATGAACAACCCAGAAATTAGGCCTGAATCTGCTCAGCTGCCCCTTTGCTCTCTTAGAACGTGTGTCTAGGAGGTGGTGAATGGAGTTGGTTCCACCAGCCAGGGCAAAAACCAGCTCCTGCCCCTCTGCTTTCCCCTGTGCACACACTGGTTTTAACCCAGAGAGTCAGCTAAGGGTGTCCAAAAGCTTGGAAAAGGATATTCCTATACAGGAGGATGAACACTGGCATCAGTGTAAGACCCATCCTCTTCACAGGAGGTAATGAGCATGTGGGATGAGACCACAAAATCCAGACTCTACCTAAACTGGTGTGTCAGTCTTTAGTGAAGTTGGCAACAGGTCACAGTGGTGCCAGAGTCTATGAGCATCCCTAGGGAAACGGGACAGAAGGGAGCAGCCGATGGTGTGCACAACCACAACTGTGGTTTCAGTGGCAATGGGACACGTCTCTGCTAGAGGCTGAACACAGCTGTGACACAGAGCCTGGTCCAGATGGTGGGAACTCAAAGATGGGCACAGCTACAACTGCAGCAGGCAGAGAAAAGGAGCAAGTGTCAGCTCAAGTGGCATCTGGAACTTGATGCAGAGCCAGGCCGCTCCTAAGCCAAGAGCCCCACTAGGGACCAGTGAGGGCAGTGGTGGTGCTCAGCTCTACCCCTCTTTTCCAACCTCTGTCCCAGGCAGCAGCTCAGCATTCCACAGTGCTGCACACCTGACACTGGCAGAGCTGTTCCTTGCTGCAGCAGAAGTCACTCGTGCCAGGGAAGTGGCTCCATACCTGCATCAATGAAGACTCCATCCCTGCGAAGGGGTTTCGGATACCCACGCCACTTGAGGCCCACTGAAACCAGCGGCGTGGATGGAAGAACAAAGCAGATGAATTCTGTATCCCAAAGAGCTTTTACAACAGGCAGGGCTTGCTCTGAGCTCTGTTCAAACATCCACCCAGGGGTTAGGAGAGCAGGCACTTAACTCCCAGGGCCCTGGCTCATTCCTGGAGGCATCGATTTGTCCCCAGCAACATCAGAGAGCTCTGTCCTCCTGCAGCTATCAGCACAGTAAGCACACAGCAAACAGAGCAGGGAATGGGAAGGGGACAGAGCTGCAGAAACAAAGCCACATGCGTTTTAGGACATCATTGCACTTCCACCCAGGGGTAGCACTGCTTCAAGAGGTACAATTCCAGCCTTGGAGGACTCCCTTTGGATTTTCTGGCTTAAACAACCTAAGGAACTTCCAGGTTTGGGAAGGCAGGAGGGAGGCACAGGCCAGGTGTAAGACCCAGGGAAGGCAGACGGGTAAAGGCAAAGTGTGTTTGCTCTAAGGAATTATTCAAATATTGGCAGTTTGGGGTTTATTGCAGGAACACAACATTTGCAGTGCTCAGAAAAACAAAATTCTTCCAGGCCCTTCCTTTACAACCGTGATTTTGAATACGGCAGCCAGAGTAACCCAATGCTTCCAGATAAGCTGAGAGAACAGGCTGGTTTCATAAAACACACCAAGGAGGAGAAGGTGTTTGTTTTCCAAGGGTAATGCTGTAACAGAACTGCACCAACTACGAGTAAGGATTAAAATAGCTGTTACAGCTGAACCCAGGACATGGGTAATGTGCAAGCAGAACCAGGGGAGGACAACTCAAGGGTTCATTAAACACAGAAATGAAAAATAATAATATTAAATTCTCCAGATCTTGTCTGTCAGGTTTATGAATGACTTCAGGAAGTATGAAACCAACTGTTTAACACCAGCTAGAGGAAGCGTTCCTTCCGGATGGCCCATGTGAGAGCAGTGGGTTCTCCTCTGTGCCCACTCAGAAGTGGAGGCTGTTGGTCACCAAAAGAGGCGTTTCTAAGCCTCGTAATTCAGCAGCACTGGCGTGGTTTGTTAGGATATCCTGCAGATAAACAGACACTCTTACCCTAGCCTTGCCCTGCAGCTGCTTCTCCAACCCACCAAGATGTTCAATAGCTCCTCTTAACACTCCCTCCCTCTCACCCAAGTCCGTGTGGGTTCCTGCTTCGTTTTCTTCAGCACCAGATTTCAGATACTGCAAGACATAGGACTTGATTGCATCCCTGTTCTCTGTTATGGTTTCCCAAATGAGAGGCAGGTCCGTGCTCTTTGCCAGACTCAACAAATGGAGCAGAGCCTGGCAGATCTGTGTCCTGAGGCTGGCACTGTACTTGAACTCCAGGAAGTCCTCGGTGTCTTCACTCTTCTGCAGGGCGACCACCAAGGCACTCCAGATGTGGCAGAACTGCTCGGTGGAGCCGTAGCATTCCCTCCTGCTTGGGACGGAGAGGGCCATGGCTGACTTGATCCGGACTTTAAAGTTCTTGCAGGACTTCACCACTGAGGAAAGGGCACTGTAGGCTTGGGCGGTCCAAGGAGCCTCTCCTATAAAACCCCAAACCAAACCCATTCCAGTCAAAATACATAAAACCATAAATCCACCTCCTGAATATTGAATGGGTTTACATTTACTGTATTTATTCTGGTGTAAATGAGAGAACCAGGGGGTATGAAATGAAAAATTATTTACAAAGCTTCAGAAGATTAACTGGTTTTTAAAAGGAAAAGTGACATTTTGCATCTATTCACAGCTATAATCCCATCCTCATACTCTCTTCTAACATGGCAGATCCAACTGAATATAGCACACTGGTGCCTGTATTAACATTTGCAGGATCTGAGCCTATTTCCCTGGCAGGAATGCTCTGACAACAAGGTTCTGCTCAGTTTGCTTTCCCCCTCTTCCCCAACACGTCTGTAACAGAGCCCTTCTTCTCAAGACCACAACTTGCTGTGCAAATCCAGAGCCAGGGGGACAAGTTACTCACCGAGTGGCAAGGCAGGGTTCTTAAACACATTCCCCAGGGCGTAGCAAGCATTCCAGCGCACCTTCATAGTGGCCTCACTCTGAACAGTGGAAATGAGGGCCTGCAGAGATTCCTCGATGGCTTCCCTGAACCTGGGGTTTGCTATGTGATAGGGCTGAAGGAAATGAAGCACATTCCCAAGGGCCCGGACTGCATTGCTCTTTACCTGGAACACACATACACAGAAAAACCCCAAACCATGCTGGCTTTCAGCTTATAGGCAAAGCTTTTGTCAAGCCTGCTGTGAAATCATGCTCAGAACCAAACCAGGAGCCTGTCTGGAAGCAGATTTGGTGTCTTATCAGATGGCAAGCTCTTAAATGCCACCAGAAAGACTGTTCTGTGCAAATGGTCACCCTGAAAAAGAGGCAGACCAACCCGCTCCTGCACTGGGGAAAAGCACAATCAACTGCCCTGCAAGTCAAACAGGAAACCTCCAAGCATGAGCCCTCAGGAGAGGATGCTGAGCTGCAGCTCCCCATCGCTGGGGCAAAACACCCCAAAGTAACCGGTGACATCTCCCCCCCTCCTTTTCTTCCTTGTAAGAACAATGCAAGAGTTAACCACACCATGACACAACTCCACCCTCCCTCCCCTCACTCGTACCTTGTCTCTGTCTTTGGATGCTTCAGTTGCAGAGCGTAACATTTTCAACAGGAGGAGATCAGAAAATTCCTCATGAAAACTTTGTCCCATCGTTTCCCTGGCAGGAGAATCACACAGTGAAAGGCCAGCTCGGATGATCCATCCCCAAAGATGGGATACAATCCTTTAGAGAGGCGTATGAACAACCTTCACTCTTTAGAGGGCTAATATGTAAGGCAGACCTTACTACATGTGACCACTATGTTTATTAATTTAAAACCAAACTATCAATGCAAGTAAGCCAGTTAGCAATGCATTAAGTCTGTAATAAAAAACAGAGGGCAACGAATTGCTCAGAGGCAATTCTGCAGCAGGAATATATGATAACTATTCCTCCTGTTAAAAATGTAACAGTAGGTCAGTCCTTGGCTTGAGGAAGTGTTAACTATTTATTAATTTTCCTCCTGTGTTATGCTGAAAGTAACCAGGAAAACTCAATTACACAAAGCAACACACAGGCAATAGAAAACTGAAAAGTAAACTTGGAATATACTCCAGACTAACAAGTAGGAAGAGCTGAACCCAAGCAGTTTAGAACTCAACCCTCAGATGGACACCAGATTCTTGTAACAGGGTCACAGACACACAGGCTGAGTGGTTAAAGAGAAGCATCTAAGCCAAATTTGAGGGGGTTTTGACACTAAGTAGATTAGTGTCCTCTGTGTGATGCTGCAGGAGTAGGGGCAGGGAGAGGACTTCCAGAGGCCCAGGCCACTTACGTACATGTTGATGATCAGGGTGTCTGTAAGATTGCCCAAGGACCACGCTGCTTTGGCACGGACGTTCGGAGACTTGTCATGGAGGGAATCCAGAATAGCATTTGCTGTGTCTGCCACAAACATCACGTCCTATGAAAGCAAGAAGTGCTGCAAAGTCAGGAAGCTTTAAAGACTCAGGTGATTTCCTTAGTAACACATTCATTCTGGCCTTCCCAGGGGAAACGATACCTGCACAGAGACCAGCTCCATTCATATACTCAGTATGTTTGTACAGCTTGGTTTGATCTTAAATTAACAGTGATCAAGTTCACCACTCCCTTGAGTGGCTGTTGCTGAAAGGTTTCAATGTATTATTTCATTTTATTAGTGCTTTAGTTACTTTGGATTTAACATAATTTCCTGGACTGCCAATCTTACTCTCATCAAATCCCACTTGAAGTAATTCCTTCTCCAAGCTCCCTGTTGAGCTGCCTGTTTAATCTTCTCTTCTATGGCCATTACGTTTCATTTTCATTCCCCTGCCTATGGAAAAGAGTTTGCTTTCAAAGTCTTTTGGAATCAAATCTCAGCATCAGCTATTGCACAATTATTACAATCACTGAGTTCAGGCCACGCTGCAAAAACTCCAGAGTCTCCCAGCTCAGCCAAGCCAAGACCAATTTTTCCTATGGAAACCATCCAGCATTTTTCTCTTGATAAGCTTTACTTCTGAGCTTGGAAGCAAAGCTGAAGCCTCCACATTAAAAACACGCTGTACCCCTGCTCTGCCTTCACAGCTTCACCTCATTTCTTGCAGCTCCTTTGTGCCAGCCTGGCCCCCCACTTCTGCCCCCAGGAGCTCAGGGAAGACCCTGGCTTCCCTTCTTTTGCTCTCACTTATGAGGCACTTTAGCTTCTGTTTCATCTCATTTAAACTTGCACTGGTTCTGTTCACCACATAAGAGGCAAGACCAGGTGTAGAGACAATAAGGAAGAGCTACATACACACTGCAGACCAAAAGCAAGTAGGAAGGCCAACTCATTCCAAAAGAACTCATGTCCCACATCTTATGCTTCACCAAACCCATTATGAAATGGCTCAAAATAAGAAAAACAGGGCAGTTCTGACCTGCCTGAGGCAAGAGAAGAGGATGTAGACTCCAAGCGCACGTGCGGCAGCAGCTTTTACCAGTGGGTTCTCACTGTGGTTCAGGCCAAGGAGCAGAGTGACACACAGGATCTGCTGGTCATTCTGCAACGAAAACCAGTCATGGCAATAGGGAGAAACTGAAAAGATCTCTGTCCCACTAAGACAATTGAAAACCCCTCATATGTGGAACCTATACAAACTACCATTCAGAGCATAATCTTTAAAGTAAATTGTGTGGCGTTTCAGGATGCCACACAGGAAATGGGAATGCTTCCAGCAAACAAGATCTTGTTGCTCTTAGGTAAGACTACAAAGGAAACCAAAATATTAACTATCATCCAAATGCAGACAGCACGGCCCAGCAGAGGTAAAACCACTGGATCAGTTGGTTTTTCCTGTCTTACTTCACTCTTTCCCCTCCATTAACAAGGACAGCCAGGCAGATTAAGTTCATCCCGGACAGATTGTCAGTTTACCAATCCATGACAAAGATCTTGGTTTCATCGGAGCAAAGGGTCAGAGTGGGCACTGACTTGACCCCACAGGGACAAGAGAGTGTATGGGATCAAAGTACAGGGTGATGAAGTACATGCTGTGCTTGGAGAAACCGGACGGAGAATTCCAGAGATACTGCTGTACTAGCAATTCCTGGGCAAATGAGACCTGGCAGAGTACTCCCATCAAGAAGGGCACAGTGACATAAAAGGAGAGGCACAATGCAGGGGTGATACACTGCCAAGGCTTTCATGTTTAAAAGCGTATTTTATGTTGCAAAAGGAGAGTCAGGCCAACATATTTGTTTGCTTCTGCCAGGGCAATCGCCACAGTTCAGTGTTTTAAAAGCCAGCCAAGAGAAAAGCCATGCATGTGAACTGGTGACCACCATCAGTCCGTGGCTGTTAGCTCAGCTGTGTCTTCAAAAGATTTCACCAGCAAAATAACAACCCTTCACCCCTCCCTCAAGCAATGAAATCCTTGCTCTCCATCTCCCCTGCATCACTGACAAGGCCAAGTATTCATAGCAGGGCCAAACAGCTTCTGTGACCCACAGTTTAATTGTTTTGGCAGATTAATAACTCCCAACATTGCCTTTTCCAGTCTTCAATGGTCACAACCTGTTCAGAATGCTTATGAAAAATCTGGGAGGTTTCTCCACCCTCTCATTTTAAGCTTTAAGAGGCTTTACACTGCTGCAATCTGGTAGACAAGATCAAAACCTCAGTGGGTTTAAAAATGCCACCTTAAAGGAGTGCTCTTACCTTCAGTCTGCTGAAAGCTTCAGGCAAGATAGAGGACAGGGCATCACAGGCGCTTGTCTGCAGAGTCGGATGGGGAGAGCTCTGAAGAGTGCCAGGCAAAGGGCCATTCAACATCATGGTCCAGAAAGTTACAACCTACAGAAGCAGCAGCCAGGTTTATTTACTGAAACTCAGCAATTATACCTGAGTCCTACAACAGGTTGTCTTTTGCTATGATCATCTTTAAGACATCCTTACAGCAGGTAGCATAATCACACATGGAAGTGACTGCAACTCTTTGCAAGCCTAAGCTACTTGGCATTCAGAAACATTTTAGTACTGCTATCAAGTACTTACTCACTGAGTTCTGTTTCTTTCCTTCTCAAGGCCATATACACTTGGATTAGCTTGCATTAGGTAGGATTACAACCCCCTTCTTGAATCCAATTAATGTGCTTGACAATTTGCATTCACATCAAGTAACAGGAACCTGGTGCTACTGGACATGTTTCCTATCTTGTAAGGTCACTGGTGACCAGCTCAATACTTAGCATAGGCCAAGGAAGCTTTTAAACTTGGCTTCTGTTCACAGAAGCAAGACTTAAACAGGCCGAAGTTACTACCAGAATGCCAGTGCCCCAGCTTCCACAAACCTGTCCAACAGCCAGCCTCAAACAGTGACCTTTCCTGAAATCACATGCATTGTGGTCCTTCTGCACTCGTGAGCAGCCAGAACATGCAGGCTGGCTCTTGTAACAATGCAAATTCACCAGACTCTGTTCTTCCACCTTTCTGACTTAGATGAGGTGGGAAGAGGAGGAATGAGGAAAGGCAGAGAGGCAGTGTTAACATCACATAAAACAATCCCCCCCCCCCCCCCACCTGCCTACAGACACAAACAGAACAATAAAGGAAGTCTACCAAAATTCTCCATATCAGCGCCTATAAAGCCACAGGGCATCGAGTCCCTTTGTGCTTTCCTGCAATTGATTTATTTATCCATGCCAGTGGCTTTGCAGAGCACTCAAGAGAGGAAGCTCAGTGAAGTGGAATCTCAGAGGGAGCCCACACGCTTACCGTGCTGACCGGTACTCTCTGATCAGGGCTGATGGCTGAATCGGGTTTGTACTGCTGCAGTACACCTGTGCCCAGCTCCTCCAGGAGCTGCAAGGAAACAAAAGGCAACTGGGTCTTCATCAGGGAAGCCTCAAGTTCTATGGAACCATAGCAACCTTTACCTAGGACTGTAATTATTTACCCAGGGAACAAAACGGAAGGATTCAGTATTGGTTTGGACTCTATTCTGCCCCTGCTAGTGAAGAAATTAGAGGAAAAGCCTTTCTTACATCAAGTCATCAGCTAGGACAGCATAACAAATTGCCATACAAAGAGGAAATGTCCTCCGAGCTGTCCTCTGGGTGACAGAACACAGCTCCTGCACCGGCAGATGCTAACTCGCACGTGCTCTGAATATCCATCACTACTCATCTGTATTTGCAAAGCACACTAATAGATAAAATTGACTCAGTGAAGCAACACTCCTCATGCTCTTACTTTGGCTCCATGAAGCTGAACGGATGGATCCATTTCTTCCATGCATCTGCAAGCCACTTCTCCAAGCTCTAGGAAATAGCTCTGAGCCATAGGAAAATGGCCTTTCACAAGCAGGGCCAACACCTAAACACAAACAAAAGAAAATCCATTCACCCTTTTTTCCTTTTATTAAACCAAAATACCCCAAGTACACACAGAGAGGATGCTCATGTGCAAATCAGCACTGGAACCACATACTAAACTCTGATGTACCTTGCAGTACAACTTCTAGAATACCAGAGCTCATTCAAAACCTTCCTGTTCATTACCTTGTTCAAAACCAGCCACAAAAGCACTATCAGGTAGCAACACAATGAATTATTTACTGTAAGTGAGGTCTCCTGTAGCTAAAAAACCAAGCAAGAGTGCCCGTAGAGCAACACATTCAGTATCTCCCCACCTGTAAGGCTTCCAGTCGAAGGGGACATGGTTCATAAACGCTGGAAAACGATGGGAAGTTCGCATCACTGTCAGAACAGGAATCCTCTCTGGGCAGAACGATGATGGACACACAGAGACGGAGCAGCCAGCATGGCTCTGGAGATGTGCATCCTGCTGGGGTATCCCCAGGCTCCCCTTCTGAGGGGAGGGGTTTTCTCCACTGCTCAGAGGAATTAGAACGGTGAGGGGTTGTGCTACCACTATGACTTAGCCCTGAAGAACTGGGCTGCTGCAAAAGTAACTGCACCTCTGGCAAAGGTACTTGGATAGATACTATAGCCCCTAATAATGTGAGACTAGACACTCGGACATTAACATCTGCAAGAAAGAACAGGGCAGGGGAAGAAAAAGCCACTCCATTAGCATCTCACTGACACATCAGCATCCTTCAGCAGTTTTCGGACAAGACAGATCATAACATGTAATTCAGTAGAAATGTATATGTTTATGTATTGATGAATCACAGGGGGAAAGAGGGAAATCCACAACTATTTCATAACAAGCAATGCCCAATGAAGGCATCACACGCTCAAAGAGGCTCCAGTCAAATGAATACAAACCTTTATGGCAAATGTAGGGCTTTATCTGGTTCCACACTCTCGTCAGCAACCCAGGTTTTAAACGGCTGTATGGGGCATTTGAAACCAAATTTGCAAGGCACTGAAACACACAGAAGAACATGCATGGAGCAGTGGTTACGATGTCAGCCTTGCCTCCAACACATCTGGTTTTACACTGGCAATTTTAGGTCATTTTGACAGCTAATTATCTGAGGGCACCTAAAACCAAATGCAATTATCTGCTGTTTGAAAGCTGGCTACAGACTTGGCTCCTAAGAACAAGTATTTAACTGTTGTGACCTGCCATAAAGACCAAGGAATTTCAGTAGCCCATGGAAAGCTTTTTTTGCCAATTTCCACTTTTAAAGCCAATGTGAGAATCATTTTACAGGTTCACTCAACCCCAAAAACTACACAAAAGGAATGCAGGAACAAGAGAATTGTGCTGGAAAGAACCCCAGAGCTGTGTAGGAAGACTCAGTCGATGAAGTCGTATGAGATGGTAACAGATTATTTCCCACCATCACCTTAGTCCTCAACACCTACAGTAATTCCTGTGCAATCCTTCTTCAAGACATAATCCAAGAGACCAGTATCATCTCTTGGCAGCATTCGGAACACTAACAGTACAGTTACCTTGACTATCTGTGTCAGGGTTTGAGAAGAGGATTCTGCCACCAGGGCCAGCAGCAGACAGCGGTGCAGCTCCCGGATGCTAGAAGCAATAGTTACAGAGAAGGGAGTAAAAGCTCTCTTGTGGTCATTAACGTCTTCGGCAACAGAAAGGAACTGCTTGGAGCCTTCCAGGATGGCTGAGAGGACTTGAAGAGCACAGGCACGGGTCTGAAATGATAAAACATTTATTACCCACTTTTAACACCTCCTTTGAACTGATGGAGAACATCAAAAGTTAGGGAAGTCTCCTTCTCAGACAAGAGAAAATTCATCTCCAACTATTTTTATCTCACAATCCAACCAATCCTTTGTTTCCTTACCCAATACAGCCAGCAACACAGATACAGTAGCCAAAATACTTACTGAAGGCCAGAGAAGACAACTCAAGATTAATATGGCAAAAATGCAATGCTTTTTCTACTCAGAGCTGCCTCACCTTTGGAGAAGGGTCCTTTAAAGCAATAGTCATCAAGGACACTGACTGGGGGCTGCCAATACCAGGAGCATCAGGAACAAACGCTGACCAGTAGCCATAAAGAACTCTTTTTTCTATTGATTTTATAGCAGAGAGGAAACAGGCCAGAGCCCCCTGACGAACATTGGCTTGGTAAGATCTTAAAAACAAACAAAAAGATTCATGAAATAGCAGCAAAGGAGAGTAATGGACCTAACCTCTCACTAGCATTAGTGGCCAGATGTGATAAGAAATTCTTCAGACCAAGAACAGGAAGAGAAAGAACAAATTTGCTTTCAAACCAATACAAATCACTGCTTTCCTATCTTCTTGTATCATCACATAAATCAAAGCTGTTGATTTTCTCAACAGCTTGAAGACCAAAGCACTAGGACCCTGTTGGAAGTGTGGGAGGCTGCACCCATGTAAAATTCATGTCAGGTCTGCAGGAACAGAAGGTGTGTTTTAACATGACACACGAGTTGAAATTGTTCCGAACAGCAGCACACTGCTGCTGTGCTTTATGTTTACACCAACAACAATCACCTCACTTTGCTCTGTATTCCACCTTCAGCATCGGAATATTCCGACTCACTGCTGCTGATTCTTTTCCAGCTAGGATAACGTGAAGACAAGTGATCCTTCCCAGCAGGCACGTTTGCAACATCTGATGCACGACTCCGAGGATCTGAACCAGGATTCTTCTGCACATTTTCAAAGTGCAATTTCATCATGTCTGCTCCAAGGGCTGATTCATTTCCTGCATCACCCGAATCTCTCCCTTCCTCCACAAACTCTCCCTTCTTTTGTTTCCCTTTGGACTTCTTTCTTCTGTTCTGTTTTAAGACAAAGCCCACATCTTTAGTATCTGAGAGTCTGCAAACTCTGCTTATTAGCAGCAACAGTAACATCAGTATAGGAATACCTTAGTGTAAGCAAGCAGTTAATATCTGAATAGCCTCAAAATTTAAGGTTTGGCCTCTTCATCAGTAAAGCAAAAGATTTCCAAGAAAGCTTTCAGTTAAAACCCCTATTTCACACAAAAGTGATTGAAGAAGAGGAATGGTAAATGCTGCTGTAGACTTACAGTAGACATTTAACATGTGAAAAGAAACAAGTCAACATGACTGCACATCTTTATTTTCTCTCATGTCTTTCAGATAATTGGTAATCCAAAATGTTTACAGGGTTAAAAAATAACCTGTAGAAGGATTAAGGGGCGGGGGGAGGAAATCAGTCTCGAGATGAACTTGACTCCCCTAGGAAAGAGTCAAACAATTGTGCAAGTGTTACAGAGAAAATGTAACTTATAAAATAAGAAGCTTTGCCTCGTCTGCACGCACCAATCCCATGTCTGCAGGCCAAGAATTCTTGGCTATAGATGAGTAACTGATGCACAGAGCTCAGCTCAGGAAAAGCAATCTCCTCAGAGCCATTTGTGTTCTCCTCATCTGAGTTTACAAAGCAATTTTACTAGGAGCAGAGATTTATGATCAATACCTTTAAAGCAAAGAATGAGAAGTGTATCAGATGCTCAGAACACAAAGAGCCACCAACATCAGTCAGGTAACACACAACTGCACAAACACGTGCACAATGAACATGCAGCAGAAGCGGTGTAATTCAAACTTACCCCTGTCTGCTTAAAGGTGGCTGGTTCTGACTGTTCCTGTTTGGCAGGCAACCTTTTGTCGTACTGAGGTAATGGAACTGGGTACAAGGCTGCTGGCATCTCTATGCTTAGGCCTGGCAGTCCATGAAACATACATTTCTAGAATAGAAACAAAAACATTATGGTCCTTTCCCTTTGAGATGCACAAAGATTTACTCTGTATTTACTCAGGTGTTCATCCATTTTCAGTTGGGGTTGTAATCCTTGCCCCCTCTAAGTGCTGTATAACAGCACTGCAACATCAGAAATTCAACTATATCTAGAAGGATTTTAAGTGGGTCCAAAGAAATGAGCCTCCCATCTTTCTCTCACATTCTTCTGTGGGAACTCCAGTTAAGAAGCTGTAAGAGAAACTCAGTGTCATCTTTATATCCCACAATACATATTCCCACCATGCTCGTGCTTCTCTGCTCCCTCCTTCTTGTCTTCTATTGTTTCCCATTTAACAAGCACCTGGAAGATGCACCTTCCAGAGTCTGCCTCCTTCTCAAGGTGGACTGAAGTACTCACTTTCAATACTGCAAGAAGAGATCCAATTTGGTCAGTCTGCATTAGTTTCATCTTCCCACCATTGAGAAGCGACTGGATACCTTTCAGTGCATTCTGCAGTAACTGAAAACCAACACACAGAATTACTCACTTTTCCTTCCCAAAACACTGAAGGTTCACATTTTTCAAGTGACCTTCTGGGGAATTATGGTTTAACTCAACATAATTACTGGGACACTTACTTATGTTTATTAAAAACCCAGACTATTTAAGCAAAACCTCAGTTGACAACATTCCAAATGTCACATATTCCACATTCCAATATTCCAGCAGCACAATCTCCTAATGAGAGTATTCTAGACAATTACACTCACCATGCAAAAAGTGATGTCATCTACATCAGAGGTTTTTGAAGACTGCAGAACATTTAGGAAAGTCTCAAAACAGACACTTCTGTAGGACTCATCCAAGTATGGCTGTTCAGGCACGCTGAGATTAAAGCAGGAAGACACAAGTGGTTGGTTTACAATCCATCCCACAGACTGAGACCTAAGCCCTCTGCCAGGCTGAAGAGCACAGCCTCAGGTGGATGGTGGCTCTTTCAAAGGGAGCAGCTCTACCACTGTAAAGAACAGAAGGAAACCTTCTGCACAAAGAGCTAGTACAGTCATAGCGTGTCTTACACCTACGCTGCTTCTGTGGCCTGCTTCTTGATTACAATGACTCTCCAAGCACAGCTTAACAAGCTCTCATGCTTATAAATGCTTTTTAGGCAAAAACCAGCATTGAAAAGGGCTTAGAATGACTGTGGCATCAGCATATTTACATGTGGAACAGAAAAAGGGAGTAACTGACAATCACTGTAAAAGCTTTTAACTGGCAATTTCTTATGCAAAATTAACCCAGAGAATCATTGCAGGGACCACAAAGAACTACACTTGTTTTCTTCCTTAAACTAATCTCTGTGTCGCTGTATCTGGAAGACTGAGAGTTTACCATTTTATCCAAAGAGACCCTGGAGCACTGAAGTTCTACATCTCAAATTCATGCATATACCCCTTTTAGACTTAAATTTGCTGTTCCCAGCCCAGAGCACAGCAGCCGTCCTTGCTGTCAGAGGTGCATCTCCCAGGGCACCCACTCCCCCATCTGGAAGGCTCGCACGCACCTGAGACAGAGGTTTGCCATGCTGCGTACTGCTGCCCTCCGGAGTTCCATGTCGGGCTGAGCAGCATCGCTGAGCTGCACCAAGAGCCCAGCCTTGCCCAGCAAATCCGGGAGATGCTAAAACAAACCACCAGGAGCCGTTAGGAATCAGAGCTCTTCCCTCAGCCTCCTGCTTCTTCTGTTTGGTAGCTAAAGATATCTATGCTACCAAAAAAAGAGCTGTCAGCTGCAGATCCAGATCCCACAGACAGATTATGTTTAGACAAAAATTACATGAAAATATAAATTTCCAAAGTTCTCCTATTTTGTATTGAAAATTACTGAGTGTGAGCACAGTTGAGGCTGAGTCCCAGTTTATGCTTTCTTCCCAGACACAAAGCTAAGTTAGTAACAACTGCTGTACCAAATGGCTGCAGTTATATAGGCTACAAACCCACGCAAGCTGGCAGCTCCAAAACTGCTACCATCACCTCCCCGTGCTTCAGCCCAGCAGCAGAAACTGCTCTGCACGCTGCCAAGAGCTGGTGACGGCAGGATTCAACATACCAAGCACCATCAGTCACACTGCAGCAACAAGGAGCTTCATGCAGACCTCAAGACTGATACCTGATAGGCTCCGCTTTGGAAAGGCTTTGAGCCCACTGATCTGGTTACTGGGTAAATTTCAGGCTCCTCAATGGAGACTGCTGAGTAACGTGCAATTTGAAGCTCCCCGTGTTCTTCCTGCCCAGTACACAGGTATACCAGGGTGGTCAGACTGCAGCCTAAGCCTGGTGCACTTCTTCAATAGACTGCCTTTGGCTCAAGCCAGGTATGAGGTGGTCCCTATAGCTGCAGCCTGCAGATATAGAGGTATTTGGCATGGGAAGGATCTTGTTATATCCTTATTATTAGCATATACACCTACCACACCTGAAATTCAACTTCCATCAGTCACTATTTAAATGATACCTAATCTTAACATGAAGATAAGGCAATTTGAGAACATGATAGTTTTCTATTCTTTCTTTTAGGGAAAAAATAAATAAAAGTAGAAATGGGGTGCTTGCAAACTCACTTTCTGACATTTAGGTCCATTATTGTAGACAAGAGCTGCCAAGGCTTGCACAATTTCCACATGTGTCCAAGAGCTGCACTGTTTAAGAGCCGAGATGCAATAGGAGAGAAGGAAGTTCAAGTTCTGTTCATCAACCAGCACCTGTTGGAACAGAGAAGGTCAAGAAAACATCATTATGTACTGCTGGAGCTAATATACTGTGTGTATTAACTAGTATATTAGTACATACTAATATACTCAGATACACTGGTTACAGACTTGGGTGATCTGGCTGTTAAAACTACAGAGCATCACAGAATCAGCCAACACAAACGGACAAACGGACAAACCAACACAAGTGTCCTGTAACCGGGATATTTTTGATGGTGTATCATGTTTGACAGAGCTGTTTTTACATGGGGAACCAAGCTAGAGCCACAGATCAGAACCTCAGCTAAGAGTAAACATGCAATACAGGGGAAAATCCAAGTAACTCTGCATGTAGGTTGGCTCCACAGCACTGTAAGAAGGCAGGAGGTCTCCCTGGGAGGCAGCACACAAGGAAAGGAGGGACAAGGCCAAACTTTCCATACCTGAAACCTGTTAAGTAAGTGATGGATAAGCTGACAGACTTTGCTGACAAGATGTTCCTGATCAAGGTGAACCAGCTGACAGGCTTGGACAAGCAGAGCACAGACATCCTGGAAAACAAAGCCTCAGTTTATTACTTAGAGACTACAAAGCCAGGGCGGAAACCACATCGTCAGCTGAGGCTCTGCCTGCACAACCAGATCTGCGTGTGGGTACCACTGGAATCAATACACAGGGATAATGAAATGAATGAAACTCCAGATAGTGAGCTTCCCTTCCCCTCATTCACCACCAGGCCTTCATCCCTGTGCAGGGGGATGCTGACACAGGACTCATATTGCAATAGTACTGCTCAAACAACACAGCTTAGGCACTGGAGTTAAATCCAAGCCGATAATAGTAGCAAAAGAAGTATCTAGAGTTAGATCAAGACACGGAAGGGGCAGGGGGAGACCACTCTCCAAAGAAATAAATTCCAAAGTGCAAAGTAATCCTAGTCTGGAAATAAAATGAAGAAAAGCGGGTAAATCAGCAGTGCTTATGGAGCAGTAACGAAGTACAGTGTGCTCCAAACAAAGCAGTGTCAATACTGTGTACCTACAGCACTCAGCATTGAACGGCTCACTTTAAACTTGACATGTTTTATCGTCTGAATACCAGACTATGATATCACTCAGTCCTTTGCCCGTTACTTACTCCTGCTGCCTACAGACCCATCACTGCGCGCTCACCAGCATCTCCCACCGTGCCCACCCTCCATCCCCACCACCGCTCCCCCCCACGCCGGCAGCAGAGCTCACAAGCGCCTGCGGAGGCAGGGGAGGGAACCCGGGTGGAGGCAGAGGGGGTCCACGGTCCTGGGCAAGGGGGGAGAGCGGAGGAGGCGCTGGAGAACCCCGCGATGGCCCCGCTCCCACCACGCGGTACCTGCGGGCTGGGCCCGGCCGCCGGCGCCGTGCCGCAGCTCTCGGAGATGAGCTGGTCGAAGAGCAGGTGGAGCTCGGTGCGGCGGCTGCTGTCGGGCCGCTCCGCGCCGGGCCCGGGCCGCAGGGCCCCCAGGCGAGCCAGGTACCGGCGGACGGAGCCGCCCAGCTCCGGCTCCGGCTCCTCGGCCACGGCCGCCGCCATCTTCCGCCTTCCCGCCGGCGGCGCTATGGCAACGCGGAGCACTTCCGGGGCGGGCGGGAGCAGCAGGAGGGGCCTAGGGGCCGGGTGTCACCTTCACTGCAGTGACACCATCGCGGCGGTGTCACCCTCACCGCAGTGACACCATCGCGGCGGTGTCAACCTCACTGCATCATCACCCTTGTGGCTGTGTCACCTTCACTGCAGTGACACCATCGCGGCGGTGTCACCCTCACCACAGTGACACCGTCGTGGTCGTGTCACCCTCACCGCATTGACACCATCACAGCGGTGTCACCCTCACAGCATCGTCACCCTTGTGGCTGTGTCACCCTCACCGCATTGACACCATCACAGCAGTGTCACCCTCACAGCATCGTCACCCTTGTGGCTGTGTCACCCTCACTGCATTGACACCATCACAGCAGTGTCACCCTCACAGCATCGTCACCCTTGTGGCTGTGTCACCCTCACTGCATTGACACCATCACAGCAGTGTCACCATCACAGCATCGTCAGCCTTGTGGTTGTGTCACCCTCACAGCACTGGCACCATCATAGCAATGTCACCCTTACTGCAGCATCACCATCATGACACTGCCACCATCATAGCAACGTCACCTTCACAGCTGCACCACCATCATGGTACTGCCACCACCATGGCAATGTCACCCTCACAGCAGTGTTACCATCATGGCCATTCCACTCTCACATGGCGCTGAGCCCAGGGAGGAAGGGGAATTCACGATGATGGAGCAGCAGGACAAGCACAGGCACCTGCCCCAGGCAGTGACTGCACCTCTGGGCCCTGGGACTGGGTGCCATGGCCATGGGGAGCACCACAGCGGGTGGCACTGCCTGCCCACACCATGGCCACAACACCCAGAGCCATTGGGACTGTGGTTCAGTGCTCCCTGACTGGAGTAGGAGCCCTGAGAAGCCAAACACCGTGTTCCCCAAGGAGCTGTTTTGGGGGGGCTGTGCAGGCTTTAACCATCATGGACACTCAGTGTTTCTTTAAGAGCAACTGGAAGCGATGGATGTAACCTGGAATCAGAGCGCAGAGGAGGGCTGCTGAACTGTCACAGGCTGTTCCCGTCGCGCACCCGTCGCCCTGGCCCAGATCTGTCTGTACCTGGCTGAGGCACAGAGATGTAACAGATTTACAGCACTGGGGACACGAGGGACTGGTCGCTGGGAAGAGAAACACTCCTCCAGATAGGATCTGCACCTCACCTGGAATTCATTCCTTGCATCAGGTGAGCAGCAGCCTCCCGCCACTTCCTTGTGAACAGGATCCCAGGAGAGAAGCCAAGGGCTGAAAGGCCCCCGTTGATAAGGAAATGCACTTGATCGGGACCGAGCCAAGGCTGCTGCACGTGGACCGGCGCCAACACAGGGATCTGCATCAGCCAGGACGGAGCAGGAGAGCTGCAGGACCAGGGCATGGTGTCCTCTCCTTCCATGGCACAGGCAGGCAAAGCCAAGGTCTGGAACCTCACTCGAGAGGCTCTTACCCCTGGTTCACCTCACTTTACCTTCCCTTCATCTCCCTGTCATACTGAGCACCTCGAGTAGGAAAAGTACATGCTGTGCCACCAGCGCTGTGGCCTTGGCTTTCTTCTTTGCCCTGGGGCTGTCTGGTTCTAATTGCTGTGCTTCTTACCCTTACCATTCCATTTATTATTTGTTCCAACAGACCTCTGAGGCAGTCACAGCAAAACAAGTAGCAAAGAGACACCCTCAAGCGTGTTAATATTGTGCAAGGATGATTTTAGAGCGCTCTCTGCCATCTCAGCCCAGCCACTGCTCTGGGCAGTGCAGCTGCTTCATAGCCTCTAAGTGCTGTGGGAGGCAGCATCTGGGGACGGACTCAGGCAGGGCTGCGTTGGGATTGAAGTCTGAAAGCCAGGAATGTCAGCGTTGCCTTCCCAACTTCTCTATTTGGCACAAAATTCCACCAAACCCACACTTTGGGGGGTGTTCCTTTTGTTGCCGATTTATTTTGTGGTTTATTCTTTTTAGACCTTCTTAACACATATTTAAACTCTTCCTTTTTCCTTGTCCTGTTTTCAAAGCGGTGCTGCAATGTGTGTTCTGACAGCAGCTCCTGCTTTTGTGATGCCCTCAGAAATCCATGACTGAAAGCAGACTGACACTGCTCATGGGTTTAGAAACCAGCCCAGAGCTGGGTTTACAATCAGAGCTCAGATGCTGCGGGTCTAGGGAATTACTCCACTGCAGCTGGTGATGCTACACCAAGGTACATTTTATGTTTCCTCACCCTTCCAAACCCCCAGAGGAGAGCAAATGAGGTGGGGTATGAGGGAAAACAGCACAAATCCTCGACTGTTAAAACTCTGCTACTGTCATGCAAATACATCTGGTTCAGCAGCTCAGAAGCAGACTTCAAAGGACACAGAAGTCATTAGAATCACAGTTCAAAGAAGAAAAGTGAGCAGCTGGTCTGGGCCATCTGGTTGGGGACATAAAATGGGCTCTTTCTTCCCCAGTCAGTGTATGACATTCTCATTAATCGCAGGAGCATCTTAACATTAACCAAGATGATGCTGTTCAGAATGTAAGTCTTAATAAATCATCAAAACTGTTGTCTCAGCAAAGCTACAGTCCGGTCTGATCCTTCCTCCCAGCATGCCAGAATGGTGATTTTAAGTTGGTATTTTCAAAGCAAATTAGTGGGAATTGCATTCCTCAGGCTCCTTTGAAGGTCTCAGGGAGGAATGCGGTCAGGATTCCCCAGGCTGTGGAGGAATCACCTTCTCTATTGATTCCAGAAGCCACCTTTGGTTTAAAAACATATGGAGGAGGTGCCCTCACTTGGGCTGGTTCCATCCCACCAGTGGGATGGTGCTGGGATGGGGCTTAGGCCCAGGACACCCCCCAGCAGACATCTCAGCCAGGGCAAGTTCCAGCCCCAGTGGTGTGAACAGAAATCCCTGGTTTAGCTGCTCTGATCTCAAGGCCCTCAGGGGCTCCTGGAAGTTGATATCCCTGTTGAATACATGGATGACTTCCTTGAAATTCAGGCAGGTGGTTTGATAGTGCAGGGATGTGACAGCTGCCAGGGGGAAGCCAAACTGGACAGGAGCCACAATGGAGAGCTCAAGGGCATGGCAGATACCTGCTGATTTTGACAAAGTGATGATGACCTGGGAGCTGCTGCTGCTTCTCCTGCCTCCTCCTCGCCTTGCAGAGCTGTCAGCTCTGTCTCTTCCTGTAAAAGGCAAAATGGAGAGAGTTCATCTTCATGTTATTGCTCTAGGAGCATACCTGGCCCAAAACCTGCACGGGAATTGGGGGTTTTCAGCCCCAGGCTTTCCCAGACACCACTGTTTCCATCAATCATGCCTTTCCTGGTCTTTCCTTGGAAAAAGGGATGCTTGCAAATGTGTACATGCAGGCAATACATCCCTGGGACTGGGATTTACCTGCACCCTGCAGCAGCAGAGACTGGGACATGATTTGATAGTTGGGATAATTCCTCCCCCGTAATAAGGGCCATTGCAGCCAAGCCTGGTACAAGGACTTGGTTCCAAGATTTTGGGAACAATGCTACTGCCTTAATGCTCCTCTCCCGAGGGTTTATCCTCCCAGAGCTGGCGAAGCCGGGATGTTTCCATGTCTGCCTTGCCTGGGAGATGATGGGGACCCAGGGGACTGTGGTGAAGCCTGGCTGGTGTGAGCAGAGCCTGCAAACACCTCTACACAACACAGCACAGACTTGCTTTTGGAGTTTCCGACCTAAATCTGTTCTCGTTAGACCTTGATGAATTAACACAGAAAAGCTACCTGCCTGGGTCCACGAGGGATGAAGGAGCAGAGGCTACCATCAGTGCCGCTGGGCTGGATCCCAGGAAGCTCTGTGAGGAGCGAGGAACACAGGACCCGAAATCACAGCGACCTGCTGGGAGTTGGAACCACCAGCAACCTGCCAGGGATACACACCAAACATGAGCTAATCCCAACAAAAATAGGAGTGAAATCACAATTCAGATGCATAATTCATGTGCATAATTTTATCTCCGCTGGATATTCCCCAGG